>NC_040905.2:129769911-130969911 GCF_004126475.2 Phyllostomus discolor
AGATGCACTCAAATCATTTTTCTGATTCAGCTAATTTTTATTGGATTATTTAATTTGGTATCTACTTTGGACCTGCCTCTGTGCTTGACACTTTCATATCATCACCTTTTGGGATTAACGAGTCCCAAAAGTTTGCAGGAGAAGAGGGTACTATGTCTGCACCAAGCAAGCTAGAAGACAGTTAACAATACCCACAACAAGCAGTTACAGCCCTTGTATATTTTGTTCATTTTTTGTTTTGATTTTTTTATCAAGATGATACCACCCAATAATTATAATTGAATTTGCTGCCCTGAACCGACTGAAAGGGGCTCCTCTCAGCACACTGACCAGCTGGTGGCTGTGGTGGGATTCTGTCTTACAGTTCTACCCTGGCTCCTTCCCACTCGTGGCTCAAAGTCTGCAGACAGCTGAGACAGTCAGGGCAGTACCCTCTGTTCTAGGCAACTCTGGTTACCTTTCACTTAATCAAAATAGCAAGGGAAGCATTTCTGAAGGTTTTCTGGGTGCCAATCATCACTGATTAAGTTCTGTTCCCTGACAGATGTAGTTTGGCCCCACCTTACTGTGTTCAGACTATGGACTGTCCTCTGGGCTTGGGTTCACTCATGTGTTTAGGTCAGATGGTGTCTTTCAGTTTCTCCTCTCTGTGCAATTCACATAGATACATATCCTGTGCAATCCTGGGAAGTAGATATGAGATCTGGGCCACATTCAAGATGGCATCCAAAGTTGGTGCTTGTCCAGGTACAGTAGCCCCACTGTCTCTCTCATCAGTGTCTCCTCCCTCATTAGTATGAGCCAACAAGCTTGGATGACTCAGGGATGTTTTTATTTTAGGGCACACATATAATATGCCCCTGTTGGAACTCGAGACCTCAGGATCTATCTAGTGAAGAAGATATTTGGTGGAAAGAAGGCTGTGTCAAGTCCCTTAACACCATTGTATGTAATCTATCAGCTCCTTTGAAATAAATCCACACTGGATTGAGAACTCCACTTCCCACTCTTGGACTATTTGGTGAAAAAGGTCAAGAGGTTCTCTATCTGAAACATCTCCTACCAGAGTTACATGGGTATTGATACCCTCAACCCTTGTCAGGGCTTTTACAACAGCTTCCTAACAGGTTCTCTGGGCAGGTTCAGTTTTTCTAAACATGTCTCTAAACACAACACTGGGGGGGTTGTTCCCTCTAAAAATCCCTCTGTGGATCCCTTTGCAATAAGTTCCAGACTTCTGAATGGAGAAAACCAGGCCCTTCAAGATGGGCTCAGTCTGTGTCTGCATCCCTCTTTCCTTCATATCCAGTTGGACCCCAAGCTTCACCTTGAGGGACTATGTTGCCTCAACACTCCAAGCTCTGGCCCACATCTTTGTGCACCATGTTCCATAATTTTGGATCATCCTGACTTCCTCCTTGTCCTTTGTCCATCCAACCTCCCTTCAGCCTTTGAGAATTAAATTCCAGAGGAGGTATATGGGATGTTAATAAGCCCTGTCCTGGTCAGTCTTCTGTATACTCATGCAGTTCCCTGTGCAGATTTCCACAACAGTCTTCATCATAGTTCATGTCTCAAATGGAGATCCTCTGAGAAGACAAGGAGCTCAGTGAGGACAGAAAACATGAGTTTTCATCTTTGTTTCTCTGAGGCCTAACATAATATTGGCATATAAGACATATTGGTTTAATAAATGGATGAAGGAGAAAAGGATGGAAGGAAGGAAGGAAGGAAGGAAGGAAGGAAGGAAGGAAGGAAGGAAGGAAGGAAGGAAGGAAGGAAGGGAGGAAGGAAGGGAGGAAGGAAGGGAGGGAAGGGGAAGGGAAGAGAAGGAAGGGATGGAAGAGGAAAGGAGCAGAGGAACAAAAAGAAAAATGGTAGATGGCACAGGAATGGGAAAAAGTTGTTAGTTTTTTACCTGAAGCTATAGTTGACAAATTTTCATTGTCCTTAATAATAGATTTTGGAGTGATTCTTTTGACACATTCTAGACCCCATATTTGATGTTTCTAGTTCTTACACAACTGCAGATCAAGGCAAGCAAAGATACTAGTTCAATTGCTGACCCAACTTAACAAATTAGCCACAGATCCTAGGCAGGAACACAGATTTCTTTAGTTTTAGAACCATTAAATAAGATTGTTAGAGTTGACTATTGAACTTGGTTTTTAAATGAAATGATGCTGGCATGCTCCAGTGTCTTCCAGATAATCACAACCTCACTCCAACTATGTTTATAAAAGAAAGAAAATTAAAGGTTTATGTTCACAGAGTAAAGACTCATTCCTGAAAATCAACTCTACTTTGATGATCAGGCTACACCTGGGAAATGTTTTGGCAATGCTGGCATCTACCCAGGAGAACAACCCCCTAAGGGGCTGTGGGTCTACATTTTGTGTTGAGAGATGTGACTGTGTCAGCTATGTTGTCCTGTACCAAGTAACCCTAATGAGTCAGCTGCATAACATTGTGAAATACATCACCTGTGACCACAGAGGGGTAAATATGGTTCAGCAAGATTGGTTTGACAACCTTTATTGATAAAACCATATGGTGCAACATGGAGACTCTGTTTCTGTCTTCCACCCCCAGGACCAGTAGCCACACAAACGATCTAAGAGTGTGTAATGGCTGAAATGAACTGAAGTAAGAGGGTGATGAGGAGAGGGGAGAGGTGCAGATTGGAAACAGAGAGAGAGGTAGCCCTGTGTGAGGTCCATTTGAAAAGTGGAGCAAAGGGTATTATTACCCAACCTGGATCTTGCATGGACAATAGCAAGGGGGTGGAGGAAATGAGAGGGATGTGGGGAAAGCTTGGGGGGGTGGGCTGGGATGGGCGTAAAAGGCAGAAAACTGTACTTGAACAACAATTAAAATGTAAAAAAATCATAAAAAGTGAAAAAAAAGTCAATGGGGCAAGGCCCCGGCACTCCTATATCTCCTCTCCTCAGCTCAGACATACCTCCTGTCACACCTGTTTCTATCTGGACACCAGTACCATGGCCCCTGTGGCAACACCCTGTTCCCAGCTACATTCAGCTCCCCATTGGAATAAAGCACGTAGAGAAAGAAGCAAGGCGTCACCTACTCAAGGCAGAATTTTTTAGAATCCTCTAGGGTCAAGTAAATGAAGTAGTTAAAGAGAAAAGTGGTATTACTGAGGGAAAGATCTCCAGATGGAACTTTTTTCCTTCCATCCCCACAATTCCCATGGCATAGGTGACCACATCACACCAATTCCCCCTGGGATGGCTTTGTACTAACATGGTATGCCTAGACACATAAACCCAGAAGCTTCAATAGAACACTGGATTTTTTTTTTTAGATTTTATTTATTTATTTCTAGAGAGAGGAGAAGGGAAGGAGAAAGAAAAGGAGAGAAACAGCAATGTATGGCCACCCCTTGCACACCCCCTACTGGTGACCTGGACTGCAACCCAGGCATATGCCCTGACGGAGAATCTAACAGGCAACCCTTTGATTTGCAAGCTGGTGCTCAGTCCACTGAGCCACACCAGTTAGGGTGAATACTGGATTTTTTCTTCCTCCAATGTATTTTTGTTTACAGACTATTTCGAAGGCACATATCCATCATGGAAGCCTGCTTTGCTGTACTTCTCAATGGTCATCCTAAAACCCTGCCATGGTCTGGTACCACCAGTGCTTCCCTGCTACATCCTTCTGCCCATTTAAGCCAGTAAAACCTGCAAACAGTCACAAAAACATGCAAAGAAACATATATCATTGGGAGGTAGTTAAAAGAATCAAAAACTTTAATAAAATTGTGCATAATATAACTCAGTTCTTATTATATTTAGTTATAAAAATGTCCACAGTTAAGCACAGACCTCTCATCATTTGGGTCTATGTATTGAGTAAATACATTATCCACAGATCTTTGAAAATTTGCAAAGAATTCGTGTCAAAGATTTTCTTAAACACTCACCAGATTACTATGAATATTTATGATTGAATGTAGTGCTGAGAAACTGAAACAAGACACACCTAAAAGAGAGACTCTGGCCAACTTTCAGGGCAGTGTGGATTAGTGCCATATGAGAGCCTGGTTTCAGAGGTCTCCAAAAACAAGCTAACAAAAGGTCCTGACGCTCAGGATGAATCAGTCACATTTCTCCTTTCCCTTGTAGAGAACACCACTAGGCATACTGTTTAACAAAAAAAAAAAATTGTTTAATTCTGATTCTTGACTACAAAAGAGAAACAAACCCCAAGAGCTGCAGGACGTCCTCTGTGCATGTTTATATAATACTAGGATCTCCTAGTCACATTCAGATATGAAAAATGGCTATGTTGTGCGCACAGTGAGTATGATCTGGACAGGCTGTGTACACCCAAAGCCTGTGTTGTGCACACAGTGAGTATGATCTGGACAGCTGAACTGGCAGCACTTGCAAAGTAAGAAGGAAAGCCAGCATCATCCTGAGATGTGCCCTGAAGTCACTTGCAGCTCCCCCAGGCTGCTTGTGAGGTGTAGGGGAGAGCTCTCAGGAGTCCCAGGGCAGAGAAACCTTTTTCTCCATTTTACATAGCATTATAGAATGTTTCTATAGATTTGGCCATAAATTCTCTCTTCACATTTTCAAATTCTTGTTACAGCCTCTGAATTGGAGTCCCCAGCAACACATGTGGGACTTCCAGCCACATACCTCTGAAATCCTAACATGAGTAAAGTTCTCAGTGAGCAGAAAGGCCGAGTCCTGAATTCTCCTGAGGTATTTTTTTAACCTGCTAATTTTTTTAAGGGAAGCACTAAACATTTGAGGTTTATCTTTACATAGGGGGGCGATAGCACCTAGAAACATAAATATTTCACCTACATATGTTTTGGTGTACATGACATAGCGCCTGGCTAATATGAGCTTTTATTAGACACTAAGCACTGCAGTGGCTGCTCTGCTCCTCCAACAGGCAGGTGTCAGCAAGGTGGTGACACAGCCCCTGCTCATGCCACAATATCCAGGGCACTGCCATCACCCAGCTCTGTGATCACACAGCTCCAGAGGAACCTGAGGGGGTCAATGTGCTCATTACCAAATTCCCAACCTCTCACAGCGTGTAGTCATTCAGTTGACTCCCTACATCTGTTCCATCACTCCAGACTGGTTTAATGCAAGCAAGGAAACCCATTCTTCTGATTAGACATTGGCACATGACCCAACTCATTCCAGTTAGACTGAGGAGATGTTACCTTGGGAGAATTTCTGGGTGACATACATGGCTTCAGTGGGGTTCCTGGAAAAAAACTCAGTGATGGAGGTTCTTGTGCAGGTGACTGAGGAGTATGCTTGGAAATAAGGACTGTAAGAAGGTGTGGCAAGCAGGACTGGGTGGTCTGCACAAAGTCCTCAGTCAACTCCAAGGTCACCCTGGAACTGAGATGACCCCTCAATGGACATCCTGAATAGAAGTCAGGGAGTGGGGCATTTTCCTCCTGCATGTAGTAATTGGTGTGACCTGTTCCTGGAAAGCAGGTACCACCTACTCTGTGACCCGTTTTAAGGAGATCCTCAAATGTGAGCCTTCAGCTGCAGGACCACTGGCAGTGGAGGGATACAGTGCCTTGGTCCTGAGGGGTTTTATTGGCATCACATTTACAGTCTACCAGTCTATCCCTGCACTGCTCAGATCCACCTGATTTGTGCAGAAAGGTCATTCTATTAGGGAGCAGCTCTTCTTCCTGAAGAAAAAACAACAAACAACAACAACCCCAACAACAAAACAACATCCAACAAAAATAGTGGATGGTACCATATCTCCAGCCTTTAGAACTTATCTTCAGGCCACAACTGGTACTTATGACCTTCAGTCCACTATCCACCCTAGATTCTTCTCACTCTTGACTAGTACCCTGCTGGTCTGGGTGCAGTGACCCAGACCCACCTCCCTGAGGATCTGAGCTTCTCCTCGCCAGGCACTTCTTGGACTGTGAATGTAGCACCTGTCTATTCATCATCACAGTGAAGTCAGGGAATACAAAGAGGTGTTCAAGTGGGTAAGTTGCCTGAAAGAGCACACATGCTCTTTTCCCTGCCCACATCATGTGAAGCAGCTCTGCCTTCTCTGACCATCAGGACCAACGACCTTGGCAGCATGCTGACTCCTCTTCTTGTCTCCCAGTCCCTTGGCATGAAGAATTAAAACTGACCAGGCAAGAAAGCAAGTATTAAGTTTAAGGGACTGTTACTATGAGCCGTGGTGGAAGTATCCCCCTCTGGGAATAAGATCTCTAGATCAACAGAACCTGAAGCTGCTGGGAGGAGATACACAGACTCTTCCCCCATGGGCCATGGGAGTGATAATATCCCCAGATATGTGTGCTCCTCCTGTTGGGAACCCAGCATCATAACATGATCATGTTTCCTGGAAGATGTTGTCCTGTCCCTGTCAAATATCATCCCCAAGCTGGCACTGCCATTGGGCGTTCTCAAGTCATTTTAATGTTTCCATCAAGCCATCAGCTTCTGGGTGATGTGGTGAGTGATAAACCAGAGGATCCCATGTTCATGTACCCACTGTCACCACACCTCCTTTACTGCAAAGTGGGTTCCTTAGTCTGAGAGTATGTGCAGTGTTTTCTGTAACTTACCAGAGGATGGCATTTTATAGGCAGGAGAGTCAAACTCCTACCTAGAAGATAAGTTTAAATAAATGTCTTCCCTTCCAGGGAGAAAGGGACCCATTGTAATTAACTTACTACCATGTGTCTATAGGGAACCGATCCACCTGGCAATGGCAAACGCAGCCCAGCCCTATCAGAAAACTGGCAGGCGTGAGTCGGCACACAGGAGCCAAACCCACGAATCAACTTTCTTGTGGGAAACCAGGCCTTTGTTATACTTAGGCCTGCTTTGAGGCTTGCTTTTGCTAAAACTCCCTCACCCTGAATTGAAGTTGCAAATGTTTACTGCGCATCTTTAAAGTAACTTTCTAAAGTCTGTGCTAACTCACCCAAGGATGGAGCATAACCAGACCAATCACTCTTATTGTTCCCTTGCATTTGCAACATTTTTTCTTTCTTAATCTGTAAAAAGTAATCAGCAACATCCTTTCTTTTGTTATCTGTAAAAAGTAATCACCTAAAGCAAACATGAGCATAATGAATGAGACCCTTCTTTGATGTATGCTATTAGAAAGCAATAAAAGCCTGTCCAGGAGAGGGTCAGGGTGCTTTTTCTCTGAGAGTGGCCGTGCCATTCCTTTTTCTCCACAGGACTTTGGTAGTCCATGTGAATTTGTTTGTTGCGTCCCCAACACCATGGACACCGCTGGCTGGAGTCGGCATCAGTGTCTGGTTGTTCTACTGAGGTATGCACTATATTCAAGAACCAAGTTGATATTTTATCAGTGACAGAACAAGGTCAGCCTTGGGTAGTGGAAGCCAATTAGACTCATGTGTAAACTCATTTCCACCACAATGGCTATTTTCTATATATCCACTATGCCCTCTTCTTCATCCCAAGTGAATGGGAATTGCTTCTGAACTTCCTTTCTAAAAGGAACAACAGAAAGAAATGCACCCATCAGAATATATGCTGCCTATGATTTCCTGAGGCTGTTGTAATCCTCTGTAGCAAAGATACTACCCAGAAGTTTCAGTTTTAGTATATATTTGGTGAAGCTTGGAATATTCCTCTATCATCCCCCAGGAGCCATCTGATGATTGTGGGGAACAGACTAGTAATTTAAATGAGAATATAATGGCAATCACCAATTCTGCACCCTTTATGTTCTTCAGAGAGTGGCATCTGTCATTCTCACCAGGATGTAATATTCTTTTGATTTACTATCCTGAATAAAGGGAGGAGTGAGTAGATGCAGAAGTTCCCACTTGGCCTGCTCCAATATGAAAGCTCTTATATGGTAGCCAAGGACATAATATGAGGACTCTGACCACCATCTATTTCAAAATCATTCCTTTAGGGGCCTGCAAAATGCCCTCCAAATGGATGTGAAGACCCAGTGGATCCACTGTGAGGCTGACTTTGGCCAGAATTCCAATAATTTGCCATGTAGCCTCACTCTAGTTGGGGGAGGGTGGCAAAGGCACTTCAGATGTTGGTTATCGGTATCATCTCAGGTCCTTTGTGCAGACATCTTTTAAATGTCCAGGTTTTCTCTTTTCTCCAGAGTAGAATTAACTGAGTAAACTGCCATTGGTTAGTACAGAAGTCAGAAAACTTCATCTGTAAAGGTCGAGTGTACATGTTTTTGACTTTGCAATCCATATAGTCTCTGTTGCAACTATTCACCTCTGCCATCAGCACAAAGCAGACGTGGGCTACAGGTAAATGATAGGGCGTGGCTATGTTCCAGGGTTATTGACAAAAGCAGGCAGTGGGCTAGGTTTGGCCAATCAGCTTTAGTTTGCCAGTCCCTGGACTAGAAGCATGATTACTCTATACTGTTGTTGTTGTGTAATGAGATCTTCCTCGTGGAGATATGGCCTCTCCTTCAGTGAACAGATTAAAGGCTATGATCTGGCTCAGCTCCAGGAACCATACAAGGAAATGTGACTTTTTATTGGTCAGCTGCCATTAGTCAGGTACTTACTCATCCTTGATTTCTCTTGGCTTAATTAAGAAATGTATCATTGGCTGCTCATCTGTTTTGTCCCTAGGCACACTGTTTTATAGACCATCTCCACAGCTCTTTGAAGGTCACACTCCCAGCTGACATTCCAACCTTGTTCATTATGATAGTTCCACCCACCTTAACTTGGGGTATTCAGTACCTCCATTATATCTGGATCCTGTCACTTCCATTTCTGTCAGAGAACCCAGTCTTGGAAAAGTAGGTCCTCTGCCCGAGGCCCAGACAACAAGGGTGGCTACATCTGAGCTCCCCCATGACGCCCTTTCACCAGCACATTTCCTAGTGGTTTGAAAATGGACTTTCCTCTGGACTTTTTCATGGGACAGATTTGACTGGTGTCTTTCCCAGCCTTACGTATATTCCCTCTAGTGTATCCACATTCCCAGGGCTCTCAATTCCTTCTTCCTCTTCCTTCCATGGTGGGGCTGGCACCCCCACTACTCTGAGGCTAGACAGTCACTTCCTCCAAGCTTCTAAGAGACATTTTATAGCAGGTCAACACGAGACATCAGGGCCTTTGCCGGGATGTTAGATCCTGGGACCATGGCGAGTATTTCTATATCAACACATTCTTTATCCACTGTACAACCTTCTTTCTGAGCCAATGACCTCAGGATTCACCCATATATAGACTCTTCCATTTCCTGACAGTACATGTTGGTAAGATCCTACAGCTCACAACCTCTTTCCTCCTTTGCAGTTCAGTACTTCTCCAGCCACAGTACATGGTGACTTGGCACTCACAATGGGTCTGGTTGCCAGGAGGAAGGCAGGGGTAGATCCTGGGAGGGGCACATGCCATCCTATAGTCTCTTCCTCTAGTATCCCCATTCTGCAATGACATTGGTGATTTTACTGATTGTGTTGCCACAAACTGGTACAGATGGCTACTAATGATGAGGTCTTCATCCCCAGCCAGCTGGCAGGGAATCTATGTCCAAAATATCAAAATATCATTTTAACATCATCTTTTTAAGGATTACTCCTTATAGGAACTCTTTTAGGGTGGGTTCCATGAAAGAAAGATTCTGGAGCACAGTTTTGTGTACAAAGATTTGTCAGAGAGTGTTCCCAAGAATACACATGTAAAGAAGGAAGGGAAACCAGACTGAGCAGAGTTGGAGGTAACCTCCACAAGGTTCAACAGAGACACCAGCTGTTATCTCTCAGGGAAGTGTGGACAAGTCACTGGTTTTGGGGTGCTCCAGGGCTGGATCCCCAGGTGGGGAGCAGCCTAGAGCAAGGCAGCCTCCTTTAGACAAGTAAGAGGACATTGGGCAGCACTCCTGGTAGCTGGAAGGAGAAGTCTCCATCCTGAAAGGAAGTATCATCTGCTTCATATTCCTCATTCTTAGAGGGAGTTGCAGCAGAGAAAGTTTTCTTCTTCTCCTGGAAATGGCTGTGTCTAGATATGATGCCTAGAATTGTTTAGCCCGCGTTGTCTCTGTGAGGGAAGCTGTTGTGCATGGAACTGAGGATGGCAGAGATGGAGGGGACCTGTGTCCTGTGATTGTGCTAAGCTGCTGCATCAGCCCTGCTGAAGCTGCAGGCCCTGTTTCAATCATTTGGTTGGCACTGGTTTTCTGTTTCTTGTAGAGGCTCTCACTGTAACTGCAGTCCCCAGTCTCAATGGTGAATTCATGGAAAGTTCAAGTGGGATGGAGGAAATAGAAGAGGGAATAAGTAAGGTTGATTGGGTTTTTGTTCTGGCCATGTGTTGCTTTAAAAAAAGACTATAATAAAATAGGAAGCAATATGGCATTACTGTTGAAATACATTAGTGTTCTTTTCTCTTTTTCATGTTTGTACTGACCTCTCCCTTACTCTGCCACAGACATTCATTTCCTTCAGGGATACTTATGTTCACTACTACACAAAAAGGGAAAATGATTCAATATTGAATTATGACATCCAGAAAAGGATTTTCAAATCTACAGCTGGACAAGGATTTTCAAATTTTTTTCTGAAGTTTCCATAAGAGTCAGACCTAGGCAATGTGATATTCAAGGCTTGCATTAGCCAAGGGTGAAGAGAGATGGATATGGTATGAAGTAAAAATCTCCCCTTTCAGGTCTCTGTGAAGAGAAATGAGAGAGAAAAGGGAAGCAAGCAGAGAAAAACATATCTCTTCATTTCTCCAGAGACACTCAGGGATGTGAGAAGGTGTGGTAAGTAGCTGACAGAGAAAATTAAAGTCAGAGAAACATTTCCCCTCTAGAACCCCAGGACACTGCTCATTTAGTTATGTGCTATGCAGAGATGAAATAGCTGGTGGAGGATTATGGGTAGGTGAATGAATCCTATGGTAGTGTTTCTGCCTCCAAACATGTGTCCTCAAAAGGACCCAAAGTTCCCACATGTTCTGGAAAGGAGATACAGTCAGACTCAGGGAGGCTGTGGGCTGCAGATACCAGAGCTCAGCCAGTCAAGGACTCCACAGCCTGGAACCAAGGACTCTGATGGGAGATGTGGCCACAACACCCCAGGAAGCCAGATGGGGCCAGGGTTTATGGATAAACCAGTAAGAAAAAGAAACCAGATAGGAAATCAAGGACACCAGATCTAATGCCCTGTTCTCCCTACCACTAAGAGGCCTCAAAATGTATCAGCCTCACTGTCAAACTGGAGAGAAAAAGGGAGAAAAGAGGAAATATGGAAAAAGAAGCACTTTCTCAGAGACTCTGCCATCAAAACAACACAATTTAAATCTACAGAAATGGTGATATTTTAAATTTCCATTGTAACATCCAAGCACAGTACAAGGTTAACTCCCTACTCATGTCCTCTCAGGACCTACATGCATCCTGTGGGCATTTCTGTGGGTTGAGACACTGTCAGCAGCACCCAATAGGCAGATAGGAAGTGCCAGGAAACCAGCAGTTCTGGGCAGCAGCCCTTCACAAGGACTGTGGGGAGTCAGTGTGTTAATACCCCAGAACTCCCTCAGGTGGGATACTTCTTAGCAAGCACTATAAGGGTTCCCTGAGCTCCAGCACCTACTCTGGTGAAAGTTCTTGCAGCACACATTCATTGGCAGGCTGACTTTCTCAGCTTCCTGGGATCACCTCTCAAATAACTACTTACACTCACATTTCTGCTTCTGAGTTTTCTTCTTAGGGAACTTAAACTAAGATGATTGAGACCCATCTTTCCTTTACCTAATGAGATGGGAGCCCATGAGGACATCAGATATGCTATTAAAATAAGAAGCTATATTGGCTTTGTACATCCAAAGTAATGAAAGTTAGTTTTCACAGCATTAAAATAATGGCCCTACTTAAAGCAAAATTTTATTTTGAAGGTTTTATTTATTTTATTTTTAGAGAGGGAGGAAGGGAAAAAGAAAGAGAGAGCAAGAAACATCAATGTATGGTTGTCTCTTCCACTCTCCCTACTGGGGACCTGACCAGTAACTGAGGCATGTGCCCTGATGAGGAACTGAACCTGCAACCCTTTGCTTTGCAGGCCTGCACTCAATCCACTGAGCTATACCAGCCAGGGCAAATTTCTGTGTTCTGGAAGCCCTAATCATTTAGGCAACAAATGTTGATTCAGTTAAAATTAGGTGCAAGGAATTACATAGGCCAAATTGGGATGTTCTGTAGTACCATGAGATTGGAATATACAAAAATCTCATGATTGCAGTAAAACAGGAGTTCAATCTTCTTCCACATCACTGCCTTCTGAACTAATCAATTTGAGCCCATCTCCTCCTACTTTTTCCTCTCCCCTTCTGCTAAAGGTGCCAACAAGGTGTCTAATCTCAAAATATCAAAACAAAATAGAGAAAAGTAGAAGTATTGAATGTCATTAATTAATAATAGAATCATGTAGCACACAATCATTTATCAAAGAGCTACCTTGTAACAAATTCTCTCATCCTGAAATAGATACAAGCATTTGCTATAAATTGAATACTATTCAACAAGTGCTCTAGTGGAGGCTCACACCAGACCGAGGTCCTCTCATTGGGACTTGAGAATTTGTTGAGGAAGAGCAGACATCAGTTACTATTTCAAGAATGACACTGTAAATAATCATTCAGACTCAGTGGTTGATGACAGTAAGCATTTATTTTTCTTGTTCATGGGTAAGTAGGCTATGGTTTGCTGGCCTTGACTAGAGGCCATGGCTTGAGTCCAAATCTGTTCTGTGTGTTTCTCATGCTTCTTGGGTCAGTGATTCCATGAGGCATTTTCACTGTGAAAAAATAGTACAGCACCCAAAAGGGCATACAGAAGCCTGCTATGCCCACTCAGGTGGCACAGAAGTGGGACGCTGTTATTCTGCTCACAGTTCATTGGCCAAAACACATGCATGCCAATCCCAAAGTCCCTGAAATATAAATGTGAAGTCCACACCAGGTGTGTAGGAAGGGCAGGATATCTGTGTGCAATAATCCAGTCCCCTCCAAGGAGTAAAGGAGGGAAAGAACAGACAACAGTGACATGCAACTGTCCTCAAATGTTCAGGTCAATCACTTAGTAAAAGCACAGGTAGGCACATACCAGCAACACTCATTCATCCTTTAGCCTCCTACAAATCCATGGCCACCACATCAGTTGATCCAAGAAGGCTTCTAAATATTAGCTTCAAAAGGCCACCTGGAACTCACAGTGGCAGAAGTATGGGCCCATCCCTACTGTCCTGCTAGCTTAACAAGGGGTATTTACATATCAGAGACCCTGAGGAATTCAGTATTTCCATAGACAGCCACCGTGACACAATAAGAAATACAGATTTGGTTGACGTTCCCAGTTCCTGGTACACTGATTCTAAAACCCTTGAGATGTCTAGAGTGGTGACAGGGACTTTTCTTTGCTGATAACTGGAGTTTGGGGGCCGTAGGTAGGTTCAGCATGGTGTCTGGTTGCCAGAAAGAACAAGAAATGGTTAGAGGGTTGGAACTTTCAACTGTACCTCCTGACCTCCTCTCCAGGGAGGGGAGTGAGGGCAAAGATTGAGTTAATTACCAATGGCAAATTATTTAATCAATCATGCCTATGTAATGACACTTCCATAAAAAAATAAAAAACAATTTTTAAAAAACTCTAGATGACAGGATTTGGAGAACTTCCCGGTTGGTGCATACATAGAAGTGCTGGATGAGTATTGTTCCCAGAGAGGATGTGAATGCTCCCAGTTTTGCCCTACAAATCTCTTTCATGTGGCTCTTTGAATTGGAATCCTTTATAATAACCACTGATAGTAAGTAAAGCATTTTTCTGAGTCCTGTGAGCCAGTCTAGCAAATTATCAAACCTGAGAAGGGGGTTATGGGAACCCCTATTTATGGCCAGTTGGTCAGGGCAGGTGACAACCTGGAACTCATGTCTGGCATCTGAAGTGGGGCTGATCCTTTAACCTGTGGGGTCTGCACTAACTCTGGTGGTTAGTGTCAGAAATGAATCCAGTTGTTGGACACCCAGCTGTGTCTGCAGACAATTGGAGAATTGCTTGGTGTGAGGAAACACCCACACATTTGGTGTCAGAAGTGCTGTATGTAAAAGAAACTCAGACCCAGAACCACTGTATGATGGTGAAGGCTCATCTGAATGGGGGCAGCCAGGCAGTGAGACCCCATGATGACACAGCTTGTGGTGGCTGATCTTGATTTCCTCCAAAGGGAATACCACTAGGCAGGCAGCTTGTGGGACATACTCACAGAGTCATGTAGCCAGGACTGTGAACTTGAAAACTTTCAGAGAAGAGGAGTTTTATTCTGGAATTATCTTAGGTTCTGAAATTTCAGCCTCTGGTCACTGACCCTTCTGTACCTACAGCCACCAGCCACCTCCCAGGAGGTCAGAGTCTCAGACTGAAAGGAAATGAAGGTGAGAGTGATGAGTCCCAGACACAGGAAAGCATTCTTGTTCACTGATTGCACAATGGCGTGGCCTTGGCAATGTCATTTCAACCTTTCAGCACTTGTAACTCTGAAGCCCAGATCCCTCAACCTGTAACTTGTATTCTAGTAGCTGAACCCTATTTCCTAACAAAATTTCATATTGGACCTTCAAATAGATAACAGACAAAGGCTTACTTTTTCTTCAGTATTTTCTTTTTTATTTAATAATTTATATTGTATTTTTTCACTACCATTTAGTTCCCTTATACCCCACTCTGCCATCCCCACTCTATTGTCCATGTCCATGAGTCCGTTTTCCTTTTTCTCAATCCCTCCACCTCCTCACCTCTACCCCTGAGCTGTCAGCCTGCTCTCCATCTATAAGTCTGTCTCTATTTTGCTTGTTAGTTCAATTCGTTTATTAGATTCCACATATGAGTGAAATCAAATGGTATTTGTTTTTCTCTGCCTGGCCTATTTCACTTAGCATAATGTTCTCCAGTGACAGTATGGATGAACTTGAAGCTTACCTATTTTCATTGGAAGAGGGTTTAGAAACATTGGAGCCCTAACTGGCTGATCCTGCCCCTCCCTGTGGGGTGACATGTGCATATTCCACAGAGCCTCAAGAGGGAACATGCAGCCAGGAGTGGGTGGCCTGGATACATGCTCAACTGTGGTACAGCACAAGAGAAAGAGGTGAGAAGAGCTACATGTGAGCAGACTGCACCATCAGTTAGAGGTCTTTCTGCTTTCTGTGGCATGTGATTTTTTAACAAATCTTATTCAAACACCATGGTTTCCCATGCTGATTCTTACCTATGTTGCTCTAATCCTAGGGCAACATAGCATATTGTAAGCATATAATATGCTTAATATATTTTTTAAAATTTCCTTAAACTTTTATTTCAACTCACCAAGTGTTTACTGAGTGCTTATTATGAGAATTTGAAATAAATTCTAGCATATAATATTGCTAATTATGATACATATGTTACCATATCAGTACATTTATTAAGCACTTACCACATACTGGATATTTCAGAAGAGGCTTGTCATCAAGACTTAATCTTCATTTTCATAAAACCTTTGCTAGTTACCTCTTACTTACTAGTCCTAGTTTACAATATAAAATGAGAGTTTATGTAAAGTATGCATGATGACAGAGCAGGAAAACTTGAACACAGTTCTTCTGATTCTGAAGTGTAGAATTTCTCTTGACATGCAAGGAACTAAAGAACAGAAAATAGGGCTAGAACATAAAGAACGTAAACACAGGGATAGAATATGAGGAGGGTTCAATCCACCCCACCCCCACATCCCTGAGTTTAAAGTGACTAGGAGAGGAGTAGAAAATCATCAAGAAGACTAAGGGTACATCAGCTCACCAGGAAGGTGAACAGGATAATGATTATAAGGCTGAAGCCTCACATGGCTTTGAAGATCTGACTGGGTTTGTATTACATTAATGTTCACTCTATGGCCAAGGGAAGTCATTAAGATTTTTGAACCATGGAGTATACAAACAATGCTTCTACAACCTAGGAGGAAAGAATTTATAAGGAGGGTTGATCAGCCCCTAGGATTCTCCAGGTCAGAAAATGCCTGTCATGTGGGGCTTTCCACCCTGGCCTGGCCACAGTATGCTGCCCACAGAAGTCATGTTATCTGCCCTGTAGGGCCTCATCCAGAGACAAATGGTAGAACCAGAAACCCAGAAATGAATGTGGAAGTCAGCAGGGCCTGGTCTCTGAAGGGACCAGAGCACAGATTCCTATGGACCATGACAGAATAACTGGGCTGCTCCCTTAGCTCCAGTGTGATGCCAGCAGCAGTAATTAAGGCAGAAAAAACTTTTGGATTCACCTAAACTCCCCTAAAAGCATTACAGATGTCCCATCTGCAGACTCCAGGTGCCCTCCAGCAGGTAAAGGAATGTGGGAGATGTGTGTACTGCTCCACATGGGTGCTCTTACCCCCAAAAGGAATTTAAGGTAGCTTCAAGCATGAGGACAGCATTTCCAGTGAGAATAAAATACAATAAACACCATAAGCACAGCCAAAGTCAAGCAAGGGCAGAGATGTGAGATGAAGGGAGAAGCAGGCAGGAGTTGAAGTGTTAGAATCACTGGGATACTCAGAATAAAAATGCAGGTTTCCAGGGAGCTAATACCCCGGGGCCCCCTCGTTATAAAGTTTGAGAATCACTTCACTATGTATATGGGGAGGCCCCCATGAATCACTCAGCTGCAAGAACCTAATGTAGAATTTAAACTTCTGAAATGAATCTTGAAGTGTGTCTACATACACTTTTATTTTCTAGTTAGAGAATTTAAAAGCTCATCTGACAGATTATTAAAACCTGCTGCCCTGTAACTCCATTGCTAACTGTTCTGGAAAGCCATGGGAAAGTGGAACCATGACCAGGTGATATCTGATCTGAGGTTAATTATAGCTACTGAATCCTTACAAAGGGGTGGTGTCTGGGCTGACTGTGCCGGTGGATGATCTCATTTCAGTCCCGGAGACAGGCATTCCACCCACTGCTATTTCACAGGTGAGGAAGCAAAAGACTTGGTGATGAATTTCCTCAAGGTACTGCAATTGGTCAGTCTGGCTCTGAAGCAGTCTCTGTAACTACTGAACCATCCAGCTCCACCACTTTGTAGGAGTTGACCACTTCTAGATCTGCTGCTCCTTAATCTGAAACCAAAGGCAAGATGAGCCACTGCCAAGGAGAATGTGTCTTCTGAGTTCTGGTTTGTATTGTATCTGCAATTCTTTGAGTGAAATCAGCTTTATTCAGTTTTATAGCAGCTGGGATATCTTTGACGTTTCTTAAAAATCATCTTCAAGGAAAGCCTCATTACACACTGGCTGGTGAGGCTCGATGGGTTGAGTGCTGGCCTGTTAAAAAAAGGGTTTCCAGTTTGATTCCCAGTCTAGGGCACGTGCCTGGGTTGCAGACCAGAGCCCCAATAGGGGACACGTGAGAGGCAACCACACATTGATGTTTGTTTCCCTCTCTTTCTCCTTCCCTTCCTCTCTCTAAAAATAAATAAATACATACATACATAAATAATCCTTTTTTAAAGCCTCATTCCTAGAACTGTGCATTCCAAGAAATATTCAAGTAGCAGCATGACTCTGGGCACACTGCTTGGATGTGCTGCTCTTTTTCCTATTCTTTGTGGTATTATTATTATTATTATTATTATTTTAATTATTATTACTTCAAGGCTATGTGTATATATTTTCCACTGTCAAATAAAGGAAATCTACTCACTTCATTTTATGAAACATGTAAAATGCAGAAACCAAACTATTTTTTTAAATGGGAAGATATAGATGCCTTTTCATAAAAAAAAACCTATGTATAACAATCTTACACACAGTAAGTAGCAGATTATTGGGCCTAGCCAAGATGGAGGCATACGTAGAAACCCTTCACTTCCTCACACAACCAAAAGGAGGATGACAACCAATATAAAATCGATAAACCAGAAGTGCCAGAAAATCAAGCTGCATGGTACTCTGGCAACCATGGAATTAAAGAAACAGTCAAACAGAACAACCAGAGCAGTAAGGAAGTGGTCAGAGAGAAATGGCGGTGAGGTGGTGGATGGTGGGGACAGGGCTGACTCAAGGGGAAACTGAAACTCAGAGGTGACTGTGAACTACAGTAGTTGCCAAGGTGGGCGAAATTCCCAGTCTCACAGGAAAATGCATTGAAAAGTGTGCTAGAGATGAGCAGGCAAGCTGTATTATTCCCTCTCTGGCTCCTCCCCTGCAGGCAGTGCTGCAGTGCTGCAGCAAGGTGGTTTTCTCCGTTTGGGTGAAAACCTAAGGCCATGCCCCCTTACAACTTAACAGGGATCCTGAAAAAAGAAATAGGGCCAAATAAAAGGACAGAGCACAACCTCAGAAAGAGATAAATGATAAGGATATAGCCAACTTATCTGATGGAAAATTTAAAGCCCTGGTAATCAAAATGCTCACAGAACTGATTGAGTTTGGTTGAAAAATGAAAGATACACAAAATGAAGTAAGGCAAAATATTCAGGGAACCAACAGCAACAGGAAGGAAACCAGGATTCAAATTGACAATTTGGAACAAAAGGAAGAAATAAATATCCAACTAGAGCAAAATGAAGAAACAAAAATTCAAAAACATGAAGAGAAACTTTTGAACCTCTTTGACAACTTGAAATGTTGCCAATATTCAAATTATAGAGGTGCCAGAAGGAAAAGAACAACAGCAAGAAATTGAAAACTTATTTGAAAAAAATAATGAAGGAAAACTTCCCCAGTCTGGTAAAAGAAATAGACTTCCAGGAAGTCCAGGAAGCCTGGAGAGTCCCAAAGAAGTTGGACCCAAAGAGGAACACACCAAGGCACATCATCATTAAGTTACCCACGATTAAATATAAAGAAAGAATCTTAAAAGCAGCTAGAGGAAAGGAAAGAGTTACTTACAATGGAATGCCCTTAAGGCTATCAACTGATTTCTCAAAAGAAACCTTACAGGCAAGAAGGGGCTGGAAAGAAGTATTCAAAGTCATGAAAAGCAAGGACCTACATCCAAGAATACTCTATCCAGCAAAACTATTATGTAGAATGCAAGGGTGAGAAAAGTGCTTCCCAGATAAAGTCAAGTTAAAGGAATTCATCATCACCAAGCCATTATTACATGAAATGTTAAAGGGACTTATCTCTGAAAAGAAAGGTAAAAAATATGAACAGTAAAATGACAAGAAACTCACAAATATCAACAAATGAACCTAAGAAAATAAAAGAAAGAAAACAACAAAAACAAAAACTAAGCAAACAACTAGAACAGGAATCAAATTAGCAAAATGGACATCACATGGAGGGTTTTAAGTGGGGAGAGGGAGAGGAGGAATTGGGGGGAAAGGTACAGGGAAGAAGAAGCATAATTGGTAAACATTAAATAGATGAGGAGAGGTCAAAAATGATATAGGAAACAGAGAACTCAGAGAACTTATATGTATAACCTATGCACATGAACTAAGGGGGAGATGCTGAAGGGTTGAGGGGTGCAGGGTGGAGAAGGGATAAGGAAGAAAAATTAGGAAAACTGTAATAGCATAATCAATAAAATATAATTTTAAAAAATCTTACACAGAAAAAGTCAAATTATGTAGGTCATTATAAGGGTAATTCCTAAGATTAAGTTAGACTATATACTAAGACGTACAAGATTTAAAAAAATGCATTTGCGTAATACCTCACATCAATTAACACAATGGCATATCACTATCATAAATTGTTGGGAACCACCTGCCTAGTTTCAGAAGCTGTAAGCCCCCATGGCAAAGGCTGAGTAAAGAGACCTTGGGACCATAAGCCACTAAAGAGACAAAGCTTGTCTTCCTGGTAGGGGCACTGCCTCTGCCCCCTTTTACTTCACCCTGCTTGACTCTGGGAAGATGACTGGTTAGCCAATGATGGGTAAGATTCCTCAAGTGGAGGACAACCTAAGACAGGCACGGTCATGAGAGGGCCCTCAGGGAAGGACTTGGGGGGCTATAGAAAAAGGGGGTGATGGACCCTCACCCCTTAACTTTGACATAGCCCGAGTCCTCATTCTGTCTCCAAAAAGTCTTTTAATTTCTTGACTGCCTTACTTCCCCTCCCTGACTTAAGCCTGAAATAATGCCAGAGGGCACTGAAGCCCTGGGCAGGAAAGGGCAGTTTCCCAGGGCAATCAGGCCTAAGAAAGAATGCATACAATCCTGTGAAACTTGCTTTGCTGAGAATGTCCTCAATTTTCTGATAAGGGTCCCAGCATGAAATGAGTTTACCAGTTCTATATCTCTTTACCTAACTGACCCTGATGCAGAATAAGCCCTTGTAGTTCTTTAAAAGTTATCTATTGTTTGATCATTACTGCCTGACAATGATGAATGAGGATCTTCCTTGATGTAATGCTCCCAGAAAGCAATAAAAGCTTGTCCAGGCAAGGGTCAGGATGCTCTGTCACTCAGAGAGTGGCCATGTTGCCCTTTTCTGCACAGGACTTCTGTAGTCCATGTGAATTTGTTCGTCGCATCCACAACACTGTGGACACCGCTGGCTGGAGTCTGCATCAATAAATTATAAAAAATAGTGGAATTTGGTGGAGGAAGATGGCAGTGAGGTAGGAGGAAGCAGATTCCACTTCTTCCTACACACAGGAGAAAAACCTAGTCAATCTACGGAGGAACAGAGCAAACAGTCAACAGTACCCCAGCATATATGAAAATAGGAGACCAAAAATTGTAGTGGACATTGAAACACCAGATGATAAGGAGAGTGCTTCAGGACAATAAGGTCCCAGGGACAAGCGCATGGACCAGGGCGACTGCAGCCCCAGGCCTGGTGCCTGCCGGTTCTATCACAGGGTTCTTGGGAGACAGCTGGGTCAACTGCCCCCTCCCCAGCCAAACAAGGCTTCAGCAGCACTGGGAGAGACCTGGTTGCCTGAAGTCCCAGACAGGGGAATAAGGACTAAGTGCAAAAACACAGGATCTGTGAGCACCCACAGAGTCTGTGTACACCTCCAAGGGAGAGTTGAGAGTCAAGCCATGATGGGTCCTGACCCTGATAGTCCCTGGTCTGGCTGGAGAATTGGGTTGTGTGAGAAGCCATGCCACTGTACGGAGCCACAGGCTTGAGTAGAAGGAATTTCTCAAAAAGAAAAAAATGAAAAAAGAGGCATTGTTTGGGGAATTCTCCTGCAGCAATCCCTCTGGTCTCCTCTCCATCCAGCCAGGCAGTGCTCCCTGGGTGGAGCAGGAAGCCCTGCATGCCCCCATAGCACTGGGAGTGGTGTGCACCCAAACCTGTAGGGCCAGAGATGGCCTGAAGAGCGCTGGAGCCCACAACTTGGAGAGACTGTGCTCTGCAGAAGGATGCAGCCCACAGCAATAACCTCAGGGAGAGTGCACTCTGAGGAAGGCCTGGATCTCAGGCACAAAGCCCCTGGGTTAGGCACCAGGCTGGCTCTGAGGAGAATGCACAGCTAGCCCTGGGGAGAGTGTGAGCAAGACTGACTGAGTGCAGATCAACAAGGGAGAAAAGTAATACCAATCACCCCTCTGCCTACTGCAGCCAGCAAGACCAGAAAAAATTGGGGTGGCCAGTTTGAAACCAGCAGCAGGCATTTTTTAAAGTAATTTTTTATTTTTTTTAATTCTTACTACTTTTTATCTCTTAATTCCTTTTTCCTCTATTTCCTTCTTTCTTATTTTACTCCTTCTTCCTTTCTTTCCAACTTCATCTCTTCTTCCTTCTTCTCCTTTTTTTTTAAATACCCACAAGTGAGACAAAAAACCTGGAAATGCGAAAAGACCAGAGTTGGACCCAAAGAGGGAGCATCCCAACAGTTGAGACAGGGAGGCAAATTTCACTTTGCTATTTTAGAGAAACTGCAAGTAATTGCTTATTTGTATTACTATCTTTTTCATTATTTTTACATTTTTTTAAATAGTATTTTTGTATTCCTCTTCTTCCTGTTTAGTCTTCTTTGCTTGGTTGTTATATTGTATAGTTTGACAGATTTCTCCTCTTATCTCTTTCACAGTGAATTCCTAGTTGACTGTCCTCACTTGTGTTCCATTAGCACACTACTCAAGGACCTATACTCCCTATTCTTATTATCCAGATCACATAGATTCTGTCATATGATTGTTGTTCTAATATTATTGTAAATAATTGCTGTTCCATACAATTGTAAATACTACACAACACCCCTTCCAGATCTTAGCCCACTTCACGGTTTCCTGAACTCTATTATTGTAGAGGTTAACTCTATTCTCTCACACACTACAAGTATTTACTACAATTTACTCTCACCTTACCTCAGAATCTAAGCTCCCACAACCTCACTGCCTTCTAGATCCAACTCACAATCCTTATCTCCCCAACAAGAGTCTTATCTTCTTTCCATCCTTTCTAAAAAGTGGCTAGTTGGGTGGAAGATCATAGTTAATGATGTACATAGCCAAAAGATCTCCTATCTCTTCTCTACCAGCTGCTACTGTAAATATCATAGAATACTCTCTTTCTGTCTTAGATCATTTTGCCTTCCCCCTCCAAATGATCACAAAAAAAGAGTAGGTGGAACCTGTGATCACAAGGATAGCCACTGGAAGGAAACCCAACAACAAAGGAACCACCGACAGATAACAGCAAAAGAAGGTGAAGGAAGGAGAGGAAGCCACACTAACCTCAATCTAGGACCTACCTTTATCTCTCCACTATTAAATAGTGGACAAATTACGCAGAACAAACAACTGAATAAGAGCAAGAGAGTCCTCAAATACTTGCACACAAGGAAGAACCAGCTTCAACACAACCTGCCCTCACCAGCACAACAAAATACAAGAGGTACTGGACACAGTGACCCTCAGTTAACCGCTGGTGGGAAAGACCCACCAAAGAAAGACCCAACAACGATAAAAAAACCAAACACAAACAGATTCAACATAAATGACAGCCCAAGACTAGTGAGCTCGGGAGATCAGGGAGACTGAACCACTGAGTCTCACAGGTGTTCTACCACAGAAATTCACACCATAAACCCAGGGAGTCAGAACAGATCAATGTAAGAAGCTGAGGATAACAAGAAGAGTCCCACAAAAAGTGGGAAGATAAAGAAACAATCCGCAAATCAGAAGAAAGGAGGAAGCCTCAGAAAGAATGCTAAATGAAATAGAGGCAACTCAACTATCAGATATTGAGGTCAAAGCGATGGTTACAATAAAGCTCAATGAGCTCACAGAGAATTACCAAAAACCACACGGAAACTACAATGAACTCATTGAAAACTATATCGACATGAAAAAGGAAACAGAAACTATCAACAAGGGCCAAGAGGAAATGAAGAATACAATTTCTGAACTGAAGAACACAGTAGAAGAAATAAAAAGCAGGACTAATGAAGCAGAAGATCAGATCAGTGAGCTGGAGGACAAAGGAAAAAAACAGAAAGAGCAAGAAAAGGAAAAGAGGCTCAGGAAAAATGAAGAGGGATTAAGGAAAATGAAAGACAATACAAAATGTAATAATATCTATATAATAGGGATAGAAGAAGAGGAGGAGGGGAAAGGGAAAGTAAACCTGTTTGAAAAAGTAATGATGGAAAACTTCCCTGATTTGATGAGAGAAAAAGTCACACAAATCCAGGAAACACAGAAAGTCCCAATCAGGAGGAACCCAAAGAGGCCAACTTCAAAAACATCATAATTAAAATGGTAAAATTTCAAGACAAAGAGAATATCTTAAAGGCAGCAAGGGGGAAACAGTAAGTATCATACAAGAGAGCCCCAATAAGGTTAGCAGCTAACTTCTCAATAGAAACGCTCAAAGCCAGAAGAGAGTGGCAAGAAATATTCCAAATAATGAGAACCAGAGGCCTGCAGCCAAGGCTACTTTACCCAGCAAGGCTCTCAATCAAGATAGAATGCCAAATAAGGAGCCTTCCAAACAAAAGAAGTCTAAAAGAATACACCTCCACCAAACCACCTCTGCAAAAGATGCTAAAGGGACAGCTTTAAGGAAAGGAATGAAAAGAGAGAGAGAGAGAGGAACACAGATATGAAAATGGCCATAAAGGAGTACCTATCAACAATAACCTTAAACATAAATGGTTTAAGTGCTCCAACCAAAAGACATAGAATAGCTGAATCGATAAGAAGGCATGACCCACATATATGCTGCCTACAAGAGACCCACCTCAGGACAAAAGGCCTACACAGACTGAAAGTGAAGGGCTGGAAACAAATTTTCCAAGCAAACAGACAGGAAAAAAAGCCAGGGTAGCAATACTCATGTCAGACAAAATAGACTTCAAAAAAGGGCCATAAAGAAAGACCCAGAAGATCACTTCATAATATTCAGGGGAAGAATCCACCAAGAAGATATAAACATTGTGAATATATATGCACCCAACATAGGAGCACCCAAATACATAAAGAAAATCTTAGAGGACTTAAGGAAAGATATTGACAGAAACACACTTATACTAGGGAATTTTAATACCCCACTGTCAAAAATGGGCATATCTTCCAAACAAAATATCAACAAAGATATTGTGGCATTGTACAATGCCCCAGATTAAATTGACTAAACTGATATATAGAGAGCCCTTCAGCCCAAAGAAGCAAAATACACATTCTTTTCAAATGCACATGGAACATTTTCAAAGACAGACCACATGAGAGGACACAAAAAAAAACCCTCAACAAATTCAAGAAAACTGAAATCATACCAAGCACCTTCTCTGACCACAAGGGACTGAAACCAGAAACCAATCCCAAGGAAAAAAACCCAAAACACTCAAAATCATGGAGATTGAATAGAATGCTATTAAATAATGAATTGGTCAAGAATGAAACTAGGGAAGAAATCAAAAAGTTCCTGTAAACAAAGGAGAATGAACTCACAACAACACAAAACTTATGGGACACAGCTAAGGCATTCCTGAGAGGGAAGTTCATAGCGATATAGGCCTACCTAAAAAAGACAGAAATTTTCCAAACAAACAACCTAACCCTATGCCTACGAGAACTAGAGGAACAACAACAAAGACAGCCCAGAACAGGCAGAAGGAAGGAAATAACCAAGATCAGAGCAGAATTAAATGACATAGAGACTAAAAGCACAATTCTAAAGATCAAGGAATCCAAGAGCTGGTTCTTTCAAAAGAGAAACAAAATCGACAAGCTTTAAGCAAGTTCATCAAGAAAAAGAGAGAGGTCCCAAACAAACACAATTAGAAATGAAAGAGGAGAGATTACAACTGATACCAAAGAAATACAAAGGATTTTAAGAAATTACTACAAAGCACTGTATGCCAGGAAATTTGGAAACCTGGGTGAAATGACAAATTTCTAGAAAAATATAATCTTCCAAAACTCAGTGAAGAAGAAGCAGAAAGTCTGAACAGACCAAGAACAGCAGATGAAACTGAAGCAGTAATCAAAAAACTCCAAACACACAAAAGTCCTGGACCAAATCGTTTCACAGGAGAATTCTAGAAAGCATTTAAGGAAGAGCTAACCCCTATCCATCACAGACTAGTCCAAAAAATCCAAAAAGGTAGAAGACTCCCAAACTCTTTTTGTGAAGCCAGCATCATCCTAATTCCAAAAACAGACAAAGACACCATAGAGAAAGAAAACTTCAGGCCAATATCACTGATGAACATAGATGCTAAAATCCTCAACAAAATATTGGCAAACCGTATCCAACAATACAGTAAAAAGATCATACATCATGACCAAGTGGGATTCATTCCACGGATGCAAGGATGGTACAATAATCGCAAATCAGTAAATGCAATACACCACATAAACAAAAGCAAAGACAAAAATCACATGATCATATCAATAGATGCAGAAAAAGCATTTGACAAGGCACAGCACCCATTTATGATAAAAACACGCAGCAAAGTGGGAATAGAGGGAGCATTCCTCAGTATAATAAAGGCCATATATGAGAGACCTACAGCCAACATCATATTCAATGGGCAAAAAATACAATCTTTTCTACTAAGATCGGGAACAAGACAAGGTGGTCCACTTTCACCACTTCTATTCAACATAGTATTGGAAGTTTTACTGTAAAGGCAAGACAAGAAAAGGAAATAAAAGGCACCTAAATCAGAAAGGAGGAAACAAAACTGTCACTGTTTGCAGATGACATGATAGTGTACCTAGAAAATCCTATAGACTCTGCCAAAAACCTGCTCGATGTAATAAAAGATTTTGGCAAATAGCTAGATACAAAGTCAATATCCAGAAACCAAAGGCAATTTTGTACACCAACAATGAAACAGCAGAAGCAGAAATCAAGAAAAAAATCCCATTTGGTATAGCAAAAAGAAAAATAAAACACCTAGGAATAAACCTCACCAAGGATGTAAAAGACCACTACTCAGAAAACTACATAATACTGAAGAAAGAAATCAAGGAAGACACAAACAAATGGGAATATATACTTTGTTCATGAATCAGAAGAACTAATATCATCAAAATACTCATACTAGCCAAAGCAATTTACAGATATAATGCAATACCTATTAAAGTAACAATGGCATAATTCACAGACATTGAACAAACCCTTCAAAAATTTTATGAAACCATAAACGACCCTGAATAGCTGCTGCAATTTGGAGAAAGAAGAGCAAAGGAGGGATCACAATACCTGATACCAAACTGTACTACAAGGCCACTGTAATCAAAACAGCATGGTGCTGTCAGAAAAAAAAAAAAAAAAAAAAACCAGGCACATAGACCAATAGAAGAGAACAAAGAGCCCAGAAATAAACTCAAGCCGTTACAGTCGATTAATATTCGACAAAGGGGGCAGCAACATAAAGTGGAGTAAAAATAGCCTCTTCAAGAAATGGTATTGGGAGAACTGGACAGCTATGTGCAAAAAAATGAAACTCAAGCAGTAACTTATACCATACACAAAAATAAGTTCATGGTGGATAAAAGATTTAAATATAAATTGTGACACCATTAAAGTCCTAGAGGAGAACATAGGCAGGAAAATCTCAGATATTAAACGCAGCAACATTATTACTGATATGTCCCCTAGAGCAAGGGACATAAAGGAAAGCATAAACAAGTGGGATCTCATCAAAATAAAAAGCTTCTGCACAGCTAAAGAAAAGAATATTAAAATAAAAAGAGCACCAACCATATGGGAAAACATATTCGCCAGTGATACCTCAGACAAGGATTTAAGCTCCAAAATATATAAACAACTCACACGACTCCATTCTAAGAAGACAAGCAACCCAATTAAAAAATGGGCAAAGGACTTGAACAGACACTTCTCTGAGGAGGACATACAGAGGATCCACAAACACATGAAAAGATGCTCAGTATTGCTAGCTATCAGAGAGATGCTAATGAAAACCACAATGAGATAACACTTCACATCAGAATGGCCATCACAAACAAATCAACAAACAATGAGTGCTGGCCAGGTGGTGGAGAAGGAAACCCCAGTACACTGTTGGTGGGAATGCAGACTGGTGCAGCCACTATGGAAAACAGTATGGAATTTCCTCAGAAAAGTAAAAATGGAACTGCCTTCTGACCTGGCAACTCCACAGCTGGAATTATACCCTAAGAATCCTGAAACACCAATCCAAAAGAACCTATGCACCCCAATGTTCGTAGCAGCACACTTTACAATAGCCAAGTGTTGGAAGCAACCTAGATGCCCATCAGTAAATGAATGGATCAAAAAACATGGTACATTTACACAGTGGAATTCTATGCAGCAGAAAGAAAGAAGGAGCTCCTACCCTTTGCAACAGCATGGATGGAACTGGAAAGCATTATGCTGAGTGAAATAAGCCAGGCAGTGAAAGACGAATACCATATGATCTCACCTTTAACGGGAATCTAAACAACAAAACAAAGAAACAAGCAAAATATAACCAAAGACATGAAATAGAGAACAGGCTGACAGTGATCAGAGGGGAGAGGGGAGGGAATTTCAGGGGAAAAGGGGAAGGGTTTACAGTAGCAAGTATAAAGGACACATGGACAAAAACTAAGCGAGGGTGGAAATGGAAGGGAGGTGGGGAGGGCTGAGTGGGGTGGGCTGGGATGGAAGTAAAAGACAGAAAACTATATTTAAACAACAATTAAAATAAAATAAAAAAAAAACAGAAATAAAAAGAAAAGCTTGAAATTAAAAAATAATAAGAATGGAATTTAATAGCATTTTTTAAAAGATTTTATTTTTTATTCCCACTTTTTAAAAAGATTTCATTTATTTATTTCTAGATAGAAGGGAAGAGAGAGAGAAAGAGAGGGAGAGAAACATCAATGTGTGGTTGCCTCTCATGCATCCCCACCAGGGATTTGGCCTGCAACCCAGGCAAGTGCCCTGACTGGAAACTGAACGGGCAACCTTTTAGTTCGCAGGCCAGCACTCAATCCACTGAGACTCATCAGCCAGGGCCAATCCCACTTTTTTTTTAAATTGTGTTTATTGGGATCCTTCCTTAAAACAACAATGGAAAATTGTCAGTTGTTGTTGATTAATTGTCAGTTCAAACTGACAGTTAATCCATTCATTTTGAAAATACACACTAAGCTTCAGGAACCATGAAATGCACTCAGGATACATCAGTGAGCAGAACAAAGCTTTCTGCCCTGTAGAGATACAATGTAGCTCTGGGAAGAGTCAAGGAGAACAGGTGACAAACAATAAATGTAATGTTTTCCCACTGAGGTATACCTATCGATGTATAAAAACACCCCAAACTTGGTTGTTTCAAAAAGAAAGATTATTACCACTGCTGATTCAGTGGGCCACCTGGGCTCCCCGCAGATCTCCTCTTCTGTGTGTCCTCACTGGTGGTGGGTGTCCAGAGCTTAGTGGGACTGGCTGCCCAAGGTGGCCAGCTCTCAGGGCTGACAGCTGGGGCTATACCACCAGTTGCTCATGGGGTGATTAGAATGGCCACTGTCCCATCTCACAGTGCCTTACTATCCTGCCTTACTACCCCTACCCCAGCAAATGTGGAAGGATGCTGAAGGCATCCCCATGTTTCTGGTGGAGCTCTGCAAGCTCTGAGCTCCAAGTGCCTATAGAGGCCTTCAGGAGGAGGGAGGTGATGTGGCCCCAGTTTAGTGCCCCCTTGTTTTCTCCTCAGTTCCCTGGGTCTCAGACACCTCTTCCCAGGCAAGCACTATCTTGACTGATGCTAGTCTGATAAAAGCAGGCTCTCCCTGCGGTCACCAAGGACACACCCTGCTGCATGTGAAACAGTTGTGTCTTCTCTCCTCACTGTTCCCAAAACCAGGCCAGAAGGTTCTTTGTGATCCTTATGTCTCTCCCCTAAGAGAAGTTAACACCCCCAAATTCATAGAATCATTATTTGTAGATTGGGAGATTACATATCAATTATGCATATTCTTAATTACTTTTCTATGTTTTCCTGTTTTTCTATGGCATTTTTACATTTGAAAGAGAAAACCATGTATTTCTCATCACCCTAGTGCCAGAAGCCCCAAGAGCAGGCACAGCAGCCTTGGTCACAAGCAACATCTGAACCCTTGTGGGAGGATCTGTGCTCCCAGTGGGTAGAAATTTCACCAAATGCTGACTTTTAGCTATTAGAACATTCCCCCTGGATGATGAGGGTTTTTTTCCCCCAGAAGTTTCTCCCAGAATAGAAACTGCCCCCAGTATTTTTCTTGGGGAGTACACTTGTGTGGCGACAAGCACTGTTGATGTTTTTAAGCAAACACTCCCTGTTGTGCAAAGTTTACCAGCAAAGTCAAGTTTCTATTTGCCACTCAAGTTGTTATCCAAACTCTGCCAACTGGAGTAAACACACACTTACTAGCCAAATGCATCAGGCACTTGGATTCTTAGCTTGTACATTCCTGAAATGCCAACTACTCACATGCAGGCTGATTGGTTTGACATTTTTGGTCTCAAAGCTGAGGCAAGTGGCCCCAGTCCTTTTTTAGCCTTCTCTCTGGCACTTGAGGCCCACAGCAAAACAAAATTCTGAGGGTGGTCTTTGGGTGAGGGTAAGGTTTCAAATGTTCAAGGCTCTCCAGAGGGGCACCCTTCCACAGATGAAAAACAGCCACCCCAAAATTAAGCAGCTGACTCCCCTATAAGTCCAGGTTCTGGGGTTTGGGTCTTAAAACATAGCACCTGTTGCCAGTAGGCAGGTGGACTGGGCATGCAGCTGTGGGTGCTCTTCTTATGTAGCCGGCATGTGTCAACAAAACACATGGGCCTTGTGGGTCTGATCTGTGAGGATAGAATGATAAATGAATTTTGTAACAGCTCCTGACACTGCAGCAGAAAGAAACCCAACACAGTTTAACAGGATCAAATAATAATTAATGAGAGAAACAAGAGAAAAACATTCATTTGCTAGGTCAGTCAGATTCTTGGTTGTCTTTCTACTGAGCTCCTATGGTAACACTGTTCCTTGTAAGTGCAGAATTGTTAGTTTAGTCTCTGGACTCCATCCCTTCAGATGCTGCAAGCCCAGCCTTCCCCCTTTCCTGTGGCATAGGTGAACAGAGCAGAGGAATGTGCCCTGGAATGACAGCTAAGTCTTTAGGCATTTGTCAGCCATGGTCCCTCCCAGTAAGGAGACTGCAGATATGGGGACAGGAAGGCAGCCAGAGATGCTGGGGAGGTGGGAGGTGCAGGCAGCTGGGGTGCTGAAGGCTGGGAGGGGCTTGGTTTCAGACCGAATTCAATGGGAATATCCAGATGTTCTGCTTGTCTTAGGATCTGGGAGTAATATTTTTATCCTCTCCACCACTGTTGGAATTTTGTTTAATTTCCTAATGAAAAAGTTTTACTAATGACTTTTTTTAAAATAACAGAATTTTGGAGCCACTTCTGAGCATGTTGCAAACCCGTCCATGACAATGTTGCAAATACAGACCATGAACCTCTGTGAAGGATACCTGCCATCTCATCAGCGTCTCATCTGCTACGCAAACCCAGAGTGGCCCTGGGCTCAAGAAGAACCACAGGGCACAACCCTGCAGAAAATGATCCCCATAGCAGCCCCCTAGCTGCACAACTAACGCAAAACATTAATGACACCCCAGTATCCAGAATAGCAGACACTTTGCTCTGCTTTCCAGAACCCTCCTGACAGGTGCCCACTTCTCCAGTGTTTCTGTTGTCAGAGAAGTGTCACCTGACAAGTATAGGGGAGTCTGGCCATTTGTATAGTCCTATTCTTGTTACTTTTAGTATTGTTCTTATTTATAGTAACATTAAAAAGTGTCCTGTCCTTTTAAGTTGTTTCCTTTTCCCTGTGTATCTTTAGTTCCACGTTGAAAAATGAGATCTTTTATTATGTTTTTAATCCTTGATTTGTTTACTTTGGCAAAGTCCAACTCAAACCAAACTCAGCAGGGCACTCCGTGAGAACACTTGGGGTTCCATACCCATGCTGCAGGGTGAAATAACTAGGGATTGCGCCCCACCCCCTTCTGCCGTAACTCTTGGTCAGCCCAGGGCTCTGGTGATAACAGGGAGCAGAAGGATACGACATGAAGGATGTATTTGGTACAATGTTTGATCTTTGAAGGTCAGGCTGTGCGCATGAGGAGGCAGAGGTCAAGCTGACAGTTTCAGGCTTTTTAGCTTGTTCTGAGCAACTATGTTCCAGGAAGCTGGTTTGTTCTTTCGGCCAGTGACTGTTTATCATGTCACTTGGGGAATAAGGTTTTCTGTTGCAGGGAGTCCTAACAGTTCCTGATATTTACATAAATAAGCCTTCAAATATTGACTAAAGGTGTAATGTGGAAACGTGAATTTCAACTCAATGGGATGGAAAGACAACAAATATTTATGGAGCCAAAGGTTAAGGAGAATGCAGTCTATTTTCCATGACAATTCTTTGAATCCATGCATAGAAATTTGCTGTTTTCATTTTTCTTCCATGCAAAACACTTAAAATTCCAAAAGTCAGAATAGATAACAGCTAAATCCTAATACCCTTTAATGGTCTAGTATGTCCTGTAACCACAATTCAACTAAGAAATTACTTTCTCCTGCAAAGGAAAATTAAGAACCATTATTTAGTTTTCACTATTTTTACATAAATTTTTCTATAAAGTGACTAAAGAAGATAATGTTGACACAACACCCAGGACAGCAAGGGACATAGGAGGCACTCCATTAACAAATAAACAAAAAAACAAACAAACAAACAAAAAACAGTTTCCTTATCTTGCTTTTAAAAACCAAACTAAGCCAAACAAAAAGCTGGCCAAAATGATAATGAAATAGAAAATTATTCACCTTCAGAATTGCCAATGAAGTAAACCAGCCAAAAGAAAAAAATCAAAGAAATAAACTTGTAAAGATTGTGGCCTTATTAGAACAACAAAGATGTAATTCACTTAGCTTTCAAACAAAGTCAAAACAACACTTTACTACCCTTTACAAGTACCCTGAGAAGCCAGTGGCACAAGTGGCAATCCCTTTTAAGAAACAAGCAGCAAGAGGAAAACAGCCTGGTGCAAATTTGCACAAAGCTTCAAATGGACAGTGGATCCCTGAGGTCACTGGGTGCACAGAACAGAACTGCCTTTCTAAAGGGTTAAGCCGTGGGGGGTGCTTGGATGGTGCCTGGCCCTGGGCAGGGCTTCCTGAGAGCACTTCACTGCCCGGTGGGCTCCCAGTGTTCTTCCTCTGGGAATCTAACATGATTCCTGGATCTACTCCACATTTGATTTCCCAGTGACTCCCAGCCTGTTCTCAATTATTTTCACATTCTAAGTAAGAGAGCAGAAATGTTTACTCAGCCCCCAAACCCCCCTGCCAGGCCTGGAAAGTAAAAGCATGTTTCTGAGAAGGGTGATGCTGCCTCAGGAAGGAGGCCTTTACTGGAAAGCAGCAGCAGATGCATGTGTCCCAGACTCTGGTGTGTACCTCCTTGGGTAGACAGGGGTGGAGTGAAGGACCAGAAACTTCAGCCACCTGCAAGGAGCTGTGCTGACAGCTCCCAACCTGCTCCCCTATGCATTCTAAAGGTAAGACCTACTTTCAGGAGAGCAGTGCACTCTCACATTTGTGAGGTCAGAAACCCTATGAGGGCTAGGGCTTGGTAACTGCAGGAGAAAGGCACATGGCACCTCTGAGCCAATCCTCCTGAGAAGCCGCCTCAGGCTCTGCCCAGCAGCACAAGTTCCCTTTAAAAGGGGAGCACACTGGAATCAGCTTCTAGTCAGGGCAGCACCCTGACAGGCATTGCAGAGCCTTCAGTCAAAGAAGATAGCCAAGGACCAGGCTGCAAAGCCCCTGCACAAACAGGTTTCCCCAGCACGTCCCAAGACCAAAGACTTTTGACAGTACAGATTATAAAGGGATAGTATATATACAGAATTACAAAAATATATGCACATATGTAAATGTGTATATGTGTACACACATATATAAATATATACATATATTTTTATATATGAATATATATTTAACTTTTTATTGTTAAATATACCACAAGTACAGAAAGCTGCACAAAGAAAACATGAATCTTAATAAAGTTTTTCAAGCAAACATTCTTGTAACCACCACCATGACCTTTCCAGACACCGCACAGGGTTCCTCCCAGTTACCACCCCCCTCCTGGAAGAACCACAAGGTTTACTTTTTTGGTCATCACTTTTTTTACTTTTCTCTGTCTTATTGTTACCTATGAACCTTCCTAAACAGTGGGATTTAGTTTTGCTCCCCTCTTTTTGTTTATGCTTTAAAAGTCCAAAGGCTCCCACACCAGATATAGACATGCAATGTAAACATACATGTATACATTCAAGAGTATGTTTACAAATGCCCTAACATGTTTACAAAAAATTCAGGCTTTCCCTCTTCCCATTCATGTCAACTCACTGCATGGTTTAATGCCATAATGGTATAAACAATGCATAAGTGTAAATTAATACCATAATTAAAAAATATAAAACTGTACCTGGAAACTCAAATAGGAGCCCCTGAGAACAAGTCCTTGAATAAGCACTAAGCCACCCCCAAAGCCACTGGGATGCCCACATGTGCTGCTTTACTCAGGAACATTTCACCTAGGATGGAAATAGTCCCATCTCCCAGCAGCCTCTCACATTCTTTAGGACAGAGGCCATTGTGACACCACAGAGCACAGCCAGCCAGAGACCCCAGGGCAGCTCAGGCTGCCTTGTATCCATTTGTTTAAGCCAATCATCAAATGCTCATGAATTTGAGGACCAGTTGTTAGGCATGGCCATTATTAAAAATTAAAACATATATACCTACAATTAAATAAATTATATTAAAATCTAAGGTAATAAATACTCATATCTCATTGATGCAGACACCGACCCGCAGTGTCCATGTCATTATGGATGAAATGAGACATTCACACAGACTACCGAGTCTGGTGGAAGAAAAGGGACAGCACGGCTTTTCTCTCAAGGGGAGCAAAAGTCTTGGGCCTTGCCATCACCAGCCTTTATTGGGTTTCTTGCCAAGTTACATGATGGTCCTCATTTACTATGCACAGGTTCACTGTAGGTGGTTACCTTTTACAGAAAACAAAGGAGCCAATGCTGCTAACCACATCACAGAAGAGGGATATCTACAAATGAAAAGGCAAAAGTGGTTGAACTGGTTATACTCATCCTTGGAAGGTTTAGTATGGATTTTAGGAAGTTGCTTTCCAATAAATGTACTCAATTCAGGGTGAGGAAGTTTTTTAGCAAGAGCAAGACTCAAAGCAGCCTAGGTACACGGCAGGCCTGATTCCCCACAGGATAACCTATCCATGGGTATGGGTCCTGTGCATCTCCGAGTGGGAGCTGGGCCCACACCACACAGAACAATCTCCTACATCTCATCATCTTCTATTTCATATGCTGTGTTACTATCTGTAATCCTTGGGTTATTTATATCTGTCTGTGGCATCTGTCTGGTAGAAACACTTTATGATAGGGACTACTGCAGGCCTCTTCCCAACTTCGTGTTTGCTGTGTATGTCTGTCACCCAGCCTCTCATTGTGAGGCCTTGGCAGGGACATGAGTTTGTGGATGAAGCAGAGTCACCTAGAGAAAAGAATACATCAAAGGGGTTGAGAGGAAGGAGAATGATAACAAGACAATACCATGATTGATTCCTAACCCACATGATCAAAGGAGAGCCTGAACCCGACTCCCAACTAGCTGTGTAACCACAGGCAAGTTGCTCATTTGATTGCTCAGATTCTTATTAAAATAGAGGTAACAAAATAATCCTCCTTGTGATGAGAGAGTGAGGAGAACCAAAGAGAGACCCTTGTAAATGGGATGAGCACACATTGCAGGGGAAGGCTGAGCTCAGTCTTCCCATGAGCCTCTTCCTGGACCCCAAAGGACTCTGGCCAGCCCTGCCCCTGAGTGGGGAGCCCAGAGCAGTCAAAGATGCCAGTCAGAAGCAGTAGCTGGAGGGAACTGGGAAAGGAAATTGGAAATGAGACCAAACAAAAAATTAAGGACACAGCAAATGGAGAGGAGAGGTGGGCAGCCAAGGAAGCACCTGGTGTTTGCTGGAGAGAGGGAGCCTCAGCCCAGAGAGGGGCTGCAACTCTGTACCAGAGAGATAGCTCTGAAGTTCTCTTAACCTGGGGAGGGGGCATGAGGTCATGTTTTCAATTCAGAAAATGGGGGCTTTTACCAACAGAAATAGAGCAAAATAATCCCTGGAAGTCATAGTCATCTAACAGTTGAATGCTTCAGAAACAGCTTGTTTTTGTCTAAAATGACATAACTGCCCCTACAGTTTTATCCCCCTGCATGTTCTGTTCCTTTCGCTTTGGGAACAAAACAAATGGTGTCATCAACTGTTGACAGTTTTCTGCTAGCAGTCTGGTGCCAGGTCCAAATAGAGTGACTGTCACAGCTCCCAGGATTCGTCATAATTGATTCTGCACAAGTGATTACATGTTCAAGGGCATGCTGATTTCATCAAGGCTTTCCCACTACAGCACCCTATGTGACACGACATTCTGACAACAGACCCAGGGAAGGCTGCAGAAGGCCCCAGAAGGCCCCATAGTGCTGCAGGCAGCCAGGGGCCTGGCAATGGCTCTCCAGGTCAGAAGGCTGGGCAGGTTGCTACAGCAACAAGGCAACTACAGACAGCTTATGTTGTTGTTTTCTCTGGGAGAGGAAATTTGCATCTCCACTGACGGAACTCCCTCTTCTGAGCAAGCAGGAGTTGTAGGCGATCACTCTATTTCTTACAGAGCCTCATCCAAGACTCCCAATCAGTTAGGGCCTGAACTGTGCTCAAGTCACATGTTCCCACACTGGCCACGAACAGAGGCACTGGTCAGCCATCCCAGCTCTGGTGTCCTTTCTCTGTCTATGTGAGGCCCACCACCTCTACCTGCAGCTCTGCAGGGACGGTGGGCTATGAGGATGGTACCCCAGTGAATAAGGGAGTATTGCTGCTACAGAAAGGGAGAGAGGTACTGAGACCACACACACATTAACACACATGCACTCATACACACACATTTACAATACACTGGTTCATACACATGGATTCACACACAATGTATACACACATTCACACATACATATAATACACATGTGCATGAAATACACACACCCACACACTTGCATGTTCAGTACATTCACATTCTCATACACCCTCACTCACACTTGCACACATGCCCACTTTTGCACACCCACACCCTCACACTTGCACACACATATACTTACCACCCTTATGCACTTGCATACTCTAGCACACATACCCCACTCACCCGCAGGCACACACACTTGCACACACATTCATACACACACTACTCACACTCACATGTACATATATACTCATACACTCACACATAACCCACTCACACTCATACATACCCTCACTTCCACTTGTACACACATACATGCTCACTCACACTCACACTCCCTCACTCGCACTCACACACATACCCTCCCACACACACTCTGACACCACCCAGACAGATGTAAGGCTCGGTAGCAGTGCTTGTCACTGGAAGCTTGTCACCTTCACAGAAAGTGTGTCTGATGCCGGCAGCTCAGCAGCCCCGAAGGTGGTACATTCCTACTTGTACCACTCAGTGTTGACAACAGAGGCACCACTTGTTTCTAGATAGGAGAAACAAACAAGGAGAGCAAGGATGGGTCCTACCTGCTCTGTCTCAGGAGACCAGAGCCACCATACAGATGACTGTACCCATGTCTGAGGACCCATTGGCCTGAGTATGGCTGAAGCAGCCTCAAGGAGCCCTGTTTTCTGAAAGGGCGTTGTCTTAGTCTGCCTTCCTCTGAAGCAAACCCTGGGACAAGACATGAGTGTGAAAGTGAGTCCTTAATTGAGGAGGCCACCTCAGGGGTGCAGGTCAGTGAAGAGGAGGGACAGAGGCTGGAATATAGAGGAAGTGGGAGCAGCTTGTTAAATTGTCAGGCTTTTGTGAGCTAGTTGTTAAGACCCACATACAATTAAGTACATTATATCAAGACAAAAGCACTGCTAATACTGCTGGTTCCCTGGCCATGTGAGCATGTTTCCTATCAGCTGTGCTCCAGAGGTCACTGACTCCTAGTGTATGTTGATGCAGAGCAGTGGGGCCAGCCAGAGTGGGCACATTTGCATCGTGGAAACAAGCAAATGCTGTAAGTCAGGCATACTTATGCTTTTGGAGAGCTGGCTGTTAAGCCTTTTCAGCATATGCCTGTTTGGAAGGTATGCTACTGAGCAGGTTACCTGTGAGGGCACCTGGGGTACAGTCTGACTGGGGAACCCTCTAGAATTTGTCTCTGGGTCAGGCCATTTTTCCTGCCACTCCATGACTGGAGGTTCCCAGGGCATTTGTGTGCTAACTCCCTGGCACATCCGCTTTCACACATGGTCTGAGCCAGCTCCATCATCTGGAGAAGCTTAGGGGAGACAGGCTGTGGGCTAGAGAACATTCCTCCTGAGACCTAGCACTGTAAACACATACAGTGTGGATGTGAGTGTGAGTGTGAGTTTGCCTACTCACAGCATCACCTAGGTACACTTGGCACTGAGTCATACCTTGTCATCCACTGGCCATTGGTCCCTCCTGGCTGACTGCAGCACAGCCCTTTTCCCTGAGAGAAATGTGGGCCTTGTGGGCCCAGGAAAGGCAGGCATCCCTCTGTGCAGGAAGAATGGGCAGAACTAAGTTCGGAATTCACCATGTTGTTTCAGATCACAGTAGACCTGAGCCCACATCCTTTCATATTATTATGGTCTACATCATAGCACATACCCATGGTTAGAAGATGGTGACAGCACAGGAAGGAAGACTGTATGGGATCAGGACAAAGTGACTCTCTTGGCAGCTTCTGGCCCTTTGTAGCCTGTTTTGCATCTTCTCATGTCTCAGGACACAGGCACCCAGCCACCAGCCACTGACCTGAGTGTGAGAACTCAGACTCATTTTCCAGAGATTATGTGTTCTCTCTGAATGTATTTCTTTTTTATATAAAAACACAAATTTCATATTTAAGATAACATTGTGACTTATCCATAATTTTCTTGTGATCTCTAAGTGAATTGTGTTAGTGAAATTATTCCACTGACTACTTTTTTAATGTGTAAAGAAATACAGTATCCTGGGAAGAAATGAAAGAATTAGTGCTGACTCAGAAGGACCCTACAGGGCTTGAGAAAATAAGGCTTGTGGGTAGATTTGCCTGGAAAAAAAAAGTGCTTCAAGTTTCTTGTTTTTCAGACTTGGTTCTCAGCTATTTGGGAAGGTGAGTGAGTCAGAAGTGTACATTAATCAGGTGGTGAACGCCCAGAACCCAGCTCCGAATTCAATAACAGGAGCTGCCGTGAAGCTATCATTATAGGCTGCAAACCCAAACAGGCCTGAACTCCATAACCTGCTTCCTGGCAAGCGTGCCAGACAGAAAGCACCAGGAGCAAGTAGGCCTGTCTGAAGGTGACCTCCATGGGTTCACACACTTCTAAGCCATCATCATTGCTGTAACAGAGTGATAGCAAGCCTGCCTCTGTGGTGCTCCCCCTGCATAAGCACGGTGTGCATTATACCTCGGATGCTGACCAGGCCTCTTTAAGGCAGAGGTCAAGGCCACTGCGCAGATGGGAAAACAAAGGCAGAGTTTTCCCTGTGTTAGAATGACTAGAAACCGGGACTGGTTCACAACTTGCCTAGACTCCACAGTGGTGTACAATATGTAGGGAGAAAAAAATCTTCATTTCAAGGGAGAGGCTAGTACTAGATTTTTATAAGGACTGAAAGACATGTGTTACATCAAATTCCACTTCATCCCTGATTTAAGTTTGCAAATTGTCAGATAACTATTTATGTGCTATGTTTACATTTTTATATAAATACTACATAGTGAAACCTATAATAACTTTAATTTATTGATGTAAAAGGCAAACAGTCACCAGCCCAGGTATTGTTTCATAGGTATCATCACTCAGACCATTACTCCCTCCAGTCAGACAACTGTTGTCCGGCAGTTGAAGGCATCAGCTGTGCACCTACTGATTCCCTGCTTTCTCCCACAAGAAGATCAAATTCCTTCCATTTTAAACATTTTTGGTTTTCTACTTTACCTTCCATTCTGCCCTTGTTTTTGTTTTTTTAAATTTCTAAGATTTCAGCCCTTATCATAATATTTTGTTGATGCGAGAACAAATTGAATCATGGGATGTTGATGTGGAAATATATGGAAATTTGAGAGATCTCAGAGCCTTTTCCACATGCTTTACCTTCTCTATTTGTGGATCCAGGGAAAGGGCTGCCCTCTCCAGGAAAAGGCTCACATGCACATGAACTGGACAAAGTAAGAAATCTCTTCTTCAGTTGAGAATCTCCTTCCTCCAGCCCATTCCACCCTCAGGGAAGACTTTATAACTCAGTAACCCCTTCCCCTCAAGGGTGTCAATGTTGGGTCCTCCAGGAGGGGAGGGAAAGGAAGAACTTGGAGGCATGGAGACAGAGGGCTTCCCTGGAGGAAAATGCCCAAATTTAGGGGGCTGTGAGTCAGGGGCCTCACAGGAGTTGTGGAGATCAGTGCAAAGAGCTCTTTGGGACCTGCAGGGACTGGCAGGAGAAGACAGGCATGGCTGCTTGGGGCACCCACGGGGACTTGTGTTAGTCTGCTGGGCTATAAATCTGACCCAAGGCCTCAGTGCCCACACCAAACCTGGAATTTCAGGGGTTAGTCATGCCTCCCTCTGGATAGGCATCTTAGTGACCATCCTGATGAGCCAAACATCAGAAGCCTTCACCATATTTTCTGGGCATAACAAGAAGCCTAGAGACATACATGAGGGTCTCCCTGAATGCTAATGAGATCATATTTCTTACCAGTCAGTTTAGTGGGACTTGAGATACATTTTCAATGATTTAGAAAAATAAAATAATATTTCCCGCACTTGAATGTGGTGGAGTGTAGCAGCTAGCATCAGGTTCAAGTGCATAAAACAGAAGTCGTATGTCAGCAGCTTAAAAAAGATAGAGGTTATTTTTAGCTTTCATAAACAAATACAAAGAAGAAAGTCTCGGGTTCTTTCTAAAGTTCCATTTGACTATTCTTAGGGAGTGACTTCCAACTGCTTCTGGGCCCCACGTTATTGCTGCAGTGCAACCATAATGTCTGCATTCCAGGCAGGAAAAAAAGATAAAAGTGAAAGGACAAAAGAATGTGTCCTCTATCTTCTTTTAAAACACTTCCCTGGAAGTCCCAGAAACACCTGCTGCTTACATCTCAGTGGCCAGAATTTAGGCACAGCCCCACCTATCTGCAAAAAAGGCTAAGAAATTTGGATTTTGTAGCTGGGCTTATTGTTATTCCCAATAACATTAGGATTCTATGGCTATGGAAGAAAAAGAAATGTGTACTGGGTAGGCAAATTATAATCTCTGCCACATAAGCTAACAATAATGATTAATTGTGCACCTACCCTCAAATTTTTGTGTATGATTCCTCAGACACCCAGAAGTCTATTTACCTCAAATTAAATAATTCTGACTTAGTAATTCATAGCTCATTACCTTACTTGTATTTTTATTTCAAAGCTCTGTAAAGGAAAGTTGTGTTACAAAAAAAGAACCGTACCATTTATTTAGCTACTAACTAGTGGTGCTGACAAACTGCTCATCAAAAACATTCCCAGGACTCCCTGCTCAAACCAATAAAATGAAGTTCTCATTAACCTGCACAGAGCCAGTGTGAAGAACAAAACCAAGACACATTTTGTACCAAATACATAGAAGATTTTTCCCATCCTTATCATTCTTCGAACGGGTGTGTGGTGTTGGTCTTCTGTGTAAATCATAATAGAGATAATAGTTTGATACACCAATGGAATAGAGGGGAAAAAGGAGAAGTTTTGCTGAAACATTTGGATGAGGTTGCAAAGACAGAAGAAAAGAATAAAAGAGGATGTTTTTGCCCAAGTGAATTTTAGGAAGTGAAATTAATTTAACTGGGATAATTTGATGGAGGATGTACCATAGGGAGAGATAGGGTTCCATTCACTATGTCCCTGAGAGGGGAAGAGAGGACCTTGGGGACTGCATCCAAGCAGAGGGTGTCCATGGGCACCAGAGGTAGTGTTGACCACCAGACAGGCTTGGCTACTCTCACAGGTAAGAGGGCAGTATTGGGGAAAGTGGAAGGAAAGGCCACAGCCTCTCACCATATGCAGAAAGCAAAAGTTCAGATGTGTTTATATCTGACTTCTGTCAACATATGCCAATTGCATTAAATTTTAAGCATCCTATCTACCTTTGAAAATTCCCAAATACATTCAAAGTGGTCTGTTCCTGCCTAATGGGCCATCCTCCCTTCTACTTACATGAGAGTGGAAAAAGCTGCTTTGTTACGGGGGGCATGTGGAGCATTTCCTACTGGTCCCACCACCATCAGATCTTCAGGTGGCCCAAGACAATCCATGGGAAGGCAGGCAGATTTATTCGCACACTGAGTAGAGCTGGTCCATATAATTAGAGCGAAGTTACTTCACTTGAAACCACCCTTTCTCATGCCCTGTTGGAGATGTTTATGACTTGAAAGTGTGTTTTGAAATCCATCATCTTTGTCCCACAGATTCATTCTCAGTCTTTCTTTTTTGACATGACTACATACTCTCAGGAAATATTCCATTATCATCAGGACAAAATAGGAGAGCAGAAGAATAATATCACAACTAAATGAGAACACCTAAAATCAATGAATGGTCAGGAAGGACCAACTTCAGTTCAGACATCTTAAGAAGAACAGGTTTGGGATCCACAAGTAGACACAGGATGGAAGGAGATCACCTGAAGCAAGGCCACCCCCAACTTTTGCTGGGCTCAGAGAAAAAGTACAAATGGAGACCCACGTATAATAGGGTTAAATATTTTAAAGTTGTGAATCAAGCTTAAAATATGTTCTATTCCTCCATCTTGATGAATATACCTTTATAATAATATGAAAAGCTAGACTAAAATCAAGAATTCTTTTTCTGCTTACAGGTGTTTACACAGAAAGGTCCAGCCCCCAGACCTGGAGTGTGGTCATGACCTTCCTTTCCCAGTGGCTGGCTCTGTCCCACACCATGAAGTCCCCCATGCAAGTCTGTGGTTATACAACCTGCACATTCATGCTCTTCCCCTCTGCTCCAGCACTCCTTAACCAAACTCCCAGCCAGAGGTGGAGTCCCTGGTGGTAAGATCACTCATAGGAGGATAATGCCAGATGGGAGTCAGGAACAGACTCAGGGCCATTTGGGCAGGGAGAATACTCTAGAAGGTGATATGGTCTCTTGGCAGCTTTACTCCCTTAGCTCCATGGATACTTCACCCCATAAGGATCCAGAGTAAAGTTCTCTTTTGCCCATTCTAGGGGTAGTACTGTCCTACAAAATAGAATTGCAAGAAGGTCTGTGACTAATCTGTGGCATTTGTAAAAAGTGAGTTCAACATGCTCACATATATCACTAAGGGCTGGAGGGATCCAGGAAGACCTCCATGAAAAAGACTTACCTAGGTATTAAAGGTTGTATAGACCTGAGAAGAAAGCAGAGTCTGCCAAGTAAGATGGCAATTTGAAAAGGTTGGCTAGACAAGCATGATAAATAAGAAAAGTGGAATTTGGAATATGGATGGGAAAGGAAGGTTGAAAAACATGGTGAACATTGTTGATTGCTCAGCTAGGGTAGTGTTGTCCCCTAAAAGAAAGATACATTGAAATTATAACCCCAGTACCACAGAATGTGACCTTATTTGGAAATAGGGTCTTTGCCAATGTAGTCAAGTCAAGATGAGATTGTTAGATGACCCTAATCAAAGATGACTGGTATCCTTATAAAAAGGAGAATTTGGACAGAGACAAACATGCACAGAGAAGCTCATGTGATGCAAATGGCAGAAAACAAGCACTGCTTCTACAAGCCTAGAATGCCAAAGACTGTCAGCAAACCATCTGATGCTGGCTGGTGAAGAGGCCTGGAACAAATTCAGCCTCAGAAGGAAGCAACCCTACTGACATCTTGATCTTAAGACTCCCAGCCTCCAAGAGAAGGCAATAAACCTTTATTAATTTAAGCTTCCCAGTCTGTGGTGCTTTGTGACACCAACCTCATCAAACTGATACAGAAAGTTTGCCTGTGTTCTGTTCTGCACAGGGTTGGAGAACCATGAAATACTTGGAGCAAGGGGGTAAATGAGCAAGGCTATGCTCTGGGAAGATTCACGTAGCAGGTGTGAAACATGGCAGGTAATGGAGGGAGCATGGTTGGTGCTGGCAATGGCCTTGGCTTCTCTCTTATAGTCTGTTGTTGTAGGGACTCAGATCCTTGCAGGTTGATGAACATACAGGCCAACACTGGCCAGCTTTTTTCTGTCTATGTGTTCTCCAGCATGACTGTAAATACCCCAGTGCAGGGCAGAGCTGGCACAGATGATTTGTATAGCTAACATGAGGTTTACAGTGCAGAGTACCTCACCACACAACTAGCATGACAACCTCTTAGCCTACACATTGCCCTTTCTGTGGATTTGATGATACAGAATGCCAGCCACTGAGGAAGGTCCCATGTCTTTAACAGCACAGAATTTGGAGCTACTTTATTGAAAGGTTAGTGAAATGAGAACAGGGATGGGGAAGAGGAGGGACCTGCCCCACAATCGTATTTTACCTGAACTTGCATTGTCACAGGGTTACCATGGGGGCTTAATTTTATTGTCTCCATCCAATAAACAAGTTACTTGTGTTGACTCCCAGCTCCTATTGAAAAGTCAGCTTTGTTCTCTGTCCTCACATGAGCCTGAGTCCAGCAGGGACTTCAGGAGGGGAAGGTATATGAGGGCAGTTGGCAGTAAAAGAAAAGAACTTGCAACACTCCCCAAAAAACACAGAAGCAAGAGCAACATCAGCATTTGTGGCTTTTGCCCATAAAAGCCTCTGACTTTTCTGAGCCCTGACACAGCAGACACTAGGCTATACCAAGGTAACACACATCTTAAAGTCTCGGTGCAAGGAAGAGTCAAGGTTTAGTTCCAGCCCATGGTACACGAACAACTCACAGAAACAGTGTGCTCTGCTCATCTCTGCTGCTCAGAGACTAGGCCAAATGACCAACTTCAAAGCTTCCTGGTGCCATGTGGAAGATCAAAGAGCTCTGCAGACTTCACAGTGAAAATCACGTGTTCAACATGGAGATGACAGGAGCCACTCTGCTCCTAAGTCATCGCCACCCCCTCCCCCAGCCCAGTGAAGCCAGAAAAAGGTGTTTTTCAGTTCTTCAACATAGAGATTAGAGGGCAGCAAGATATAGTGATCAGGACTGGCAACTATCACATCCCAATAATGCTACTACAGCTTGGTGTTATCTTCCCATTTCACAGATGAGGCTCAGAGAAGCTGTATGACTTGCCCAGGGTTATATTCTGGAGATTTGAATTCAGGTTTGTGGAGTCCAAAGTTTTCTTTTCACTCTCATTTGGCTGCTTGACATTCTCTCTCTCTATCTCTCTCCTTCTCATACACATTTCATACACATACCTCTGTACCTCTACCTGCTCTTTATTCAAATTAAAAAAAAAAAGAATGCTTGGTAAAAACAGGATTCCTAAACCATAGGTAACTCTCATTTCACTAGAAGTTGTTCTGTGCACCTTTACAAACTGAAACTGTACTCAAAATACTCAAAGTTCAGTTCAAAGTGCTGTCAACATAGGGATGAATAAAAAGACTGAATTTTACTCTGCATCTCGAATTACCATTATCTTATACAACATCAAAAAAATTTAACTGTGAAATAAAGACATAGCCTAACTGTTGTTAAGACTTCATTTGGTATACAGTGACAATTTGTGGCTTTGTTCCATGCTTTTGGAATTTAAATGGCCAGATTGCCATTTCCCATAGCTCTGTCAGATTCCAATGATGTGTCAAAGGTTAAGACATCAGTAGAACTGAGGAGATTTTAATTTCAAGTGTTTCAATGTTTCAGCTCCCAGTTACAGATGATAAAATACCAACCACAGTCTGAGATATTAGGGATATTTGTGCTTTACCTTTTTTTAAAAGATTTTATTTATTTATTTTTAGGGAGGGAAGGTGGGGGGAGAGAGAGAAAGAGAGAGAGAGAGAGAGAGATCAATGTGTGGTTGCTGGGGGTTCTGGCCCGCAACCCAGGAATGTACCCTGGCTGGGAATAGAACCTGGGACACTTTGGTTCCCAGCCCACGCTCAATCCACTGAGCTATGCCAACCAGAGGGGTATTTGTGCTTTAATGTACTTTAATGTACAAAGCTATTATAGCTCTATTGTCAAGGTGCCAACGGTAGTGAGGAAGGTGACTTTGAAAAATGTTTTGATTAATCTCACCATCAGAGGCAGCTGAAAGGAAAATGCCTTTGATTACTGAGGCACTTTGGGAAAGTGTCAGTTGATGTGTACTTTTGACAGAATTGCAAGTGACCTTGAAAAGACCAGTTTTGGTGGAGTGGTTGAAAGAGAAAAAAACATTGCAGTAGGTTAATGAGAGAAGGTCTCTTAGAAGAGTTGCTATGAGCTGACAGTGGAATGGAGAAGCAATGGAGAGGACATGGTGTTGAGGAAGATTTCTGAATGGGTAACATTAGGTTCTTTCACTTCCCCCATTTTAAATATCTTTGTCTTAAAGATTTCATGGTGTTACAATGTTTGTTTCATTCATCAAATATGAATATAAAAGCCAATGAGGAAAAGTAGTCTAGTTTGCATGCCCATATTTCTGTTCTTTCCCCTGTTCCTTCCTCCCTCCTAATGCTCCAACTTTGCTTCTTTTAGCTTTTCCCTTCTACGTGAAGAACATTTAATAATCCTTAGGGGTAGATCTTCTGGGGGGCAACTATTTTCAGTTCTCCTTTATAGGAAAAGGTCTTTGTTTTCCCCTTATCCCTGAAAGATAATTTCACTGGATTTAGACTCCACAGCTGAGAGTTCTTTTCTCTCAGCCTTTGGAAAATGATGTGCCACTTCCTCTGGACTCCATGATTCTGATGAGAAGTCCACTGTCATGTGAATTGGTGTTACCACCTAATAGTGCATCAATGTATTCAATGGTCATTCATCTCTGTCTGCTTTATTTTGTGTGTGTGTGTATGTGTTTAGATTTCAGAAGCTTAATTGTGGTGACTTGGTATAGGTTTCTATGGGTTTATCCTATATGGTATTTGTTTAGCTTCTTGAATCAATAGATTTTTATCTTTTTGCAAATTTAGGGAGTTTTCATCCATTGTTTTTACACATATCTTTTCTCTGTCTGAGACCTGAGGCTACAAATGCTGGGTTTTTATGTAGGCCCATGAAGCTCTGTTCATTTTTTTCCAACTTATTTTCTTTCTGTTGTTTAGATGGTATAAGCTCCACTGAACTATCTTCAAGTTGGTTGCCTGGCAACCTAGCAAACTGCAGATGAATGAAACTGAAAAGGATTGATTCATAGCATTAGTGTCCATTTGAAGTTTGTGGTTGTGATTTATAATAAAACTAGTCAGTCCAGTTGAGTAACAGTTTTATAGTCAAGTTCTGCTTGGATACAAACAAAAAGAAGAAAAATACTTAAGATGAAGCAGTTTAGAATTTTGGAAGGTAACTATAATTAGGGCAGGTTGATTAGGGAGTTAATTGTAATCAGAGTCCATGGAGGGAGGTGGAGAGATCATTGAATGGAAGTTCTCAGTGGAGTTTAAATTGTTTAGCAACTGAAAGAATGTTAAGTCAGTGTTCATGCCTTAGGAGGCTCAGAGTTGATATTTTATGTGCTGGTGAGCACATAGTCAGGATATGAAGTTACTAGCTATAGTGAAGAAGAGAAGAAAGTGGATAAAAATGAAAAAAGTGACAGAAGGCTGATATATGGGTCATCCAAAGGTGACAAATTTAATGTGTTGTCCAAACTGGAACACTTTTGAGAATGAACAAGGTGTTAAGAGTAATTACTACAGAATAGATCTAAACTGAAGCTATTCCAGAGAAACCATGATGTCGGTGACACCACTGTGAATGTGACCAGAATGGGGTAGGACACAAATCTGTTGCTGGATGGATTGTCTTCAATGACTGAGGAAATAGTGGCACTAAGCAATGGTGGATGGAAGAGACAGATGGGCATTTCCTTCAGGATCAGGGAGTTTTGATTAGAAAAGAAGGAAAGTAAAAGTTTGGAAGGGGCAATAAGAAGGAAGAAGCATCAACTCTATTTCCTGGTCCTAAAGAAAGCAGCACATGAGGAAAAACCAGCATCTTCTTGAGATGTCTGTAGTGAAGACTGTGAACCTGAAGGATAGACAGGTATCCAAAGGTGAAAGCAAAGATCAAAAGAGAACTTGAGGGAACAGGGCCCAGCAAATGGTGCGGTGGGAGAGGAGGATGTGACATAGGGTCACGTTAGTACTTACAAGGGCACTGGAGGGTGAAGGATCTTTGGACACCTATCAGTGATGCATGTAAGCAGGGATGAGGTGGGTGGTTGAAAAATAGGCACAGTCCATTTGGAAGCTGAGCTCAGTTATAGGCTCTTAATTATAATTCATCACATCAAACAGGGACAAAGGGTGAGGGCAGGAAACAGGTGGGAAGAGGAGCTCCCAGAATAGGAGACCACAGGTGCTGTGAAAGCTTCCAGTGATGTGTTCCTAAATACCCGCTGCTTCGGTAGTATCTCTTGACTTGGTATTTTCCTTTACATTCTAAGAAAATGGTTCAGTTTCCAATGTACCTTTCAGGCTTATTTTGTTCTATGTTTAAATGAGCTACTTTGTAAACATGTTCTCCTTTCTCTCAAAATTTATTTCCCTAGAATTGGGAGATTTCAGAATCAAAAGATAACAGCAATTGAACTGAAAATCATAATTTAAATAAGCTAACAGGATGCCAATTGTCTGTTTTACTATGTCTGTTTTACTATGTCCATTTTACATTAATTACTATGGAGAAACTGGAAATAGGAAAGTGCTGATTACTGAGCTTAATACCTCGGTTGCATAATAGAAAAGAATATCCATATCTTCCATTCTAGTGCATTTTTCCTAGAGAAATGAAGTTAAAACCTTCTCTTATTGGCTAGAGATTAAATTTCCCTGATTTCCCAAATCAAGTTAAAGAGACAATAAACAGCAGGATACATTCTTTTGGTTCATACAATTTGAATAAGACTCAGCCAGTGGTTTGAAGGAAGGGGATGCAATTTCCAAGAGATGAATATAACATGTTTATCTCTGATATGTACCCTGTGTTTGTGGTAAACTCTCAGGCAGTGATCATAAATGAACCCAGCTTATGACCCCATGTTGACCTCAAAACCTTTTCTACCTGCTGGCCTTCTCTGGATCACTGAAAACAGTTATTAATAGTTTCTAATACTTCAATGGCCTGTGTTCATTCGTGATACATCTGACACCAAATGTGTGGGGTCTTTTTTACACCAACAACCAGTTTTCCAACTCTGTAGTCAGCAACTGTCCCATAAACCTATCCAATTCTGACACTGATACCCAGAGTTATCATAGACACCATAGGTTTAAGGGCTCAATCTTATAAGACTGTCCTCACTTCAGACTCCAGTCACAAGTATTGGGTGCCCAGGGTACCCATACTTCTGTCCAATTTGGCTACAGTCTCAGGGATTCCTACAACTGCCTTTTTTTCAGCTTTGGTAATTTGCTAAAGCAGGTAACAGGATTCAGGAAAATGGTTTAATTACTAGATTACCAGTTTATTAAAAATGATACAACTCATAACAGCCAGATGAAGAGGGGTGCAGAGCTTCCACGCTTCTCTAGGAGTACCACCCTCTCAGTCCTTCTGTTGATCAACCCAGGAGCTCCCCAAACCTCATCATTGAAGCATTTTAATGGAGGTTTCATTACATAGACACAATTAAGTCACTGGCCACTGGTTATTAACTCAATCTCCACTTCATTTCCCCTCCCTGAAGGGAGGTCTGGGGAGTGTGCTAAAAGTTCCAATCCTTTAATCAATGTTTGGCCTTTCTGGAGACCAGTCCCCCATTTAAAGCCATCTATCACTCATCTCATTAGCAAACAAGACAGTAATTACTCTGGATATCCTTGGGTTTTAGAGGTTGTGTACTATGAACTGGGGACATACACCAAATATATCTTATTATGCCACAAGTTCCTAAACCCTGAGTGCTCCTTTAATAACAGTTTTAATTTTTTTCCAGGAAAACTGGAAAATGTGAATATTTAAGTCTAATGAGTTATTTTAGCTATTTTTTTCTTTATGTTTATTTAATTTAGAAGACCCTCCAGCATTGTCTTTACTTTCAGTCAACTCCAGGAAGAATGCCATTAAGATTTGTCTAGCCTATCAGTAAGGACCTGTATATGATTTTATTTATCTATTTATTTTAATTTTTATTGTATAATTGTTTTTAAATTGATCATTTATTTTTAAAGACATTAATAAAAAGCTTAACATACTATGAAAGTTACAATATACAAATGTGTTAACAGATTGACTTTTCTGTATTACATGTGACTTTGAGTTTCCTTTAATTACTCACATTTCCATTATTCAGTTATTCAAACTGGTTATTCCCTAGAAATGCCTAGCTGATTATTCAAGAATGAGTCACATACAGCAAGGGCAAATGCAGATGACTGTGACACTCAGCCAAGTGGTCATGACGAAAATGATGGAAAACCATTCACACAGACCATCAAAATACTCTGTTCTCCTTGGGAGAGAGCTGCACCTGTTCAAGAATACTGTATGAGTTACTCCTCAATTAAAATGTGAGCATCTTCCTTCTTTTTGATTTTGTTTGAAGCCCATATAGTAACCATTATGATAGCCACTCATGTACCAAGAGATTAACATGCTTCCCAAAGCATCATCATCAAGAGAATCTGGACATACGGGAGGTGGTGGGGGAATTATTGGTGGTCCAGAAGGAAACGGAGGCAGCCAGCATGACAGGAAGTGTGGTGGTAGTGGTGGAGGTGGCGGCGGTGGTGGTCCATTGAATTTCAGACCTGACTTTCCTGGTCCCAGTCCTGATCTTGGTACGGGGGCGGGGGGTGGGGGGGTGGAGGGAGAAAATAATTCCATGGAGCGGCTTTTGGCTTGAAGTTATTTGGTTTATTTCCAGGAGAACTGGAGGAGTTCTCACTTTCATCTGTTGAAACCTGACTTTCATTTTCATTCTCCTGAGCATTATGTTCTATATTATTAGCTACTTCAGAGGTCGGGGAAAGCAGATCAGACAGATTTTGCTCCTCTCTATTTCCATATCCAGTGTAAACCACAACACAGGTTTCTCTCTTAAAATCAATCGAAGCAATGGTAGCTGGGTAAATGCAGCCGTCTTCTGACCAAATGGCAGAACATCTGTCATCAACTTTCCACTGCTTCAAGGAAGCTGTAGTATTCTTTTTCTGGTTTTTATTCTTCTTAGCAGGTTTTCTTTTAGGTGTGCCTTTTGGTTTATTTGAAGCTTCAGAAATGTCACCATTCTTTAGAGCATGCTTAAATGAAGCCACAGCTTTATCACAAGCTTTTATCAGCGCTGTATCATCCCAAACATCAGAATCGTCACTCTGGCCCGTGCCGCACCAGAATAGCAACGAGTCCTCCGGCTCTGTGACACTGCCACCACCTCCTCCCCCCATCGCCATGGCGAGGATACCACTGGCTACATGGCGTGGGCTGCGTGCCCTGAGAATCTGTATAATTTTTTAAAATTGTCTTTCAAGTATAGTTTTCTATCTTTCCCCCCACCCTCCCACCACCCTAGCCCTCCCCACCTCTGTCCCCCATTTCCACCCCCCCCCCCTTGTTGTTGTCCATATGTCCTTTATAATTTTTTCTGTAAACCCTTGAAATTGAGAACAGGCTGACAGTGATCAGAAGGGAGAGGGGATGGGATAAAGAGGGACCTGTATGTCATTTTAAAAATATAAGTTACAACAGTCATTTTTAACCAATGTGCCATGGCCTGCACACTGGTGTGCATCAAGAACTTTTTAAACATGCAATACCTACTTTGTTAGGAGCACTGACCTCTCCCTTTAGATTGTCAAATACACAAAAGATGACAACAGCCAACACAATAATAGCCATTTGGTGTGAATGATCAAAATTATACCTATTTTTGTCAGATTATCAAAAAACATATTTTGGGAGTACCATAAAATTTTAGTAATTGGTTTTTATGTGCCATAAGATGAAAAAGATTGAAAACTGCTGAGTCACAAAATTAGTTGTCAACATTTAAAAGCCAGAAAATATCCCATATAAAATGTCCAAGCATCTGTTTCTTCTTGGACAGCTGTATAATTTTGTAATGGTGGGCCCCTGTCTCACACACAACATGGGCTCTCATAGTCATCAGAGCCTACAAGAACCCCAAAGCTCCTGCTCCTGTCAGCCTTAGCAGTTTCTATTAACAGACTATCCTTGTAGATAGCTGAGTTAGCAACTACAGCTTGCAGATAACACATCCTTCCAGATGATCCATAGACTCTAACTGTATGTACCATTTTTATTCTGCAGTACACAGATGAGGTTGTAACTCCTAAAGGTGACTATTACCTTAGGTGTCCACTTCAACATTCACCTGATTCTACTGTACCAACTCGGTCCCAAGTACTGAGAATACAGAGATACATTCCCCAGTCTTGCTTTGTGGTAGAGAAGACACTTACCCACTTTGTGGTATCTGATTCTCAGTGTCTACCTACAGTACCATTTTAATGGCCATATGGAATCCCATAGTTTGTGTACTTGGTTTTCAATGTTCTCTCTTTATCATGTAATCTAGCCACACTTCACTTTACTCTACTTTTTATCTATTTATGTGGCTCCATCTTCATTGTATTTTACCTAATCAACACCTTTTATAAGAAGACAGGATATGAATAAGTACAATGTAAACAGAGACTTCCAACACAGTTTCATGGCTGCTATGATACTTGTATGCCCAAGTGATTTCAGAATACTAGGGACTTTCCTGGGACTCAGGCTGGGGATAAGGAAATGTTCTCATAGAATATTTGATTGAAAGAAAATTACATGTTAAGTACCTGACAAACACATGTTGTGTTTCTGCAGCTACAGGCACTGCTGTGTGGGTCATCAATTGGGTTGCAATAGACAAATGGCAGAGTTGGAGTTTAGAGAGCTGGGCAGAGGTCTGACCACAGTAAGCCCTAACTACCATTGCTAGAGAGTTTAGATGTTATCCAAGGCCAAGGGGAGCCATGGAGAAAATGCTAAGTAGAAAAGAAACATCATCAGATGTGTTTCTTGGAAAGTTCCTTAGTGTGATAGGCAAAAGGAAGAAAGTCATTTAGAAAGAGAGAGGAATGAATGAGCTATTACAAAAATCACTTCAAAATGTATGTAATATCTGCACTCCAAGGTAATGGAGTAGCACCCAACCCATCCCAGGGAATGCACCCTGGGGCTCTCAAACACACATACCAAGAGACCCATCCACATGAGTGTGTCTGCAGTGGTGTCACTGTAATCAGCTCAAAACCAGGATCCACCAAGTACCCACCAAGGGGACGATGGAAAAAAGTACACTATATACATGTCATGCACTGAATATGACCTACGGTGTCAAAAAATTCGAATTCATATTGGTAAATTTAAAAAGTGTAAGAAAATGAAAATGAAGAAATAGAATAATATACTCTGCTCACAAAACAGACAAGTTGCACTCCATTGTTTAGAGGCGCAGGCATAGGTGGCAAAACCAAGGAGAAAAGCAAGGAATGATGCCTCTAAATCCAGTGTAGTGATTGTCCCTAAAAAGAGGAAGGGGATATTATCCAGAAGAGACAACTCAGGGATTTCTGGAATTCTAGAATGTTCTTTTCCTTGACCATGAATACTGATTACATGGCTATTTTTTATATAATATGTATTTGTTTTAGGCTATTTTCTTATGTGCTATATTTCACAATTATTATAAATGTTTATTTTTAAAAGATTTTATTTATTTATTTCTAGAGAGGGGAAGGGAGGGAGAAAGAGAGAGAGAGAGAAATATCAATGTGTGGTTGCCACTTGCATGACACCTACTGGGGACCTGGCCTGCAACCCAAATATGTGTCCTGACTGGGAATCAAACTGGTCAGGTTCACAAGCTGGCACTCAAACCACTGATCCACACCAGCCAAGGCTATAAATGATGTTTAAATGTGGGTGGGAAGACACGATGGGAGCCTGAAGTAAAATAGTGATAATGAGAGATATACAAGGAGAGCTTGAGGTTTGGATGACTAATGGAATTGGGAAGCCAGGAACTGGGAGCCATGTCTGCATTGGGAATCCAGATGCCAGATAGCATCTGGCTCAACCTTAGGTGTGGTATTGAACGGTGGGTGGGATGCGGCACTATTCAACAACATGGATTCCAGAAGGAACAGGTCTAGTAGGCCTGGAAAAGTGTTTAAACAGCAATGTCCAGATTTAGTGAGAAATTGGATACAGGGAAAGTCTCAAAATAAAAGTATGGTTTGGAGTTTTAGATTTGAGAATCATCAGCATCAGCAATTAACTTAGGGTATCAAGTAATATGTAAAATTGTGTGTGTGTGTTTGTGTGTAGAGTGAGAAAACAATTAAAAAGGCCTTTGGAGAATTCCTACAGTCTAAACAGGCTTTATATCAGAGAGCCAGAAGTAAAGGATAAAAATGAGGAATGAAAGCAAATCAAGCAACCTGCTTTTGAAGGAACTTCATAAAGGGAATGAGTATGTCTGGTTAACGTCTACAGAAGGGCTTTCATTCACAGAAGGGCTGCTTCCTTCTTTCTTTTTGTTGCCATGGTAGATGCTGTTCCTATAGGCAGAGAAAATACTGATGCAGCAATATCTGTAGGGGAAACAAACAACAGGAAAAGTTGGGGATTGAGAACTCAAGTGTTGGGACCTCTCCTAATAGGAAGAGAATAGGGAGAGGAATGCCTCCCAACTGCAGAGAGAGGGACAGCCACCACGGCACCATCAGCAAAAGAGCAGGAGATAGAATCCTAAACTTCTTGATATGTTTTATATTTCTATAAAAGCACAGAACTTAGAAGTTCCAGCAGATGAAGTAAGTGATTTAAATGACCTCAGGTCTGTAAATTCCAGCATTACAAGTTGATCCTCAGGTTTGTAGTTGGATTATACAGAAAAGGGAACAAATAGCCTCATGAGATGACAGAAAAGAAAATATACACTTACTACTGTCTCATAAGCATTGCTTTGCCCAAATCATTAGACTTAGGAAGGTTGTAGATAGACAGCTTATCAACCTTCAATTGTGGCTGGGGCAAGAATAAAATTCCCTTGTCTCAACAGTGATACAAGTGTTAGAATTCCTCTGAGAAAATATGAGCAAGCATAACATGTAACACATTTTTTATAACCTGCCATTTAATATGTTACCAAAATTATTTTCTCAATATTTGACTAGCCTTAAATGAACTATGTTATAAACAGGACTTATAATTTTAATTATTAAAATCTCTATGGGGGTCAACTCCTCCCAGGACAAAACTGGAATTATACAACTAAAATATAGGGCAGTCAACTTGAATAATCAACTGAAGTCTAGCTGAAGAGAAGCCTTAGAACCAAGAATTTACAGGTAGGGGGAAAAGGCAGAAAACTGTACTTGAACAACAATAAAAAAATAAAATACAATAATAAAATAAAGTAAAAGAATTTATGAAAGAAGCCACATTGAAGCTGATAGGAAGGGTAGAGACACAAAAAGGGCTGGCCTCACTCCCACATGTGGTGGCTAAGATTCTGGAAAGACCTCACGGCTGCAAAGGCTCCCCTTGAGGAACAAGCATTTTCAACTCCAAACCAGGTTCCCCAGACCAGAGCACCAGAGCCAAGAAGAGGTACCCACATAACATCTGGCTATGAAATCAGTGCATATTCTGCCTGCCAGGGAGAGATAGGAGTCTGCTGAAGACACAGGCACCCTCTTAAAGGGCCAATGCACAAAATTTCATTGTGAGCCACTCATGCTGGGCTCTAACAAAAGGGAGGGCTGAGTGGACTAGAATTGTGCAAGGAGAGACAAAGATTTGTGGCTCTGGGAAAAGAACTGAAGAGAAAGCAGCTGGGACACCTGTGCTAAGTCACTATCCCATACCACATATGCCATCTTTCTTGCATGGAACAGGCCCCTCCATATGGCATCAGCCTATGGAAATGCAATAGTCCCACCTTCCATAATTTCTGTGGCCGCAACCTGCGGAGCTTGCACTCTTTTGAGGAGTTAGCTGCCTGGGCTAGATTGTAGAGGTCTAGGTAGACTCAGGGTGTGTCTTTGGAGTAGGGGCCATATCCCCACTTTTGTGAACCTGACTTGTTCCTCCCCTTCATGGGAGATCTGCTAGTCCCACTCTCTGGGGTCCCAGTAGCATTACCTTCCTGACTCCTGGTGGATCCATGCTGCCAAGATCTAAGCAGGATCTGGGATAGATTTAGTTGTGTGGCTCTGGGGCAGTGACCACTTCCTCCAACTTTCCCCAAGACTAAATGTCACCTCCCCATCTCCTGACTCTAGGCAGCTCCAAACCCTGTTGAGATGGGGCTCCTGGCAGAATCTGGAACAGACTGAGCTGTGTGACTCTAGGATAAGGGGAATTTTTCCCTTGAATGCTGGAGCAGTGCAGAGCCCTCCCTTCATATGGCCAAATCTTAGTCTATTGGGAACCTCTGCTGGCCTCACACTGATGACTTCTTGAAACTCTGCCCACAACAGTGTGTGAGCACCCAGTGGGTGGCAGCTAAATTTGGTATAACCAGGGATATTTGCTGAGAGGCTTCAGACCCAGTACTGGCACTGGGTTTGAACCTATATCAGTCTGGTGAACACCACTTGCCTCTACCTAGTGACTCACTTAGAACGTAACTCATGCAACTTGAGTACTATCAGAGGCTTTTTCAGGGACTGAGCCCAACAAGGAGCTGGCAAGTGAAGGCAGGTAGCTGCAGATCTCCAAGTTCCTTGTCACTTTTGTTAACCTTCCCCCAGGCTCAGTGCTGAGAAAAGCCACTTTTGGTATGTAGCTTGATCCTTCCTGTGCAAAGCCAGGCCCAGCAAAGGCAGCCATAAACTTTGGATTGCTTTGTAGCTCTAAATAGGTTGCTCAGCGCCAGTCACAGACAATGTTTGATATTGGTCTGAAGCAGAATCTCTTCCTAGACGCCCACAACCGTACACCCAGTAGACAGCTTCAGACCACATCAGAGCAGGATCCAATTAGCTTCACAAGCAGCATATCCAAAGGAAGATCTCAGCAGGTGCCAGACCCTGTTGAGGCCAAATTCTGCTCTGTATGATCAGCACTTACACAGGAACTTGTACACTGTGAATGGAGTTGATCCTCATAATCAGCCAACCTCAAAATTCACCCCAGGCATGAATAAGCCAATAGAAACAAGCCTCACTTAAAACAGGAAGGCCCACATAACCCATACAAGGGACATTCCTGGAATACCCAGTGCAGGTGATCAAGGAGACTGCCCCACTGTGTCCCACAGGACACCTGCTACATAAGATCATGCCACAAGGACTGGGAGTCATAACAGATCTACCTACTACAGAAAAATAAACACAAAGAGGCAGCTAAAATGGAAGACAAAGAAACATACCCAAAATGAAAAAAAAAAGGAGAAATCTCCAGAAAAATAGCTAAATAAAATGGAGACAAGTAATTTACCAAATATAGAGTTTAGAAGAATGGTTATAAAAATGCTCAAGAAACTTAATGAAAATTATAAGGAACTTAGTGAGAACTACAGCAGCATGAAAAAAACAACATAGAAACCATTCAAAAGAACCAGTCAGAAATGAAGACTACGGAACCTGAAATAAAGAACACACTTGAAGGAATGAACAGCAGGTTGGATAAAGCAGAGGATCAAATCAGTGATTTGGACAACAAGGTAGCAGAACACACACAATCAGAATAGGACAGAGAAAAAAATTAAATGTGGACAGTTTAAGGGACCTTTGGGACAACAGAAGCATATTGACATCAACAACATATGGGTACCAGAAGGAGAAGAAAGAGAGTAGGGTATTGATAACCTATTTGAAGAAGTAATGACTGAAAACTTTCTTAACATGATGAAGGAAAATAACTCACAAGACCATGAAGCAGAGAGAGTCCAAAACAAGATGAACCAAAAGAAGCCCAAACCAAGATACATCACAGTTAAAATGGCAAAGGTTAAAGACAAAGAGAAAATCCTAAAAGTAGCCAGAGAAAGACAGTTAGTTACCTTCAAGGGAGCTCTCCTAAGTGTGTCAACTGAATTCTAAACAGAAAAATCTCAGGCCAGGAAAGATTGGCATGAAATATTCAAAGTGATCAGAAGCAAAGACCTACAACCACGACTACTTTACCCAGCAAGGCTATCATTTAAAATTGAAGGAGAAATAAAGAGCTTCCCAGAAAAAACATGCTAAAGAAGTTCATTACCACCAAACCAATATTATGAGAAATGTTAAAGGGTCATCTTTAAGAGGAAGAAGAAGAAAAAAAAAGAAAGAGGTAAAAGAATAAAATGGTAATAAATGCATAGCTATCAATAATCCCTTTACATGTAAATGAGTTAAATGCTCTAATCAAAATTCATAGGGTGTCTGAATGGATAAGAAAACAAGACCCATATATATGGTCTCAAGACACCCATATCATTATAAAAGATATACACAGACTAAAAGTAAAGGGATTAAAAAGGATATTACATGCAAATAAAAATGAAAAAAAGGTGGGTAATCAATACTCATATCAGACTAAATACACTATAAAATAAAGAAGGGCACTACCTTATAATAAAGGGAACAATCTAACAAGAAGATATAACCCTAGTAAACATTTATGTGCCCAACATAGTAACACCTAAATGTATAAAGTAAATCTAATGAACATAAAGGAAAAGATCAACAGTGAAAAAGTCACGGTAGGGGATTTTAACACCCCATTAACATCAATGAATAGAACTTCTAAGCAGAAAATAAACAAGGAAATAGCAGCCTTAAATGACACACTAGGTCAGATGGATTTAATTGGTATCTTCAGAGCATCCCACCCCAAAGCAGTAGGATACAGATTCTTTTCAGGTGTACATGGACCATTTTCTAGGACAGACCACATGTCAGGATGCAAAACAAGCCTCAATAAATCTAAGACAATTTAAATCATATCAAGTATTTTCTCTGACCATAAAGGAATGAAACTAGAAATCAATGACAAGGAAAAAAAAAAACAGAAAAACACACAAAGACATGGAGGCTAAATAATATGTTGCTAAACAATGAATGAGTTAATAATAAGATCAAGGAAGAAATCAAAAAATACCTTTAAACAAATAAATATGAGAACTCAACAATCTAAAAATCTATTGGGATACAGCAAAAGCAGTTCTAAGAAGGAAATCCATAGCATTACAGGCCTACACCAGGAAACAAGGAAAATCTCAAATAAACAATCTAATTTTATACTTAAAGGAACTAGAAAGAGAACAACAAACAAAGCCCAAAGTGAGTGGAAGAAAAAAATAATAAAGATCAGAGCAGAAATAAACAGAATCAACTCTAAAAAAACAATACAAAAGATCAATGAAACCAAGAGCTAGTTCTTTGAAAAGATAAACAAGATTGAAAAAACTTTAACAAAATTCATTAAGAAAAAACAAAGAGGGCTCAAATAAATAAAATCAGAAATGAAAGAGGAAAAGCAACAACTTATACCAAAGAAATACAAAGCACTGTAAGAAAATATTATGAACAACTATATACAAACAAATTGGACAAATCTGTAAGAAATACATTTCTAGGAACATGCAATCTTCCATAACTGAATCAGGAAGACTCAGAAAAATAGAATGAATAGACTGAAATTGAAGCAATAATCAAACATTCCCAACAAACAAAAGTGCTAAACCAGATGGCTTCACAGGAGAATTTTATCAAATATTCAAAGAAGAACTACTACCTATTCTTCTCAAACTCTTCCAAAAAATTTAAGAGAAGGAAATACTCCCAAGCTTGCTTTACAAAGTCAGCATTACCCTAACTCAAAATCAGATAAAAACACTACAAAGAAAGAAAATTATAGCACAATATCCCTGTTGAACATAGATCCTCAATTTCTCAATGAAATATTAGCAAACTGGATTCAGCAATACATTAAAAAGATAACACGCAATGATCAAGTAGGATTTATTCTGGAGATGCAATGTTGGTAAAATATCCACAAATCAATAAATGTTACAAACCACATAAACAGAATAAAGGATAAAAATATAATCCTCATATCAATAATACAGAAAAATTATTTGATAAAATCCAGCACCCTTTATGATACAAACTCTCAGCAAAGTGGAAATAAGGGGAACATACCTCCACATATGAAAAACCTACATTGACATCATACTAAAAGAACAAAAACTAAAACGTTTCCCTTAAGATTGGGAACAAGACAGGGGTATCCAATTTCATCACTCCTATGCAACATAGAACTGGAAGTCCTAGCCACAGTCCTAGCAATCAGAAAAGAATAAGAAACAAAAGGCTGGGGGAAGTGAATGAAAGCAGGGCAACAGTGAAGCAAGTGGCATTCTCAGACCCCTCCCCCACATAGAGTGCCACAATGCAGCAAAGTAGTTTGCCCCACTCTGGTGAATAGCTAAGGCTCCACCTCTTACAATGCAACGCATGCACAGAGACAAAGAAATATAGCCCAAATAAAAGAACAGATCAGATTCTGGCCAAGGTGGAGGAATAAGTAGATACACTGTGCCTCCTTGCACAACCAAAAGAAGGACAACAACAAATTAAAAAAAAAAAACTGCCAGAAAATTGAACTATATGGAAGTTTGACAACCAAGTAGTTAAGGAAGAAATATTCATCCAGACTGGTAGGAGGAGGAGAGGCAGGCAGCCGGGGCAGAGTGGATGCAAGTCCATGACTGGAGGACTGGGGCAAGTGGCAGCTGTCAGACAAAGTGGTGCCACATTTGCATGCAGATAAACCAGGGGGAACAACTGGGGACTGAGACAGATGAACAATCCAGGGTTCCAGTGCAGGGAAATAAAGACTCAAAGACTCTGACTGAAAAAAACTGTGGGGGTTGAGATGGCAGGAGAAACTTCCAGCCTCACAGGAGGGTTCACTGGAGAGACCCACATGGTCCTAGAATAGACACAAACCCACCCACCTGGGAATCAGCACCAGAAGGGCCCAATTTGCTTGTGGATAGTGGAGGAAATGACTGAAAGCCAGCTGAGGGCTGAGCAAGTAGCACTGTTCCCTCCCAGAGACCTCTTCCACATTCAGTGCCACATTGCAGCAATGTGGGTTGCCCCACCCTAGTGAATACCTAAGGCTCCACCCCTTACTGTGTAACAGGTGTGCCAAGACAAAAAAAATGACCCAAATGAAAGAACATATCAAAGCTCCAGGAAAAATAACTAAATGACGAGGAGATAGCCAAGCTATTAGAGGCAGAGTGCAAAACACTATAATCAGGATGCTCACAGAAACAAGTGTTACAGATGCAAAAGAGAGGAAGAAATGAAGGCTATGCAAAGTGAAATAAAGAAAAATATACAGGGAGCCAACAGTGGAAAGAAGGAAACTGGGAATCAAATCAACAATTTGGAATAGAAAGAAGGAATAAACATTCAACCAGAACAGAATAAAGAAACAAGAATTAAAAAAAAAATGAAAAGAGGCTTGGGAACCTATAAGACAACTTCAAATGTTCCAACATGCAAATCATAGGTGTGCCAGAAGGAGAAGAGGAAGAGCAACAAATTGAAAACTTATTTGAAAAAATAATGAAGGACAACTTCCCAATCTGGCAAAAGAAATAGACTTTCAGGAAGTCCAAGAAGCTCACTGAGTCCCAAAGAAATTGGACGCAAGGAAGTACAAACCAAGACTCATCATAATCAAATTACCCAAGATTAAAGATAAAGACAGAATTTTAAAAGCATCAAGAGAAAACAAGACAGTTACCTACAAAGGCATTGCCGTAAGACTATCTGCTGATTTCTCAAAAGAAATCTTGCAGGCAAGAAGGGGCTGGAAAGTAGTATTTGAAGTCTTGAAAGGCAAGGACCTACATCCAAGGTTACTCTATCCAGCAAAGCTCTCAGAATGGAAGGGCAAATAAACTGCTTCCCAGACAAGGTCAAGTTAAAGGAGTTCATCATCACCAGTCCTTATTATATGAAATGTTAAAAGGACTTATCTAAGGAAAAGAAGAAGATCAAAAATACAAACAGTAAAATGACAACAAACTCACAACTATCAACAACTGAACCTAAAACACAAAAACAAAAACAAACTAAGCAAACAACTAGAAAAGGAACAGAATCACAGAATTGGAGATCACATGGAGGGTTTTCAGTGAGGAGTGGGAGGGGAGAAATGGGGGGAAAAGTACAGGGAATAAGAAACATAATTGGTAGGTACAAAATATAGAGAAAGAGGTTAAGAATAGTATAGGAAATAGAGAATCAAAAGAACTTATATATATGACCCATGAACATGAACTAAGGGGGTGGGGATGCTGGTGCAAGGGTGGATGTAGGGTGGAAGAGGATAAAGAGGGGGAAAAGTGGGACAACTGTAATAGCATTATCAATAAAATATATTTGAAAAATAAAATAAAATATTTGTAAAAAATAAAAGAAATAAAAGTCACACAAATTGGAAAAAAGAAGTAAAACTGTCATTATTTGCAGATTAGATAATACTCTATATAGAGAACCCTAAAGATTTCACCAAAAACTACTAGAACTGATAAACAAATTCAATAAAGTAGCAAGATACAAAATAAATACCATATTTCGTCATATATGATGTGCTCCCATGTATAATGTGCACTCACATTTTTTGTATACATTACACAAGTTATTACATACCCATTATTATATCCATGGTATATAATCATTATACAAATGTGTAATGTACATCCATATTTTTCCCTTAAAAAATGTGGGCAAAAAAAGTGCACATTATACATGGCAAACGACAGTATGTAGAAATCAGATTCGTATTTATACACCAGTAATGAATTATCAGTGAAACTAAGAAAATCCCATTTACAATTCATGAAAAAAATTAAATATTTAAAAGTAAATTTAACCAAGGATGTAAAAGACTCATACCTGGAAAATTATAAGACACTGAAGGAAAAAATTAAAGAAGATAAATAAGTGGAAGCGTATACAGTGTTCACGAATAGGGAGAATTAACAACGTTAAAAATACTACCCAAAGCAATCTACAGACCTAACACAATTCCTATCAAGATAGCAATGGCATATTTCCCAGAACTACAACGAGTATTCCAACAATTTGTATGGAATTACGATAGACCCCAAATAGCCACAGCAATCTTGAGGATGAAGAATAAAGTTGGAACAATCATGCTACCTAATATCAAACTATATTACAAGGCCATAATCAAAAGTGCATAGTACTGACATAAAAACAGACATAAATCAATGGAAGAGAATAGAGATCCCATAAAAAACCCCACAACTTTATGGTCAATTAATATTTCACAAAGAAGACAAGAGCATGCAATGGGGTAAGTCTATTATTCCATAATAATAAATGATGCTGGAAAAATTGGACAGATACATGCAAAAAGAAGTGAAACTAGACCACCTTATACCATATACGAGTATAAACTCAAAATGGATTAAAGACCAAAATGTAAGAATTAAAACCATAAAACTCCTAGGAGAAAACATTGACAAAGTAAACTCTGTCATTTCTCTTAGAAATATTTTTTTTGATATATCTTCTCAGACAAGAGAAAAAAAATAAATAGGACTACATCTAAAAGGTTTTACACAGCAGAGGAAACCATCAAAAAACAAAAATGGGAGAAGATATTTGTCAGTGATACATTCCACATGGGGTTAATATCCACAATTTGTGAGGAACTTATACAACAACACATACACACAAAAACAAACAGTCCAGTTAAAAATGGGCAGAAGACCTGAATAGACACTTCCCCAAAGAGGACATACAGATGACCAATAGACATAAAGGGTAAAGGGGGATAAATGATAATGGAAGGAGACTTGACTTTGTGTAGTGAACACACAATACAATATACAGATGATGTATTATGGAATTATGCACCTAAAACCTATATAGTTTTATTAACCAATGTCACCCCAATAAATTCAATGAAAAATATAAATAAATAAAGTAAGTAAGTAATTAAGTCTCTATGGGATTTGGAGCTCACATTTCATTCATTTATCTGCCATGATTTAGGGGAAAACCCTCTAGTTCCAAATACAATTATAAACCAAAAATGAATCATATTTTCAAAGAGGATATCCACTGGTTGGTAGAATTAAAGGTAAGTTTAACTTCTTTATGCTTTTATTTATTATTTGATTTTACTTTAAAATAATCGTGTTATATTTTTACAGGTGACCCTTGAACAACACAGACATTAGTGGTGTTGACCATGAGCAATCAAAAATCCACATATAACTTATAATTCCCCCCAAAACTTAACTACTAATAAGCTACTACTAACCAGAAGCCTTACCTATAACATAAACAGAGAATTAACACATTTTTGTTATATGTATTACATACTGCTTTCTTACAATAAAGTAAGTAGAGGACTAAAAAATGTTATTAAGAAAATCATGAGAGAAAGTATTTATTGAAACCAATCTGCATGTAAGCGAACCTTAGGGTTCAAATCTAGGTTGTTTAAGGTTCAACTGAAAAAAATGAAACAGCTACAAGAGACATGCTCCTAATTGTCTTCCACTCAACCAGTCTTTGAGATAACTACATTGATTCTTCACATTTTTGTTTTAGCTAGCTGGAATGTTGACATGCACCCAAATTATTGGGCTCACACAAGCATAAATTTAAGCAGCTAAATGGTTTGCTTAGTGTGAAAGCTGTTAGTACAGAGGTGTAATTGGTCCAAGGAAGAGCCACTGTCACAGTGAGAATCTCCTGCCATCTGGTGACCCCAGACAAGCTGGCAGTGAAGCCAAAGTCACATTAAAACTCTAATTGGCCCTAGGATAATACTAAGACTAGCCACCTGCCTTTGTGTATCTGGTTGGAATTTACAGAACACTAATCTGAAAAAAGAGCTACCTGACCACATAATAGTTTCCATCTGTGAAGGACCATTCTAAGAGTGTTCACATTCTGGCCATATTTTGACCCTTAAAGCCAATGAGCCTTCCATTTAGGCTTACTGAGAGTCACCTGTGTTTTGCAAAACCCTTTTATGCCAGTCTTACTTGTTATTTTTATTAATTCAGATAAGTCTATTAGAATGACAATAAACATCATTTGATTGCTTGCAGTGTGCCAGACATAGCAAAATTCATTTAATGCTCACAACATGCGAATCATCTAACACTACTGTTACTTTGATTTTTTTTTCAGATGTAGCACAGATAAATACCCAAATTCACACAGGGCACCCTGTTTAGAACCCAAGCAGACTAGTTTTGAATTTTTCCCTTAAATACCGAAGAGAAAGTAGTCAGAAATTTGGCCTGTGATACATTTTTCTGTCAGTTATCAGGGGTAATCAGGAGAGATGCTACTAGAGGAAAAATAAATAAATAAGGCATGATACTGGGCTTGTAGACAAACAGACATTTGCTTGGAGGAGAATCGCTGTGGCTGGGACACCTGGAGGAAGGTGACCATGGATTACAATTGCACAGAGTTTGCATTTATGAAGCATGCTCCCATCGAGATGTCACATAAGTCTCGTACCTTATAGAGTACTACATGCAGTGAGTTTATGACCTAAACACCCCTGCTGAAGGCTCAGATCTGTTTCACTTTTCAGCACTTCCTGCTGTTTATCTTACTCTTTTTCCCTCTCAGATCACCAGTTCAGGAAGTGCCTCATTTCTCTGTACTCCTCCTTCCCCACCTCTCCCTCTACAGATTCCCACTGTCCAATAGTCCTGATGTCCCATGCTTGAGCCTCAGGTCTCTGAGGCTTCTCAACTCTCTGCTGGCTTCTCAGCCTCTCACTCCACACTAAAAATTGGAAGGTGTTTGGGGTAACAAGCAGTGTACAGAAAATTGCCCCTCACTTCACCACATATCTCTTTTTCTCAGGATTTTGGCCCTTAAAACATGGTTCCCTTGTGGTGCCTTATGACTCACCATTGCATTTCAGTAGGCTTACAATTTATCTATATTTTTTTCAGTGTTTCTTAGCAAGAACATTGGTGTGCTACAAACTATTTCTTCATATCCAGAAGTAGAACTCCTATATTTCAATTTTGAAGAGAAAGAAAGAAATGGTTATAACTACTGTGATATTTCTATTCAGATTATCCCACTCATGCAATGATATTTAATTTTCAGTTTGAGACTTTTGTTGGTAAAAGGTAGTTGTTCATGTTTTGAAAAACAGAAGTATCTCATTGTCCCTAAAAATAGATCATTATTATAAGGAGTCACAAATTGGTAGAGTTAAAAAAAGAATGACAATTGAATAAAACTTCTAATTTTTAAGATAAGGAATTACATCCCCAAAGATAGGCATAGTAAGGGCTAGACTTTTTCTTTTACTATTGTAGTTTTTACTTTGTTTCTCCCACTTCAAATCATAGGACTTAAAACTTTGAAATATTTGAAAAAGAAATAGTTCAGATAGGTAATGGGTAAAGTCCAGGATGTACTAAGGAAAATGGCTGAAAAAAAAACAAATATGGTGTCCCCACATTTTTGGCTGTTTTGCATGTGCTGCCATCAAAACAGCTTTTTGCTGGTCAGGTAGAGTTACCATGGAGTTCACCAGCCCGGCAACATCTGCTTAAACAAGAGAGTGGTTTAGGGAAAATCAAAGGTGCTGAATTGGGTCTGCATTCTGCAGCTGTTGAAAGTGGGAGTAGGAAGAGGTCTCCATTAAAACACATATTGTAAGATGCTCTGTGGATGCTGGGCCTGTCAAGCCCACTGCACTTGGCATACTGACAAAGCTCTTCAAATCAAAGAAATGGAAAAGAAAGGCATTGTCTTAATTTCGTCTCTCTCATTTCCAATGCCTAACCCACCTGTAAGTCCCATTGATTTAGCTCCCAAATATATATCAAATTTATCCACTTTTCCCAATTCTACTACCACTACTCCAGGTCTAGTCTCCTTTACTTTATGCCTGGACATCTGCAGTAGCCACCTTAATGGTCCTGCTTCCCTTCCTGCTCCCCTTCAAACTATCCTTCTCCCAGGGCACTCCCTGCAATTTTTTTAATGTGACTGTGGTCCTGCCACACCTCAGCTTAAAGCCTTTAGAGATTTCCCTATGCATATAGAATACACTCCAAATCACACCTGAGCTTGTCCATCTCCTCCATTCTCATCTCTGCCACTCTTTCTCCAGCTCACTGAGTACATGGCATACCTCTCCCTGTATGCCTCTTCCCTGTGCCCTCTTATGCCAAGCTCTTCTCCACTCCAGGGAATTTTCTCCAGTGAGAAGTCCCCTTTTGCCCCAAACACACCTGTCTGCAGGTCTGGCTCTAAATCCCAGCGATCTTAGTTTAACCTTCAACTCAAACATGCCATCCTCACCACTGTAGTTGGCCCTCCTCTCTGACTCTAGCAAGTGACTTTGCATGTTTCTCTTATAGCTTGTCTCACAGTTTGATTTGTTTGTTTTGTATTCTGTCTGAGCTGCTCAATCACATTGCTCCACGAGGGCAAGTTCACATCCATTTTATCTCTGCCTGTGTCACCAGCACCTGATGGATTGCCAGGCAAACTCTATCAGGGGTGTCCATACTTTTGGTGTCTCCGGGCCACACTGGAAAAAGAAGAGTTATCTTGGGCCACATATTAAATACACAAACACTAACAAAAAAACTGATGAACAAAAAAAAGGTTTTAATTAAATTTACGATTTTGTGTCGGGTTGCAGTCGTAGCCATCCTGGGCCGTGGGTTGGACACTCCTGCCTGGGCACTCAGTGAAAAAATGCACATATAGATGAATGCATGACTGCAAGGGAGAATATGTTTTGCATTTCCAGAGCTGAGTGGACTGGGTAGAGGCTTTTCCAGATATACTATTTAGAAGTCCTCAATGAACAGCTTAATTAGGAGGAAGCAACCCAGGGTCCATCAATGGTTGAGTGTATAAATAAAATGTAGCATATACCTGCAATGGAATATTATGCAGCCTTAAAAGAGGAGATGTTACAACATGGATGAAACTTGAAGAAATTATACCAAATAAGCCTGTCACAAAAAGACAAATACTATATGATTCCACCTATACAAGGTGCATAGAATAGTCAAATTCATAGGGACAGAAAGTAGAACTGTGGGTGTCAGGGTCTGGGGGAGCAGAAGTGGAAAGCTATTGTTGGATGGAGACAGAGTTTCAGTTTTACAAGATAAAAAAATCTGAAAATGGATGGTGGTGGTAGATGTACAATGAATGAGATGTGAATGTACTTAACACTACTGAGCTGCACGTTTAAAAATGGTTAAGATAGAACATTTTATGTTTTATGTATTTTGTCACAATTAGAAATTTTAAATAAATGTTTAGAAGTACCAAGTGGCAGAGAAAAATACATTCTGCATATGATATGTTTGTACAAAGGGAAAAAGCACAGGCCTGGAAAAGCTTGGACAGGGCAGGGGAAATCTTCTAATTTTTCTTTAGAGCTGTCTATATTGTTAGACTGATTACAATTTGTTCACATTACTTTTGTAGTAAGGAAAACCTTCAGAAAGTGTTAGAAGAAAGCAACAGGTTGACCTGAATGCTGCTGTAAAACCCTCTGTGCCAAGGAGAGCAGACACACCTGAGAAATCTGGACAGGGCTCACCTGAACTGCAGGGATTCCTCTCCTGTTACAGTTATAGGATTTAACACACAGGATTCTTATTCTTAAAAACAGTGTCCACAGTGGGGATGTGGGAGAACCACAAAAGAAACAAAAATATCACAGTTTTTAATATGTTCCTTTCATCCCTTCAAAAACAAAATATTTCAAAACTAATTTTTCATAACAGGAACATCTCACAACTCTGAATGGTATTCCTTGGCCTAAAAATGCCTATTTTGGAATCCTCCAGTAAGAAACAGGGAGTCCTCACATTACAGGGAGAGGCACCCTCACTAGACACTTTGGGCATCAGTCCCCATTCTGAAGAATGACCCTGAGTGGCAATTTTGCCTGCGCACTATTTTTACCTTCTTTTCTGATTAAAACCCACATCCACAGAAGCTGCACAGACACCTGATGTGCCACTCCACTGCAAGAATGAATCTCATTTTTCCCAAGCAATGCTGCCTTGAGGCAGTCTCTAGAACAGACAGTGGGTATTTGCAGCTGGCCAGAGGAGCTTCCAAGTTTATTTCTTTGCTCCTTGGTTGGAAAGGCACATCCCACACTACAATTTCAAAGGTAGTTGCAGGATGGATGTGTGGGGAGGCTCCACCCACAGGGACCCCTGACCACTATAGATGAGAATAAGCCTACCAAGACATGATCTGCTTGGAGAGGAAAGGTGGCCCATCTCTCAAAGGAGAAGGACCAAGAGCCTTTTCCTCAATGGGCTTTTACTGGGTTTGTTTGCCCAAGAATACAGGTAATGCTCATTAATCATTGTCAGGCATTAAGGATCAAACAATAGATAACAAAGAACTCTGAGGGCCTATTTTGAGTCAGGGTCAGATAGCTAAAGAGCTATAAGACTTTGAGGAACAAACTTACTTCTTGCTTGGACCCTTATCATTTAATTGAGAGCATTCTAAACAAAGCAGATTTCACAGGATTTTACATATTCTTTCTTAGGCCTGATCACCCAGGGAACCCACTCTTTCCAACACAGGGCTGCACCACCCTCTGTCATTGTTTCAGGCTTAAGTCAGGCAGGGGAAGTAAGGCAGCCAAGAGATTAGGAGACTTCTCACAGACAGAATGGAAACTCAGGCTTTGTCAAAGCCAAGAGGCGAGGGTCCATCGCCCCCTTTTGCTGTACCCCCCAAAGTCCTTCCTTAGGGACCTCCCATGTGATCGTGCCTGTCTTAAGTCATTCCCCCCTTGGGGAACCTTACCCATCATTGGCTAACTGACCAAGCCTTGGGGGCCAGTTATGGATGAACTAAAGGGAACGGAAGTGGCACTCCTCCCAGGGAGATAAGCTTTTGTCTCCTTAGTGGCTTATGGTCCAAGCGCTCTCAGCCTTAGCCTTGGCAGGGGTTACAGCTTCTGAAACCAGGCAGGGCAGTTCCCAACATGGATGGAGTCTCCTCTTAAACCACTCCACACAGCTTATGCACAAGCTCTCTCCACTGCCTGCACTGAGTTCCAATGTAGACATATCATCCGTGGGTCTCCCTGAGGCAGTGAAGTACTCCTTAAGAGGCAGGGGTCCATTTTTTCTATTGGAGGGTTCCAGTTTTGACCGTGTAGGTGGTGATGGTGGGGGGTGCATTAATCAGGGACAAGAGGCATAAATTGGGACTCTCCAGGGGAATTTGAGTCATGTAGTTATCCAAAGGTGTGTGATTGCATCATTTGTTACAAGAGACAGAGACAGAGACATAGACAGAGACAGATAGAAAGAGAGGGACTGACTCCTAAAAGTGTAAGGTTGGGAGCACAGAGTAACAAGGCTTAATTATGTCTGCCTGTCTCGTTTTAAAACATTTTTATTAACATGCCATAAAGTTCACCCTTTAAAGGCATACAGTTCAGTAGTTTTTAGTATATTTACAAAGCTGCAAAACCATCACTACGCTCTAATTTTAGAACATATTCATCTTCCCAGAAAGAAAACTTGTACCCTTTAGAAGTCCCTCCACCAATCCCCACCTGTGCCACCCATTAGCAGGTAGCCTTGTTACAGGGTGCAGCCAAGAGGGGGGACCCCAAATGGGCATTTGAAATGCGGTCCAGAACTTAAGGTGTCCAGGAGATTTTAAGATGTCTCCATCCTCCACCCCAGGGTGTGGGTTGGGGGAAGGGACAAATGAAGCAGGGCCATTGAGAGCTGTTTTGCATAGCAACAGCCTTGCAGCTAACCTCTGGGTTGGTCATTTAACATATCTATAGCCTTTGGCTGGTTGCATAGATATGTTAAGTAGCTGTGATCAGCTCTAAGACAGGGGAACAGAAGTAACTTCCCCACCTAGATTTAACTGGGCGGGGGGGGGGGGGGGGGGCGGGGCGGGGGGGGGGGGGCGGGGCGGGGCGCAGTTCCCCTGCGTTACAGCGCCTGCGTGGGAGCTCAGAGAGGATTGGCTCCAGGACATGGGGCCACGCCTGCCCAGACTCATGATGGCAGCCCAGTAAAGCTGGAAGCATACGAGTTCTGGCATGTGAAGCCGAGTGTGGGAGGAGTCGGAAATGAGGCTGCAGAGGAAGATTGGCCGCGGGGATTTAAAACCCCGACTTGGCGGCCATTGAGAGGAGAAGGAGAACCACACAGCAGCCCTGGAGAGGAGAGCCATGCGCAGCCCTGAGGAGGAGAACCTTGCTGCTTTAGGAAGGAGAACCACGCGGACTTGACAGAGTGGAGACTCCTGCAGCCCTGAGAAGAGAACCACACGGCAGCCCTGAGGAGAGAACCACGCAGCCTGGCAGAGTGGGGACCCCCACAGCTTTAGAAGGGGAAACCACCACCTGGTTTTAGCAGAGATCCCGGTGATTCAGCCGAGGGTGCCGGGAACCCAGGGAGGTCTCCCAGTCGAGATGGAGTGCTAACTGGGAAGAACCAGAAGACTACCTGAGCCATGGACTCCTATTTCCTTTCCTGAGATACAGTACTCTGGACTGGGCAAAGGGGGAAGGAAGGAAGGACTGTGTGTTTGTGGGTGTTTTAAGGGACGTTGGGATTTTGCTGAAGACATTAGGTCACTACTTTAAGTTTGTATAGCATTAAATAAACGTTTCCTTTCCTTTTCACGAATCTCTGGCATTGAGAGATGTCTTTCCTCTGGCGGCGGACATAACGGACCCGGGGCTTTCTTTCAATAATAGTATATCGTCCCAGGCCCCCCTTGTTGTGTTCTGTAACAGCCTAGGATCTGGAGGGGGAGAGACAGAAAGGCAGAGGGGGCAGGCAGTGGCTTCCCTTCATTCCCTTCACCCACCCTGGCTCGGGTGTCCATGGCTCTGTCAGCCCCTGGCTCCAGCGCTGCCACAGCCTGACTACTAGGAAGGGCCTGGAGCAGCTGTTGGGCGGCCAAGGCTCCTGATTTCCGAGCTCAGGCGGAGGGGCGGCAGCCAGACTCCTTCACTCATGCTCTGCGCCCAGCTCCCTCAGCTCGCTGCTGCTGCTGTTCACCCCAGCTGCCTGCCACCGCCATCTGACAGACCTGGTACTCAAATGCCAAATTACTGCTAGCATGTCTTCACTAGCATTACGAAATGTGGCCCTAATGACAGGCTCTCAGGGTGTCTAAGAAACTCAGGTTAGGAGGATTCAAATGAGACCCGTTTGTGAATCTGGATGAGATGTGGGACCCCGCTCTGTCTGCTGAATGCTATTGTGTATAGAGCAACATTTGGAGAAGCGTTTTAATTTTTACACTTTTTTCAAAGATGAACTAGTGGACAGCCTAGTCAAATTCAAAGCTTTTGAATGTATAAAATCTTATAAATGGAACTTTTCATCAATAGACAGAGTGTAATGAAAACCTATTTAGATGGATAGTATGTAATTTCTGCACAGGTCTCTTTTTAGTAAACACATCACTGTATACTGGTCAGAAATCTTTCTCCAATAAAGGCAGATTAAAAAATATACAGGGGAGACCAAAAAACCAAGAATTTATAAAATATTGTATATTTATTTTTACATGTTTAAACTTCAGTCACCTTCAAAGTACTCTCCATTTGGAACACACTTATCGAGACATTTCATTGCTCAAAACAAGTTTTGAATGTGTTGATTTTGATGTCTTTTAGTGCTTCTGCCATTTTTTGTTTTACCTCTTCCATATTGCCAAAACATTTCCCTTTGAGTACTTTTTTCATCTAGGGAAACAAAAAAAAGTTACTCAGGGCAAGACTGGGTGAATAGGGAGGGTGGGGCATGTGGACCATACTGTTTTTTTCTGCTGAACACTTAGCATGGTCCAGGAAGATGCACTGGAAAATCACCCATCATGAAATGGACAAATGTATTGAGAGAATGTTTTTAAAAATTCACTGAAGCCAAAGGCAGCCTCTCACAACAACACCAGCTGGTACACTGATATAGATGAGTTCCTAGAACACTCACCTAGCAGGGGGAAGCCTGTGGTACAAGGGGCCCACCTCCAGAAGATAATTCCAGTTTTGGGGGGACCCCCCCTCACATATGCCATACCAAACAGGTCATGCCTGGAGGGAATACAGGTGAAATGACCTACTTGTCACCTACCGACAGCAGTTGGTTGGTCCTACTGGGACAGACTGGGTAGCCCTGAACATCCTATATACCTAAGTGGTGTGCCCTCCAGGAGCCAGAGGGTGATGCAGAGGTTTTGTAACAGGGTGCAGCCAAGAGGGGGACCCCAAATAGGGATTTGGAATGGAGTCCAGAACTCAAGGTGTCCAGGAAATATTAGGATGTCCTCACCGGCTCCTCCCCCACAGGTGTGGGTTGGGGGAAGGGACAAACAGAGCAGGGCCATTGAGAGCTGTTTCGTATAGCAACAGCTTTGCAGCTAACCTCTGGCATGGTCATTTAACATATCTATAACCTTTAATTGGTTGCATAGATATGTTAAATAGCTCTGAGCCAGGGGAATGGAAGTAACTTCCCCCGAACATGTAACTGGGGGCAGGTCCTCCAAGTTACAGTGCCTGCGTGGGAGCTTGGAGAAGATTGGCTCCATGACATGGGGCCAGGCCTGCCCAGACTCATGATGGCAGCCCAGTAAAGCTGGAAGGCTTTGAGAGTACTGGCAGGTATAAATGATTATAGGAGGAGTCAGAAATGGGGCTGCAGAGGAAGATTGGCGTGGGGATTTAAACCCAGACTCGCAACCATTGAGAAGAGAACCATGTGGCTTTACCAGAGTGGAGACTCCCACAGCCACTATGCAGAGAGAACTACATGGCTGTGGCAGTGCAGCTTTAGAAGGGGGAGCCACCTCCCGGCTTTAGCTGGAGATCCCAGGGACACAGCTGAGGGTGCCAAGAACCGAGGAAGGCCTCCCAGCCGACACGGATTACTGGGAAGCACCGAAGCCTGCCTGAGCCACGGACTTAATATTTCCTTTCCTGAGATATGGTACCCCAGACTGGACAAAGTTTGGGGAAGGGGGGAAGGACTGTGTGTGTTTGTGGGCATTTTAAGGGACTTTGGGATTCTGATGAAGACATTAGGTCACTACTTTAAGTCTGTATAGCATTAAATAAACATTTCCTTTCCTTTTCATGAATCTCTGGCATTGAGAGATGTCTTTCCTCTAGCAGCGATTGTAACGAACATGGGGGTGTTCCTTTTAGGTAATAGTATATTGTCCCAGGCCCCCCCCCCTTGTTGTTCTGTATCAGTTTGATTGAGCTATGAGCTGGACAGCCATGATGTGCCTCCGAGACTCACTGTCCCCATTCACAGAATATGACAGACATGATGTCATGATGTGAGGGGACACCACAGCAGCTTGTTTTAGGATCAGTGTGTGACTATGAATAAAGGATGAGTCTAGAGGATAACAAGTGTTAATTTTTTACTCATATGATTATATTATAAATTTGGAATGCATTAAACTAGAGATGACAATAATTCTTTCAAAAGATACCCAACAGCTGAAGCAATCTGCAACATTTGTAATGAACAAAAAAGTTATATACAGAATTAATTATTCCCACAAGCCCATATTAAAATATAAACATCAAATAAGAAAATGGGTAAAAGATACAAACAAGAAATTTGTCAACTAAGAAACTTTAATACTTAATGGATATATGAAAAGACACTAAACAGACTGCCCCATACCTCAGTGCACCCTGGAGAGAATGGTGTAGGCATTCCAGAGGAGGGACCAGGCATTGATATTGTACAAATTCTCCAGCTGACTCAAGTGGAAGTGGAGTGTGAAAGCCAGTGCCCCAAGAGGACATTCACCATTCCCGCACTTTAAAGAGATTCACCCAAACCATGGCTATGTGGCTCAGTTGGGTGGAGCATCATTTCGTGCAAGGCTGTGGGTTTGATTCCTGGTCAGGGCAAGTGCCCAGGTTGTGGGCTCCCAGTTGAGGCATGTACAGGAGGCAACCAATCAATATTTCTCTGTCACATCGATATCTCTGTCTGTCTCTCCTCTTCTCTCTCTCTTCCTCTCTCACTGCCCCCCCCCCCCCGGCTTTTTCCCTCTCTAAAATCAATGGAAATCTGTCCTTGGGTGAGGATTGGAAAAGAGAGAGAGATATGTACCCAAGTATTACTGGTAATAATGGGAATTTTGGAAACATCTCAAATATCCCTCAAGCAAGGAATCAATGGATAGATTTTTTTACAGTTATGTGATAGAATATTTTTACCAGTCAAAAACCATCATGTACCAACATAGATAATTCTCTAATTCACTGTGCTTAATGGAAAGAGAAAGTTGAAGAATGATATGTACAGTTAAGTGCCATGTGTGTTAAAAGCACAAAAACATTGGAAGAGACACCTCATATCCATGAAGAGGTGGGATGATAGCATCAGGATTTACAAAGGAAGCTTCTGTTCTGTCTGCCATGTTTCATTTCTCAAAAGGAAAACATTTGAAAGCAAAAATGGCAAGATTGGAATTCATGTGAAAACAGGTTCTGGGCGAACAAGTGTTGGTTATATTACTCTACATCTTCATAATAACCTTTTCAAGGGATGGTGGCATCTTGTACCTGGAGACATTTATAACTTGCAGTCTTGGAACAAGTGTGACCTTCCAGATCCATGGAACAGCAGGGCCCCACCTGATCCCAGGGGCCCACATGTAGGATGTTTGTTTTTGAACAGCCTTTACCCCTTGGCTCCTTTCCAAGGATCCTGCCACCCAAATCAGTGTGCCTCCTGAAAGAGTGTGATTTCATTGGTAACTAGCATAAACTCGGAACTACTCCCCTCCCCCACACTCACACTTTCTGGTCCACCATCTGATATTGGCACTCCAAGCATCCCATTCTAACCTGTGGCTTTAATTTAGGGATACCACCCATATCTCTCTTTTCCATTTCCATTTCTGTCAGGAGCCCTCTACAGTTGACACTAGCTAATTTGTAAAAATAGTGAGAGTCACACCAGATATTGCCTCCTCTAGAAAGGCAGTGTGGCTCAAAGTTGGGTGCATTGTGAATGGTTGTGCCATAGTGAATAATGACCTGTGAATGCATCTGTCACCATTATACCCCAGCCCTCAGGAGAGGGCCTGATGTAAGGTATGCATTCAGTGTATGTTTGTAAAATGAATGGGCTCTCCCCCTCCTTTCTTCCTGCCCCAGTATCTATAACCTAGGTATGTGTCCATCTGTCAAAATATTTCAAATATATCCATGCTCTGTACTGAGTGAGAGCTAACACCACCACCTAATTTTTGCAAAATACCACCTTCACCTCCAGGCAACAGGCCTCAGGACCAGCTATTTTCTAGAACCAAACAGAGCCTTCTAACCACAGACAGCCTCACATGACAAGTCCCCATTTGGCCTGGTGATGTGGACTCCAGCCCACAGGGTCCATGTGCTGTGGCTGTGAAGAACAAATTCACACAGAGTACAGAAGTCTTATGAAGAAAAAGGGACAGCACAGCCACTGAGGGAGAGAGCCCCGACCCCTGTCTGGACAGGCTTTTATTGCTTTTCTGGGTATATTACATTGAGGATGGTCCTCATTTACTATGCACAGGTTGCTTTAGGTGGTTACCTTTTACAGATAACAAAGGAAAGATGTTTCAAATTACTTCAAAGAAAAAGGATGTTTGCAAATCGAGGGGCAGGGATTGAACTGGTTATGCTCCATACTTGGGAGGTTTAGCACAGATTTTAGGAAGTTACTTTAAAGATACGCAATAAACATTTGCTGCCTCAGTTCAGGGTGAGGGAGTTTTAGCAAAAAAGCAAGCCTCATAGCAGCCTAGGTACAATGTAGGCCTTTCCCCATGGGAAAGCCTGTCTGTGGGCTTGAGTCCTGTGTGCTAACTCACTCCCCACCTGTTTTATGAATCAGGGGCTGGGCTACATTCACCATGCCATGCAGATAGGTTCCCTATAGCCTGGGAAACTTCAGCTCCACCCTTATTTTTTCCCCCTTGGATTCTGCTCAGCAAAGGCAGAATACCCTTAATGTCTGCAGTGCCCAGGGGGCCACACTCTTATGCTAGTGTATATGGTTTATCAAAATGTCTACTAGTTTCTATGGCAGTTTCTACCCCAGGTACTCAAACATCTGGGTCCAATGTTTTCTGCAGATACTTGTTTGTCTTCATGATACCATTTGTCCTGTGACCTTAGTTCTCTGGTTGGTTCATAGAAAGCTGTTAATGTGCTATCTGTCCAGCTTTTGTCTTGTTGTAAGAATGGAACACACCAAATGTGACTTCATGATTTCAGATCACATACATGCAGTATCATAGTGTCACAGGTAAAAGAAAATAGGCCTCCCTTTGGATCAGCATGCATTCACCCTTCAAGTCTGTGCTCACAGCTTCATCACCCCAACTATCAAACAAACCATGGGCAGCAAACTCCAATGCCAGCAAGTGCCAGGCAGTACATACATACTGTCTGCCTACTTTGGAAAACAATTTGGCAATTTGCTAAAAAGTTAAACACACAACTATCATGGGATTCAGTCATTCCTTTCCCAAATATGTACCCAGGACAACTGAAGGCATGCATCCACACAAAGATTTATGCATGGATGTCCATAGCAGCTTGATTTGAAATAGCCAAACTGGAAGTCACCCAAATGTCCAGCCACATGAGAATGGCATATTCATGCCATGGAAATACTACTCAGCAACCAGAAGGAATAGAAAAGGATTGGACTGCTGATAAACAGAAAAAAATCCCAAGATAGTTATGCCAACTGGAAGAAGCCAGATGAGAATATACACTACATGATTTTATTTATATAAAATTCTAGAAAAGGCAACCTAATCTACAGTGACAGGAGGTATACCAAGGGATAAAAGGGGTGAAGGATGAGTTCTTTTGGGCTGATGGATGAGTTCATTTTCTTGATTACAGTGATGGTTTCACAGATATGTACATATCTCAAAAAAACACACCAAAATTGTATGCTTTGAATATGTGTGATTTGTATGTCAATTTCATCTTTATAAAGCTGAAACAAAGTACTAGCAAAAGAAATGTGTGGGCGGTTGGGGAAAGGAGAAAGGGGGCACATTGTTAAGTGTAGCCGTTTAAGCCATTTAATAATTCCACCTAACAGTTACCACATAAAAAGGAAGGCATAGTGTTGCCAAAGCTTCCCATTGTTCAAGAAAACTTGGAAATAAAAAAGAAAAAAATTACATGCTGAGTGGGCAAAAGTAGGTTTACAGTTGTGAGTATGCAAAACAGTTTATTTTTGTATTATTTATTTGTATTGCAACTATAAAACTACTTTTGCCCAACCCTGTATGTCTCTTTAAAATATTGTTTTTCCCCAAAAATATTTTAGGCCAAAAAAGAGAGAGCAGGGGGAAGAGAGGGAAAAAAAGCAGCAGGCACCTGTTTGTGACTTTTAATATAAACATGAAAGCACCTAACATACTATTATTATAAATACTGCTCACTATCCAGAGCGAGGCACACATCAGCTTATATCAACATACACTAAAGAAAGGTAATTATCTACCAAGATTCTAAGAAGAAGATTACAATTCAGGCAACAGAGCAGGTGTGCAAATGCTCCACATTGCAAATGCCTAGGACCAAATCCCATTTTGCTATTCAGTAAGTTGTGTGACCTTGAGCAAGCCACCTATCTCCATCTTTAAAATGAAGGTACCAGTCTACAGCACAGGTGGCAAACACAAGGCCCACAGGCTGAATCCAGCCCTCCACCATGTTTTATCTGGCCCAGCACCTTGTTTTAACCTGGTGGTAGTGCCAAGCTCTTTGCCCCTAGTTAAAGAGTAGTTGTATTTATACAGTCCTAAAATTACATTCTGCCCTTTGAAAGCAGCTATGAGGCTGATGTTGCCCCCAGTAAAAATGAGTTTGATACCCCTGCTCTATGGCTACACCATCTTGATGGGCCCGACCTCATCTGAAATGGAGGTAACAGGCATATGTTTTTCATGGAATTACTATAGGTTGAGGATGCATAAATATATATTTACTGTTCAGAAATGTGTCTGTAATATTTCACATGCTTCAAAACTGTCACCTGATTTTTAAATATTATTGTTGTTGTTTTACTGAAGTCTCACTCCTCTATTTCTCTTCCAGAGATGGACTTGTTTTGGGTCTGAGGATCTGCCTTGCTTTTCAGAACCATTCTCTTCTTCCAATAGCCCATGCTGGAAGGGTCTTTAGGTGCTCTCCAAAAGTGGCTCAGACATTGGCAAGGGTATGTCTCCCAGAAGTCACACATCTGTCTCCCATTTGTCTGAGTTTTCAGGGGTCCCGCCTCATCTGTGACTATATGACAGAGATGGCAAGCACCCACAGTACCTCCTCAGTGCCCCTACCCAGGTCCCTGTCCATTTGTGGCTGGCTGGATTAGCACTGTCCAAAGAGCTTTCTGTGAGGATAGAAATATCTCATTGCTGATGTTCAGCATAGTAGCCACTAGCCACATGTGGTTGTTGGGCACAGGGGAGCTCGATCTTCAGGTTAATTTCATTTTAACAAACCTAAATGTACATGTAAGTGGCCACATATAGCTAGTGACTATGGTCAGCATAGGTTGTACAGCATATGTTAAGGTGCACATGTGCCAGTTGCTCCTTGGAGCACAGGGTGTGTGGCCACAAGCTCTTGAGTACTCCCTGTGTCCATCCAAGCATTTTACATAACTCCTTGGTCCCCAACAATGTAGGGGATTACTTCCTTTTATGAAAAAGAAACTGAAGCAGAGTGGGATAAGGCCACTTCCTCAGTGTCACATAGCTTATGAAGATGGAGTAAGGAATTCTAGCCCAGGCTGCCCAGCCTCAGCTTTGTCACCATGGCTCTGCTCTTCCACTGGAGAGAAGCCAGCTGACTTCATGTTTTCTTTTCCAGGCTTATGCCCACTGTGCAGAACTGTCACTCCCACTGAGCTGGCCTCCCCTAGGCATGACCCAGGTTTATCTGGATCTTTCTGTTGTGGGCCAGTTCATCCCCTTGGAAACACCTGACTGGTGTGAATTAGCTCAGAAACTACTTTTGAAACCATGTTTTCTTTCTCTGAAAGGTTTTGGATGATTTGTGTGTATTTATATTTGCACATTCCTATCTGTCAACATAGATGAACTCCAGATGCTTTCTAGATTTCGGATGCTAGGCTGCTGTAGCAGAATAGCTAATTCTCACCAATGCCTATATTCTCCTCTCTTCCTGACATATACTTGTATGGTGTTTACCAGCTTAATCTTGGAGTCACAGGAGGCCATATGACAGAATTCTGGACCACAGAGTAGGAGCAGGAATGACATACTTAGCCTCCCAGACCTGCCCATAAACTCTACATGTGATTCCTGTTCTTCTTTCCCATCTGCAAGGTGAAAGAAGAGATTCCAAGAATCAAGAGAAAAGGAGCCAATGGAGCCCTGAAGGAGAGCATGGAACAGAGAACCCCCACTGATCCACATAACACTGTGCTATGAACGAGAAATACAATGTATTGCATTACCCTGAAATCTGGGGATGTTTGTTATAATAGGTAGCCTACTAATTGAGAGGAACTCCTTACAGACAGATGATGTCAGCATCAGATCAAGGCAGGCTCATTTTACTTTTCTTAAACAATGCATATTTATATATGATCTTAAGAAGAGCCAGAATGTTAAAGTATAAATGCCTCAGAGAAAACAGCCAGGAAGTGAGTCCTCAACAAGCTGGGAGTTCAACTTGAAGGGAAGGAAAGACTTGTGTTTCCAATGCTTCATCCCATTGCCCACGCAATTTGTGGCAAAAGACGCAACATTTCTGTTGACATGGTTTTGGGTAAATATGCAGAAAGATAATATAAATGGGTTTAGGTGTCCTTCCTCTTTACAAGGATGCACCAGTTATAATATCCATATAAATAGCATGAGGAAGAGAATTTCTGTGGAGCAAATACATGCAAGGCACCTAAGATAGGAGTCTAGAGTCATCAAGCCATCACGACAGGGTCAAGAGGCTGAAATGGAGTAAACACCCAGAGGAGGGTTATGGACTTGGAGAGGGACAGAGGAACAGGTCATGCAATGCCTTGAAGGTCAGTCACAGGAGTTTGGGTTGTTTCTCTCAAAGCAAAGAGAAACTGTAGGAAGGTCTTGAACATAACTAATTGATGGCAGCACAGATATAGAATAAATCCTGAGTGCAGTAAGAAGGTGTCCCATATGAGAGGCACATAGACTGGAATACACTGGAATACAGCTGGAGAAGCCATAGATCAGAATGTTATTTTCCTTGGTGGGAGATACTAAAGTGCTTTTGGGTGGTTGAGAGTAATCCCACTGACAGGCCTGAAATGGTAGTGATAGTAAGAAAAGATGGGGCCCTGTGTGCACACTAGGAACTGCATTGTGTAAGACAGAGGGAAACTTAGTTGTCCCAGGTAAGAAAAAAAGAGGTATGTGCTGAAGAATTAAGCATTGAGGATCTGGTGATGAGGAGCTGGAGGAGAGAGAACATCCTCGGCTGACACTGAAGGAAGGTGAGAATGAGAAGATAGTCTGAAGGAGGAAGGGCACAAAATCATCACATAACTGACCAGGAAATCAGGCTTGGTCAGACAACTTCCAGGCTGGCACACAGGATTGCTGTCAGGCCTGGAGTCTCCTTCACTCCTGTAACACCCAAGCTCCAGGTACAGCTCCAGCACCCATCTGAGTCTTGCTGGAGACTGCTGACAGGCTTCCAGAGCCCAGTGTGCCTGCTCCTGGCAGCTGGAGCTGCCTGAGGACTGGATGTGCCCCCCGGGTATAAGTGTAAGTGAGCTTTTACAAGTATATCAAAACACTAAAAACACTAATGTCTATGCTTCTACTGACTTTACATTTTTTAGAAATAATGTATAAGTTGTCAGCCAGTGTATAGTCAAGTATTCAGAGTGGAAATGATTTATATAGTCCATGAAATTCTGAGTTTGGCATTATTCTAGAGCCTTTATGGAACTCAGCAAGTAATTTCACAAGATTGCTAAACACTCAGATAGGCCAAGAAACCCTGAACCCACTCCAGGGGTCTGACCTCCATGCATGTGTCAAGCTATAAAATGGAGAATCACTTTCTTAAAGACTCTCCTGCATCCATAGGATGGAGTCCTAATGCTGGAATAGAGGACTACCTAGGCAAGTGGATAACCACCAGGAATCAACAGTCAGAGTTTCACACAACTAGGGATATCCTGGCCCTAAATATTAAAAACATTGTTTTAAAAAGTGCTTTAAACAACTCTCTTCTACGTGTTAATTGCATCCTGCACTCAGAGAGTACAGGGGTTTGTACACACATTTTACAGATGCATAGGGTAAGAGGGCTTTCTCAAAGTCAAAGCAGGCCCAATTCAAGCAACCAGTATCCAAGCAATCATCATGTATGCACCATGGTAGACTGGCAATGAGTCCATCTCCTCAGCTAACTTGTGACCTTTCTGGGCAAGGGCCATCCCCATCCATTCTTACAGCCCAAGAACAGCAGAAGGGACTTCGGAGGAGTTCCTAGTAGACTGTTTCCAAGCATCGTGGCCTGCCTCTCATGTCACCTGGCTCTCCTGGATATGGCAGGGCAAAGCCCACTCTATTACATTCTAGGACATGAATGATATCATGTGTGTAGAATTAGGAAGTATTCTGCATAAACTTCTTTATATTTATCCTACTTGGAAAATTTGGGACATTTTCAGCTGTTATTTCTGCTAATACTTGTTCAGTCTCACTCTTTCTTCTTCTGGCATTCCAATGACACCATTAGCTCTTGCATTATGGTGGCACAGGTCCCTGACACAGTTTGTCTTTTTTTCTCCCCCAGTGTATTTTCTCTTTATTTTCAGCTTGGAGTAAATTCTATGACTGTCAAGTTCATTATCCATGATCTTATTCTTGTCATCTCCTTTCTGTTATTGAACCCATCCAGTAAGTTTGTTAGGGGTTTTGTTTTTGGTTTGGGTTTATTTTTGAGATTGTAATAGAGTTCTATGATTTTCATGATTCTTTTTTAATACAATCTATTTCTTTACTGACAAAATATTTTACTTTGTTTCAAGAGAACTTGTAGCTGCTTATTGGAGCAGTTTTATGATGACTGTTTTCAAATACTTGTCACATGATTCCATCATGTACTTCATCTCAACAGTGTACATTGACTATCATTTATCATTCACATTATGGTTTTCCTGGTCCTTGGTGTGATGAAGTTATTTTTAGTTGTATTTTCCCAACACAAGAGCTTTTTCTCACCATAATAAAAATTAAAATCTATGTGTATTAAATAAATAAATTTTATGTATTTCTACTTGAAGAGTTACATTTAGTTATAAAACTTTACAAATAGAGTAGTCCCCACTTATCTGCAGTTTCCCTTTCCATGGTTTCAGTTATCTGTGGTAAACTATGGTCCAAAAACAGTACATGGAAAAGCCCAGAAATATATAAATTCATTCATTTTAAATTGCAGGCTGTTCTGAGCAGAATGGTGAAATCTCGTGCTGCCCTGCTCCATCCTCCCTTGTTCAGAGTACCCAGGTTGTATGCACTCCCTGCTCATTAGTTACTTAGTAACCATCTCAATAATCATATCTACTATAGTGGCATTGCCACTCACCCTTATTTTACTTAATAATGGCCCACAGTGTAAGAGTAGTGGTGCTGGCACTTTGAATATGACAGAGAGAATAAGTAAAGTGTCTCGTTACAAATAAGAAGGTATGTAGGTATAGAAAAAAGCACAGTTCCATACACATAGGGTTCCATACTATCTGTGGTTTCCATCATCCACTGGGGTGTCTTAGAACATATGCTCCATGGATGGGGGGAAGGGCTACTGTAGTGTTTTTTATTTTGATTGTTTTTTCCATAAAAAATTGCCTTGATGACAAATTATGATATAATGTTAATTGCTTGTAGAATATAGCTAAATGTCAGTATTGAAACCTAATTTTAAGTGCTGTCTTGTATATATGAACAAATGTTCACCAAGCATGAACTCTGTTGCATTGTACACTGCAACTAGTAAGCCAGAGAACTGACATACATTAGGTGTTTGTGCTGTTTCTAAAAACTACAAATGAAGAATGATAAATTATCAATATAGTTTAGTATTGGCTAATTTTGCTAGTCTTTTGTTATATATATGTAGGAAAGTCATAGAAATTATAAATTCAGTTTGAGTAAAGTTTAAAACCATATACTTTATGATAAAGGGCCTTTAAGCTGGCCAAATCACTGATACTACACATTAATTATAAAAAGAATTATAAGAGTTTTATTTTTCTGATGTTGAAAGTCACTTAATAGAGTTTTGTTTCAGTTAACTTAGGAAAAAACCACCCTAACCCTGGACATACTCAGTCTTAGGAGACTTTTCAATCTTCTTCTTCTGCAGGCAGCCCCCTGCTGAGGTGCAGTGTAGTGCCCAGGGCATGTAAAGTCAGCTTCCCCTTGACCTTCTTCTGGCACATGGATAAAGAGGAAATTCAGCTCCTTCCTTGCCCTACGAACACCTTTCCTGAGTGAGTGGAGAGCAAGTAAGGGTGCAATTCCCATGAGATGTTGCTGAGCTCAGGTAGGGGAAGGGCATACAGAATGCCAACCAGCCCCACCTCCACTTATTTTCCTGATTTCATCATCCATGCCCAGTGGGAGCAGAGGGTGTCTCCTATGGTAAACCAGATGGTTTTGGACCCAGCCCTATGGCCTACTTCTATATAACCATAGGCAACTTCCTTAAAGTCTCTGTGTCTCAGTTTCCATACCTGGAAAATGAAAAGGGTGATAGTATGTAACCTCTAGTTCTGTTATGAGGATTACATGAGGTAAGTGTGGTCCATGAATCCTGGCAGCTTGTTAGAAACGCAGAATTTTGGGCCTATGGAACAAGAGTCTACATTTTAACAACATACCCAGAGGATTCAAATGCATGTTAAAGTCAGAACACCCTGATCTAAAATATTTACAGTTGTAACTGAAAAGCAATGTTCTCAGTTGTTAGTTGTAGTAAAACCCCTACAACTGCAATTCCTTTTCTGCAAACAGTGTAAGGAACCCCCAGCCTAAGACTTCCCTTACCTAAAAAAACATATGTATTTGGCTGAGGAAGGCTGACCTCCACTCCAGATGCTATTTGAATATTAAAGAGGTTAATGGACCTCTGCCCCCTTACCTATTATGTCAAATGACAACAATTTCACATAAAAAATGGATATTTTTTCAAGAACACATTCTTTGAGGTTTAGTCTTTACTTTTTTTAACCTTGAGTCCAATAATGAGTTTTCAATAACAAAAGTACTTGAACATAATGAGTTAGAATTTGTCAGACCTTGGGACATGGATTATACATGCATCACCATTAGGCTGTACATGGCAGACCTTTATATACCACTAGAACTGGACTTACGGCATGTCCCCCAACTCCTCCATAATCCTTGGATTCAAGAACTATTGTTAGGGAGTATCTTTCCTGTTTGTGACTCAGAGAAGTCTGCTCCATATTAAACTCCCTTTGAAAAAGGGTTTTGAATTATCATGGAAATGCTTTGTGATGTGTACAGAGAAAAGCGTGCACAGAATATGAACATTTCTGTCCTTGCTCACCTAAGCCCTCTTTGTTCTGGCACTTCAAAAACATGATGCAGGCTTGTGGCAGCCAAGTGACACAGGTCAGGAGAGCTCATGCCTGGTAACCCTCACCAGCCAATTTCTTTACCCTCTCTTTCCTTTCAAACATTTGAAAGTGTCAGATGAAACTCAGAGCAATGAGAGAAAAGCAGCACCTTTATTTGTGGGTGAAGACTTTTGAACCTGGCTAAATAGATCTATTCACACCACTTTTAACCTGTTTTTGATGTTCCATAGCACCAGAAAACATTCAGAAAGGATATGTGAACATCTTAGCACAGGCTGGGGTGAGTGGGTGTGATGTGCAGCTTTCTCCTCAGAGTAATGGGATGTCAAGCAGAGAAGCATGAGACACTAAGGCTTGAACAGAACAGTAAGAAGCCACTTGCCCCACCTCCTCTCTTCAGCCCTTACCCTGTCTAATCTCCAGGAAGAACATGCTGACAAAGTCCCCTAGCAAACCCCTGGCAAGTCTCAAATGCTCTCAGGTGCCTATGCCCTGGGTTTGTTTGTTTTTCCCGATACAGAATTCTTAATCATTTTGTGGCAATTTACAGTGACATCCCTCTGTTCCATCTTGAATAGTGCTCCACTCTGTGTGACATCTGCAGGACATCCTAGCCGCCTAGCAGAGGCACCCAGCATGCTTCCCTCAGTGGCCTATTTGATTTTGCAAAAAATAGGACACATTCTCAACACACAGCTCTGTTACTTTCTCTCTCTTAGGACAAAAATGCAATATTTTAGTTTTAGATTCTAATTTTCCATTTGTGAAAACTTGTCACCTACAATTCTGTACCACCATCACTGTACTGCTCTATCTTTTCAAACAAAGGTTGCACCCAAGCCCCAGGGTGGCAGGTCCACAGATGTGACTGGATAAAGACAGGAGATTCCTTTAAGGAGGCAGCTCAACCCATTTCATCAGGAATAGGAGGAAGAAAGATGGAAGACAGTGGGCTTTGGTGTGGCTGCCTGCTGTCTTGCTTGTGGGAAGGTGCAGGTTTTTCAGGAAGGTTTTCCACTAAAGTTGTGCCCCATGGGCTTGTGGAATACTTGTCTGATGGGATCACCATAACAACCTCTAAGTGAAGGTCTACTGTGGCATATTCTGCACTGGTGATGCCCACTCTCCTAGGAGTGCCATAAGGAGTTAGCAGCAGCTTCATTTGTGATAGTAACAAAGAGGGGAGAATGGGACCAGCCAGTAGCCTCTGCCTCCACTGGTCTGCAGCACAGCAGAATGAGGCCCAGGGAAAGTGACAGCGCAATGGAGAAAGCTGCTACCCTGGCTACATTCAGACATGCCACTGACTATTGTGAAGTACACATTCTCATAGGTTTTGCAACCATGTTCTGCACAGTGGGGAGACCCTCAACCTGTGAGAGGCTAAGTGGGGATGACAAAGGCTCAGGACCCCCACCCAGTCTTCCAGTCTGTCACTCAGCCTTGGTTTACACACTGGACTTCTACTTCATCTGAAACAAAATTTCATTAGTTTAAAAAAGCAGTTAGGAGTGCCTGACCAGCAGGGTAAACTCAAAGTCCTCCTCTCAGGCATCACAAAACAAACCCTAACCCCCTGCTCTGGTGTGTCTGTCTGTGCCCTTCTGACTCTAGGTCCTGGGGAGGTGGTCCTGGTGAGGTGCTCTCTGGCTCACTCATGACTAGCCTCTGCCTTTCTCTCCTTTGCTGCCACAATCACTCCAGCTGTGCAAGCATCACTATGTGACAGGCATCACCGTCCAGAGCATGCAACTTCTGTTTCCTCCTCCTGGTGAACCCAGGCCCTACCACAAAGTGACAGCACAGACCTCAGCAAGGAGTAGCCAAGGCAATCCCATTGAGGAATGGGTTTTCTACCCAGAAAACAGGATAAATGGTCAAAATGGGGCTGTACATGATCAGAGCCTTGGAAGTGGGTGCTTGCATGCTGCACATACTCGGGGTGACATGCTGGCTCAACGTCACCTACATTTTAATGTTATTTCTGAACATACTTAATTTATTCACAAGAAGGACTAAAATCATAAGGTGAATCATTTTGCCCAGCATGGTTTTTTAAAAATTCATTTACAATATTTTAGTATTTCTGTGTTCAAAAGACTTACAACCAGATAACAAAAAGTGTTGTAAACAAATGAGTATCAGTTGGCATCAGAAGCCAAATATTAAATAAAAATAAACAGTTGTAAAATTAAATTAAAAATTTTAATAAAACCTTTGCTGATTCCACAACTGTCACATTCCCAAAACATCATCTGAAACTCTCTAAGAAATGGCACAGGGTTCAGTGCCCTCCAAGTGGAAACATGAGGGTCAGGCATAAAGTAAGTCCCACCAACAGAATGGGCTGATGAACCCACAGGGGGCCCTCAAGAGACACAGGGCCCTGAAAAGGGTCACAGGCAAGGCAATAGAGATCAGAGAGGAGAAGTGTCCAACCCTGCCAGAAAAAAAAATAAAAACACAGTTCAAGAGCAGCTGAGGCCAAAAGAAACAAGTCACCATGTGGGCTGACCCTCAGAGGGGTGGGTGAGAGACCCATCCTCCCTGTCCTCCTCACAGCCTTCTTTCCACAGAAAATGTCCTTGGAAAGTAATTGATTGGGAAAGTCATACATTTGGATTTTTGTGAAAAGACAGCAGCAACCATTCCCTTGTGCCTCTTTGCACATTTGATGGTCAAGACTATAAGGAAAAGGGTATGTGGAGATGTTTAGAAGAATTTATTACAGAAAATCAAATATTTTTTCATTCATCTGTGTGTTCACCTAATACTTATGGGCTGCCTACTATGTGACAGGCACAGTGATATGTACTAAGGACAAAACACTGATCAAAAACCCACCCCATCCTCACCCTCCTGGAGTTTATGATCGATGAGGAGAACATCAATTCATCAAGTAATTTATGCAAATAAATATAAAGTTGTAAAGAAGACAAGTGCTGGGAACTGAAAAACTATTCTTCCTTTAGTAGCCTGGAGTAGGGGTGTGGTGGGGTGACCTCAGGTGGGAGGTAGCAGAAGGCACCACAACAACAAAAACTGCAGCAGGCAGCTCCAGTATGGAGCAGAGTGTCATTACAGCTGTGGTTCTTGAAGGTCACCTGGGGTCACTGAAAATGGATCCACACCCAGGCTACACCCCAAGGATCCTGACACAATAGGTGTGGGGTGAGGCACAAGTTCCCTAGATGATTTCAATATGCAGCCCAGTTTGGGCAGCACTGTATTGGCTACAGGAAGGGAATGATCACCAGGGTGCGTGGAGGGAGGAGGATGCAGGGCTTCGGGGACCAAGAAGAGAAGGTTGTCTATTTTCTCACTCAGGACAGGGAAAGGGCCATGATCATAGGCATTCACCAAAGATTCAAAGAGTCTTCTAGTCTCAGGTGGAAGACTATAGCAAGAGCTCATGGGATTTTGCAGTCTCATAAACATTGTGAGCAGCCAAGGATTTCAAGCAAAGTTGGGTACAGATGCACACCCCAAAGGAGGGTCTTCCTCTGAGTTTGTGCTCCTTTTTCCCCTTTTCACTCCAGATGGAGGGCAGTCAGGAAGGTGCAAGGGTATATAATACAAACTTGGCATTCTTTCAGGGGTGTTTTGTTTTGAAAAGGAGGGTGGCCTGATTCAGGAAGTCTTAGGGGTGGGTGCTATTTTAAGTCCAGCAGGCATTCAAACCATGTTATGACAGGAGTATGTAGAAACCCTCCAGGCAGCTGCTGTCTTGGTTAGTGGTCTATTAGTAGTACTGGCCTATCCTAACTGCTCCTGAATTGTCCCCTGGTCCCCTCTTTATACATGCACACTGAAATCTATTGCCACACAATCAAACCACAATTTCCTCCTAGAACATGTTTTTTTCACCTCACTACTTAGAAATATCTTCATCCTTGTTGTTAAAGGAGATCCTGCCCCTTAACCTATAGGACATTCCACAAAACAGTCCAGCTGCTGAGCCTGGGAGAGGCGGGCTGTGCCTGTCTTCCAAACTCTCCTCAACTACCACTTTCCCACAAACAGCTCAACAGCTCTTTCACTCTCAAACTGCCTGCCCCATCCCTTGGATTTCTTCCACTCACTCTCCGCTAGTATGCTGTCTTTCCTTCTTTTCCTGTTCACCATACACTCTCGACCCCCATAGTTTCACTCACTTCTGGATATCTGTGCACAGTGACTTAGCTTTTATTACCAGGTATACCCTATTTTGTGTTATTATCTCTAACTCTTCAGTTTTTTCTATATGTACTTCATGTTTTCTCTTGGGGCAAATAACTTAATTTTCTTTTATTTTGAAGTTTATGGCTTCTGACCCTTGATTTGCTAGAAAGCTGACTTCCAATGATTGGGGTAATGATAAAAATATCTCAACTGTATCTGGTTTCCTTCTCTTAGAAACTTGCATTCATTTCACAGGTGTGATCTCATTAACCTTCTCGCATCTCTGCAAACCAGAGGAGTGACAGTGTTTACAGGGAGGGCACTGGCCTTGAGTAATCTCAACAGATCATAGGGTGAGACCTAAGGACTTAAATAGAAACTGCCTGAGTTGCAATTCAGTTATTTTGCCACGTGGTTCATTGGCAAAGAGTTACTACTTTATTGTTTCACCAACAAATGGATGTTTACACCACCCAGACAGGCATGTTTCAAAATCTCCCAGTGGCACGAAGTAAAATCAGCACCATTTTGCCTGGTGTAATAGATTCCCCACGTGGTAGCCGCTTCATCCATGACAGACTTCCCCACTTCCATCAGCCCATCACCCTTCCCTTGAACTTTACTCCTGCTAAATTGCTTATAACTCTTGGGGCTTGTTGTTGTGCCTAGATGTGCCCACTATGGCTGGGAAGCACAGAGTTTCATCCTTTCTTCAAACCTTAGCTCGAATGCTAATTAGAGCCTTTCTTTTCTAGGCTCATTCTCCTTTGATTCTTAGATCTTTGTACATTACCACCAGAAAGTGACAATTATTTTATTATCTGATTATAATTCTTTCTATGGTTTTAGTCATTAAGCTGAGGGCAGAGAATATGCTTTTTAATCTTAACTTCCAGCTTGAGTAGTGTTCAACTATAGCTGTGGTACAAAGTACCCCAAACTTGGTTGCTTAAAACCACCATTTTATTTTAATCATGATTTGTAAGTTAGGGATTTGAGAAGAAAGGACTTCTTACAGGGGCAAAGTAAAATATCCCCCAAGAGCTTGATGGGCTGGCCATCCATGGCGGCCCACTCACACAGCTGGCAGGTGACACTGACTGTTAAGTAACAGTTGAGTGGGGGCTATCAACTACAGTGTGTACTCATGGCCCCCAGCTTGATGGTCTTGGGATAATCAGACTTCCCAAATGGAGATTGGCTTTCCTTAGAGCTAAGATCCTGAAGAACTAGCAACAGGCACGGCTTTTCTGGCCTCACCATGGAAGTCACACAGTATCACCTCCACCACACACTATTGGTCACAAGTAAGTCATGAGGTTAGCCCAGATTCAAGGGTGGGAATTAGACTGAACCTCTGAATGCAGGTGTGTCAAGTTTACCCTCCAGAACAGTACACAAGGCAGGAAACATTGTTGCAACCTTCTTTGGAAAATACAACAGATGGCATAGTACTTTCATTAGGAATTACTACAGAGAAAAATAGAAAGACCGTAAATGAAGCTGGTCTCTACCCTTGGCACTCTGTGACCATGACTTATAACTGTGGTTATAGAGGTCCCAGAGGTGTTTGCACAGCATTTCACAGTGCTTGCTCCTTGAACCACCATCAGTAGCTCCAGAATACTTGTTAAAAAGATTTCAGTGTGCCATTCTCAACTCAACAACTGGAGTCAAAGGTAGCATCAAATGCATATGTTTCAAACAAGCCCTCATCCCAGGAAAATTCTAATGTGCTTACAGGAAAGCAGGAGAAAAAGTCCAGTAAAGGACCGTATTAGTTATGTTATATAAAATGTTCCTCCAGAACAGGGGTGTCAAACTCATTTTCACCGGGGGCTACATCAGCCTAATGGTTGCCTTCAAAGGATCAAATGTAATTTTAGGACTGTGTAAATGTAACTACTCCTTAACAATTAAGTGAGAGCTTGGCACTGCCACTGGATAAAACAAGGTAGAGGGCTGGATTCAGCCCGAAGTGCTTGTGTTTGCCACCTGTGCTCCAGAACTTAATGATTTAAAACAACCACTGATTATCTCATGGTGTCTGTGGGTCAGGAATCAGGCACGGCTCTAGGGTTGCCACCATCTGAAGGCTTGCTTTAGGAAGGATAACTGCCAAGATCACTCATGTGGCTGCCGTCAGATTCTCAGGGTCTTTCTGGGTGGTGACAAGAGATATCACTTCCATTCCACATGGGCTGCTCACAACATAATTGTTTGCTTCAGTGCAGCAAGAAGGTTGTGAAGACTGAGAAAGCAAGCAAATGGAATCTGCTGTGTCTCTACCTAATCTCAGAAGTGACATCTCATCACTTTCACTGTGCTCTGTTAGAAACCAACCACAGTTCCCACCCACACTCAAGGAGAGGAGATTACCTGGGAGTATGAATACCAGGAGGAGGAGATGAGGATTACTGGGCACACTATTTGAGAAATAACACTTTCCCTTGTCCTGTCTGTGTCCTTGACGTACACTCTGTGTCTTTGTACACAGAATTCCTCTTCCACATCTCCCTACTGACCATTGATTGCATCATCTCCTGTCTGAGAAATGCAAATATTTTTCTGAACCCTCGCTGCCCTTATTTATGTGTCACTACCATACTGAACTCACTTAATCTCCTCACCCATCTGGGCCCCATTTGCCTGTGATGGTAGTGCCTGTAGATTTTTCCCTCTCTATATGCCCAGAGTGCTTAATGAAGGATTGGCTAAGAAAGGTAAATGAAAAGGAGATAACAAGGATGGTGACTAGGTCTCTATTTGCATAACTCACTGGGCATGGACACCATTCGCTAAAGTAGAGAAGGTAGGAGAGAAAACACTAGGTTTAAGCAGACAGATCATAAGTTGGCCTTTAGGCTATTGAGTTCAAGAAGTCTTTGAGATAACTATGTATTGATCCCAAGTCTGCCCTTAACTTCATGAATTTGAAACTCTGAAGACTAGTCAAGCATGGTGATATCAAGGTATGAATAGCTGGCAAATTAATGTGCTTTGAAGCCAAGATGGAATACAAATATCTGCAAGTAACCAAATCCTCAACTTAAAATGATATTGACAATAAAAGTATCTATGACCTCATATAACAAGGAAGGCAGAGTAGGTAAACGCTATACTTGTCTCCTCCCACAACCATGTCAAAATTACAATTAAGTGGTAGAACAATCACACTGGAGAACCATCTAAAGACTACCTAAGTGAAACTCCTATAACTTGGGACAAAAAAGAAGCCACATCAAGACTGGGAAAGGGGTGAAGACGAGAAACAGGCTGCTCCCACACTCTCGTGTACTAATTAAGAATTTGGAGGGGTATCTCTAACACAGAGGTCCCAGCCAGAGAAGCAATGGGTCCCAGCCCCTACCAAGTTACCAAGACCAGAGCACCAGAACCGGGAAGAGGAGTCCCCACAACATCTGACTGTGCGAATCAGGAAGAATTCTGTCCTGGTGAGATGGAGGGCTGCTGGAAACCCAGATGTCCTTTTAAAGGGCCTGCACAGAGACTGTCTTGCTCACAAATACTCACCCAAAGCTCCAGACAAGGTACAGCAGATGGAAAAGCACAGGGACACAGTGGGAGGAACTAAATTGCGTGGTTTCAGGGCAAGAGCAGAGGAGCAGCCACTTGTGTTACTGTGCTGAGCCCTCCTTCCACACAGACCATAGGCAAAGGCAGACACCAATTGAATCTGCATTAAACTAACAAACACTGTACCCACTATGCTGGTGACTCCCTGAGACACTTCTATACCCAACTAAAGCAGTGCCTAAACCTCTTTCAGTAGCTATTCTTCATGGGCAGCCAGCCTTGGCCTGTGCTGCAGACTTTCCTAAAAGCTCTCAAAAGGTCTGCAAGACCCAGGCAGGCAGTAACTGGCCAAGGTGTGCCCTGTGCATCTTGCTAAGTGCCCAGGCCCAGCACTAGTGGCAGCCAGCATCAGTTCCACTACCAGACACCTCCAAGCCCAGCACCAGCAGCCACCACCCATGGATCACTTTGTAGCTCCTACCAGATGGCCATGGGCCAGGCACATACAACAGCTGACCTTGGTCAGCACCAGAGCCTGTCTTAAAAAGTGTCAGAACCAACATACCTGGTGTCCAGCTTTGGACAAAATCAAATCACCATTCAATTAGCTCTACAAATGGCACACCCAAATGAGTTCATCACAACCGTGCTAGCATTACAAGAAAATTTAAAGGGATTCCTTCAAGAAAAAGAAAAATGAAAATAAAGGAACACAAACATGAATAATAAAATGCCGATAACTACATACCTGTCAATAATTACTTTAAATGTAAATGGATTAAATGCTCAATTTAAATACAGGGTGGCTGAATAGATAAGAAAACAAAACCCATAGATATACTGCCAACAATAGACCCACTTCAGATAAAAAAACACCACAGACTGAAAGTAAAGGTATGGAAAAAGATATTCCCTACAAATGGATTTTCTTAAAAAGGTAGGATAGCAATACTTATACCAGATAAAATGCACTTTAAAAGGCTATAACAACAAACAAAAAAGAACCCAACAATTCCACTGCTGGGTATTTATCCAAAGAAACTCAAAACACTAATTCAAAGATCATACCTACGTTCATTACAGCATCATTTACAATTGCCAAGATATGGAAGCAACCTAAGTGCCCATCAACAGACAAATGGATAAAGAAGATGTGGTACTACATATAGTGGAATATTAATATTACAAAAAAAAAGAATGAAATCCTCCCATTTGTGAGAACATGAATGGACCTAAAAGGCATTATGCTTAAAGAAATGTCAGACAGAAAAAGACAAATGCCATAAGATTTCACTTATATTTGGACTCTAAAGAACAAAATAAACAAACAAAACAGAAACAAACTCATAGATACAAAGGAAATTTTGATGGTTGCCAGATAAGAGGCAGGTTGGGAGAATAGATGAAAGAGGAGAAGGGATTAAGAAGTTTAAATTGACAGTTATAAAAATGGTCACAGGAATATCAAGTATGGCATAAGAAATACAGTCCCTAATATTGTAAGAACTATATATGGTGTCAGATTACATAAGTGTCTAATAACCATGTTGTACACCTGAAACTAATATAATATTGTATGTCAACTATAATTGAAAAAAAGTTTAATTATTTAGAAAAAAGGAGCAGAGAATTCCTTCTTTCCACAGAGAATTGGGGAAAGGCAGGATATGTCCCTTGGCATACACTCCAAAAAAATACTGGCACCAGAACAACCAGGTCTGTCCAACCTCAGCCATTCCAGCAATGTCCATTTGTTGTACTTGGTGGGGGATTTTCAGTGCTAATTCGAGATATTGAGTTACTCCTGTTCCTACCCCCTAAAACATAGTGTCTGTGACTTTGCATTTCGAAACCAAACCAAACCAACCAAAACAAACAAACAAACAAACCCAAAACAACTTTACCTTGCATGCACATTTTAAGGCATTTTTATTTAAAATATAAAATTTTAAAAAATATAAAAGTAGGCAGAGCTCCATTCTGCCAACACCACACAATATGGTCAGTACAACACACTGTCATATTATTGGGGATGGGTTATGAAGAGGGGGGCGAGAGTCACTATGAATCTACTTGGACCAAGAGAAGCAGTTGTTGGGGTATTTAAGCAAGTGAGGTTGGCACATTCTGTAGGCAGGAGGATTCACCATGGGAGAGAAAAGGCCAGGAGACTCACTATAAGGAAGGAAGGCCAAGAAATTCTCAGGTGGGACTGAGGGAGGCAGGAGGCAGATGTGGGGTCAGTTAGTGGCTACACTGATTCCATGGTTCCCTCTGGTGGGTCTGCAGGTCAATGTGGGGTAGAGAAAAGAAGATCAGGTCATCCTATCTATGATACATGAAGCTGAGATGGGCGTCATCTCAGTTCTAGAAGCATTGTAAGCCTTCAGAAAAGAAAGGAGAGCATGTCTAAAGGATTCGGGAATGTCAGGAACATATATCTCCTCAGAGTAACACTCCCCACTCTCTCCAGGTCTCAGGCCCCAGCCCTCTTACACAACCAAAGCCTCCCCACCTCCATTCCTGTCACTTCATTGACCCCTAAAGCCCTTCTCATACCTACGAATTGAGGTTTCCATGGAGATAGGTTCATTGAGAACTAGTGATACAGCTTGTTGAGATACCACCCTTGGGCCAATTGTCCTAGGGACATGAGGCTCTGTACACTTTCCCCACCTGGACCCTGTGTGAAAGGTGTCCTTACCCACCAGCCATACACCAGAGGGGCCATAACACCTGTAGCTGCCCAGCTGATTCTTAGGGAGTTTGTCTGGTCGAATACTTGGCCACCTGACCTCCCACCCAGGAAGCCCAAACACTTCCTGGCTGTGAAAAGTTCTGCTCTGCACAGCTATTTGTCTACTGGGCTCACCCATCTAGGGTCCCTGATGCCAGACCATTCAATGCTAAAGAAATGTCCACCTGCCTAAGGGACAGACACCCCTGAGCCCCTTTGCTTGAGGAATGGCCAGAAATTACCAACATTTGTGGGAATTCTCTAGCCCTAAATAATGGGCTAACCTGATTCAGAGCAATGAAATGATTTAGGATGACCACGGTCCATACACACATACAAGGACCCACTGCCCCAAATGCTCCACTCACAATTCATGTAGACCCTCCCATACATATACCTACTGGTGCCTGAATATTCTTGCTTCATACACTAATGATGTGCTGGTGAATGCCAAATTACACTCCCAGGGGGAATACAGGAAAGACTTCATCTGTGGTATGTACCTGGTCTAAATATTCCCAGCATGACTAATTTCAAGCTATGTACCTGACGTCACTGAATACAGAGCCCAGAAAAGACATGAGCCATTGACTATGCCAAGCTAGTATTAGCCAGTTCCAGCATATACTATCCCCTTTCATATTATGTGCATAGAACCCACTTACACCCTAAGTAGGACCCTCAATTCCCACTTGAGATATGTAAGCAACAGGATTATATATACATATATAAACGCACATGAGTACATTTCTCCCCCCACCCACACTGAATATACAGATAGACCAGCTCTTACAGCCTAAATTTGTACAGACAAACCTCTACTCATCCTGAATATTCATGTGCTAGTCCTGTAATTATATATGTACATACATAAAACTTGGGTCTTAATAAACATGTGCAACCAACATACCACCCACATGTAAATAATGAATACCTACACACAGGCTCTCTAAAACCACCAAGTACACAATTGTTCTTACGCCATCCTCCCCCCAAAAATCCATAAACATATTCCACAATTCCTGAACACACACACAACCTACAAAGTCTCTTTGTTTCCAAACACACAAAGTGAACTCTCACATTCCCTGGAATACACACACCATAAGCTCCAGGAACTCAAATACACACAAAGCCACAAACAACCTATACCTATCAAATATATACAAGTCTACCTTGCAAATACTGAGAAGACACATAGAAGCAACATCACCAAATTCTGCAAGCATTACATTCTGAAAGAGACACAAAGAGGCCCCTAGGCCTCCTGATACACTGAAAAATCCCAAATACACACACACACAAACTACTCATGGATATACACCCCACATGCTCAGATAGATACACTCAAAACACAAAAACAATGATAGCCCCTTAACTCTCGCTAATATACATGCACAATTCTCACACACCTATGCATGCATGCACACACATATGCAAATATACACAACCCCTGAACATAGAGATCTCTCAAAAACTATATCTTATTTCACCTTTCCAGAATACAGCCTCATCACCTCTCCCCTCAATATATAAAATAATATACTATATATATGTGTATATATATGTGTGTGTATATATATATATATATATATATATGTATTGAACAAACTCTAGCATTTTCCAAGGAAATAAATTTTAAATATTCCTAACAACCCCATATTCTCTATGGGAAAACTTTGATAAATATGCACCTGTGATAGACATACACACAAACCAGTATACATGTACAAGATACACAAAAATATTCCCAGCAAACCATATATGAAACAACTTCCAAACACCAAATTGTCCCTACCTAGTAAGAATCAGTTCTCATATCCACAAATACTAACATATAACTATATCACACACCTCCGAAACATATAAACACATGTCTTCCATTGCCCTGTATAAACACAGAAAGCCATCTCTCTATCAAATACACACATACTTCCCAAAATATAAAGGCCTAATAACCCCCCACTGAAAATATAAACACATAGCTCCAACAAATATTCCTCCAAATAGCCATCGTCTTTGAAATACACACCCAAACTCAGCTCCACAAGCCCAAACATACCCATTGTCCCAGTATACTACAAATATGCAAATATATCACTCTATGTCCCAATGTCCCAAATACACATATAGTATCACATTACCTGCAATACATAACTCCATACTCCCAAATTCTCATACACAATTAACTCTTTTGTTTTGCAGAATACAGAAGCGAACAAACACCACATCAAATCATACAAGCATCATACCATACCTGCATATGCAACATCCACCACTCCTATAAAATAGTCTCAGACTTGCCTTCTACATACTATAGACAGCTCCTGAAAAAATCACAGAAAGAAATGCACATAACCATACAGCATGCCTTGAATACACAATGACTTTTCCACAGTCCCCTAATTCAAAACAAAAAGACCATACACCCAAGCTAATGAGCAAGCACTTTTTGCATATGTAGATAATCCTTCCAAATCAGCCATTAGCGAAATCCCCAAATTCAAGAGGGGGAATATCCCCCCAAACACCAAATTACAAACACCTAACCACCATACAATACAGCTCAACACCCTCCAAATACAACACACAATCCCGAACACTCACAAAAAACACAGGCATGACTTCCCCTTAATCACAAATATCCACAGACAAAACCAATCCATACATTTGAATATACAATCAGATTCCCACCAACCAATTAAATATGCACAAACCCCATCTTTGCTTGCAATCCCATGATTTGACAACAGACTTCATTGATTACAATTAGATTCAGCAGTCTGTCACCTCACTGACTTGAGATACTTCTCGCTAAATGGGAGAACAATTTTCAAATTTGGAAGAACAACCCCCCACCCCCAATTCATAATGCAAGAGATACAGAATGACCCTCAGAGTTTAACAGCTTACATGCATTATTAGACCCCACTGCAGGCCAGCAATCACTGACCACCACTCCCAATACAACCTGTTAACATGGTGCCAATTCCCTGGTGTAAACACCACCGGAAGTGAGCTGTGTGGGAACATGAGCACAGACTGTAACAGCCCACAGTGTTAACAACAGTGAAGAGCTATGACATCTGAAGGATGGAGAATCCCACATCCCTTACCTTCTTGTATACCTAACAGACGCGGGAGGACACCATGCCAAGCCCCGTGCACAGCATGGAAAGCCGTTAGGACCCCTACAGCCTGCCTAGGGCATGCGCGTCTTCCAGAGCCAACCGCTGCAACAGACGCTGGGAGCCCGTTACAGGACAGAGCTCCGCCCCCAGTGGGTGTGCTCGCGCCTGCTGGCACCAGATGTCCTGGGGCGAGACACAGTGGGAACCACCCAGGCTATCCCTGTGGGAGAGGAAAGAAATGGAGGGGGGGGTGGTTCCTTGTGAAGCTTCTCTGGCAAGTGCTACTCCTCAGGAACCTCCGTGACCCTGCCTCCTTCAAACCAGCACCCTGTGAAATGAGCACTGAATGGTTTTTAAATTGCTAATGTGCAACCCTTGCACTTAGCTAACCCTCGTGGAAGAGTTTTGGGAGGTCTACCTAAAGTATGAATCCGCAGATTAGGGCAACTATCTTCATGCCCTTTGGATCCCACTTCCGTGATTTCTAAAAATAGTGGATCCTTTCTCCTTGCAAATCTGGAAGTTCCATTAAACAATGCTGACAAAGAAACTTAGACCTGGGAAAAGCTATAAGAAATGCTTTGACATGACTACATTCCTAGAGTTTCTCCAAACACATGTACTGTGCTGCAATATTTTTCCTAATGTATTTATTTAGTATGTGGAAGTTTTTCAATAAATGTTGATTTGCAGATGTTTGCATTGCAAGGCTGTTATAATATTAATCAAAACATGACTGGGCCAGTTTACATTCACACAGCAGGTAGCAGGGGAGAAATGTCACCTTCCCCTTCCTCCTTTTTTGTATTACATTGCAGAATTTCAGTTTGGAATAAAACAATATATACAGTAGCAAATCAGCTTACTGACTTGAATTTGTAGTACTTTCCAAAGAAAATGAAATCATCAGATTCTCTTTCTGGTCATTTGTGAGAGCAGAGCATTTCTCCCCCACAGGATGACTCTGAAGACTACTCACATCCAACAACACTAACCTTCTCCAAGTGCACAGACCAAAAACTAACCACACTAGACACAAACACGGTATCTTGCCATTCCTCCAATGTTACATGATGCGGGAATACCAGTTGTCTTTTGAACCTTGTGATCCATACCCAAAGATGTATTTTCTCAGCACTAAATGCCGTTCCTTAACCTTTCTGCAGGAATACTCAGGGATCAGGGGCCAAAGCACTTTCACTAACCCCTTCCATTGCCAGTACCCCAAGATTACACTTGAACTAATTTGATTATATCTGCTCCTAGGGTCTAGGACTTTGATGTAGTACAAAATTGATTTCAGTATTGAAATCAGATAATTTTCCCCAGTGCATTTTTTATATCACTGGCCTCAAGATGACTCATTCAAATCCTATCAGAGCCATGAGTGAGAATCTTGTAAATAATTGGTTCACCGACAGGAAGAAGCAACAAGAAAGCCTACCTTTCTTTAGTGATTGACTGAGTACAATATTTTGCCTTGAGTGATTGACAGTATGAAATTTTGGGTTGAAAATCATGTAAGGTCGCATGCATGATAAAAGCTCAAGTCCTGAGAAATATCTTCAAGTTGTTTATTTTTTCAATCCCCACTGTAGTTTTGGAAATAAAATCTACCTTGATTTTGCTTGAATTATTCTCACCTCATTTTCTTTTGGGTCAGTTTTTTTTGGCAGGTGACAAGAAACTTCTTAAGCACCAATGGGAGTTGTTTTTAATGAATGTTCACAGTGTGGGACAGTCCTTCTAAACCTCTCTTCTCTTCCCTAACACCCTAGTATCAGTAGGAATTCTGCTGCTACAGCACAAAGTGAAGATTGACTCCCAAGAAATTTAGTTGCAATCCTCCAAAGTTCTACCCCTCATCTCCCTTGATCAATTTTCTAACAATCCTCTCCTCTCACAAAACACAAATCCTTGTCCATATCATTTTGCTGATGATAAACTGACATTTATGCACAATATGTAATAAGAATCAAATAAGCAGTTTTTAAGTGGTGTTACCATGATTTACATGCAGATGGGACCACATGCAATGATGAGTGTAGATTCCAAAGAGCAAGTGTATCCAACGCAGACAGGAAATTTGGAAGGCAATGAGCAGGGTTTCCAAGCTCAGACTGGCAAGCTAGGACTTAGGTAGATAATGGTTTTTGTGAATGGGGGTTAGACATGGGGGAGAGAATTTTGGTTTTGTCTCAAAGTGCACATCCATCTCATGTGTAGTGGAATTTTAACACCTAGTAAAATCAGGACCTTAGGATGTTAAGCCCCATTAACATAATATGCAGAAGCCGGTTGAGGGACCCAAAATAGGTTGATGGATCAAGAACTGAAATAAAAGATGCATCAAATAAAATCTTTGTACTGTGAATTTAAAAAAAAAAAATGATGCATGAATTGCCTAAAGAGGCACACACCAATTATGTGGCCACATAAAATCTGAAAGGAACTTCTGGTTCTTGCTGACCTGCCAGAGCCCTCCATGGAATGCCCCCCCACCCTCACCCACCCAGGCCCACCTGCCCTCTGCCCCTCCCCCACTGCAGAATGTCTGGAGTCCTACATTCTGCTGTTTAAATTCAAACTCTTCCCTCCCTCACTGGATGCTGAGCATCTGTTGGAGCAGGTTACTCTCTTGTCCTGGACTTCAATTTTCTTATTGTGGAGGCCACTAGGCAGCAGTGGTCAGTGCCTGAGCCTGCAGGGATGGCTTCAGTAGGAGGTAAGCCTATAGATTGGAGGGGGTTGTGTTTTAGAGACTGGGTTGCCTCTCAAAACTTGGCAATAATATGTGACCCTTTCACTGGGGAAACATCGTTTGGACTGAAGTAGAGGAAGGAGAGAGCACTGTATTCCCAAGACCCTGTCACCAAGGGAGGCTAGGAACCAGTAGAAACCTGTGACAGCACTGGACAGGAGGCTCCTGAGAGGTGGATCAGGATGACTCAGGGGAGATACCTGAGTGTGGAGAGAGAATGGCAGCAGGCACACAGATTCTTTCTAGCAGGGAGACATGCCATTTTGACACGTGTGTGTATACAGTAGTGGACTGTATCATGGTGGTGGCACAGGGAGGGTCACAGGAAAGCCTAGTTCTATGGCCTATTCTTCAAGTACCTGCAGCTTGCTCCATAATATCTTCCGAAGGGATTGGAACTGAATATGCTAGAGCTAATGAGGACAGTGAGAAGAGGTGGTCTTAGCCAGAAAATTGTCCAGGGGACTGTCTGTGGCCAAGTCTACAAGGTACTCCAACTGCCGCAGCCCAGAGTTTCTCCACTCCTTCGCCCAGAGTTCACTTCTCCTTAGCTCAGAAAGCTGCTTGTTCTCTTGGATTCCATGCAGACAGGGCCGACACGTAACTTCCATCAAGATGGGGCTCAGTTCCCTGACTTGTCCTGAATTGTTCCCTCTCTGCGGCAACTAGGTTCTTCAGACCTGCTTCCTCTCATCATACATTTCACAGCACATCCTCTGCTCTGCCTTGTGCCTTTGAGATGAGGGGTTTGCTATAGTCCACATCACTGTCACAGAAGACAGACATGGACCATGATTGGTTTTTCCCAGGGAATGCCTGTGAAGTGGATTCATTTTTAAAGGAGGTGAGGGGAATGGCACAGAAGGAGGAAGACACTCTTCTGTATCATTGGTAAATGTCCAAGGATACTTGTCCTGAGTAATTTGGGGCATGTGGTATGTAGCTTGTTCTCCTAGGGTCTGCATAAATTCCTCTGAACAGGGATGTGTTCCAGACAACATTTCTGCACTGACACCTGGTTCACACCTGGTTCTTACTGTGTTTTCATTTTTCATTTTTGGGAGTTGAAAGGGGAAGGACCACAGTCTGCAGTTCCATGACTATCTAATATGACAGCAGCTTTGGAAGTTTCTGGAAACTTCCACTGACAGCCCCATTGATCCAAATTCCTCAGCCCTTTTCTAACTCTCTGCAGTCATTGCTAGCTATGAAATGACAGAATCTGAGGGACACAACGCCTACTTCACAGACCCCTCTCCTGGGAACAGAGCTCCTGAGAGCAGTCATTAGTCTGAGCACAGGAGCCGCAGTGGTAGAACCTGGCCGGTGTTAACTGTTTGCTGTTGTTGGTTCTCACATGCATGTGTATGCCAAACTGGTATGTGAAAGGATTATATTAGGATTCTTTGTGTCTTCCTATGGAGAGATATTGCTCAAGTGTTTTTGTATTGATGTGCAAGTCCAGGAAAGAAAGAGAGTGATTTATATTGAGGAAAAGGAAGACTGAGGAGAAGATAGGACCTCTCCATAAAACCCTTAAGGGTGCCAGAACTTACCTTGGAGAAAGCCTCCACCACTAGTGTGTCTGCCTAGAGTGTTTCCCACAGAGTAGATTTCTGCTCACTGCCATGTCTTGGGGGACAGTCTCTCAGGTTGGCAGGATTGGGTGCCAGGGAATCCTTATGGAGGCTTTCTGAGTCAGTGGTGGCTGGAGCTGTTTTTTCTCAGCAGACAGTGGTCGGGGAGTGTTGGTGAAGAGGGAGCAAGCTCTCCAGTGGAATAATTCTCAACTGGAGGTCAGAGTATGACAGTGACTTGAGTACATTTGCAGACTCTACAGTTAGCCCCATCCAAATGGCCCTCACAGCTCTGATTCCCCAGTGGCTAAAGGGGACCTAGAGCAGATCACTCTTGTTTACTGATTCTCCTACTCCATTCATCTCTTTCCTTTGTCTCAACAGCATCTGCAGTGTTAGGAGCGGATGTGACCTTGAACCCTGGTGCCTCCATGACTCCTTTCATCGCATTGCCCTTTCCCCCATCCACTTCTGGCCCTGCACATCAGCCACTTTGGGAGCAGCATGTGCCACCCCCCATGACCCCATCATTCCCTCCTGGCCAACCTTTGGTTCTGCTGGCTTTGCCCAGGACACCTCTGGTGTCAGAGGATGCTGCTCATGGTTCTATTGGGACTGGGGCTTGCAACATTGTTGTACAGGTCAGATCAGAAGCGGGGCAACCACTGCCTTCCCAGACTCAGACCATTGTCCTGACACAGGCCCCCCTCAACAGGAGTGACCTAGGGGCCCCCTGTGGGGGTACTGTGTGTTCTGCACCCCTATTCTTGCAAGCCTCTGCAGTAGAGACTATTGTGCCTGCCTCAGCTTTGGGGGGCACCCAACCACATGAGAGGGGCTGGTTTCCTGGACTTTCTACCCAAGCTCCACAACCAGCTGCCCAACTGGCCCCTATCATACCCCCAGTGAACCCTGGGCCACAGCCACATGGAGTTTCCAGCGAGGGTAGCCTGGCTACCACCCAGTCCAAGGCCTCGCCAGATGACTCCTGTAACCCCAACAGTGTGTACAAAAACTTCCGACGTTGGCAGAGCTTCAAGGCCCTGGCCCGGAGGCATCTTCCCCAGAGTCCTGATACAGAAGCTCTTTCCTGCTTTCTCATGTGAGTGCTCTGGGCAGGCACACAGGGGACTCACCTGGGGCTTTCACATAACAGAGGAAAGTGGGATGGACATACAGGCTGGCTTATCCTGGGGTAGAGGGAGGAAGGTCTGAGGGTGGAGTCTCAACTGTAGGTTGACAGTGGATGGTCAGCTTCAAGTAAGTTTAGGTTCATGGGCTGGTGTAAATGTGCAGCAGTAACAACAGGAGCTGGGAAGCCTTGTCTTTGCACACACAGATGCCTCTTATCTCACTGGCTGGCACTCATGTTGGGTGGGAGGTGGGAATGTGTGCTGCACAGAGCTGGGTGGGCCAGGTGGGTAGACTGTGACTGATGTTGAGGTCTTACAGCCCAGTGCTCCGGTCTCTGTCCCGCCTGAAGCCCACCATGACATTGGAGGAGGGAATGTGGCGGGCCATGCAGGAATGGCAGCACAAAAGCAACTATGACCGGATGATCTATTATGAGATGGCAGAAAAGTGAGTCCAGGTTCTGGGCCGCAACTGCTGTGGGGACTGGGCAGATTGAGTTGTGGGAGGCTGCGCTAACTACAGGGCAGGATCCAGCTGTGGCAGTGCTCATCAGAGAGACCATTGTCAGTTGGCAAAGGGTTCCTGCAGCCCAGAGACCCTTCTCCCCTCTGAAAGCCTCTCCCTCACCTTCAGAGCATGGGTTCTTCTGTCCTATCTCCCCCCAGAGCTCCACCCTCCTCTAATCTTGACCCATCCTTGGCTCCACATAAAGGCTCAGAACAGGCTGGAGTGAATGTGCCCAACCAATGGGGTCAGACTGCTCCCAGAGGGGCTGTGCAGAGAATGTGCTCCAGCCAGCCTCCTGCCTCCTCAGTGGCCCAGGCCCCTGACAGCCACAAAACATTTGCTCTCTATCCCTCCATCAGTTGTTGCCTCTGCTAGGCTCTAGGTGGCTTCCTTCTCAGTGCAGCCTGTACTTCCCTGACCCACACCCCCAGGTTCATGGAATTTGAAGCAGAGGATGAGATGCAGATTCAGAAGTTGCAGTTGATGAAGGGGGCACAGGGCCCACCTCCTCCAGCCCCACCAAGACCTGATCCTCACGGGTCCCCAGCCCCAGTGGTGGACCCACAAGCAGGTATGGCAACAAATTCCCAAAGGAGCCCCTGGCCAAAGGCAACAGGGCCCTAGGGCAGGCCAACTGTTCCCACATTGGTCCTTTTCCCTCAAGGGGAATTTGGTCTTCTAACTGAATAGTGATGACAGCCAGGGCCTCAGTTATTCTTTGTCACCGTGGCATCTGGAGCTGGTCAACTTTCATAATGCCTCTCCCACCTTCCTGTCAAAGAACACAACATAAAGTCTGCTCAGAAGCAGGCTGGAATGAGGGGTGCCTTGGAAAATCAGTGACTCCACATGTCCTCACACATGACTCTTGGATGCTCCCCTCTCCTCTCCCCTCACACGGTCACATGGTTTTAGGTGGTCCTGACCCAGCCATACTCATGTTAATGCCCCCCAAACACTGACCTCACCACCACATGCTCAGGAGGTGGGAGCATTAGCTCCTCACAATTTCCCCTCTTCCATCTCTGCCGTAGCACCTGCTCCCAGGAAAACCATACCCAGGGACCAGCAAGCCCACAGACATCAGAGGTCCCTGCAGACTGAGACACCAAATGAGATTCCTCCTGAGGCCGTGAAAGAGTACATGGACATTATGGATGAGCTCCTGGGGCCTGCCCACTCTGCCACAGGACAGCCAGGTGGAGAATTTGAAGAGGATGGAAAGGAGTTTCAGGAGGAAGAGGATGACAACTACCCAGACCTTGGTCTCCTGAGCTACATTAATGAGCTTTGCTCCCAGGAAGACTTCGTCACCAAGGTGGGCTGATTGGAGTTCTGGAGTCTACCAGATTCCAAAGGATGGCACTCCAGTACCCAGGCCTGGGTTCTGCCCAGGCCGATGGGATTAAGCTCTATTATTTGCTCCTGAGCTGCATGCATGCTTGGATGTGTCTATCTATGTGTGCACATGTGCATCTATGTGTGCAGTGTACACATTTGTGTGCATGCTGTTTCCATATGTGGGTGTGCCCTTGTGTTTTTATGCTTATGTGTTCATGTATGTGTACCTGATGATCATGACAGTGTAAAACACCCACTTTGTGCACAAGGATGTGGTGGGTCTTTGCTTTTCTACTTTTCTTCCAGGTCCTGCTGACTCACAGGTTACTCCCTGCTAAGGGTGCTCACAGGCTCTTCCTTTTCTCCTAGGTGGAGGGAGTCATTCACCCCCAGTTCATGGAACAATTGATTTCCCCAGAAGTAAAGCTGGATCTCTTGGGCCTAACTGAAGAGTTGGAGCAGGAAGAGGGACTCACTCCTGCCCAGGTGAGCCAGGGGACAGAGGAAGCTTAAGAAGATGGAGGGGGCCTCCAGGTGAGCCATGGGAGAAAAGGACCCCAGGTAAGTTAAAGGAGAGAGGGACCCCAGGTAGGACAGTGGAGAGAGGGGCCCTGGGTAAGTCAGGGAAAGGGAGACTCCAGGTAGTTTGTGGGTGGGGAGACCCCAAGTGAGCCATGGGAGGGAGGGACTCCAAGTAAGTTAGAGGAGGAACCAAGTTTAAGTGAGTCAGGGAGGGAGGGATTCCAAGGAGATCAGTGATGGAGGAACTCCAGGTGAGCTATGGAAGAAGCACCCAGGTAAACCAGGCAGGAAACAACCCAGAACAGGGGTGTACATGACTCAGTCCTGCCCATCCCTGTCTGTAGGTAAGGCATGCCGAGGGGCCAGCTCTGGGCTTGGGTGTAGGGCAGTATGACAAGAAGGAGAGGACAACAGAAAGAAGATTGTGATAGGAAAGAGAGGGTGGGGATCCCAGAAAGGGAGGGAAGAATACAACACAGGGAACATGGCACAGGAGGATGGCAGGAGACCCATGTGTCTGTTTTGGATTCAAGTCAATGTGTCACCCCCTTTCTTCCTCCCCCCAATGCCATTGTCCCATAACCCACACTCCCTCTCCTCTCATTTGCTTGTGCAGAACCATTCACTGTCCCCCTCTTCCTCACAGCTGGTAGAGAAGCGACTCCGGGCCTTGAAGGGGAAGGAGGGTGTGCAGCTACCCTCAAGTCACCATGCACCACTGTTGGACTCAGGTCCTTCTGAATCTGTGGTTGACCAAGATGCCCAGAGATGTGACCACAGCCCCCAGCTGGGGGTCAGTGACAGAGCCTGCCCATCAGAGACTGGCTTCAAGGACTATCAAAGGCATGGTCAAGTAGATGCCCATCTGTCCAGGCCCAAAGCCTTTGCTGTCTCTTCAGGACGTCAGGAGTACCCACCACTCCAGGCTCCCCCATCTCCTTCCCAGGGTCATGGGCATACTTATTCTGACCTTGGACCCAGGGATGCCTCTATTCCCAGAGAGGCCTCTCCTGTTAGAGATATACATAGGCCAGTGGACAGGTCCAGAGAAAATGAGGAGGATCTCCCCAGCCTGGCCTTCCTTTGGGCCTCTCCTGAAAGCCTACTACCCTCTGGTCTCTCTCTGAGTCCTGTCCCTGCCTCAGGCCTTGCCTGCCCTGGAGGTTGGGGACCCCGGGGATCTGCCCAGTCCCAGTTCTTTCAGACACTAGGCCTCAGCCGAGTTGCCCCTACAGCTTCCAAGTCTGGGAATGCTCTTGGTGGGGGCTCAGCCCATGCTGAAAAGACCCTAATCCCAGGATCCAACCTCAGTGTCTCTGGGAAGCCAGTCTTGGCTTTGGAGATGGTTCGCTCCTCACAGCCTCAAAAGAGAAAGTGTGACCAGTCTATCACAGAGAGGAGTAGTAAGCGGCATTACAGTGAGTAGGGAGCAGTGGGGTGTCCCTCCCACTTCCAGCTGTCTGCCAGAGGAGCCATGGGCTCCTCCTCATCTCAAAGTTAATCTTGATTATTCTACTAACATGGGAATTAGGGAGGGAGGGCAGGATCATTAGGGTAGGGTTGGGTCTGGTAGGGTAGGAGCAGCCCCTTTGGGGAATTGTGCATAAATTATGAATAAAGATGGTTTTGTTGAGAAATGCTCTGGTGGCTACTGACTCCTTACTCAGGTCTAAGCTGCCCCTTGGAGAAGAGACTTGACAGAAAGAAAGGTTGTGGGAGATCACTGGCCCTATGGATTCACAGATGATAGTCCCTCTGTCCAAGTGGACAGGGACCCCTTCTAATTCCTCCTGAGAACATAAAGCTCTCTAATATCCAGGGACCCATCCTATCACTCCTACTCCCAAGGCCAAATTGGGTGAGAGACCTCTTGTGGCCTCCCATTATTATTTGTGCTCTGAACGCTAGGGATTGGGAACTTCTTTTGATACATTCAACCCTATAGACCATTAACCAGTTTTATAGAATAACTGGAGTCATTTCTTGTCTTTAGACAGTTTCTCTCTCCCTCCTGGAAGCAGTCTGATAACGATACTTGAAAATCCTCATCTCTACCAAAACTACTCTACCCAGCAAGACTATTATTTGGAATCAAAGGAGAAATTTAAAAAACTTCCTAGATAGGAAAAACCTTAAAAAGTTCATCACCACAAACTAGTTTTATAAGAAACATTAAGAGGATGAAAGAAGAGAATAAATCATAAATATAATTATACAATGGCAAAAACTATATACCTATCAATAATCACCTTAAATGTAAATGGTTTAAATGCTCCAATCAAAAGACATTGGGTGACTGAATGGATAAGAAAACAAGACTTATACGTATGCTATCTACAAGAGAAACACTTTAAATTGAAAGACACACATAGACTGAAATTAAAGGAGAGAAAAATGATATTTGCTGCAAATAGAAACCAAAAACAAGGCTAGTGTATCAAAATCTATATTTGACAAAATAGGCTTTTAAAAGGCTAGAACAAGAGGCAAAGAAAAACATTTCATAATGATGAAGGAATCAACCCAAAGAGAGGATATAACCCTTATAAACATTTATGTACCCAATGTAGGAGCACCTAAATATATAAAGCAAACATTGACATACATAAAAAGGAAAGATCAGCAGTAATACAGTGATTACAGGTAAATTTAACACCCCATTGACATCAGTGGATAGATGTGCCAGACAAAAATCAACAAGGAAACAATGGTCTTAAACAATACACTGGATCAGATGGATTTAATTGATATTTTAGAGCGTTTAATCCCAAAGCAGCAAAATATGCATTCTCTTTAAGTACATATGCACCATTATTCCAAGTTAGACCACACCTTAGGCCACAAAACAAGTCTCAATAAATTTAAGATTAAAATTCTACAGAGCATTTTCTTTTTTAAAAAAGATTTAATTTATTTATTTTTAGAGAGGGAAGGGAGGGAGAAAGAGAGAGAGAGAGAAACATCAATGTGCAGTTGCTGGGGGCAGTGGCCTGCAACCCAGGCATGTGCCCTGACTGGGAATCGAACCTGCGATACTTTGGTTCACAGCCCGCGCTCAATCCACCAAAGCATTTTCTTTAACCACAATGGTATGAATCTAGAATCCATTACAGTAAAAAAACTGAAAAACACACAAACACAGGAAGGTGAGATAATGTGCTACTAAACAAAAAATAGAGGTTAATAACTATATCAAGGAAAAATATTAAAAATATTAAAAGGGAAAAATATTAAAGGTAATATTTATTACCTTGAGGCAAATAAAAAAGAAATCACAGGATTGAAAAAAATCTATAAGACACAGCCAAAAAAGTTCTAAGAGGAAAATTTATAGCAACACAGGATTACCTCAAGAAACAAGAAAAATGTCAATAAATAATCTAACTTTATACTTAAAGGAACTAGAAAAGAAGAATGAAAAAGCCCAAAATGAGTAGAAGGAAGGAAGTAATAAAGATCAGAGTGGAAATAAAATAAAGCCTAAGAAAACAACAGAAAGGTCAATGAAACCTTTGAAAAGATACACAAAATTGATAAATTTTTAACTAGATTTCTCAAGGAAAAAAGAGAGAGGACCCAAATAAATAAAATCATAAGTGAAAAGAAGAGACAACTAACACCACAGAAATATAAGGATTGTAGGAAAATGCTACAAACAATTATATGCCAACACATTGGACAATCCGGAAGAAATAGGTAAATTCCTGGGAACATAGGCCCTTCCAAGACTGGGTCAGGAAAAAACAGAAAATCTGAATAGACCCATAACCAGTAAAGAAATTAAAGTAGTAATCAAAAAGCTTCCAAAACCAAAAGTCTTGAATCTAATGTTCCAAGGAATTCAAAAGGAAGGAAGGCCTCCAAGCTTGTTTTATGAAGCCAGCATTACCTTGATTCTAAAACCAAACAAAGACATTTGAAAAAATTTAGAGCAATATCCCTGATGAACATACATGCAAAATACTTTAGAAAATATTAGCAAACCAAATTCAGCAACACATTAAAAAGATCATACACTATAATCAAGTAGGATTTATTCCTGGGATGCAAGGTTAGGCCAATATCCAAACATCAATTAACATGATACATGACATAAACAAAATGAAGAATAGAAATTATATGATCATATCACAGATAGAGAAAAAGCATTTGACAAAATCCAGCATTCCTTTTTTATGATAAAAAATAATTCAATAAAATGGTAATAGAAAGAATATACTTCAATATAATAAAGGATTATTTTCAAAAATATCATCATATTCAATAGGGAAAAGCTAAAAGCATGTTCCTTAAGATCGAGAACAAGACAAAGGTGTCCATTTTCACCATTTTTATGAAATATATTGTGGTATTGAGAATTCTAGCCACAGTAACCAGACAAGAAAAAAAAATAAAAAGCAACCAAATTGGAAAGGAAGAAGTAAAACTACAGTACATTTACACAATGGAATACTAAGCAGCAGAAAGAATGGAGTTCTTACCCTTTGTGACAGCATGGATGGAACTGGAGAGCATTATGCTAAGTGAAATACAAATACCATATGATCTCACCTTTAACTGGAACTTAGTCAACAAAACAAACAAGCAAGCAAAATATAATCAGAGACATTGAAATTAATAACAATATGATAGTAACCAGAGTATTCAGCAGTAAACTCTTTGAAATGCTCTTAGTAACATTCTTTTGATATATCTCCTCTAACTGAGGAAACAAAGAAACAAACAAAACCAAATGGAACTACTTCAAACCAAAAAGGAAACAAACAAAAACAAAAGACTAACAAATGGGAAAACACATTCACCAATAATACATCCAAAAATAGGTTACTATCCAAAATATATAAAGAACTCATACAATGTAACACTAAAAAGACACCGATTTAATTTAAAAATTATCAGAGAATCTGAATAGACATTTATCCAAAAAGGATATACAGATGGCCAAGAGGCATATGAAATTATGTTCAATGTCACTAATCATCAGAGAGATGCAAATGAAAACCACAATGAGATATCACCTCACACCTGTCAGAATAGTTTTCATCAATAAACAAGGGTTGTTGGAGAGTATGTAAAGAAAAGGGAACTCTTGTGCATTCTTAGTGGGATTAAAAATTGCTGCAGCCACTATGGAAAACAGTGTGGAAAATTTTCAAAAATATTAAAACTACCTTATGACCCAAAAGTTTTGAAAAATTCAAAAAGATGTATGCATCCTTATGTTCATTTCAGCATTGCTTGCAAATAGCCAAGACATAGAAAGCAACCTAAGTGTTCATCAATAGACAGTTGGTTAAAGAACATGTGTTACATGTCTACTATGGAATGTTACTTAGCCACAAAAAAGAATGAAATCTTACCATTTTTCTATACCATAGATGGACCTAGAAGGTATTAAACTAAGTGAAATAAGTCAGACAGAGAAAGACAAATACCATATGCCTTTACTTACATGTGGAACTTAAGAAACAAAGTGAACAAACAAAACAAAAACAGACTCATAAACATAGAGAGAAAATTGATGGTTGCCAAAAAGGATGGATATTTCAGGTCTGGGTTAAAAGGCTTAAGTGCTTAAAATGTGCAAATTGGCAGTTACAAAATAGTCATGGGGAATTATAATATTATTGACTATTATAATAACTATGTATGGTGTCTGATGGGTACTATGTCTACCATGTAATCACCTACTAAGTTATTTAAATGTCAAAACATTATGCTGTACACTTGAAACTAATATAATATTAAATGTCAACTGTAAATGAAAATTTTTAAAAAGAGACAAATATGAGACTGTTACACATTTTACTGCAAGAATCCAGCTGAGAGGATGAAAGAGAAGGAACCAAAATTATTTGCTGGTATTGGGTGGAGGGGGCAGTGGTTGGCTTTCCATAGGAGCAGCAATTCTTCATTGAATATAGAGGGGGAAAAGGGCAGATTCTGTGAAGGTGGATACAGTAATGTGTGCTGAATGTTTAAGGGGGTAAAGGATTACTATTTGCTGGCTTCTAATTTTCTCCATAAAGAGAAATGTGGGATGATCTGAACACTGAGAATGAATATTTCTGGACTCTTTGCCGGAGCTCCCAATAAATGCCACCCACATTTCCCACCATGGGTTCTGAGACATCAGAGAAATAAGACAGAGGAATCAGCTTTTAGAAACCAAAACATGGCAAGCATTACTGATAAAGTTGGCTTTGAGAATATGCTGTATATCTGCAGTCAACTCAGCTCACTGATTCCCAACCCAGTAATTAGCTGATATAGGGAGGGCAGTGAAGGGCTGGCAGAAGTGAGCCTACACCAAGACAGGAAGAGCCAACAAAATGGCCTATAGTCATCAAAATTGATAGAAAGTTCTCAATAAATAACAGAAACAGGAAGTTTGAGATGAAACAGGAAAAAACTGAGATGATTCAGAATATACTAATTAAATTAACCCCAGGACCACTTTGTACCTAAGCTGTACTAATGACAGAACATTTCTAGATTCATTTCCCTTATACCAACAATGTCCACCTCTGTCACTCACTGTAATTCACCAACAATCCTCAATAAGATTAAGCTGAAAATTAAAATGCACCCTAATAATTTTTGGAAATCTAAAAAGTCCCAAATTTAGGAAAACACTGTTGAGTTCCAAGGTATAAATTAAATTCTTTGGTGACTTAAAATCCAAAGATTATAGGACATAAAAACCAAAGTCAAAATATTTCATCCTTTTTCCCTGACTGGTGTGGCTCCATTTGACAGAATGTCACCCTGTAGACTGGAAGGTTGCAGGTTTGATTCCTGCTTGGGGTACATACAAGAAGGTAACCAGTCAATGTCTTTTATCTTCTCCTCTCCTTCCCTCCCCTCTCCTCCTCTTCCCTCCCCTCTCCTCATCTCCTCTCCTCTCCTCTCCTCTTCTCTCCTCTTCCTTCCCTTCCCTTCCCTTCCCTTCCCTTTTCTCTCTTCTCTTCTCTTCTCTTCTCTTCTCTCCTCTCCTCTCCTCTCCTCTCCTCTCCTCTCCTCTCCTCTCCTCTCCTCTCTTCTCTTCTCTCTCTTTCTCTCCCTTTCTCATAAAAAATATCTGTGGGATTTAAAAGATGGCGGTGAGGCAGCAGGGAGCGAATTACACTTCCCAATACACAAGGGAGAATCCTAGCCAATCTATGGGGGAACAGAGCAAACAGCCAACAGTACCCTAGCATCTACCAAGATAGAAGAACAAAAATTGTAGAGGACATTGAAAAACCAGATGGTAAGGAAAGTGCTTCAGGACAATAAGGACTCTAGGAACTTTGTGGGGGCCAGGGCGGCTGCAGCCCCAGGTACAACGCCTGCCTGGTCTGCTGCAGGGTTGTTGGGAGAGAGCTAAGATGTTGAGTGAAATATCACAGTTAATACTACACATAGCCAAACAATCTTCTATTTCTTCTCTACAGGCTGCTACTGTAAATATCATAGAATACACTCTTGCTGTCTTAAGCCATATTCCCTTCCTCCTCCAACTGATCACAAAAAAGAGTAGGTAGAAGCTGTGAACACCAGGATACCTGCTGGAAGAGCAAATCCAACAACAAAGGAACAACAAACTGATAACAGTAAATGAAGGTGAAGGAAGGAGTGGAAGTCACACTAACCTCAATCCAGGACATATCTGGAAATACAACTACATAGTGGAGAAATTACCCAGAACAAACAACTGAACAAGAGCAAGAGAGAATCCACAAAACCTTGAACACACAGAAGAACCAGTTTCAACATAACCTGCTGACACCAGCACAACACAATACAAGCGGTGGTAGACAAAGTGACCCTCAGTTAACAAGCTGGTGGGAAGGACCCACCAAAGAAAGACCCAACAACAATCAAAACTCATAGAAATTCAGAAAGCCAAAATAAATGACAGCCCAAGATCAGAAAGCTCAGAAGATGAACGAGACTACACCACTGAATTACACAGGTTTTCTACCATAGAAGTTCACACCATGAAATCAGGGAGCCAGAAAAGATCAATTTAGGAAGCTGAGGATAACAAGAGTCTCACAAACAATGGGAGGATAAAGAAACAATCTCCAAATCAAAAGGAAGGAGGAAGCCTGAGAAAGAATGCTAAATGAAATAGAGGCAACTCAACTATCAGATATGGAGTTCAATGCGATGGTTATAACGAAGCTCAATGAGCTCACAGAGAATTACCAAAAATCACACGGAAACTACAATGAACTCCTTGCAAACTATATCAACATAAAAAAGGAAATAGAAACTATCAACAAGGGCCAAGAGGAAATGAAGAATACAATTTCTGAACTGAAGAACACAGTAGAAGAAATAAAAAGCACATTGATGAAGCAGAAGATCAGATCAGTGAGCTGGAGGACAAAGTAAAAAATTAAAAACAACCAGAAAGAGCAACAAAAGGAAAAGAGGCTCAGAAAAAATGAAGAGGGATTAAGGGAAATGCAAGACAATATGAAATATAATATCCATATATAGTGAGGTGAGGAGAAATAAGACAGAAGAAGTAGGAGGAGGAGAATGAAGACGAAGAAGCAAAGAAGAAGAAGAGACGAAGAAGAAGAAGAAGAAGAAGACAGAAGAAGAAGAAGAAGAGAAGAAGAGAAGAAGGAAGAAGAGAAGAAGAAGAGAAGCCTCCTCCGCAGGAAGAGCGACCGACGAGAAGAACAACGAAGGGGCACAGTGGGGAAGAGGGGGGGAAGGGACGGGAAGGCGGAAGGGATGGAGTAGGCGGGAGGTGGGGGACAGGAGGAGGAGGAGGAGAAACAGATAGTAAACCTGTTTGAAAAAATAATGATGGAAAACTTCCCTAATTTGATGAGAGAAAAAGTCACACAAATCCAAGAAACACAGAGAGTCCCAATCAGGAGGAACCCAAAGAGGCCCACTTCAAAAACATCATAAGTAAAATGGTAAAATTTCAAGACAAAGAGGAAATCTTAAAGGCATCAAGGAAGAAACAGGAAGTAACATACAAGAGAGCCCCAATAAGCTTAGCAGCTGACTTCTCAATGGAAATGCTCCAAGCCAGAAGAGAATGACAAGAAATATTCCAAATAATGAGAACCAGAGGCCTGCAGCCAAGGCTACTTTACCCAGAAAGGATCTCAATCAACATAGAAGGCCAAATTAAGGAGCTTCCCAGACAAAAAAAAATCTAAAAGAATACACCTCCACCAAACCACCTCTGCAAGAGATGCTAAAGGGACAGCTTTAAGGAAAGGAATGAAAAGAGAGAGAGAAAGAGAGAGATAAGAACACGGATATTAAAATGGCAATAAAGGAGTACCTATCAATAATAACCTTAAATATAAATGGCTTAAGTGCTCCAACCAACAGACATAGAATAGTTGAATGGATAAGAAGGCATGACCCACACATATGCTGTCTACAAGAGACCCACCTCAGGACAAAAGGCTTACACAGACTGAAAGTGAAGGGCTGGGAAAAAATTTCCAAGCAAACAGACAGGAAAAAAAGCCAGGGTAGCAATACTCATATCAGACAAAATAGACTTCAAAAAAGGGCCATAAAGAAAGACCCAGAAGATCACTTCATAATATTCAGGGGAAGAACCCACCAAGAAGACACAAACATTGTGAATATATATGCACCCAACATAGGAGCACCCAAATACATAAAGAAAATCTTAGAGGACTTAAGACATTGACAGAAACACACTTATAGTAGGGAATTTTAACACACCAGTGTCAAAAATGGGTATATCTTCCAAACAAAATATCAACAAAGATATTGTGGCATTGTACAATGCTCCAGATTAAATTGACTAAACTGATATATATAGAGAGCCCTTCAGCCCAAAGAAGCTAAACATACATTCTCTTCAAATGCACAGGGAACATTTTCAAAGATAGACCACATGATAGGACACAAAACAAGCCTCAACAAATTAAGAAAATTGAAATCATACCAAGCATCTTCTCTGACCACAAGGGACTGAAACTAGAAACCATCGTTAAGAAAAAAATGCAAAACACTCAAAATCATGGAGATTGAATAGCATTCTATTAAACAATGAATGGTTCAAGAATGAAATTAGGGAAGAAATCAAAAAGTTTCTGGAAACAAACGAAAATGAATTCACAACAACCCAAAACTTATGGGACATAGGGAAGGCAGTGCTTGAGGGAAGTTCATAGTGATACAGGACTACGTAAAAAAGATAGAAACATTTCTCTTTTTTTAATTTTATTTTAATGATTGTTCAAATACAGTTTTCTCCTTTTTATTCCCAGTCTAGCCCCCTTTCCCACCCCTCCCCACTTCCCTCCCATTACCACCCTCCCCATAGTTTTTGACCATGTGTCCTTTAAGTTTGTTCCCATGAACCATTCCCAATGTCCCCTGAAATTCCCTCTACTCTCCCCTGTGGTCACTGTCAGCCTGTCCTCTACTTCAGTGTCTTTGGTTATATTTTGCTTGTTTCTTTGTTTTGTTGTTTAGGTTCCTGTTAAAGGTGAGATCATATGGTATTTGTCTTTCACTGCCTGGCTTGTTTCGCTAAGCATAATGTTTCCCAGCTCCATCCACGATGTTGCAAAGGGTAGGAGCTCCTTCTTTCTTTCTGCTGCATAGAATTCCATTGTGTAAATGTACCATAGTTTGTTGATCCATTCATTTACTAATGGGCATCTTGGTTGCTTCTAGCATCTAGCTATTGTAAATTGTGCTGCTATGAACATTGGGATGCACAGGTTCTTTTGGATTGGTGTTTTAGTGTTCTTAGGATAGAGTCCCAGCAGTGGAATTGCAGGGTCAAAAGGCAGATCCATTTTGAGTTTTCTGAGGAAGTTTCATCCTGCTTTCCATAGTGGTTGTACCAGTCTGCAGTCCCACCAACAGTACACTAGGGACCCCTTTTCTCCACAACCTCTCCAACACTTGTTGTTTGTTGCTTTGTTTATGATGGCCAATCTGACTGGTGTGAAGTGGTATCTCATTGTGGTTTTAATTTGCACCTCTCTGATAGCTAGTGATATTGAACATCATTTCATGTGTCTCTGGATCCTCTGTATGTCCTTCTTGGAGAAGTGTCAGTTCAAGTCCTTTGCCCACTTATTAATTGGATTCCTTGTCCTCTTAGAGTGCAGTCTTGTAAGTTCTTTATATATTTTGGAGATTAGACCCTTGTCTGAGGTATCATTGGAAAATATTTTTTCTCATACAGTTGGTTCTCCTTTAATTTTGATACTGTTTTCTTTAGCTGTGCAGAAGCTTTTAATTTTGATGAGGTCCCATTTGTGTATTCTTTCCTTTATGTCCCTTGCTCTAGGGGACACGTCAGTAAAAAAGTTTCTGCATGAAATATCTGAGATTTTCCTACCTACATTCTCCTCTAGGACTTTAATGGTGTCATGTTTTATATTTAAGTCTTTTATCCACCTTGAATTTATTTTTGTATATGGTGTAAGTTGGTGTTCAAGTTTCATTTTTTTTTGCACGTGACTATTTAGTTCTCCCAACACCATTTGTTGAAGAGGCTATTTTTATTCCATTTTATGTTGCTTCCTCCTTTGTCAAATATTAATTGACCATAGAGACTTGGGTTTATTTCTGGGCTCTCTGTTCTGTTCCATTGGTCTATGTGCCTGTTTTAATGCCAGTACCAGGCTGTTTTGATTACAGTGGCCTTGTAGTATAGTTTAGTGTCGGGTATTGTGATCCCTCCTACTTTACTCTTCTTTCTCAAAATTGCAACATCTATTTACGGTTGTTTATGGTTCCATATAAATTTTTGAAGTGTTTGTTCTATGTCTGTGAAATATGCCATTGATATTTTAATAGGAATTGCATTGAATGTGTAAAATACTTTGGGTAGTATGGACATTTTGATGATATTAATTCTTCCAATCCATGAACACGGTATATGTTTCCATTTGTTTGTGTCTTCCTTGATTTCTTTCCTGAGTGTTATGTAGTTTCCTGAATAGAGGTCTTTTACCTCTTTGGTTAGGTTTATTCCTAGATATTTTATTTTTCTTTTTGCTATTTCAAATGGGATTTTTTCCTGAATCTCTGCTTCTGCTGAAGATAGAAACATTTCGAAGAAACAACCTAACTCTACATGTACAAGAACACAAGGAACAACAACAAAGACAGCCCAGAGCAAGCAGAAGGAAGGAAATAACCAAGATCAGGGCAGAATTAAATTACATAAAGACTAAAAGCACAATTCTAAGGATCAATGAATCCAGTAGCTGGTTCTTTGAAAATATAAACAAAATTGACAAACCATTAAGCCGGCTCATCAAGAAAAAAAAAGAGAGAAGACCCAAATAAACACATCAGAAATGAAAGAGAAAAGATTACAACTGATACCACAGAAATACAAAAGAGTGTAAGAAATTACTATGAAGAACTGTATGCCAAGAAATTTGAAAACCTAGGTGAAATGGACAAATTTCTAGAAAAATTTAATCTTCCAAAACTCAGTAAAGAAGAAGCAGAAAGCCTGAACAGACCAAGAACAGCAGATAAAACTGAAGCAGTAATCAAAAAAGTCCCAACACACAAAAGCCCTAGACTGGAGAGTTTCACAGGAAAATTTTACAAAGCATGTAAGGAAGAGCTACCCCTACACTTCACAGACAATTTCAAAAAATCCAAACAGGTGGAAGACTTCCAAACTCTTCTTAAGAAGCCAGCATCATCCTAATCCCCAAACCAGATAAAGACACCACAAAGAAGGAAACTTCAGGCCAATATTGCTGATGAACATAGATGCTAAAATCCTCGACCAAATATTGGCAAACTGCATCCAGCAATACATTAAAAAGATCATACACCATGACCAAGAGGGATTCATCCCAGAGATGCAAGGATGGTACAATATTCACTATTTCATAAGTGTAATACATCACTTAAACAAAAGCAAAGACAAAAATCACATTATCATATCAATAGATGAGGGAAAAGCATTTGATAATGTACAGCACGCACTTATGATAAAAACTCTCAGCAAAATGGGAATAGAGGGAGCATTCCTCGACATAATAAAGGCCATATATGAGAGACCTACAGCCAACATCATACTCAATGGGCAAAAACTAAAATCTTTTCCACTAAGATCAGGAACAAGCCAAGGCTGTCCACTTTCACCACTTCTATTCAATATAGTACTGAAAGTTTTAGCCACAGCGATCAGACAAGAAAAGGAAATAAAAGGCCCCCAAATCACAAAGGAGGAAACAAAACTGTCATTGTTTGCAGATGACATGATAGTGTACATAGAAAATCCTACAGACTCCACCAAAAGACTGCTCAACGTAATAAATAAATTTGGCAAAACAGTGGGATACAAAGTCAATATCCAGAAATCAAAGGCATTTTTGTATACCAGCAATGAAACAGCAGAAGCAGAAATCAAGAAAAAAATCCCATTTGATATAGCAAAAAGAAAAACAAAATACCTAAGAATAAACCTACCCAAGGAGGTGAAAGACTTGTATTCAGAAAACTACACAACAGTGAAGAAAGAAATCAAGGAAGACACAAACAATTGGGAACATATACTATGTTCACGGATCAGAAAAATTAACATCATCAAAATATCCATACTACCCAAAGCAATTTACAGATACAATGCAATACCTATTAAAGTAAAATGGCATATTTCAGACATTGAACAAACACTTCAAAAATTTATATGGAACCATAAACAACCTCGAATAGCTGCTGCAATTTTGAGAAAGAAGAGCAAAGTAGGAGGGATCACAACACCTGATACCAAACTGTATTACAAGGCCACTGTAATCAAAACAGCATGGTACTGTCAGAAAAGAAAAACAGGCACATGGACTAATAGAAGAGAACAGAGAGCCCAGAAGTAAACCCAAGCCTTTATGGTTAATTAATACTCACAAAGGGGCAGCAACATAAAGTGGAGTAAAAATAGCCTCTTCAAGAAATGGTATTGGGAGAACTGGACAGCTATGTGCAAAAAAAAAAAAAAGAAAAAAGAAACTCAAGCAGTAACTTATGCCATACACACAAAAAAATTCATGTTGGATAAAAGATTTAAGTATAAGTTGTGACACAGTTAAAGTCCTAGAGGAGAACATAGGCAGGAAAATCTCAGATATTTCACACAGCAATATTATTACTGATATGTCCCTTAGAGCAAGGGACATAAAGGAAAGCATAAACAAATGGGATCTCATCAAAATAAAAAGCTTCTGCACAGCTAAAGAAAACAGTATTAAAATAAAAAGCACCAACTGTATGGGAAAACATATTTGCCAATGATACCTCAGACAAGGGTTTAAGCTCCAAAATATATAAACAACTCACAGGACTCCATTCTAAGATGACAAGCAACCCAATTAAAAAATGAGCAAAGGACTTGAACAGACAATTCTCCAAGGAGGACATACAGAGGATCCACAGACACATGACAAGATGCTCAGTATTGCTAGCTATCAGAGAGATGCAAATTAAAACTACAGTGACATACCACTTCACACCAATCAGAATGGCCATCATAAACAAAGCAACAAACAATTGTTGTGAAGAAAAGAGGACCCTAGTGTAGTGTTGGTGGGACTGCAGACTAGTACAACCACTATGGAAAACAGTATGGAATTTTCTCAGGAAACTAAAAATGTATCTGCCTTTTGACCCAGCAATTCCACTGCTGGGATTATATCCTAAGAATCCTGAAACACCAATCCCAAAGAACCTATGCAGGCCAATGTTCATAGCAGCACAATTTTCAATTGCCAAGTGCTGGAAGCAACCTAGGTGCCTTTCAGTAAATGAATGGATTAAAAAACTATGGTACATTTACACAATGGAATTCTATGCAGCAGAAAGAAAGAAGGAGCTGCTACCCTTTGCAACAGCATGGATGGAGCTGGAAAGCATTATGCTAAGAGAAATAAGCCAGGCAGTGAAAGACAAACACCATATGATCTCACCTTTAACAGCAATCTAATAAAAACAAACAAACAAACAAGGAAAATATAACCAAAGACATTGAAATTGAGAACAGTCTGACAGTGACCAGAGGGAAGATGGGAGGGAATTTCAGGGGAAAATGGGAAGGGTTTTCAGGAACAAATGTAAATGACCCATGGACAATAACAAGGGGGTGGAGTGGAAATGGGACAGAGGTGGTGGGACTGCAGGGGTGGGCTGGGATGGGGATAAAGGGCAGAAAACTGTACTTCAACAACAATTAAAATTTTAAAAAGGATGTACTAATATTATTATTAATAAATTACGAGGTGAAATAATATCTTTGAGTGAAACTAAAAAAATTTTACCTCTTTAAATTAAAAATCAAAAGCAATTAAAACCCTCCTTTGTTATTATTCTGGTTCAGATCACCACCACAGCTTCTGGATGGCTGGATCGTGTTCATGTTTGTATAATCTGTGCTGTCTTTCACAGGAATTAATACAAAACCTCGAAGACCTCAGAATTTGAATTTCCCTAGTGCTAAACCTGTGACACAGCTCTTTAATTAAAGGAGCCAATAATGTATGGGATGCTCAGGATGACCAATGACCTGGCTTCACACTCACCAAATTCAGTTAGCCAGGCAATTTCTAGACCCAGAACACTATCTTAGACAAAATCATGTCTCAGAAACCTGTATTTAGTTTTGTCAGAAAAACATATGCAAGGGTGATATTTCCTGAAGAAGTGAGTCACCCAGGTCAAGTTTGGTTTTCACGTAACCAAGAAGACAGTCAACTGTTGCCAACAGCCCAGAATGTACATCCTATGAACTTAGATTCAATTGGGAGAAATCTCACTGAAAACAATTAATTTTGGAGCAGTGCATTTACCATATCTGGAAGACAAATCCACCTGTGTGAACATGGTAGCCAGCACTGACAATGGCCTCTAATGATCCTTACTGCCTGCTCTTCATTTCTATGTACCTGTATATAATTCCCTTCATAAATCATGTGACAAAAAGAGTATTGTGAAGAGATGGTGTGTGAAAAATGATGGTGAATGACTTCTGAGGTCATAAAGGACATGACAACTTCTGCTTTGACCTCCTGGATTATTTGCTCTGGGGAAGCCAGTTTTCAAACCTATTAAAATGGCTAAAATTTAAAAAACTGAAAATATCAATTGCTGTCAAGGATGTTAAGCAACAGGGACTTTTCTTCATTGCTGGTAAAAGATAAAAACAAGAATATGATTATTTCTGGGCAAGATTCATTTTCTTATTGAGATTTCATTTACATGGAATAAAATGTACAAAACTTAACAGTACAGTTTCATGATTTTCAACAATTGTTTTTACCAATGTAACTACAACCCAGATCAACCCAGTCCTAAGCTGTAGGACTTTTCCATCTTCCTACAGTCCTCTTACACCTCATCCCACTCAACATTCACCATTCCCCCCGTCAAAAGCAGTCATCATTTTGAACACTCCATATATTGATTAGTTTGCTTGTTCTTAAATTTCACATAATGAAAACATACAGTGTATGCTTTTTCCTATTAGGCATCTTTTGCTTTCCATATGCTTTTGAGATTAACCCATACTGCTTTTGTGTGTCTCAGTAGTTCTTATTTTTGTATTATACTCCATTTAGAGAACTGGTTTATTCACTCTCCTGTTGATGGATTTTTCCATTGTTTTCAGTTTTTAGTTACAATTAATAAAGCTTCTGTGAATATTGTCAAATAAGCTTTCAAGGGAATATACACTCTTTTTTCTTAAGTGTATACCTGGTAGCCAGTTGCTGGATCACAGGACATACATGTGTTTAATTTTATCAGAAACTGTCAAAGTTTCCCAAAGTAGGTCAAAGTAGTTTCATTTCCCCCATATGTGAGATGCAGTTGTTTTACATACTCACCAACACTTGGTACAGTGGCCTCTTTTTATTTCAGCCATACTGGTAGTCATGTCATGGTGGTCACTGTGGGTTTTTGCCTTTCCCTTATGAAAGATGGTGTTGAGCATCTGTTCATGTGTTTATTGTCCATTTGGATATCCTCCTTGGTGACTAAGTTTAGGCCTTGCCCATTTTATAATTGGACTATTGTCTGTCATTTATTGAAATGTAAAAGTTTCTATCTGTTTTAGACATGGTCCTTTGTCAAATACATGGTAGGGTAGAACCAAGATATTTTTGGAAGCAGTGGATCTTTAGTTATGGTGATATAAATACACTCGGCTGTGTAATTTGCTTCAGGTGTCTTCACTTACACGCTGCACTACCTACTAGGTCTGATGAAAAGATAGCAGACTAAGGAAGCTCAGTGTATTTGAAAATGTGTGATTAAAAATTAAAAGAATGGACTCTAAGGTGGATACAGAGGGAAGTCAAAAAAGTTAGATGAAGGGGAGATAGCACATCATCAATCCTCTGCAATCTCATGGATATCCAAGGTGGCCTCAGTGGGAATACTTGGACAAACAAATTGAAAGTGGGGAGAATGTGGTCAGAAAGTGAACACTCACGTTAGCAAAAAGGAATACTTGAGTTAGCAATTATGGCAGTAGGAGAGTGAGAAATAATGAGAGAATCCTTAGATGGCCTTAGCAGTAGGTCTGTCTCTCAGTCTGATTGCACAGCTTGAGGTGGAAGATGACAGAAACAAAGAGAAGAGGGAGAATTTACTTGAAATGCATGAATCTTAAATGAGACTGAATAAAATAATGATCTGGAAGCATCACTGGAGTTTCCCAGCTTACTGTTCCCCCAAAATAACCAGCTTCCACTGGAGAGGTGATGGTGGAGTGCTCTCCCAGGGAAACCCTGGTCTCAGTTCCTCAGAGTTGCTCTGTGAGATGGGAAACACTGATCCTTCCTTCCATGGAAGGATCTGTGAATTGGAGAAGAGGAAAAGCCAAGAGAAGCAAAACATTAAAGTTGATGGTACAGATGGGACTGAGACAGAGAAGGTGACTTGGCCTTTAGACACTGCATGTAAACAGACAGACAGAGCAAGGTAGGATGAGCCTACAGGAAGAATTGGGGGAGGGTGTCAGGCACTGTAGATGTCTCTTTCCTTGGGCAAGACTGTGAACCTGAAGCTGCAAAGAGACTAAGGACAATGCCCATCTCTTGTTCCACCTGCCCCCAGTTGCATCTGACCTATTTCTGGTCATCCTGGATCAGGCCTGATAAGGGGCACAGGCTGTCTATAGGAACTGTGCATAAGGCTGGTGTCTCCACATTCTTCCAGGTAGCCTGCCTCACCCCTTGTCCTGGCTACATGTGGAGTCAAACTTTCTTATTCCCACAAGTTAATCTTAGGCCTTTCCCAGAACATATTGACAGTTATGGATCCTTATCAATCAAAATCAATAGCTATTGATCATATGATGCATATCTTGGAATGGCTGGAAGGTCACTAGAAAGAGCAATCTAAAATGGTTCTCATTCTGGCTTCTCTAAGAGCACTCAGTCCCAGCTACAGGAACAGGGAGCCTGAGTGACACTTAAGTATTTTGTCAGATGCATCCCTTGAGTGTTCTGGCAAGTCAATACAATAAATAGTGGGAGTGAGAGGTGTTGGAGTGAGGCAGGCTGCATTTCAAACATCAGCTTCTCAGTTCCCCAGCTGTGGTGCTGGGATGACCTATGTGCTTCAAATCTGCATTTTCTTCTTCACATAATGAGAAGAGGGCAACTAACCAAGGCCCACATGACCAAAGTTTTTGTAACAATTCAATGAAATTAACAGGGGATGCATGTGTGTAATGTTCCTCAATGTAGAGATGCAAGGGTCATCTTCTTGCCTCTCCATGTTCATGGACATGTATCCTCTGCTTTACATTGGTTCTCAGGAGAGTTCCCATCTGAGCTGAGACAATGTGAGTGAGGTGATGCCAGCCTGGACCTACGGCCTCTCCAGCTCTTGTTGTCAAAGCAAGGGTAGGTCTCGGGCCTCACAGGACAGCTACTATAATGCTGTGGTTTATAATAAGAAATGTGTATATTTGATCTTCATCCATTTTATGTACACAGCTCCTAAGACCCTTGGTCAAGAAGACAGTGAATGACAAAAAATCATAGTTTAATAGCAGGCGATGATAAGTGTATATAGGTCCTCTGTGAGGACATGGGATTTTAGAGAACATTGCAGAAAGCTAAGGGAATAGTTTTCCTGCATGAGGACAGGTGCACAAATGAGTGCAGGGTCTTAAGAACAAGGAGTTTGGCATTTCTGAAACTGAGTACACAATGGTCAGAGGTAAGTCAGCAGGCCCAGACTTAAGAGTGGATTTTTCCTAAGCGTGAGAGAAAAGAGGGAGGTCTTTAAGAAACGAGGGGCTTGATCAGTGTCACATGTGGAACAGGCCACTGGGGCTGGGGGCAGATGGGAGTAGACTCAGGGAGGACCAAGAGCTGCCACTGCAGTGGTTGGGAGTTCAGGAGAGGGACATGATGTTAATAAGGGTTTAACGGTTACAGACATCCGAGATGAGGTTACTGGCCATCCACACTGTCTTCCAGGGGTTAAGCAGGGGCTCTACCATGTGTCCTCTGTGTTCTAAGATGCATCCAACAGAATAGCCAGCATTTGGAACATACTAGTCACCAAGTGAGGGTGGAAAATCCACTAGTCTTCCACTCCCAAGCATTGGCCACCCCAAGGGATAAAAGTTGCCCCAGATAGGGGATTTAGTTCATGGGACCCCTTTTATTTTTAATGTCAGTTCTGAAACCAAGAGTGGGGAGATCTGAGGTCTGCTTTGAAGCAGTGGTGACAGGATCTTCTAGGGTCTGGAGTAGAGCCCTGGACTTCTGGGCATAAGTGCAGGGGTCCTGGAGGTTTTCATACCCCAAAAAGTGACAATGTAAACCCTCATATAGTGAGTACACTGGAATGCACGAGGTATTACACCTGTGCAGCAAAGCAGTGCTCCCCAAGGACATACTCCACTGGGAAAGATCTCAACTTGGACAGGTCAAGCAGGGCTTTGTGGGCTCATCCCCATTAATGTGAAATTCCTTTTGGAAAAAGCAGCCATGCCCAGGACCATGGCACCATGGCCCCCTGGGCAGGTTCCATGGGCTCCCTAAAGGTGTCAGACTGACTTTTAGGGTCTGGGTTCTTCAGAGAGGTTTCAAACTGCCTGTGGTTAACATCTTTTCCCCCTGAAGACAGTTTTTAAGTTGTAGTCAGATGAAGTCATTACCTTTGCTACTGGAAACCCTTTCCTTGCTGAATTCCCCAAGGACCACTGCAGTTAAGTTTTAAGAAAGGAAAATTTTGCCCAGAAATTATGTTGTTTCTGAAAGTCTGTGGCTTCTCTCACCTGTTTGGATATCAGCAGTAATGTTGCCTGAACTTCTTGTTATGAGGCTTGAACATATAATTTCTGGATCCCAAGTCAAGGCTTTCCCAACAAGTGATCTGGTTGCTGAGATTGGAAAGCTGGTGTGGGGCTTCAACCCCCCAGCTCAGACTAGGTCACCCCCGTTCCAGCCTTCTCTGAGCTTGGCTCCCACACAACAGGCTCAGCCTCTGTTTTTTTCACCCACTCATGTTCAGACAGATCTCCTGTCTACACACCTGAAAACCTAAACCATGGCAAAGTGAGCATTTCTGGAGAACCCCCAGTTTCATCCTTTTGAGCAACATTTTTAATGAAGCAGTATGTGTGTTTGTGTATATGTAAAAGTATGATGATGATGATTTATCACAAACTGAACACACTTGTGAAACCTGCACCAGATAAGGGAACAAACTTCACAGCTGCAAGGAGCCCAAAGTTAGGACAACCTGGAGCCCCAAAGTAAAAGCCTCCCTTCTCCTTCACCCCTACTCAAGCCACTTATGTGTCCAGTCCACCACCTCTCACTGTTGCTTAGCTCTGACCCAACTGTCAAGAGTCCCAAACTTGTTCCTGTCCAGTCCGTTCTCCACAGTGCACCCAGATACATTTCCTAAGTTCAACACCTTGCCATGCCACTAGACCATGATACATTTGATAGTTCTTGGCCCTCAGTGGCAGCCTCACTGTCTTCATGTGGCCTGGTTGACACAGCCTCTGCATGCTTCCCTGCCACTTCCTCCCTGCAAGCCCCTCACATTGGGCCCCTTGGCCTTTGTCTCTGGCCTGGAGAGACCATTTCCTCTGCCCAGAAGAGAGCCCTCCCTCAGGTCCCTGGAAGCTCTCTGCCCCATTTGTCTTCTGTATGCTGTAGGTCCAGGCCTGCATTCATTGTATGGCATTTCATACCTGCTGGTCCAACCAACTAGCTGCCCCATAGGCCACACAGTCCATAAGGCCAGGGACTATACTTCTATGGCTTATTGTCTTTTCCTCCAAAAAATCTCTGACACATATTAGAGAAGTGGGAAACATTAATTAAATGAGTGAAGAAAGGAAGAAAGTACAACTCAGTGTCAATGTATGGCCAGCTCTCCAGAGCCTACCCAATCAGACCTAACTCCGTAATACTCACCTAATTGTACCAAAAGTTGTCAGAGTGACATTGGGTAGCTGCTGATTTCTGAGAGACAGAGAAGCCCAGTGTGCTGAAGTAAATGGTATAAAGTTTATTTCCTGACTTCCCAAGATATCCAGTGCACGTGAGCACTCTTGATGAGCCTGAACAACTGCCAGGGATAAGAAGTGGATGTAAAAGTACCTCCCATGGAGCCAGCTGCCCCTTCACTGTGTACCAAGTAAGTGATGTGCCCCAGGAAGGCATTGGGGGTGGGGGTGAGAAGGGGAAGACATATAAGCATTGCTCTGCTGCATGTTTGTGACTGACCCTGGATGCCTGGCCTGTCCTTTTCCTAGGATCTCATCTCATTTTCTTCATTTTCTCCATTCCAGGGATCAGAACTTGTGGCCAGAAGTAGCAGTGCCCAGGCACATGTTCCCACCTGGCTCTTCTTCCACAAGCAGTTACTGTTTTGTCAAATAAGTCATCATCGTTGGTCAATAAATGTTGCAAAGTCACAATGGAACTCAGAGGGCACATATCTCAGAGGGAGCAGTGCAGTGTCACAGACAGGTGGCAGAAAACCCAGGGAAGGCTGAGCAGTGATCATGTGCTCACAGGACTCTTCCTTTTGCCACTGCACTCAGAAAGGCCCCTGTTGACAGTGAAGACCAGGATGTGACATGTCAACAGCTCTTGTAGGCAACAGTCTTGGAGCCTTTGCTGTGTTGACCTCATCACTATGACAAATGACCTTAAAGGTCATTTACCTATGGTTAATGACCCTAGGTTACCAAATGACCCTAAAGGCTGGAGTTTACACCACTTCCTCTACCTCTCTCTCCCGACTTCAGTAAATAGTATAGTTCCTAGCCCTTATCCCCAGCTTCACACACAAACACTCCACAGATGGTTCTGTCTTTTCTGGGACCCCTGTTCTTTGAGAAACACTCCAACTATGTCACTAGGGTAGCATTCTTTCTTGGGTTGGGTTTGCATTGGGAGGACAACTTTTCAGAGCCTTTGAGTCCTGGTCTGGTGGTCCTCTGATGCAGTGGTCACTGTAATATTGATCTCCTCAGAGGTGTCTGCACAGATCAGTCATTCTCCAGGCATAGGAACAATAGGCTACATGGTGCAAGAGTTGATGACAATATCAAGGAGGCTGGAAGTCTGATGCCTCTGTCCATTGCACAAACAGAAACCTGTCATAATACACTGCAAGTCTAGAATGAGCCAAGAAGATAGTGTGACCCATGAGAGAAGGTGGGTGCCAGGCCAGCCCCCTTTACCAAGTGCCTGAGGCTGCACTACTCTATGCTTGGCTTGATCAAGCTTGAGATTTGTGTCCTAGGCTCCCCTTCCATGTGTGGTTTGGATGTTAAACTGACCAAAAGTGGACTCTAACCTGAGGCCTAGAAGCAGAGGGCAAGACAGATAAGGAGGAGTTCAGCACTTTTTGGTCTTCATCCAGCAGTCCCAAGGAATAACCAGCCTTCTACTGCATGGGGTGGTAGCTGTACAGAGGGAGCATCAGGATAGCCTTTCTCCAGCACTACTTTGTGGGCAATCCCAGAGTTCAATTACCAAGGGTAATTGAAACTGCGGAAAACAAAACTATGGATAAGGAGGACTAGTGTAAGAGTTAATGTTCTTAGAGATGAAAGAAGGTATTGAATCCATAGAAAAAGAACAGTATTCTATGAAAAGAGACTTACTAACTATTGTTCAAGAGGGAAGGTAGAATGTAGATATTTCAGACATGAAAGCATTATCTACCTATCCATTCACCCATTAATATGCCACCCCTCCATCCATCATCTATTGATCTATCTACTTATCTGTCACCAATCATCTATATAAATCTCTATCTTTCCACTGGACTTTTTCCTTGAAAACAACTGGATAATGCATTCGGTGAAATAAGGAAAAATGGGTAAGATAGAATTCTGGAAACAAAGAAGCCAAATCAGAGAAAACTTAGAAAGGCTCAAAAGTTTCTAGGGGAAAAAATTCTTTGAATAGTTGGAAAGTTTTTGAAGTATTTAACATGTGTTAAAACTTTTACCAGTGTTTCTAAGAAGTGCATAAGACATTGAGCAAATAAAAGCAGAAGGCAATTTTTAACTTCCAGAAAAAAACCTATAAAAGTTGTGTAATAATGGAGGCATGTTTGGTTCATGTATCAAAGAATGCTCTGTACCCAGTGAATGGTGTAAACTCTGCCTGTTGGGAGGGGCAGGGGTGGAGAGGTAGACATGGGTGCGATGGGAGAGAACTGACTTCTCACCTTCCTAAACAAAAAGTCAATAAAATACCCTGGAATATCACTTAATCCAGAAATAGCAGAACAGTATATTACATATATACACAGAAATAAATATCAGAAAAAATCTTCAGAAGTTGAAATACTTTCCTGTAAGAAGTAGAGGATATTCAGTCATGGGGGCCAACACTTTTAAAATATAAACTACTTAGAACTCTGATTTCACTATGTGAATAGACTTTACTAAAAACAGGAAGGGAAATAATTTTACAGCAGCAAGGTGAGTAGGAAAATGTGTACATACAGCTCCTGGAGGTTTAAAAAAGTGAAAGGTTTCTAGCAGGATTCCATGTTGATTTTTCATGAGTGAGACTGGCCTATGGAGTTTTGCATTTATGCTGTCACAAGTGAGAGGAAACTCTTCAGGTTCCTTGTGGCCATACCACTCCATCTGTCACCCTCTATTTGGCAATGCTTTCGTGGCAGGATGCTTATAGTAGTAACATTTTGCCCTGCTCGCTCCTGCTCCTGAGGTGAGTGATAACTAGGCTGCTCCCTGCAAGGGTGGGGCAGCTCAGAAGGCCCTGGGAGCCTTTGTCAACAGTGAGAAAAGCACCATCCTCTGTTGCCTCTGATAAGCTGCTCCTCTACACTGAAGGACTTAATCACTTACAGATAGCTGCTGTTATAAATCCCAGCTCTTATGTAATTGACAGCTGGACCATTATTTTCTGTATCCATTCTCAAGTTTGCTCCTTCTTCCCTCCACATTCTCATCTGCATGCATACACCCCACACCTCACTCACTGTTCAGGCTTCTGGCAATGGCTGTCTTCAAGTTCTACCTTTTGGCATTTTCAATCATGATACCCTCTGACTGTTCTCCACAGAGGACAGATAGTGTGAGCTGGGGAAGAGGGACCTTTACAGAAACACTGTTCCTCCAGCCACTAGATCACAAACTGCTCCCTCTCAAATCCTCTTTAGGGTATAGGATGACCATTGACACACATTGGGGTTTTGCTTAGGAGAGAGGGTAAACAGAATATGAATGCCAATGCTGGCTGATTGGAGAGGCAAGACTGGAAACTGAGGCCCAGCATGGGGGGTTCAGGCAGGTCCTGAGCAATTGCTCCAGCTGACCAGGTGAGGGTTCTTAAGGAAGTGTGACCCCTCTGCTATGAGCAATGAATGCATTTCATGGGATGTTTGTGTGCTGATGCCTCCAGAGTCTGGGGACTCTGAATCCTAGCCGCTTCTCCTCACATCATTAATTGGGGACATACTTTGTTCTTCTCACCTGTGTGAGAAGTTTAAACTTCTCAGCATTTGTTGGCTATGTAAAGAAAGGGGAAGAGCCTCAGAATGACATTAAATAAAATGACCTTTAGGCACTTGTATGTATACCATGTCATATCAAATGAAGTAAAACCTCAGACATCCTGAGATTTTACAGACATCATTCAGAACATTCAACATTGTTCAAATTCAAGCTCATTTTTGAAATATTATAAAGTAAAACATTTTTAAAGACTGCAAGAAGAATAAGGAGGCTGGTTTCTCCAACAGGTTGAGGGGAAGGGTGTGTGTGAGGGGCATGGAGTCCCAAGATGGGAGCTGACAGGAAGCCTGGGGGTGTTGTGTGGGCAGGTTGGAGTCTCAGGGGCTTTCGTGGCTACCAGTGGTGTGGGCAGCTCTGTCCTGCCACCTTTGGCTGTGGCGATGAGAAGATATCTCTGGGCCATCTCTAGTCAGTTGTGTTTGAGCAGAGACTTCATGATATAAGAGTGTGGCTCACATGAATAGAGAAGCTCAAATCAGTGGGTCACTACTGCAAAAGCCTGAGGATTTGGGAACTTGCTTTGGGGTAAGTGAAACAGAGAGAATATAGGAAATGGTGGAGTATGCCCATTGTGGAGGATGATTTTGGGATAATCTAAACAATCCAAAGTGTTCTCTCTTGCTCAGTTCCAGTGATAGGTGGGGATCTTTATGGTAAGGATGAAATCTGGAAAGCTGAGATTCCTGCATGCCATGCACCTGGAGTTCGCACTATAGAAGGAGGATCCATGCATTAAGAGTACTGATAGGACTGGGGAGCACACAGGGGAAAAAGGAAATGTGTATTAAGGTTGCTCATTGGACTGAGCTCACACCAAGGAAGAATGATCCATGCATGAAAGGTGCTCATAGGACTCAGACCACACTGAGAAGAAACCTTGCATGAAGGGTGCTCATAAGACCTGGAGCCACATAGAGGGAAAAGTGGGGAAGATAGAGAGTCAGGGGAGTCACCAATGAAAGTTCTTAAATCCCTGGTCTTGGAAGCCACATCAGAGCTTGTAGGGTAACAAACAAATGGAAAAGGAAAAACAATCACTTGCCAATGGGGAAACCTGGCAGACACTACCTAACTTACAGGACAAGGTTACTGTCACCAGGAACAAATCTAGTCAGTGTCATATATGCCCTAATACAGAGTGATGAGAAAGGTACATCACCTTTGTGATATTCTTTGCAAAATTCCATAACCACAATCTACTCCTCAGAAAGCTCAAACAACCTCAGCTAGAAGGAAATTCTACAACATAACTGATCAGTATTCTTTAAAAGTGTCAAGATTGAAAACGACAAAGACTGCTTACAGATTGGAGGAGACCAAGGAAACCTGACAATGCAATGTAGCATTGGGATCCAAGTGAAAAAAAAAATGGGGATCCAAACTGAGTCTGCAGTTTAGTGAACAGTATTTTACCAAAGTCTGCACTTGAGCTGACAGTATTCACCAGCAATAATTTCTCAGTTTTGACAAATGAACTGTGGTTATGTAAGATGTTAATGTGAAAGGGAACCAAGCTAAGTGTATATGCAAACTCTGTCCTCACAGATCTTCTATAAACTAAAAATTTTTTCAAATACAAAGTTAGGAAAGGGAAATTAAGAGCACATCACAACCTTGACCTTATCCAACTGCTGGTCCCCATACAGGGCAGCACTATCTCCTCCTGATCTCCCCTTCCCTTATCCTCTCTGCCCCACTGTGGACTCCTGGGTCTCTTCTCTGGGTTCTAGAACCCTTAATTTTCTGCTCATTCAGAAGTTTCTTGACATTTTCTCCACACCAGCTTCATCACCCACCTCTACCTACACTCCAGGAAGAATATATCACATGTAAAACCCTCAGATTCTTTGACTCAACACACAGACCAGTCCCTCATCCTCTTGGTCCTGGACAGTCTCCTGCCCCCACTGTGGCCTGTTAGGCTGCCCTGCTACTTTTCTCCAAAGACAGTCACTGACTGGCACTCCTTTGCCATCCATTCTCAGCCTCTGTAGTCTCCCCATGCCCTGGATCTTCCCTTCCTACTGTCTCTCATCGCCATGATCATCATGTTCACTGACATGCTGTCACCACCTACCTCCCACCCCGACCCCAGAGCCATGGAAAGGGCTTTGCTGATTTTTTCACCAGCCTCCTCTCACTATCCACTCTGTTCAGTCCCTGCAGGACTCAGCAGAGCTTCTGACATGTCACAGGCAGTCAAAAATGTGTAACATGGACCCTTGGCAACATAGAGAGCTGGAAAAAAGAGACTGGCATGTGTTCCCTTCTCAGTATCTCCAGGAAGGGGCCCTAGGAAGGGGCCCCTTCCTAGGGCCCCTTCCTGGAGAGACTGAGAAAACTCAAACTTTGCTTCAGGAACCACTTTGATAATAAGGGTCAAGAAGGCTGCTAAGAAAACAAAGCAGTGGATTAAACTACAGGTTCAGTGCATGTGGGGTGTGTGTGGTATAATGCTTGTGTGTGGTGTGTGCATGTGGTTTGGGCGGTGTAATGTCTGTGTGAATGTGTGTGCATGTGGTATGTGGTGTGTAGAGTGTATGTGTATTGTGGATGAAAAAAGGGTGTTGTGATAAATTGTACAATCCTATGTGGGCAGGTTATGGTTGGTAGTCACTCCACTGGCCTACAACTCTTTTAGTTAAAGATTTTTATTATAATAAGCCCTGGTTATTGCTCGTATGCCTCTAGGTTAACACACCTTTGAAATGCCAGAAGTAATCCTCTTTTCTAGACCCTTCTGAGGCATAACTAGGCTCAAGGGAGCACATAGTATTAGTTATTCTATATCCTGCTTTCTCCCATCTTTATGGAATCTTCCCTACCGTCCTTCTTAATCTCAAATGCATAAAAGAAGCACAAAACTGTTATTCTCCAGAGCATTTTCGATCCTGCTTCTTGCAATTATTATCAGTTTTGACTCAAATAAACTCTTATAATAATTTCCTATAGGTTTGGATATTTCTTATATCAGCAGTGTAGTGTGTATGGTATGTGTGGTGTGTGCACGGTATGTGTGGTTTGTGCTTGTATGTGATCTAATCTGTGTGGTGTGGTATGTTTGTATGTAATGTAATGTCTGGTGTGTATGTGATTGCACATGAGCACCAGCTCCTTGGAAGGACAGTGGGGTGCAAAGTCATAGACAGTGTCACCCAGCGTGGTTGCCTAGGGTAACCTATGGACTCAGTCAAAAATGGGAGGAGACTGTACCTCCCCTAGAGAGATGCAAGGAATAGGCCTCAGACAGCTCCAGCCCCCAACTTCTAGCTGGACTCTGGCTTACCCAGCTAGGAATGAAGCAAGTAGGCATTTCCCCAAACATGCAGCCTGAGAGAATAGGCACCATCTGCAGAGACATCAAAGCCCATCCATCACGAACAGCAAGGGCCAAGGATGTACAAACATAAAGGCATTTCTCAGGTACTCGAACAAAACCATGTCCAGCTCATCAGCTGCTAACTGCCTTTGTAGAATATTCTGAAGAGTGTCCATTTGGGTTAATCAAAAGATAATACAGCTCTGGCTGGTGTGGCTTGGTTGGTTAGAGTGTTGTCACATAACTGAAAATTTGCAGGTTGATCCCCGGTCTGAGTGCGTACTGGAGGCAACCAATTGATGCTTCTCTCTTGCATTGATGTTTCTCTCTCTTCCTTCCTCTCATCCTTCTTTTCTCTCTAGAAGCAATAAAAAAATGCCCTTTGGTGAGGATTAAAAAATCAAAATAAATTTTAAACATTTTTCAAAAGATAATACAGCTTTTCAAATACCCTAAATGTGATAATACACAAAATGTGATGGCTACTTTTCAAAACATTAGTATAATAAAATTCCAACTATTATCAGGATGGCAATTCAATCTTTTCTTATCATTCAAAAGTCTATACATACCTGTAATGCCTGAAGTGTGTTATTATGAATATTGCTTTGAAGGACTAGCAAAAATTCCTGGATAAATGTCAGGACATGATAGTTCACTAAAATGTCCTAATGACAGTAATGCACTTGCAAAGCAGATTAAAAAAATAAAGTTCATTGCTTGCAAATAAAATATTGCTGTGATAGTGCCCCCTTTAAACAGAAAGTCTAATTCTTAAAGAAAAGATTAATTTTTCAGTTTAAAAGCAGGATATATAAAGGATAGAGTGTTCCCTTACTTGAAAGTTCTTACATCCCTCTAATCCTGGATAAATGAACTTTGCACTTCCACCTTCAATTGAAGCGCCTTTGTTACAAAAGAGTATGAAGGGCCCAAATATGTCACTGGGAATGATGCCATTTTCTCCCCTGTTTACATTGCTGAGAGACCAGGACTCTATATGATGGACAGATTAAACCTACATGACAGGGTCTGTTACTGGTAGTGGGTGCCACTTTCTGCCAATCTTTCTGTTGACATTGGGAAAGAAACATAATAATCCACCAAAACAGTCTGAGAAGAGCGACAATCTTATGAGGACCTCCACTTTGGCCTCTTGGAAGGATCCTGTTGTTTAAGAAGGAAATCAACCACCTATCTCTGCCCCACAATCTCCAAAAGAAGAGCAACTTCTGTACCCCCACCTGCTTTTTAAAGATAATGTATCAAACACTCACTCCACACACACACACTTACAAAAGCCAAAGTCAGCTGCAAAGGCCAAGTGACACTTTTATTTCTCTTTTGCTTTGGAAGGATTGAAAACCCTAAGCAATACAGCAGTCATCCTCAAAAGTAGGACAGAACTCCATGGGAAGACCTGTTTCTGGGACAGTGCACCAAGGGCTCCTATAAATGTGGATGCCATGTGAGCAGAGCCATGCTGCCAGCTGGAACAGCTTCAGTGGACACAGTCCAGGTTCTTTTCATCAGTTCATGAAAAATGTTCCTTAAGTGAATGTTGGGACAGTGGAAGTTCAGATGAGACAGTCTATTCCATCTCTGCCCCCGTAGTGGACTTCCACCATTCCTGGAATTGGTCAACTCAGGCTGCCCTAACAAATGCACACACTGGGAGGCTTAGAGAGCAGAAATTTAATTTGCACCATTCCTCAATGCTGAAAGTCCAAGATCAAGGTGTCCACAGGGTCAGTTGCTGGTGAAAACTCTCTTACTGATTTAAGAGAGCAGTCTTCTCACTGTGTTCTCACATGGCAGAGAGAGAGTTCTGGTATCTCTTCCTTTTCTTATAAGGCACCAGTCTTAGCCAATCAGAGCGGCACTCTTACAACCTCATTGAACCTAATTACTTCTTAAAGATCCTGTCTTCAGATGCAGTCGTGTTGTGAGTTAAGGTTTCAATATGAATTTGAGGGAAGACACACATTCCACAGCAGAATTCCCATGCCATCTGTTCTTTTTGACACTTTTAAATACTCCCCCAATGTGGGTTTCACAGATAACATTTGCCTCAGTATCTTTCCTACTTTTCCAGTCACTGCTCAGTTTCTATCCTGGGAACTGGTCATCCTTCCTACCCTATCTGCCAAGCCTCTCACTCTCCACTCTAACTGTATGAAGAGCTAACTCCAGATTAGCTCCTCCTTACACATGGTTTTCATGATGACTGGTTCTTAGTACACAGAGAAAAGAATGAGCTTGGGAGTCAGGCCAACCTGTTTGAACCCCAGATATGTCACTTTCTAACTCCATGATCTTGGGCAGGTCAGCATCCCTACATTCCTGTTTCTGTACCAGTAAGATGGATAGAATATATCTACAAATCATCTATCACATCTGTCCCCACCACCCACCCATCTACCATCTGACAAATCCCTTGGCTGAGTCTCTCTTTATATTTTATTTCTCAAATGTTTGGTTTTGTCATCATTTCCTTATTTTTCTTTTATAATTTTTACTAACATGTACATCTTTAAAAATATCTATTGTTTACTTGTGTACACTTTTAAACTTGAAAAAGTGGCAGTAGAGCACATGTTCTTCTGTGATACTGTTGATTACACTGTTTATAATTATTTTTATCTTATTTTGATGTATAAACATATTGATCTCATTGTTTATATATCTAACAAGCCCTTTAAGTAAAATGGAATTCAATTTTACAAAGCTCTTTGTCAATTTACCTCTAGTCACTTACTGATGAATATGTAACTAAACAAAGTGGGTTTGGCTACCTGTCACTTCAAAAGCCAAACTAGTGAGCCAGGTGCTGGTTCAAAAGGAAAGAGGTTTATTCAGGTGCCATGACCTGGGAGAATGGTGGACCCCTGTCTCAAAGGCCATTTCACCTTCCTGCTCAAGCCAGCCAGCCATTCTTATATGGATAAAAAAAGGAGTGCTTTTTTTCTATCCAATTATCTTCCTAGCTTTTGTCATGCTTGGGGGAAAGGGAGTAAATAAAGAAAAAAGATGATGTAGTGAATTCTAAGCACAATGGGTTATGACTGTCGCAAGCAATATTGCTCAAGATGGACGAGAGTAACTGAATCAAGGAATGGAGCCTGGGACTGTTGTGAGAATCCTGGCCCCACTGTAACAGCAATAGACGCATCATTGATTGTGTGTCAGTGCAGTGAAGATTTCCTACAATCATGATGTTACCTTAAGAAAAACACTGATAAAATCTTAGCCTTAGCTGAAGTCCTTTTGCAGATGGCAGGACAGTGGGCCATAAGAGGGAAGGGGATGTGAAAGGGACCACTGTCCACCACTCACTTGCTCAGCTTGTGCCACTGTGGCAGGATGCAGGGAAGACCCAGACTTGAATTGATATTATCACCAAATCCATGCTTCTGCAAAATTAGAGGAATTTGAAAGAAGGAATTCACAGATTATATGAGACTTTGCCTGGTTAATCAGTCTGACATTTTTCCTTATTAAAAAAATACTTTCCCCTCAAAATGGATAATTTTCCAAAAAGCCTTATTATAGGAACCTGTTCCATGAATCCTTTTATTTAGGCAAAGCTTGCAACAATTCACCAGAGGATGGGGCAGCCAAACCCAGTAACTTGGTCTTGTGGAAAGAAAATCAAAAGCAATGAGGTCACTTCCTAATTTGCCTCACAGAAAACAATCATCAGGGTGCAGTCCACCCAACAAGCTACACTGTCCTTGTACAGATCACCAGATAACACTGAGCAACAGGAGAGTGAGACTCTACTACACAGCATAAATACAGATGCAGCCTCTAGGTGTTACAAGTGAAGTTTAAAAATAAATGGTAAGAGAACTTTTCTAAACATGGTAGGATTTCACAGACATAGAACACTTCAAAAATTTATATGGAATTATAAACGACCCCGAATAGCTGCTGCAATTTTGAGAAAGAAGAGTAAAGTAGGAGGGATCACAATACCCAACACTAAACTATACTACAAGGCCACTGTAATCAAAACAGCCTGGTACTGGCATTAAAACAGGCACATAGACCAATGGAACAGAACAGAGAGCCCAGAAATAAACCCAAGTCTCTATGGTCAATTAATATTTGACAAAGGAGGAAGCAACATAAAATGGAGTAAAAATAGCCTCTTCAACAAATGGTGTTGGGAGAACTGGACAGCCACATGCAAAAAAAATGAAACTTTAACACCAACTTACAGTATATACGAAAACAAATTCAAGGTGGATAAAAGACTTAAATATAAAACGTGACAACATTAAAGTCCTAGAGGAGAATGTAGGTAGGAAAATCTCAGATATTTCATGCAGAAACTTTTTTACTGACTTGTCCCCTAGAGCAAGGGACATAAAGGAAAGAATAAACAAATGGGACCTCATCAAAATTAAAAGTTTCTGCACAGCCAAAGAAAACAGTACCAAAATTACTGTATGGGAAAACCAACCAACGGTATGGGAAAACATATTTGCCAATGATACCTCAGACAAGGGTCTAATCTCCAAAATATATAAAGAACTTACAAGACTGCACTCTAAGAGGACAAGGAATCCAATTAAAAAATGGGCAAAGAACTTGAACAGACACTTCTCCAAGGAGGACATACAGAAAATCCAAAGATACATGAAACGATGTTCAATATCACTAGCTATCAGAGAGGTGCAAATTAAAACCACAATGAGATACCACTTCACACCAGTCAGAATGGCCATCATGAACAAAGCAACAAACAACAAGTGTGGGACAGGTTGTGGAGAAAAGGGGTCCCTAGTGTACTGTTGGTGGGACTGCAGACTGGTACAACCACTATGGAAAGCAGGATGAAACTTCCTCAGAAAACTCAAAATGGATCTGCCTTTTGACCCTGCAATTCCACTGCTGGGACTCTATCCTAAGAACACTAAAACACCAATCCAAAAGAACCTGTGCATCCCAATGTTCATAGCAGCACAATTTACAATAGCTAGATGCTGGAAGCAACCAAGATGCCCATCAGTAAATGAATGGATCAACAAACTATGGTACATTTACACAATGGAGTTCTATGCAGCAGAAAGAAAGAAGGAGCTCCTACCCTGTGCAACAGCTTGGATGGAGCTGGAATGCATTATGCTAAGCGAAACAAGCCAGGCAGTGAAAGACAAATACCATATGATCTCACCTTTAACAGGAACCTAAACAACAAAACAAAGAAACAAGCAAAATATAACCAAAGACACTGAAGTAGAGGACAGGCTGACAGTGACCACAGGGGAGAGTAGAGGGAATTTCAGGGGACATTGGGAAGGGTTCACGGGAACAAACTTAAAGGACACATGGACAAAAACTAGGGGGAGGGTGGTAATGGGAGGGAAGTGGTGAGGGGTGGGAGGCGGGGCTGGACTGGGAATAAAAAGGACAAAACTGTATTTGAACAATGATTAAAATAAAATAAAAATACATGGCAGGAAACACATAATCCATGTAGGGAACTATTGATAATTTTTAATTTAAAATGTTAATATTCTTTACAGTAAACAAAACATTTTAAAAAGCTAGACTGAAAACTGTTCTTATGTGATGACTACACAGTTGGTGGAGTACTACATACATGCCTATAAATTAATAAGAAAAAGTGTGGAAATGATGAATTAACTAAATTGATCACCATAAGCAAGAACAATTAACCCTGCCACTATCCATGGATTCAAGTTAAGACAATTATCTTGAGGCATCACTTTTCATTAATCAGGGTGGCAAAGTTTTTCAATATTGTAACAACCTCTGTTGGAGAGAGTGTAAGAAAAAGACAGGTCTTTTACACATTCTGAGCAGGAAGATTAATTGCTGCAATTTTCCAGGGTGTGAATTGGCAAAATTTGCTAAAAACTCTCTGATCAAGGACCTCTGATCAAGATGGAAGTGTAGGTAAACAGAACTCACCCTCTCACACAACCACAGCAAAAACTTACAACTACACTACAAAACAACTATCACTCAGAGCCACCAGAAGAAAGTTTTTCAATTAGTAGCTTCATGGAAGTTCAACAACCAAGAAATTAAAGAAGTCACATTCATCCATATGGGTAGGAGGGTCAGAGACATGGAGATGCAAAATTGACCAGTTCCACACCCATATATGATGGATAAAAATCAGATGGAGTTATATCTCAGGAGTGAGGGATCCCAGTCCCACACTAGAGCACCCAGCCCCAGGTTCCAGTGCCAGAAAGACATGTCACCATAATTTCTGGCTGTAAAAAAACAATGGGGGTTGGGGAAGCAGAAGAAACTGTGGGATTCTCAGGCATCTCCTCTTAAAGGGCCTACTACAGACTTAGTACTTGCTCAAACTCACTCCCTCTGGGCTCAAGCACCAGGACAGAAGCTTGAAGGGCACCAGTAGCATACAGGGAGAAACTGAAGTGTCTGGCATCAGGGTGAGTGCAGAGCACAAATTCCTCCTGGACAAAACTCTAGAAGCCAGGCAGTAGCCATTGTTCCTTTTCTGAGCCCTTCCCAACACAGAACCACAGAATGGCAACACCATATATGAGACTCCATCAACTTGGTTCACACAGGTTGTCCCACCCTGGTGATTACCTAAAGCTCTGCCTCATTCCACTTACAGGTTCACCTAAGTGGTTAACAGTGGCTTTTCTACATTAGGCCACACTACTAAGGCAGGGAATCAAAACAGCTCTACCTAATACATAGAAACAAACACAAGGAGCCTGCCAAAATGAGAAGACAATGAAACATGGCCCAAATGAAAGAACAGATCAAAACTACAGAGATAGAACTAAACAAAGTAGAGATGAGTTCAGAAGCAGAGTAAAAAAACATTGGTTATTAGGATGCTCAGGGATCTCACTGGGTACTTTGATGGCATAAAAATGATCCAATCAGAAATGAAGGTTACACTGAGTGAAATGAAAATTACGGAGAATTAACAGTGAAGCTGAGAGTCAAATGATTTGGAACATAAGGAAGGAAAAAGCATTCAATCAGAACAGCAAAATAAAAGAATCCCCCCCCCCCCCCCGCCAAGAAAAGGATAGGCTAAGGAGCCTCTGGGACAACTTCAAGCATATCAACATTCAAATCATAGGGGGGATAGAAGGAAAAGAGAAAGAGCAAGAAATTGAAAACTTAGTTGAAAGAAATAATGAAAGAAAACTTCACTAATGTGGTGAAGGAAATAGACATGCAAGTCCAGGAAGCACAGAGAGTCCCAAATAAGATGGAAGCAAAGAGGATCACACCAAAATACATCATAATTAAAATGCCAAAGGTTAAAGATAAAGAGAGAATCTTTAAAGCATCAAGAGAAAAGCAGAGAGTTACCTACAAAGAAGTTCCCATAAGACTATCAGCTGATTTCTCAAAAGAAACTTTGCAAGCTAGAAGAGACTGGCAAGAAGTATTCAAAGTGATGAAAAGCAAAGATCTACAACCTAGATTATTCTATCCATCAAAGCTATCACTTAGAATGGCAGAGCAGATAAAGTGCTTTCCATACAAAGTAAAGCTAGAGTTCATCATTACCAAGCCATTATTATACGAAATGTTACAGGGACTTATTTAAGAAAAAGAAGATCAAAATTATGAACATTAAAAGGCAATAAATTCACAACTATCAACAATTGAATCTAAAAAACAAATGGAGTAAACAAGCAGAACAGGAACAGAATCACAAATTGGAGATCACTTGGATGGTTACCAGTTGGGAGGGGAAAGAGGGAGAATGAAGGAAAGGAAGACCATGGAAGCAACTAAATAAGCATTGATGGAATGATGAATATATGTTATGAGAGATTATTTAATTGGTAAAAAGAGTAAGAAAGGCCCAGATGTCTTGATTGGAAAGATTTCCACAATATATTTTTAAATGGTAAAGAAAATCTCAGAACATTACATATCACAGGCCTCTCTTTTTGTGAAGAGATACATCTGTGTAAATTTATGTAATGGTGTGGGAGAGGTAGCAATGCCTGTTTTAGAGTTATAAGAACAAACCTAGGAAAGTTCACACCAACCTGTTGACTTTGGCACCCTCCTCAATTTAAAAAAGAGGAGGAAAGACAGGGTTATAAATATTCATTACTGCTCCTTCTACTTCTTCTATGCCTGTGTTGCTTTTATTATTACTACAGCCATGTATTACTTTTAACATTTAAACTACAAATGAACCTATCTCCTTGACAAAAGCAGTCAAGAGGTGAAGAAAAACAAGCAAAATGGATTATGTTAGTTATTCATTTCTTCTTTTGGCCTGTATGTATTTGCAAATGTTTCTACACTGAAAAAATACTGTTGGAAAAAGGCATGAAAGCAAAACACAAGATTCATGTTCAAATTGGAGAATGATGTCTGTTAGCACTTTCTGGTGCTAATGAGCAGAGATACTGAGGGAAATCATTGTCACATGACCTGCTGGTGCCTGTAAACACCCCATACTTTCTAATGGTCCAAGGGTGGTAGAGGGCAGGTGTGCTCACTCATTCACCCACCGTTGCTCAGAGAAAGCTGTGTATGCGCTCTTTGTTAACACCACACCAGTTACCTCAAGGGCTACAAAGATGGCATGGACATCCTCAGGTGCTGCCCAACCCACTAACAAGAAGCCTCTACCAGACTCTTCCGGGTTTCTTTGCCACTAGGGAAACTATATCTTTGAAATGGCCCTTATCTGTCACAGTGCATTCAGGGGCTGATTCTGAAGACTGAGCTGGATTAGAGAACTCCTCTGAGAGTAGAAAACTCACCAACTTTGGAAGAGTACTTCTACTACACAAGAAAATGTTTGTAGACATAGGAATTTGGAAGGCTCTTAGGGCTCTGCAGTTTACAGCCCAAGAAATAAAACCTGGAAAGCTGAAGCTGCTCAGATGAAGGGATGGTGATAGAATTGATGCCCACATCTTTTGATCCATAATAGACCAAGAACACAGAACCCACCAGACCTACTTCCTTCTCCTGTTCATTGTCAAACCACTGTCCCAGCCTGTCTTGCGTTCTGGAATGTGAGTGTGGGTGTTACTTGCCATTGGAACCTCTATGCAGAGTTCTCTTGCTTTCCTCTCACAGGAGGTCAGGTGTTCAAGAAAGTGGAACAGAATGTCACAGAATGAGAAATAAATTTGTGTGCGGTCAACTGACCCTCAGAAGTTCTTCAGCAGTGAGCCCATTGTAACTGCTGTAAACCCTCGTGTTTCCTCCAGACATCCCAATATAACATGTGCATCCCAATATAACATTTTGTTTGAGGAGTTTGTTGAAAGTGTTATAAGTACCCATCTGTTTTATACAAATTCATGTCTTCCACATGATCCATATGATCAATAAAATGCAGGATGATAGAAGAGATCTCGAATGTATTTACAGAAATGAGTCTGACTGTAGAACCAAAAATGATGAATTTAGACCCTCTGGATGAGGTGGTCTCAGACTCCTTGGCAACCACACAACCATCAACCAGATAAAGGAATATGGTGATAAGATGGGTTCATTAGATCAACCAGATATAATTATGGAAGGGATATGCAAGGAAAACAGGAAATGGAACAAGAAAAGCCATCACTGAAGGAACAATGATCAGTACGAGAATAAATACTGTAGCACCTGAGGTGAAAAAACAAACAAACAGCTGTGTTACCTCAGAACCACTTCCCCCCAACTTTCTGGTCACAGTCTTTAAGTGGGTGGGAGTTGAAGGTAGGTGGCACATAGCCAGGCTCCAATGGAGCCATGGAACCCAAAGCTGGGCAGCCTATTTCCTCCTCTTTTTCCATTCAATCCAACAACTCCAAGAAGGATCAATTGAACCCCTCCATCTGGCTCCCTGGCGCTCTCAACTTCTCTGCCATGTGCTCCCCCTGACTCCAACCATGACCCTCTCATCCTTCCCAGTAGAAGTAAAATGAGTCAACAAGCTGAGAAAGGTTTTTTTTATTTTCAAAGTTGTATCAGGCAGAGATAAAAAGTGGAAGCAGGAACTAAGTAAGACTGCCTTAGTGACCCCAACAGGAAGAGGTATCAGGGTGAATAGAAAAGGGGCCAACACCAGGAAGGGGAGCCATGACCAGCTGTGATCTACTGAACCTGGCCTAGCTGATGCTGACCCCAGCCTTGTAGAGTAAAGCAGGGCTGCATTACCTGGGGATGATCTGCCCCACCACCAGGGTTCACAAGTGCCTGGTGACACTTCTTAATGCAAGTTACCTGGGCATATGTGATTTGCAGGGCTCCTCTCAGATGCCTCAGCTCCAGGCAGAGTCAACCCACTGGCTATCACAGCCCCAAAAGAGCAATGACCAAACATCCTGTGGTGGTGGGCTATGCAGACTAGTCTGTAGCAACAAATGGAAGTGTCATGAAAAGCTCGTTTTGTTACCAAAGCAGTAACCTCTAGTGGTTGCAGAGCTAGTCTTCCCCCTCTAGGTCCCTGTCAAGTTCCCCTCCCCACCTTTCCCAAGGCCCATTTCCCATTTCTTAGCCTAACAGTTATTTCAGCCCATTTTTACCCCAACCCCAACATGGTCCTTGGGAAGACAGTGAAGAGAAACATTTGTAAAGTAGCAGGAATGATATTTACCTGGAGTCCACAGTAATCCACAGTAAGGAAAACAAGGTAACTTGACTTCTGGCTTAGCTCAGACAAACCCTCCACTCAAGAATCTCACCTGGGACCTACCAGCGCAAGGTGCCAGCACCCAGTTGCATTGGGAAACAATTTCAAAGTCACATTTATTATTCTTTCATCAAGAAGGTCTTCTGATTTTCCTAGAATATATCTTCCCACTACTATATTGAAAATCTCAAGCAGACTGAAATCCAAAAGACAGATGTGGTTGAACTGACTGGAAAGATATTCAAGGCACATTGTTCTTTGAGAAAAGAGATTTGTAGATCAGAATGAGAAGTATCATTTTAAGGAAAGATAGATAGACAAATGGATAGATAGATAGGTAGGTAATAGGTTATTCAATTGACTGATAAGTAGATAAACAATCTTTAATGTGCATAGAAAAAGGTGTGAAAGGAAAATGCATCATGCTTTTCATGACAGGTGGCTAGGAAGACAATGGATATAGAGTAAAAATATCACTTATTTTAAAAACTTTCATTAGTTTATAATTTTCTACTGTTTTTTCTAGCACTGTTTTAAAAGTAGTAAATACTGATTGTCAAAGAGTCAAAAGATACGGAAGATTATAAAGTGAAAGACAAAAATTCTCCTTCCTTTCTAGGTAAAAGCATCAAACTTCTCTGTGTGTCTTTTTGTAAACTACACCTTCATACAAACCCTAACATACACACATCCTTTATACAATTTTTTTAAATTAATTTATTTATTTTTAGGGAGGGAAGGGAGGGAACTAGAGAGAGAGAGAAACATCAATGTGTGGTTGCTGGGGGTTATGGCCCACAACCCAGGAATGTACCCTGGCTGGGAATCGAACCTGGGACACTTTGGTTCCCAGCCCGCGCTCAATCCACTGAGCTACGCCAGCCAGGGCTTCCTTTATACAATTTAATAAGTATATGATTATGTATAATCATACTGTTTAACTTGTATTTTAATTAATAATATGTCTTAAGCATTTTCCAAATCAATGCAAACAGATCACTTCTCATTTTTTTATACTCACCTGAGGACATGTTTTCATTGGTTTTTAGAGAGAGAAGAAGGAAAAGAGGAAAAGAAAGAGGAAAGAGAGAGAGAGAAACATCAATGTGAAAGAGAAACATCAATCAGTTCCCTCCCATACACACCCAGACCGGGGACTGTATGTGCCTGGACCAAGGCACATACCTGTGCCTGAAGCATTAACCTTTTGGTTATAGAATGATACTCCAACCAACCAAGCCATGCTGGCTAGGGCTACACTTCTCATTTTTAAATGTGACCAGTATTTCATTTTACAGATATAATAATTTATTTAATTAGTCACTTAGACATGGACATTTTTGATGATTTCCAAAATTTAATTTTTCAAACAATTATGGGGAGAATATCCTCACACTTAAAAATATGGTTTCAGAAGGAGAAGGATTTCCACAAGTATATTTGAAATATATTAACTCATGGAATCTATGTGATGAAAGTAGTATGCATTATAAATTTGATAGCTATTGAAGGCTATTGAATGCTTTTCAAAAAATGTTATACTGAATTATGCCCCCCCCTGCATTACATCATGTCTTTGATTTCCAGTTGTTTAAATTTAAATCTTAATCTGCATCTCTTTAGATATTCAGTGGCTAAGTGCATTTGTTTTTCAACAATAATTTTGGTGCCCCAAAAGAAAATATGGATAAGATATAATTCAGTCTTGCCAAATATAAGTGTATGTGCCCGTGAGTGTGTCCAAGTGTTTCCTCAAATTTTAGAGATAGTTTTACTTGTGGTCACATTTATAACTTTGAATAATCCACTGCAGACTCTTTCTTCATTTGTAAAATGTGAGTGTTTTGGGCTAGGTAAGTGGACTGGCTCACAACACAGAGCTCTAGTTCTTTCTGCAGGTTGCCTGTGTCCTGGGGGTCAGACACAGTGAAAGAGAAGTATGGGTGTCTACTTTGCCCTTGTGGGGTCCCAGTTTGTTCTTTGGGGTCCCTGAGTTTCCCTCCTGGGCTCCAGTGTGTCTTGTTCTCCCCATGTATACATTTGTTTTGTCAACATACCTGCAGTGACTTCCAGCTAACCACTAGCAATAGAGGCAACACAGAACACAGACTTCTCCATGGTCTCTGCCTACACTTCCAAGAGTATTCTCCCAGATTGTTACTATTTCCCAGCTTCTCCTACAATTGTCACCCTCCTGTGTTCTTTCTGGGCACTTTTAGGCCCACCCTCCTCCAACCATTGCTCTCAGTGAGAGTCTGCCCTTCATCTCCTCTCATGCTCTTCTCTATCACCTGGAATCAGACAAGAGCTCTCCATTCCCAGGTGGGCAGAAAATATGGAAAGACCAGCATGCTCTAAAGAAGATTTATCCCAGATGCTTATAGAACAACAGCATGATTCCTCCTGTATAACACCAATGTCTATTCTATGCCCTCTTTTATTTTTCCCATTTATTTTTAAGCCTATAAACATTTTGTGAGAAGACAAAAGTGAAGAAGGAAGGCTGAGAGGGAGAGAAGTCAACATCAGAGTGAGGAAATTGCTGTTCAGTGATCATTAATCAAATACCACTGGCCTGAAGACCTCACCTATTTCCAAGAAAATTTTTTCAGGCTGTCAGTTTCCTTGAATTGTAACTTTGGTCATGTGATCTTCCTACTTGAGTAGACCCCTATCCTTCTCAAGTAGAAAATATCACATCTCATAAAATATAGAAGGGATTTGGAGCAGTGAAGAGCTGCCTCAGAAAGGGATGGAGGGAGGATGGGACATACTCTGAGCATCTACTTCCTAAGTTTTAAGAAAGATTGTTACACCATTAAATGGTATTTTATGGAGAAATGTTTAGTGGCATGGAAAAACAGACATCATATATTTAGTTTTAAAAACAACAAAAATATTGCAAAAATTATAAAGGGCATAATGTGCCTGTGTTTATAAGACATCAAATATTACTATTTCTGGGCAATCAGATTTTGAGTTTTCTTATTTTTTACATTTTTAAAATATTTTACAATAACTGGATTCTTTCTATCATTAGAAAAAATAATATTTGCTATTTTGTAAAAGAAAGAGAGAGAAATTTAACTTGGTAGAAAGACCTCACCCTAAGTTTGGGCTTAGTACCACAATAATGTATGATTCCCAAAATCGCTGGAAGACATGCTTTTAACTCAGCTTGTCCAAACTCAAATTTGTGTTTGTTCCTTCCAAACTTGCCACTTTTTAATTCTTCTCTGTTTTTGTGATTATCTCTCCACTCATTGAGTTAAACAAGCTAAAACACTTACCTACCACCATCAGAAAAACTGGAATTCTAAAATATCTCTTAATTTTAGTCTCTTCTCTTCTTACCTCCAGCCAGTAGACTCCTCTACCCACCCCCATCTAAGTCTAACCACACATCATTCTCTGTCTTAGACCACCACTGGTGGAGCTCAAGATCTGCTTTTTCCACTTTGGTTCAGCACCATCCCAAACCATCCCAACTCCTATACTGATGTGGGTACTGATGGCTATCCTTTACTAGGTATCTTTTTCTAGTTGCAAGTCTAACATCAAGTATAGTAGAATGGAAATTTTGTATTTCTACCCACCAAATCCGTTACTTCTCTAGCCTTCACTGTTTTAGGAAATTATATCATTTACTTAGCTCATTCCCAAACCCTGAAGGTGTCCAGCTCATTCATCAGTGCAAAGTCTCATCAACCAGAGGTCCAAAGCAAATCTTAAATTCTCCCATTTCATTCCACCTATATTACCACTAGCAGAGTCCTTACCAACATCATCTCTTGTCTACAGTACTACAGTAATCTTTTAACTGGTCTCCCTGTTTTCATTCCTCACCATATAATCTATTATCTGTACATAACCCAGAGAGATCTTAAAATCAAAGCAGAACAAGAACCAGGTTGAATCCCCCCACTGAATTAGCATTGCACATGGAAACAAAACGGACTCTTTCTCTTGCACTACTTGTTGCTGCTCACTTCTTGGAAATCACCTCTCACCAGTTTACTCACCAGATTCTAAGCACACTAACCCCCTTCAACTGCTCCAGCAGAACAAGGCTGACCACAGCTCAGGGACTCACTCAGTGCTGGTTGCGTCTGCTGCCAGGGATGTTTCCTACTTGCCTTTTTTGTGGCCTTCCCTCCTCATCAGACAAAGTGCAGAGCATACATAACTTTCTCATAGAGGCTTTGCTTATAACCAATTTAGGCAAATGACTAACCCCCAGTCTACACCCCTTCTTTCACACTATTTTATTTCCTCCTTTGCATTTATGACTCTGTTAATGGACTTTGATATTACTTATCAGTCTTCTTCCACTAGAAAGTAAACCTCATTTTTTGTTTTATTTTTAGCCTCATCCAAAGATATGTTAATTGATTTTAGAGAGAGGAAGGGGGAGAGGGAGAGAGAAGGAGGAGGGGAGAGAGACACATCAATGTGAGAGAGAAGCATCTATTGGTTGCCTCCCATATGTACCCTGACCAAGAATTGAAACTGCAACCTACGTATGTACCCTGACCAGGAATTGAGCCTCCAACCTTTTTGGTGTAAGGACAATACTTCAACCAACTGAGTCACTTGGTCAGGACTGTCTGGGTGGTTTTTTCACTGCTGTTTTCTCGAGTCTAACAAAGTCCCTGTGATTATTAAATCTTCATTGAATGGATAAATGAATGAATCTCTAGAACTTCCTAACAGTTTTTAAATTGGCATATTGCACTGTTTCTGTGAGATTAAGTCCCAGCCATAATCTAAGATTTCATAGTTTAAACTTAAATTAACTATGGAGAAGCTGACTACCTTGCCAAGTTTGCCAGAGACAAAAGTGCCTCACTGCTGTGCAGCTGGTAAAGACATTAATAGCATGCAGGCATCAGTAATAAGAGCACACTGAGGAGCCATGGCACCCCCAGAACTGAAGAGTCCCTCATGCCAAGGGATCTGAGGACAACAATTGCCACTCTCTGGCATCTGTGGTATGTGCTGTGGGAAGCAAGCAGCTGTCCCAGGATAGATCAGGGAGCAGAGGACAAGCTTCACTTTCTGTCAGTGTGCTTCTGTCCTGATCTGGAAGAGGTTCTATTCTTTAGAAAAGAAAAATCCAAAAGCATTCTAAAAGAAGAAGGGGAAATGTAGATAGATGAAACTCAAGAAGGACAGAACCCTATTGTTTCTTTTCTATTAGATGCATACTTGCACTCCAATCATCAAAATAGTCATATTAGTGTTGACACTGCACACCTACTAAAGAACTTTGAGCTCTCCCACACTCAGTTGCACAAGCCATATGTAACCAGGACTCAGGAACACTGACCTTGCATGTCCTGTTTGTCCTCAGAGAGCAGCCCTTACAGAGTATTCTTGAGAGCAATGACCACTGTCCAACTCTAACAGACTGAAGCAACATGACTAATCATAATTCAAACAGCTCAAATAAACAAAGCCCATTTTCAACATTTTCCTCCAATTTTTTACATTGTTGCTTGGAACCACACATGTTCTAGGCTCTGTGCACAGTGTTTGAAGAGACAGTGAGATACACTAATGGAAAAACTGAGGAAATGAAACTGTGAGGAAGGCAGCAGTGCCTTGGTGTGTGAGAACAGAACATCCATGGCAGCTAACCAGGCAATAGGTTCAGAGAATAATCTGGCTGACATATTTGCCTCATTGTCCAGAGTGAATTAAATTTTGCCTTGATTGTGCTGTGACCATAAAAGCAATAGCTTTGGATGCACATCTTTGGAGGGTAGAAGCTGACATTAAGGCAGCATCAGAGTATGCTGAGGTAAAGATTTATAGCTGCAAGTATAGGTTGAAGGGATGGTCCATAGGTACTTCCTTTTTCTTGTTTCATTAAATATATTCCAGGAGTGATGGAATCATAATCAAAATTAAAGTATAAACTCATGGAGAAAGCAGATCCAGGGAAAGGGGTAAAGGCAGGTTTTCTAGATAGGCAGGGTGATCTAAAACTCAAATCCACACAGGGATAACAAAGCCTTTCCTCACAGGAGTATGTTAGCTCTTTTTCGTTAAATCACCAGAACAAGCAAAAACCAGAATCTTGGCTTCAGCCCAGTCTCCTACACAAATACAAGGTGGGGCAAAAGTTGATTTACAGTTGTTCATATGGAAAATAATACAATAATTACTAAATAATAGAACAAATAAACTCCATGTGTGTCATACTCACAACTATAAAGCTACTACTGCCCCACCCTGTATTATTAGTCAGAGTAGTTGATCCCTTGAAATCTGAGCTCACAAGGTGAGGGAGAGGAGGTAACTGAGAAGAACATACAATAATAAAAAGTAATACATTGTTCTACATCAGATGAAGGAGAATTAATAGACTAAGACAAATAAAGAATTTAAATATAATAAACATTCTTGAAGAGAAGAGAGATAATTTTGACATGAAATAAAGCCAGAAGCTTTAAAGAAGAATCAAGTAGAAATACTAAACATGAGAAATATGAGTTAAAAATAAACTCAAAACATGGGATGAATTGTTGAGTGGATACAGCTAGATAGGAAATGCGTGAGCTAAAAGACTGGGTAAAGAACTTATCCCAAAAGAAATAAAAAGGGACAAAAAGAAAATCTACTTGGAAAGTTAAATGTGATTGATATAGTGGACAATATAATATTTCTATATGACAAGTCTAACAAGCAAAAATATATACAAGAAAGATAATTTAAAGAAAAAACATTAAATTTTACTAAAGAAAGATGAAAGTCTTCAAGTTGAAAGGCCTAACTATGTACCAGGAGATAGATAAGAAAAAATATACTGTAAAAACAGTATAAAAATAGTAACAATACCATAGTCAAAGCAAAATTCCAAAAGTGTTCAGTGAGAAGGGGCTAACCATTTCCAAAAAAGAAAAATCAGAAGCTGATTATCATCAATTTTCTAATACCATGGAAAATAAGATGGTAATATTCATACTCGCACCCATATAATTGAAGGAAAAAAACTTCAAAACAATATTTTATGTTTAGCTACATTCCACTGTGGTAGATACTGGCCAGCAGTATCCGCAGCCGCTGCGAATGCTCAAAGTGCAAGAGAAATACACATGGACTACCAAGTTCTGTGGAGGAATAGGGCCACTCTCTCTAAAGGAGGGAGAGGACTCCGAGCCGCTGCCTGAGTAGGCTTTTATTAGGAATACAGATACAGTTTGTTGATTACAGTCTGGCAGGGAAGATCAAACAGGTAGATAACTTTCAAAGAGCTAGAAGGGCTCACGCTGAGTTGGGGTCTTTTCACCTAAAACACTACAGGACCTAAAGGGCTAGTTTCATTTCCTGCCCATGTCTTCATATTCTAATTAAGAGTATCCTCCAGCAAAGTAAGCTTCAAAGGATGTTGCATATTCCCTGCTTTAGGTCTAATTATCCTGGGAGGTCCACTGTCTGGTCTGGACTGCACCGCCCCTTATCATTGCCACAGGCCTGAGTCGGGAAGAGGAGACAAAGGCAGCCAGGAGATTTGAATTTCTCACAGGCAGAGTAAGAACTCAGGCTTGTCAAAGCTGAGGGGGTGGGGGTCAATCACCACCACCCCCCCCCGCCGTCTTTTCCACAGTCCCCTGAGTCTCTCCCTGAGGGCCTTCTCACATGATAGTGCCTGTCTTAGATCCATCCTCCTCTGAGCAATGCTATTCATCATTGGCTAACCAACCAAGCAATGGGGGCCAGACATGGAGCAGGCAGTGCTCATGCCAGGGAGATAGGCTTGTTTCCTTAGTGTCTCTCACTCAGCATTAGCTATGGGGGGTTGCAGCTCCTGAAACCAGTCAGGACGGATCCCAACATTCCACTTTAAGTGACAAGGCAAAAATGTGCTCTTAGAAGTCTGTTACCTAAGACTTCTTAGTGCTGATGAGACCTCTTTGAAAAATCTTGAAAGAAGTCCTACAGCAAGAAAAAATTAGGTGATAAAGAAAAGTAACATTGAGTAAATAGCAATGAAACTGTTGTTTCTAGTAAATTGAGTACACAGAAAGGATTACTTCTAATAATCCAGAACTAAAATTGAGAGATACTTGGTAGATTCTAAGTTTCCACCATAAAAAGCCATAGCCCCACTGCTGTGGTTTCAGTGGACCAAGCTGGGATCTGACCTTCCATCTCACCTCACCTTCAACAAACACACATGAGGCAGCCATCCAACTCTTCTGGTCAGCAGAAGCAAGTGGTTACACTTTGTTTCCCCAAAGGATAGCATCATCAGGACTGAGCAGGCAGCTGGCCCATCATCCCCCTGGCTCTTATCCCCTCACCACTAAACATGTACACTCCCCCTACTTACTGTTTGTACAACTGATGAAATCTGAATAAGAGCAGAGGATTGTTTCAATATAAATCTCTTAGCTGTGATATTTTACAATAGTTATAAAAGATGGTACCATTAGGGTAAATTTAGTGAAGGGAGTATGGGATTTGTATTAATTCTTACAACTGCATACCAATCTACAATCTCAAAATAAAATGTTAAAGACATTAGTATATGGACATTGCCTGAAAGCATGTGGCTGTATAGTTAATATAATATCTTTGTCAAAACAGATAAATATTCAGAAAATTAGCAAAGATATTTGAGCTGAATAATATGATGACTAAACTCAAGCTAATAGTTACATATAAAATGTACAGCATCATCAACAAAGGAGATATTTTTCTCTCTTTTTATCCACCTGGCATCCAGTGTGATAACAGAATTCATTAATAACTATAATTGACAATCTGTGCACAACGAATGGCAGCATTTATTGGCAATATGGAAAATGGAACATGTGTACCTGGGATATACAAAAAGCTTCCACAAACTGGCAAATGATAAAAGCAGACAATTCATAAAGGGAGAACACATAGCTAACAAGTATATGAAGTGTGAAGAGATGCTCAAAATTTCTATAAATCCAAGATATGCAAATTACAAAAGCAGGGAAGTCTCTCCTCTCCTCTCCTCTCCTCTCCTCTCCTCTCCTCTCCTCTCCTCTCCTCTCCTCTCCTCTCTCTATTCCTTTCTCCCTCCCTCCCTCCTTCCCTCTCTCTCTCTATCTACCTATATCTATGTATACTTTCAATGTGTTTTTATCTTGGATTGGCAGGAGTAGCAAATTGATTGTTATCAGCAAAAGGTCTGGGGAGATGGGAACCATCATGTTTATGTGCAAACCCCACATGTGAACTGGCACAACCAGGTAGAGCTCATTAAAGTCAGCATGTTTATTACTCATGAGCCAGGAATTCCACTGTAGGGTTATACCCCACACATTTCACCAGCAAGTCCACTCAGGAAGGGTGTTGAGGATTTCCATGGCTGTGGTGTCTGAGATTGGTGAAATGTATGGCATTCAGACTGGACAACACCTACAGCAGTTAGAAGCAGTGAGCCAGAAATGCAGAAAAGCCAGAGGGGAGCTTACTGGGACACTGATTACCTACAGAATGAGGATCTAGCACACACATTCTATGGGCATTCAAGACAAACATAATGACATTTTACAAGAGTACATATGTCTTCATGGCAGGTGCATGCAAAAACTGGCACCTCTGGAGGTGGGATTAAAATAGGGGTAGGGAGTTAGAAATAAGTGGGGTAAAAGTGAAACCATAAGAATTCTCTACATTGACTAATGAGAAAAATGGTATAAATAAAGTATAAATAAAGAGAAAATAACAGAAGACTGTTTTGTGAAGGTAGTGGGGTGGGAGGAGTAAAACTAGCATCTTTCCAGGAAGTCGCCTCTGGATGGGGCAGAGGTGGAGAGTCTGGCAAGAATGGAACATGTACACTTTGGTAAAAATAGAAAAAGAGAGAAGGAACAAAGACTCTGGTGTGAGCAAACAAACAAATTGACGTCTGGCTGCATCACAGCCTTGGGGCCTACTTCTGCCTGACTACTCCTCTGTTTTCCACCTCCCACTGTCACCAGCCAGCTCGAGTGCAGCCAGAAGTAAGTGCGTCACACACTTTTTGCTAGCCTGCTCCTTCCAAGTGGGTGCTTGCAGTCTGGCCCAGCATTTCTCTTCCTACAGGACAGGGTGCTGGAGAGATAGTCTGGTGTGCAGAAAAGATGTCTGCCCCATGGGAGGCCTTGCCAGTGCAAAGCTGCCTAGTAACCTGATGCTCTTTCCCAAGGAAAATGCAACCATTGTTTCTACACAAAATATGCCCTGTCCCTGAATAGGCCTGTCTGCAGAAAGTTCTCCAAAACTCTGAAAGAAAAAGCTGCAGAAAATGTGCTCTGGATTCAGTTTCCCAATACAGTTTTTAGTGAAGAACAGGGAGGCACACTCAGCTCAAGGAGCCATGAGAGGGACAGGGCACAGGACAAGCACAAGCTGCCCACTGCATCCTGGTCAATCAGGCTCTTGAGCCTCCCTTGTCACAAACCCATCAAAACCTTGGCAGCCACTACCTACTCAGTTCAGGTTTCCCCAAGAGCCAGATCTTAATGAAACCATGTGCCAGTGGGGCCTGAGCTTACCCTCCACAGCCTCAGGCCTTCTCCAAAGATTGCCATGGCCTTTGTACCCCCACTCCAAACCTCTCTAGAACTGATTAGACATCCACAGCCTCCACCTAGTCTCTTGAGAGTGGGAGCAAGGTGGACAGAATGGGCCATTCCTGCCTCCAGCCAGGGGATCTCTCCTGGCTGGACAGCCTGGTGGTGGGTGAGGGCCTAGGGCAACACTTTCCAGCTCTATCCAGGCCTGCAGGCCCCCCTCCCCACATCCCTGTCCCTTTAGGCCCCAAGTCCAGAAGATCACTGTGAGGAATTGGTGCTGAGACACTCCTGCTACCATGGTGAGTCAAATAAATGAAACTATTATTGAGTCCCACTAATCATTTTACTAATAATAGTAAATTTTTAATTAGGAAAGTTCATACTTCAATTCTGAATAAGATATTTTAATAGCATTTTTAAAAGGCCATGGGGTTCAACAATTGTCCCCTTCTCTTATAACCAGCAAGGCCCCTCCCCATTATGTAGGTCCTGCTCCAACAGGTCTTCCACTTTAACTGTGGGCACCACTCCCTAACACCTGTGCATGCTGCATTCACTGCCATACTCCTCCTGGAGCAGGTGGACCCACAGATGTCCAGATGCCCAAATGGAAGGAATAAACCTGGAACCACATGTCTACTTGGGGGCATCAGGAGGTGTGACAGCACCAGGTAGAACAAGTTTGAGAACCATCAGGGATGGCCAACTTCCTCTTCCTCATCCCAGAATCAGATGGGGTATGGGAGACCATTCCCTCTATCCTGCCTGGATGTGGGCAATGGCTTGACCCAAGCCTATCAGGGGCCAAGGTATTGACAAGAGCTGGCAGGACTGCCCACCCGAAGCATGACAGGAACTCCAGGCTGGGGCCAAGTGGCCTCAGAGGCAGATGCCCAGAGAGGTTCCCAGGGGTTGGAATGGGGTCTTTCAGGGATTCTTGATTCTCAGCTTATGTTCCCCCAAACTTCATCACCACTGGAAGCACTGTTTAGATGATTTATTCTTGAAACAGCCATGCTTCTCTTGTGAACACCTGGAAGACTGCACTGTAGAAAACGTGGCCAGCCGTTCACTTTTCTAATTACTCCAAAGCTTGGGTAATCAGATTCTCTGACTCAAGATCCATCTCAAGCATTTCTCCCTCAGGCAGTGGGAGCTAGCATCTGAGATACTCACCCAGGCCTGGGCATTCCTGAGGTAGTGACTCCAGTGAAATATGCCAGAATTCATCTCTCTCCTGATGATTTTAATGCATATTTACCACCTTAAGTAGTCTGGGAGGGGATCTCTCTACACACTCTTCCTCTTTCTCTAAATGGTTTCAGTATCACCTTCCCAGAAGGAGCTGATGATCAGGTAGAACTGCTGCCCTTCTGGGGCCTAGAAGGACACAGGAAGAGAAAGGAGCCTTGGAGCTTCATAGCCCTGGGTGGGAGACAGGTAAGGAAGGGTCCAACCCTCACTCTGACCTAACTGTCTGGGGTCTCCTACGCTTGGCATGGATCAGGCCTATTAGTGTGCTAGGGGTGTTGTAACAAACACCACAGGGTGGGAGTCTTGAACAACAGGCATTATCATCTCACAGTCCTGGAGGCTGGAAGTCTGTGGCCAAGGTGTCAGCAGGGCTGATTTCTCCTGAGGCCACTCTGCTTGGCTTGTAGAGACATCCATCTTCTCCCTGCATCCTCACACAGTCTTCCCTGTATATGTGTCTGTACCCTAACCTCTTCTTCTTATAAAACACTAGTCACATTAAATTAGGACCTACCCTAACAACCTAATTTTAGCTTAATTAATCTCTTTCAAGGCCCTATCTCCAAATACAGTGATATTCTGTGGTGCTAGGGTTAGGACTCCAAACATATGAATTTGTAACAGGACAACTTAGCCCATAACAAAGGGTGTCTTCCAGCCCCACACTCTGCTATCCTCACTTCTCCTGCAAGATAACAAGATGACAGAGGCTGAGGCAGGATGCTCCAAAATCAGCCTCAAGGCTGGAGATGTTCTGAAAAGACATTAGAAAAATATACTTGGCAGTACTTGAACATAGGAAGTCTTTTCCCATCTTGTTCACTGGGGCAGGGATCAACATACTATGGCTAGAGCCAAATCCCAGGTGGTTCTTGGTCTTACAGATGACTCTGTGGTGAGGCACACCCATGCCCCTGTGTACAGCCATGTCTGTGGTTGCATCTGCAGTTTCACAGTTGCAATAGAGAGCACACAGTCCCCAAAGCTTAAAATATTTATGGGAAACTGCCAACCCCTCACCAGAGTTCAAATTCCTGTGGCAGGGACTTTGCCATTGGCCCACAGCTGTGTACCCAGCCCCTACAGCTCTGCATGGCACATAGCAGGGGACCAAGTAATACCTGGAGAATGGACAGATGATCGTGTGCACATGGAACTGAAGATATGGTGAGGTGGAGCCCAGGAAACTCTTAGAATGATCCAGTGAAAACTTTACACCTTAACACTTTTATACATGATGCTCACATGCATCAGGCTGATGTTCATCTTGTGTCCCCTACAAGACCACAGCAAGCACTTACTAAACCCTGTCAGGAAGGGCCTGGATGTTTTTGCTAGTGCTCTCAGGAGCTTCTGCCCACAGGACCTGCTATTGAAACTCTATGTCCCACTAAGAATAGAAAACCCACTACCCCCATGACCTTAAGCACACCACCTGCCTCAATGGCCTCTGCAACACAATGACATTGACTATACTTGATATGTTCTAAGACACTATCTAGAGCTCAAATCAAAGTGTGAAAGGTGTTGGTCAAATTTTCAGCCAGATGGAGCCCTTTCCAGAAGGGGTCTGCTCAACATTCCTTCAATTAAGATTCCATGCTTGGACCCTAAGGAACAAGATCTTTTTTTTCTCCCCCAAATTTTAGTGCTACAGTGTTCTAGGTCTTGTCGCCACCCCCAAAGAAACCCAGGACCTGAGACACACAGTGCTCCTCTTTCCCTGACCTACAGCTACATTATGTTTGAGTGATCCTGGCCCTCCTGACCCTCCTGACTTTAAGTGAATTCAGAGTTCCCAAGGATATCCTTCCATTTCTCAGGACACTGGCACATGCCATGGCAATACTATTGTCTTCCCCACAGGTCTGCTCACTGGCACAGATACAAATTAACTTTTTGGAATAACCTTGGGCATCCCATTATTCCCCAAGGTGCAATTCCAAAATAAACTCCCAGATGCCTGCTTCCTGGAACATTTGCACCAACTCTTAAACTTGAGAGGCAAGAGGAAGAAGGAAGAAGGGAGGAAGAAATGGTTCCTCTATGGGTGTCAACATTCAGCCTCCTGAAGAGGAGATGCAGATGTGGCCCACATGGGCCACCTGGGCCTCCTCACAGGGCTGGGAGCGGGCCTTCCAGGGTCAGATGCCTGAGTGGGAACACTGGTTCTCATTCTTCCTGGGAGTGGAACCATTCGAATGCTTCACTTTCCACATTTGTAAAATAAACTGATGTCATAGAACTTCTAAGAAAATTAGCAGTAATTACAAATATAAGCTCTTGGCACCAGCAGCTGGCATGCACAAGAGGTCAATCAATACAGAACATATATGAAACCTGGAGAACAGGATGACAGCGGCAAACACACAAAAATTCACAAGAATAAAAAAGAAAGAAAAAAAGGCATATTTTTTTCATTTAAATCTTTTGAAAAATTTCAATTACAGTTTACATTAAGTATTATTTTGTATTTGTTTCAGGTGTATAGCACACAGGAAGCATATTTTCTAAATGTCCTGGGAATACCTTTTCCCAAAGCTTTATCAGGATGAAGTGGAAGCTAATAGTTGAGCTTTGTCCTCCAGACTCACACACACATACATACAAATATGTGTAAAGACATGGTGTGGACAATACCTGGGTGGATACATTCTCCTCAGTACCCTGTCATAATGTCTATCCATCACACACATCCAAGACATCAACTGGAGAAACATTTTCTGTCTCATCTGCTCAGTTTGGCTTTGCCTCAGCTAGAGCAACACACAGTAAGCTTATTTCAAGACACAGTTTGGCCCGACCAAGAATAAAACCAAATGTTCATGCCAGGAGTGAGTTGGGTCACCTCAAATGCATTCCTCATATACTTTGGTTTCTACCCAGCTCCTTCACAGGTAAAACACCTCATCTTCCAAAACTACACAGCTAAATTTAGTATGAATGTGTGAATGCAAAGTGCTTCTATTATTAAGCTGACACAGAGAGATAAATATTTCTCTGGTGACATCTAGCAGCTCCTGGCATCCAGGGATGCTTTTCCCAAAATCCTTTCCAAATAGGGAACTTGCAGCACTCTGAAACTGAACCAAGGGAACCCCAAAGAATCTGTGGATTTGAAAATATTCAATGCATACTTGAAATATCTTTTGCCTTAGGTATTCAGAAAGAACTCTAAACTGAAATATGAAGCTCTCATGATCATGGAGAGTGTCACCTACCAACTGCACTGAAATCCTATGGGTCCCTGGCTGGTGCCGTGGAAACTGCATCAGCACCCTCAGTCCACTCACACCAACTATGGGTACTTACACATTCAGTCTCAGCCTCGAAAACACCATGATTCTAATTCAATCACTCACTTGCTGGGGAGCAAGGGCTATATTCTTTTTCCAGGAAGATATTTTAAAATTTCAAAAATAGTGAATGGCTTAAAATTCAGATGAATTAAAGCTGTACAATACTAGAGTTTATTGAGTGCTATGTTCTAGGCATTGGGTTCCCACTATTTTATTTGATCTCACCACAACTCAATGGCATAAGGATGGTTACCAATCTCATTTTGCATTCTTTCCTTCAATAATAACAAGTATTTATTGGTACTTTCCTTATACCTGACATCATTCTAGTTGCTAGGCAGATGGCAGAGAACCAACGTCTTTCCCAGGGGGAGCTGATAATCTAATGATGAGGACAGACCACAGTAGCAATCACCAGTCACACAACTACAGGTCATGCCAGAGAATGATTAGTATCTCAAAGAGAAATGAATCAGGGAAAACAGCTCACATGAAGGGAGCAGGGTCAGAAGTGACTTCTAAGAGGAGATGACATTTAAGGATCAATGTAAGTGAAGGATCAGTTGGGGTGTGGGGAAAGGCTTCTCGTGGAAGACAGGGCCAGGGTGTCACTGGGGCTGGAGGGTGAAGAGCAAGAGGTATGGGGCATGTTGACATCAGAGAGGTAGGAGAGGTAAGCAGGGCTGAGTATCAGGACAAGGTGTGAGTGCAAAACATCTTGGATTTTAAGTTGGATGGGAAACAAATAGAGGGCACTTTACTGCAATATTTTCCATTCCTTATACTATACTCTTTAAAGAAGACTAATCACACTTCATGAAATAGACTTCATAACCCATTAATACACTTACAGCCATATAGTTTGGAAGAGATTCTTTAGTGGGTAGCCCTTGCTTCTGAATTATATTATTGAAATGTAGACATTTAAAAAGAAATCTATCATCACAAGAAAAAATGTGTAACGAGGTGTGGCAATAAGTGTTAACTGGACTTATTGTGGTGACCATTCTTCAATATATACATTTATTGAATCATTTTGTTACACATCTGAAACTAATATAACATTAGGTGCAAATTATGTTATTAAAAATGCATCCACAAAAGGAAAAGATCAAAGGACAAGTTTGACTGTCTTGTGTACACTGTCAGAAGAATTAACTACAAAGTGAGTTTAAAAACATAATCAAATTATCACCCTTCTATCTTACCTTTTATGTTTGTTGCCTTAAAACTAAGGATGCCAAATGGCCAAAATGCCTTGAATGGCAATGTAGATCCCTCAGGTTCTCCAAGAAGCCATGAGCTATCAGATTCACCAGCCTGTCAGCCCCACTCCCTAGTGTCCTAGCTCTCATGTCTAGGCCACATCCCACTGCGGGGCATCTGCTGGCCCTGGCCAGAGATAGACAGGCAGAGAAACCTAGATGTATGGATGCTGCCTCAGCATGAGTCCTACAGCTCCAAATCTGGAGTCTAGGTATGTGGCACCTCTTCTTATTTCAAGCTGGCACTTTAATCACAAGATTCCCAGGCCTTAGAAGAGCATGCAAAGTCACTTACTGGGTACTCATGCTGCCTTGTAGGATCATGAATTAACTCCCAGAGCAGACATAAACAGACACAGGTCTCCAGAGAGGACACATAGCATCTACCAAGGTGATTATCCCATGTCTCTTACCCTGTCACAAAATCCTGTCTAGAAATGCAAACTGGCCATATGTCTCCCCACAAGGTCCACTATACTCCTGCAAACCAGGCAGTCACCAGCCACCACTGTCCTCTTTCCAGAACAAGATGGTCCTTACCACTCATGGGTACCATGGAGACCTTCATTCTAGGCCTAGAAACCTATGGATTCCAACCCAAAAGCTCATGCTGACCTTGAAGTTCTCCTCCAGCGGGTGCTCCTCAGAGCCTGGGCCTGAGGTGTGTGTTTCAAGTTGTCATATACCACTTACCCCTGTCCTGGGAGATGACCAGTACTTGGGAAAATCCAGGGAGCATAGCCTCAGAAACATGGCATCTGCTTTGGCGTTTTCAGACATGACTTCCCTTGGGAACTTCTGCACCCACAGCTCAGCCTCCATTCACCTTCCCCTGTTAGCTCTTCTGTGGGTGTAGGTCTGCTTCTCTTAAGCACCATCCAGAGTAAACCATGTTTCTAAGATTTTGTCCACTCATTTCTCTGTGAGAGTCTGTCCTAATAGTTCACATGCAACAAAATGTCCTGTGTGTTTTTAGCCCCACATGAGTGACTTGGAGTCAGAACTCCCCAGAACCCCTCACCATAAGTGACTGCTAAAGGACTGTGGGGTTTTCTGTTTGCTCAGCAGAGTGACTGCAGTTGTGCCCACTTCATCATGTTCTCCCCACTGCAATTCTCTGATCAATTACTGTGTAAGGACACAGTGACAACAAAATAAAGAAGAACACATTATCAGTTAGGATCTTGTGAAAGGAGAACAGACCCAGATTACCCACCCATTACAGTGGAGGGAGTGCTGGAGAGAAGGTGAGTGGGCTGCCTAGGCACAGGCCATGGGGAGAGGACCCAGGGGAAAGCTATACTCACACATCTGCAGCCTTTACTACTTCTCTTGTTGTGATGCATTCAGGGCTACAAAGTTAAGGAACTCCTTCTGTTTTTTTTTTAATTCTGCCCCCACACACTTATTTAATAAGTCAATTCATTGCAGTTACTTTATCATGCAGAGTTTCACACTTAGATTCCAAAATGTACATTCAACATGAGTGGTGTGAACTAAATTTCCAAGGGCCTACGTATATGTATATTATAAATCACGTACAGTATTTTCACCATAAGCAGTTTTGCCATAAATACCTTTGCCACAAGCATTTTCACAGCACAACTAATTGTCCCTGAGATGATTTCACCATATACAATAAACTAATGAAAAATTAAAGGGGTATATTTAAAAGGATATTTTAAAACATAAAAATTAATTTAAAAATGAAGAAGGCTTTAAAAACTAAACAAGGAATCAATAATTAATGCTCTCAAAGACTGCTGTGAATTAGCAGCCATCTCTTTTATATTTACACAGCTTGTAAATTATTGGTTTTGATGTGTAGAAGGGATGACTGTGCTCACTGAGAGATTTACAAACTGGTATGTGATTATTTTCTAGTACAGGATGCAATCTGGCTTTACACATAGCTTTGCTGTCTGTTTTTATGTAATTGTTTTCATCCACTATTTTAAGATCAGCATGCCTGCTTGTCTCTGTAGAGGCCATTATGAAGACTGAGATTTAAGTAATATAAAAATGGGAGTAACTACCAGAACTTTGTCAATAGACAAATTAAACCAAAGTGACAAGTAACTCAAATACATTGTCTACCAAGTGTAAACCCAACTGCCAACCTATTATGTTATCTTTTATGGTGAAATTGCCTTATAGACAATTAGTTGTGCAACAAAGATGTTTACAGCAAAATGTTTAGAATAATCCTAAATATGGGTTTGCATATTTATTGGGCCAATACTCTAACTTATTGTACATTTTTAATACCTTTATGCACATATGCACATGAAATGCAGGAGAAAATATGTCATGCACCCTCTCTCATATATGGGGTGGTGTATGTATGTCTGTGTCTATGCATGTATTAATAATTAATTACAATGACCCAGAGACTCCTTGAGTTGAACAAAGTAAATTTAAGAGCTGGGGTAGAGCAATAAACTCTTCCTTTCACATCTTCAGATTGTTCTCCATTATCTGTCTGGGATGATAAATTTTGGGGGCAGATGGAGCTCCCACTGTGGCTGTCATTACAGCTGGCTTCACAGACCTTTTAAGTTACTCCCTGAAAACCCTAGGCTTTTTGTCCCCATGGTCAAGAACATGGGAAATATTTGCATCTCTCTGATGGCTAGTGATGCTGAGCATCTTTTCATGTGTCTCTGGGCCCTCTGTATGTCCTCCTTGGAAAAGTGTCTATTCAAGTCTTTTGCCCATTTTTAATTGGGTTTTTTATCTTTCTGGTGTGGGGTCAAGTGAGTTCTTTATATATTTTGGAGATCAAACCACAATGAGATACCACCTCACACCAGTCAGAGTGGCCAACATAAGCAAATCAACAAACAAGTGTTGGAGAGGATGTGGAGAAAAGGGAACCCTAGTACACTGTTGGTAGGAATGCAGACTGGTGCAGCCACTGTGGAAAATAGTATGGAATTTCCTCAGAAAACTAAAAATGGAACTGCCTTTTGACCCAGCAATTCCACTGCTGGGACTATATCCTAAGAGCCCTGAAACACCAATCCAAAAGAACCTATGCACCCCAATGTTCATAGCAGCACTATTTATAATGGCCACATGCTAGAAGCAACCTAAGTGCCCATCAGCAAATCAGTGGGTCAAAAAACTATGGCACATTTACACAATGGAATTCTATGCAGCAGAGAGAAGGAAGGAACTTATACTTTTTGTGACAGCATAGATGGAACTGGAGAGCATTATGCTAAGTGAATAAGCCAGGTGGTGAGGGACAAATACCATATGATCTCACCTTTAACTGGAATATAATCAACAAAAGAAAAAAGCAAACAAAATATAGCCAGAGACATTGAAATTAAGAACAATCTAACAATAGCCAGAGGGGAGGGGGAAGGGGACAGTGGAAAGAAGGGTTTTCAGGAACTACTATAAAGGACACATGGACAAAACCAAGGGGGAGGGTGTAAGCAAGGGAAGGAGGTGGGTTTGGAGGGGGTAGGGGGAAGGGATAAGGAGAAAATACAGACAACTGTAACTGAACAACAATAAAATAATTTAAATTTAAAAAAAAGAACATGAGAAATAGGTCATAGCTTCAGAAGAATGTTCTGTTGTAAAACAAGTTACCTCTGCTCCAGATAGCACCTTAGACTCATACTTTACACTCTCTCTTATACCCCAACCACAGTATTTAAATAAAGTATATATACATATGCACATATACATGTGTATACATCCACATACTTACATACCCAAGCTCATCTCAGAATGCAGAGGGACTCACCCAGCCTCTGAAGTATGAACAATCCCAGAAAGACATGTGTTACTGAATATATTTGTGATTCCCCATGTAATTTAGTGAAGTTAAAACTTGCAGCATGCATCTCCCCTCCAGGGCATTTAGGGGTGGCTCTTGTATCCCCAGCTTCCCCACAGCAGTCCTCTGACCATGGGCAACTGCATCACCAGAGATTCTGATCCAAGTGACCCTGTTCCAGCCCCAGGCCACATCTTCCAAAACAGAATCCCTGTGGGCCAGGCCCTAGCCTAAGCTTTAACAAGTCCCAGGCAGGTTCTTAGGGCCACTGCTCAGCTTAAGGTCCTCCACCTGGCCAGAGGAACCCCCTAGGAAGTCATCCCTAGGAAGTTTAGTAACTGCATAAATGCAGAGAAGGGGCAGAGTGCTGGTTCTCACTTTATTTAAACCTGAGTGAGAGCAGTCTCAGAGGAACCCATTCAGGCTCCCCTCCCTACACTTGGAGCTCACATTCCGACCTTCCACATGGACCCTACCATTCTATGTATAAATGCTCTCCAGCTGCTCTCTGGCCTGTTTGGGCCTTTTCTCTGTTCAGATATGCCTTGAGTATGCACAATTGTAAGCCCATTTGGTGGTTGAGAAGAAACTCTTTCTAAGACTGTAGACTGAACTTACAAGTGCCCATAAGATTCACCATGGTGAGCAGCTGGAACTGGAGGGAAATAGCTAAGGTCAGACCCAAGGCCATGATCTGGAGATCAGGAGTCCCCATGCCACCATGTTCTAGCTGGACAACCAAGGGGTCTAAGGACTCCAAATGCTTTCAGACCACTATGAAGGTTTATTGTAGTTATAGACTGGATGCCTATTTCCCCAAAATCTATATGTCGGAGCCCTAACCTCTTATGTGGCAATATTTGAAGGTAGGGCCTTTGGGGTGACGAAATTTAGATGAATACATGAGGGTTGGGCCACATGATAGAATTAGTGCCCTTATAAGAAAAAGAAGAGTCCAGAGCTCTCTCTCTCTTCCATGTGTGGACACAGTGAGAGGTAGCTGTTGTTAAGTCAGGGAGAGAGTTCTAACAGAAACAGAGTCACTGGCACCTTGATTTCAGACTTCTAGTACCAATAATTGTGAAAGACAAATGTCTATTTTTAGCCTGTCCAGTTTATGATGTTTTATTATAGTAATCTGAGCAGACAAATACAGTAATCAAGGTGGAAGACAGAAGTCATCTTATTTAGCAGACTGCAAAACCAATGTGTCAGTTTCAGGCACTTGGATCTGGGGTGGCAGAGCACTGCTGTGTTCAAGTCCAGAACATTCAGGACAGCCTGTTGGCCCATACCTTCCTCATCCCTTGATCTCCTTAACAGAGTCTGCTCTTGCCCCTATTTCTCAGCCCACCAATTCCCAGGATACCACACTGTTTCCACAGTGATTTCCCAGGTGATGAGCAGCAGAGAGTGCCCCTTACCTGTGTGTTTGCCAACAGTTAATGAATTACCTGTACCAGGTGTTTGGAGCCAAGCCTCAGTCTGCGACACTTAACATCTGCTGAGGCTCCAAAGCACAGCAAAAATGGAATTTTCTTCACCTTCTGAGAGGTGAGTGGCTGGAGGTTCTAGCCAAGTTATTGCCTAACCAGGGGATTTTCCTAGTTAAGGAGCAGGCCCAGCTTGGCACCCAGGGGGACAGGACCCACCACTATTTCCAAGGGGATTATGATGGGTTCAATTGGGTCTCCAAAAAAAGATCATGTTGGAGTCCTAAACCCCAAAGCCTCAGAATGTATGTACCTTATTTACAAGCAGTGCCTTTATAGAGGTGACGATGTTAAAAAACTTAAATGAAGTCATTAGTGTGGCCCTAATCCAGTATGACCGGTGTTCTTAAGAAGAGGAGATTTGGACACAGACGTGCACAAAGGAAAGATGATATGAAGACATAGGAAGGAGATGGCCATATGACTGGGGTGATGCATCTATAAGCCAACAGACACTAAGACTACCAGCAACACCAGATCAGGTGAGCCCAGAAAGGTTCTTCCCATTGAGCCATCAGAGTGAGCATGGTCTTGATTCCAGGCATCTGGCCTTCAGAACTAAGACAGAATACACTTCTGTTGCTCTCAGTAACCCATATCATGGCACTTTGTTACAGCGGCCCTTGGCCAACTCATGTGTACAAGCTGTTCTTCTGTTTCACAAGATTTGTCCTGCTCCACAACAGTGGCTTCTAAAAGTGTGGTCTCAAACCAGCACCATCAAAATCACCTGGGGTTCTAATGGAAAAACAAAAACCAGGCCCCATTCAATTGTATTAAATCAGAAATGTCGGGGATAGGGCCAGCCATCTATGTTTTAACCAGCCCCCCATGCCAAAGTCAGAACACCACTTGGGAGGATGAATATCAAGGAGGCAGGAGAACAGAGGCCAGAGGATGGACCTGAAGTAACTCCTCTGCTCCTCGTGATCAGCATCCCTGGACTTCCCTGTGGAACCTCTGGCAAATGTGTGGTGTTGAAGCTTGTGGGGGGTGTATGCACACACATTGTATGGCCCACAATATATCTTTGGGTCCAAATGTTGGAGGACCCTAACATTCTACATTAATACCTGTGTATGGCTATAGGTTCCATTCTGCAGAACCTCTGTGTTCTGCCTGTGGGTGTTAAAGGATACCACAGCCCATGACCACTTTGCTGGGAAGGTGAAGTGTTTAACTGCCAAGGACTGTCCACATCCTTCCCAAGCGGTCCTCATAGGGTAAAATCCCAAAGTTCCCACAGGTCAGTTGGCACACCAGGGCAGGCAGTGCCCCAGCTGGTTCCCAGGGTGTGCCTGCACACCATGGCACTGGGCCTCTACACACCCTGTCCCTACCCTCTGGACTATTTGGTTCCCACTTTTATTCTGTTAAACCATGTTCCAATGTCATCTCCCCTAATCCCCTCCATTCTCTCTATACCCACTGCCTTGTCTCCATGATCTATAACAGCCTGCCACACGTGGCTCTTAGTTGACCTCAAACACACGAGCTTCCCTCCAGGGCTGTAGTCCTTCCAGCTCTTCCGAACTTGTTCTCCTTGGAGTCCCTGTCCCTCCCAAGTCATCACTTCTGTTCCATAAACTGTTGAATCGCTGGGTTTCAGGACAATACTTGGCACATATGCACAGCGAAAAGAGAAATTAACTTTTGCTCTTAGAAACCTGGCTTTGCCTTTCTATGGCAGTAAAAATCTCAAAACCCTACTTCTTGTCTGCTGTGGTGACACACCCTGTGGACACAATATTCTTATCTTTTAAGTTTTTATTGTAACACCACTTAGCTTTATTCTCCTTCTTTGGTTCTCTGGGGTGTGACACACTTGCCCACTGGACACAGGTTATAATGACATCAGGATGCACAAAAGCAAAGAACCCTGCTGCCACACCCATGGTGATAACAGTATAGTACCTGGCTGGGGCCAGGATGGGCACGGAGGAGGGACAGGGCAGGGGTGGTGCAGGAGGGCACAGCTTTGCTCAGCTCCTTTCATGCTTATGTATTTGAAACTTTCTCTGGCTCCTTCAAAATAGTTTAGTTTTCAGAAAGGAATAGATGAATCAACAATCCAAGCCAAAAACTGAGAAAGGACCTGCAGCTGGGAGCCAGGCCCACTAAGGGGCCATCTCCTAGAGGAATTTTCGTAGCACACATAACAAGGCTTCCCTCAAGTCAGGGAAAGCTCTAAAGGGGGCCCTAGCTCCCCCTGTATGGGGGTTCAGGCCTGAGAGGAACTTTCTGCTCATTTTCTACCTTCTCAGCATATGATGAAACACTGATAGGAAGACACTGTCCCCAAAGGAGGGAACCATTCTATCTGTATTAGTGTGCTAGGACTAATTAAGCCATAAGTAAGTGACTTAATAGAAATGCATTTTCTGTATATCCTGGAGGCTGGAGGACTGAGATGGAGTTGTCAGCAGGGCTGATTTCTCCTGGGGCCTCTTCCCTTGACTTGTAGGTGACCATCTTCTCCCTGTATCCTCACAAAGTTATCCCTCTGTATGTCTCTGTTTCCTAATCTCCTCTTCTTGTAAGGACACCTGTTACATTGAATTAGGCTCTACCCTAATGGCCTCATTACATTTAATCGCTTCTGTAAACACATTCTGAGTAGCAGAGATGAGCAGAAGGCCTTGCTTCTATGATTTTTAGAGGAGCACAATTCTGCCCATAACATTTTCTCCCACCTGAAATTAAAGGTAATTTGCCTGTATATCCACAAGGTCACCTGTGACCATGTGTAAAAGCAAAGATGGTTGTGGGGGGAATGCAGAAGCCCAGCTTCGGTGGTACAGGACCGGAGCTGGGCTGCTGCTGACCTGGGTAACCAGTCTGGGACTTAAAGCAAGGTGTTGAGAGGCTCTGAATGATGCACCATGTTCCTGACACTTAACAAAATAGAAAGAGAAAGACAAAGACAATGTGTGATGGGGTCAGAGGATCTTTGCCTGTTGGGCATAAGAGGCTGGGATTTGGGATTATAGTGGTTCTGGAGAGGCCATTTCCTGAAGACCCCACACACTGTGCTCAGCCTGCTAGGATGTCCCCTTTCCCTCTGGGGGTCTCCTTGTTATGCACCACCTTCTGGATACCTCCAAGCTGGAGAAAAAGGGGCAGATTTATTGAGCCTACGAACACCCAAGGTAATGCTGAGGCCTCATTTGGATGTGAAAGAGACTGGTGGGCTCTGGGATGTGGCCAGACTAGGGACAATGTCCTTCCTCTTCCTTTTAGATCTTATATCATATGTGTGGGTCTAAAGTCCTCTGTAGAGCTCTTTAAAGAGAAAAAAATAACAAAAATAAAAACTAACAAAGCCAAGGTGGAGTAATTGGCGGCTCAGACTGGAAAGTGGAGAAAGACAACCTAGGCATGTGCTGGGAAAATGGAGAAGAAGAGGGGTCTGTGGAGGGGCATAGCCCCTGAAAAATAGAGAGGCCCTAGAGAGGAAGACACTGAGTATTAGGGACAGGAGTTCCCTGGGGTTTGGGCTGTGGTCCTATGCATCTCTGTGGATTAAGGAAGGCTTGTGATAATGACTGCTTATGTCATCCTGCCCTCCCCACACCCACAGGGGCCCTCAGGGGCCACACCATTGGACTTCCAGTCCATAAGAGGAAGGCCATATATCTTCCTATGACTGCCATTCGGGAAACTGTGCAGGCTGGGCCACATGGATCCTGACAAGCTGGACACAGCTTGCTCTCAAAGAAGACCATGGTGGAGTCACCATGCCAGGCCCCGAGATGTAGCAACCTGGAACCTGCTCCTGGGTCAGGTGCTGACAATTTGGGATCATGCTTCTCAACAGTGTCATTCTGAATTTGGCTACAAGATGCTAAGAAAGACCAGAGGGATTCCAAAGACACAGAATATGTTCCAGACAGAGGGGCCCCACAATGGCCCTGCCCAGGGTTTCCTCTCTTGCACTTTTGTGAAATGTATATATATATATATATATCTTTGTGTGTGTGCATATGTGTATCTGTTTCAGTTCCTGCACAAAGTTCCTGAAACACTTTCAGTTTCCTGAATGATGGGAGTGTTTGTGTTTTACTGAGGAGACTATATGGGCTCTGGGTGGAGCTGGTCACCAGAAAGGACAGCCATGAGAGGAGCTTGGGCTTTATAAGGCCCACCCTGATTCTCCTGGGAAGAGAGAAGGCCTGAAAACAGAGTTAATGATCATTCATGTCTACATGAAGAAGTCTCCATTAAAATCCCAAAAGTTCAGGGTTGGAGAACTTCTGGGTTGGTGAACACGTAGAGATGCAGGGAGAGTGGTGAGCTCAGACAGGACATGAAAGCCCCCTGCCCTTTTCCCTACTTTGCCTTGTGCACCTCTTCATCTGGCTATTCCAGCTATTTCCTTTGTAATAAAGTTGGGAGGTCAGTCCTATAGGACAGAGCCCTTAACTTGTAGAATCTGATGCTGTCTCCAAGTATATAGTGTCATAATTGAGATGAATTGTAGGACACACAGCTGGTGTCTGAGAATTTGTTGGTGGGGAAAACAGAAGTGTTAGAAGTGAAGTGTTAGAAGTGAAAGTAAAGGAGACTCACAGGGGAGAGACACAGTAGGGAAGAGCTGAGTTTTTTCCTACATAGGAAGGAAAACTTAGTTTTTCCCCTGTACGACTTTACAGAGTCTGTCCTGACTCAGCTTTCCCTTGTCCAGCCAGGACCACTGGGCAACTGGGCCCGCACACCAGAGACACAGGTCAGTGGCAGGCAGGGGTGTGTGCACATCTGTCCAGCTCCCAGAGCCACTTCAGAAGTAGGTGTCTGTCCCAGTGAAAGGCCTGCCGGGGCCCAGGGCAGGCTCCAAAGTCCACCTCTCTAGTCTCTGGAACTTGAAAGCCATCTGCTTCCCTGATGGCCACCTAAATACTATTACTCTCACAAGGCATGAGCTAAAACAAAACACAAATATGATGGAGGCTGCAGGTGGGAATTCCCAGGGATAGAATGAAAGGAAACTTGGGTCCTGGTCAGTCTTGCTCCTCCCCTGTTAGCCACCTTCAGGTACACATTGCAGGTTCAATCGCCTGGCTGCACATGTGTGGCATTGTGGTGTCAGAGTGGCTTAGCAAGGGCTTGAGCCCTCCTAGAACTCAGGGCAAATGACAAGGAGCTCAGACCTCAGTGAGGTGTTCCCAGGTGTTACCCTAATAAAGGCCTTTAAAGTTGAGGGACTACTGGTCGAAAGAAAAGTGAAACAGTTTCTTCACTGCACAATACCTCAGGACTTTCACATTCTAATGCATAAAGGGGTGGCCCAGGTTCGGCTGCCTGAAGCTATGTGACCAAAGACACACCTCTTTGTATGGAGTGCTTTCTGGGTTAGCATTCCAGCTTCCCACCCCAGACAAATGTTGATCTAGTCTCACCCCTTCTTTCTGGTACATAACAGCTGTATCAAGATGTAATTCACATACCATACCATAAAAAATTCACCTTTTCAAAATGTGCAATGCTGTGATTATTAGCATATTCACAGACATGTGAAACCTTCACCACTCTCTAATTTTAGAACATTTTCATCACTTCCCAAAAAACTCCATACCTCTCAGTCATCACCATTAATACTCTCAGCCCCAGACAATCACTAATCTGCTTTCTATCCCCACCAGTTTGCTTACTCCACACATTCCCTATAAATAGAAGCATAGGGTGGTTGTCCTTCTGTGCCTGGCTCCTTTCATTTGGCATAGAGTGTTCAGAGCTCTCTCATGTGGTAGCCTCTCATGTTCCATTCTACGACTATATGGCATTTTGTCTATCCATTTATCTGGGGGTGAACGGTTAGAATGCTTCCCCAGTGGAATAATACTGCTGTAGATAAGGCTATGCAAGGTTGCAGTGAAAAGTGACTTCATTTTTGATGTTTGACTGCTGACAGCTCTTAAGCCCCACCCTACCATATTTCCTCATAATCTCTTCTCCAGAGTAAATATGCATGCTTTTAAACCATTCTATAATGAAAACTATTTCCAGTCCCTCCATCCAGTTAGCCTTCTCTGTCCTAACTGATGTTTCATCACAACTCCTATTTTTCCTCTCTCTGTTACTGGCTATGGAGACAAGGACCCGAAAGGAAGGCAGTCTGAAAAGTGAGACCAGCCTGCCAAGGAGCCAACCTTGGTGCTGCTCTAGAAGACCAGTGCACATGCTGCCCACAGCTCCTAGCTGAGCCATCACTCAGGGTCCTGGTGGCAGGCATTGAGCATCCAGCCTGTGCACCAGGCTGCCAGGAGGAGGGTGTCTACAGCTTTGCCCTGGTGACAAAAACCACGCTAGATGTCCTCTAGTTTTTCCCAGCTTTAGGCTGAGCAAATGAGTCCACATGGCGCTTCAAACACAGTTTTTACCCAAACAGTCCTTAATTGTGAAGGTTACCTCATGTATGAAAAGATACACACACAGAACAGTCCCACAAGGCAGCAAAAACCCTTGGTAATCAAAGGCAGGAAAAATGGGGGCCAATGGCCCTGTGAGCCCTTGACTAAGAGCTGGAGGGAATATCTCCAACTTTCCCTGCCCCCAGGTACAGCTACCAACAGTTAACACAGAGCAAGAGTCTCTGAGCACTGTCAGAACCAAGTCACCTAGTGTCACAGAGACCTCAGGAGCAAGCTACCATGTTTTACTCCATTTTGAAGGTGGGAAAACTGAGGCAGAGAAGTTTGAGTTGGCTGGAGAAAGGAACTGGACTAAACCCATGTAGAATGACTGCAGCCTGGTAGGGGAGGGGTCCTCCTGACTTGAGCTCATCAGCCCCCACCTGAGCACATGTGTTCCTCCCCAGGACCTGGCTGGGGACTGCCAAATAAAATAGGGAAGAAGGGGAAATCTCTGTATGGGCACTTGACTTTCAGTTGGAGGTTACTCAAGGCTTTCTAGGATTATTTTTTAAACTCGTGTTTGCTATTTTATTTTTATCTCTTGTGAAATTGTTGCTGGCTCCCTAGTCAGTTGGTTCTACTGCCCTTTGTCCCTCTCTGGCCCCAGCCAGGGCTGCTCTGCTATCATCTTAGCCATAGCTCTGCTGTTCCACTAAAACCACGGCATATGCATGTCCACAGTTGGGGCCTGAACATCTCAGGCTGTGCTTCTCCACACTAAAATGTACCCCCTGCTGCTAGCTGCCATGAAGCTGGTGAACTCCCTAGGGACAGAGACCTCACAACATATACATGGAAGTGCCTGGGACTTTCTCCACAGGAACAGCAATTGCAAGACTCTGCTTTCGGGGAGGCTGGGCTAAATTTCCTTGTCTGGCATGAGGATAGACATAGTTGAGGGAAATACAGGCAGCTGAGTTTCTTAAATGGAAATTTTAGTGTCTCCTAGAGGTAGAGGGTTTTGTGGGACCACACCAAGCTCAGGAAGAGATCTCCAGGAAGTTATTTTTTATATTTGCAGAGGCAGAAATGGAAAGAGTTTCTTTTAGAAACAGCACAGGGAAGGACATACTGGTCCCAAGGGCATGGACACTCAGCTGAGCACAGGTGTGGAGCTAGGCATGAGTGCCAGCAGTGGTGAAGAGCAGCTGCCTGCACACACGGTGCTGGTAGCTGGCCGACAATGTCCCTCTAAACACTTGTGGCTTGAGGAGGCCTCGACTGCAATGTTCCTTGAACTCCAACCACAAATTAAACTCAAACAAATCTGGTGTTAAGGGGTCACATCCATGTCTTCACTGAAACTTAGCAGCCAGAAGTCAGAGCACTGAACTCTGAGAACTCAGACCCTGGGATTTCTACAACAAACACATGGGATGTGCCCAGACAGGGCTTTGTGGTCTGTCATTTCATGGACTCTGTCGATTTTAGAGTTGACGTCTCAGGTCCAAATCACTGCCTCCCTTGTCTGGCTCACTATGCAGGAGACACCTTTCCCTTCCTGGCTCTACTTTCTTCCCAGCACCCATGCTGTGGGCAGCAGCCTCCAGGTCCTCTGCCTTGGAGGCTGAGGTCAGCCCAGAGCCAGGTGGCTCCAGGCATGGCTTTCCCAGACCAGTGCTTCCCAGATGGGAGGACAGAGGGGAGAGGGCTGAGTTTTAAGAAAGTCCTCTGCAGGAGGCAGGATTGGGCAGGCAAGTGGTGTGGACCTTGCCCTGTATTCACCACCTGTCCCTCCTGCACTGCCTACACTGGTAATTACAGCCAAGAACAGATATGGGGACTACAGGAACTGTCCCCAAGGCAGTCTGAGTCCCACATTGCATGCTGTCTGCAAGGGAGTGTAAGGAGAGAGAAGCACAGTGCTAGACAGGAAATGCCATGCTCCTAAGAAACTGGTGTCAGCTGTGGGAGTCTAAAGGAGGCAAAGCCAACCCAAGCTGTCCTGCCAAGGCAAACTCAGGCAGCTCCCAAACTAGGCAGCTGCAGATCAGCAGTGGACCAGTCTACTGTATTCATTCCTAGAGGTCTGGAGAGTGCTCAGGCAGAACTGTGGTACTCTGAGTCCTCTGATTTGGGTGGAGTTGTGCTGGTGCCTGGGGAGGTGATATCAGACCTCATGAGCTTTCAGAAGGTAGAGTCACTGGGTCCTGGAAATGCCCTCACATATATTTGTTCAGTTTACCACCTCCAGGAACTTCTGAGCAGCACAAGCACTGAAGAGGATTTCCCCTATTTCACAGAAGAGTCCAAGACCCAGCGCAGTCCAGGTGAGGCTCAAGGACACAAGCCTAAGGGTGTCACTCTCAGCCTGCACTGGAATAAGGGAGGAGCTCTCGGGAACACACTGGGAGGTCCTCTGCTTTCTACACAGTAATGTCCCTATAACATGGGGAATGTTAACACATTTACAGGTGGGAAAACTGAGATTTAATGGAATTAAGTGACTTGTTACCATCACACAGAAAAGGATGGATGGGAGCCTAAAGGCCAGGTGTCTCCCTCCCAGAGGACACAGAGGGATCCATGACTGCTGTGAAATCTAGCATTTCCCCAGCAGACTCCAAGGACCTTTAGCACAGACTGGTGGTTGTGGAAGCATGGCCCCTAGTCCTAAAATGACAGGTGAGACATGTAAAGACCAGGCTTGACCCCAGGCCTACTGAATTGAGACTCTGTGGGGTTCCAAGCCCTACAGTGACTATGTCACCTCTCTAGGTGAGAAGGGCGTGAGCTCTGGAGTCAACTTATCCCATGGGCTAGTGCAGAGCACTCCTGAAACAGAAAGTCATGGCCAGCTCAGGCCCTGCGCAAACCCCTTCCCATCCTGGCCCTGGACAGAACCCAGTGGGCCAGACAGGTCAGCACATGTGAGGATGCAGACCAAGAACCGTCCTCCATGGACACCCCACCTGGGCGCTTCAGGGGACAGGCTCTACACATGTTCCCAACTAGGGACATTTGATCTGCTTTGCTTTTTCCAGTCCACAGGTGGAGTATGCAAAAGACAATTGCAGGGAGGTGCCCTTTCTAATTAGGCAGTGAAGTCATCGTGGACTTCAAAGAGGGCAAAAATAGATTCTAAAAATAGCCTTTCGGAACCTGTGGGGAATTGCAAGGGAAGATTCTTGGCCTGGCTGGGCAGGAAGGTTTCCACACAGACTCCACACCAGAGCAGAAAGTGGCTGTATCTGAGCCCCAGCAGACCTTCAGAAGCAGAGACATGCAAAAATCCAGGGGAGAGGAGGGATGGGGAACGTGCCCTGGGCATTGGTGTGTGAGCCTGCCTCATCTGTTACTCCAGAGTTCACTGTTGGATAGTCCTTTAAATTGAACATTCATGTTTAGGGATGTTCCTGCCTGTATGAGCTGGCTCCTGCATATATAAACATATACATTCATCATTTTTCCCCAGGTGTGTCCTTTCCCACCATACCTTCTATACTCTCCAGAGAACCAACATCACTGCCCCCAGACCCTGAGTCAGACTCTGCACGTCCCAGGGGCCTGGGTGCCTCTATGTCCAGGAGAGTCTGAGAAGCCCTGCTAGTAGGCTTTAGGAGACCTGCTCCAAAGTCAGGGCAGGGCTGAGGGTCCTATGGGAGTCCTCCTGGGGCCAGCATCTCGGCACACAGGGCAGCTGTAGGTGAGAGGGCTTCCTGAGGGATAGAGAATGATGGCTGCTGTCTCAGTGAGGCCTGGAAATTGCCACTCCTGGACAGAGGACACTGAGGATTGATCCAGACACCTAGTTGGGGTTCCTGCCAGCATGTAGGCAGGTAACAACTAGTGCTGTAGATGTTTGCCATTCCTGGCTGGGATACTTGAGGTCACTGTGACCATGGGGCACCTCCTGCATCCCTGCCTGGCACTCCCAGAGAGACTCCCAACTCCATGGGCCCCTCCCCAACATTTCATAAAACTCCTACCATGAAGTAGGCCAGGGACCCCATAAACAGTGAAACCCCACCCTGCCCACAAGGGCTTCCAGACCTGCTGGGACAGATGCACAAAGCGGGTAATGACAAAACAACTTGGAAGCAGAGAAGTCAACCTGTACTCAGGTGTTGCAAGCCCACAGGGAAGACCCAGCCAGGTAACTAACCCCTTGTAGGCATCTGCCCAGCCTGGAGTTGAAAAATCCATATGTAGCAGGGTGCAGCCAAGAGGGCGCCCCCCAAATAGGGATTTGGGAATGGGATTCAGAACTCAAGGTGTCCAGCAAAATATATAGGATGTCCTCAGCCCTCGCCCCCACAGGTGTGAGTTGGGGGAAGGGACACAGAGCAGGACCATGCAGAGGTATTTTGTACAGCCACAGCTTTGCAGCTAACCTCTGGCATGGTCATTTAATATATCTATAACCTTTAACTGGTTGCATAGATATGTTAAATAGCTGTGGTCATGCTTTGAGCCACAGGGACACACGTGCACAGACTTAGGATGACAGCCCAGTAAACCTGGAAGAAAACAGGAATGCTAGCAGGCATAATTGATTGTAGGAGGAGTCAGAAACGGGGCTGCAGAGAAAGGTTGGCTCAAGGACTTAAACCAAGACTCCACAACCATGCAGTGGGAGAACCATGCAGCTTTGGCGAGAGTGAGGACCACAGAGCTCTGGGGTCCTCCCTTTTGCCACGTGGCTTAGGAAGCAGGAAAGACTTTGCCTGGAAGAAAAGGGTTGAAAAAAATGACCCAGATATATACTGCCTACAAGAGACCCACCTCAGGATAAAAGGCCTGCACAGGCTGAAAGGGAAGGGCTGGAAACAAATCTTCCAAGCAAATGGACAGGAAAAAAAAGCCGGGGTAGCAATACTCATATCAGGCAAAATAGACTTCCAAAAAAGGGCCATAAGGAGAGACCCAGAAGGTCACTTCATAATACTCAAGGCAAGAATCCACCAAGAAGACATAAATATTGTAAATATATATGCACCGAACATAGGAGCACCCAAATACATAAAGAAAATCTTAGAGGGCTTCAAGAAAGACATGGACAGCAACGTAATTATAGTGGGGGATTTAACACCCCACTATCAAAAATGGACAGATCTGCCAAACAAAATATCAACAAAGATATTGTGGCATTGAACAATACCCTTGATGAAATGGACTTTACTGGTATATACAGAGCCCTCCATCCAAAAGAAGCTAAATACACATTCTTTTCAAATGAACATGGAACATTTTCAAAGATAGACCACATGATAGGACACAAAACAAGCCTCAACAATTTCAAGAAAATTGAAATCATACCAAGAGTTTTCTCGGATCACAGGGACTGAAGCTAGAAACCAGCCCCGAGGGAAAAAACCCAAAACACTCAAAATCATGGAGATTAAATAGCATGCTATTAAACAATGAATGGGTCAAGAAGGTATATTAGGGAAGAATCAAAAGGTTTCCGGAAACAAATGAAAACGAACTCACAACAACCCAAAACTTATGGGACATACGGAAGGCAGTGCTTGAGGGAAGTTCATAGTGATACAGGCCCACCTAAAAAAGTTAGAAACATTCCAAACAAACAATCTAACCCTACATCTACAGGGACTCGAGGAACAACAACAAAGACAGCCCACAGCAAGCAGAAGGAAGGAAATAACCAAGATCAGAGCAGAATGAAATGATATAGAGACTAAAAGCACAATTCTAGGGATCAATGAATCCAAGAGCTGGTTCTTTGAAAAGATAAACAAAATCGACAAGCCTTTAAGCAGACTAATCATGAAAAAAAAGAGAGAAAACCCAAATAAACACAATCAGAAATGAAAGAGCAGAGATTAAAACTGATACCACAGAAATACAAAGGATTGTCAGAAATTACTACAAAGAACTGTATGCCAAAAAATTTGAAAACCTAGGTGAAGTGTATAAATTTCTAGAAAAATATAATCTTCCAAATCTCAATGAAAAAGAAGCAGAAAGGCTGAACAGACCAAGAACAGCAGATGAAACTGAAGCAGTAATCAAAAAACTCCCAACACACAAAAGCCCTGGACCAGAAGCCCTGGTTTCAGGGGGGAATTCTACAAAGCATTTAAGGGAGAGCTAACCCCCATCCTTCACAGACTATTCCAAAAAAACCCAAAAACATGGAAGACTCCCGAACTCTTTTTATGAGGCCAACATCATCCTAATTCCAAAACCAGATAAAGACACAACAAAGAAAGAAAACTTCAGGCCAATATCGCTGATGAACATTGACGCTAAAATCCTCAACAAAATACTGGCAAACCACATCCAACTATACATTAAAAAGATCATACACCATGACCAAGTGGGATTCATTCCAGGGATGCAAGGATGGTACAATATTCGCAAATCAGTAAATGTAATACATCACATAAACAAAAGCAAAGACAAAAATCACATGATCATATCAATAGATGCAAAAAAAGCATTTGATAAGGTACAGCACCCATTTATGATAAAAACACTCGGCAAAGTGGGAATAGAGGGAGCATTCCTCAACATAATAAAGGCCATATATGAGAGACCTACAGCCAACATCATACTCAATGGGCAAAAATTAAAATCTTTTCCACTAAGATCAGGAACAAGACAAGGCTGTCCACTTTCACCACTTTTATTCAATATAGTACTGGAAGTTTTAGCCACAGCAATCAGACAAGAAAAAGAAATAAAAGGAATCCAAATCAAAAAGGAGGAAACAAAACTGTCATTGTTTGCAGATGACATGATAGTGTACATAAAAAATCCTACAGACTCCACCAAAAAACTGCTTGACCTAATAAATGAATTTGGCAAAACAGAGGGATACAAACTCAATATCCAGAAATCAAAGGCATTTCTGTACACCAACAATGAAACAGCAGAAGCAGAAATCAAGGAAAAAATCCCATTTGAAATAGCAAAAAGAAAAGTAAAATATCTAGGAATAAACCTAACCGAAGACGTAAAAGACCTGTATTCAGAAAACTACATAACACTCAGGAAAGAAATCAAGGAAGACACAAACAAATGGAAACATATACCGTGTTCATGGATTGGAAGAATCAATATCATCAAAATGTCCATACTACCCAAAGCAATTTACACATTCAATGCAATTCCTATTAAAGTACCAATGGCATATTTCACAGACATAGAACAAACACTTCAAAAATTTATACGGAATCATAAACGACCCTGAATAGCTGCTACAATTTTGAGAAAGAAGAGTAAAGTAGGAGGGATCACAATACCCGACACTAAACTATACTACAAGGCCACTGTAATCAAAACAGCCTGGTACTGGCATAAAAACAGGCACATAGACCAATGGAACAGAACAGAGAGCCCAGAAGTAAACCCAAGTCTTTACAGTCAATTAATATTTGACAAAGGAGGCAGCAACATAAAATGGAGTAAAAATAGCCTCTTCAACAAATGGTGTTGGGAGAACTGGACAGCCACGTGTAAAAAAAAATGAAACTTGAGCACAAACTTACACCATATACAAAAATAAATTCAAGGTGGATAAAAGACTTAAATATAAAACATGACACCATTATAGTCCTAGAGGAGAACGTAGGTAGGAAAATTTCACATATTTCATGCAGAAACTTTTTTACTGACTTGTCCCCTAGAGCAAGGGACATAAAGGAAAGAATAAACAAATGGGACCTCATCAAAATTAAAAGCTTCTGCACAGCCAAAGAAAACAGTATAAAAATTAAAAGAGAACCAACTGTATGGGAAAACATATTTGCCAATGATACCTCAGAAAAGGGTTTAATCTCCAAAATATATAAAGAACTTACACGACTCCACTCTAAGAAGACAAGGAATCCAATTAAAAAATGGGCAAAGGACTTGAACAGACACTTCTCCAAGGAGGACATACAGAAAACCCAAAGACACATGAAATGATGTTCAATATCACTAGCTATCAGAGAGATGCAAATTAAAACCACAATGAGATACCACTTCACACCAGTCAGAATGGCCATCATAAACAAAGCAACAAACAACAAGTGCTGGACAGGTTGTGGAGAAAAAGGGTCCCTAGTGCACTGTTGGTGGGACTGCAGACTGGTACAACCACTATGGAAAGCAGGATGGAACTTCCTCAGAAAACTCAAAATGGATCTGCCTTTTGACCCAGCAATTCCACTGCTGGGACTCTATCCTAAGAACCCTGAAACACCAATCCAAAAGAACCTATGCATCCCAATGTTCATAGCAGCACAATTTACAATAGCTAGATGCTGGAAGCAACCAAGATGTCCATCAATAAATGAATGGATCTAAAATCTCTGGTACATTTACACAATGGAATTCTATGCAGCAGAAAGAAAGAAGGAGCTCCTAGCCTTTGCAATAGCGTGGATGGAGCTAGAATGCATTATGCTAAGCGAAACTATCCAGGCAGTGAAAGACAAATACCATATGATCTCACCTTTAACAGGAACCTAAACAGCAAAACAAAGAAACAAGCAAAATATAACCAAAGACACTGAAGTAGAGGACAGGCTGACAGTGACCATAGGGGAGAGAAGAGGGAATTTCAGGGGACAATGGGAAGGGTTCACAGGAACAAATTTATAGGACACATGGACAAAAACTAGGGAGAGGGTGGTAATGGGAGGGAAGTGGGGAGGGTTGGGAGGGTGGGCTGGATTGGCAGTAAAAGGTAGAAAACTGTACTTGAACAATGATTAAAATAAAATTTAAAAAAAAGAAAAGGGTTGAAAGGACTCTTGCTGGTGGGCCATGAGAAAGTGCCACATGGGTTTGAATTAACTGGAGATCCTGGCAGTGACACAGCTGATGGTGCCATGAGCCTGAATCACAGACTTCTACTTCTTTTCCTGAGATATGCAGTACCCCAGGTTATGGCAAGGAAGAAGGAAGGACTGTGTACGTCTGTGAGTATCCTAAAGGCCTTTAATATTTTAATGAAGTCAGTAAGTCACTACTCTAAGTCTGTATAGCTTTAAATAAATATTTCCTTTCCTTTTCATAAATCCCTGGGATTGAGATGTCTTTCCTCTGGCGTTAGGCATAGTGAACCTAGTGGGGGGTCCTTTTGGTAATAGTATATCATACACCCAACACATATACAATGGGTAATGTTTTTGTTTTTCAAAATCTCTCTTTCCCTTTTTTGAAAATGTAATTTTTATTGAAGCATCATTTACATACAGCACAGAGCACTAATCTTAAGCATTTGGCTTGAGCAATCTTTACCCCTGTATACACCCATGCCACAGACCCCACATCATATATAAGAAACATTCCACCACCCCAGAAACCCCTCCAGAAGTGGTCACTCTTCTGACTTCCATTGCCATGGGCTGGTCTTGTGAGTTCCTGACTTTCACTTAAATGGACTTACAAGGTACGAGTGTGCTGCATCCCAGCACAAGGTTTGTCCCTGCTGTGCAGGATGCCAGCACATGGATAAAGGACTCTTTATTCTGAGACTGATGGACACTGGAATCATTTCCAGTTTCAGACTATTATGAATAAAGGTGCTATGGGCAGTTTTTTTCCTTTAAAAGTGTTTTTTTTTAAATTTATTAAGGTGAAATTCACGTAATAAAACCAATTACTTTAAATGAACAATTCAGTGGCATTTAGTACATTCACAATGTTGCACAATCACCACAACATCTCCATCATGCCAAATAAAACCCCTTCACATGAAGTAGTTTCTCACCACTCTGTCCCCCAACCTTCCTGCCCCACAGCTCCTGACAACCACAGGTATGTGTCTATCTCTGTGAATTTGCCTATTCTAGATAGTTCTCAGAAATGGAGTCATAATATATGCAACTTTTTGTGTCTGGTTTCTTTTTCTGAGAATCCAGTGTTTGAGGTTCATCCACATTGTACCATGTGTCAGTGCTTCCTTCCTTTTCATGGCTGAACACTGAGTGCTGGACAGCCCTAATGGTCAGTATGGACATCCTGCTTTATTGTCCTAATCTGTGTAGATCCAGCTGTGGGCCCAGGCAGGGAGCCTGAGGTCAAACCTCTTAAATCTCTTGAATCTTGGGGAACCATTACTTTCTGAAGCCCTGAACCTTTCAGGACACCTTGGAAGTCTTGAAATACAGTCCTAAAATCCAGGATACTCAAAATTAACCCTTTCTTCCCAGACCTGGGCTCTCTTCCTGTCCCCTCTGTCCTCCCAGTCTGCCCCCAAGCAGAGGTCATCACTCCCTGTTCTCCTCATTCCTTCAGGATGGATAAATAGGATCTCACAGAGAGCTCAGACTTTTCCTGATAAAACTTAGAACAGGGTTGTTCTGGGCTCCAGTACACACACCCAGGGAGACTGAGGAGTGCAAAGGCCTGGCCTTGTCTCCAGGTTTATTTAATTGTGTTGTGTTGCACCATGCTGTGTTGTGTTATGTTATCCCATGTCTCGTGTTGTGTTGTATTGTGCTGTGTTGTGCTGTGTCATGCTGTGTTGCACTGTGTTGCACTATGTTGTACTGGGTGGTGCTATGCTGTACTGTGTTGTGCTGGGTTGTACTATGTTGTACTGTCTTGTGCTATGTTGTGTCACATTGTGCTATGTCGTATTGTGCTGTCATGACATATTGTGTTGCGTTATATTGTATCAGTGTGTTGTAATTTATCATACTGTGTTGTGTCATGTTGTGTTGTTTTGTGTTGTGTTGTATTTTTCCACTGGAAAGGACATGAGAACAAACTCCAAAGTCCAAATTAACATATGCACAATCCATCTCACCACACTGATACCCTTTGGGTGTGCTTAATAGACAGTTGAATCTGGATTCACCCAATCCAAGAAGACAAAGGAAGGGTCTCCAGCGGGCTGGCCTGGGAGCCTTGAACCAAAGTCTTATGTGCATCACTTCCATCCTGGCTTCCAGTAGGCAGGCAATGGTCCTCCAGCCTCAAGGCACTTGAACATCACCCTGAACATTTGCACAGTGGCACTTAGGTCTAGCCCCAGAGACTGGGATTGAATTTAGTGTGGTCAGGGCTTAGAATCACTGAAACCCCCTTGCTCTGGCCTGTTGGCCATACCTGCATGTATCCTTCATTACTCCTTTCAACAGATAGCTAGCCTCTCCAATGTAAGCCTGGCAACAGAAGAGCCTTTGCCAACCACACAGCCACTGAAGCCTTGAAAAGCCAACACACCAGCCCATTGTCTACCTCCCAGGTCCACTACAGGGCCATTTTGGACCACTGTCCTTTGGCAGAAAAACTTATCACAGGAGGCCATTCACAGGGAAAGCTGATTCGAGCATGGCCCTAGAGGGCTAAGCAGGTTCCCCCACCACCTGTTGCCTTTCCCTGACTGTGTGGAGCTTCTGGGTGACTCTAAAGTGGCTGGTGGACACCCACATTGTGCATCCACATGCTAAGTGCAACAGCAATGCACTGAGCCAGCAAAGGCTGGCACCTGCTCACCCGGGTGAGGGACACCAAGACTCTCAGAAGCAAGTCCTACAGTCACAAAAGCACCCTCTCTCTACACAGGTTTGAGATCACACAAGTCACTTTCATTTCCCCATATTGCCCAAGGTTCCAATTCTCCAATTTCCTTTTCAGTAGAACATATATTCCAAGAAAACATGTACACTAAACACACAAGGTCACATACAATGCAAGGTGTTTCTGCACAATTCTTTGGTAGTGCTGAAGTAAATAAATTAGCAGCCTCTGGTGTACTTTCCACTGGAGAGGGGAACAGCTAAGTAAATACAGCACTTGCGACAGGGTGCAAATTCAGGAGTAAGGCAGACACATTTGTGCACCACTTTCTGCCAAGCCACTGTCATGTATCACTTACTCCCAAGAATGCTCTTGTTCAGAAAACACGAAGTGAGCTGCGTGTGTCAAGCATGTAAAGTCTACAGGTTTTTAAGTTACTTAGAGAGCTATTTTTTTCTCTCCTTTGATATTTGATACATGCAGGACCAACCCTATACACCCAGCAAACAGACACAGTCTGTTGCAGTCTTTCTGGGGGCCAATTTGTCATCCACAAGAGGCAAAGGGTTGGATGGGGGTAGGTGGTTCCAGGTCAATACCACCAGTTCACTCTGTGATCTGAGGAGAGAAAAGGTACTCGACCAATACTTCCTGAGCCTCTAATTGACACACAGTGGGCAATGGGTGTCCAAGGTACCGGAACCCAGGCTTCCTCCCCTCCAAAATGAATCCAAGCCAAAAGAAAAAACAATTTATTTATGACTTTTTAATAATCTAAAGAACCATAACTAGGTTGTTTTCAAACCAGAAACATGCCTCCTGGGCACCAGCTAACATTTCTTGAAGGCCTTCAGAAACAGACAATCTTCAGACCTGCTTACCAGTGTGGGGGCCTATCTTCAAGGGTTACCTGTGCCACGTGGGAGTCTGAACCAAACATCAAAAATTGAACCAGAAGTTAAACCAGTGATAGAAAAAGTTACAAAATGCAATCAAGAAAGACACTGATGCTTTGCACTGATATCTTTCTAACAGCATTTCCAGCTCACATTGAACTGACCGTGACGTCCCACTTTAGAACAGAGGCCCACTCCTGATGCAGGCCAGCACACCCCAAGTGCCTGCAGCTCTGGGCATTTGGTGAGCAGGGCCCCAGCTCAGAGACCTCAGGAGTTACAAAGGGGAAGGGCACTGGCTGTGTACCCTTGGTGGGACCCTGAGAGCTCTCCTCCTCTTCTCTCTTCTTCCCCTCCTTTCCTCCTAGAAAACTTTGCCTTGGGTCCTGGCCACATGGAACCTCATCCAGTCCACTAAGGAGAACCAGCTTTAAGTGGTGGCTCAGGATAGAGTTTCCCAACCTCAGCATAGCAGACATCCTGGGACTGTTGTGGGTCACCTGCATTGTAGGACGTTTGTCAGCATCTACCAGCTGTGACAACAAAGTGAATCTCCATACATGCCAAATGTTCCCTGAAGACAAAACTGACCCTTTTGAGGACTTGTGCTCTCAAGTGTTTGACTTTGCCAGAAGGAAGTCCTGCCACCTCTGACTCTACTAGAACTCCCAGGGCCAGCAAACTGATTACACAGTTTATTTCTTCTGATTCAGCCTTGGGAAACATCTGCCCAACTGATACCAATTTGCCCTTTGTTTGTGGTCCTGAAGGGAGAGGAATCCCTCTGATTTCCTTCCCCTGAGGGATAACCAGGGCAGAGAGGTGCCTTATGCTCACCCACTACAGGCCTCTCCTCTCTCCACCTGCACTTTTGAGCTGTGAGTTAGGACACAGATGCATTGACCAAACCAGTGCTCCACTCGGGTATCAGTGTGTCCGGGCCTCCAAGCACCTGCCACCAACCCCTAGGCTACTCTGCACACTCTCTGCTTCGAGGAAAGTCACTCCATAAAGGTGGGCCAGAGCTGTACCCTTCTTTCCCAGCAAGCCACTGACTGGTGCCAGCCTTTCTCTAAAGGAGAAACTGAGGAAAAGGAGTGTAGACAAGGCCTAGCTCTTGCAGGTCAGATTTGTATTGGCAGGAATCTCCCCAACCCATCCTGGGTAGATACAAGTTAAGAAAACCTGTGTCCTCCCTGCCAGAAAAGAAACACATGTCAGCCGGCATAATGATTTGATTGTTTGGCAAATATTTAACCACCAGGGAGGTGCCCAAAAGTCCCTACAAGAAAGTGTGCCTTATAGAAATGGGGACTGCCCTGAAAATGCCCATCTAGATGTAGATGCTGAAGTCCCATGTGGCCTGAGTATGAGATGAGTGAGTCCTCTCTTGGGAGCATGGGAGCCAGTAGAAGTGAGCTGAGAGGGAACACCAAGAAAGGCCCTTCTTCAGGAATTGAAGAGGATGAGAGAGAAGAAAGGAGGAGTAGATGTGGGCAGACAAGGTGAACAGGGGGTTGTTTTATTTTAAAAGGAGACTCCCGATCACACTTAAAAAGGTGGGAAAGATCAGGTGATGGGAGGGAGGGATTGCCTGGTGAGAGGAGGGATGATGGAAAGGGAAGTCACTATGGACACAAATGGACAGATGCATGCATGCAAGCATAGAAGATCTAGCCAGGAGCTGCCCTGCAGGGTAATCACTCTCCTCCCAGAACCAACCTCAGGTCTAAGCTCACAGTGCTATCTCCACTGCACTTGCATGGGGCCGACTGCCCCTGCAGACATGAGATGGACCCCAGAACCTCTGCACCATCCAACTGTCTTACTGTGCTCCACTACTTCTGCATGGTGAAAATAGTAACTTGGGGACATCTTCTGTATTAGTCTTTCTTCTTCACCTGGAACTCAGTACCCAACCAGAGCAGCATTGCCAACTCCAGCTGGAGGGAGGAACACTTGCACCTTTTCACTCATGTACAGCACTGACTGGGAAGAGCTGCAAAAAATGCCCAGCTCAGCTCCTGGGAGCCAGAAAAAAGGAACACCTAGTGTCTGTGTTACATGAACTCACACATGCAAGGATGTCAAGAAGAAGTCACAGTGCCATATGAAAAATGTAGCTGTGGGGCCACATGGAGGAGATTGACAGAGCATGAACAGGCTTCTTATTCTGGTCCATGGAGTCAGAAAGACTGGAGAAATGGTGGCTGAGCCACATTCTTAAAGGCAGTGCAAGTGGCCTGCCAAAGCAGAGCAATTGTCCTCCAGTCCAATCTAGCTTCACCCTTGCCAGTGTTACAAATGAGGGAAAGCCACCTGAACCTTTGTCATGCACAGGTTCCTATCAGTTTTCACACATCATTGTCATAAAGTTCTTAGTGGCCAGCCTGGATTCTCCCTGTGGAACTTTAGGGCTATTTTCTTTTGGTCTATTTGTTTTTCTTAATTTTCCTTGTTTGTCATTCACTGCATAGAACTTGATCCCTGACTTGGGGATATTAATTAAGGATGAATCTGTGGATCCTGAGAAAGAAGATAACCTACTAAGAAGGGCTTCTGGTGGCTGTCTAGGCTCAAATTAAACAACAAGCAAACAAATGAAAAACTGCACTTCTGAGTGAAGACTGCACTGAACTGCCTCCCACAATGAACTGCCCACCTGCACTGTGTTTCTGCAGTCTGATCCAGCCCTTATGAAGGAGTTCCTGGAATTGTATTTCAACCAGTAGAACTGAGGTTTTCCCTATCCAATCAGACCTGTGAGGCCATATTTCCATTAACATCTTCACCAACCAATAAGAGTGGCTCCAACTTTTTAAAGATATTATTTATTTATTTTTAAGAAGAGTGGAACGGAGGAGTGAAGGTGAGGAACAGAGATATAAGAGAGAAATATTGATCAGTTGCCTCTTGTACACATCCTGATCAGAGACCAAACCCACAACCCAAGCATGAGCCCTAACAGCCCTGACTGGTGGCTGCTCGCTTTTTGGTGTGATACCCAACCAACTGAGCCATACCAGTCAGGGCCAAAGCGATTCCATTTTGACCAATCAGGGACCAGAGGCAGGGAATTCTGTCTATATAAGTCAGCTCCCCTCTGGTTCAGAGCATGCACTTTCCCTTTCCACAAAAGACAGACAATTGCATATGCCAGGCTGGAGCTGAAACACCAAAATGAAACACCAAAGACATCTCACCAGACCAGGCCAGAGCAAAGCAGCTGGAGCAGAGCAGAGTAGAGCAGAGCTGTCAAGCCAGAGAGAAGCCTTGCCTGTGGGCCACCTTGTCCCAGGGCCTCCTCTTAGCCAGTATCTTCTCAGAGCAGTGCTATATCACAATTAAGCTGTTTGCACTGAATAAAGTTTCTTTCTTCACTGCACCCCAAACTGGGTATCCCTGTTGGCATTAAATCAGTTGACAGAGCCATGGTTTTCTAAATAGGTGGTTCTCTAGACAAAGGTATATAAACTCATGAGGCTGTGTGCCTGCTGCTCTGTCAGAGATCAGTTACTCCTCCTTCAGAAATAAATGCATAGATTATTTCAAAATCCCAAATTTACTTACAAAGTGAAACTTAAAATTATTCAACATAAACTATGAAGTTGCAAATAGAAATATCACCTGGCTCAATAACCTAAAATCATCAAAAGAATTTGTCATTGTTTTGTTTAAAATATTGATCACATTTTCCTGAAATGAAAGTATATTTCATTCATTGAGGATTTTGATATAGAACATTTGTAAGCTCTATGTTTATTGACAATACCTTTTCACTCATGTTTAAACAGTTAAATATTTGGGCATTAAAACATCATCCCTAGTTATTCAATTTCTTTGCTTTTCATAAATATTAAACTGAGATTCAAATATGTATTTTTATTTCCCAAGCAGGCATTTGAGGAGTTTCCATCCTAATGAAGACAGAGAATTGAATTCACCATGATCAATATATGCAACTCCCCTCACTCTATATCTTACATATTCCCTTATGCTGCCTTACATGGCCCCCTCCCACACCCAGTTACCAGGGCAATGGAAAAAGATAGGGGACTAGGGGCATGCTGCTACCTCAGCCTGAAGCACCACCCTAGTCACCATGGCAACTCTTGGAGGGCCCTAGGCCCCATCCTCCCCCCACTGCCCTTAGTGCCCCACACAGGCATGTCTGTTCCATGCTGGATGGAAGCACTAGGTGTTGGTGTGTCATCTCCCACTGCTCCCAAAGCCATGCACCATGTGGCACACTTTGTCCACATGGAGACTTGTGTGTTTAGAGACAGAGTCCAGAATTTAGGACACCTGAGCCTTCTTTCCACAGCTTTGTCATCCATTTTCCATCTCCAAAGAAGCAGCAGTTTCCATGCAAAGACAGTGCCAGAAGTGTCGTATTTCATCAAGTTTGATTTAATGCCAGCTGAGAAAGCCTGTTCTTTTCAACTAGCAATAGCTGGGGTGGGGACTCTCTCTTCGAGCCAACTTTCTCAATGCTAAAAGTTACTTGTTTCTTGCCAAGAAGTATTAATCCTGTTTTCTGGTGCTATCAGGGAGTGGAAAACTGCCCAGAAGAATAAGCCACCCTCCTCTCCTCCCAAATCCTAACTCCACCCCCATAGTGATCCAGTATGAGGAAAATCCTGGATTTTCCTAGAAGGAACCATGGCAATTTTTTCTCCTGCTGATCTCCAGACATAGTCACAATGGTGTCTCCCAGCTACGCAAAGAGCTTGGAGGAGCACAGGAAGAACCAGTGTGCTCCCTGATGCCATGGTGTTGTGATGGTGATAACAATAGATATTTCTTTTTTTCTTTATTGTTCAAGTACAGTTGTCTACATTTTCACCTCACCATGCCCCCTGAACCACCCATCCCCGACTCCCACCTACCCCCTTTGTCTTTGTCCATGTGTCCTTTATACATGTTCCTTGATGGACCTTCCCCTTGTTATCCCCTCCTCCCTCCTCTCTGGTTACTGTCAGATTGTTCTTTATTTCCATGTCTCTGGCTGTATTTTACTAGCTTATTTGTTTCATTGATTAAGTTCCATTATAGATATTTCTTGACCACCTACAGTATGCCAGGCACTGGATACTCTTTCTTAGAGGGGAGATGCTGTTCAGAGGTGGAGAGTCATGTGTCCAATATGCTTGTTGGTGACAAGTCCACTCACATGCTGCCTCACCCAGAGCACCCACACTCATCATCACTCCCTTGCCTCACTGAAGCCCACATCCAGCAGAGGACCACAAGGAGATACATCTATTAGATTAAGAAGGTGCCACTAGGAATAGGAAGATGACCTCCCAGGAGTGACACAAAGGGCAAGAATCTTGGGGAGCTAGACAGAGTAGGAACAAGAAGGAATTTGGGGAGGAAGGATCCTTTGGCCCCCAGAAGTTCCAGGCCAAGTCCCTAGGGACCAGAAGGCATCTGGTAGCCAGAGTCAAGAGGCACTTTACACTGCTGTCTGGATGCTCAGGGCTCATGATCAGTTACTGACAAGGTGGCCTCATTTGGGGAGACAGGTTGTATGTGCAAGTTCCCTAATGCTGAGGGCCAAAAGGATCTGCTACACACACTCATGAGCCAGAACCCTCACCTGAAGCTTGATAGATGCCTAGAGAAGGGGATCAATGTGTCCAGGATACCGGATCAGAGATGGGATGGGGCTATCCCCAGAACCCCTGCACCAATATCTTGTCCAGCATATGTTTTGAAGGTAGATGACCCCAGACTTTGTCTGTTATCTTCCTAGAAGCCATGGAGGTCATCAAAACCATAGTATTTTTCAGGGTGGAAAAGAAGGAAGTAGCAGCTGCCTGTGTATCCCAGAAACCCTGTCAAGAGACAGACGTCGCAGCAGACTTCCCAACGCAGTCAACCCTCCCCAGGGTGCAAATTCTGGCTCCAGCTTGGGATAATAATTAATTATGTGTCTTTAAAAGCAGCCACTTGCATTCAGCTCTAAAAAGCATCAAAGCATGGAGCCAACAGTGCACAGACTGCAGTCTCACCCTTGTCACATGATGAATGAGAGAGCAATCAGCAAGGTTGGAACCCATATCACTGGGCTCATAAAAGCAGGTAATAAAGTATAGGAAGCCTTTCTTATGAAGGCAAGTGACTTCATTTTGGGGTAGGTGGGGAGGGGAGATCCAGGAAATAGATCATTTGGAGTTGTTTACACAATCACGCTGTTTTTGTGAGTGGGTAGTAAATCTACTTCAGGTGGTTTCTGTAAACCATGTAGAGCCAAAGCAAACAGATCAGACCAGGTGTCCAGACCCTGGGATGGATAAGGACATGACCCTTTTTGCCATAGGCTGGCTACCCACTTTGCTTCCCGCATCTCTTGATAACCCCCTGCCTTTTCCCTGGAACAGTGATGCTGGAACAATAATGCTGGAAGTGGGTCCTAAGGCAGCACCACCGGTATCACCTGTGAGCTTGTGACAAATGCATATTCTTCGGTCCTGCCCAGACCCAATGAAGGCAAGTCTGTGGGGACCTCCTACACCTGTGCTCTACCAGCTCCCAGCCATTCTGATGTTCCTGGATGCTTGAGAACCATGGGCCTATAGGCTTACTCCTGCCTGGTTCCCTGTCCACAAAGATTCCTCCTTCCAACCCAAGCTTTCTACACGTGAAGAATCACCACTGCAAACCCTCAATGGCCAATGACCCTCTCACTGGGTTCTGCAGTCCCCTCCATTGCCTCCTTGATAAACTCCTCATCCCTGTGGTTTTCATGGCCCTTCATTTTAAAAAAAAAAAATTGATAAAATACAAATAACAAAATTTATGATTCTGTTTTAAATGTACAGTTGATAGCATTAAATGCATTCATATTGCTATGGAACAGTAGACACCATTCATCTCCAGAACTCTCTGCATTATGCAAAACTGACACACTGTCCTCATTAAACATGAATTCCCCATTCCTCTTCCCCCAGCCCCTGGCACCCACCATCTACTTTCTGTCTCTATTAATTTGACAACCCTATGTCCCTTATATAAGTGGAATCATCCAATATGTCTTTCTTGTGACTGGCATAGCTCACTTAGCATAATGTCCTCAAGGTTCATCCATGTTGTAGCAAGTGTCAGATTTTCTTCCTTTCTAAGACTGTGTAATACACCATTATATGTGTGTACTTCATTTTGTTTATCCATCCATGTAATCATGGACACCTGGGTTGTTACCAATTTGGGGGCTATTGTGAATAATGCTGTTTTGAACATAACTATACAAATATCTCTTTGAGATTCTGCTTGTTGGATCATCTGCTAATTTTATTTTAATTTTTTGAATAACTATACAGGACCTGCAACACTTTACATTCCTATCAGAAATGCACAGAGGTTCCTATTTTTCTACATTCTTACCAACACTTATTTTCTATTTTTTTAAATAGTAGCCATCCTAATTGGTATGAAGTGATATCTCATTGTGGTCCAAAACAATTAGAGATATTAAGCATCATCTTTACATTTATATCTTCCATGAAGAAATTTCTATTCAAATTCTTTGCCCATTTTTAAATTGTTTTTTAATTGTTGTTGAGATGAACACAGAATTTCTTTCCATTTATTTGTGTCTTCTTTAATTTCATTTAGCAATATTTTGTGACTTTTAGTATACAAGTCTTTTTCTTCCTTAGTTAAGTTTATTCCTAAGTAGTTTATTACTTTCAATGTTATTGTAAATTGTATTGTTCTCTTAATTTCATTCTGGATTGTGCATTTTTAGTATTTAGAAATGAAAATTATTTTTTAGTGTGAATATACATGCAGAAACTTTGATGAATCTATTTGTTAGTTGTAACAGGATTTTTGTGGAATTTTAAAGATTTTCTACATAAAAGTTCAAAGTTTTCTACATATAGGTCATCTGAGAACAGAAAGTTTTACTTTTTTTCCCCCAGTTTTGACACCTTTCATTTTTTTTTTTTTTTGGTCTAATTGCTCTGGCTGAGACTTCCAATACTCTGTTGAACAGAAGTAGTGAAAGCAGACATCCTTGTCTTGTCCCTGATCTTTTAGGAAATACTTTCAGTCTTTCACCATTAAGTATTATGTTAGGCATTGGCTTTACATACATGGTCCTTATTATTTTGAGGTAGTTTCCTTCTGTTTCATCTTGTTGGATTTTTTTACTCATGAAAGGGTGTTGAATTTTGTCAACTGATGCATTTCTGCATCAGTTGAGGCAACTATTAAATCATTCTTGCATTTCAGCTATAAATCTCACATGGTCATGTTGCATTGTACTTTTAGTGTGCTTTGAGTTTTGTTTGCTAGTATTTTGTTAAGGATTTTTGTATCAATGTCTATAAAAGATAATGGTTTATAGTTTTCTTGTAATGTCTGGCTTTGATATTAGGGTAATTCTGGCCTCATAGAATGAGTTTGGAAATGTTCTTTCTTCTTGAATTTTGTAGAAGAATTTGTGAGGAATTGGTGCTAATGCTTCTTTAAATATTCTTTAAACAATTTTTATATTTAAATATGGTAGATTTCACCAGTGAAGCCATTTGATCCTGATTTTTCTTTGTTGGAAGGTTTAGATAATTGATTTAATCTCCTTACCAGTTATAAATCTATTCAGATTTTCTATTTTTTCATGAATCAATATTGGAGTGTTGTATCTTTCTAGGAATTTATTTATTTCACCTAGGTTATTCACAATAGTTTATAAGTTTCTCTTATAATCTTTTTTATTTCTATAAAACTAATTATAATGTCCTTACTTTTGTTTCCATTTTTAGTTACTTGAGTTTTCTTTTTTCTAGCTAAAGTTTTGTCAACTTTGTTGATTTTTTTTATAACTGACTTGATTTCATTGATTTTCCCTATTTCTTTCTATTTTGTATTTTAGCTCCACTTTAATCTTTATTATTTTCTTCCTTCTACTAATTTTAGCTTTGGTTTGTCCTTGTTTCCTAGTTCCTTAAGGTGTAAAGTTAGGTTGTTGGTCTGAGATCTTACTCTTCTAAAATACAAGCCTTTGCAGTTATAATTTCCTTATGAGCACTGTGTTTTCTGCATCCCATAAGTTTTGGTATGTGTGTTTTCTTTTTTATTGGTCTCAAGATATTTTCTAATTTCCTCTGTGATTTCTTCTTTAATCTATTGGTTGCTTCACAGTGTATTGTTTAATTTCCATGTATTTGTGGTTATCCAGTTTTGCTTCTGCTATTGATGTCTTTATGAATCCATTGTAGTCTAACATTTGGCATATCCTAGTGAATGTCCCATATGCACTTAAAGATACACAACAATGCACCACTATTGTTGAGGAAGTGTTTTGTATATGTCCAATTGTTTTATTGCATGATCAAGTCCTCCACTTCCTTGTTGATGTCATGTCTTTTCTACCCATTATTGAAAATGGACTACTGAATTTTCCTACTATTATTGCAGAGCTGTCTGTTTCTCCATGCAATGTTGTTAATGGTTGCTTTATATATTTAGGAATCCTTATCTCTGGTGCATATACATTTATAATTGTATGTCTTTTGATGAAATTACCCTTTTATCATTATATAATTTCCTTCTTTGTCACTGATAATTTTTGACTTAAAGATTATTTTGTTTAGTATTAGCATAGCCACTCCTGCTCTCATTTGGGTACTACCTACATGGAATATCTTTTTCTATCCTTTCATTTCCAACCCATGTATGTCCTTAAATCTAAAGCAAATCTCTTGACTGCTTTTAGCATTTCTTGCAAAGTAGGTCTAGTGGTGATGAACTCTCTAAACTTTTGTTTATTTGAGAATGTCTTGATTTCTCCATTTTGGCTTCTTCTCAGGACATTGATTTTTTTTTATGTGTAGTTGTATTGATGTCTAGCATTTCTCTGCCTGTATCTCTTGCCCCCAGATGTTCATGTGTCTGATCCCCTATAGCTCAAATGTGTCAAGCACTTGACACTGCTGTCAGTAGTCTCCAACTTGATATCCAAACCATACCAACATTTCCATCAATGCTCTGCATCAGGCAAAACAGAACCAGTCGAGCCCCAGACAAGCCAGAACTTCATAAATAAATTTATCTCTCCCTCCCATTTTAAGGGAGAAACTGGGAACTGGGCAGCTTCTTTATGACTGTGCTGTGCTGTATCAGAGAGGGGTGGTACAAAACTGAGCAAAAAATAGTATAAAACTTCCTACTATTTTGAGTGTGGCTTTTTCTTGATTAAGAGTTTGTTTGGTTACTGCGGACCCTTAACTGGTTTTTAGAGTTCCCACAAAGTTGCTTTGATCTGCATGCCATTATTCACTTGATGTTTTCATACAGGAGTGAGGACTTTGAACTTCCTCATCTGCTATCTTGCTGACATCACTCCTACATGGCCCTCCACTTTGACTAAATCAAACATTTCAAACATTGCCCTGTTTCTCCCCCTGGGATTTAGCCTGCTCTGTGCCACCCTTAGAGCCCTGTATACATGTCTTTTTTTTTATAATACCTGCCCCGTTTTGTTCCCGAAGAATTTGTCTTCCTCATCTGAGAATGAGAATCCCTGGGGACTTGATGTAAACAGATTCCCAGAATTATCTCCTTTCCAATCTGGGTCAGACCTCTCAGGGGAGCCCAGGAATTTCTGTCTTTAAGTGCGCTAGGTGATACTTAACCAGGCAACTTTGGAAAATAATGTAACACAAGCCACCATTAATATGAGCTGCCACTGGAGTTTCTAAGACACCTTGCTGAGATAATGTTAGTATCTCTCATACTTAATAAAATTCCACTAGATAAAAGAGTAATTATCTAACATCTTTTCCCACTTACTGAATACCACACACTGTTCTGTGCATTAGATATATATTCACTCCTTTAATTCTTCAATTACCTGTGAGATTGGTCTTCTTATTATCACTCCACTTTACAGATGAAGAAACTAAGGTATGGAAAGCTTCAGCAATACCCCAAAGTCACACCATCTGGTAAGTTGTGGAGCCTGATTTGAACCCAGGTCATGGGGCTCTTTGCTTTACATCTGGGCGCCCAAGCAGCTGTCACTCTTAATAGCTGTGCTCTCAAAGTTTAATTACTTGAGGATGTCACAGAGACAGCATGACATGCAAAATGGTATCATCCAACTCCACTTCAAATACACCTAGCTTTGCCCTTTACTGTTCCCCAAAATGCTCCCACAGGACATTCCAGCAAGTAAACCAAGAGCTGGTTTTAAGTTCTTCTCTATTTCCTGGTGCACCCTTTGGCATTATTGACCACAGGCTTCTCTGAAGAGTTCTTGCTCACTACCTGACTGTATGCTTCTCTGGTTTCTCTTGTCTCTGTTTTTGTGGCTCCTCTTCATCTATTTATTAAATGTAAGGTGCCTTGGAGATTCTTTCTAAACCATCTCCTAGGCAGCCTCCCTGTCTATATACCCTGTATATTACTTGCAAGTCCTAGTCCTAGGTTTTCACCCCAGACCCTTCTTCTGAATTTCTGAATAATGGATCCACGTGCAGCTTCTCTTTAGATAGATCACTGGCTCACCAGTGTATGCAAAGCTAAGTTAATTGTCCATCTCCCAGAGTTGCTTTCTTTTCAGTTCCTTACTTTGTTATCTATCCAGGTGCTCAGCCAGGCCTGTTTGGGTTTTTAAGTCTTGGGCACATTGATGCTAATAAATGTTTCACAGATACTTGTAATCTATCAGAATAAGCTAACTTTTCTACCAAACAACACCCAAATTGTCATGGCTGGATACAATGGAAGTTCATTTCACATTCACACATAGTCTCCTGTGATGTAACAAAGCACCAGTGGTCCCAGCTCACCCCCATGATTTTCATGCCAGGCCCTGTCCTGGATCTCCAGGTCAATTTCTCCTCATCCTCCCAAGCTCTGCTCAGACACCCTCTCTTCCAGAGATATCTGCATGGCTTCTACATCAAAGTGAAGAGTTGTGAACAGCATGGAACTGCTCTCAGGGAGGATGCCCAACGGATATGCACACAAGAATTAAATGCAGAGAACAGAATGACAAAAATGGAAGAATGACAAAAACAGAAGAAACTCTAGATCAATGTTTTTCAAACTTTAGCATGCATCAAAATCCCCTTGAGAGTTTGTTTAAAAAGCACATTCTGATTTAATAGGTACTGTGGGGCCATCAGCAGTTAGTCCTACCACCTCATTTTGAGAACCCCACTCAGAGGTTGGTCTGTTCCAAGCTATCTGTGTGACAGATGCTGAAGTGGGTACAAAACTTTAGGAAACATTCCTAATATCCCTGAGCCACTTTCTGTTCACCCACCTTTGACCTTAGCTGCACTGCTGTGTCCAGTTCCAGAAAGCTCAGGGTCTCCTTGTACAGGATACCTCACCCAATTCTGAGCATCTTCCAGCATCCCAATGGCTCTGGCAATGTGGTGTTTATGACTCTCCTCCAGGAGTGTTGATCACCACCCATGCAAACAATAGAAGAATGGAAATGGAGCATAAGCTCTCCATTGCCCAGGATACAAATGAAACTCTGGATGGGTTTGGTGTGTGACTCAGCATTTGCTGTGTACCAACTGTCTACAAACAATGGACTAAGGATTCAGGGTCTAAAGAGGAGTCTGATGATCTGAGCACCTTCTGTCTACAAAAGAGAGAACAGGAGAGAATGAGAAGCACAGAAGGAAAGATGCAAACAAGACAACAGGAACAAGAAATCATTTGATTCCACAAAGAGGTGACTACAAGGGATGCTTTGAGCAGCCTGACATCCAGCCTGGATTGGACACAAAGGTGGTGGTCACAGAGATGTCTGAATCAACCCATCACCAGCTCAGAACCCACCCCATAAGTCTGTGTCACTAGTTGCCTGGCTCCAGACCTAGAGAAACAGCAACTGCCTGTTGACTTTGTCATCTTTTCAGAAATACATTTTGTTCTGATGTGACTTCTTGATCTGGGATTTTTAAAAATATATTTTATTGATTATGTTATTACAGTTGTCCCATTTTTTTCTCCTTTTCTTTTCCTCCACCCTGTATCCCCCTTTCCACCATCATTCCCCTACCTTAGTTCACGTCCATGGGCCATACATATAAGTTCTTTGGCTTCTCCATTTTCCATACTATTCTTAACCTACCCCTGTCTATTTTGTACCTACTATGTATTCTTCTTATTTCCTGTAACTTTTCCCCCATTCTACCCCCTCCCCCTCTCCACTGATAACCTTCTACATGATCTCTATTTCTGTGAATCTTTTCCTGTTCTAATTGGTTGTTTAGTTCATTTTTGGTTTTGTTTTTTTTTTTTTAGGTTTGGTTGTTGATAGTTGTGAGTTTCTTGTCATTTAACTGTTTGTATTTTTTATCTGTTTTTTTCTTAGATAAGTCCCTTTAATATTTTATATAATAAGGGCTTAGTGATGATGAATTCCTTTAATTTGACCTTATCTGGGAAGCACTTTATCTGCCCTTCCATTCCAACTGCAAACGGGCTTTTCATGACTTCAAATACTTCTTTCCAGCCTCTTCTTGCCTATAAGGTTTCTTTTGAGAAATCAGCTGATAATCTTATGGGCACTCCTTTGTAGGTAACTCTCTCCTTTTCTCTTGCTGGTTTTAAAATTCTCTCCTTATCTTTAGTCTTGGGTAAAGTAATTCTGATGTGCCTTGGTGTGTGCTTCCTTGAGTCCAACTTGTTTGGGACTCTCTGAGCTTCCTGGACTTCCTGGTAATCTATTTCCTTTGCCAGATCAGAGATTTTCTCCTTCATTGTGTTTTCAAATAAGTTTTCAATTTCTTGGTCTTCCTCTTCTTCTTCTGGCACCCCTATGATTCAGATGTTGGAATGTTCAAAGTTGTCCTAGAGGTTCCTAAGCCTCTCCTCATTTTTTAAAATTCTTATTTCTTCATTCTGTTCTGGTTGAATGTTTATTTCTTCCTTCTTGCCCAAACCATTGATTTCAATCACAGTTTCCTTCCCATCACCATTGGTTCCCTGTACATTATCCTTTATTTCACTTTTCATAGCCTTCACTTTTTTCTCTATTTTGTGACCATACTAAACCAATTCTGTGAGCATCCTGATTACCACATCCTGTGAGCAACCATTTCTTTGAACTCTGCATGTGATAGGTTGGCTATCTCTTCATTGCTAGTTGTATTTTTTCTGGAGTTTTGATCTGTTCTTTCATTCAGGCCATATTTTTTTGTCTCGGTGCACCTGTTACATAGTAAGGGGTAGATCCTTAGGTGTTCACCAGGGCCAGGAAACCCAGGTTGCTGTGTTGTGATGCTGTAAGTGGGGTAGAGGTCCAAGAGGGAACAATGCTGCTTGCTCAGCTCTCTGCCGGCTTTCAGTTACTTCCTCCACTACCCACAAACACATTGGGCCCTTCTGATGCTAATTCCTGGGCAGATGGGATTGTGTACATTCTAGGACCCCGTGGGTCTCTCCGATGAACACTCCTGTGAGGCTGAGAGTTTCTCTTGCTGCCTCAAACCCCACAGGATTTTTCAAAGGTTTTGAGGATTTATTTCCCTGCAATGGACCCTGGGTTGTGCGATCTGTCTCGCTCCCCAGTTGTTCCTCCCTGTTTATCTGCATGCAAATGTGGGACATCCTGCTCCACCAGCTACCACCTTGCTGCTAGTCCTCTCCACCTTACCTGTCCATCTCTACCCCTCCTACCAGTCTGGATGAATGTCTTCTCTAACTCTTTGGTGTTGGGCTTCTACACAGTTCAATTGTCTGGTAGTGATGGTTATCTTTTGTTTATAAATTAGTTGTCATTATTTTGGTTGTGCAAGGAGGCAAAGTGTGTCTAGCTATGCTTCCATCTTGGCCAGAAGTCTGATCTGCAATTTTAATAAAAACATCATAAAAATGTTTTTTAAGCCAGGAAGGCAAATTTCCTACTTCTTGTCTGTTTTAAAACTCCTTACATTTCATTTCCCTTACTTTCCTCAGTAAGAACTCATGCCTTGGAGGGACTGAGGTCTTTGTATTACCAAGCAGGTATCCAGCTTCCCTGCCAGGAGGTGGCCTCCTGCTGAATTTCACCTCACTTGTCTGTCTTTCCCAAAGCAACTGACTGGTGTTAATGAAACATGACCATCAGCCAGATCACAGGCCAGGGTGGTTTTGTTCTGTTCATCTCTGTTTCAACCTGGCTGTATATTCCAGTCCCCTGAGTTGGTTTTTAAACCTCCAATACTCAGGCCCAGTCCAAGTAAATTAAATCTGAATTGCTAGGTTTAGCATTCATTCATTAAACTCCTCAGGTGATCGTTGTGTTCAGCCAAGAGCAGGAGCTACATCCCTGCTCCACTGATGGCCACAGCCCTACATATGTGTACAGTGGGTGCCCACAGGGACTGGGCAATGGACCTACATAATTGAGCAGAAGCCCGTCCCCTCCTCACACAGAGACCAACAGGGCCATTCTTGTGTACCCACAACAGAATCACAAGAGCATTCTTTAGCAGGGCACCAAACCTGGATACACTCTTCATTCCCTTTAAAAGAAAAATGAATTCATCATGAATCTCCTGTCTTGACTTAATTATTGAAATGTGACTTAAATATGTAACAACAGAAGAGTTGGTATAAATTTTCTATACTTTATAGCTTTTATATAACTATAAACCAAAATAATTTTCAAATCAAATACCATAAAACTACATACCCAATAAAATGCAAACAGGCTGTGTTAATTTAATATGACAGGTGATGCTGTTTTGTAAAAACTAATTTGCCAATATTGAGTTTAAAGCAGTATGGTATCACCTTGAGGCTCCTTTTATAGACAATGTTTTTGGATTTTAATTTCAATAAATGAAATACATGGAATGTCTCTCCCATAGCAATGCTGCTCCAAGGATATTAAAGCTATGAGTGTGGGTTCTGGATAGTCCATGCCTGACCGGGACATTATACTTCCCTGGAAACATTTTTCTTTTAGGTTTTCAGTCAACTCTCCATGCAGCACCCTTGATTCTTTTCCACCCCTCACTTAATCCTGAGCAAGTCCTGTCCACTCTCTTTCCAGAAAACACTCCATCACCTCTGTGTCTCTCCTCAGCCATCCTGGCTGCAGCCCCACCTCCTTACTGGCCTTCAGCCTCCCATAGCAGCTGTCTACCACCCACTGCCCACCCAGAACCATGCGATGCTTCACACATGTAAACCAAGCTCCTGCAGTACCCACAGGATTCCCAATGAATTTCAAATAAAATCCACTTTCTTCTTTGTCCCACTCAACCCCTGTAGTATGGTCGCTGTCCCTTTCTTGGTCATCTCCAAGTGTGCCTTGCCCACCTTGTGCAACACTTCTCAAAACTGCAGGCTCCTCACACCCCTGGCCTTGTGCAAGCTCCTGTCCCAACTCAGACTGCTCATGTCTTTGTGTCATCTCCCTACTGATGCTTCAGGTCACCTCCTGAGACAGGCTGCTGGTCACTCTGCCCAGCTCTCAGCACTTGGTACTCTCTGCTATTTTTTGTTTTTATTTGTTTGAAATATGTTATTTTTTTATTTGTTAGGTTATGTAACAAAAGTTGCTATAACAGATAAACATCCCAAATCTTGCGGCTTAACTAGCTATAATTAAAGTTGAATTGGTATTCATGTTTTAATATTAGAAATGATTGTTCTGATGGGAAGATGATCTTCCTCCAGGCAGTGGCTCAGAGATCCAGCCCCCCCACCCATCATAAGGTCCCTCCATCTTTACCACATGCCAGAGAGAGGAGGTGAACACAGCATCAACCCTCTGGCAGCAGCCTCTGATGGCATGTCTGCCCACCTTGGCAGATACCCTGAAAAGAGTCCATTATCCCACCACTCTCTTTATTCAATTTTTGTCAACCATTGGTTCCTTTGGCTTCTAGCCTTCGCTTAGTGAAATCAATGCCATAAGTCAACATGCAAACTTGGGTAAAGAAGTCCCAGCACATGTATGCATGATGGACATCCAGGTCATTCCCAATACCCCTATATTAATCTTTGAAAGTGATTATCAAAACCCAACTCCAAAATGAGTGTGTGTGTGTGTGTGTGTGTGTGTAAAATAAGTGGAGTCCACCTATATGAGAACAACCAAAGACTCTTTATTTGAAGTTTGCTGTAACAAAGTAGCCTGTCACTGCCTTTGACAGAAACTTGGAGGTGGGCCAAGGGATGCTTGACAGAGAAGAAGTAGGGAGGGCAGGCAGCCCTGCAGAGCAGAGGATGTGGACCTGGGAAAGGTAGGGGTGGGCCGCCCATGTAATTTGTTGGGGAGCACATCTTACTTTCTCTTGTTGGTCCTGAGTTGGAATATGGACAAGAAAATGAGAAGCTCCTGGCCATCAGCCAAGTCCTGACCACACTGGACTGGTGGCAACAAAGGAGATGGGTTAGAGTTCTATTCTCATATGCGGTCTGGCCATGGTCTGGTTTCATGTTCAGTATATCTATAGCTACATTGTGTACACACACCTACATGTATACACCCTGATTCTCCACTGATGGACCCTGTGTTTGAAAAAACTTTATATGCAAAGTCATATTACTCAGCACCTGTAATACTGTATTTGTTTATCAACTTTTTGTTGATGATCAAGTATTAAAGGAAGACAACCAAGAGTTGGTTTGCATTATGAGGACAGAGCTGAAAGGAAATATACATTGTCATGTACATTGTCTGGTAGAAAAGCCTAATCACTTAGATTCTAATGACCCATGACATCACAGCACAGCAGTTTGTCCTCTAGTAGGGAAGAGCATCTTCTGTAAAAGCATCCAAGGGGTTAAGGAAACAAGCAGGGTCTTGAGTGACCTCCCACAGTGAGACTTGGAGAAGCAGTGAATGAGAAGGTGGAGGTGATCATGATGCACAGAATTCAGACATGACCACCCAGGGCCCACTGACAGAGCCTCCAGAGTACCAGATGCATGGAAGGAAGTACTCCAATAAATGGTGGACAAAATGACCTGAAAAATGGAAAATCAAATTGTTCACATGACAACTGGGCAAAGACTTCCCTCCTGTCCACTGGGCCATCATCCCACCATGTTGAGTCCTGAAGTTAACACCCTGAGTGAGGGTCCAGGGGTTGTGGACCAGCCATGGCCAAAAGACAAAAAATTGCAACTGCTGTGGAAAGAATACTCTACTGGGGCAAACCAGACAGTCAATGAATATATATAAAATATGTATAAATTATGTATATATATTTAAAATACACACTTCACACTCACATGCATACCACATTTATATATACACACAGAGTGCTGCATACGGTAACAACTACTATGCATAAATGTAACAGAGGAAGATAGGAAATAGGGGGTCAATATGGCTCACAATTTTTAATCATGTGATTAGGGCAGGTATCTCTAAGATCTGACACTTGATCTGAAGAGGTGGGAAGGATCCGTGGCATGGGGCCTCCACTCCAAACAGAGGGAACAGAAAATGCAAAGGGCTCAAGGCTCAACTGGACACACTGGAGGAAGATTCTGGAGGTCAGAGTGGCTGGAGCAGGGCAATCATGGGGAAAGTGACAGCAGGTGAGGTAAAGAAAATGGGCAGAGTTTGAAAACCCAGTCAGGTCTTCTGAAAATTGTAAGGACATGGCTTTTCTTGGAGGGAAATGGGAGCCTCAGAGTATTTGGAGCTGAGTATTTGGAGCTGACATGGCTTTTCTTGGTACCTGCCTTAGGTACCAAAGGCTCACTCTGAGAGCTGCATGAAGACTTGACAGTTGGTGAGCAAGAATGGAATCTGGGAGACTGTTAAGAAGCCATTTCCCTGAGCAAGGAGAACATGGTGGCAGTTTGGCCCAGGATGACAGCCATACAGGTAGGAGAGGGTCAGGGCCTGGATATATTCTGAAGGTGGAGCTGAAAAATACCTAAAACACAATCACACTCCCAGTGCAACAGAGTAACACCTAAAAGTCCAAGCTTTCCATCGCACACTTGCAATATCCTCCAAGACTTGTCCCCTGGTCCATTCACAGTCTATTTATTCTTAGAGAGTCTGGACACTGGGAGTCACTCTTGCTGTCCTCACCCAACATAGCTAATCCATCATTAGACCATGAGGATGCGACCTCTTTGAAGTCGCATATTTGTTATTTGTTTCATATAAACATATAAAATTACTTAACAAAAGCAGTAGAAGCCACAGATGTCTCATTAATGCCTTATGACTGATAAATATAATTTGCTAACTCGGCTGATTGATAAAATCCATCAATAGTCATCAGCCCTGTGTACACAGTCTACAGAGCAGCAGTTCCTGGGACCACAGGTAACACAAAGTGGGAACATCTGGGAACATCTGGGAACATAGAGAAATGTGTATACCCAAGGGTTTAGCCATGCTATGTTTCAAGATAAAAATGGTATTATCATTACTTCTAGACTATAGGATCACTGTGTAGATATACAGGTAACAAGGATGCTAATTTCATGCCCATTCCAAACAACAGAGATCAGCCAAGATCCTCTCATTCTACTGGGGGAAAGGAGGTCAGTCTGACCAACATCAAAGACAGCCCACATGAACTAAAAGGAGAGATACAGGATGATGCAGAGCAGGGAATTCTGAGAACACAGTTAATTGTTCGCTCTATCTGATTAGGTCATTGAAGATTCAATGTGAGGCTCTTAGCTTTCTCTTGCTGCTATAACAAATTATCTTATCATTCTCAAAGTCAGAAACCCCAAATCCATTTCACTGGACTAAAATCAAAGTGCTTACAGGCCTGTGCTCCTTCTGGAGGCACTGGGGAAAGACTTGTTTCCTTACTTTTTCAGTTTCTAGAAGAACTCACATTCCTTAGCTCTAGCCATTTTCCCCTTCTTGAAAGCTCATCACTCCAGCCTCTGCTTCTGCCCTTACACCTTTTCTCTCCAACTCCAGCTCTGATTCTACTGCCCTTCTCTGATAAAGATCCCAGTGATTGGGCTCACTTTGGTAATCCAAAATAATCTCTCCACCTCAGGATCCTTAAATTATTTCCATCAGGGGTGTCCAAACTCTTGGCATCTTTGGGCCACACTGGAAGAAAGAGTTGTTTTGGGCCACACATTAAAACACTAACAAAAACTGATGAGTATATTTTAAAAAGGTTTTAAGTAAATTTACAGTTTGTGTTGGGCTGCTTACATAGCCATCCTGTGCCACATCTGACCCATGGTTGTGGGTTGGACCCCCCTTATTCCATCTTCAAAATAACTTTTGCTAAGTAATGTAATGTATTCACAGGCTCCAGGTGTTAGGATGTGTTCATCTTTGGGGCCATTATTCAGTCAACCATACTGCACAGATACCATACAAAATATTCATTTTTTATCTGCACATTTTGGGGGCAATCACTGTTTTCCCTAAAAGTTTTCAGGGACTCCTATTAGAGGTAAAGTGAACACTTCAATCACCTGGCATTTGATGTTCTACTTGGGCAACAAAGAGCAAAGAGGGAATGGAAGAAGGCTCCGTCAGGTCTAGGAGTGCCCATGTCCTGATTACAGCTGACCAGCTGGCAAGCACCATGGAAACACTCTCTGCAGCTGTTTGGAAGGCACCTGTTCAATGGATTAAAGAATGACTAGATTTCCTTGGACTTCCAACTCTCAAGCTCTCCTTAAAATAGATATTTCCATAAAAGTAAAATGAAAAAATAAGTACGTATCTATTAATATTTTATAATTCCCTAAGGCATAAATCACTTTCTGAATCCATGCAATGCAATAAGTGAAGACACCAGAAAGATGAAATCAAAGCTGAGATACCATTTGGGTTCCTTCAGTTTGATCTTCTTGGCCCCTCACCACTAGCCTCTACTCCAAGGAAACAACAACAACAACAACAACAACAACAAACATTAGTTTCAGACTCTCTGGATTTCAAAGGAAATCATTAGTTATGTGACCTTTCAGAATCCTGGTTATCATCTTCAAGAGGTGGTGGCCATTGTTCACAGGAATGGCTCTCAGAATGAGGTATGCAGGACTCTAGGGTCTTCTCTGGCTCTTACCTTGTACTTTTCCACATGCAAATTGGGTCAACAAAGCTTACAGCTCCACCTCCAAGCCAGGTCTCAAACTGGCTCCTTAGTCTCCATTTCCCTGCAGGACCACATGATGGCACCCAGACTGGCTTCCCCTCTTGCTTCCCTCTTTAGCTCTTCCATAGCTCCACCTGAGATGCCCAGCCCCGCTTCACCAATCTCTCCTCCTCCAATCCTTCCTCTCATTTTCCATGCTACTCCTGATCCCCAAAACATGCCATCCTCCCTCAGACTTGAAGGCCTTTGCACATGCTGTTCTCTGCACCTGAACACTTCTTCCCTTGCTCTCAAAAATGATGGCTCCAGTTACATCAACCTAAAATCACCCTAAATACCCCAAGTAGAGCACATGTTCTCTGGCGAGTCTTCTCTTTCCCTGTGCAGTGTTTGCTTCATGCTGTTTGCCATAATCTGTAATTTCCTTCTTTATTTAGTTGCTCTTTCACTTGCTTCACTTTTGTTTCTCTAACTAAACTGAACAGGACAGGAGGTGTTGTTTCCCCTTCCAGAATTTTCCTTCCATGTTTATGGAGCTCCACCAGGGATGACACTCTCAGCCACTCTCTGTCTCTCCTGGGATCACTCCTTCCAGAGGAAGATGTGACAATTTTATTGGGAGAGGAACTAGAAGTCCTTCTTGCCAGGAGTCCATTCTTTCTGCAGAGAGCCTGTGGTCAGTTCATGTCCTTTCACAAGCATTCTGGGGACAGTTTGTGCATGGTGGAGCCTGGTCATAGATGAGCCAGTTTGTCTCCTAGGTGCTCAAGACCAGCATCTCTTGCCTCGGATATTACTGACTTACCATTTATAATGTTGACACACTGACTGCATTATGCCTTACTCTATTGTCTGATTTCTCAAATAGTTTGTAATTTGAACCCCTGAAATGTCTTTCATGGCTCACTCCCCATACCAAACAAACAACAGACTGTGAACACTCAGTTTATGCCCACCTGGATCCTGGCTCCTTGTGGCAATCAACAAGTCAGTATCACAAAGGCATGGGTGGTCTGAATGGACTTGTGAACAAGTGGGTGAGTGGGAAGAGAATGGGGGAAATGCTCCTTGCATAGGCAGAAAGCCCTTGGGGGGCTACAGTTCTGCAGCAGCACTCTGGAGTAGGCTGTGTAAGTTCTCCATCAATTGTGAGCCCAGGGAGCCACCATGCCCCCAGTGCACAAGGAGTGGGGACAGGCCCTCAACCTCCTGCCACCTCAGCTGGTGCAGAAGCACCTGTTTTCTCTGTTTGTCCAGCCTTGTGCTAGCAGTCAGGATCAGGAGGGTGACACATCCCCTCATCACCACTCACCCCTCCTTTAACAATGATGTTTGATTACACGTGTCTTAGTCAGCTTGAGCTGCCATGACAAACACTACAGATGAAGGGGCTTAAACAGCAAATGTTTACATTTCTGAGGTCTAGAAGCTGAATTCCACAATCAAGGTGCCTGCAGAGCAGATTTCTGACGAGAGCTCTCTTTCTCTCATGATCTTTCCTTGGAGCATGAGCACAGAGAAAGAGTGAGCTCTTTGTTGTCTCATCCAACAAGACCACCACTACTAATGGACAACACTTATGACCTCGTTTAACCTTAATTGCCTCTTCACAGGTCCCATCTCCAAATACAGTAAAATTGGGGCTCCAACACATGAATGGGGGGAGCACAATTCAGTCTACAGCACCACATGAGACATCCTCAGAACCTTTCCTCACCCAAACCATGTGAAGTGTGGCCCACTAGCAGCTCCATTTTGCCACAGGAATGTGATGACAAAGTGTTATAGAACACAGAGGGGCCGAAGGGCAATATACTATTACCAAAAGGACCCCCTACAGGGCTTGATTGTCCACCACCAGAGGAAAGATGTCTCTCAATGCCAGAGATTCATGAGAAGGAAAGTAAATGTTTATTTAATGCTGCACAGGCTTAAAGTAGTGGCCTAAAGTCTTCATCAAAATCCCAAAGTCCCTTAAAACACCCATAAACACACACAGTCCTTCCTTCCCCCCTTTGCCTAGTCTGGGGTACCGTATCTCAGGGAAAGAAATAGAAGTCTGTGGCTCAGGCAGCCCCTGGTTCTTCCCACTAATCCATCTTGGCTGGTAGGCCTCCCTCAGTTCCCAGCACCATCAGCTGTGTCCCTGGGATCTCTGCTAAAGCCAGGTGGTGGTTTCCCCTTCTAAAGCTGTGGGGGTCCCCACTCTGGCAAAGCCATGTGGCTCTCCTTTCTGTTGTCACAGCCACATGGTTCTCTTGGCACAATGGCTGCAGGAGTCTCCACTCTGCCAAAACCACATGGTTCTCCCTCCACTGGCTGCAAGGAGTGGGGGTCGCCACTCTGCCAAAGCTGAGTGGTGGTTCTCTGCTAAAGCTGCATGGTGATTCTCTTTCACAGGGCTGCGGGAGCCCCCACTCTGCTAAAGACCGAGTGGTTCCCTCCTCAATGGCTGCCGCATCTGGATTTAAATACCCGCACCAGTCTTCCTCTGCATCCCCATTTCCGACTCCTCCCACCACTGGCTACGCTTGCTATCCCCCTCAATCCTTCCAGCTTTACTGGGCTGCCATCGTGAGTCTGGGCAAGTGTGATCCCATGTCATGGAGCCAATCTTCTCCAAGCTCCCATGCAGGCGCTGTAACTCAGGGGACCTGCACCCCAGTTACATCTTGGTGGGGAAGCTCCTTCCATTCCCCTGGCTCAGAGCATGCCCACAGCTATTTAACATATCTATGAGACCAGTTAAAGATTATAGATATGTTAAATGACCATACCAGAGGTTAGCTGCAAAGCTGTTGCTATGCAAAACAGCTCTCAATGGCCCTGCTCCATCTGTCCCTTGCCCTAACACACACCTGTTGCAGGGTTGGGGGGTGAGGATAGCTTAATATTTCCTGGACACCTTGAGTTCTGGACCCCATTCCAAATCCTTATTTGGGGTCCCCCCTCTTGGCTGCACTCTATTACAAAAGGAAACAGGGCACTTCTTATTCCCATAGGAACACAGTCTCAAGACAACATTTTCGATTTTATTTCATTGTCCTTGTACTTTTCCTTAAGCCCCACTTAGCCCAAATTAAAAAAGGAACCCATCTGCTCCTCCCTCTATTTCTTCATCTGGTCCAATTTCCTGGGAGGATCCAGAAATTTCCATAGAAAATGGCATGGGTGGTGATTTGATATTAAATACCACATCCTCAAAGAAAAATCGAATTTAAAGTAACAGTCATGGACTCAAAAATTAAGAACTGGTCTCTGGTTCACATTTTGATTTGAAGCATTGCCCAGTCCTCTCTCAGGACCAGAGGGCAGCTATGGGTGCCTGTCCCAAAAAATAAAGTAGGAGTGCTTCCCAAGCCAGGGCCATAGGGACATGCCAGCAGTCCCAGGTCAGGAGAGCAGCCCTGCAGTGCAGCTGCTTACAGTGTAACCGAAAAAGACACCAGCGTTCGGCTGACTGTCATTACCAAACCCAATAAGCAATGACAGCGATTGAATCTTTATGGGCGCTTTATTCAGATGGTGGGCAATCTGAGAAGATGGTGCATTCATACCCTAACAGACTATCTTGCCTTCTTTTTCCAAGCCAGACTTTTTATAATGGGGCATGGGGGGTGGGGAATAAACAAGGTGCAGTGAGGGCTTTGAGATTCAGGAAGGATAGGTGATAGAAGCTGCAACTTTCCTCTCCTAGGCAGTTAGCTGTTCCCAGGGGCGGTGGTTATCTGTCTCTCCCTGGAACACAAAGGTCCAGTTGCCTCCAGTTGTCCCCAGGCAGTAATCTTTAGCAGTGCTCCAGGAGGCCAGCTGCTTTCCCAGGAGCAAGGATGGGCCTTATCTGTAGTTTATGAAACAAAAGCTTTAACATACACATTACTTGCTAGATTTATAACTTTTACCTTAAGCTAAAATTTTCCAAGTCTTGAGTTCCCTATCAACAGGATGTGCCACTGCCCTCAGGAGGCTCCCGCAAGAGGGTCAGGTTAAGGTCAAATTCTCCAAACCAATTCCCCTATGCAAACTCATTCCAGGAAGTCAGGGGGAGAGAGGGGGGGGGGAGAGAGAGAGAGAGAGAGAGAGGTCATTTCAAAAGAACAGCTCCACCCTTGCAGAGCAGGAACTAGCAGATCCTGGATACTCCAAGAAGAAAAAGTGCATTTAAATCTCCAACTCCTATTTAAATATTAGAGGATATGAAATAATGCTATGGGACTTTTGAGACACTTTCAAAGAGATGAGGGTTTTTCTCCATTTTTACTGAGTATTCTACTGTTGTTTGCTTTACAAAAACTTGTAAAGGACTGCTAAACACTACCACTAGTGCATCTGCCCTAGGCCTCCTGAGCTTTCAGATCAAACAATGTGTGCCTATGCAAGTCCCCCTTGCCAGAGGGGATAGCCACAGGGAAATGCTGATGAGCTAGACTGTTACCCTAAGTCCCTACACCACACCAGACTCCTGCCTCTTTCCACACTCCTGGAGAAACTTGCTATTTCTCCAGTATGCCAAGTGAGTTTCCAACCTCACCTGGAAACCTCCCTTCCCAGGAGCCCATATAGCTGTCTTATTCACATCACCCTGTGGTGATTCGCATCACTACACCCTGATCCTCTGCCCCTTGTGGTTCACTCTTCCTCATCACTCTCATCAGCATATGCTGAGTACCTTCCCTCCCACGTAGTAGGAGCTCAGGACAGGGACTTCCTTCCACAGATTCTGTTGCCTTCTTTCTTCCAAGTGTCCAGAATGCAGTCTGCTTCATTGCCACTTGATGAATGAATGAATAAGCATACCACAAAGCCATCGTAGCATGAACTCCTGGAGATCAGGCACAATCACCTATTCAGGTACTCAGCCTGTGGATGAGCATTCCATAAGTGCTTGAGTTTGATAGTAGGCAGCTCTTACATAACTGTGTATGTGACTGCCCTAGGTGTGTTCTTCTTATCTCAGTTAGAGGCAGAGCTGGACAGGGCCTCAGATCTCCACAATCAGCCTCCCAGCCTAGGACATGTTGGATGCCTGATAGACACTTGTGGATACATGTCAGATGTTCACGGTTCTTTAGTAGTTTGCAAGACACATGCAGAATGGTCAGGAGCTCAGAATCTTAAATTTCTATCATTCCAGAGTTGGAGAGCTGAAGTGTGAGAGTGGGGAAATGTTCCTAGCACTTAAAGTTGGTGGGGGCAAAATTTGCCCTATTTTCCAAAAAGCTCTGTTGAGCATGACATATAGAAACCATCAGCTCAAATCTCAGCAGCTTAGCACAGGAAGAGTTTGTTAGTCATTTTACACCTGCCAGGGTCCAGGCATTCCACTGCATGTGGAGTGGGCATGCAGAGCTACCCACAGTCTCCATACCAATACACACCACAAAAAATAATAAATGGAGCCACTCTAAAATGGAGCTGGAGCTGCCACCCCAGAGGAACTGCCTTGTACATTTTATGCTTCAAATCTTTGGGATATTAAAACTTGGCAAAATGACTCCTTGTGGCCTAAAGCAACCTTGTATCTTAAAGAACAATTTGCAAAGATAACGCAAAAGCAGACATTATGACTATAGACTGATAACTACAGACTGAAAATTAAAAGCTAAATTAAAATTGTTTGGAATTAAAATCACTATCTTATGCTACCTTCATCAATATAAATGTCTTCTTTCTATTGATGTAATTTTTCCCCTTTCCTTTTCATAAATACCCCTTGATTTTGCCTCCTAATGGGAACATTATTTGGGCCTCTACCTAAATTAGTGCTTCCTGTGTAGCTATTCTTTTTTTATCTCAAATAAATGCTTATTGCTCCTCATTTTGAAAGACCTTTCAAAAGGCCCTTACTTTCAGATTAACAATGTTTCCTGGATCAGAGATCCAGGGGAAGAGGAGAGAGAGAAGCACCAATAAACACATATTTCCAACTGGATAGGGACATATCACTGCCATCCTGTTTCACTGGCCACAGTAAATTCAAAGAGCCAGAATGTACCATTCTCTCAGGCAAGTTCACTCTGGAACTCCATATCTCTTCAACTTTAGAGACACCACCTAGGAGTGCAGTGCCCTTTGAACTCCTTTGGGTGAGAAACCCTATTCTTCTGAATTCCAGATAGTTACCTAGAAGTTCATCCATCAGAACAGTGCCTCATGGAAGCTCTGCCCCCACCTTACCTGCCCCAGCTGGGACAGCCATGTACCCCTCTAAGCTATGATATGTATCAGATGATCTAGGAGAAACTGTAGACAGAAAAGAAAGAGCTCCCTGGAGACCTCTGACATGTAGAGACTGGGTAATTATGGAAGGATCCAGGAAAGACATTGAGACCAACAGCTAGTGAGAGGGGAGATGCAATGAGTGTTACCAGGGAAGGCACTGAAGAACATGTTCCAGTGGGGAGGGAGGGATTCACCATGCCAAACACAATGCCACCTGGCCACTCCCTCATTAACAGGCAGAGTTCACTTCTCACCTGCCCCTTTGAATCTGGATGGATACTGCAATTACTTTAACCACTAAAATATAGAAGAATGAGCCTCCACCTGCTCTGGGAAGATCACATAAGTAGCCTGGCAGCTTCTGCTGCTTGTCTCCTGGAATGGTCACCCATAGAATACTCTCTTGTGGAACCCAGAGCCACATGATATAAAACCAAGCCCTTTGGAGAGGCCACACTCAGACTCTGTAGTCAAAAATCCATGTCGAGTGCCCAGCCCACAGGCAGCAATGACTGCTGCCCCACAGGTGCATGATCTTGGATGTGTAGCCCTTGATTGGGATGAAAGCCCAATCAAGCTTTCAGATGACACCTGCCCCAGCTGCTATCTGACCACAACCACAGGAAATCCCTTCTAGAACCACCTAGCTGGGCCCAGTCAACCAACAAAATTGTGATATACTGCAATACATTGTTGTTTAAATGTGGGGCACCTTATCATGCAGCAACACATAGCTGTTGCTATGTCATCAGGACTGAAGACTGACCACTGGATTAGGCTCTTTCAGGGTCAACAATGACCTTAGAGAAGAAAGGATGAATCTCACTGAAGTAGATTCAAGGGAGAGGGAGAGTACAGACAATATGATCATTTAAGGAGTTTTGCTGTAAGGAAAACAGAGAAATGAGGCAACAGTTGGAAGGATTGGGGCAAAGGACAGTTTTCTTTAAGATAACACATTTATATGCTAATGAATGATTCTATAGGGAAGAGAAAACTGATGATAAAAGTGAAAACAGGAGTTCCAGCTAAGATGGAGGTGTAGATGGAAACACTTTGCTTCTTTGCACAGCCAAAAGAAGGACGACAACCAATCTAAAAACGATAAACAACCAGAAGTGTCAGAAAATCAAACTGCATGGAACTCTGATAGCCAAGGAGTTAAAGAAACATTCATCCAGACCCGTAGGTGGGACAGAGATGGGAGACAAGTGACAGGCAGCTGAGCAGAAAGGATTCACACAGCAAGGCAGCTGACTGCAAGGGCAAGGCAGGGCTGGCTGAATGGAAAACTAAAGACTCAAGCTAGCTGTGAACTACTGCAGGGATTGCCATGGCAAGAGAAACTCCCAGTCTCACACTTCGTTGAAAAGTGGGTTTAGGGTGGAGCAAACGAACCCCATTGCTCCCTCTCTGACCCTTCCCCCAAAGACAGCACCACAACACAGCAAAGAGGGTTGCCTTACCCACACCTAAGGCTCCACTCCCTTACAACATAACAGGTGCACTGAGACAAAGAAATATGGCCCAAATGAAAGAACACATCAAAACTCCAGAAAAAGAGCTAAGCAACAAGGAGACTGCCAACCTATCTGATGCAGAGTTCAAAACAGTAGTAATCAGGATGCTCACAGAACTGATTGAGCTCAGTCACAAAATGAAGGAACAAATGAAGGCTACCCAAAGTGAAATACAGCAAAATATACAGGGAACCTACAGTGAAGGGAAGGAAGCCAGGACTCAAACCAATGATTTGGAACAAAAAGAAGAAATAAACACCCAACCAAAACAGAATGAAGAAACAAGAATTCAAAAAAAAATGAGGAGAGGCTTAGGAAACTCTGGAACAACTTTAAACACTCTAACATCAGAATTATAGGGGTGCCAGAAGGAAAAGAACAAGAGCAACAAGTTGAAAACTTATTTGAACAAGTAATGAAGGAGAACTTCCCCAATCTGGCAAAGGAAATAGGCTTCCAGGAAGCCCAGAGAGTCCCAAAAAAAATTGGATCCAAAGAAGAACACACCAAGGCAGATCATCATTAAGTTATCCAAGATTAAAAATAAAGAGAGAATTTTAACAGCAGCAAGAGGAAAGGAGAGAGTTACCTACAAAGGAGTTCCCATTAGACTATCAGCTGATTTCTCAAAAGAAATCTTACAGGCAAAAAGGGGCTGGGAAGAAGTATTTGAAGTTATGAAAGGCAAGCACCTACATCCAAGATTGCTCTATCCAGAAAAACTATTATTTAGAATGGAAAGGCAGACAAAGTGCTTCCCAGATAAGGTCAAGTTAAAGGAGTTCACCATTACCAAGCCCATATTTTATGAAATATTAAAGGGCCTTATCTAAGAAACAGAAGATCAAAACCTATGAACAGTAAAATGACAACAAACTCACAACTGTCAACAATTGAACCTAAAAAAACTAAAACAAAAACTAAGCAAACAACCAGAACAGGAACAGAATTAGAGAAATGGACATCATATGGAGGGTTTTCAGTGAGGAGGGAGAGGGAAAGAAGTGGGGAAGGTACAGGGAAGAAGAAGCATAATTGGTAGGCATAAAATAAATGCATAGAGGTAAAGAATGACATAGGAAACAGAGAACTTACATGTACAACCCATGGACTAAGGAGGGAATGCTGGAGGGTTGGGGGGTGTGGGGTGGAGGTGGGATAAAGGGAGGAAAAATTGGGAAAACTGTAATAGCATAATCAATAAAATGTACTTTAAAAAAAGAAAGAGAAAACAGGAAATTGCTATAACAAAGTTAAGGAGAGCAAACTAACAGGGACTCTGGCCTTTGTACTGGAGCATTGAGGGCATCCCCAATGACAAAGCCTGCCCTCAGCCCAGAGAAGGCCAAGACCTCACCCAGGAGCAAGAGCAGTATCCATGGCTATAATTGGAGGCTGGCTGGCATGGCAGGGGAGCTGGCACAGTTTCTCATTTGGAGGCTTGTGTTTTGTCTGTGGAAATTTTAAGACCTTTCTTCAGTAGAGTCAGGAGGGGAAAAAGGTGGTAGTTGTGAAGAGAGAGAAAGGTGCATGAGGCAAGGAAACAGAGGGGGTCACAGGCAGCCTTATATGTCCAAAGAGACTGTTCTGTATGCTGAGGACCGCTGGGGGCAGGTGGCAGCATGCAGCAGAGACAAACCCAGAGAGGAAGATTTCTATTACACCAAGAGCTGTAGGAACACATGAGAGGCAAGGACCTCCTGGCCATGAGAATGCAGGAGGACTTCATGAGGAAGTGACATTTATAGGGGCTCTTAAAAGAAGAGGAGGAACTGGCTTAATGGAGACAGGAGGACAGGGAGTTGGGTTTGAGAGAAGGTGGTAAGGGAAAACATAGAAATGGAGAAAAATAAAAGTGCTATCCTGCAGGGACTGCCGAGATCTATGTGTGCTGGGTCAGAAACACACAGAAGCAGGAACTTTGCCAATCTCAAGGACAAGCAGGATTCACTCAGTGCAGAGGACAAATGTCAGAATCAAATATATTGCATTAAATCTACTGTTTTGGATATAGGACAAGTTTTAGTAAAACAGGACATTGTTTCATTCATCCCCAAAATAATTATTATGTGCTGAAGTAGTTAAAATTAGTTTTGGCTTTATAAATAAAAAATATAACATTAGCTTAAACAAAATAGAAGTCTGTTTCTCTTTCATGTAAGAAACAGGAACACTAGTAAAAGAAGTCTGGAGATTTAAATTTCACCAGTATGGCAACTTCAAAAAATCATCAAGAGTCCTTGCTTTATTCTAGATTCCACTCTACCACTACTAGTACTTTTTCCCTCTTCTTTGTGCTTCAAAGGGCTACCAGAGCTTCAGCTATTATATCTGCATTACAGGTCACACCCTCTCCTTTTAAGGAGATGTACTAAGTTCATCTTTTGCCCTTCCTCAGACTTGCTAAAGCTTGGCAGCTACACTATCACCTCTCCTCACAGACTGGATGTCATAGCCATCCCTGGGTGGAGGACAAGCTGCCTCACAACCACTTTTGCTTCCACCACAGAGGATGGTAGCAATGCTGATATCTATGCAGTCTCTGAGTTTTCTCCCACTTCTGGGCTCAGGTGAAGCCCTGCACCATTGGGAGTAGACCTGGCCTTACCTAAGGCTACCCCAGAGATTGAGTGATACAACTGGGGTAGGGAAGGGTTTGTATCCCAGTGGTCAAAATTTGATCAATAAGAGGCTTGAGGCAGAGCAGTGGAAGCTACACAGGTCTCCTTCCCTCCCCCAAAGCACTGTGTTGTGGAAAGGAGTTCCATGTGACCCAGCAGCCCCATGGGGGTCCCTGAGAGGCTGTGGACAGCTCAGTGAGTGCTCTCCCACATATGCCTTCTGTCCCTGCCACAGTGTCCCTCTCCCTCATTCTAGCTGCCCCAGGATGACACTTCCCAATAGAGCTTCTGCTTCAAGAACTATTTCCCAAGGAAGCTGAGCTAAGTAGGGGGTGCTTCCAGAGTTAGCACAAAACTATAGGCTACCTCTGTGCAAGGGGTACAGGCACTGTAGCCATGCCTACTGCCAAGAAGTGGGGAAATATAGCCTCTCACTGCTTGCCCTCATGAAGCTGGCTAAAACTTGGGCTCCTGTAACTGAGGAAAAGGATAGAATGGCATGTGAGGGTGGGGGGCAGCAGGCTTGGGCTCAGGTACCTACAACACCTACAGTCAATGAGGCATGCATTCAGTGAGCTAGGATGCCTCATCTAGAGTTTTAAGAAATTACCAGGCATTTATAACATGTACTGATATATAAGATAATGGACTCAATGATGATAAGCATATAACCAAGATTTAAGTTTAGACTATCCTTATGAAGCAGTGCTACACTAATCACCAGCCCTGTCTCATGGATATCAGAGTGGCCCAGGTGATTTCTGAGGAACTCACTAAGAGAGAAAGCTGTAAACAAACACGGCAGCTCCACCTAGTACCAAGAAGGGCACTTTCCCAGGGAGGCAAGAAACATAAATTCCTCCTATTCACAGGCAGTCAAACCACACTAATATCCATCTCCTTTGTAGGAAAAGCACTCCACGTGGGTGAGAGGAAGGGGGGACTGTAAGTGCTGCTGGGCTCCACACCCCCCACAGATGCACAGAGTGCTGCAGGGATGACTGAGACAGCCAGTGCTCTGAGGGAGAAAATGAGTCCCTGGTAACAGTCAACTGAAACACACCTAGAAGAAGGAAAGAGAAAAGGAGACAAGCAATTGACTGGCACTTTCATTCTTTCTCTGATGACTTAATTACATGCCATTCTCACATAAATTCTGAAGCCTGTGACATTCAACCTTCTGGGATAAAGTGCCCCTAGTATTGAATTGGTTGATTTCACTGTGTTCAGTTTTGAAGCTAAAAATTTCTTGATCATTTTCATTACAGGTCCTTGATTTAAAAATTGGAAGTTTTCTGGTCAAATACAATAAATATATGAAGTCTCCACTAATGTAAACCTTGAAGCCCATGAAATGGGAACCAAAGAAAATTGAATTAAGTGTCCTAGACCTAAACTGCAGAGGAAAATATAGAATATGGCCTGAGCTTTCTTCTCTGTAGAAATGACATTTCAGTGAAGCTCATAAGACATTTGAGACAGAGCAGTGGCAGCTACATGGCTCTCCCTCCCACCCTGAGGCCCTGGGTTTTAGAGAAGAGTTCCATGTGACCCAGCAGCCCCTCAGGGGTCCCTGTGAGGCTGTAGCCAGCTCAATGAGGGCTCTCCCATGTTTATGTTCTGTCTCTGCCACAGAGTCCCTTTCCTTCACTGTAGCTGCCCTGGGATGACACTTCCCTATAAAGCCTCAGTACTTCTGTTTTGAAGCTGGACAATTGCAGTGAAATAAATCTGTGTGGTATCAATCCAAACAAACAAGGAGTGGGGAGATGAGCCACCTTCATCAAGTTCCATCATTACAGTAAATTCACAAAGCTTCCTTGCCAGGAACACATCCCCATTCCCAATTGACAGGTGAGGAAACTGAGGCTCAGATAACTTAAGGGACTTGTCTGGGCCACACAATTAATACAAATTTGCCAATTGGTCACTTGGAGTCAAAATCCAACACCCTTTCTGTGGTGGTCTAAAAATCAGCTTGCCACAGAATAAATTAATTTGTGTGTGTCCCTTTCCAAAGTAGACTGTCATCCCACATTGCTATAGGGACCCCATTGTTAGAAAGTTTTAAGCACCAGCCCAGGAGTCAGGATCTCTCTTTGTTGTTCATCTCTCTATTTTCAGCACCACTAAAAGTGTCCAGTAAATCAATACAGGGTGTCCCTAACCACCTCAACATAAGCATTGAAGTAAGAACCATGTACCTATGGCTGGCCCCTGGGGAAAACATCTGTCTGCATTGAATGAAAGCACAGGTATGGAGGCTGAAAAGAGTTCAAACCACAGAAGAGTCTGCTTATTTGCCTTTATTGATTAATATATCGTCAGCTTCAATGCAGCATGATTCTTAAATGAAGCAGAAAGTGACTCGATAAAGCCAGTCACAGCCTTATTTTGCATCAGACCCTCTGCTCTCCCATAAACAAGCATTTATTGAGAACCCAGCAGGGGCAGCAGGATGCAGGACAGGTGAGAAGCAGAGGTGAGTCTGAAAGAACCAGCAGGGAGGAGCTGGTGGCCCAAAGACCACAATGCCAGGGACCATGTGTCTCCTCCACAGCCATTTCAGGAAGTCCACCTGCTGTTATGTTCATGGACAGCCCCCAGTGCTGTATGCTGAGCACATTCCCACCTCTCCACCAAGAAGTGTCATGTGATCCTCAGTGCATTACCAGGAAATAAGCTTCACTGTATCTCAAGCCAGACTGCTAAGGAGGCAAGGTTATGGGAAATAAAAACAAATCTACCAAGACCACATGTCAATAATGGGACTGGGACTTTCACCCACATCTTTTGTATCCAGGTCCAGTGTTTGTTCTATTTCACTGATGCCCTTTCTCAAATTCTGGGTCTTGTGAACAGCCTCTAAGCAACACTTACTAGGTCAGAAAACTCATTTTTTCTTACAAAGGCACCTTAAGCAAATATGGGATGAGCATATCACTAGCTGGCTCCTTAGAAATGACTCTGTGTGAGACCACAGAGAACATCAGCATCCTCTGTAGGTGTGTATATGCCATGGCTACCTTCCACCTACTTGTGAGGAATCATTGTATGTCTAAAATTAGAGGAAAACATGCAGGACCAAAGTCTCACTTTTGGAGATCTTGCTCTGAGGAGGAAGTATGAGCCTGGGACAAGCCTCTGAATCAGTCTCTATGGCCTCTGCCTTTTTCAGTTTGGTGGGGAGAAACAAAATAGAAAAGGAACATTTACATGCAGTTGCTTTGAATTAGGAACAAAGGGGCCCATCAGTACCTAATCAATAATAAAACCTGTCAGAAGAAATAACCCACATTGAAAGAGAAAGAATATAGGTCTTTGTGTTCATTTCTTGGGAAGAGTCCCAGGGAGCATCATTGCTTCATCAACCCAGGCTCACAGGTGGGTCAAGTATTACCCCAAATGCCCCAGGCAGCACTTGGCACTAGTATTTCTGAAGACAATGCCTGTGTTCCCTTCATAGGGAAATAGAGCTTGTTGATAAGAAAACATGAGGTATTTAGCAGTGATGTTCCTAAAAACATTTTTAAGTGATTGTGTAAAGGACGGGGAGATGGCAGAGAAGACACAGGTCACAATATCATACAAGTACCAGAAGGGACACAGAACTCCCTCTTTGAAGGTGACACCACACAAAGGAGCCCACACCATTCCCTGAGACAGGCATTTGAGAAACAAACATGTGCTACTCACCCATCCCTCCAGAGACAGGAGGTGGTCAACACACCTGATGTGTTAAAATGTCATGGAAATCAAAAGCTCAAGCTGTGGGCATCTTCCTCACACCTTGTTTAGAGGGAATCAGGTTGGGAAGCAGCCAGGAGAAAGACACAATCCCCACTTCCCACTTTCATGGACAAGTAGTAACCCCAACAGAGACAGAAAAGGCTCCGAGGACATACAATTTTATGGTTCCTTGGTTGATAAGGAAGAGGATGGGGGAATAGGCTAAAAAATACTAAATATGACTATGTCTGAAAAACCTCCAAAGTGAGAAAGGAGGGTTCTTACGTGCCAGAATTGAAGCAGAGACTCAAATGGGAGCAAAAACCATACTCTTGATGCTTCAGCCCAGTGACAGCCCTGGTGTTTACCCCATTCTGGGTGGGAGATGGAACATGGATTCACCGAGAGAACCAAGACCACCATCTAGCTGGGAGAATATAAAGGCTGTCCATAGAAAACTACCCACCCTGTGAAAAAAAGAAGGTTAAAGGAATTTCAGCTGTCAGTCCAGGGATGTGTCAAGCAAGATTGCCATCTGCCTGGAGCTCTAAACGGGAGGAAAAGTTTTCCCATGAGAAATCAAAACCTCAAATTTTACCACATGCATGTAAGGATTCCAAACTTGCACTATTAATGTGGTTCAGGGAATCTTTGAGCCAAGAAATGAATGTTAAAAACTTATCCTGGGTAAGTGAAACCCTGGGGCCTCCAGCAAAAAGAAAACAGAATTGCTCTATGGGAACATTTTTGCAACCCAGAACATATGTGACACTGGCCTCCCACAGGTGATGTGGGCCTCTGGGAACACTCAGGCAAGGTATCTACATGCCACTGCCATTTTCTTGTTAAAACTCCATTAAGCATCCAGATTCTAATCTTTACATTTCCTACTAAAAGGGACCAGATCTCCATGAGGAATTGCTAACTACAGGTCTAGGTCATCAAGTGTACTAGAAGCATTGGAACAGCAGATCATGTTTAAAAGCAAAAGTTTTATTAAAACTGTTGAGGTCATGTAAAAAGGAATCAAGAACCACCTAGATAGGCTCTCATTGGCCATAGAAGGAACAAAAGAGCGATGACAAATAGCATAAAGGCAATGGATTAAAACACAACCAGATGTTTAAATCCTTAAACACATAATGGTATTTTTAATAAAACTTATCATAGGAATTAACTCATTACTTTGAAAACTGGAAGACTCAAATAAAGGGTAGAATCAAAAATTTATTCAGCCTTGCCTGGGGATCAAATAGCTAATGACAGAACATTTCATCTTTAAGAAATATATCAGCTGGGATTTCTGGCCAAGATGGAGGAGTAGGGGGACACACAGTGCCTCCTCGCACAACCAAAGTTAAGGACAACAAAAATTTAGAAACAAAGAAACAACCAGAACAGACAGAAAATTGAACTGTACGGAAGTCCTGACAACCATTCATCCAGGCCAGTAAGAGGGGCAGAGTCAGTGGCCAGCAGAGAGAGGTTGCAATAGGAAAAAGTGGTGACTGGAAGACCCGACCTTGAAGGGCTCAGGCTGTGGCTAGAAGACCCTGGTGGCAGACCCCGGGCATGGGAGCAGGGAGGCAATGAACAGACCCACTGAGGCGAGCAAGGCAGCTGGCTGTCCACAGTCACACATTCACACACAGATAAACCAAGTGAAAATGGGCAGGGAGACAGACCGTGAAACCCAGGGCCCCAGTGCCAGGAAATAAAGCCTCAAAGCACTGACTAAAAACACTTGTGGAGGTTGAGGTGCTGGGAGAGACTCTGAGCCTCACAGGAGAGTTCGTTGGAGAGACCCACAGGGTTCTAGAATGTACACAAGCCCAACCACCCAGGAACTAGCACCAAAAGAGCCTAATTTGCTTGTAGGAAGTGGTAGAGGGGACGGAAATCTGAGAGAGAGAGGAGCAAGCACCATTGTTCCCTCTCTGATCCCACCCCCATATACAGCATCACAACCCAGCAACTGGGTTGCCCCACCTTGGTGAACACCTAAGGCTCCGCCCCTCATTACGTAACAGGCATGACCAGACCCCCCCTCCCCCCAAAAATGGCTCAAATGGATGAACAAATGAAAGCTCCTGAGTCAATACTTTTAAGCGACTAAGAAATAGCCAACCTATCAGATGCATAGTTCAAAGCACTAGTGATCAGGAAGCTTAGAGAATTGGTTGATTTTGGTAACAAATTAGATGAAAATATGAAGGCTACACTAAGTGAAATGAAGAAAAATGCACAGGGAACCAATAGTAATGGAAAGAAAACTGGGCCTGAAATCAATGGAGTGGACCAGAAGGAAGAAAAAAACATACACTCAGAAAAGAATGAAGAAATAAGAATTCAAAAAAAATGAGGACCCTCCAGGACACCTTTAAACATTCCAACACCCGAATTATAGGGGTACCAGAAGGAGAAGAGGAAGAGCAACAAGTTAAAAAATTATTTGAACAAATAATAGAAGAGAAAATCCCTAATCTGGCAAAGGAAATAGACTGCCAGGATGTCTAGGAAGCTCAGAAAGTCCCAAACAAGTTGGACCCAAGGAAGCACACACCAAGGCACATCATAATTACATTACCCAAGACTAAAGATAAGGAGAGAATCTTAAAAGCAGCAAGAGAAAAGGAGACAGTTACCTACAAAGGAGTGTCCATAAGACTGTCATCTGATTTCTCAAAGGAAACCTTGCAGCAAGATGGGGTTGGAAAGAAGTATTCAAAGTCATGAAAAGGAAGGACTTACATCCAAGATTACTCTATCTAGCAAAGCTATCCTTTAGAATAGAAGGGCAGATAAAGTGCTTCCCAAATAAATTCAAGTTAAAGGATTTCATCATCACCAAGCCTTTATTACATGAAATGTTAAAGGGACTTATGTAAGAAAAAGAAGAAGATAAAAAATACAAACAGTAAAATGACACTAAACACAACTATCAACAACCAGACCTCAACAAACAAAAACAAGGACAAAAACAAAAACAAACTGAGCAAACAATTACAACAGGGATAGATTCACAGAAATAGATATTACATGGAGGGTTATCAGTGGGGTGTTGGAGGGAGGAGAATGGGGGAAAAGGTACAGGGAATAAGAAGCATAAATGGTAGGCATAACATAGATAGGGGGAGGTTAAGAATAGTATGGGGAATGGAGAAGCCAAAGAACTTATGTGTATGACCCATGGATATAAACTAAGGTGGGGGAATCATGGTGCAGTGGGAAATATAGAGGAGGGAAAAATGGGACAACTGTAATAGCATAATCAGTAAAATATATTTTTAAAGTAATAAATAAATAAATAAATTGTATATTTTACACCATGCTCAAGTGGGATTTCAAGGTACGTAAGACTAGTTCAACATTTAAAAATCAATTAATGTTATTCATCACATCAACAGCTATGCTGTTGACAACAAAGAAATAACAACAAAGAAAAATTATATGATCATCCCAATAGATGCAGAAAAAGCATTTGTCAAAAACATTCATAGCAAACTAGGAATGTATGGAACTTCCTCAAGTTGATAAAAAGCATCTACAAAAAATAAATAACACTAGTCTTAACATCATTTAATGATAAACAACTGGTACTTTCCCCCTAAGGTGAGAGGCGATCACCTCTCACCTCTCCTATTCAATATTCTATTGGAAGCCCTAACTAGTTGAAGAGGACAAGAAAAGGTACACAGATTAGGAAGGAAGACATAAAACTGGTTTTGCTCACAGATTGCATGATTTGCTGATATAACACCAAAAATCCCCAAACACCATCCTCAATAACTACAACAAAACCTCCTGGAATGAGTAAGTCAAAATAGCAAAGTTCCAAGATACACAGCTAATACACAAAAGTCAATCATTTCCCTATATACAAGCAATGAACAAATGGAATTTGAAATTAAAAACACAATACCATTTACATTTTCACCAAAAATGAATTTAGTTTATTCTAATCTAACAAAAAGAGTACAGGATCTATATTCAGAAAACTACAAATTATTAGAGAGAAAATCAGTGCTTGTGGTTGAAAGATTCAATATTGTTAAGAAGTTAATTCTTCCCAACTTGATCTATACATTTAATGTAATCACAATAAAATCTCAGAAAACTCTATTTTCTGATTCTAAGGTTTATGTGGAATGGCAAAAGACGTAGAATAGCCAAGAAAATACTGCAATTGGAGAAGAAGGAATAAGAGAAGAAAGAGAACAATGTCAGAGGACTAAGACTACCTGATTTCAAAACTTACTATGAAGCTAAAATAATCAAGACAGCATGGCACTGATGAAAGAAGACACAAGACCAAAGGAATGGAATAAATAGTCCAGAGGTAGACTAACACAAATATAATCAACTGATCTTTGGTGTTAGCAAAGGCAATTAAATGGATAAATGATAGTCTTTCTAGAAAATGCCCAAGGATAGAGATGTAACTATGCTTTAACAAATGGATATTTATAAATGAAACCTAATGTCTTGCAGCCTATCAATGCCTAGCAGGTTCACTCTGGATTCAGGCAGATGTAAGAAAAGTTGAGGAGCTGTGGGAATGCTGACATGTCTTTATTCAAGGGTGGATGATCCACACATGTCCCAAGCTGCATGTTCCCAATGGGAAGCCTGTACTCTCTTATACACCAAATATAGACAAAGCTGGCAGGATGCCAGAATATATTGTGTAACACAGCAAGATTCTGCACATGCAGGCCCACTTAATGTAATGGGAACTCTTTACTGGACCCAATCTCAAGGCTATGAGAAAACTACTTATCAGGCCCATTCTCAAGGTTATGGAAAACTGCTCCCCTTAGTCACCCAGACATCTGGTGAGGGAGCCAGATTGCCTCCATTTACCCTACACCTAACAAGTATACCCAAACAATACTACTGTTCCTGTGTTGACCCATGCCCACCCCCAACCTTAGCACTAGACTGGAGAGCTGAACTAGCCTCTACCCTGATGACTCACTGAAGCCCAAATTTGTCCAGTGCATTTACAGCCATGGGCTCTGCTGGTGGTGGTCAACCTGTGGCACATTGCAGTCTTTCTTGAAAAACTCTTGAGCAACTCTGGGCAAGTCTACTAGAAGCATTAGGAATCAAGGATCATGTCTGAAAGCAAAGACATTATTAAAACTATTAAGGTCATGTCAAAATGAATCAACAGCCACATCAAATGGGCTCTCATTGACTATAGAAGGGAAAACAAGAACAAGGACAAAAATCATAAAGGCAATGTATTAAAGCACAGGATGTTTTAAGATCTTGTAAATTTAAGATCTTATAGATCTTAAGTAGATAAAGAGCTTCTCAGACAATAAAAAGACAAAAGAGTTATCGCCACCAAACCAATATTACAAGGTAAGTTAAAGGGAGTTCTTTTAGAAGAAGAAAAGAAAGAGGGACATAAATATGAATAATAAAATGGCAATAACTACATACCTATCAATAATCACTTTGAATGTAATCAGACTAGGTGCTCCAATCAAAAGATATAGGATAGCTGAGCAAATAAAAAAAAATAAAACCCATTTATATCCTATCTACAAGAGACTAACTTCATATTGAAAGTCATACAGAGACTAAAAGTAAAGGGATGGAAAAAGTTTTTCATGCAAATGGACATGAAAAAGTGGGGTAGGAATACTTATATCTGAGAAAAATAGACTTTAAATCAAAAGTCTAAAGTCTATAGTAAGAAGCAAAGAAGAACACTATATAATGATAAAAGAAGCAATCCAACAAGAGGATATAACACTTGTAAACATTTATGCACCAAATACAGGAGCACCTAAATATGTTAAACCTTGATAGACATAAAGGCAGAAATTAAAGAAATACAGTCATAGTAAAGGATTATAACACCCCATTGACATGAATGGATAGATCTTTCAGACACAAAATCAACAAGGAAATGGTAGCCTTAAATGACACACTAGATCAAATTGATTTAATTGATCTCTTCAGAGCATTTTGTCCTAAAGCAGCAGAATATATATTCTTTTCTAGTGTGCATGGAACACTTTCCAGGATAGACTGTATACTAAGTCTCAATAAATTTAAGAAGATCAAAATCATATCAAGCTTTATCTCTGACTGCAATGGTATAAAACCAAAATCAATTGCAAAAAAAAAAAAACACTAAAAAACACACAAATACATGGAGGCAAAATAACATGTTACTAAACAATAAGTGAGTTAACAATGAGATGAAGGAAGAAATCAGAAAATACCTTGAGACAAATCAAAATGAAAACAGAACAATCCAACATCTATGAGACATAGTCAAAGCAGTCCAAGGAGAAAAATTCATACCAATACAGGACTACCTCAAGAAACAAGAAACAACGTTCTCAAATAAAAATCCAAACTTATACCTAAAAGGACTAGAAAAGAAACAAACACAGCCAAAAGTGAGTAGAAGGATAGAAATAATAAAGATCAGAGTACATATAAATAAAATAGAATCTAAAAATATTAAAAGCAATCAATGAAATCAAGAGCTGTTTTTTAAAGATAAAAAAGATTGATAAACTTTTAAGCAGACCCATCAAGAAAAGGACAGAGGACTCAAATAAAATCAGGAATAAAAAAGAAGTGACCACTGACACAAAATAAAAGAATTATAAAAATACTACAAACAATTATATGCTAATAAATTAAGCAACCTGGAAGAAATGGATAAATTCCTAGGAACATACAGTCTTCCCAGACTGAGTCAAGAAGAAACAGAAAATATGAACATACCAATTACAATCAATAAAATTGAAACAGTAATCAAAAACCTTTCAACACACAGATCCAGTCCTAGACTGGATGGGTTTACAAGTAAATTTAACAAAATAATTCAAAGAAGAACTAATCCCTACATTTTTCAAACTATTCCAAAAAATTCAAGAGGAGGGAAGACTTCCAAGCTCACTTTATAAGGCCAGAATTATCCTGATTCTAAAACCAGATGAAGACATCACAAAGAAAAATGTTATAGGCTAATACCCCTGATGAAATAGAAAGAAAAAGTTCTCAACAAAATATTAGCAAACAAAATTCAGCAATACATTAAAAAGATTATACACCATGAACAAGATGGATTTATTCCTGGAATGCAAGGTTGGTTCAATATCCATAAATCAATTAACATGAGACACTAAAGAAACAAACTAATGGATAAAAATCATATGATCATATCAATGCATGCAGAAAAGGAATTTGACAGGATGTCCATGTTCATCACTCTTACTCAACATGATACAGGGTGCAGCCAAGAGGGGGGCCCCAAATAGGGATTTGGAATGGGGTCCAGAACTCAAGGTGTCCAGGAAATATTAGAAAGACATATAAGATGTCCTCACCCCTTCTCCCACAGGTGTTAGTTGAGGGAAGGAACACATGGAGCAGGAACAAGCAGGGCTGTTTTGTACAGCCACAGCTTTGCAGCTAATCCATAGCATGGTCATTTAACATATCTATAGCCTTTGGCTGGTCACTTAGATATGTTAAGTAGCTGTGGCCATGCTCTGAGCGAGGGGGATGGAAGAAACTTCCCCCCAAGATGTAACCGGGGGGCAGGTCCCCCGAGTTACAGTACCTGTATGGGAGCTTGGAGAAGATTGGCTCCATGACATGGAGCCACCCCTGCCCAGACTCATGATGGCAGCCCAGTAAACTTGGAATAATACAGGAATGCTGGCAAGTGTAACTGAATGTAGGAGGAGTCGGAAATGGGGGTACAGAGGAAGATTGGTGCAGGGATTTAAACCTAGACATGGCAGCCATTAGAGAGAGAGCCATGAGGTTTTGCCAGAGTGGGCACCCCTGCACCTCTGGTAGAAGATGACCATGCAGCTTTGGGGTGCTCCCTTTGGCTGTGTGGCCTGGGAAGCAGGAGAGACTTTGCCTGGAAGAAGGGTGAAAGAACTCTTGCCAGTAGACCATGAGAAGTTGCCACATGGCTTTGGATTAATTGAAGATTCTGCCTGGATGGTGACACAGCTGATGGTACCAGGAGCCTGAAATGCAGACGTTTGCTTCTTTTCTGGAGTTACAGTATCCGAATTAGGGCAGTGGGAGAAGAAAGCACTGTGGGCATCTGTGGATATCCTAAAGGACTTTGATGTTTTAATGAAGACATTAGGTCACTACTTTAAGTCTGTATAGCATTAAATAAACATTTCCTTCCCTTTTCACAAATCTCTGGCATTGAGAGATATGTTTCCTCTAAGGTGACAGACAGTGAAGCCCAGTAGGGGGTCCTTTTGGTAATAGTATACCGTCCTCATCCCCTTTGGCCCTATGTGTGGGTCTCTTCCGTAACAAACATTGTATTAGAAATCCTAGCTAAAGCAATCAGACAGAAAGAAAAAATAAAAGGCATTCAAATAGGAAAGAAAGAAATTAAATTGTCACTTTTTGCAGATGACATGATACAATATGTAAGAACCCTAAATATTTCACAAAAAAATACTATAACTGATCAATGAATTCAGTAAAGTAGCAGGATACAAAATAAATATTTAAAAATCTGTTTTATTTTGACACAACAATAATGAACTATCAAAAAAATCTTTAAAAAACAACCACATTTACGATTGCATCAAAAAATACCTAGGAATAAATTGAACCAAGGAGGTAAAATTATATGACATTGAAGAAAGTAATTGAAGAAGCTACAAATAAGGGGAAGCAGATACAGTGTTTATAAACAGGAAGAATTCATTTCATCCCAATGCCCATACTACCCAAAGTGATCTATAGCTTTAACACAATTTCTATCAAAATGCCAATGGTATTTCTCACATAACTAGAAAAAAATTGTAGGAGACTGTTTTGCATGCACAGAACCCACGCCCACAGATAGGTTCTCCAGTGGGGAATCAGGCCTGCAGTGTACCTAGGCTGCTTTGAGTCTTGCTCTTGCTAAAAATCTCCCTCACCCTGAATTGAGGACATTTACTGAAAAGTAACTTCCTAAAATCCATGCTAAACCTTCCAAGGATGAGTGTAACTGGTTCAACCACTTTTGCCTTTTCATTTGCAAATATCCCTCTTCTGTGATGTGATTAGCGGCATCACCTCCTTTGTTTTCTGTAAGAGGTAACCATCTAAAGCCAACCTGTGCATAGTAAATGAGGACCATCATGTAATGTGCAGAGAAGAGAAATAAAGGCCTGTCATGGCAGAGGCTTTTTGCCCCCCTTGAGAGCAAAGCCACTCGCCCTTTTCCTCCACAGGACTCGGTAGTTTATGTGAATGTCTCTCCCCCATCCACAATGTCTAGGACCCCACGAGCCAGGGTCTGTATCAGCTGGCACCCACAAACAGAGACCCAGGGCTACAAGCCATCATTGTGGACCACACACTAACTTGGTTGGAGTATGAGCGCATTAGCCTAGGTAAGGGCTGACAACACCAAGTGCTATTCAGGAATGTTGTAGGGTGTGTTAGATTTCAGATGAAAAAGGCTTCCTTCCTAGGTCGACTTCTCTTATGAGCCTTGCTCTGTCTCCCAAGCATTTGTCGCAACCTCTTGGGCACAGATTGAGCAGTTATAAGCCACAAGGGAGCTCGCCGAAAAACTGTAAAAACACCCACAAGCTGATCCCCATGGCACAAGCCCCAAATAGGTCTGGGCTTGGGAGAAAGAGCAAAGATTTTCCCTTTAATCAGCTTTAAAAATATCAACTAGTTACAGGACAATTTACAAGCATCTCAGCAAATTCTTTCTTTTAAGCTGCCCCTTGCGGTCCCTTTAGTTTTACCTTTTCCCTCGGTCCGCCAGCATAGGATTTAAAGCTACAGGTGGAGAAAGGCAAAATTGAAACTGGTTTTGTAATCACCATGCTTGTGGCGGGAGGGATTTCAGAAAAAGTCTTTTATTTGTTAAAAGAATTCTTTAAAACTTTCTGCCAATCTTCAACGATGGGGAACAGGCTCTCTGGGGAACAAGAGCAATGTTTTAAACTAGTTCAGCAGTTACGGGGCTGCTGAATGTCTCCCTGATAAAGGATCTTTAGACTTAGTTATTTAGGAAAAAGTTGGGCAGAAGTTGAAATAATGTTACAGAACAACAAGGGGGCGGGGGCTAGAGGTGCCAATATACTATTACCTGAAAGGAACCCCCCAGGTTCATTATGTCCACTGCCAGAGGAAAGACATCTCTCAATGCCAGAGATTCATGAAAAAGAAAGTAAATGTTTATTTAATGCTATACAGACTTAAAGTAGTGACCTAATGTCTTCATCAAAATCCCAAAGTCCCTTAAAACACCCACAAACACACACAGTCCTTCCTTCCCCGCTTTGCCCAGTCTGGGGTACCATACCTCAGGAAAAGAAATAGAAGTCCTTGGCTCAGGCAGCCCCCAGTTCTTCCCAGTAATGCGTCTCAGCTGGTAGGCCTCCCTCGGTTCCAAGCACCATCAGCTGTGTTGTGGGGATCTCTGCTAAAGCTGGGTGGTGGTTTCCCCTTCTAAAGCTACAGGGGTCCCCACTCTGGCAAAGCCCTGCGGTTCTCTCTCCATTGCCCCAGCCACGTAGTCCTCTCTGTACAATAGCCAAGGGAGTCTCCACTCTGGCAAAGCCGCATGGTTCTTCCCCCAATGGCTGCCACGTCTGGGTTTAAATCCCTGTGCCAATCTTCCTCTACAGCCCCATTTCTGACTCCTCCCACCATGAGCTACACTTGCCAGCACTCCCATATTTTTCCAGTTTCACTGGGCTGCCATCGTGCGTCTGGACAAGAGTGACCCCATGTCATGGAGCCAATCTTCTCCAAGCTCCCATGCAGGCGCTGTAACTCAGGGGACCTGCACCCCAGTTACGTCTTGGTGGGGAAGCTCCTTCCATTCTCCTGGCTCAGAGCATGCCCACAGCTATTTAACATATCTATGAAACCAGTTAAAGGTTACAGATATGTTAAATGACCACACCAGAGGTTAGCTGCAAAGCTGTTGCTATGCAAAACAGCTCTCAATGGCCCTGCTCCATCTGTCCCTTCCCCCAACCCACACCTGTGGGGGGGTGGTGAGGACATCCTAATATTTCCTGGACACCCTGAGTTCTGAACCCCTTTGCAAATCCTTATTTGGGGCCCCCCTCTTGGCTGCACCCTGTTACAATAGCACAAGGTGGTGTGAGATAAGATTTTAGGTCAATGTCTCACTCCCTCCTTTAGAAGATTTAATTTGAAAATATTGATTGGCTTGAATTTCGTTTTTGTTTTGAAAGGAATGGCTCAGTCTCAAAATATTTTGCTAAACTTCTGGTAAATAAAATAAGATCTCTAATGTTGTTATATCATAAGGATTCTCAGAAAGAATTTTAATTGATTGTTTGAAGAAAGGAAAAAGATCTCACTTCCCTCAGACAGTAAAAAGTGAAGGGAGAAAATGTGTCTTTTAACCACTGTGAGTCCTCCTTATGGAGATCCAGGGACTGCTTTAGTCCTAGGAACAAGCAGTGTGGAGCTTAGCATCCTTCCTCCCTCTTCTCCAGCCTTTCTAAAGCTGTTAAGAGCACTAGGTAATGAGGCAGCTCACTTTTGAACACACTCAAGGAATGCAGTGATTAATAGGAATTAATGACAGCAACAAAAAAGTAAATGTATTTGCCAGTAGAGAAAAAATTGTTTCTGAAAGTTACAAATATGTTCATAAATTTGTCAATCTACAGCATGCTATAAGTGGGATAGGGGGTGTGACGTGTTAAAGAAATATTAAGAATCCTCCTTGTTTATGCCAGAGCCATGACCTTTTATTGTAAAAATGAAATTTAGGTGTACTGTCTCCCGGGGAGAACTAGCCCTTCTCCATGAAAGATTAAGTACAACTTTTTAACTCAGTACCTGTAAACACTGATAGTTTCCTTAGGGAAGAACTAGCTATTCTCCTGGAAGGAATAGTTAGTCAATCAAGTCACAAAAGGCCCTTGGCGCATAACCATTTTTGTCTAAAACATTTTTTCAGAGCACCCCCCCATCTTTCCCACTTTCCTTGAAAACTCTGAACCTAGGAGCTACCAGGTCCTGAGAACAACAGGGCAATTAACTTGCTTCTTAATCTCATTGCAGCTTGCAGAAACATCAGGGGGGCTGTCTTTCTAAGCTAAGCAAATTATTAAAGAATGTCCTGATTGCCAAGCCCTTAGCAAGGTACCCCCACCTACAGGAGTTAATCCTTGAGGACTAGGCTTTCAAATAATTTGGCAAACAGATATCACCCATTACGCTTCCTTTGGAAAATTCAAATACGCTCGTATTTCTATTGATACTTACTCTGATGCCCTACATAAATCTGCTTTAATAGGAGAATCTGCTAAAAATATACAAGCCCATTGGCTTGAGGCCTTTAGTCATTTAGGACATCCTCAACAAATTAAACCTGATAATGGCCCTGGATACCTTGCCTATTCTACTCAGGTTTTTTTTTTTTCAGCATTGGAATAGCCAACATAAAACAGGAATACCTTATAATCCAACAGGTCAGGCAATTGTAGAATAGGCTCATCATACTTTAAAAATCTTCTTAAAAGACAAAAAAGGGGGAGACATGAGCCTTTCCCCCCAAAATTTGATTTTATCAGCCATGTTTACCTATAATTTTCTAAACTGTGATGAATCACTCTGTGATTCATTTTCAGAAGAAGGAGCCAAAGTCATCTTATCCTCAGGTTTTATATAGAGATTCACTGGGAGATGGCGCTTGGCAAGGCCCTGTAGATCTCTTAACTTGGGGAAGAGAGTATGCTGTGTTTCCATCCCTACAGGTCCTGCCTGGCTACCAGCCAAGACAGTAAAGCCTTATCATGAGTGGGACAGACACCAAGCTCTGCTACCTGGAGTTGAGAACCAATCGACTGACAGACCAGATGTCCCAGCTGACCCTGAACAACTGGAAGGAAAATGGACACCCACACCATTCGCTCGTGGGCCTGGGCCACCAACGGAAGAGCATAGGGCCTGCCCCAATGACAGAGGCTGAGGCTCAAGCACCTCCTGCAGTGGGCAACAACCCCTCAGTGCCCCATAATGTTCAATGGTTGAACCCTAAAAACTAGTTCAATGGACTGAATTTATGGGTTTGGGTCCTAACAGCCCTTGGGTGCCCCCTTGTCCTAATCCTTATTTGTGCTTTATGATATATATAGAGATTGTTTTCTTAAGATTGTTTTGGGGAACAGCAAATAGTAGGTTTCACAGGCTTAACAGCTACAATAGCATTTACAAATGAAAAAGCAGGGAGATCAGATGTTGGGAACTACCTTGCCTGGTTTCAGGAGCTGTAACCCCCCATGACTAAGGCTGAGAGACCTTGGGACCATAAGCCACTGAGGAGACAAAGCTTATCTCCCTGGCAGGAGTACTGCCTCTGTCCTGCCCATTTTACTTCACCCTACCTGGTCCCCCAGTGCTTGGTGGGTTAGCCAATGACAGGTAAGATTCCTCAAGGGAGGATTGACCTGAGACAGGCATGATCACGGGAAGGCCCTCAGAGAAGGACTTGGGGGTCTGTAGAAAAAGAAGATGATGGACCCTCACCACTTAACTTTGACATAGCCTGATTCCTCATTCTGTCTACACGAAGTCTCCTAATCTCTTGACTCTTACTTCCCCTGCCTGACTTAAGCCTGAAACAATGACAGAGGGCAGTGCAGCCCTGTGCTGGAAAGGGTGGGTTCCCTGGGGCCATCAGGCCAAAGAAAGAATACATAAAATACTGTGAAACCTGCTTTGCTAAGAATGCTCTCAATTTTCTGAAAAGGGTCTGAGCAGGATATGAGTTTGTTTCCCAAAGTTTTATAGCCCTTTAATTAACTGACCCTGACTCAGAATAAGCCCTCATAGTTCTTTGTATGTTACCTATCATTTAATCCTTACTGCCTGACAATGATTGATAAGCTTTACCTGTATTCCTATGCAAATTGAACCCAATAAAAGTCCATTGAGGAAAAGGCTCTTGGCCCTTCTCCTTTGAGAGATTGGCCACCTTTCCTCCCCAAGCAGATCATGTCTTGGTGGACTTATTCTTACCCATGGTGGCTGGGGGGCCTTTGGGGCAGAGCCCCCCACAAACACACTAGTAGACAGTAGGTGCTTGATATTTTTCAAGTGGTAGTCCCCATCTGAAAAGCACACCTTCTCAGTTCTCACTGTGCAGCCCCAGAGAAGGACAGCCAAGGCCAAGCTGGGCAGCTGTGCACTCAAGGCCCCATACATGGGAGGCATGGGGCATCCTGCTCCAGCTCCTTTAGCTCATGTACCTTCTGGTACTCCCCAACAAAGCAACAGGTCTCCAACAGGGATTAAAACTCATGTCTCCAATTCTGGGGAACAGGGGGCCATTCACCTGGCTGGAGATGTAAAGTGGCTGACTAGAGAGACTCCCTACTCCCAGATTTCCCCAATGGTGCCATATGTGGGATGTGGCTTGTAGTTGTCTACCATCCTATCCGAATGTATGGCTGCTGATCTGAGCTACTTATTTAAAAACTATAACAAAATGAAGACAGGCTTCCAACGTACTTCATAGTTGGCAATTCTATCCACCATGCATATGCCAGACATTGTTCCCCAGCAGCTAGATGAAGAAGAAAGCTTACTCTCTTTGAACCTGCGTAATATTTGCACCAATGACTATATAAAGGTACAGCTGGGCAACATGCTGTACCTGGCAACATGCTGTACCATGGCAACACCCTGTCACCAAAACATTCAGTTCTGGGTAACAGGGTGTCAGATGCCTTGCACACTAGCTCACATTTCCAGGACACACTCCAAGAAAACTCTGGCATGCTGATGCCACATGCCACACCAACAGCAGGCAGTGTTGGAAAGTTGAAGTATTTCAGTCTTCATCCTGAGAAGGTGAAAATGCCTGAGAAAGTGCTGATGAGGAAAATGAGCCAAGAAATATGCAGGGCCTGGAAAGTCACTGGAGAGATGGTTTCTGTTGTTCCCTTTATTTTTTTTAATTACTACCAACCCATATAGCTTATTTCCCCCAAAGATTCCCCCTCTTTTTCACTTTTTCTTTGTTATTTCTAGAGGACAACTGACTTAAACAGTTTTGACAAGTCACTGTGGAGCTAAAACAAGCAGAGGGAAGCTGTGACCACAAAAGGAACTATGTTGTTCCTGGTGGTGATCACACAATTCCTGCTCCCAGAGTTCTCATCATGCAGTGGGCTTTCATTCAACAGCTTTTAGAACTAGAGGAGAGGACGTCACACTAGGATCCATGCCCAGTCAGCACCCACTAATTTAGATAGCATGACTGAATTATTGTAAAAAATTACCCAACACAGGGAGCATCAGGACTGCTGGTGTCTGCCCTGTGGTGTCTAAAGCCTCCACTGGGGATTTGATGTGGGTCAGCACCACCCAAAGGTGGTTTCCTTGTACATCCAGTGGTCCACGCGGGCTATCAGCCACAGGTCCATCTGGGATTTCAGCTGGTACACCTTCATGTGGCCTCTGCACATGGCTCCAACCTCTTCCCAAGATGATGGATGGATTTCTAAAGTGAGTGTCTGAGAACGTGAAAACCAAGAGGCCAAGGCTGAGACCGTCATGACCTTTCTGACTGGGTTTTCAGCACCACTGGTGCCATGCTCTGTTGAGAGGTAGTTACAAAGGCCACTCGGGTCCAGACAGAGGGAACACAGAGCACCTTCAGTGGTGGAGCACAGAGCCCTATCAAAGAAGAGCATGGAAGATAAGAGGTAGACAGGTGTGAACATCTCTGGAAACAAATCTACCACAGTAGATTTGTAGATGGACAAGTGGGCACTTAATGAGGTTGCCATCCCTGGATCAACACCATGTGGTCCCAGTGCCTGTCCACACTTCTCAGTTTCTCTCTAAAGTCCAGGTAGGGAACCCCGTTCTAAGTCATGAAAACATTCTGTATATGCTTTACCCAATTAAGATGACTCTTCCTGAGCTCTCCTAGGACTCCTTTTGTACTTTCTCCAAGATTCAGATACAGAATAAAATTTTTTAAAAGGAAGAAAAATAACCAGGCCTTCTAGGTGGCCTGTCTGAATCATTACTGCCAATATCTCAACCAATGACTGCTGATTGTAAATTGGCATTCCCACAGCAGGAGCCTTCATAAATGAATGCCAACATGTGGCTTCACCACACTCAGGTCTACTCAGAGAAGATGGTCATCAAAGAATTGACGCTTGCCAGAGAAGCCACTGATGATCAACCAGAGCCACCTGTGCTGCAGGGCAGGAGCTGGCTCTGGGCTGATCTGCCCCATCCAACCACCAACCCATCAGCCAGAGGCTCAGATAGTTGTCCACCTACTGGCATAGGTCAGAAGGGTAGGCTGGTGTGATGGAAGGCTCCAGGTTTGCCTCCTATGATACTCCTGTGATACTATGAAAGTGCTGGGCATAGCCCAGCTTATCCCAGAAGAGCCCCAATGTAGATGACAAAACTTTTTGGTTGGCTGTGTGTAACCATAATTCCAAATCCATTCTAATAGTTACACCATGTCCCCAGCCCCAATACAAGGTCAGAGGCCTGGGTTGAAGGCCTGCTAGCTTCCATCTGGCACAGTGAAGACTGCATGCAGCACTCAGTCATGCCATCACAGAAGCATGATTCTGGGTGCACAAACATGTATATTATTTCACTTTCCCATTCTGTAGAAGCAAGTCTCTGAGAGCCAAGGCTGAGAGTCAGTGCCAGCGAAGGTGTGGAACTCTTTATGGCAGATTCTTATTTTCCTTGAAAAAGTCAACACAAGACTGCTTCCTGGAGGAGCCACATTATGCCTGGTGCTCATCAGCTCTACAGAAAACTTGCCAAGGACACACTCTGTTACCGTAATTCCAAATCGGCTTCAACCTCCAGCTGCCACAGATGGAGGAACATCTGACAATGGAAAACAATCAACAGCAAAAGAAGGGGGGACAAGTGGCCAAGGATATTGTTGAGCATTTCCCAGGAGAGGAGGCATTAGCAGAAAAAAAATATTTCTGTCTAATCATCTCTCTTCCTGAATTGTCAACTTCTGCAGGATTCTGACTAGAAACAGAAATAAAGAGCACAGGAATGTTGGAGTCAAAGATGAGGCTGAAACACTTTGTTCTTTGAAGGGACTTTGAACATTGGCTCAAAGGGACAAAAGCTCCCTATGATTCGGAAGTGACCAACCAGCTTAGTAATGGAGAAAAGTCATCCAGGGACCAAGGCAGGAGACTAGCACAATGCAGCCCACTGGCTCCAAGTATACTGAGCTCCTGGAGGTGGGGCTTGCAGAGTTTCAGCAGAACACACTAATGGTCAGTGAATTACTTGATGCCATGTCTAGTTTCAGTACCAGGAAGGATTTCTTTCTTTTCTGTGGGCAAACTGCATTGTTGGAGGGATCTTTGCAGAATAATACCTTCCTGTGTGCAATTCACCAGGTGTTTGGGGAGCTGCAAAAGCAACAAGAGCTGCCCTCCACCCTTAGTGGGAGTGATCCCAGAGAAGGGAAAAGTATGCACATAACCTGTGACAAGTGTTCCAATGCAGTAGAAAGAGCATGAAGTGTGGAAGAAGCTCTGGAGAGAAGATAACATGATCCAAAGCTGGGTCCACTTCCATGCTAAGTTCTTTGTCAAGTGCCCTACAGGCATATCAACAAGTATTGGACAGTATCAGCACTGTGTTTTCTCTAAATGTAAACACTTATTGTCTCTATCAATTTAACATAGACACTTCTGAAGGGCATTTGACCTGATGGAGGGCATTTGAAGAGATGGTTTTTTGACTATGGCTGCTTGATTCCAAGAAACCCTGATACAAGTATTTGTCCCCTCACTCAGGCTTCCTGTGCAATCTGATTTGATGGCCAGCACCGAGTTAGGATTCAGACATCACCACATACTCCTTGGTGGAGTATGACCAAGTTTCAGGTGTGCAGTTTCTACTGGAGTCTCCTGGCCTAGGCATGATTGACTGAATCCTTGGCCAAGAGGTTGAATCCAGATTTCATCTACCTCCCCTTGCAGAGATTGGGCTGCTATTATGGGGCTCATGCCCAAGCCTCTGATTCCATTATTGATCTTTCAGGTGTGACCAGTCCACCCCAACCCCACCTCACCAAGTCCTCTTGTTAGTGTAAACTCAAATGTGGTCCCAGGGCCCACCACGGAAAGACAGAGACACTTGTCACTGGGAAAAATTCCAAGAATTTGAAGGGTATTTCCCAGGAATTAAGGACAAAGGTTAGCCAAATCATTGTTATACAAAAAAGTTCAAGTATCCTACTCAGTGACTCTGATGTAAGACTCTTCTCTCTTATCCTCCACCTGCCCATGACCACTGAGAAAAAAGACCCCAACCTGGATTTCTCTGGCTTCACTAGTGACACACACATTTGAAGCTGCTCCAGCAATCCTGACAATTCCCTCTAATGTTACCCATTTCTCCCTGTCTCTTCCTTTCTACTTCTATAGTCACTCCCTGAGTTCATCTTTCAACCCTTGAATCAGGCCTGCTACTTTCTGAAAGTCAGCTTGGGGGACTCATGCCCTCTGCCTTAGTGACTTTGGGGGTCCCATTATCCATTTTGATCCCAATCACTCATGCATTTGTCACTTTTCTCCCTTCTTTCCACTTTACTCTTTTTTCTTGGAAAGGGTTGTCCCTGGTTCTCTGCATTCCACCCACACCTCTTTTTCATCTGCCTTTCTCCTTGGGATGAGTTTCTGTCTCTCTCTCTCACACACACACATACACAGTCATTGAGGTAAGGACATTCCTCACTCACTGGGCAGTCTTCATTCACAACCTGGGCTCCACATGGGAGGCCTGAGCCCCATGTGCGACTCTGTTTGGATGTCTAGCAGGGTGCCCTCAAGAAGAGTAGAACTGTGGGTTCACATACACTAAATCCTTGGCTCTTAAAGAAGTAACTCCCACATTGATGGTGCCTCTGGGATTCTCAATAATCTGCAGCAGGTTTGGGATTGTAGACAATCTCATCTTTTCATTTTAACAAAACTCTTAGTCTTTTTGGAACCCTGTGAATATTCTTACCTATAAATGCAAAGTAGTCAAAGTTATCATCCTCCAAAACAATAAAATGAAAGCTTGATATTGCCTCTAAGATTTAACAGAAGATTTGAGTTATATGTATTTTCTATGTCTTCATTTATGGAGGTATTGATTAACCCATTCTCAATTGGGTATGACCTGCCATATGTCATCATAAAACATCTCTTTTGGACAAAGAAACAGAGACCCATTTTATTAATGAAACAACCAGAGGGTCTGCCTAAACAAAACTGAGGACCCACTCAGTACTTTCTTGTAATGGCATTGGACAGCCCAAGTGACCCTCACACCTCATTACCAAGGACAAGATACAAGAAATGGGCACTACAATGGGAATGCCTTTGTTCTCTTAGCAGCCATCCATTTTGGTGGGTGTTTAAGTTTCTTTAATTTGTTGATCTTTTACTTGTCCTCAAAACAGGTCTTTTAACATATTTTATACCATGAATCTTTGACATAAAATAGAAAAGATTTTCCAACATCTCAAGTTTGTCATCATCAATCAGAAATGAGATATTGCTTTATAAATTCTCCATCAAATCTTTGCATTGTATTTGAGTTCTTCTTCCAGGACACCTGCCATAGGCAAGTTTCCATGACACAAGCCCCACCTGGGAATCCTGCACTAATCCTGGGGGCCACTTCATGGAACTCCAATATAGGCTTCGGAGAAATGACATGGGATCACAGCAGTCAGGACACTGTCTGGCAGAGGTAACACTCAAATAAGTGCACTCCTGTACTTCTCTCCAGAAACTGTGCTCCAAAATTGACACTGATCTGATCAGAATCGTGAACCATTGCTGTCTTGGGCATTGCATTATCTTTTTAATTAAAAATTATGCAGAAACCCCTTCTGTTTCAACCCTCATTGTTGAAAATAACTCTAAAATATGACAGAAGGGTGTGTCTTCAACCTAAATGCATATCCAGAGACACTCAAGGACATTGGGAGTCCTCACAAATAACAAATCCCCATGTCGTAGTCTTAAAACCACTGGAAGTCATGGGGTGGGTGACCAGGGTGTATCACTCTTGGAAAGTTATTCTTTGTGTATAAAAAATTGCTTGGGTCACCTTCCCTCTTTGCCTTTCACAATTATTCAGAAATAATGGGATGAGCACAAGTTATCTCCATTCACTGGGATTCTTGCTGATTGACTCTTTACACTCTCTGTGTTGCTACAGTTTCAAGAATCAAAGCCTTGAGATATCACTCTGTAATTACAGTACCAAATGCATAGGGAAAAGGTTTTAGCTTTGCTTTTTGTTACAGGGCACATTTGAAAGGACATTCAGAATTTTACAGTTGTATCTCTTTCTAACTCTCAGCCTGTGATGTGTGGAATGGGCACTGGATTAGAATTCAAATTCCTCCAGGAATTAGTAGTGAGACACCTCAGATTAGGCCCACCTCTCTGTGCCTTGGTTTCCTTATCAATTAAATGAGTTTAATAAGAATGTCGCTGCACAGGGCAGGTATGCCATCAAGACACTGCTCTTCTCTGTTTACATTACTTGGCAACTGGTCCCACACTTCATGCAAATGTTGAAATGGATGAGACTGTGGATTACAGCAAATGCAACACATGGGCTTTGGGGTCAAAAGTGCAAATGTGGAAAAACTGAGAATGCAAGGTCTCTGGCCTGGAAATCCTCAGGAGCTGTCTTGGTTCCAAAGAAGCCAGCAGTGGGTTTGCCTTTTCCTGGTGCTACATTCCTAGAGTGAGCCCAGACCTGGGGATGGAGGCTGGAAAACTGTCAACCCTTGTGAAACAGATATATAACTATCTTAGATGGACCTGTTTTTACTTTTTAAAAAGCCCTTTCCCACCCAGAGGATAGCCATGTGGCATTGTTCATCTGTGAGTACCACATTGGCAGAGCCTGGTGTCTGTCTATCCATCTGTCCATCCCATATAGACACATGTACTTCTTCATATCTGATTCCACACTCTTCCCTATGCCAGGCTACTATGTTCTGACTCTGATGGCATTGTCCACTCTGCAATCTATAGAGAACCAGAGGCATGTCATTGGAATCACACTCTCTAGTCCCATTCACTGGGATTCTTGCTGATTGAAAAAAGACTGCTAGGCCTATTCCAGCAGTCTTTGTTACCACCTTGGAGGTTTACAGCTTTCTAGACAGGTCATAATCTCTGCAAATTCACTGGCCAGTCTCTTAGGGCACAATCTTTTTCTGATACAAACAAAGAACTGAACTTTGAATTTTTCCCCAGGACATGACCCCTTTAGTCCCAGGCTTACCTTGTGTCTCCAAATCATATTGCAGTTTATAAGAAACCAAATCACCTGTCAGTCACAGGAAGGACTACTCATTACTCAGACAACACAAAGGTCTCTGTGTTGGCGTAGGTAGCTAAATATTAGTAAAAGAACAAAACAAAGGGAATTAGACATTATTAAGCATAATAAGCTAAGGAGCTGAATCAGATAATAAGCCTGTTTCTCTAGGAAGTTGCAGCCACCCTAGGGGACTACTGCATTGCTCTGCCAAGAGGATTAATACTCCTCCTTTCCCCATGTAGGGATAAAGGGCTGGCTTTTCAATCTCCCAAGTAACAACCTGTCCATTCATCCAGATTGTGGGGAGAGGAATAAACAGTAAAGGGGAAATACCTCTGCTGGATATGTGCCAGGTAGAAGCCAAGATGGCTCAGAGGAAAGTACTTCTACTATGAAGCATGCACAGTAGGAGCTAAGATGGTGACCATAAGGGGTAGAGACTAACCTGGGGAAAGGATCAAATTGGATAATATATACAGAACACTAGAAGATCTAGCAAATTAGTTGGTTAGGGGGAGGAACCAGCTGAAGCCCATGAGGGACTGGGAAACTGATGGATTAGTTTGATAAAGCATGTAGTCCCTCCCAAGCCCAAGATAATATAATCCAAGCTTAACAAAGCTTGCTCTCTCTTGCCCTGTAACTCACTTGCCCCATCCATTTGTGCATTCTCTCTCCAAAGCAGCCATGCAGTCCTAGCAGCAGCATGGACAGCAACCACACAAACTCCAAATGCAGGCTCCAAGTGAAAGCCTGGGTACAGCAATGCAGTGCCAGCTAGAGCACAGCCAGGAACACAGACTATGATTGCCAGATGCAGACAAGGAATGAACTGGACTGAACCAATCACACAGAATTTTGGACACTGGTCCTATTTGTGAGCCTGATGAAGACAAGGTTAGACTTTTTCCATAGCGGGATGGATAAAAATGAGACATAGGGAATCTGGGGGCAACCTTCTATTTCTATCCCAATAAATCTTACCACAACACCTAAACCTTCTACATATGGGTCCCTGGAAATGCTTTTCTCACAACTGTGAGAGGACCCTATTTCCACCAGCAATACCTGTGTGAGATCAATAATGACCATGAGGCCTTGCTTTCCAAAAATAGGAAAGCAGGTGACAGTTCTCTTCATCAGGACCCCAGAGGAAGCATAGGAGAGCTGGACCAGGGCAGGGCCTGCATCACTCACAGCTGTGACACCTTCCAGGACCACCAAGACACAGGGCATCAGAGATACCTTTCCAGATGTCCAGGAGAAGAAGCAGGAAGGGGAGAGTGAAGATGTTAATCATCTTACAGAAAAGAATAGCCATGTCCCAGGGCTTTCCCCATTGTCTTCCAAAAATTCGAAATCAATGTAATGAAAACTCCAGGGTTGGTAATATTTCTGAAGTCTCTATTTGATTTCCCCATTTTTAAAAAAGCAACAATTGAGTTCTAAAAAAGACCTTCTTTCTCCCTCTGGGATAGGGTGTATGCCACATGCATTCAGACACAGAGCCAAGCTGAGAATTGAAAACAGTGTCCTGTCCTCTGCTGCTGCCCAGCTTCTACATCTCAAACCCAGTGAGATGCCATCTCCACAAATGCAGTTCAGGAACACCCCGATCTCACAAGCACCTCCTCTCATAGTTACAAGCCTGCGGGGGTAGCATTGTGGGCAAATTGAAAACAGCACATGAAAGGTCTCTATACCTTTCAGAGGGATGGTGTCTCTAACAAGCTTTTGACAGTAAGCATGGCTTTGCTTAGAAGAGAAAGATGCTTGGTGACCACCCATTCTATGCGGACAATGCTATGCATTCAAGCTTGGACATTAACCTCCAATTCCACAGTGTCAAAATAGTTCTCCAGAGTTGGGCTACCTCCTGACACCCTGGAGAACCCAGGCAGAGAGACGGAGAATGATGCCAGGAGGAAGTGAAGGCACCTGGACTCTGACTGTACTCCCACTATTGCTTGTCCCCTCAGACCTAGTACCCCTGGCTACAAGACAGCCCCTTTCTTGAATCTCTCATTCATTGGGAACCTCTCTTGGAATCACATTAAAAAGGACCCTTGCCAAATGCTTCAATAACCTCATAGATGAAAGACCTGTGTAAATGTGAAATAGGTTGCACAGTCTAACAGAAAAATGTTTTCTTACCAAGGCTCATTACAAGAAATTACCTTACTTGGATTGGGAGTAAAAGGGAGAAAACTACTTAAACAATGATTAAAATTTTAAAAAAAAGAAAATAAAAGAAATTACCTTACTTAAAGATTCAAACCAACTTTGGCAAAGTGAATCTCTCTTTTCATATTTGGCCAGAAATGTAGGTTGAAAGAGCAAATGCTACTAATGTGAAATATGGGGATATTAATTTTGTAAGGTGGACTACCATTGTTTGGTAGTATGTTTTATAACTGATGTCAAATACTATTAAATAATGAAGTCAGAAAATTCTGCTGGAAGGTGTGAACACCAGGAGACCTGAAGGAGACTTCACCACTAAATCTCACAAGTATTCTAACACAGAAGTTCACAACATAAACCCAGAAAGCAAGAACACATCAACTTATGAGCAAAAGCTAACAAGAAGAGTCTCATGAACAATGGGAAGACAAAGAAACAATCCCCAAATGAAGGGAAAGAAGGAAGCCTCAGAAAGAATGCTAAATGAAATAGAGGCAACTCCACTATCCGATATTGAGTTCAAAGAAATGATTATCAGGAAGTTCAATGAGCTCACAATGAGCTAAAAGAAACTACAAAGAAGCTACAATGAATTCACTGCAAACTATAACATCATGAAAAAGGAAATAGAAACTATCAACAAGGGCCAAGAAGAAATGAAGAATACAATTTCTGAACTAAAGAACACAGTAGAAGGAATCAAAAGCAGGATTAATGAAGCAGAAGATCAGATCAGCAAATTGAAGGACAAAGTAGAGAAAAACACCCAGAAAGAGGAAGAAAAAGAAAAGAGGCTCTGAAAGAATGAAGAGAGATTAAGAGAAATGCAAGACAATATGAAATGTAATAATATCCATATAATAGGGACACCAGAAGGAGAAGAAGAAGAGCAAGGGATAGAAAATCTATATGAAAAAGAAATGGACAACAGATGGAAAATGGATGGAAAACTTCCCTAATTTGATGAGAGAAAAAGTCACACAAATCCAGGAAACACAGAGAGTCCCAATCAAGAGGAACCCAGAGAAGCCCACCTCAAACCACATCATAATTAAAATGGCAAAATTTCCAGACAAAGAGAGAATCTTAAAAGCAGCAAGGGAGAAACAGGAAGTCACATACAAGAGAGCCCCAATAAGGCTAGCAGCTGACTTCTCAATGAAAATGCTCCAAGCCAGAAGAGAATGGCAAGAAATATTCCAAGTAATGAGAACCAGAGGTCTGCAACCAAGGCTACTTTACCCAGCAAAGCACTCAATCAAGAGAGAAAGCCAAATAAGAAGATTCCCAGATAAAAGAAGTCTAAAAGAATACACCTCCACCAAACCAGCTCTGCAAGAGATGCTAAAGGGACTGCTTTAAGGAAAGAAAGGAAGAGAGAGAGAGAGAGAGAAACACAGATATGTACATGGAAATGAATGAGTACCTATCAATAATAACCTTAAACGTAAGTGGATGAAATCTCCAGTCAAAAGAGATAGGATAGCTGAATGGATAAGAAAGCAAGGCCCACACACATACTGTCTACAAGAGACCCACCTCAGGATAAAAGACCTACAAAGGCTGAAAGTGAAGGGCTGGAAACAAATTTTCCAAGCAAATGGACAGGGAAAAAAAAAGCCAGGGTAACAATATTCATATTAGACAAAACAGACTTCCAAAAAAGGTCCATAAAGAGACACCCAGAAGGTCACTTCACAATACTCAAAGGAAGAATACACCAAGAACACATAAACATTGTAAATATATATGCACCCAACATAGGAGCACCCAAATACATAAAGAAAATCTTAGAGGACTTCAAGAAAGATATTGACAGCAACATAATTATAGTGGGGGATTTTAACACCCCACTGTCAAAAATGGACAGATCTGCCAAACAAAATATCAACAAACATATTCTGGTGTTGAACAATGCCCAAGATGAAATGGACTTAACTGATATATATAGAACCCTTAATCCCAAAGAAGTTAAATACACATTCTTTTCAAATGCACATGGAACATTTTCAAAGATAGACCACATGATAGGACACAAAACAAGCCTCAACAAATTCAAGAAAATTGAAATCATACCAAGCATCTTCTCTGACCACAAGGGACTGAAACTAGAAACCAACCTCAAGCAAAAAAACACAAAACACTCAAAATCATGGAGATTGAATAGCATGCTATTAAACAATGAATGGGTCAAGATTGAAATTAGGGGAGAAATCAAAAAGTTTCTGGAAATAAATGAAAATGAAATCACAACAATCCAAAACTTATGGGACACAGCAAGGGCAGTTCTGAGAGGGAAGTTCATAGTGATACAGGCCTACCTATAAAAGATAGAAACATTTCAAACAAACAACCTAACCCTATGCCTGTAAGAACTAGAGAAACAACAACAAAGACAGCCCACAGCAAGAGAAAGAAGGAAATAACCAAGATCAGAGCAGAATTAAATGACATAGAGACTAAAAACACAATTCTAAGGGTCAAGAAATCCAGGAGCTGGTTCTTTGAAAAGATAAACAAAATCGACAAGCCTTTAAGCAGACTAGCACGAAAAAAAGAGAGAAGACCCAAATAAACACAATCAGAAATGAAAGAGGAGAGATTACAACAGACACCACAGAAATACAAAGGATTGTAAGAAATTACTACAAAGAACTGTATGCCAAGAAATTTGAAAACCTAGGTGAAATGGACAAATTTCTAGAAAAATATAATCTTCCAAAACTCAATGAAAAAGAAGCAGAAAGTCTGAACAGACCAAGAACAGCAGATAAAACGGAAGCAGTAATCAAAAAACTCCCAACACACAAAAGCCCTGGACTAGATGGTTTCACAGGAGAATTCTACAAAGTATTTAAGGAAGAGCTAACCCCCATCCTTCACAGACTATTCCAAAAAAAACCCCAAAAGATGGAGGACTCCCGAACTCTTTTTATGAATCCAGCATCATCCTAATTCTGAAGCCAGATAAAGACACAACAAAGAAAGAAAATTTCAGGCCAATATCGCTGATGAGCATAGACACAAAAATCCTCAACAAAATATTAGCAAACTACACCCAACAATACATTAAAAAGATCATACACCATGACCAAGTGGGATTCATCTCAGGGATGCAAGGATGGTTCAATATTCACAAGTCAGTAAATGTAATACACCACATAAACAAAAACAAAGACAAATATTACATGATCATATCAATGCATGTGGAAAAGGCATTTGATAAGGTACAGCACCCATTTATGATAAAAACACTCAGCAAAGTGGGAATAGAGGGAGTATTCCTCAACATAATAAAGGCCATATATGAGAGACCTACAACCAACATCATACTCAATGGGAAAGAACTAAAATCTTTTCCACTAAGATCAGGAACAAGACAAGGCTGTCCAGTTTCACCACTTCTACTCAATATAGTATTGGAAGTTTTAGCCACAGAAATCAGAGAAGAAAAGGAAATAAAAGGCATACAAATCAGAAAGGAGGAAACAAAACTGTCATTGTTTGGAGATGATATGATAGTGTACCTAGAAAATCCTATAGAATCTGCCAAAAAACTGCTCAATGTAATAAATGAATTTGGCAAAACAGTGGGATAGAAAGTCAATATCAAGAAGTCAAAGCCATTTTTGTATACCAACAATGAAACAGCAGAAGAAGAAATAAAGAAAAAAATCCCATTTGATATAGCAAAAAGAAAAAGAAAAATACCTAGGAATAAACCTAACCAAGGAAGCAAAAGACCTGTATGCAGAAAACTGCACAACACTGAATAAAGAAATTAAGAAAGACACAAACAAATGGAAACATATACCGTGTTCATGGATTGGAAGAATTAACATCATCATAATGTCCAAACTATGCAAAGCAATTTACAGACTCATTGCAATACCTATTAAAGTACCAATGGCATTTTTCACAGACATAGAACGAACACTTCAAAAATTTGTATGAAACCATAAATGACCTCAAATAGCTGCCGCAATTTTGAGAAAGAAAAGCAAAGTCGAAGGGATCACAATACCTGATACCAAACTGTATTACTAGGCCACTGTAATCAAAACAGCCTGGTATTGGCATAAAAACAGGCACATAGACCAATGGAACAGAACAGAGAGCCCAGAAATAAGCTTCTATGAGCCCCAAGTTTCTATGGTCAATTAATATTCTACAAAGTGAGCAGCAACATAAAATGGCGTAACAATAGCCTCTTCAAGAAATGGTGTTGGGAGAACTGGACAGCTACGTGCAAAAAAAAATGAAAGTCGAGCAGCAACTTACTCCATACACAAAAGTAAATTCAAGGTGGATAAAAGATTTAAATATAAAATGTGACACTATTAAAGTCCTAGAGGAGAACATAGGCAGGAAAATCTCAGATATGTCATGCAGCAACATTTTTACTGATATGTCCCCTAGAGCAAGGGACATAAAGAAAAGAATAAACAAGTGGAATCTCATCAAAATAAAAAGCTTCTGTACAGCTAAAGAAAACAGTGTTAAAATAAAAAGAGAACCAACTGTATGGGAAAACATATTTGCCAATGATACCTCAGATAAGGGTTTAATCTCCAAAATATATAAAGAACTTACATGACTCCACTTTAAGAAGACAAGCAACCCAATTAAAAAATGGGCAAGAGACTTGAACAGTTTCCAAGAAGGACATACAGAGGATCCAGGGACACATGAAAAGATGCTCAATATCACTAGTTATCAGAGAGATGCAAATTAAAACCACAATGAGATACCACTTTACACCAGTCATAATAGCCATCATAAACAAAGAAACAAACAACAAGTGCTGGGGAGGTTGTGGAGAAAAGAGAACCTTAGTGCACTGTTGGTGGGACTGCAGACTTGTACAACCACTATGGAAAACAGTATGGAATTTTCTCAGAAAACTAAAAATGGATCTGCCTTTTGACCCAGCAACTCCACTGCTGGGACTATATCCTAAGAACCCTGAAACATCAATCCCAAAGTACCTATGAACCTCAATGTTCATAGCAGTACAATTTACAGCAGCCAAGTGCTGGAAGCAGCCTAGGTGCCCACCAGTAAATGAATGGATCAAAAAACTATGGTACATTTACACAATGGAATTCTATGCAGCAGAAAGAAAGAAGGAGCTCCTACCCTTTGCAACAGCATGGATGCAACTGGAAAGCATTATGCTAAGCAAAATAGGCCAAGGGGTGAAAGACAAATACCATGTGATCTCACCTTTAACAGGAACTTAATCAATAAAACAAAGAAACAAGCAAAATATAACCAAAGACACTGAAATAGAGAACATGCTGACAGTGTTCAGAGGGGAGGGGGAGGGAATTTCAGGGGACAAAGGGAAGGGTTTACAGGAACAAGTATAAAGGACACATGAACAAAAACTAGGGGTGGTGGAAATGGGAGGGAGGTGGGGAGGGCTGAGTGGGTGGGTTGGGATGGGAGTAAAAGATAGAAAATTGTACTTGAAAAATAATTAAAATATTAAAAAAAAAACTTGAAAAAAAAGGAAATTCTAAACGAATTGTAAGGTCGTAATAATTAAGTGACATTCCACTTGATTTTTTATATTTGGAGGCAGGTGCGTTATTTCAGTTTAAAAACAAGTGGGGACTTCATGACAAATATTGATCATGCAACTAAACTATGAGATTCATGTTAGAGAAGAAAAAAAATGATCATCCTGGAAACAGATTGCCAGCAAAGTGCTCAGAGTGGATATGGCCCATAAAGCACCTTCTGATTTTAGGACAGCATATGTGTGGCTTGAAGAATGGTGATTTAGTGTCAAGGGATATAGAGTTTTATGCGTTTTTAACCCATTTTTTAGACTAATTCTTAGTCCAAAAGGGCCCTGATTAGATCTGCATTTTGGAAGTCATTTTTTTTATATGAAGCAACTAAAGAAAAATCACAAGCATAATTTTCCCAGGGCAAAAAACATAACCAATAGAAAACAACTGGATGGGAGGAAGGCATCCTATCAAATGACCCTGGGGTGTGAGTGGGAGGTGAGGTCAGTCTCAGCAGGTGAACACTGACCAGGGCCTGCTGTTGCACTAGAGTGGATGAGGCAACTCTGGCCTCTGGTCCTACTTACCTGCCCCATGGTATGGTCTGCATCTGCAGAAGACACACATTGTAACAATGTAGTGGTCATTTTTTAGTCATTTTCACACATGAAGAAGTTTTGCTATAGATTAAACATAAGGAACCAGAGACAGAAAGAGCTGAGAGCCAGGTACCTCCTCTGTCCCCTACCGTCTACTCAGAGGTGGTCCACAGTCTGGGCTGTGACTCCTACTTCCTCATGAAAGCATCAATGGGGGAAGACTGTACAGGTCTTGGGAAGCTGATGTCTAGTTACAATCTTCATGCTTATTGGCTGTGTGTGTGTTTCTGGATACATGAGCATCTAACAGAGCTTGGGTACAACTCTAAGGCACTTTGGAGAGAGGTACAGGAAAGTCTTTCACAAGTTAGCATCCCACAGTGAGAGCAGTAACAGAGCCTGGCCTAGCCAGAGCCAGAGCGGCACTTCAACAAGAAATGCAGGGCAGTCTGCCTGGTTAAGTAGGAATGTGCTGTGTGACATCACTGTCAGTCAGAAATGGGCAACACTGCCTAAGGAAGCAGGGCAAGGAGCCAAGCCAGGTGCTGGGACAGGAGCCAGGAACCCCAGCTGGAGAGGGTGGAGATCTCAGGCATTTGAAAACTACAGACTTCTCAAAGCCCCAGGTTCAAGTTCACAGGCAGATTGAAGTCCTTGAGTGCTATTGGTGCAGAGGGGCATGAAGGGCAACAATGTGACAGGTGGCTAGCAGAAACAGGTCAATATTTATATCTTTGCAACTTAGAATATTAAGATTTGGAGCAGAGATTCTGAAGCTGGCTCACACTGGGATTGCCCTGTGGGGCTCTGAGAGCTTCTTCTTTCAGCAGCAAGGCAATTTCACAGGAGAGAACACCCTATAAATTCAGGAGCAGGCTGAACTCTCATCACATACCTTCAAGCCTAGAGGAATCAGATGACCAGTACGTCCTGCCATCAAATTCCCAGCACTTTTATTCTTCATATGAGTCACTATTGTCTAGTGGCACTCCATTCCCTACATGCCCTCCCACATCCTCAGAAGGCTGTCCTCCTATGACACATGGGTGGGCAATGGCTGGAGATCACTTCTCCTCAAGCCTGTTCTACTCTGCCTCCATAGAAGGACCTATGTGGGTGTACCCTTTACCCACCACCCATCATCATCAGACTCACCTGGAAACAATCCCATGCTGTACAAAGAGAAGTCACAGCTCTGCCCTCATGCTCAGGAAAGGTTTAATCAAATACCCACAGCCCTGCTCCATGCCTTTCAGGAAGCCCACACATAAGCTACCACCATTTAACTGACCACACCTGAGTTCAGAGACAAGATGCAGTGTTCCAACATTAGCTTGAGCCTTCCAGTGACTCTAGAAGTGATGTAACTTTACCCTCTATTGGTCATCAGTGAAGACAGGGGAGTGGAGACCTGCTTGAGCCCTGGGAGTTGGGTTCTAAGTCCAGTCCACTAACACCAATACCAGCTTTCTGTTTTGTTCTGTCCTCAACTGGCATTGTGGTCCCTGCCACTCAGCAGGCAGCTTTCACAGGCCTGCATCATCTTATCTGAGTGAATGGAGTGCTCAGCAACCTGCAAACCCCTCATGTGGCTAGGCTGTCTTTGCATATGGCCAAGTGTGGAAGAGGCAGCCAGTAGCCAATACGAGCGATGGGCTTTGCAGTTGGATTCAACCAAGTGACAAATTAAATGCTCCATGGTCAGAACCAGCTTGGAGTCAAGAGGCTGAGGTTCAAATCCTGATTCAGGATATCTTGCCTCTGTGAGCCTCAGTTTACTCATTCAAGATAAACCAGATAGGCCTTTGTGTCCTGGAGACTTTGGAGAGGCTGTGATGAGGAAATATCCTCAGAGGTTGGTGGAGACCCTGACACATGGAGGCCATCTCTCCTACCCCACATATTTGTGCTTTCCTCCCAGCACCCCTCTGCCTCATGCCAACTTCCTCCTGCTACCTGATCAGGGTTTTCTAAAAGCCCCAGCCCAGGCAAGTCCTTGTTCTTGGAAAACTTCCCTTTCCATCCCTTTCTTTAATCCGAGTGCCTATTCTGACTACCACTCCTAAAAGTGATCTAATAGACTATACTGAGGTGTAAATGACTGACAGCAGGGATCAGAGCTGCAGAGGACCACAGTCACCACATGGGTCCTCCCTCTGCACTTACAGCTGAGGAAACTGAGGCCCTAGTCACATGACCAGTTGGAGCCTTGCCCAGCCTAGAATCCTCCCCACCCACAAAAGCTTGACTGACATTTTCTTACATGCATAAAACATTATCCAGCTAAAGCCAGTTGGTTTGAAGAAAGGACCATGCCCTCTCAAGAGTGCATCTTGGACAAAGAGATCTGAATCCAGAGCAGCCACTGGAACTCCTTTGGGCCCCACAAATCTCAATCCTCCATTTAGCCTCCAAACAAATTTGCTAAAGCACTCATCCCTTTCCCTGCCTTCAGCCCCAGTACAAGGAGATCTTTTGGTTCTACAGCCCTTTTCCAACTAAACGAGAGAGTCTTTCTCAACCCCCAGCTTCTGGGGCCAGAGCTACAAACAGACTGAGACCTCTGCCTGGAGATTTCTCACTGGGTGCAAACACCATGCAGGGCACCTAGAAGAGCAAAGCCAGGAAGGGTGGGACTGGCTTCATGAAGAACCTTCTGCTGAGACTATGAAGACCTGGGACTCTCCTCCAGCCAGTCTGCTCTCAGCAACATTCGCTTTGCAAACAGTCTTTCCATTTGCAAGCATGTGGTCTGCATATGTTTACAAGCAGGGGTGTCTGCATGGGACCTGCTGATCAAACACAGCTTAAGTTGTTTTTTTTTTAACTGGAAACTGTCATTAATAATCTGATCTTTATCTTTATAGGGCTTTGGCCCCGAAGGTATCAGGCTTCCATATTATCACATTTCAGTCAAGCTCCTGGCGCTCACTTGACATGATGTTTAATCTTCACACATCAAAGGAAAGGGCTCGCTGCATTTGTTGCTATTATTAGCGGTGCCCAAACCCATCTGCACTCATCAGGGAAGCCTGTCGCTCCCAGACAGAGGAATTCTACCCCCCATCCACCTCCAGGCTCTAGGGCACTTCAAAGTAATTTCCTTAAAAAATGAAATGAATAAAATTTAGGGGGGTAAGGGGAGATCAAGGGTAAAGATTTTGTTTGTTTGTTTTCCAAATGCTTTACCTTATTAAGATTGTCGGATCCAATATGCCTTGTGGTGTCTACACATGAGTGTGTCCAATCTATTTAACTCATGTAATAAAAGTAGAACATCTATATTTATGGTTTATGTAACCCCTTTACTGCGAGGAGCTCCAAATATTTGGGGAATTTTTAAAGGATGAAAGCTGGGGTTATGAGTGTCCTTCCACCAGGAAACTTGTGGCTCAGAATAGTCATGGAAAAGACAGACCTCTCTGCTAGTTTTCGTGTTCAGTGTGGGGCCATCATCACTTAGCCACTGTTCACCCTCTGCCGCAACCATCCTCTGCCTCAGGAGAAAGAACCTGAGCTGTGTCCTCAGTTCCCACATCTGTCTGCCAGTACTCATAGTACAGCTGTGTTTACAGGGCTCACCATGTCCAAAGAAGATGGAAGATGCTCCTGCCTCTGCCCTTGCACCTTCAGGACAGCAGGGGTTGTCCGTGGTGGATCACGTTCATTTGCATCATTCATATACCCACCACATGACCCTCCAAAAACTGAGGGGATATTAAACCAAAGTATTCAACCCAAACATCAAGATATAACAGGTGTGATACACCCAGGCTGCAAGACACACGACCACCTACACCAAATATTCAAGGACAGGGCAATGAAGCAAGTGCACAGCCGTCACCGCTGCTCACTCACTTTGAGCAGGGAATGATCTGCTTGGAAAGGCCTTGGCTGGGCCCCCTGGTGGAGTATGGTGGTTTGTATGGTTGGGGGAAGTGATGTTGTCCAACCCCAAGTGGAGCATGTCCCCTCAAAGAGCATGACAAGTGTTCCTTACAGTCAGGACATTGTGGCCTGGGTCTAATGAATGAAGGGAAACTTACAGGGGAAAATAGAGGGACTGTCTTCCACATTGATGATAAGGGCTTCCAATGGGTCAACTGTGCTGCAGAGGCCATAGAAGAAGTCATCAGTGACAGTCAACATAGAACTTCTTCCCCCAAAACACCTACAGGAAGACCTAGAGATGGGAGTGCAGACAGCCCCAGGGCACCAGCCAGCTGACCACGAAGAACCTGTTCCCACTCACTTTCTCCCTCCATCTACCTCACCCTCTCTAGCAAGGGAGGGGAAAGAAGCAGCCCACTGCCACAGTTCCACCCTAAGCAGCCCAGCCAGCTGGGAGTAGAGGGGATGATACCTCAAGTTCACAATTGTGTTATCGGTGGAAGTGGGGTTCTTGCAGTTTCTAAAGAAGAATTTCCTGAGACCTCTACAGGAGAATGTGGCTCTGTGGTATGGTTTATTGATAATGTACAATTAAGAGGGTTCCCCTCCTGACTTCCCACTGTCCCATCTCTGTCTATCTCATCATGGAAAACATCCAATCTTGTCTTTAGTAGGTTCAGGTGAAGGCAACCATCCTGAGTTTATGTTCCATATTAAGGTATAGCCCAGTCCAGCATACAGGTAGGTTAGCTTGTGTTTCCAGTTGCAGTCCATTTCAGTTCCCCTCCTGAAGCTTGTATGTGGAGCTGCACGGCCATGGGCCACATGGCTGCTAGAGTCACATGGAGAAAACAGGCAAGTGTACTGTGTGAGGGCAGGTCACAAGCAAGAGAGCAAGGGAGCTTCTTTGTTCCCCTGAATTTATAACCAGGAATTTGGATTTAGGACAGACCAAGTGCTTTCTCAAAATGAACAATCAACTTCCCAAGTTTCCATAGATTTTGATAAGCCCACCCCCTAGTTAGACTGACAGACCTCTATAATCCAGCACCTCCCAACAATCTGGTACCAAAGCAGGGAGAAGGAAGGAGTGTTAATCTCCTTGACAGGGAAATGCAGTAATCTGCCTGAGTGTGAGGCTCTAAGCTTCCTGACTGGCGAGCACACTTATGTTCCCCATTTTACTAAACTCGATGTCTGAGTTCCCTTTCGCTGCCCTCTCAATATCTAGCTAAGCACCAATGGTAACAGTTGGGTGATCATGGACTGGACATGCTAGGTTTTTAAAATCCAAATAGATTGTTCTTGAGGCCTAAAGTGACTAAGGGCCATTTCTAATCTAAGAGGCGATAGGCAGATCAAGGGCAGCCATGTCTTCTCCTGTAGGAGACTGAGCTTCCTGAAGAAGCTATAAGTGAGCAGCACAGAAGAAGCAGACAGCATCTTGATACAGTTGCTTTGGAAAAGAAGTTACATTCATTTCAGGTGCAGCAACCAAGCCACAACTTATGCATAACTGAAGCTCACTGTTGAAAAAACAAGTATTTTCATGTAAAAACATAGCATCTAGGTGAGATCATGCACAAAGCTACCCCAGGAGGCATGGTGCTCAGGTGTCAGAGCCCCCTGGCTTCCTTTGGACCCTTCACCTGGATACAACCTCATTATCTTCTGTTGCAGTTAGACACAATTCCCCTTACAATGCAGCTGGGGCTTCATCTTCCCCCGTGGGAATAATAATAACAATGATAATAATAATAGCCATAATTGATGGGGCTTCCTCTGCTGGGCTCCAGGGTCAGTGTGGTCTGGGCTCAGTGTTTGCATGGACCTTCAGATGCTACTAACTTTAGCTCAGAGGGGAGACCTGGTAGGGACCCCTTTCACACTGAAGACATGGGTCAGGGATTTAGGAGGAACATGCTTACAGCTCTGTCCTGTATGACAAAAATATTGCAAATAATCATGAAATGTGATGAATCCACTGACATTTGCACTTAAACCTGAGATTTTGCTGGTACTCCAAGTGTCTGTAAAAGGAAAGAGCTGTGATAATTTCAGTTATGCTTTTTCATCTTTATCACCACTGACTTGTCACGGTTTGCTTCAAAATGAGTGTTTAAACACAGGGACACATATGACCATGGGGGTCATGGCCACATGAGAATGGACCAGAAGTGATTCTGACCCAATATGAGTGTCCTCTTAGGACAAGTGTGTGTTGCTACAGCTATGTGACTGGGAGTTCTCCAAATTGACTTCCATGTAAAAAATAATACTTACTAAAACATAAGTACTATAACATGTCAATTTGAAGCTTACATAGATATTAAAATTCAACAATGGAGCCATTGTCTGGAACATTTTCCAAGAGCAGTATTTTATTTTCACGTTGTGCATGGAGACAATACACAGCACACAGACTGGTTGGCCTTGTATGAGATTCTCTGAAGACAAGGAGCATCCCCAATGCCTAGAGGCAGTAGGAGGCCACCGCTCCAGGTCACTGGAGGCATGGAGCAGAGCCAGGCCTGAACCCAGCAGTGTGGCCAGGCCATAAGCACTCCACTCTGTCCCCCTGGCCTTCCCTGGGGAGTTCACTTTTCCACATCTCAAAGTCCTTTCCAGGATCACATCCCAAATAACCTTCTGTAATCAAGCTACCATGGTGATATGTTTCTATAGGAAACTCAAATCGGTACACTGGCCTTCTCGAAAGATATATGGTGAAGACCAACAGGAACTGTTCACATTGGTACTTGTTTCTCTCTATGATCATCTTTAAAAAAATAATCAAAATCACATTCTGCTTCACGACCCAATAATTTCATTTCTGGATGTTTAGCCAAAAGAATTGAAGGCGAAAGCTCAAAGAGATATTCGTGTGCCCAAGTTCATGGCAGCTTTATTCCCAATAGCCAAAAGGTAGGACAACAGAAATGTTTATCAAAGGACAAATGGCTAAAAAAAAAGTGTGGTAAATACACATGATGAAATATCATTCATTCTTTAAAAAGAAGGAGATCCTGACACATGCTACAATATGAATGAACTTTGAGGACATCATGCCAAGTGAAATGAGTCAGTCACAAAAAAGACAAATACTGTATGATGCCACTTACATGAGGTCCCTAGAGAGTCAAACTCACAGAGACAGAAAGTAGAATGGTGGATGCCAAGGTCTGAGGGAGGGAGAGTGGGACCTTAGTGTTTAATGGGGACAGAGTTTCAGATTTGCAGGATGACATGAGCTCTGGAGCTGGATGGTGGTGATGGTTGTACAACAGTGTGAATGTACTTAATACCATCTTAAAAGTGGTTAAGATGGTAAATTTTATGTGATGTGCATTTACCACAGTTAAAAAAACACAACTTTAGAAAAAAAATGAAACCATGCATTCTGGATCATCTGATGTAAAGGAGCCCCTTTGTGCCATTGCCCTGAGAATTATGTTTGGATCAACACTCAGGAGAATGAAGCCCCACTCTCACCACTCATTTTTTAAAAATTATTTTGTTGTTGTTCAATTATAATTGTCTGCATTTACACTCCACCACAAGCCCCACCCCAGGCATCCCCATCTATCACCCTTGCTTCCACCCCCTCCCTTGGTTTTGGCCATGTGTCCTTTATAGTTGTTCCTGAAGACCCTTCCCCCTCCCCCCAATATACCCTTCCACCCCCTTCTAGTTACTGTCAAATTGTTCTACATTTCAAAATCTCTGGTTATATTTCGCTTGCTTGTTTGTTTTGTTGTTTAGGTTCCTGTTAAAGGTGAGATCATATGGTATTTGTCCCTCACCATCTGGCTTATTTCACTTAGCATAATGCTCTCCAGCTCCATCTATGCTGTTGCAAAAGGTAGGAGCTCCTTCTTTCTTTCTGCTGCATAGAATTCCATTGTGTAAATGTACCAGAGTTTTTTGATCCATTCATTTACTGATGGGCACCTAGGCTGCTTCCAGCACTTGGCTACTGTAAACTGTGCTGCTATGAACATTGGGGTGCATAGGTTCTTTTGGATTGATGTTTCAGGGTTCTTAGGATATAATCCTAGTAGTGGAATTGCTGGGTCAAAAGGCAGTTCCAGTTTTAGTTTTCTGAGGAAATTTCATACTGTTTTCCATAATGGTTGTACCAGTCTGCAATCCCATCAACAGTGCACCAGGGTTCCTTTTTCTCCACAACCTCTCCAACACTTGTTGTTTGTTGCTTTGTTTATGATGGCCATTCTGACTGGTGTGAAGTGGTATATCATTGTGGTTTTCATTTGCATCTCTCTGGTGATTAGTTATGCTGAACATCTTTTCATATGTCTCTGGACCCTCTGTATGTCCTTTTTGGAGAAGTGTCTGTTCAAGTCCTTTGTCCATTTTTACAATTGGGTTTTGTGTCTCCCTTGAGTGGAAGTGTGAGTTTTTTATATTTTTTGGAGATCAAGCCCTTGTCTGAGGTATCATTGGCAAATATGTTTTTCTGTATGGTTGGTTCTTTTTACATTTTAATGCTGTTTTCTTTAGCTGTACAAAAGCTTTTTATTTTGATGACATTCCATTTGTTTATTCTTTCCTTTATGACCCTTGATCTAGGGGACATATCAGTAAAACTATTGCTGTGTGGAATATCTGAGATTTTCCTGCCTATGTTCTCCTGGAGGACTTTAATGGTATCACGGTTTATATTTAAGTCTTTTATTCATCTTGAACTTATTTTTGTGTATGGTGAAAGTTGGTGATCAAGTTTCATTTATTGCATGTAGCTCTCTAGCTCTCCCAAAACCATCTGTTGAAATTGTCTGGTACAGGGCTTTTGTGTGTCACATGTTTTTTGATAATAGGTTCAGTTTTTGTCAGCTGTTATTGGTCTGTTCAGGCTTTCTGCTTCTTCATTGAGTTTTTGGAAGATTATATTTTTCCAGAAATTTGTCCATTTCACCTAGATTTTCAAATTTCTTGGCATATAGTTTGTAGTAATTTCTTACAACCCTTTGTATTTCTGTGATATCAGCTGTAATCTCTCCTCTTTCGTTGCTGATTGTGTTTATTTCAGTCCTCTCTCTTTTTTTTTTTTTGATGATTCTCCTCAAAGGCTGGTCAATTTTGTTTATCTTTTCAAAGAAACAGCTCCTGGATTCCTTGATCCTTAGATTGTGCTTTTAGTTTATGTCATTTAATTCTTCTCTGACCTTGGTTATTTTCTTCCTTCTACTTGCTCTAGGCTATCTTTGTTGTTGTTCCTCGAGTTCTTGTAGGTTTAGGGTTAGGTTGTTTATTTAAAATGATTCTATCTTTTATAGATAGGCCTGTATCACTATGAACTTCCATCTCAGCATTGCCTTTGCTGTGTCCCATAAGTTTTGGATTGTTGTGAGTTCATTTTCATTTATTTCCAGAAACTTTTTGATTTCTTTCTTGATCTCATTCTTAACCCATTCATTGTTTAATAGCATGCTATTCAATCTCCCTGAGTTTGAGTGTTTTTGAGTTTTTTTCTTGAGGTTTGTTTCTAGTTTCAGTCCCTTGTGGTCAGAGAAGATGCTTGATATGATTTCAATTTTCTTGAAATTGTTGAGGTTTATTTTGTGTCCTATCATGTGGTCTATCTTTGAAAATGTTCCATGTGCATTTGAAAAGAGTGTTTTTTGCTTCTTTGGGATGAATGGCTCTCTCTCTCTCTCTCTCTCTCTCTCTATATATATATATATATACATATGTTAAGTCCTTTTGATTTAGGGTTTTGTTCAATGCTGCAATATCTTTGTTGATATTTTGTTTGGGAGATCTGTCCATTTTTGACAGCGGGGTGTTAAAATCCCCCACTATAATTATGTTGTTGTCAGTATCTTTCTTGAAGTCCTCTAAGATTTTCTTTATGTATTTGGGCATTCCTATTTTGGGCGCATATATATTTACAGTGTTTAGTGTTCTTGGTGGATTCTTCCCTTGAGTATTATGAAGTGACCTTCTGGGTCTCCCTTTATGGACCTTTTTGGAAGTCTATTTTGTCTGATATGAGTATTGTTACCCTGGCTTTTTTCCCCTGTCCATTTGCTTGGAAAATTTGTTTCCAGCCCTTCACTTTAAGCCTATGTAGGTCTTTTATCCTGAGGTGGGTCTCTTGTAGACAGCATATGTGTGGGTCATGCTTTCTTATCAATTCAGCTATTCTATGTCTTTTGATTGGAGCATTTAATCCATTTACGTTTAAGGTTATTATTGATAGGTAAGTATTCATTGCCATTTTTTCATGCCTGTGTTCCTCTCTCTCACTCTTTTCTTTCCTTTTCTTAAAGCAGACTCTTTAACATCTCTTGAAGGGCTGGCTTGGAAGGGGTGTATTCTTTGAGGCTTCTTTTGTCTGAGAAGCTCCTTATTTGTCCTCCTATTTTAATTGAGAGCCTTGCTGTATAAAGTAGTCATAGCTGCAGGCTTTTGGTTTTTATTTTTTGGAGTATTCCCTGCCAATCTCTTCTGGCTTGGAGCATTTCCATTGAGATGTCAGCTGCTAGCCTTATCAGGGCTCCCTTCTATGTTACTTCCTACTTCTCTCTTGCTGCCTTTAAAGTTCTCTCTTTCTCTTGGAATCTTGCCATTTTAATTATGAAGTGTCTTGAAGTGGGCCTCTTTGTGGTCCGCTTAATTGGCCCTCTCTGTGTTTCTTGGATTTGTGTGACTCTTTCTCTCATCAAATTAGGGAAGTTTTCCATCATTACTTTTTCAAACAGGTTTTTTGTCCCTTGTTCCTCTTCTTCTCCTTCTGGTATCCCTATTACATGAATATTATTACTTTTCACATTGTCCTTCATTTCTCTTAACCTCTGTTCATTCTTTTTGAGTCTCTTTTTCTTTTCTTGTTCTGTCTGGATGTTTTTTTCTACCTTGTCCTCCAGCTTGTTGATTCAGTCCTCTGCTTCATCTAGCCTGCTTTTGATTCCTTCTTCTGTGTTCTTCAGTTAAGAAATTGTATTCTTCATTTCTTCTTGGCTCTTGTTGATAGTTTCTATTTCCTTTTTCATGTTGCTATAGTTTGCAGTAAGTTCATTATAGTTTCCCTGTGGTTTTTGGTAATTTTCTGTGAGCTCATTGAGCTTCATTATAACCATTGCTTTGAATTCAATATCTGATAGTTGAGTTGCCTCTATTTCATTTAGCATTCTTTCTGAGGTTTCTTCCTTTCCCTTCATTTGGGGATTTTTTTTTTTGTCTTCCTATTGTTTGTGAGACTCTTTTTGTTATTCTCAGCTTCTTAAATTGATCTGTTTGGACTCCCTGGGTTTATGGTGTGAACTTCTATGGTAGGAGGCCTATGAGATTCATTGGTGCAGTCTCCTTGATCTCCTGAGCTTGCAGGTCTTGGGCTGTTGTTTATGTTGGCTTTCTGCGTGTCTATGATTTTTGATTGTTGTTGGGTCTTTCTTTTGTGGGTCCTTCCCTCCAGCTGGTTAACTGGGGGTCTCTTCACCCACCACATCATGCATTCTGTTGTGCAGGTGTGGACAGTTGTCTTGAAATTTGTTCTTCTGTCTGTTCAAGGATTTGTGGCTTCTCTTTCTCTCTTGTTCAGTTGTTTGTTCTGGGTAATTTCTCAACCATTTACTTGTATTTCCAGATTGGTCCTGGTTGGAGGTTAATGTGACTTCCACTCACTCTTTCAACTTTTTCTGTTATTATCTGTTGGTGGTTTCTTTGTTGGTGGGCTTTCTCTTCCAGTAGGCATACTGGTGTTCACAGCTCCCACCTACTCTTTTATTTGATAAGTTGGGAGAAGAAAGTAAAATGAATTAAGACACCTAGATGTATTCTATTGGACTTAAAGTACCAACCTGTAGAGAAGAGTTAGGAGATCCTTTGGATAACTATAATGTTAACCATGATATTTTACCCAACTACCCACTTTTTAGAAAGGGTGGGAAAAAGATAAGACTCTTGTTGTGGGGTTGGGGGAGGATTGTGAGTTGGATCCAGAAAACAGTGAGTTTGTGGGAGGTCAGATTATGAGATATTGTGAGAGTAGATGATAGAAAATAGGTGTAGTGTGTGAGAGAATAGAGTTCCAGAAACAGTGAAATGAGTTAAGATTCAGGAGGGGAGCTGCGTAATATTTACAATTATGTGGAACAACAATTATTTACAATAGTAGTGGAGCAACAATCATATGACAGAATCTATGTGATCTGAATAACAAGAATGGAAGAACACAACCTAGAGTAGTGTGCTATTGGAACACAGGTGAAGTGGAAGAAGGAAAATTAAAAGTACACTATGAAAGAGAGAACAAGAAAAATCAAACAATGCAATTAAATAAACAAAATGAAGAAAAGTAAACAGAAAGAAGAGAATAAAAATAATAATAAAATAAAAAGTAAAAATAATGAAAAAATAATAAAAATAAACAATAACTTGCAAGTTCTCTTGCAAGTGAAGCAAAAGTGAAAAAGTGGAGTAGCAAAGTGAAATTTGCCTCAGTTTCTCAATTGTTGGGATGACCCCTCTTTGGGTCTGACTCTGGTCCTTTCACAGCTCCAAATTTTATTGTCTCACTTGTGGGGGGTGAGGGAAAGAGAGAGAGAAAAAGAAAGAAGGAAAGAAAAAAAGCCTCCTTCTGACTTTAAACTTGCCAAGTGAGTTCTGCTGATCTTCCTGGCTGCAGCAGGCTGAAGATGATTGGTTTCACTTTTCTCCCTTCCTGTAGATGTGCAGGGATGGGGATCAGATCTGAGCCATAATCCCCATAGTTGCTCAGCCTCCTGCCTAGTTCCTCAGTCCACTGCTGGGCCCCCAATGCCCTTCTGCACCAGGCCTACACATTCAGTCCACCAGCTGGGCTGTCCCTGAGGTGCACCAACTAGGGGAAACTCACACATCACATTCTTGCTCTTTTCAGTCCTAGGTGCTAGGCACTCTCAAAGTCTTTTCAGGGTAGTTCAGCTCCCCACACTGAGTTAAGTCTTTTTGGGAACTGCTGACTCCCTGAGCCCTGCTGCTTTCCTCTGCAGGGCATGGGGCATCTCCACCTTCCTCTTAGCATGCCAGACTGGTAGCACCACTGTGGCTGCAGCAGGGACTTGGGCAGACTTGTGCCCGTGGCCTCCTCTGCTGTGGCAGCTGGGGCAGTGAGGAGGCGCATCCATTGGAGCAGCTGGGTTGGGCACACACTGCTGGGGCCACAAGTGCAGGTGGGCGCCCTCCACTGTTTTGGCTGGGGGTAGGGTAGGGGTACAGTCACAGTACTGGTGGCAGGGGCGGGCCTGTGGCCAAGACTGCAGAGGCTGCAAGGGCACAGCCTGGAGAGGCCGGAGTTGCTGCTCTGGAAGAATCCTCTAAACAGCCACCAAGTGCCTAATTCCCCCGGTTCAAGTCTGCTGCTCCAAACAAGTGCCCGGCCTCTCATACAGCCCAACTTTCCAACCAGACCAGAGACTATCCTGGTCAGAGTCCATCACAGCCTAACTCTGCTGCCTTCTCCAGGTGTCATCTTGCTCCCCAATTTCTCTGGTAATGACCCAACTGGTGTCCACAGTCTCAGCAGGTGCCCACCACCCCCATGTGTTTGCCACTTCATCTTTATTCCCCACAGTGACTTCAAGCATCCAGGTCCATCCTGGTGCTGCTAAAACCTCCCTGTTTGGCAGGGGAGGGAGCCATTGGCCTGGCTGTCTTCTAAGAACCCTGTGGCAAATTTAGTGGGTGCCAGGCCTAGGGCTGCATCTGCCCTAGTCCCTGTGCTGGTCCTAGGGAACTTATTGTCCCAAAGCACTTTCCTTACCATCTGATTTTTCAATGTCCTCTACAGTTTGAGCCTCCAACCTTCATATATGCTGCAACACCATTGGCTGTTCACTCTGTTCCTCAGAAGATCGACTAGGTGTTCCACCTGTGCACAAGGGGAAGTAGATTCTGTTCCCACCTATCTCGATGCCATCCTCCCTGCTCTCTCACCACTCTTAATGGAAAAGTGAAGTAGTATGGAGAAACAAGGGCAAGCAAAGGCCAAAGGATGGTATCAGTGAAAGACATGCACAAGTGTTTCCCCTGGTTGAAAGTTGAGGAGGAGGGGGACGGATGTGATCTGCGCACAATCCAGCTTCATCAGCTCATGACAGCACAGCAATGGGCACCATATCTCCCTGCTGCCCTCTGCCAAGTGGCAACTAATGACTCATTTGTCACAACTACTAATGATGTCAACTTGAGTTTCATTGATTTTACACTTTTTCTGCTATTAATTTGTTGAATTGTTTTCAGTTTGCAATTGTATAAATGCTACAAGCACATTAAGAAATTAGTGTCTGGATTATATCTAGACAATGTTTGGGTTCCCCAAACCCTTTGAGACATGAGTCTGGATGGGGTGAATTCTCTGGGAGAGAAAGTGGGAAGAAAAGGAAAGTGAGAGAAGATAAAAGTCTGTGAAATGAGCTGAAGGAGCAACTTAGAGCCATGGCAATGACAAAGGGATCCTCAGAGCCTATCAGAGCGGTAAGAACCTCTACTACAGCCAGGTGACTTATGGTGGGCATGCATGGCACCAGCTGAAAGACATCCAAGGTTAATAATAGTAAATAGACTCTTTGTTGGCTCCAGAGGTCAAGGACCATTTGCGTCCTTTGAACAGCCCCCCAGATTGAGCATATGGCAGTAGAAACTGGGGACGTCTCTGTGCCTCTCTCTTCATCTCTCTCTCTGTCTCTGTGTCTCTATGGAGATGTACATCAGGCTGCTTCTGAGAGTAGGAGGAGGGGACAGGAGGCCTCTTAGATAGCTCAACCCATTGTTTAGGGGCTGAATAGTGCTCCCCAATTTGTATGTTATAGTACTAATCCCCAATACCCCAGAATGTGACTGTATTTGGAGATGAAGCCTTTAAAGAGGAAATGAATATAAAATGAGGTCCTTAAGGTGGGTCTTAATCCACTCTGACTGATATCTTTGTAATAAAGAGAGGTTAGGGGGCAGACTCACACAGAGAGATGGCCATGGGAGGACGTGGGGAGAAGATGACCATTGACAAGCCATAGAGAGAAGCCTCAGGAGAAACAAGCTCTGCAGACACCTAAATCTTGGACTTCAAGCCTCTAGAACTGTGAGGAAATATATTCTGTTGTTTAAATCTATAGGTTTTTTGTTGTAATAGTCCCAGCTTGGGCCAGGAAGAACTCTGGGGTGACAGCATGGACCTGGTAGAAAGAGAAATTCCTGCTCCCAAAGAGAGGGTAGAACAAGTTTCTCAGTCCTTAGATCCAGCCTGGGACATGCCTTCAGGGTTTCCATTGGACTGCTGGGCACACCTCCCCTTCCCACTCTTCCCCAATGCCCCAAAACTGATGCCCACTCTCTGTGCCACCTCCCACTGAGACTCTTGGAGTCCAGTAGGCCCACTCCTCAGCATGGGTTTATGAACGCCAATTCTGCCCTCAACTTTGAAGTAGCCTTCAGGGAATCAATTGTGCAGCCCCAGGCCAGGCCTACTGCCCCACGTGACCTCTGCTCCTATGAAGGTCCTGCCCTGTACACCTGAGGTCCTTCCTGCCCCACAGAAAGACATCCAATTAGACAGGTCCCATCTTGAAGAATGACCGTCCCCCACTTTGCCATCAGCCTGCCACTTCCTCCTGTCATCCATCATGTGGAGCCTAGAGGACTCCAGCTGAAGAAATTGGGATTCATACCATGCACTGTCATGGTATGACACTGTCCCAATAGCAAAGTAAGGCATGAGCCATCACCTCAAGTGGGTGAAAAAAATCAAGATGCAAGGTGCTTCAGGCTCTCCAGGGTCATCATTCTTATTCCTAACTCATCACATAGTCATCTGAAAAGTTTTAGAATAAGATCAAATAACATCCAATCTCCTCCCAGACTGACCAGGGCCTGTTGTCATGAGGTCCAGCACTGAGAAGTCCATAAGAGCAGCCTGGGGTTCAGACAGCACTGAGACCTCTAGGCCACAGGGAGCACCGGTATTTGTAGGAGTGCTGGTGAGTGGGAGAATAAAGATACTGGAAGCTGTCCAAGAGAGGGAACAGCCTAGCCACAGCTACGCTCAGATCCCAGGTTTCTGAGAACTAAGATCTCCTTATTTGAACAACTTTACTCTTCTGTCTTCTTCTCTGGCTTAGAGATGCAAGTATTTTATTGCCCATGTATGTAACTTCTTCCAAGCCTGCACTTCATTACAAGCAAACCCCCTTGGTCTCAAAATCTTAACCTTGCTGTGTACACCAACACTCAGCCATCTCATCTGGGACTTCACCAATCCTAACCCACCCAGCCTCAGGATCTCACCTCCCCAGCCCCTGAAAGATGCTCCCCTCAAAGGTCTGGAGAGAAAAATCCTCAGAAATGAAGGCATGTCCCTACATACGGGTTCTACCTCAGAGCGCTGTAATAGTCACTTGTTTTCAACAACCATACCCCACAGAAACATTTATAGGATTGTAAGTTTCACCAATTAATCTTAAATCCATTTGTTTTAACAACTCCAGCCATGTGATTCTTTTCCCACTGACGATCCATTTGGAGATCGAGAGTTTCCAGGGTGAGATTTCTCAGCCCCTAAGGAAAGATTCAATTGCTGCAACCCACCATGTCCTAGTAGCAGCTGACCGCTGTCCTTGTACCTGTGCAGAGAGTGGCTGTGAGCTCATAGAAGACACTAGACAGAATAACCCCTTCTGATTTCCCCTTATAAATCCCAAATTCAGATTTCCCTTGTGTGGTGGTAGAACTTGGGCAGAGACTAAAGGGTGAGAGAAACAGAACACTCATCCTGATAAAAGGCAACTCAGCTGAGTCAGAAAGGTGGCCCAAAGCCACTGTTTGCCCACTCGTGCAGTGTGTGTTTCTGTGTATTTGTTCATGTATGTATCTGTGTGTCGTTGTGCCTACATGTGTGTATGCCTGATTATGTGTGTCTGTTTCTTTGCATGTATGTGTGTGTTTATCTTTATGTCTGTCTGTGTGTCTCTGTGTGTACGTCTATGTTGTTAATGTGTGCCTGTGTGTGTACCTGTGAATGCATGTTTGTGTGTCCATGTGCAAATACACAGAATGCACACACACAGAATGTTTATGTGTGTATCTGTGGGCATGTCTATGTGTGCCTGTGTATCTGTGCATATCTGTGTGTGCATGTGTCTGTGTGTGCCTGTCCATGGTGTTTGTTTACCTGTGGTTCTTATGTGTGTGTCCTGTGCTTGATCTGCCACTAGGTTGGTGTCAGTTCTGGGAACACTGACAGATGTGTTGGAAGCCATGTTAGAGGACAACCTCAGCTGAAGTTTCAATGTTCTACCTATTCTCAGATACTATGCTACTCAAAACCATTCATCCAGATATGTATTTTCAATACTGTGACTGGAAAACATTCCTAGGGTGGTTTTCCTGGTTCTCCTGCTCCAGAATTGTGTTTTCTTCATCTCCATCTCTTACACTTATCTCTATGTTGCATTTCTTTTCTACATTCTCAGAAAGGCAGCCCCGATCAAAAGCCCCCAGATGGGAAGCTGCCTGGCTATTTAAGAGGCTGTTCCTGAATGTAATTAGGAGGCCCTAGCAGGGTTGTTCCCAGGAGAGAGGGGAAGGACCATATGTCTATGCTGTTGACACCAGGTGAAAGCAAACATGGAATTCCTCAACCTTAACCATGCAAGGGGAGCTCCTAATGTCCTGACCCATTATGGGAGGGAACCAAGGATGAGAATGTCTGACACATTCTCCAGGACCCTGTGCTCTTCCCAGAACCCTGAGACCCACAGGTCAAGGGCTGCCATGTTGGGGACCACTCTGCCTGGTCTCAGGAAGCTGTAACCACACATGACTTAGGCGGAGTGAAAGACCTGCGGACCAGGAGCCACTAAGGAGACAAAACTTATTCCCCTGGCATGAACGCTGCCTGTTCTGTGCCTAGCCTCCTAGGCTTGATCAGTTAGCCAATGACGGGTAAGATTTCCCATGCAGGGAATCGCCTAAGACAGGCATGATCACGAGGAGGCCTCGGGGAAGAGATTCAGGTCTGTGGAAATGAAGGGGTGATCGACATCAACCCCTGCCCCCTCGGCTTTGTCAAAGGCTGAGTCCTTGTTCTTAGATGTGAGAAATCCTAGTCTCCTGGCTACATTTGTCTCCTCTGCCCAACTCAGGCCTGCGGAAATAGCAGGGGCAGTGCAGCTCAGACCAGAGACAGCAGACCCCCAGGGTAATCAGGCCTGGGACATAGAATATGCAAGATCCTGTGAGATCTGTTTGCTGGAGGATGATTAGATTAGAATTTGAAGGCACAGACAGCAAACCAAAACTAGCCCTTTGAGCCCTGTAGTCCTTTCAAATGATAAAACTCCAAACTTTGCCCAGAATCGCAGCAGGGGTTCTGTCAGCATCTTTGAAAGTCACCTATTTCTTTTGATCTTTTCTGCCAGACTGTGAATCCACAAGCTAAGTCTGTATTCTTAATAAAAACCTGCTTAGGAATGGAAACAAGGCACTCCCCACTAGAGAGAGTGGCCATTCCATCCCTACTTTCCCACAGGACCTGGTTGTCTCTGTGCATGTTTTCCTCATGTTTCGACCAGCCATCTGCAGCATTCTGCGATCACTGCAGGCTGGTGAGCACGTGTCACTGCCGGAGAGCCCTCAGCATGGATATTGTCACATTGGATTTCAGTCCCCCTGACAAGTACGAATTCTTTGCTGGGATCTCGGACAGGGCTTTACCTTCACTCTACATCATTTCAGCTTATAAACTGGAAAAGCCATTTGGGGTTGTTTTAGGAACTGAGTTAAATAAGAGTCCTCAGAAAGAATTTGCTTCTCACAGGTGCTCAGTCCACAGCTGGTTACCAACACCCCCAAGGCAAAAGAAGAATCTCTGTGGAGCTGAAAGAAATGCCATCTTGGTCCAGGGGCTACCCTCCCAAGGTTACCTTACATACCAGGGGAGAAGCACACCAGCCACTGCCATCCCAAGACCAGAAATCAAGGTAAGAGTTAATTCTACACAGAAACACACAGGTCCCTATTAGTGACTACAGTGTTAGATTTGTGCCCACATTTGAAGATGAACAAAACTTAAAAATGAAAAAGTTTTCTGCTGTGGCTGGCCTCTTGGGAGTTTTCAACAAACCCCAGAGGCAATCCATGTTTCCTTTGGTGGACGGCCTGAGAAGACTGGGTGAGAAGTCAAAAAAGGAGAAATGCGCTCCTGCAGTTGGTGTATCTGGCAGAGTGACTCAGGCTGCTCAAGGCCATGCCAGCAAGCACTGGTGGGGAGCAGAGGCAGATGGGCTAGGAATCTCCAGGGGAACTGGAGTCTCCTCTACCTCCCAGCTTGTCGGTCAGTGGAGGGGTCCAGCCCAAATCATCCCCCTAAAGTCAAACCAAACAATGCTCAAACCACAGCAGCATCAGAGCCCATCCAGAGAGCTTACTAATATTCACTGGGGTACTGCACTTCTAACCAGTTCACAGTGTTGGGGAGTGGGGTGAGATGCAGCTGGTCCCAGGCCCACACTTAGGGAAAGACTGGCCTGACCACCTGGCATCATCAGCTACTTTCCAGCTGCCCTGAGAAGGGCTTAAAGTTGCTCAGGCCACTGTTCAGGGTGGCACAGAATAGCAGAATTCCTAGGGTTTCCCATAGGCCTAGCCCTGTTCTCAGCTTGTGTGGAGCACATAAGAAGCCAGCAGGGGCTGTCTCGAGCCTTGGGCAGGAGGAACCCCACAGCAACTCCCAGGCCCAGGTGTCAGCTCCCCAGCTTCTCAGACTCCCTTCTCCTCTGACCTCAGAGACACATCACATGGGCACGCTGTTCACATTTGACCCCTCGCTAACCGAACCCACAGTGTCCCCCCTTGGGCCAAATGACTTTTCCCTCTTAAAAATTACATGGCACATTTGGGGAGAGGGAAGAAAGTATGTTTAGGGGTTGACCACAGACTTGAGTCCAGCCTTTTGGGCAGTCCCCCATGTCCCTAGAATGAAATAAGCCTCCATATGATCCTAGGGACTATAATTATTCCCAGAGGGGAAAGTCAGGCTGGCTCCCTGCTCAGAGTCATGTGCTCCCAAAATACCAGGAGGGGTAAACCCACATCTTCCCGGGACACCTGCCCAGCAAATGCCAGCTTGGGTAAAGCATTCCCAGGAGGCCCGTGACACTGAGTTCAGACTAACCAGACACTGGGCCTCAGTGGTCCCACCTTCCCAGGGTTTTCCTCTCCTCCACATCATGAAAATCTGGAACCTGTGATCTTTACATGTGAAAGCAAACCTGCTCTTACCCAAGTAGCTCTGGCCAATGTGGGCAAGTATGTGACCTGACACTAGAACCAAAGCTTCTGCAGAATCTATGGGCTCGTCCGCCCATTACTCACCCAGAAGATCAGCTGGAGCCCAGCACAGTGGCCTCCAAGCCCACCTCCCTAACCAGGTGGACACAGGGCAGCAGGGTGCCAGTTGTTCTGTTCTACCATATACTTGCTGCAAGAGTGTCTAGACAGTCTATGGGAGGATAGAGAGAAAACTGTAACAGAGTTTTCACCCAACACTTCAGACATGCTCCTCAGTAAGACAGAGAGGCTTCCTCCCTCAGCTTTAGAAGCCTGCCCAGTTCCCACCCTACCAGTGTCACAGGGCTGTAGCTGTGGGAATGGAAGCTGCAGGAGAACAAGGGACTTCTCCCAGTCTCTCTGTGCCTTCCCAGCCCTTAGACCAGAATGACAGCCTTCTCCGGAGCTCTCCATCCAGTCCATCATTCCAGGACCCTTGTTGTCTGGAGGACCAAGTTGATAGATTCAGGAGAAAAAAAGGAAACTCACTGCCAGATCACTGACACTTAGAACCATCTGGTTCCCGGCCCCAGTATGCCAGCTACTGTGGCTTTTCAGGATCTTCAGGGAGCTGCCCTATCCCTGTGCTTGGCATTGAATTTCACCCAGTAGGAGAGAAAGAGTGGAAAATGTTTCCTCCATCTCAGCCAGAATCAGAACTGTCCTATAGCTAACTTTTCACTAAAAGTTATTGAAGCACGACTTTGAGCAAAGACTTGACAGAAAATATAGGACACTCTTCATGCATATGATTAAGAGGGACAAAACAGCACAGAATGGCATTTAAAATGTTAGAGCTGATTAAAATAAAATTTTTTAAAAAATAAAATAAAATGTTAGAGCTGAAAAGGAGTTGGAGCCACCCAATTTGTCCTTCCTCTTCTTTACCTCCTTGCCTTCTCAGCTAGGTGTGTGAGTGTGTGTGCAATCTGTATCTTACTGGAAAAACAAGATTAGCAGATGTGCAAAACCATATTCAGTGACTTTATCCCACATGTGCCTTTATCCCACATTTTGGTGACTTTATCCTACATTTTCAATTCTCAATGCTGATAAATTGTATTATTGAGAGAGCACTGGAGCATAAAATCTCCACCATCCTGACACTTTGACCTCAGCATCACCCATATGCCCACCCATATGTCACAAATGTGTTCTATCTACTGCAGAAACAACTGTGAATGGCAGGTTCTTCCCCACCCCACCACTATCATGGCCTCTTAGCTGGACCCCACACAACTTCCTGCCCTATGTGCACCCACACTGTCATCAACTTTCCATTTCTAACTGAGATATGTTTATGCAGTAAAACTCCTCTGCTCATAAGCTTCTGTTGTTCCCCTTACTTGCTTCCAAGCCTTAGAAACGTTTATATCCCTTTTAAGAAAAAAATAATGTTCTTGCATCTTTAGTGTTGTCTCAAATCATATTATATATCATCTTTGTTTTTCTTATTTTATGTGTTTAAGTAAGTTATGAAGGGGACCAAATTTTTACCATCCTAAGGCTGCCTTTTAGGATGTTGATTTTAAGCTGGGTGTTAAGAAACAGGACTCAGAGGGAGTCTTCAGTCCTCCCCTCCTCTCTAGCTGAGAGACTCAGATGATGGGCAGCCTTCAGAAAGGGAATCCTGGGGTGTTCGATTTGGTCTAATGTGAAATGAGTATGGTGGATGGAATGGCATCTGGCAGGGACAAGTTTACTAACTCCCTCCTGTGTCCCAGTGTTTCTGAGCTACCTTGCACAAATTTGTCTGCCATGTGTCTTCTGCTCCTCCTCAACTACCTGTAAATCACTCATTCTCACTTTTAAAATCTAAGTCTCTATTTCCTCTTTTCTCCTTTGTCCAGAATGACGTATATGCCTAATGTTGTCTCACTGCCCTTGGAATTTTCATGCTTACATGAATTCCCCATGTACATCTATTAAAATTTTATTTTCTCCTGGTAATCTGCCTCTGTTAATTTGATTATTAGTCCATCTGGAAGAACTTAGAAGGTGGAAGGAAAAGTATTTCTTAGCCTCAGCATTCAAACATAAAATTATTTGTAAGCACACTATTCTTAGACTCTTATTTAACTATAAACCAAAACCAATGTATAATCAATTCAAACAGAACTGTAAAAATAACATCATATTAAAGTCTTGTATATAAGTGTGCATGGTAGTACTTTTTCATTCTAACTGAATGACTAATGATGGGCAAGAACACACATGGCCTCAGGTTCAATTTTATATTTAATTGTTAGTTCCATTTTTAATAATACCACCCAGAATCATTGCTTTATATTAATAATATATTAAATAGGCACAGCACCTTCAGGATTTGTTCATTAGTACAGAATAATCATATCTCATAGTTAACCAAAAATGCTAGCAAGCAATCCTCAAAAGTCGCTTTTAATGAAATGTCTTTTGACATATTAAATTGTCTTAGTCACTTGAAAATACAGTATCCATTGTTTAATTACTTAAATACACATCACATTTCTAATACAACTATTTCTACTAGGAAGGAAGCAAAACTCTTCAGTAGTTACTTCAACACTTACTACAAATAAACAAGTATGCTGTAAGAGACAGGACAGGTGGTACAAAGAACATCCACTCACTCATGATGGCAGTATTGACAAATAGAGTCCCAGTTCTTTCCATGTCAGCGTGTTGATACTTCTATTCACTGTGATAACTTGGTTTTCACACACTTGTTCCACATTCAAACTACTGTGAAACCCTCTCACAACCTCAGTCTTCTTTATGTGGCATGAGAGTTCTCAGCTCCTACAGGAGATGGCACAAATTCAGGGGAGTGTGATGTAAGTCAAGTTCATTCAAGTCAGCCAGCCAGATGATCCAGAATGTGCTTGTGGTGTCTTATTTTTAAATATCATCAATATTAAAAACCACAAAGAGCTCACAGATTTCCAAGAATAAGTCCACAGGTCTTCAGTATTCTGCAAAGCTCAGTTTGAGAAACAGATTTACAGTATGAACTATAAACACCTAAGTGTGGAGCATAAGGCCCATCTCAGATCAGGTTTAATTATCCATTCTTGTTCTCATCTCCTACATCATCCTGAGTGCTCCACAGCTTTTAGCACACTGGCCTTCTCTCCAGCCACCAAGTGCCAGTTCCTTTGCAGACACTGTTTGTTTAAATGTCTTTTACCTCCTTGGCCAAAACACATCCGCTAGACCTCTGAAATGCTACAAGTTCAGTGATGCTTTTCTGTCCCCTCAGCAGAACCAGTCATTACACCCCCATGTCCACCTCACCATCCTGGTCCCCAGCATGCAGGATTATGTCAATCTCTATGCCAGTCTTCCTTCTTTCCAAATGCCAACCATTTCAAAGATAAGGCTGTTACTTACTGAGTGTTGTTTTAATTAGTGTCTGGTACAGTCCCTAGAAGTGGTAGGAAATTTAAACACATAATAAATGAAGAAAAAGAACAAAATTTGTAGAGTCAGAGTACACAAATGAAGGATTGAAATCTAGATTGCATTCTTAGTTGTGAGGACATTAAGCAGGTTTCTGATGTGCACGAGTGTCAGCTGCAGAAATGGTACTGCTGTGGGTTGTTGCAAGGTACAAAATCAACTTGAAATCATGCATATGAAAGCACTGCTAAAACTAACTTTAAAGCACTGAAAAATGTGAGGAAAAAAAGTGATTATCATGATCATAGCACTGTTGGGTCTCCCAGACACAATTGCTTCTGGGATGAGATGAACAGTGAAATTCAAAAGCAATCTCCAATTTTTCCTGATTAAGTCAGCTTATTTTCCAGCTCAAAATCCTAATCCATCTGTAACACTATATAGGTATACATCTATATTAAGTAATATTCTATGCATTGCACAAATAATTTTTACTCTTAGTTGGTGTCATTTTGGATTGGACCCAAAAAACACCCAGAGCCTGACAACACTAGGTACAAAGTATATTCTGCACACAAATTACAGAGTGAAGCCCACAAAGTCCTTGAGAGATAAAACTGTGAAAGAGGTGGTTGAATCCAGACATGTCCTCCAAGTCTGGCTCTGCCATGTTTAACCATGTGGCTTTAGATACTAATTAATTTCTCTGTACCTCACTTTTCTCATCTGTGTCAACCTCCCTGAGCAATTGGGACAATTACATGAGACAATCAATATTGCTCATTCCAATAAGATGGTGTATAAGATACAGGGAGACAACCCCATTTTATCAGCAGTGACCTGTGTTCTTGAACAAGAGTTTTGAAAATCCAGTGTGGTGAGAGAGACCCTTCTGGACAAAGATACTGGAGTTGTGTCCAAGTGTATTGGGTTAACCAAGAGCCTTCTGTATTGTCAGTGGAGTACAAAACTAAAAGGAAGAAGTGGATATCTCTGAAAAATAGGGTAAATATTGACAAATTGTTTCTGTGAAGATGGACAGAAGAGAAAAGTTTGCTAACATCTGATAGGAATTCTGAACTGAGTAACAGCCATATTTAACAATGTCCCTCCTCCCTCCAGCCTCCTCTCTCCTTTACTTCCAAAATATCTTCTCACTCTCGTGCTTACTACCCCGAGCACCAAGCACCACCGAGCTCCGACCCCCCAAGTCAACTTTAGTTGGTGCTTTGGGCTCTGGGATATTGGCGAAACAAACAGTTCTCACTGGGAAAGCAGCTTCACTTTGATGTATTAATATGTTACTCTCCCAAGGAAAGGAGGGGGGACCCTTTCCTACCAGAAATGCATCTCTGTCAGTGCTTTGAGGGTTCCTGTTCATTTAGAGGACTGCTAGTTAGACCTGGAACAATGGCTGCAGTACAGAACCTGTTGCATGCTTGTGGCTAGTGTGATTATTTCAATCCATTTATCAAGCATTATAGCCTTACTGACATTGTTACCATAATCTACAGCTTGGAACTCTCTCTCCTCCCTTAGCAGCCCAGCTGTCCCAGAAGGTATCAGAACCCCTAGCATCTGCCCTCCTGTACCCCATCCCCAGCCAGTGGGTCTGAAAGCAGCTTTGAGGATCAAAGAAGTTCTGGAATAACACAAGACTTAAAGATCAAGGAGACTCACCTGTTCTTTCAAAGGATCTGAAAGAATGCCTTGTTCAGGGAGACTCAGAGTGTATGAATGTAACCAAGGGGAGTTTCAATTACAAGATGAATGATATAAACTGATGCATTATGCACACAGCCAAGGAGCTGGAAGGAAGAGACCAGGGCCACATGATGACCACAGCCATTCACTGTATGTTTGGGAGGGAGCCAAGAAGAGACTGAGGCAGGAACATGGGGCCAAGGTCATTGTGAGGTGGGATTATTACCAGTCCAAAGCCTGTGTGCCCAATGCTTGAAAAAGCCAAAACTCAAAATGTCAAGGTGCCAGCTGAGAATATGGGGGTCCTAATGGTACTTCAAATCAAGAGAAGGGGAAACAAGAGAGGCAAGAGGTGATTGATAACCACAAACATCTGGGCACCAGCAGGGTTCAAGGAAGACCTTGAAATCTCTTCATTCCCCATCCATTGATCCCAGTTGATCTGAGTCCAGTCCTGAAGCTTCCACACATCTTTGATAAATAATTATTATTTTTATACATATTTCCCCATCTCCTCAGGAGAGGCACCTTCTGGTAAGGGGCTGTTTTTATAAACCTCAGGCTGGAAGCAGAACTCTGCTAATGATTGACATGTCTGTATGCAAGACTAAGCAGGAGCTAGTAGCCTAAAGGCCATAAGAGTAGCGCAGGCTTGAACAAGATGGAGTCAGAGAGGCCAAGCATACCACTGTTACATGATCACATCCTCGATATGTGAGATTGTGGAAAGATGTGAGGAAGGTTACAGAGTAAAGCAGTAAGTAAGGGTAGGGAGGAGGGGAGAGGGTATAAACCAAGAGACAACAACTTCTTTTAGGGCTAAATCATTATAAATTGCAGTCTGAATGGGATCCATTCTGTCTTCTCTCAGAAAGACAAGCCTAGCTCAGGGAAACTGCAGACAAGAGAAGCAGAAATAAGCTCCTGGCTCTGCACTGTACTTAGACAATCTTTAAAGTGGAGGGAAAGGAGCCAATGTCCACTTAGTTCCTAGGAGCCCAGGTTCATGGGGACCAACAGCTCTTCCAAGCCTAAATACAGGGTGGGGCAAAAATAGGTTTACAGTTTTTCATATGGAAAATAATATCATAATCAATCAATAACAACACAAAAATAAACTCTGTTTCATGTACTCACAACTGTAAACCTACTTTCACCCCACCTTGTATTGTAGTAGACCGTTCTGTGTGGCATGGGCCCAGTTCCCACTCAGAAATGCACAGGGCCCATGCCCACAGATAGGTTCTCCCATAGGGAATCAGGCCTGCAATGTGCCTAGGCTGCTTTGAGTCTTGCTCTTGCTAAAAATCTCCCTCACCCTGAATTGAGGACATTTACTGAAAAGTAACTTCCTAAAATCCATGCTAAACCTTCCAAGAATGAGTGTAACTGGTTCAACCACTTTTGCCTTTTCATTTGCAAATATCCCTCTTCTGTGATGTGATTAGCAGCATTGGCTCCTTTGTTTTCTGTAAAAGGTAACCACCTAAAGCCAACCTGTGCATAGTAAATAAGGACCACCATGTAATGTGCCAAGAAACCCAATAAAGGCTGGTCATGGCAAGGGCCAAGGCTTTTGCACCCCTTAAGAGAAAAGCCATGCTGTCCCTTTTCCTCCACCAGACCCGGTAGTCCGTGTGAATGTCTCATTTCATCCATAATGACATGGACACTGTGGGCCAGTGTCTGCATCACTGTATGTCTGTTATTGTCCCACAGGCTGAGTCCTCTTCTCAGGGAGCACTGCTCAGTGGAGGGGTGAGCAGTGAATTAATACAATAAAGTGACTCTCTGTGAGCCAGGCAAGGGAGTATTTATTTCGTTTTGACCCAGATATATTTGTAGCCACATGGTACTGGTTACAATCTGGCTCTGTTATCCCTACAATCATTCCAGCATCAGCCAAGCTGGTTTTCAGGCCGTCCCAGGCAGAGGTGGGCTCCCCTCTCACAGGCCTTTGGTGAGGTGACACCACCACCACCAAGGGTCCAGACTGCTGCCCTCGGCTCCACTGCCCTGAAAGTGGAGGTTGCTCTCCTCACCTCATGTTCCACAGGTGCTACTGTAGTGTCAGCTACAGAGCTATTCTTCCATCAGGAAGATGGAAAGAAGAGATAAGAAAAGGAGTGTACCTTTCCATAGCGTCTCCATGGGTTCACAGATGGCAAGGCCAGCTCAGAAACATGCCTTATTGAGCCATAGCCACATGGAATAACCCCAGGCCTGCCCCTGGGAGAGAAGAAAAGCTTAAATGCAACAGAGTGAACTCCCTCCCTCTCCTGCCCTTCGTCTGCAGAATTAAGGTAATTTCCAGTTAGCTATAAGATGCATTTTAATGTATTTACTAGATGAAACCTCAAATAAGGTACTGAACCTATTCACATGAAAGAAATACTTTGTCTTTTCTAAAGTGAATCAAATCTAGCTTCAAGCCCACACTTATCTAGCAGGAAGGCCAGCATGAATCCCATCTCCATGGACCCATTCCTATCCCTTCTGTTGTTCAGTGCAACACTGTTTAGGAAAATGGAGAGAGAAGCCATACACCATTTACCCTAGATCAGCAGCACCATCCAGTCCCAGGGCAAACCAGTCTTCTGATCTGAGCTGGCTTGCCTCTCAGTGCTCCTTTAAACAAACCCTGCTTAGGGTCCTTTCCCTGGTTCCTGGCAACTTCCCTTTCTCTTCAGCTCTAGAGCACAAGAAGCTCTTAGTTGCTCCTTGAGCAAGGGAAATCCAACTGCAGGGCACTGTAACCCACTTCTAGCCCTCTGGTGGGGGAAGACAGATCACCTGTTCATTCTCTTAACAGGGGGACTCAAGCAGCAGAAATACAAACATTAACTAAATTTCAAAAAAGTAATCCCATCATAGACTCATCTGCTTCAAAGCCCCATGAAATGGGGCTTTGAAAAATCTATAGACAATTCCTTTTAGGGTAAATTACTCTTAAATTTTCCAAAAGCAGTGACCCTTAAGTAATCCACTCTGACAAAATGAGAAAATGATCAATTTCTCATTTCCCCATCTTGATGCAGTAACTGTATATGTGAAACCTCTCAAGGTCACATTACCCACTCATCAATCCAAGATGTGGACCAGAAAAATCCCAAGGGAATGTGCAGCCCTGGCTGCTCAGGTTCCCTCACAGCTGGGAAAAGTGACTGTAGCTGTTTGAAGGTCAAGTGTTTGGAAATAAAAAGCACATGTGCTCCTGTGCCAGGCCAGCCTTGCACTCAGCTTCTCTGACTCCTGATGGCCACATAGAAGAAGGGAGGCCCAGAATGTCCAGGAAAAGCTGTGCACTGAAGGCATAAGAAAAGGACAATCATTGCTGTTCTCAGTGTGAGACTGAGATATCAGCCGCATCTCCCTGCACATCTTCACCCCCACTACAGTGAATTTAAAGAAGATGCAAATAATCTAACTCCTGTGCCCAGAGAATCAATCATTCCTGTGTTTTTTAAATAATATGCCAGTCTTTCTGGAGGGTATTTTTCACAAAAACCTAGATGAACTATGACTAAACTCTAAGCATTTGATTAGTAAGTAAGACTCCCAGTTACCTTTTCTTTCAAATATCTGGGGCAAAGTGAACCCTCCTGGCCAAACCATTCTCTGTACCTCCAACCCAAGAGAAGATGTGCATAAGTGGGACCCTCATGCACAGGTCATAATATATGTTGATATACCTCTACATTAGCTATTTAGACATTTAATCAATCACACATAGCAGTGTTTGAATTATCATCATCTGAGTAGAGTCCTTCAGATATAGGGTACATTACTTGGCAACTTGATCTTACCCACATGTTTGTAATGAATAACATGTATCTTTCCCAAGAAAAATAGTGGATATCCGGTGGTTCTGGTATGTTTGTGTTAAGGTCCACATTGCAGAAATTAGCACATCTACAACAGGAAGTCTATCCAACTAATGAAGGCAGGAGATCTTTATGAAGAAAACATCTCATATAGGTTTTAAGAACAATGATGTTACTGAGTTTTCAGTGCAAAAGCAAACGAGTTTGTGAAGCAATTATATACTTTTAAAAAATAATTAAATTGAAGTTTAATTAATTGTTTTAATTTAGTGGTTTTCCCATTAAACACAATTTAAAGTATGTCAAATACACTTTTTCTCAAGAGAGAAGAAACACTCCCTTTCAGAGAGTTAGAACCACAGAGAACCACAGAAGTTAGAGCAACCCTTTCTTGCATCACTTTGGGTGCATTGTTTTGCTCTACCCAGAAGGAAGGAAAGTAGGACTGGCTAACACTTTTAGGACAAGGAGGGATGGTCTGCTCAGAACTCTGATGCTGCTGGTCCCAAACAGACTGTTTCCCTGTTGGCATGGCTACCACTCATTCAATAAATGTCCTGAAAGGCAGAAGCATATTCCCCAAAATGTGGAAGGTTCAAAAAGATTTGTAACTCATTCATGAGCAAGGTTTTGTGCAGGGGTGTCAAACTCATTTTCACCAAGGTCCATGTCAGTCTCACAGTTGCCCTCAAAGGGCCAAATATAATTTTAGGACAGTATAAATGTAACTACTCCTTAACATTTAAACAAGAGCTCAGCTCTGCTACTGAGTAGAAACAAGGTTCCAGGTTGAATAAAACAAGGTGGAAGGCCATATTTGGCCTGCAGGCCTAGTGTTTGCCACCTGTGTTTTATTGTATTACATAGGCCAATGCTTTAAATTATCTTTATGCCTTTTCATACTAGGTTTTGAGTGAGTCACCCTCTGCAAATGCTTTCACTTTGAATTCCAATGCAAGTGTTTTCCCCTCGTCTGTGATATGACCAATCCTATGTTGAATCACACACACACACACACACACACACACGTGTGTGAATTAAGGAATGAATGGAAAATGATTCTGTACTCTGATAGTACTGAGGAGTTTTATCAACTTGAAGATTTTTTCTCTGGGCTCTTAGGGAGGTTTTCAGACCACCAGGATATTCCTCTACAGGCTCAAACACTCCACACGTGTAAACAGTAGGAGCCTGTTAAGTAAGGTGGACAAGTGGCTCCTTTCCCTGTAATTTTAGAGGACATATCACTCATTCTTGGTCTCATTCAAAGACTTCAAAGTACCTGAAGCCTGGCTACTGCTACAGACATAACAGTCAATAAGGCAGTGTTCCCAGCCTTAAAAATTTCTCAGACTAGTTGGAGAGACAAGTAAATGCCCCATTTTCATGCAGTATGATGATTCTGAAAGAATGGTAACATCAAGTAGGTTGCCTAAGAATTGTACCAGGAACCCTCTCTGAGTGGCCTGGAGGTAAGACCTCTGGCTTCTCCTCTTCTGGGCACCCTCAACATCCCCCAGGAAAACAGACAACTATGCTTGGTCCATTGGGTGTAAAAACTCAGGTTCTCTTTGCTTGCCCAGGAAAGCTGCTCTCACACTCATCCTATGAGTAAGGAAAGCAACAGGGGATGGTTGGCTGTCCTGGAGAGTAGACCCAGGGCATCTAGCAACACCTGGCCCAGGCACAGCTTGTCTTGGGAGCCAGGAGGAAGGAATCCGTACACCTACACTGATGTCCCCCAGAACTGTGTGTGAAATTCCAGGATGTGCCCAACCCTGCCTGGATCAGAAGTGCTGCTCTCTGTGCTAAAACCATTGGGCTGAGAAGGAGCTAATTAAGTAAGACAGGGGGGTGGCCAGGTTAGACCATGCCAGGCTGGTAGGTTTATGCCAGGCTGGTAGGTTTGGAGAGAAATCAAGATTGGAGTTTTAGGGACAATGAACTAGTTCAGCACAGTGAACGTGCTAGAGAGGAGAAGAATGGAGGAAGATGAGGCCTCTCACAGACACAGAAGAAGGACATGAATGGAGTTGTGGGAAAGATTTTGGGTTATACTGAGTAGGTGTCAGGCTCTGGAGATTCAACAGGTAGATTCTACATTCACAAAGCAGCCAGCATTCCAGGGGAAGTGACAATGAGCAGCAGAATGACTGGCAAGAAACTTCTCCAGTTTTCAATAGGTGTTGAGCAAAGATTTAGAACAGAGTGTGGCTGACAAAAAAAAAAAAAAAAAAAAAAAAAAAACAGCAGAAGGGAGTCAGCCACATGACAATAAGAAGAGAAAGGTTCCAGGTGGAGCAGGTACCTGGAGCCAACGGCACATCCCAGAAGACTAGGAGGGAGTGATGAATGCAAAATCACTTAATTCCTGCCCATTCAAAGCAGCACACATTTTCTCTGTGTTTTTGTTATTGTTACCATTTTATTATGTATGTATCTATTGAGCATATTTATTTACTATTTATTGAGGTAACGTACATGCAAAAACTGATATAAATTATCAGTTGTGATATTATGATAGTATGAGTGATGATGGTTTCATTCACAGCCTTCGTTTTTCAGAATTAATGGACTTTCTTATTAAGCAGCCCAAAGCTGGCACTAGCAACAGGTAGCTTCAGTTCAAAACTTATCTTCTCCCAAGCCCAGAACAAGGGGCAATCATCTGCTGATCACTTTGTAGCTTATACCAGCTAACCTTGGGCAGAGTACAGGCAGTAGTTGACCTTGGCCTGAACCTCTCAAGAAGCCCAGACCCAACATAGCCAGTGGCCAGCTTCAGACCATACTAGAGCATTACCCAACCATCTCCACAAAAGACATACTCAAAGCACAGACTTGGCAGGAACCAGAGCTCCACTAAAGGAAATCCTGTTGCATAGTGTCAGTCCTTGCACAACAGCCCCTCCATTGTAGTCACAGTCAAACCTCACAACCAATCAACTTGAGGGTCAATATCTCCCATTGACATGCCAACAGTAATTACAGCTCAAATACAACAAGAGACACACACTACCCACACAAGAAACATACCTGGAACACTTGGCTCAGATGGCCAGGGAGACTGTGCCACTGGGCCCCACAGAACACCTACTACATAAGGTCACTCCACCAAGACTGGGAGACAGAGCAGAACAAAACTGTAGAAAGATCAATCTACAAGATGCAGAATTCAAAACACTGGTTATAAGGATGTTCAATGATCTCAGTGATAATTTCAACAAAGAGATAAGAAACATAAAAATAGAGATATGAAACCTAAGAAAGAACCAGTCAGAAATGAAGAATATAATAACTGAAAAGAAGAACACTAAAGGAAATCAACAATAGATTAGATCAGTGATTTGTAAGATAAAGTAGCAGAAAACACCCAATCAGAACAGCAAAATAAATAAATAAGTAAAAATTTAAAAAAAAGACATTTTAAAAATGAGGATAGTTTAAGGGGCCTCTGAGATAACTTTAAGCATACCAACATTTGCATCAGAGGGGTACCAGAAGGAGAAGAGAGTGAATAAGACATTGAAAACCTACCTGAAGACAGAATGATATGAAACTTCCCTAACCTGAAGGAAATAGGCATACAAACCCAGGAAGATCAGAGAGTTCCAAAACAAGGTGATCAAATAGGCCCACACCAAGACACATCATAATTAAAATATCAAAGGTTAAAAACAAAGAGGGAATCTTAAAAGCAGCAAGAGAAAAGCAGTTACCTAAAAGGGAGCTCCCATAAGACTTTCAGTTGATTTCTCAACAGAAACTTTGCAGGCTGGAAGGAATTGGCATGAAATATTCAAAGTGATGAAAATCAAGGACCTACCAACCAAGACTACTTTACTCAGCAAAACTATCATTTAGAAATTACGGATGGATAACAAGCTTCCCAGACGAGAAAAAGCTAAAGGATTTCATCACCACCAAACCAGTATTACAAGAAATGTAAAAGGGACTTCTTTAAAAAGCAGGGGGGGGGGGGGGCAGAATTGAAAATGTGAATAATAAAACAATAATTACGTATCTGTCAACAATTACATAAAATGTAAATGGATTAAACACTCCAATCAAGACATTGGATGGATAACACAACAAGACCCTTACATATGCTGCCTGAAAGAAACTCACTTTAGATGGAAAGACACACACAGACTGAAATGAAAGGAATGAACAAAAATAATTTTAAAAATAGGAAAGGTAAAAACAAAAGATTGGTAGCCAGACCAAATAGACTTTATTTATTTATTTTTATTTTTTTAATTGTTGTTCAAGTACAGTTTTCTGCCCTTTATCCCCATCCCAGACCAACCCCCAGCCCTTCCCTCCTCCCTGCTGTCTCCACCTCCATCTTGTTATTGCCCATGTGTCTTTTATACTAGTTCCTGCAAATCCTTCCCCCTTCCCCTGAAATTCCCTCCACTCTCCCCTCCAGTCACTGTCACCCTGTTCTCAATTTCAGTGTCTTTGATTATATTTTGCTTGTTTGTTCATTTTGTTGATTAGATTCTTCTTAAAGGCGAGAACATAAGGTATTTGTCTTTCGCCACCTGGCTTATTTCATTTAGCATAATTCTCTCCAGTTCCATCTACGCTGTTGCAAAGGGTAAGAGCTCCTTCTTTCTTTCTGCTGCATAGAATTCCATTGTGTAAATGGACCATAGTTTTTTAATCCATTCACTTACTGAAGGGTACCTAGGTTGCTTCAAACACTTGACTATTGTAAATTGTGCTGCTATGAACACTGGGGTGTACAGATTCTTTTGGATTGGTGTTTCAAGTTCTTAGGATATAGTCCCAACATGGAATTGCTGGATCAAAAGGTAGGTCCATTTTGAGTTTTCTGACAAAATTCCATACTGTTTTCCATAGTGGTTGTACCAGTCTGCAGTCCCACCAACGGTGTACTAGGGCTCCCTTTTCTCCACAACCTCTCCAACACTTGTTGTTTGTTGCTTTGTTTATGATGGCCATTCTGACTGGTGTGAAGTGGCATCTCATTGTGGTTTTCATTTGCATCTCTCTGATAGCCAGCAATACTGAGCATCATTTCATATGTCTCTAGATGCTTGTATGTCCTTCTTGGAGGAGTGTCTGTTGAATTCCCTTGCCCATTTTTTAATTGGGTTGCTTATCTTCTTAGAGTGGAGTTGTGTGAGTTCTTCATATATTTTGGATATTAAACCCTTGTCTGAGGTATCACTGACAAATATGTTTTCCCATACAGTTGGCTCTCTTTTTATTTTAATACTGTTTTCTTTAGCCATGCAGAAGCTTTTTATTTTGATGAGATCCCGTTTGTTTATTCTTTCCTTTATGTCCCTTGTTCTAGGGGACATATCAGTGAAAATGTACCTGAGTGAAATATCTGAGATTTTCCTGCCCATGTTCTCCTCTAGGACTTTTATGGTGTCATGGCTTATATTTAAATATATTATGCACCTTGAATTTGTTTTTGTGTCTGGTGTAAGTTGGTGCTCGAGTTTCATTTTTTTGCATGTTGCTGTCCAGCTCTCCCAACACCATATGTTGAAGAGGCTATTTTTACTCCATTTTATGTTGCTGTGCACTTTGTCAAATATTAATTGACCATAGAGACTTGGGCTTATTTCCGAGCTCTCCATTCTGTTCCATTGGTCTATGTGCCTGTTTTTACGCCAATACCAGGCTGTTCTGATTACAGAGGCCTTGTAATAGAGTTTGGTATCAGATATTGTGATCCCTCCTACTTTGCTTTTCTTTCTCAAAATTGCTGCAGCTATTCAGAGTCATTTATGGTTCCATACACATTTTTGAAGTGTTTGTTCTATGTCTGTGAAAAATGCCATTGGTACTTTAATAGGTATGGCATTCAATCTATAAATTGCTTTGGGTAGTATGGACATTTTGATGATGTTAATTCTTCCAATCCATGAACACAATATATGTTTCCATTTGTTTCTGTCTTCCTTGATTTCTTTCCTCAGTGTTATATAGTTTTCTGAGTACAGGTCTTTTACCTCCTTGGTTAGGTTTATTCCTAGGTATTTTACTAGGTATTTTCTTTTTGCTATTTCAAATGGGATTTTTTTCTTGATTTCTGCTTCTGATGTTTCAATGTTGGTGTACAGAAATGCCTTTGATTTCTGGATATTGACTTTGCATCATTCTATTTTGCCAAATTCATTTATTAGGTTGAGCAGTTTTTTGGCCAAGTCTATAGGACTTTCCATGTATATTATCATGTCATCTGCAAACACTGACAGTTTTGTTTCCTCTTTTGTGATTTGGATGCCTTTTATTTCCTTTTCTTGTCTGATCACTGTTGGTAAAACTTCTAATACTATGCTGATTAGAAGTGGTGAAAGTGGACAGCCTTGTCTTGTTCCTGATCTTAGTGGAAAAGATCAGGGAATAGATCCCTCTATTCCCACTTTGCTGAGTGTTTTTATCATAAATGGGTGCTGTACCTTATCAAATGCTTTTTCTGCATCTATTGATATGATCATGTGGTTTTTGTCTTTGTTTTTGTTTATGTGATGTATTACATTTACTGATTTGCAAATATAATACCATCCTTGCATGCCTGAGATGAATCCCACTTGGTCATGGTGTATGATCTTTTTATTGTATTGTTGGGTGCAGTTTGCCAATATTTTGTTAAGGATTTTTGTGTCTATGTTCATCAGCGATATTGGCCTGAAGTTTCCTTTCTTTGTTGTATCTTTATCTGGTTTTGGGATTAGGATGATGCTGGCTTCATAAAAAGAGTTCAGGAGTCCTCCATCTTTTTGGGTTTTTTTGGAATAGTCTGTGAAGGATGGGGGTTAGCTCTTCCTTAAATGCTTTGTAGAATTCTCCTGTGAAACCATCTAGTCCAGGGCTTTTGTGTGTTGGGAGTTTTTTGATTACTGCTTCAGTTTCATCTGCTGTTCTTGGTCTGTTCAGACTTTCTGCTTCTTTTTCATTGAGTTTTGGAAGATTATATTTTTCTAGAAATTTGTCCATTTCACCTGGGTTTTCAAATTTCTTGGCATACAGTTCTTTGTAGTAATTTCTTACAATCCTTTGTATTTCTGTGGTATCCATTTTAATCTCTCCTCTTTCATTTCTGATTGTGTTTATTTGGGTCTTCTCTCTTTTTTTCATGACTAGTCTGCTTAAAGGCTTGTCAATTTTGTTTATCTTTTCAAAGAACCAGCTCCTGGATTTCTTGATCCTTAGAATTGTGTTTTTAGTCTCTATGTCATTTAATTGTGCTCTGATCTTGGTTATTTCCTTCCTTCTCTTGCTCTGGGCTCTTTTTTGTTGTTTCTCTAGTTCTTACAGGCATAGGGTTAGGTTGTTTGTTTGAAATGTTTCTATCTTTTATAGGTAGGCCTGTATCGCTATGAACTTCACTCTCAGAACTGCCTTTGCTGTGTCCCACAAGTTTTGGATTGTTGTGAGTTCATTTTCATTTGTTCCTAGAAACTTGCTGATTTCTTCCCTAATTTCATTCTTTATCCATTCATTGTTTAATAGCATGCTATTCAATCTCCATGATTTTGAGTGTTTGGGGGTTTTTTTCCCTAGGGTTGGTTTCTAGTTTCAGTCCCTTGTGATCAGAGAAGATGCTTGATATGATTTCAAATTTTTTTAATTTGTTGAGGCTTGTTTTGTGTCCTGTCATGTGGTCTATCTTTGAAAATGTTCTGTGTGCATATGAAAAGAAAGCTAAATAGCTTTTTTGGGATAAAGGGCTCTCTCTATATAAATCAGTTAAGTCCATTTCATCTTGGGCATTGTTCTACACCGCAATATCTTTATTGATATTTTGTTTGGAAGATCTGTTCATTTTTGGCAGTGGGTTGTTAAAATCCCCCGCTATAATTCTGCTGCTCTCAATATCTTTCTTGAAGTCCTCTAGGATTTTCTTTATGTATTTGGGAGCTCCTGTGTTGGGTGCATATATGTTTACAATGTTTATGTCTTCTTGGTGGATTATGAGTATTATGAAATGGCCTTCTGTGTCTGTCTTTATGGCCCCTTTTTTTTTTTTTTGAAGTCTATTTTTTTTGTCTGATATGAGTATTGCTACTCTGGCTTTTTTTTCCTGTCCATTTGCTTGGAAAATTTGTTTCCAGCCCTTCACTTTCAGCCTTTATAGGTCTTTTATCCTGAGGTGAGTCTCCTGAAGGCAGCATATGTGTGGGTCGTGCTTTCTTATCCATTCAGCTATTCTATGTCTTTTGATTGGAGCATTTAATCCATTTATGTTTAAGGTTAATATTGATATGAACTTATTCATTGCCAATTATGTACCTGTGTTCTTCTCTCTCTCTCTCTCTCTCTTTCTCTTTTCCTTCCTTTCCTTAAAGCAGTCCTTTTGGTATCTCTTGCAGAGCTGGTTTGATGGAGGTGTATTCTTTTAGACTTCTTTTGTCTGGGAAGCTTCTTATTTGGCATTCTATTTTGATTGAGAGCCTTGCTGGGTAAAGTAGCCTTGGTTGCAGACCTCTGGTTCTCATTACTTGGAATATATCTTGCCATTCTCTTCTGGCTTGGAGTTTCTCCATTGAGAAGTCAGCTGCTAGCCTTATTAGGGTTCCCTTGTATGTAACCTCATGTTTCTCCCTTGCTGCCTTTAAGATTCTCTCTTTGTCTTGAAATGTTGCCAATTTAATTATGATGTGTCTTGATGTGGGCCTCTTTGGGTTCCTCTTGACTGGACATTTCTGTGTTTCCTGGATTTGTGTGACTTTTTCTCTCATCAAATTAGGGATGTTTTCCATCATTACTTTTTCGTATAGATTTTCTATCCCTTGCTCTTCTTCTTCTCCTTCTGGTATCGCTATTATACGGATATTATTATGTTTCATATTGTCTTGCATTTCTCTTAATCCCTCTTCATTCTTTCTGAGCCTCTTTTCTTTTTCTTCCTCTTTCTAGTTGTTTTTTTCTACTTTTTCCTCCAATTCACTGATTCGATCTTCTGCCTCATCCATCCTGCTTTGATTCCTTCTACTGTGTTCTTCAGTTCAGAAATTGTATTCTTCATTTCCTCTTGGCCCTTGTTGATAGTTTCTATTTCCTTTTTCATGTTGATATATTTTGCAGTGAGTTTGTTGTAGTTTCCCTGTAATTTCTTGTAGCTCATTGTGAGCTTGTTGAGCTTCCTGATAATCATTTCCTTAAACTCAATATCTGATAGTTGAGTTGCCTCTATATCATTTAACATTCTTTCTGAGGCTTCCTTCTTTCCCTTTATTTGGGGACTGTTTTTTTGTCTTCTCATTGTTCATGGGACTCTTCTTGTTAGCCTCTGTTTCTTAAATTAACCTGTTCTAGTTCCCTGGGTTTATGGTGTGAACTTCTGTGGTAGAATACCTGTGAGATTCAGTGGTGCAGACTCTTTCAGGTATCCTGGTGTTCACAGCTTCCCCCTACTCTTTTTTGTGATCAGTTGGAGGGTAAGGCAAAATGGTTTAGGACAGCAAGAGAGTATTCTATGATATTTACAGTAGCAGCCAGTAGAGAAGAGATAGGAGATCTTTTGGATATGTGTTGTGTTAACCATGATCTTCCACCTCACTAGCCACGCTTTAGAAAGGATGGAAAGAAGATAAGACTCTTATTGGGGAGGAAAGGATTGTGAGTTGGATCTAGAAAGCAGTGAGGCTGTGGGAGGTCAGATTCTGAGGTAGGGTAAGAGTAAAGAGTAGTAGATAGGTGTAGTGTGTAAGAGTATAGAGTTAACAACTACAGTGATAGAGTTTGGGAAACTGGGAAGTGGGCTGAGATCTTGGAGGGGTGTTGTGTAATATTTACAATTATATGGAATAGGTCTTATTTACAGTAATATTAGAGCAACAATCATATGACAGAAACTATGAGATCTAGATAACAAGAATAGGGAGTATAGAACCTTGAATAGTGTACTAATGGAACACAAATGAAGGACAGTAAATTAACAGTACACTATGAATGAGATAACAGGGGAAAACCTATCAAATGATACAGTATAAGCAGCCAAGCAAAGAAGACTATACAGAAAGAAAAGTAATACCAAAATACTATTAAAATAAAATGTAAGAATAATGAAAAAAAGGTAATACAAATATGCAATAACTTTCAGGTTAAAAAAAAAACAGGATAAAAGTAGAAGATGGAATGAAGAAGAGATAAATTTGGAAAGGAAGGAATAACTCTAGAGTGAAAGAAAGGGAAGCATAAGGAATTGAGAGATATAAAAATAATAAGAATTATCTTTTTTACCTAAAAAAATATAAAATCAAACAGTCTAACAACAATAACAAAAATGACAACAACAACAACAACAACAAAAAACAAAGAAAAAAAAAACTCTTGTTGGTTTCTAACTGGCCAACCAGTTTTTCTGGTCTTGCTTGCTTCAGCAGGCTGAGGGGCGATTGGAGTGGCTTTTCTGGCTTCCCAGTCTGAACTTAGTCACTCTCTCACATACTATCCCCAGGACTAGCCACACAGTCTCCCCAGAGCTGTTCCGGTGCCTCTCTGCAGGGCCCTGTGTGTGAGTCTGGGCACTTAGGCACGCTTTCTGGAGCTCACCACCATGGGCTCCGGTATCCCGTGGAGTGCCTGCACCTTTTCCGGATTCACGGTGGGAGCTCTGGGGATCCCGAGGGGAGTTCACTTCTCCTGAGTTCACAGCCTGAGCACCGGGGATCCCATAGAGCGCCCGTGCCTTTTCCATGTTCAGGGCTGTGGGGTCTGAGTCTTCCACAAAACCATACTATCTCCAGGTTGGGGGCATGGATGCACAACCAGGCAGCCCTTGGTCACACAGGCTGGGGTGCACACTCTTTCCAGGGCTATAAGTGGGTGCTTGCAGCCCCTGTGTGATTGTCTCTGGGTCCTCACTCCCCTCTCTGTGCCTTCAAGCAACAAGGCCTCCCCTGGTTCTGCTCAATCCTTGTTTGGCTGGGGAGGGAGTGGTTGACCCAGCTCTCCCAAGTGCCCTGAGGCAGACCCAGGAGCACTGGGCCTGGGGGCTGCAACCTCCCTGTTCCCCAAGCTGATCTCTGGGCCCTTATTATCCTGAAGCAGTCTCCTTCTCATCTGGTTTTTCAATGTCCACTATAATTTTTGATCTCCGATTTTCATAAATGTTGTGATATTGTTGGCCTTCTGCTCTGTTTCTCCGTAGATCAGTCAGTTTTTCTCCCATGTGTAGGGGGAAGAGGAACCTGCTCCCTCCTACCACGCCACCATCTTCCAAGTCTTCTATTTCCTTTTTCATGTTGATATAGTTTGCAGTGAGTTTACTGTAGTTTTCCTGTGGTTTTGGTAATTTTCTGTGAGCTCATTGAGCTTCGCTTTGAACTCAATACCTGATAGTTGATTTGCCTCTATTTCATTTATCATTCTTCCTGAGGCTTCCTCCTTTCCTTTCATTTATGGATTTTTTTTATCTTCCCATTGTTTCTGAGACTCTTCTTGTTAGCCTCAGCTTCTTAAACTGATCTGTTCTGAATCCCTGGGTTTATAATGTGAACTTCGGTGGTAGATTACCTGTGAGATTCAGTGGTGCAGTCTCCTTGATCTCCTGAGCTCACTAGTCTTGGGCTGTCATTTATGTTGCTCTGCATTTGTCTTTGGGTTTTGATTGTTGTTGGGTCTTTCTTTGGTGGGTCCTTCCCACCAGCTTGTTAACTGAGGGTCACTGTGTCCACCATCTCTTATATTGTGTTGTGTTGGTAAGGGCAGGTTTTGTTGAAGCTGATTCTTCCGTGTGTACAAGGTTTTGAGGATTCTCTCTTGCTGTTGTTCAGTTGTTTGTTCTGGGTAATTTCTCCACTATTTAGTTGTGTTTCCAGATAGGTTATGGGTTGAGGTTAGTGTGGCTTCTATTCTCTCCTTCCCCTTCTGCTGTTATCAGTTGGTGGTTCCTTTGTTGTTGGGTTTCCTCTTCCAGCAGGTATCCTCTTGTTCATAGCTTCCCCCTATGTCTGGTTTTTCAATGTCCTCTACAATTTTTGGTCTTCTATCTTCATATATGTTGGGGTACTGTTGGCTGTTTGCTCTGTTTCTCCATAGATTGGCTAGGTTTTTTTCCAGTGTGTAGGGGGAAGTGGAATCTGCTCCCTCCTACCTTGCCGTCATCTTCTCCTCTCCCCAAGTAGACTTTAAAACAAATGCTTCAACAAGAGTAAAAGAAAAACCCAAAAATTCTACTTCTGGGTATTTATATGAAGAAACCAAAAAAATTAATCAGAAAAGACATATGCATCCATCTGTTCATTGCAGCATTATTTACAATAGCCAAGATACAGAAGCAACATAAGTGTTTGTCGATAGACATGGATAAAGAATAAGTGTGTCATATATACAGTGGAATATCAGATGATGCATGATTTCACTTATATGTGGAAACCAAAGGATAAAATAAACAAGCAAACAAGACAGAAACAAACTCATAGATACAAAAAAAAAAACATTTTAATGGCAGCTGGATGCAACGGGTGTTAGGGTTATGGCTGAAGGAGAAAAAGAAATTGAGAAGTACAAATTGGTAGTTACAGAATAGTCATGGGGATGTGGAGTACAGCACAAGGAATGCAGTCATTAACATTGTAAGAACTATGTATGATATCAGAAGGTACTAGAAGGTATCAGAAGATATCAGAAGGTACTAGACTGATATGTCTAGTACCCTTCATATGTTCATATGTGATCACTTCATGTTACATAAATGTCTAATCACCATGTTGCACACCTGAAAATATAATATATGTCAACTATAATTTTAAAATGAAATATATTAAAAATAAAAAGTATTAATGGGCTTTGTTATTTTAAAAAAATAGATGTTATGCTTAAATTTCCCTTTCTCAATTTTTGTTCCCACATCCCTTGAGCCTGATTCTGTGCAAGAAAGAGTTGCCCAGGGGTGCATCACTGTCCCTCTGCCCTGTCCCCTCCCACATCTCCTGTTCTCATGACTGATGACATCATGTTCTGTTGGGAACCAGGGTGAGTCTTCCACAATTTGTCCCTGGGTAGGTTCTGACCTTGAAAAGAGAAAGGGACCCTGACACTATGACTGCCTGCATATTGAGCATGGCCTGGGCCAGAGCACTTACAGCACTCATTTCTGTAAGTCCAGAATGTCAAACCCACATCCAGGCCAGCTGTTGCCTCAAATCTCATGGTACACGTGGGCTGCTTTCTTTTCCTAACATTTACAGGTGTCTTATTCACATTCATAGAGACTGAGGAGAGTGAGCAGAGCATGGGGTCTCACATTTGGCTCAGCACCTCCCATAAAACTCACCTCTGCACATGGATGCTGATGGCAAGTGAGCCCCAGGGACTGTCTGTGTGTGAGTAGGGGCCAGATGTCAGTCCTTTGTATCATGGAGTAGCTACTGGGCTTGGTCATATGTCTTGTTGACAGAGAAGTTAACTTTTAGAATCAGCAGCTTCCGAAGAGACTCAGAATCAGCCAGGGCATGTGTTTTAGAGAAGCTTCTGTCCCACACTCCTATCCAGAGCTTAGTGTTGGGATCCCAGCTAGGCTTTGTGCAGGTTGAGAGAAGACTGCTGTCTGTGGGTGTGCGCCAGCTGGATTGCTAACTACCTTCCCACTGTGTTCCTGGGGGCAGAGGGAGCACCTGGTGTGGGGTGAAATCATCCCAATGTGTCCTTTCAGGGATTTCAGAGACCTGTAGCTCCCTCTGCACCTTCTGCAGCACTATGCCTAGATCAGCTTCAGAAACCCTGTAAAAGCTGTGGTTGTCTGGGACATCATCTGAGGCAGACCAAGACATTGTTAGGAGGACTGGAAAGGCCACCACACCACTTAGCATGGGTGTGGGTCCCACATGGGCCACAGTCAGTCCTGGGCTATTGTCGCCAGCTCAGTTTCAGATCTTGGAGCTATGAGACTTTGAGCACACAGCCTTCTGAGGGGTTGGGAGGCACTGGCTTGTTTTGCTGAGGAGCAGCTAAATCCCATGAAACCACAAGACTCAGACAACAATGATAATAGGAATGAATTATCATTAGATAAGTATAAGGAACTACATTCTAAGTGGGTGCCCATGCTGGGGAAAGGTGGGTTAAGGGAGTCTGACAGTCTTGGCTTGACAGGGGCCCTACACTGTGGGCAGTAACTTGAGCATTGTGATGCCCCCAGCTCCAGGAAGTATACTGTACCTTTTAAGAACCCATGAGACTACTATTATTGTTGTTGTGCCTCTGATCAGACTGAATATTAAAGAGTCTAAAAAGAGCCAGGATTTAAACCCAACACCCAGGATACCAGCCTCTTCCTCAGAACTCCTCAGGTTGCCTTTCTGCTGAGAGCTCCATCATGCCCTGCCAGCAACTCAACCTGGATGGCTGTTGCTGATGGGAATTTAGACTCTGAGGGACCCCTGGAACCTGGATGCTTTCTCCTGTGGGTGTTATGCAGCTGCAAGGGCCACTGGAGCTAAGGTGAGTGTCATGTCAAGGTAGGCTGGAGCACCAGAACTCAGCCTTGGTTTCTCAATTCCTTGGAGTGATCTCACAGTCACCAAGATCTGCACTGTATAGAATCTTCTAGCTGTTTACCTGGGGATCCATCTACCTCTTGCAATAACAAGCCAGCAAGCAGAATTTAAATCTCCTCCAACCTGAAACACTAGTTTCAGAAATGTCATCTGGAAACCTTATTTGTCATAGAGGCACAGCCTGGGCAGCATCAGAGAGGAGCTCACTCTCCTCCTTGGCCTCCAGGAAGGCCTGCTCCCACAGCGGTCACTCCTAAGTCTTTCCTGTGACTCCATGTCCCATGGAACAGAGTCCTGCATGACTATGTTTTTTCACCCAATGCAGGTTTGAGCACAGATATCAATTGTATCACACCTACAGCTCTTCAACCCAATTACTCTGACACCCATTGACATCCAAAAAAGGAGCAGAGCAGAGATGACTGAAACTTCTGGTCTACCCATGTCTCTCTATTTAAAATGAAAAGTTAAAGGTGAAATGAGACTGAAAGCTCCCCAGATAACCAGAGCCACCCATGTGACATAAGAGACATCTGACATGATGACTGAGTCATGCCTATTGGGAATGAGGCTTTGAGGTAATTTGGTGAAGACCTGTGTCTTTAGACTGAGCAACAAGGCGGGGTCTGCTACAAAGATGGCCAGGCATAAGGCCTCACCTCTGTCAGCTCTGCATGTGCCCCCATATTCAGTTGAAAGGATGCCTTCTTCCCTGGGAAATCCCATGTGGAAACCCAGAACTGAGACTCAAGTGTTTGCTATAACACTGTCCACATTAGTGACACTCCCTTAATGCACAATAATAACTCCATGGGACAAACCTCTGCTCCACAAAGCTGAGAATATTCTCATCAGCATGGAAACCCTTCAGCAAACCAAGGAAAAAAAACCTATTTGTAATAAAATAGAATTCCTTACGACCACAAATTTCAATCAAGGAGAAATCTACCCACTGACACTTGGGTAATTTTAGAGAATAATTTAAGGCACTAGAATAAAAGTTCTTCTGAATAGGACCATTTGCAAGTTAACTAGAAGGCCCAGGGTATATGAGAGTGATACGCCTGCTGGATATCTAAAGTTAGAAATCTGAGTACAATTCCCTTCACTTCTGCCCAGCTATATACAGTTGAGCACAACCTCCCTGAATTAAGTCTCAGTTTTCTCATCTGTAAAATGGGAAGAACAGTAATTACTTACAGTGGGTTCTTATGTAACATAATATGATTTTCCCAGCACAGTTCCTGGCTGTTTTTATTTCCAACTTGAACTAAACAGAATACACTAAACAGTGAATGCATAACAATGTATTTTTGAGATATTTTACTTGTAAGAACTTGTATTTGATTACTTCAAAGAGCAGAGACAGACAAGCACTAATTCTGTTAGCTGATGTCAGCCCTGGTAGAACTAATAATGCCTCCTCTCTCCAGAGCCCATCTGGCTGTCACTTACCTGTTATACCAAGAGAAGTTTACACATAGGGCCCCAGGTTTAGAATCAGACTACTGATGGTTTACTATGGATTCTCTGCTCTGTTGTTTCGGTTGTCTGTTGCTTCATAACATGCCACCCTAAAATGTAGCTTCTTGGCTCACAGTGCTGTGGTGCAGCAGCCTGCACAGGGTTTGGTGAGACAGCTGTGCCTGCTCCACATGGGGCCAGCACAGCTATTCAGCTCCATTTGGAGGATCCAACTGGCCTGGCTTTGCTTTTGGTTCTTGGGCAGCGCATCTCAGTTCTCCCTCAGTCACCTTCCCCACCAGCAGGACAGCACCCCAGGGGCAAAGACATAGACTTCTGAGACCCCAACACCCTAGCCCAGGAGACACATGATGTCACTGTGGCTGCACTGGCCAGTCTTGCCAGGCAGAGCAACTCAGGCACATGGCCAAGGGTCTGGGAAGGATTGCAGGTTTATTGGAAAGTATGACACCCAAGCTGCATCTTCAGCCTCTGCTTCCAGCATCCACTGGCTCTCTTTAGGGCCAGGCATGACTAGGCCTTCCCTGCATGAACAGAGAGCAAACAGACATGTCCACATGAGCTTGGGACATAGATGTGTGGGACGAAAGGAGGAAGCCAAGCAAAGGCAACTAAGAAGAGGGCTCCAGGACACAAAGGAAGAAAACCAGAAGAGTAGAGGCTAGAGAGGGAACAGTTTGAGGAGGAGGAGTGATCTGTGGAGAATGGAGTACACAGAAGGCAGCTGTGCTTGGGAAGAGGATCTGGTAGAGGGCAGAATGCTCTTATCATATCTGCCTTTGTCAGAGTTTTCTAACCTTGCTCATGGATTACTGTTTGTTCCAACAAGAATTATTGAAGAGGTGAGATTATGAGCATTCACTTAAGCCATTTTTTTCCTAAGGGCTCCTTAACACCAACAAGCTTTCTCATTTCCCAACTAAAAAGTTAGACACTCTGAGATGACTCAAATCACTAATGATGCCACTTGTGTTGTTGAAGGCTGGGTACCAGCAAAATGAGGTGAGCATGGGCCTCTAGCTTCAAAGTTCAATAAGGATTTTAGCTTTTAAATGAGATTTTGGGGTCTCTGAAATAAAGTGTGTGAAGTGAAGTGGCCTATGGCAAGGCCTGATCTTGTACACCTGCCCTCTCTGGTCTTCATTTCTCCATCTTCCACCCACAGTCCACTCACCACATGCCCTGCTCCCATCCTCCATTTGACCTCAACCCAGGGACCTGGGGAGCCTGTGGCCTGTGCTTACCCCTGCACCCCACCAGCCCTGATGAAGACACACCATACATACTAACACACTGGTAAACTGCAGGCAAACACATGTATAACATGTAACAATACACAAACCTGAACTGAGCCACCCTCTTTGTAGCAGCCAGCCACAGAGCTATGTGCCTGCTTGAAAGAGCCCTGGCCCCTGAGCTTTGTCTGTGATTCTGGCCCTCTTTGGACCTACTGAAGGTTTCCAAATTGCCCACCACTGGATAAAAGAGGTCAAGCAGTCACTCAAAAGGACATCCAGCCCCTCCTGTCAGCTGCCACCCACCCCACCGCCACCAGCGGCCTGACAGCATTCACATACACAGAATGGTCATGCCTGCTGCCATTTCTGGAAAAAACACCATGTCCCAGGTACCTTGTCAACTATTTTACACATTTCACCTCACTTTCCTCTCACAGTAACCCAGGAGGGGTCTGTCAAAATCATGGGACCCTGGCCTGCTCCTTATAACAGCACATGTGGCCTTTGACCCTCAGAATCCTGGACCTAAGCAGCTCCAGATAGACACCACATACACAGCCATGCTCTGGCCATGCTGAGAATGTTCGCTTCTGCATGTGAAGCCCGGGGTGATATGCAGCTGGCCTCTGCAAACCTGTACATGGGTCACCTTATCTTTCCCCAGAGTCATCTTCTTGGGCTTCTTCCCACCATCAAAGCAGAAAAGGTGTAACCAACTATTATTGCTTAACTGCCTGAGAACAGTTCAAGAAATCATTCCTGTTAGCTTACGATGGCTGCCTGAGATATAGTAGAATCTGGTCTGCAGCTTCCCCATTCCTGCCCTAGATTCAGAGGACCTGTGCCTCAGTATGCTACTAAATTTCTGACTCCAAGAAGTGTTTCTAACAATAAACCCAAGTCCTATCGTTGCAATCTCCATAATCAAATATCAAGGTGTTCCCCCTGTGTGCTGGGCCTGAGGACCCAAAAGATTTCCAGAGCCACTGAGGCCAAGGCCAAGTGTGACCTCCCTTATGGGCTCCACAAGGCAGACATCATGAGCATTCGATAAGGATCTCATATTTTCTTAGCTCCAAAAGAAGGAGACTTTTTTTAATGCATCCCTTTTGTAAAATAGACATTCAGGCACCCAGAGCTATCACAGCACTCATCATTGCCAAAACTTTTTTTCAGTACAAAGAACAATAGTCAAAATATTCCTTGCCCCCTCAAAATATTGAATTTGAATATTCATACTAATGAACACACCATAAGAATAAAACACACAGTAAGAAATATATATAATCAGAAATGAAAACTCATTTTAAATCCATCCTAACCTGGTTCCACAAAAAATTAAAAATGAGGTAGGTTGTCATGTGACCCAATAATTCCACTTCTGGGTACTTACCCAAAAGAATTGAAAACAGGGTTTCAAAAAGGTTTTGAATACCCTTGTTCACAACAGCATTATTCACAAAAACCAAGAGCACAAACAACCCGAGTGCCCATTAATCAAATGAATGGATAAACAAAATGTGGCCTACACATATTTTGGAATATTATTCAGCCTTTAAAAGGAAGACAATTCTGACACATATTACAACATGGATGAATCTTGAGGACATCACGCTAAGTGAAATAAACCAGACAGAAAAAGACAAATGCCTGTGGTTCCACTTATATGAGGAACCTAGAGTCACCAGATTCCTAGAAACAGAAAGTAGAGGGTGGATGCCAGGCGCTGGGAGAGGAGGAATGCTGAGTTTGTGTTTAATCTCAGTTTTGTAAGATGAAAAAGGTCTAGAGGTGGATGTGGTAATGGCTGCACATCAATGTGAATATACTTAGTGCTGCTAAATGTGCACTTAAAAGTGATTAAGATAGTAAATTTTATGTTGTGTGTATTTTACCACAGCTAAAAAATACATATATTTCTCCACTTAAGGCAAAAAACCCCAACCTGACCAACACATCAGCTATAATTTACTGGTTTATTCACCAAATATTGCTGTTCTTTTTGCCAGTTGTCCTCATAAATGAAACATCTGCAAGAAGAATGGCAATAACTAGCCCCAGGATCAAAAAAGTAAATACAAGACTGAGTTCTGGTATTTCCAGTTTCGCCATCAGTGCTGGGATTTTTCTAGGAGCAATGAGTAGTGCAGCACAGATAAGTAAATGAACCATGAAGTTGAAATCATAAATATCAACCCAACACAGCAACATGATTCACAATATCTCAAAAGTGGAAACAACCCAAGTGCCCATCAAAGAGTGACTGAGTAAACAAAATGCTATCCCTACATGCAATGGAGTAGTATTCAGCAATAAAGAGCAATAAAAACACCCACATATGTGAAACCCAGATAAACCTTGAAAACATGCTGGGTGAGAAAAGCCAGACACAAAAAACCACACATTGTATGGTTTCAGTTATGTGAAATGTCCAAAACAGGCAAATCCATAGAGACGCAAAGCAGATTGGTAGTTGTCTTTGGCAGGGGAAGGAGGAAGCAAACTGCCTGAGAAAGGTCATGAGAGATCTTTCTGGAGAGACAGAAAGCTTCCAAAACAGAGTTGTTGTCATGCTCACCCAACTCTGTAAACTTACTAAAAATTGTTGAATCATACACTTAAAATGGGGAACCTTTATGGTATGTAAATTATACCTCGATAAATCTGTTTTTAATATCTTAAATTTAAAAATATATACATATCAATAGAGACACAGTCAGTGAATATATGGTCTCTTTTGGTGAGAACACAAGCCAGACTCTTAAACTCATCCCAAGAATGTGCATCTGCTGCCTGATTGCTTGCTTTCTAATGCTGTGGGTCCCTCCCTATCATTTGCCCCCAATACCAACACTTCTGGCCCTCCAAGGAGAGGTCACCAGGACTGTGGCCTCAGGATGCTGAAAGATGTCTCAAAACATAGAACATCTGAGAGAGTAGTCCAAAGGACAAGCATACTTGTCCCTATATTGGATTACATTTTCAGACATAGCTACATATTTGGGCCATATTTCCATATTATCTTGGCACCCCAAGAAATGAATTTACTTAATATATTCTCTTGGCTTTTATGGGGTGACTGTATGAGGATCATTCATTTTTAAGATTCATTTTTTGAAGACTAAGTATTTCTACATCTTTTGCAAAATGATAGAGGAAGACATTATATTATCCAGGTACTTTAAGTGAATTCCACCTAGAATTAACATTTCCTTTTGTACATTTAGTTCTATTCTTTATTCATTAGATAGGAGGACTTATATATTCATCCATGAGATAAAATGAAGTACTTCTTTCCAAGACATTCAGAGCTGATTCTAACGGGGCCACTGAAGGAAATAAAAAGTAATCACTCTCTGCTCCTTTTAATGAGACTTGTTCTGTTTTATTATTTAAGTTTATATAAACTTTTTAGTTTTGAAAAATTCCCAATTCTGCCCTAGCCAGGTAGCTTAGTTGATTAGTGTTGTCCAGATATACCAAGGTTGTAGGCTCGATCCCTGGTCAGAGAACATACAAGAAGCAAACAATGAATGCATTAATAAGTGGAACAGCAGATCAATGTTTCTCTCTCTCTCTTTGTCTTCCTCTCTGTCTCTAAAATCAACAAATAAAAATCTTAAATGTTTTTAAAAATGGTCAATTCTTTTGGGATATTTGAAACATAATCTTTGCTGAAATCACTGATGGACATTCACTATCATCAGGCATTTATGATATAAACATGATTACAAGAGGCCATGACAGTGGTTAGCTCTGGAGATTTGAAATGAAGCAGTTGCATTCTAGGAAGTATCCATCTCTACACCCAGACTGAGAGGAGACACCTTCCTGATTATGAAAGTTCTTAATTCATAAAAGAAATAAAAGCTACTTTTCTTTAGAAAGCATGAAGAATGGGATTTCTGTGCATATATTCCAGGGTTCCAAAGAGCTTGGGGAGTGAGGTGACAGAGGGCTGGGGGTTGCTGAACAGTTTAGAATCCCAAAGAGCCTTCCAGTGGCCCTCCCAGGTCTGGCTCCACTCACCAGGACAATTCAGCAGAGCAGCCAGCTTGCACCTGCTGTGTTCTTGGTCTTTGCCGTGGAATTTTGTTTAAAAAGGAGGGGGAGGGGTTCTGTTAATCAAAAGAGAAAATGGTCATTATAAAACAGTTACAATTCCACTGGAAAAGTACAATATATGGAATACTGGTCTCTTGTGACCTAGCTGCCTCCCACCTCTATAATCCCTACAAGGTCATTGTGCCCTTCCCTCCCTTCCCTTCATCCACCATGGCCAGGCAGTCAACATTTCTGACCAGGGTGAACTCAAACCATCTTCTGACCTCCTCCATGAGGAAGCTGCCAGCCCAGGTACATGTGGTCAGCTAGTGACTAAGGCAGTGCTGAGAACTCAGGCCAGTCTCTGGCAAGAGAAATAACAGCAAAAGGTTTCCTTTGTCAAGTCTCAAGTACATGTAAATAACAAGTGAGAAGAGATATATGAGAAAGGAAGGAGCAGTAGGAGCCACTGAGAGAAGCTTAATGGCTCCTGTATTCGTGAAGGGCATCCTGGGCAATGCCATTGCTGGGCTTTCCCACAACCAAACTTCTGGAAAGAACTATCTCATAGGCTGTCTTCTCTTGTCCAGCACTCCTGTCAGTCACCCCACCTGGGGAGTGAGGGATACATGTCCACCCTCCTTCCAAGGATGCTCCTCCCCAAGACTTCATTGGCACACCCAATCTCATCCATCTCATCTCATTTGACTCTTTGACCCTTGCCTGCATTAGATAGGGTCAGCCACACTCTCCTTCTAGAAGACTTTCCTCCTTTGGATTTTAACTATATTCTCTTGAGTTTTCCTTACCCAGTGGTCCTTCCTCCTCAGCATCCACTGCAGGATGTCCAACTCTCTTTTGACAGCCCCTAAATGATGGTGTTTCCTGGAGACTCTTTCCATTTATACTCACTCTTTACAAGGCCACAATCATTCTTATTCCTATAATTTGAAATACCATCTACATACTGACAACCTCAAATTTATAGCTTCTGTCCAGACTTCGCCCCAAATTCCAGACTCATACACTCAAATGCCATCTGGACATCTACACCCAGGTTGCCAGCCTCCAAAAGTGGCCCTGTGCCATCTCCTTCCTCATTGAATCTGAGCTGGCCCAAGGAGTGGCTTTGACCAATACAACATGTAAGAGTGAAACTGGTGCTCTTGCCTTGGCAATTAGTGTTGGGGAGCCCTGAATTACCACATAAGAAATCTAACTACCTGGCAAGATCACAGGGAGTAGTCCTGAGAATTCATGGAGAAAGGGGGCCCAGTTACCCCATGTCCCAGCTGAGCTCAGCTTCTAGCTGACCCCACAAATGCACCAGACATGTGAATAAAGTCATTTGGATATTGTAGCCCCAGCTACCAGCAAACTGTAGCCACGTGAAAGACCCTAATTATAACAATCAAGGAACCATCCAGCTCTGCCAAGTCAACCCACAATATTGTTGCTATTGTAACCCAATAAGTTTTGGGTGTGCTTTTTTATGCAGCAATAAATAACTAAAAGTATATCTATACAAGATCTCTTGGTTTTTCTCTCTAAACCTATTCGAATCCCATCTTCCCCATCTCAGTAAATTAGACTACTATTCTCCAAGGTGATCGTGCCTCAAACCCAAGTTCCTCCTCCTCATTAATCCTCTATCTCTACCCCTGCACAGACATACATTCTTAATATATGTCTGCACTGTTGCTGCCTGCACCAAGCGACCATCACCTCCCTCAAAACAGTACAAAGCTTCTTAATTGGTATACCACCCCTTCCACTCTTCTCTTTCCCCAACCAATGCTCCACCACTAGCTAGTGATGTTCTTAATATTTAAGTCAGATCTGGTCATCCCTCCTTGCAATCCTTCATTGTCTTTTTCTTGACCTTAATTGAAAGCCAAGATCCTTGTCATGGCCTCTAAGTTCCACATGATAGAGCCACTCCTGGTCCCTCCAGACTCACCTTGTTCCCACTGACCCCTTCCTTCATTTCTCTTCCCCCACCCAGCTTATTCTTTCTGCTTAGCATGTCCTTCCCACTTCCCCTTACATGGCTGCCATCTCAATTTCAATGCCCCTCCTCAGACAGGCCTCCCCTGATCCCTTGCAGAAATAACAAGGTCCCCACCTTCACCCTTGATTATGACCCTTTTGGCCCTTGGGTCTGTTCCTTCTTAATACAGTTGATCCTTGAACAATGCTGGGGTTAGGGGGACCAACCCCCATGCAGTCAAAAATCCATGTATAACTTTTGACTCCCTAAACATTTAACTACACAGCTGTTCCTCAGTATCCAGGATTAGTTCCTGCCCCCACATCCACCCCATTAATACCAAAATTTGCAGGTGTTTAAGTCCCCTGTATAAAATGGCATTGATCAACACATGTGGTCAGCCATCAGCATCTATAGACTCCCAACTTCAGGTAGAAAATAGTACAGGTATTTATTGAAAAAATCTGTATATAAGTGGATCAGTGCTATTGAAACCCATGTTGTTCAAAAGTCCACTGTACTTGTTAAACTATAACATTTGTTGTTGATGATATTGTTTCTTCTAACATATCTTCTTCACAAAATCTATGGTCCACTGGGCAGGGCACCAATGTGTCTGTGTAAGTGACAACTATAGCCCCAGGGTTTGCTTGGTTCCCAGCATTCAGTAGGTACTTAATGTGTGTTGGATGAAATGCATAGGTCTGACCTTATTGGTACATGTTGATATGTACAAAAACTAAGAAACACTGGGCTCCCTGCTTAGACATCACATAAGGCCTTTGGCATTGATGCTTGTCATACTGGTAAGGCATCATAAGCCTCTGAGAAATAGAGGGTTTCTATGTAAACTTCCAGGAGCAGCAGTGAAAAGAGATACCATCTGATATCCAAATCTTCTAACAGCTTCAGTCTCACATCTAGAATTCAAGGTCAGACACAATGAGAACATTGGTAAACAAGTCAACTGTTTTCTACTATTTTCAAAAATTACAAATTTAATACCACCAAAAGTCTCGGGAGACTCTTCCCAAATCAAAATGTGCTTTGGTCAAAGTAGTTGACAGCATGTTCAAACCCTGAAGGCTCACTGCCTGACGAATGTAAGAGACTGGGACAAAATACTTCCAGGAAGTAGGTATACTCATTGCAAAAGACTTTCTCTTCCATGAAATAGATATTTTCCTTATATAAGACTTCTGTTTAAAGAGTATTTTTGTTGGCATGGATAGTTATCTAGTTATGAATAAAGGAAAGAAGCAAGGGGAATCAGACATTACTAAGCATAATAAACTAGAGAGCAGAAACCTGATTGCTTCACCAGGAAGTTACAGCTTCACATGCTCCCCAGGGAACCACTGGTCCATTCCCAACCACTGAGGGAAGGGATGGAACAATAAAGGGGGAGCTAAGCACATGTGCAATATGAGCCAGGATGGAGACCATTAGAGGCATGTCTAGCCTGGAGAAAGGATTGAATTGAGTAAGAGAGCACAACCCTGGAAGATCTGGGAAATGGGTTTGTTAGGATCTCTGCAGAGGCCGAGGACCAGTACTGGTCTGTGGCCTGTTAGGAACTGGGCTACACAGCAGGAGGTGAGCAGCAGGCTAGGGAAGATTTGTTCAAATTACTGCCTGAGCTCCATCTCTCCCCCAACCCCAGTCCATGGAAAAATTGTCTTTCACAAAATTGGTCCCTGATGCCAAAAAGTTAGGGACTGCTTTGTTAAGGGGTGAACCCATTAGAAGCCAGCAAAATGTTGGGAAGTTGATTGGTTATTTTGGAAAATCACCTCGTCCTTTCCAAGCCCAAGATAAAATAATCTCAGTTAACAAAGAGCTAGCTCGCTCGCATGCTCTCTCTCTCTCCCTCCCTCTCTCTCTAACATGTGCTCTGCTCAAACCCTGTTCATTTGCACAGTTCTCTTTCCTTAATAACCATGTTGCCTTAGCAGCCATGGGGACTCCAAGCTCAGGCTCTAAGTGCAAACCTGGATACAGCAGCACAGCAACAGATCACAGACAGGAACAGCACTAAACTACCTGGATGAGGAATGAGACTGCTGATGCTGGCACAGAATCTTTGGACACTGGCCATTGTTTTGGCCTTGATGAAGATGACACTAGACTTTTTCTATGGAAGGACAGTTGGAAATGAGCCATTGGGTACCCAGGGACAGCCCTCTAATCTTACCATGCCACAAGCCCCCAAGCATGTGTCTCTTGGAATACTTTCCTTGGTACTCTGTGAAAGAACACTATTTCCACCAGCAGCATCTGTGGTTACTTATTAAAAACTAAAGAGAAAAAGAAGGTGCATGAATGTGTGAAAGCCAGCTCTTCCTTTTAAATCCATACTGAGTGATCTTGGGCACAGAACTGCTCAAGTCTCCATAGTCTCAGCACTGGGGCAAAACAAAACCATTCTCATAGCAGCTATTGTGATGATAAGATCAGATAACTATGTGAAAACTCCTCATTAGAAAGAGTTGTGCATGTTTGAAATAAGTTCTCAGCAGGAGACCAGACTGGGATTTGCCCTCTGGCCCAGAGGTGATAAGGGACAGGTCCCATGCTCAGAATCTCATTTATTACCTGAAGGAGGAGAAGGGGTTTCATGACAAATGCCTGAGGGACTTTGCATTGTTGTCATTTCAGTCCCTTGAAATACTGAGCATGACTTTTAAACCACTTACTGGTTTATGGATGAAACATTAATAGTTTATTTCTAAATACAGGTTGCCAAACAGCTACAGTACTCGGTGCATTTTGGTAGGTTACTGCATGTGTGCTTCTTAAGGTTTTAATCTGTAAAACATTTGTTTCCCTCTGTTGAAGAATCAAAAAACCTGCTATGTGTATATATGTAATAAGAGGACAAGTGGGCTAAACACACACACACACACACACACACACACACCCTACCCTGATGCACAGGGCACCCTGGATCTGGCAGTTTCAGTTCACAGCTTAGGGACACTGGGAGGCAGCAGCTGGGGCCGCAACCCTGAGGACAAGGAATGAGAAACACTATGAGGGGACAAACACTTGATAGCAGCTCAGAGGTCCTGATTTGACCAAGCATGCTATAGAGCAGGGCAAGGGAAGGGACCCTGTGAGGCCCATAGAACTCTGGAGTTAATGTCACAGTGATCTCTTGCACCCAGCATCTGCCAGAGCCTGCAGATACAAGAGTTGCATGTTATTTTTATTTTGTAAGCATAAAGACAACTGCTTTGGGAAATAAAACACTCATTAACCTGGATCTGGGCTGATTCCAAATCAATGTATGCTGCAATGTTACCTAACTCTAGATGACCTGTCAGCCCAGCAGGCTTATTGTCATTGCCTCAGAGATAATAGTGAACAATAAAGAGGTTGCCATTACCCAATCAATAACACTTCTGCTCATTTCACAGCCTTTAAGAGTCACCCAGCACCCAAACACACTTTTTCTGCTGCTGACCCTAAGAAAGGCTGGTAGGCAGCTCACTACACCTCAGATACTGCTTCCTGTTTTCATCCTTGAACCCATGTCTCCAGAAATATTTTGGCTCTTTAGATACTCAGTGCTTGTTGACAACATAAAACTTGTATGTCTATAAAACCACGTGTATTTCAATATAAACAAGATCTTGTTCCCTGAAGGACTCCATGGCAATAAAGATATTTATGGTTCTATGTCTATGATGGTCCACTGTTGCTTTGCTTCAATTTCAGTTCTCTCTCTTAGTCCAGTGATTAGCTCATGCAGAGACAGCAATAGGAGACACAGCTTTCAGTCTCTTCTCAAATGTCATCATGGCATTTGAATGCAGAAAGGATAAATAATAGTTATAGCACCACTGTGAAAACATGGCTATATTTCATCTGTTTGGCCTGGAGCTTTGCTCTTTCAGTATTGATCCATTTTTGGTTACTTGAGCCACAGAGATGGAGAGAGTGATTAACAGAAAAACAATAGCAATCATCACCCAAACAAAGCCCCCATCCTGACTGCTCTAAAACCTGGAAACCCAAGGACTAGTGAGTCAAGAATTAGATTTTTGTTTTTGTTGTAGGTGTGGTTGTTAATAATTGTGAGTTTGCTGTCATTTTACTGTACATGTTTTTTATCTTCTTTTTCTTAGATAAGTTCCTTTAACATTTCATATAATAAGGGCTTGGTGATGATGAACTCCTTTAACTTGACCTTACTGAGACAAACTAAGCAAACAACTAGAACAGGAACAGAACCACAGAAATGGAGGACACATGGAGGGTTAGCAGCAGGGAAGTGGGAGGAGGAGAGAGGGGGAAAAGGTACAGAGAATAAGTAGCATAGATGGTAGGTAGAAAATAAACAGGGGGAGGGTAAGACTAGTGCGGGAAATGTAGAAGCTAAATAATTTATAAATATGACACATGGACATGAACTAAAGGGGGGAATATGGGTGGGAGAGGGTATGCAGGGTGGAGGGAAGTGAAGTGGGGAAACTGGGACAACTGTAATTGCATAATCAATAAAATATATTTTAAAAAATTAGATTTTTGACTAAGCACAGGCATCAGCCTCAAATGGAAACTGACTGGGTTTTTCAAAAATTGTGTTATGATCCTAGGCCAGATTTCAAGTGAGTTCCAGAAGGATCCTGAGGCCAGGAAGCATGCCAAGGGGCCTTCTGCACTTCCCAGTAAAAGCTAAATATATCTTTCAAGTGAAATGAATTCTTCAAGAGACTAGTCTAGAACCAGAGCTGGTAGTAAATGAGTATTTCTAATATTACCCTGTTAGTCCTTTCATTATTAAGCAAGGTAGTTCTACCTGAAACTGTTGACATTTTATTCATTTCAAAAGGCTTCTGTGTATACTGATGCCCTTTATTCTACTCACTTGTTAATTATTTGTGCTGTTGGAAAAATTCACAATGTCATTTAATAAAACCTCCCCCTAGAACTTCTATAAGTTGACTGGGAATCTTAGAGTTGTAAATGCTGCAGGTATAAATGAGGCCAAACTCTTTTTCCTTAGAAAGAGAAATGCAGTGAAAACAGAAGGACTTATTAGTCTCTGCTCCTGAACCCCAGGATTTAATCAGAACTTTGTCTTATCCTCAGCAACCCCGAAACATGCTGCCTCTGCTTGCCAAGCTCTTCCTTATCTGAACCTTGTCACTCCCTCCCCAGACCAATGCCCCCCTTCCATGAAGTAGCCCCACTTCTCCACCCCCAGGTCCCTCTTCTGTTCACCTATTATAGGGACAGAAACCTCAGGTCTCAAGTTTCTAATGGCAGACCTAACTTAGTACAATCTCATTTTTAAACTTTTTTCATTAAAGTTAATTTTTTTTGCCATTTTTAAAATTTTATTTAAATTGTTGTTGCAGTACAATTTTCTATCTTTTACTCCCATCCCAACCCACCCAACCATCCCCTCCTCCCTCCCATTTCCACCCGCCCCTAGTTTTTACCCATGTGTCCTTACACTCATTCCTGTAAACCCTTCCCCTTTTCCCCTGAAATTCCCTCTCCTCTCCCCTCTGAACTCTGTCAGCCTGTTCTTTATTTCAGTGTCTTTGGTTATATTTTGCTTGTTTCTTTGTTTTGTTGTTTAGGTTCCTGCCAAAGGTGAGATCATATGGTATTTGTCTTTCACTTCATGGCTTATTTCACTTAGCATAATACTTTCCAGTTGCATCCATGCTGTTGCAAAGGGTAGGAGCTCCTTCTTTCTTTCTGCTGCATTAAAGTTAAATTTTAACATTTTTTGCAAGCTGCATTAGGGAACATTGAATGTAAAAACTTCATTTATTAAGTTTCCCATTGTCCTGTAAACACAGAACTGTGGCTTCCTACAGTCCTTCCTACAGAATTACACAGGACACAGTACAAAACCCTGGCTAGCTGGTCAACTCTGAGTGTCACAGACTGATTTGGTCAATCAATAGATCTGTCATGAATTCCCCAGAAAGCTGTCCAACTGCAACCATAGCTGTGGGATACCACTCAGGGGGAAATATTTCACATATAAAATCAAGCATGGTTTAATTTTATAATTTTATGAGAATTTCTATATTGAAAAAATATTGGCCCAATTGTATCCTGACTTAGGAAGCAGAACTGAGTCCATTATATTGCAGGCACTTGGAGGTGCTGCTATCATTATGGGTAGATCTTCCTTGCTACATCACAAACCACCCAACATGCCTCTCTAACCACCTCTCTCTTCCCATGGGGCCAAGACACCACCACTTGTCCATCAATTCCCCTTTCCTTGGCACACTGCTAGACTCTAACTCCCAGCTTCTTTAGTGGTTAGATAGGGCCATGTGATCATTCTGGAAAACGGAATATGGGCAGAAGCAACATCTATATCATTCAAGCCTGACACTTCCATAGGGTCCTCTAACCTTCCTTCACACTTCTCCTCTGACTGTTGGATTTGGAGACTCTGGCTGAGAACTCCAAGGCCCTCAAATGTGGCAGAGCCATATGATGGAAGGAGCATGGGTCTCTGGGTGACTGTGTGGTCAGAACACCCTTGCCCGGCCCTCAGCCCACCCTCAGTAGATGGGATATGACCAAGAAATACTTTTGTTGTGGTACACCACTGAGCTTCCTGTGTGTTGGTGAAAGCCACCCGTGATGACTGAAAGGGCCTGTGTTGAGAGAATGAAGTCACCAAGAGAGTTAAGAACTAAATGGCTCTGTGCCACATTTATTGGTCCACACGGGAAAATGATAACAATTAAGAGTTTCAAATATCAGCTCTACTTCCTATAGCTGATTGGTCACCAAAGGACCTGGTAGAAGTACCAGTAGGACCTAGTTGCATTGATCCCTGTGAAGAAATCTGGAGGAGGTTCTCACCCTTAATAAGCAAACAAGATAAGGGGTCTGGAATGATGTGCCCAGTTCTGCACTGATTCCCCAGAGACAGTTCAGGGCAGTGCAGGGCAAGATGCACCTGTTGTATAGCAAGGACCAGCCTCCAAGGCCCTCCCAGGCAGCTCCAAGTTTAGAGGGCCTCTTCGCAGACCCTTACTCAGCCAAGGTGTGCACCTAACTAAACCTGGCCTAGTTGGCAAAACTCCACCTGCCATTAACAAACACTGTGCTCACCTCACTTCCAACCCAGTCAGCCTAACATTTAGGCAGCAAACTTAGGGAGAATTTATACAATAGCAGACAGGACTGGCTGAGCAGGGAAGAGAGGCAGAAAGCCAGTGTGTTTGCATCCCCAGCCAATCCTTTGTGACCTGGCACTATGGAAACAATACCTAGGATAGAATGGGTAGTCTCTAAGGGTCAGACTGGTTGGAATCATTGCAGGGGGGGTTGTAGAACATCCATGCATGCAAGCCATTTGGAGCTGTGGGGTCCTCTCTTGCCACTGACAGGGGAACTTCATAAACAGACCATTGTGGTGAGATGTAATCCAGCACTATTAGGCATATGTCTTTATGTAATCAGAGCAGAGAGAAAAGGAGAACACCTATGGTTGCCTGCAGGTGGTCAAGGCAGGCTTCTCAAGAGGCAGGCACATGCCCTTGGTGTCCTGGGAAATCCAAGTCCTAAAACAAGCTGCAGGCTCCTGCATAGTGCCTATGCCCTTACCCTGAGGCCATCCCAGATTCATTCAGTCTATTCAGGCCTGAGCTTGGAGTTGACTGTCTGGCTGCTTGGGAACCAGAGTGCAGACAATGAAGTGGGCAACAGGGAGGTGAAAGGGTAAGCACTCCACTCCCCAGATCCTTCACCTCCCAAAGGGGACACTTGCCCCTGAGGTCCCTGGTGGCTGAGTCCCAGGTGTCTAGAGTGAGGACAACTCTGTGCCCTCCCTGCCAGTGCTTTCAGGACCAACCTCCAAAAAGAAACTCTACCCAGGAAGTAATGCCTAAAAGAAAAGCAAGTGTCAGATGTGTCATGTGCCCACTGCAGGCAGTCCCCAAGTGTGGCACAGAAGCCCAAATTTAAGAACTGTCCCTATCCTTCTCCTCAGTTGGCTATGAGTAGAGGAGTACACAAAGGTTTTGTCATAAAAATACTGGTGTGCATATTGCAGGCCCATCTGAGCACCATGAAAGCCTGCATCTGTCCCAGAACATGCACAGGAAGGCACATAACAGCTCTGTGTCTGTTGGTCACTATTGCATAGACTGGCAGAGTCCAGGTGTCCACCAGCAGGAGCACTGTGGCACATCTGTACAATGGAATACAATTCAGCAATAAAAAGGAACCAACTACTGACACATGCAACAACCACATAAAGAAATCTCAGAAGAGTGTATGCTCCACAATTCCATTTTATAAAGTTCTAGAAGAGGCAAAAACTGGACAGTGGTTGCCTTTGTGGAGGTGGGGGCCAGGATTGACTAGGAAGAGGCCTGAAGGAATTCCTAAAATGATGCAAACATTCTGTATCTTGATAAGGTTTACATTACACAATGAAATCATCAATTGTGCTGTTAAGTCCTGCACATTTTACTGACTGTAAACTTTACCCCAAAAAGGAACTGTAAACCAATACTGAACTCTTGTTACTGATGTCATGCTGAAGTCTCCATTCATAATAGAAACTTCCTGTGCAATGCATGGAAGTATGAGATGGATGGAGGTGCAATAGAGGGAATCATGGATTCTAGGGGTGGAAGATGGGTATTCACTGTACAACTGTATCAACTTTCCTATACATTTGAAAGTTATCACAATAAAATATTGGGGAGAAGAAGGACCATGGTGCTATACCAGGATCAGGACTGGCATGTAGCAATACAGGCCACTGAAAGCTCTGAAGATGGAGGGACTCAATTACACTGATGTTGAGAAAACTTAAAAAAGAGCCAGACTGGCACCATACAAAGTGGTGCAAACACAACAGTAAACAGACTGTTGCCACACTCCATGCCCTGGATGGAGGAGAAGGGCCACTGAAATGCATGTGGCTTCAAGACACACAGAAGGCCTGGGGTCAGTGGCCTGTGAGGCAGGGAGTAAGGGTGACCCCTGGTTGCTGGTTACTGGTGGGTACGGACCAAACTTCTGAGCTGTAGATGTATTGCTCTGGATGTCACAGGATGACTGGCCTGTCCTTGGGCCCTCTACCATTTGTTAGTGGCTGTCCAATGGGAGACAAGAGGGAAGTATGCTCAAGAATGTAATACCCAATGCTCAGAGTTTAGCAGATGTCTTTTTCCTGTAAGACCCAGGAGCCACCCAGGGAGACAGAGCTGGGAAGAGAAGAGCTGTCTCAGCTGCCTGCTGCCCTGAGCCCTCCAGTTAGAGGCCCTGCAATGTTCCTGCCTCCATAAGCAGCACCCACTTCAACTGACACCAGTCTCATCTAAGGATCCCTTGCAGGACTCTTTTGCCTTCTCTGTGCTCCCCTGTCTTCTTGGTGGGGATCTCATGTGGATGGAAAGGGGTCTGTCCTCAGATGGACCAAATTATTTCTGGGGCTTCAGGACACCTCACCAGGTACTATTCACACCAGTGGGAGATCCTAGCTACCTGCCCCAGGATGCATGCAACTGATAAGTGGACAGACTGGTATTCAAGTACAACTCAGTGGTAGGAAAAGAATGAAAAATCAACCTGTTGTTAGCAGATAAGATGTCTCCAGTATCCTGAGTGTGTTTTCAGATACTCTGGGCTCCCAGCAAAATTTCTCTTCTTCACTAGTAAAGGTGAGTATGTGTGACTCAATTTTAAAATGTAAAAACATACCCCCCCTCAAAAAGTACCCATGGGCAACACAAAACCCACTTAGAAGACAACTGGTATTTAAAAGCTTGCATGCTACTATGATTATCCAAGGTGGTATTTTCTCTTCTCTAAAGAGAGGTGCCTTTCTGGATCTCTGTGTGGAATGCACCTGCTCCTACAACTACAGAGATTTCCCAAGTGTATTCTGGCAAAGTGCCTTCTGGATGTGCATGGTTCCAATGGACCCACCCCACATCCCCAGTCCTGGATAACAAAAGAGAATGCATTGGAAGGAGGGAGATGTCAGGCCAGCCCACAGAACAACTTGAACCTGAAGACTGAGTATAGAACATGTTTAGGAAATTCTCACCTTCAAAAGGAGAAACCAAACATAAGAACCCCATCCCAGGGCTCTGTTAGAAGATGGCCGTGGCTTAAATAGACCCATAGATATTCCCATTCTCCTCCAGGGACACAAAACAGCCTGGAGCTTGGATACTTGACTTCTGACATCAGACACTCAAGTCCAGATTCCATCAGCTCCCACATACTAACTCTGAGTACCTGCCTCAGGTACCTCATGTGCAGTGACAATGATATTGCCTCCCAGGAGGTGTGAAGGCTCAGTGGCTACTACACACATGGCATATTGTACAGCTCTGCTCTCAGGAGTCCTCAACAAATGCTGGTAACTACTGCTGATATCATCACTAGGTACAGAAAAGCCATAGAATCAGAAAGCCCCACGTCATTGTGAATATCCAAGCCAATGATATTTCTGGCTTCATAATTGCTCATGCTATTTCCATCTACTCCCTGCTCTGCTGTCCTTTGAAGGAAATTAAATTAAATTTATTGAATTAGTTATTATTTTTTAATTTCAATTTTTAGTTGTTTATTTTAACCCTTACCAGAAGATATGTCCATTGATTTTAGAAAGAGAGAAAGGGAGAGAGAGAGAGGGAAACATTGATCAGTTGCCTCCCATACCTACCCCAACAAGGGACTGAACTCACAGCCTTTTAGTATAAAGGATCATGCACCAACCAACTAAGTCACCAGGCTGGGGCTTAAATTTTAATTTTTAAAAAATAAAAGGAAAAATGATATCATTTTTTACTTTTTTGGTCTAGTTTTGCTTTCTTTTGCAAATTAAAGAAATAAACAATTACTGTAAATTCTACATACACCATATAGATATTTTTTTTAAAACTCAATAGTAATAAATCAATCTAAGTGACTCCTGAGAAATAGCCAGAGTCATCGTCACCACCACCCTCCCCCACCACCACCACCATTTTTTCAGACAACTGGCTACAAGCTTCTCTCTTGGATCTAGAAGAGGCCACTCAGGGAGAAGTCAGGCCCCACACATTTTCATAATTTGCATCTCTTATTAACATGGTCCTTTCACTGTCTTAACATGTTATGTGCATGTTTCATCATGTTGGCTCACACTTATGTGGTTTTCACCTGACTTGTTTGTAAGATCCCGAGGCTGGATTAAAGGAGACTCTTGCTTCATGATCCTGCTCTCCTACACTCTCACACCAATGAAACTGGTTCAGAGGACCTTTAGCACAAGAGCTACAGGAGTGAGTCTGGATGAAATTCTGGTTTCTTTATGAAAACCCTCACAGGAAGATTGCACAGATGGGTACTTCCTGTGTGTTGTGTGAAGGGACAAGATTTGTGCACACCCCATCCTACAGGTGCTTCTCCCCCTGAGGGTTGTTTTGGTCTCTTACACTTGAACCTGTGTACTATATACATCGAAAACATGGCAGAAGCAATGCCGTGTGATAGCCAGAGGTCATTAATAATAGCACATGGCTCTCTGCAGACTCATTCAGCCACCATGCTGTGTGGAAACCCAACTAGCTCATGTGGCAAGAACTGAGGTCCCCAGCCACCAGCCCACATTGGTTGTCAGACTTATGAGTGAATAACCACTTAAAAGGTCTAGCCTCCCTGCCTTCAAGTCTTCAAAATGTGGCCCAGACACCGTGAGTAGAAATGAGCTGGTCTTTGCCATCTCCAAGTTCCTGATCCACATAAACTATGGGCATAACAACTGAGTTTCCAGGTAGTTCACCACTACCTGAGTTACCATAATCTCTTGCACACACAGGGGAGGTGGCAGAGAGGTGCCATCCAAAAGTTCAGAAAGACCCCTTTTGACACCAACTGACCTAGCTTCATCCTTAGCCCATCCCCCAACAAACCCCCTTGGACAGCAACACTGAACACCGCATTAAATTTAGGCAAATTTCAGTCAGGAACTCTGAAGCTTGCCAGTGTCCCTGGGTAGCTCCTCAGTGCTGTGCTAACACATGTGTTCTCACAACCACCTTGAAAGCTACATGCAGCTCTCTTCACACAAAGGGAAGTGACCAAGAGAAACCAGGTAGCCACCCACAGTCACTATCCTCCAGGTGTAGGCTGGCCTTTGGGTCTCCAGCCTCACTATGACTCTCATTGCTGGGCTACTTCCTTTAAAAAGAGCCCCTGCTTTCAGGCCCTTTCTGTGGCCCATGGGCCCCCTTCCAGGAACAGCTATTTCTGAGCCATCAGCAGTAATGGACAGCCCCATAAAGCTCACCCAAGGCCCTCCCTTGACATGGCACAGCTGCCTGCACTGGGGCCTGACCACCTTTATTAAGTAGGCAACTGTAGGACATATGTCTTTTCCTAAGCCAGTCTAGGGAGGCCTCAGCCCTGCAGCATAGCCTCCTATGGGCTCTGGGTCCCACAGCAAAGCCCATGAAAACTTAGATGCCCTGAGCACCCCACTGCTTTTTCCAGCCCACTTGAGCATCAGCACTTAGGGGCTAGGTGATCATGAGACAGTGGCAGGGAGAGATGGGCAGGGCCATGGGAGGATGCCTGACTATCTGGTCTGGAATCTGGATATCCCCAAGCTGCTATAAGATTCAAAGAACAGTTTATGCAAAATGCCTGGCCTTGCCTGACAAGGAGCTGGCCTCCTCCCCAGGCCCTGGGGATGCAGCATGGACCTTGAGTGCTGACCTCTCCAAGGTAGGTATTACACAGGCTGATGACAGGTCCTGGCTCACTCCACACGGTCATGTCCATGCCCTGTGCCCAGGAGGATCCCTGGCCACCTTGTGAGAGAGAGGCTTTTGATGACCCCCAACATGAAGGCACTTTTCAGAGGCCTTCCTGACCTCTTCACGCAGATGGCAGGGCTTTCTAATAGCAGCAGGGGCCTGGGGGCCCAGAGACCTGGTCCTGGCCCCAGAACTTTCCAGAGGCTTTGTGTCCCAACTCAGACACTCTGTGACTATAGTAAGAGGCTTCCAGCAAAGAGCAGGTTCCTTGACATATTGCACAGCACCCTCCAACTCTTGGGGTTCTTGTCCCTGAAGGGTGTGATGGAAGATAAAGTTGGACCTCTCTCCCTATAGGCAAAATCAGCCCCAGCTGGCAAAAAGCCTGACTCTCTGGGGACCAGAGTCTCTCCAACCCAGGATGGGGTGGGTGTGCAGGTTTTCTTGAGGGCCTGCTTCATGGGGAGAAGGGTGAAGCCTGTCATCCTGAAGTTTGAGGTATGCTCTCTAAATCTGGGTTTCTTGCAGTCCAAATTCCCAGCTGCTCACTGCTCAAGCCAAAGAGAGGGTGTGGGTGGAGAGTTCCTTCCAGCCATTCTCTGAGGGGTGTGCCACTCAAGTTCGCAAATTAATTGTGTGTAACAGATTTCTGTTACTTGAATTTGACAGCATCTGTGCAAGTTTATTTCCTTCCTGCAGTCTCTTTTTTCTCTGCACAGCTTTTCCTTATTCCGTACCCTTTTCCTTTTCAAACAGAACCTCTTGGGTCCAGAGACCACCAAAATGCTTCTAGATGTTGACACCCTTTGGGAATTGCACACATAGGATGCACTGTGTGTGAGTATCTCCCTTCAAAGGAGTAGTCAGCTTTTGTCTGGCTCTCAAAGGGAATTTGACCACCCATGACCCCATCTTTTTTGGGGGCAGGGCTCCTTTGAGAGAATTCCCCTCCTCATTCACAGGTGAAGACGCTGAGAGCCATTGCCAGATAGCCTGCAGGTACTGTTGGGGTCGGAGCTGATGCCCTGCCCTCTTCCTGTGCTTCCCCTCCCAGCACCCTGGGTCCCCACAGACCATCCCAAACAAAATGGTGGCAAAAACAATAAAATACTGTGGGGGTTGGGAGAAGAGCCAGACACCTAACTGCACATTTAAAGTCCTCGTCTGCTGTTTACTATGCTATGTGGTCAGACTGGACCTGCAAGCACCTGGCTGGGCTCCTGATGGTGGTGGGTGAGGTAAACAGGGTAGGGGACCCTCTCACATAGCATAGAGACTCTGCCTCATGCCCTGAAGACCTCAAACTCTCTGAACAGGCCCTGGGAGTTAGTTACTGAAGGCAACCAACAGGACTGCCGAACGAGCACACGTCCCCTACCATGCCCAAGGGCACCAAAGAGGCTGGGCCTTGAGCATTCTCCACTCAGGAATGTGCAGAGCCTGAGCAACCCCTCACCTGCCTCTCCATGAAGCCTTAGCTGACTGGGCAAATTCCAGAGCCACCCGGCCTGTGGGTTTGGCAGAGGCCAGGCTGGGACCACATGGCTGCTAAAAATGGCTGTTTCACCCCTTGAAGCCAAGAGATGTACAAGCCGACATTCTTTTATAGTTGAGAAAGGTCTGGGGCAGGCTTTCTCTGCAGCTGCTTTCCATGGAAGCTTTTCATTCCACCCAGGCCTTGGTGCATTCCTCACACCCAAATCACAAGTGGCCGTTTCACAGAGGAGTGGGGGGCGGGGCTTGAGGTGTGCACAGGGGCAGGAACCAGAGAGAGGGAGTGGCTTGGTGTGGGTATGCATTCACCCTGGCTACAGGGCAGGGAGACTGAGCCTGGAGTGTCTATGACCTGCCACACCCCCTTATTCATGTCCCCACAAGTCTGACCCCATGATGCAAGTCTTTCCACAGAGGAACATTTTTATTGTGGAAGAAACACTTGAGTCAACTCACTGTTTTCTCCATTCCACTGAAGTTCCCCTACCTTCCCTGGGGCCTGGGTTGAATGCCACAGGACACACAGCTTCTGCCTGTACATGGACAGCTTCTGGTTTGTCAAGCCACCCCAGGAGGAGGGTCATGCCCCACAGCCACCAAGCTAGGAAGAAGCCCACCCCCACCTGACCCTGTCAGTCCGTGCTGCCTCAGCCCAGTCCCTAAATCTGAGAGCCTCATCTGAATTTCTGACCCTGGGACCCAGAGGCACGGTGACACAGGGCTTGTTTTGCACCACGAAGTGTCAGGTGGGTGATTTGGCATCAGGTCCCTGGAAGCGTGAGTGTCTCATCTCCAGTGGGTATTGCACACCCTCCCACACACATCACAGCTAACCTTGGTGTGTAAAGAGCAGCCAGCCAGTGACTGAGGAGGAAGGTGTGAATCCACACCCCTCCTTTCATGGAGGCTGGAGTCAAGAAGAGGGAAACAAACCTACAAATAACAAACTTGTCACCTCAGAACCCAGCCCTGAGCTCAACAAGAAACACACACTCATTCCTACAGCGCACAGCTGGGCAGGGACCCAGTCACTTTGAGCCAGTTAGGGAATCTTAACAGTCCCAGCTCCATGGCCAAGGTCCTGATCCTGCAGGAGGTGGGGCTGCAGATAGTTAAGCGTGAGCTGGTGCAGACCTGGGGTAGAAGGGGGTTGTCTGCTAGGGGGGTGCCCTGGGCTCCAAGACCAGAGTGCAGGCAGAAGGCCTGCCTAAGGCCTGTCCTCCAAGGACCCCCAAATTATCTCAAAGCTGCTATAAACATGAAGCAATGGGATTCTCTCTAGAGTTCAAACCAACAGAAAAGGACTCAAGCCAAGCTGCTCTCCCAGGGCAATTACAGTGTGTCTTCAGGCATCTGAGCTATTTGCAGGGTTTTCCCAGAGTCCAATTTGCCTATAGCCCCATTTCAGAGGCTTGTCAGGTGTTCCAGCACAACCACTTCAGCCATGCAGCTGGGGCAAAGGGCTGAGGCAGAGGGGTAGCTGGAGCTCAGGCTACAGACATTCCCTCCTCCCACTGTCTCAGGCCAGGGGCACAAGGAACTCTGTGCTTTGATGTCCTGTCTTTGCAGACAAGCCTTCTTAGCTCTCAGTCAGACTATTAAAAGTGAATCTTAATTTGCCTTTTATCAAAGACCAGAGGAAAGAGTTGAAAGCAGGAGTCTGGGATTTTCAAAAGAACTTGCAAGACTGGGGAGGGGAGGCAAAGCAGCCTTGAAAAGGAGCAAACACAGGGCTACAGTCTCCCCAGGCCTAGAGGCCATGCATTCCCAGCTTGGGATGTGTGTGTGTGTGTGTGGTGGCCAGGCGGGGGGGGGGGGAAGTGTTGCATGGCAGGGGGCAGGGAGTAGTCCTCCAAAAAGCCCTGGTTTCTGAGCATCAGCCTAGGGTTGACACAGCACTGGGGCATTTCTGTGTGGGTTAAGTTGTGGTTTTATTTGAATCATATTAAAAATAAAATCAGCAAAACCAAAGGGGCAGGTGCTCTAGCATTACATCAAATCACAGGTGGCAGCCACCTGCCACCCTGAGGATTCCCCTTCTACCCTGGGAGCTCCTGGGTAAAGCAGGGACCCTCCCAGAAAAACAAAGATACAAAAGGAGTAGAAAGATGGGTGTAGACAACCCCAGCTGTGCCTGGTCTCCCCAGACAAGCAGAACCTGATCTCTCATTTCAATCCATTTCTTAGATGGGATTCTTCTTTCTGGGCCAGGAAGCACTGTGCTCATAGAACCTGCTGCTTCTCCCAGGTGATTTGCTAAGAAGCTGCCTTTTTGCCCTAGTTTGTTAAAAGGGAGACCCTCTCCACAGCCCATGAGGTTTGGCAAAGCCCCTGGGCCAGTGGGCAACCCAGCCTCCTGAGGCTAAGATAGGAGGACTGAAGGGAGCTGGGGAGGATAAGCTCTACTTTGATACTCACACCTTGTCGCTCTTAGGTCGGGCACCTGACAGGTGCCAGGGAGATGTCACATAATTGTGTCCTGCCCTCAGTGAGCCAAGAGCCATGGGCAGTAAAGGACTCCTTTGCCAGTGACCTAAATATTTTTTTAATTTGTGGTAAATTTCACATAAAATAAATTTGCCATTTGAACCATTTCAAGTGTACAACTAAGCGGCTTAAATTAAGTCCATTCTCATTGTTGTGGAACCATCACTATCATCATCTCCAGAACTTTTTCATCTTTCCAAATTGTAACTCTAACTGCCCGTTAACCCTACCACAGCCTGTGGTACGCATCATCCTACTGTCTGTTTTTCTATGAATTTGTCTACTCTAGGGACCTCATGTAAGTGAATTCATACAGTATTTATCCTTGTGTGACTGGCTTATTTAACTCAGCATGATGTCCTCAAAGTTCATCCATGTTGTAGCATGTGTCAGGATTTCCTCCCTTTCAAAGCCGAATAATATTCCATTGTACATTGTTTTAAAACATATCTGGCTTTTGTTCTAATCAGACATAGTAAACACATGGAGATGGAGATGACTGTTCTTATCCTCACAGATGCCTTAGAGACAGGAGGCAGTGCAAACCACACAGGGCCACACAGAGGATGAGTGGGGACAGGCAAAAGGCAAAGGGGGGAGGAGGGAATGTGGACAAGAATCTGTTGGTGGTTTCCCTGAGAAGCACCAAGTGAAGCAGTATGAGCAGGTTCAGGATTGGCCAGCTGGAATAATTTCAGTGTGCTCAGGGGTGAAGGGGGCTGTCCATAACTATCTGGTACCTGACCCTGGGGTGACTATGGCAGGGACACCATAACCCAAATGTGAGAGCTTATAGAGGGGGTGGGTAGAGTAGGGGCTCTGGATTGGTTGGTCTGCATTGGAAAGGTAGGCTCACAAGCAAGTCATTTTCTATCTCTATAAATTGGCTATCCTGAAAGAGCCAGTCCCTCCAGGGTCAGCAAGGACCCAGATATCAAGGCATCAGGACCTTGAAAATAAAAAACATGGTCACACATATGTATAGACCACTTTTGTTTGTCCATTCATTTGTCCGTGGACAAGTGGGTTGTCTTCATTTTGGGGCTCTTTCAAATATTACTACTGTGAACTCTAGCACACAAATATCTGAGTCCCAAGCAGCCTAAATATTTTTTAAGTTAGAACCTAAAATTTGTTTTTCTTCAGAAATGAGGACGGACATGGCACCAAAATCAGGAGTTGGAACACAAAAGTCCCAGCTAGATGAGTATGGTTAGGCCAATGTCACACAGGCTCATTTCTTCAGTGCCCCTGGCCAAAAGGAGTGTGAAGCTGTTTTTACCCCAGTAGCTACCACCGAACTATCTTTTCTTTTCTACTTCAGAAAATGACCCAGGTTCAGTGGCACAGCTCTAGTTAGGGACAGTGGTGACCCATGGGCAACTGGGTGCCCTAGAGCCCTTTGCCAACACAAAAGAATTTTCAAAAGTATAAAACATGAGACTCAGGGACCTCAGAGTCCTGGTTGGGTGCCTGGGTCACACTTGTGACTGTACACCAGACTGAACTGCACCTTCCCCATCTGTGCCATGGATTAAAACACCATCAGAGAGCCCTTGCTCTGTCCACTTCAAGCCTCCTTGACTGCAATCCTTGGTGGCAAGAAGAACAAGTAACTGACCTTAGACCATGAAGTCTGGTGACCACCTTCACAGTGATGTGGGAATGATTCTAGACACCAGTGTTCCTTTGAAGGCCAACTTTATGAGTTTCTTTCTCTACAACAGCCACTAACAATTTACTTAACCCAGGAAGACAGTGTCAGATGCTGAGGGGTGAGAGGGAGGCAAGGAGACTCTGCCTTGGGTCTCAGACTACCCTCAGGCCTTCCCCAGTGCTGTGACTCTCTGATATTTGGGAAGCTAAGAAAGGTTTTCCCTGCATGAAAAAAGTTTGTTGCTGTCCTTGCCTGAATTGCCTGTCACTTTTTTCTGAGAGCAGATGGTAGCCTAGGAAGATCACACAGCTTTGCTCATTTGGCAAGTTGGTCAGTTTGGCCACTCTTAAAAACCACCCTTTTCAGATCAAGTCCACAACACACTACTTAACTTGTAACGAGTACATTGGGGCTAAGTCCGCTGAAGGAGCCACAAGTTGTCTTGTTAGGATACAGACTCCTGGGCATTGTGGTGGAACCTGGGAGACTGAGCTGGGAAAAGGGCCCAACTGGATTGAGGGAAGCTCTCCAAGTTGGTCATGAAGTTCATCCTTATATTTGAGGGCATATTAAGGTCATTAAAATAAGTACCCACTAATAATTATGTAAAACACTGTGAATTTGTTATATGCCAGGCCTGGAGCTGGGCACATGGCCTGCTGTGTATTTTAAACCCAGGAACAACCCGTAAGGATGAGCCAGCCCTGGCTCCCTGGCTGCTGACCTATTGTGAAAACAAGTGCTGCTTTCCCAGAGACTTTCCTTTAAGATGAAGCAGGAGAGACAAGCTTCAATGACACATGTCACTGATTCTGCAAATATTGTCAGATATAAAATTTTAAGTTACAAAAGATTTAGCCAACAAATGACAACAAAAATTCAGGCCACTAGTGACCACGTTGCCATGGACCGTGCCTCCAGGGTTTCTGAGAGGGTAACTTCAACACAGATTACTTTAAGAGTGGTGAGATAACCGAACCTTTAAGCCAGCCTACCACCCAAATGAGGGAGAAAGTATGAAGCTTGCTAGTACTTGTGTTTGTCAAAGGGCAAGCAGCATACTCACAGCAGAATGAGTGCAGTGATGAAGAGCACGGCAGGAGACTCTGTGATGTGGCTGTGACCCCTGCTCATTTCTCCACCTCAGCCTCCCTCAGGGCAGGGAGGAGCAACTGGAGGGAGGACTGTGGAAATCCTACTGCTCTTGAGATAATATTGGAGATGACACCGGGGCTGGGGCTGAAGACTCTTCATTTATGACAGGCATGACAATGCTGCGATTTGGGGACCGCACCATGGTAGTAAGACCCTAGATGGCACAAAAGGTCTGTGGGCTAGTAGCACATCTAAAATGCCAGGTCTATTTAGTACCCTGTGGAAGACTCCCTCTCACTACCCTTGCATCACTGCCCCAGAAACCCATCACAAAGGCTTCCTTCCTTCAATGTGAGTGCCAGCACTCCAGTTACCTTCCCTGGGCCCATGGAGCCTTTCATGATGCTGCATTGTCAGAAGCCAGAGTTACAGGACTTAACCACCAGCTCTTTCAACTAAGAAAACTTGATCCAAACAATTTTTATGGCCAGATTCTGCATTGCACTCTTTCAGATAATTTGAAAAACACTTACAATGCACATAACTGTCTGCAAAATTGAAGAGGAAAGCCACATCTGACTCAAAATCTTCACGCCAACCTACTGCCACACGCAAGTCACTGAACAGTGCATAGCACAGGGTCAGCAGGAAGCTCTTCCTCTCGGCTCTGACTTCCCACTCAGACTGCTTACCATGAACTTCTCACATGGCACAGATAAAGAATGAATGTGGTCTCTGCCTTAGAGATTATTAAGAAAAACAAAGTGAATGAAATGCAAGCATTCAGCTATTTCCTCGAGCCCACAGAAGGATCTCGTGTGAGTGGTAAGGTCATGGGAGCCTGCAGCCTGCCCTCGGTAGCCCAGGCAAGAGGTCTTGGAGCCATGTGGCTTTCCCTTTCTCTCTTACCCTTCTACATACCTTCAGTAGTTCATTGAAATGGACTTTCCCCCCTTTCTCAGAGCTTGCCACCAAGACTAGGAAACAGAGAAAAGGGGAAACTCTCATATTCAGAGAAACTGAACTCATGCACACTCACATATACTTCTACATGCTTGGTGTCAGCCACCTAATATCTGACTGTGGGGCAAAACAGAATGTCAGCCAAACACTCAGCAAGTATTTGCTGAGCACCCACCATAGACTAAACACTGCCTCTGAACAGGATCATCTGCCTCTGTTGATGAGGACTTTTCTGTCACAGTTAGCCACTCAGGAACAGGATCATGAGTGCATGACAGACTTCAGGGAGAGATACAACTTGTGTTTCAGAAAATAATGAAGTAAGGGAACATGCACAAGTGGGAGGCAGGACCCCAACATGACCATGCAGCCCATGCCAAAGTGGACCATCCACATGCGTATTTGGTGTCCTCACTGAGGAGTTCCAGGTGAAGAGAGGCTGAGAGGTGGTCACAGTGGTCTGGAGAGGCATCCTGAACAAAGGAGGAACAAGGCATAGTGAGGACTTGCAGGGCAGAGGGAACAGCAAGTGAGAGCCCAGGAATGAGAAGGGACAGTGTCTCAGTCAGCTCAGGTGCTGTAACAAATACCACAGACTGGAGACTTAGACAGCAAACTGATTTTTCATAGCTCTGGAGGCCAGAAATTCAAGCTCAAGGTGCTAGCATGGATGGGTTCTGGTAAAAACACTTCCAGTCTTGCAGATAGTACCGTGTGCTCACAGCAAGCTCTGGCCTCTTCTCATAAGGTCACTAGTGTCATCACAAGAGCCCCACACTCATAACCTCATTCAACCTCAGTGACCTCTCAGAGTCCTCACCTCAAAATGCCATCACACTGACAGTTAGTGCCTCACCATGTAAACTGGGGAGAGGAGGCACACATTCCCTAACAGGGAGAAATGTGGCATTTGAGAGGGCAAGAGGTGAGCACAGCCTATGGGTACTGTGAGCACAGCAGTACCAGGTCTGAAGAGCAGTGGACCTATGCATGGGCCTGGGGCTCACCCAGTGAGTGCTATAACTGTCCTACACAATGAGAACGATGCACAGATTCTTCCTCACAGCACATGCTGGGATCTAGCAAATGAATGAAGGAGTGGGGACCATTGCCTCCCCTCGGCCTTGAGAGCTACAGCCAGAACAAGATGAAGAGGGGGAACCATAGGTCCAGGATTTCAGACACCCAGAAGGACCTTACCTCCCTCTCCTGCCAACCCAAGGGAAGGCAATAGTAGGGGAGCAGTCTGAAAGGTCCATAACCATTGTGCTCTGGGGCGTGGGGGACCTGCAGGGACCAAGGCACAGTCCCAGGCAGCACAGTACAGTCTCAGGGATGAGCCACCCATAGGCCAGTGAGCAAGGCTACAGGGGGGCTGCTCTCTAGGGAGTTGGCCTACCCCTCTCAGGGTCTTCTTTTTCTGTCCCTGGCTCTGACCTCCATAAACACTGTGCTCATGCCAGTGAAGCACTGATCTGGGAAAGACAGGATCTGCTCACAGATAAGAAGACAAAATGAGTGGACTGAACTGTGAACGTGGCCAAATCTCCCTCCCTCTTCACACAAACTCACGTTGCTTCTACATCAAGAAGTATTTTGGAATTAAACAGATATAAATGATTATGCATGTACAAAGGATTCTGTATATTTAAATCCAAAGCAATCTTCTCATGCCAAGTTCAAGTTGAGAAAGACCCTTTGGAATGGAACAGTTGCATAAGTGTAGGATTAGCTGTACTTGATTATCAATAAATGAAGGACAATGAGTGAACCTCCTTTAAATTGTGTACCCCCCTAGCCCCATCTTCAAGACTCGGCTTACAGCCCAGGTTTTTGTCACTTTTTATTTAAGCCTTCCTTGATTCTCCATCATTTCCATCCTAACATGGGTGCTTGGCCCATGCCACTTGGGCGTGACAGTACTGTTATCAAGGTCCCAATCTTCTATTCAGTGCCTGGCCTCCCCACACAAGAGTGCTTACAGACCTTCCTCCTTGGAGTGAAGGGCCTGTCCTGGAGCAGGGTGCACATTAGGATGCAGTGAGTGTTTGCTGAGTGAGTGAAAGAATGCCAGCCTTTGTCAGTCCTCTGGGAGCTGAAGCTCACAACCACCTTGAACTCTGGGATTTTCACCATCTCCAGGTTTACAGATGAGGAAACTGGGGCCCACACATCTGATTAACTGGTGACAAAAACAGAATTTAGACTCACCTCTGCTAAACCCACAGCCTATCCTTTGGCTCAAACAATCTTTTGTATCTTTATCAAAAACCTAGACTGAATCTTGAGAGGAACCATAGGTATAGGAAGAGAGTCAGGAAGGTGGACACTGTCATCACTTGGTGTGACAAAGCCTCCCTCTTCTTTTAGAGGTGACCAAGTATAACAAGTGGCAAAGTTTCTATTCATCAGGTCAATAGTGAGACCCAAGTGTCGTTCCATCTCTGTCACTCACACCTCTGTACCTCCATCTTCTCTATTTAGTCACTCAACAAGCATTTCCCAGGTGCCTGGAACTCTCAGGTGCTGGGGGTCACACAAGAAAAGATGTAGCTGCCTGTCTTCAAAAAGCTCACTGGTTGGTTAGCCAGGAGATAAGCATTCAAACCTGTAATCATAATAAAGTGTTGGAGGGATACAAAAGACATTAGGGAAAGGGGACAAAAGTCTGTGGGGACTATGAGCCTTTGCAGAGGAGCCCTCAGGATACTTAGCAAAGCATCAGGATGGGGCCTGAATGACCTCTTCCAGCAGCGATGGGAGTGGATCTAGACTGCCACAGTCATGAAGGCAGAGGCCTAGAGGGCACTGCCTAGGCCTTTATGCTTCAGGATGCTGTGTACCCACACACTGAGGTCACCAGCAGACTCTGACACCAACTCACGAGTTTAAATCTCATTCATCCTGCTTGACCCTAGCAAAGCAGCCTCACCTCTATGCTCAAGCTTCTCCATATGAGAAATGTAGTCTTGTGGGTGGCCTCTTGCTGCAAACAGTGAAACCAAGAACCAGCTCCTGTGATAATCAAGGATCTCCACAGCACAGTGGCCTGATGAGGACACAGCACTTGGCCTGGTCACCCAGGACCCTGGTCATGCTCAGTGACCCTGGACACAGTTGTGATTTCATCAGATGCAAACCCACCAAGAGTGTAGGAAATGAGAAAATAAGACACAGAGGGATCAGTTGCACAAGGGCAGGCTGATGGAAAGACAAGCATTGCCTCTGGTGCAGGCCAACTGGCTGACATGAGCAGGAACCCATGTCCATCAATAAAATGTATTTTCAAAAAATTTTTTTTAATTTTTTAAAAAAGGAACCCACATTCACCTCACCTCCTCCAACCTCAACACAGGAGACCTAGAGCCTGCCCAAACAGCACATGGCATGCAGCCCCTGGCATCCCACACTGACCAGAGGGGCTAAGTGGCCCCAACTTCACTGCTGCCTCCCAAATCCTGCACAAATTTCTCTTGAGCAAAACTCTAACCTGGCACCTCCCAGGGAGGGTGTGTAGACAGATCATAAAACCCTCCATAACCTCCTGCCTCTGGAATCCATACCCATGGACCCCTTCCCTTGAGGGCAGCAGGGCTTCAAACCTGCTTTTAACCAGTAAGAGAAGGCAAAGGTGAAGGAAGTATTCAGATGTTATTAAGATCCCAAGTCAAAAGTTAGAGTAATCCAAAAGAGATGGTTTTGGGAGGGCCTGACTTTACCCGATGAAAACCCTTAAAAGGACGGGGACCTGTCTGAAGTCAGAGGCCCTCTCTGCATTGCCAGCTCTGAAACAGGGAACTGCTGCGGGGCTGGGAAGGGAACTGGGGCAAGGGTCTGGCAGTTCTCAAGGACATAGGAACTTCAGTCCTAAGGCCACCTAAGGAGATAAACTCTGCCACCAACATGAATGGCCTCAAAAGTGAGCCTTCTCTAACCCAGATTTGAGACGCGAATGCAGCCCAGCTGACACCTTGGGACCCAGAGCACAAGACCTAGATGAGCCTTTCCTGGACTCCTGGCCCTCAGAAGCTGTGAGCTAGTAAATGGGTACTGGTGTATAAGACTCATTTTTTATGTGGGAACAGAAAACTAATTTATGAGGCACTCTGGGAGGTGCAGTGCCCAGCTGGTGAGGTTGACATAGTGCAAGCACCAAACCTGGGCCCTTCTGTCCATACAACATGCTAAGACTATGGTCCCAGCAGAGACTGATGTTCTCTCCTGAATGTGCAGGGCCTCTGGAGATGCCCTGAGACAAACCTGCCCACCCCGCCCTTGGCGAGACTCCTTCATTTCACTGCCCCACAGTCACATTTGAGGTGTTTTGTGTTGTATCTGCCTCCTCTGAGTGATCCCCAGAGTTTCAGACCTGTGCACTAGGAAGTGGAGAACCAGCATGGATGTTCCTGCAACCCCAAGCCTGTCTGGGTGTTACTACTGTATCCTTTCTCCTCCTCTAGCTGGGATGGTGGCCAGGGCCCTAGGGGCAGACCTCAAGCCCTCTCCAGCCCTCATTGCATTGGGTGTATAAGGAACTGACTGATCCATGGGGTCTTTCTGTCCCTTCATCAAAGTCATCAAGCAGCAAAGCCATAAGATGCACAAAATGAGGCATAATACCCACAAAACCAAATAAGAGTTGGTGTTTTGTTGTTTTCTTACTGAGTACAGGTACTGTAGGATCTTGTACTTTCAATTTCCCACCTCACCGAGACTCAACAACCCATGAATCTGGCAGTGTGGGCTCCAATATTGGCGAGGGGTGTCTGAGCCATTTGTAACCACAGCACCATCTCTGAAAGTAAAGGTAAGAAAAACAGGACATTGAGCACATGCTCTCTCCCAGCCTAGGTGGAGAGGATGAAGTGTGCAGGTCCACTGCTTGCTTGTGGTTTGTCAGGCAGATGCAGGCCACAGGGTCCTTACCCATTTGACACAAGGCTCCTCCAAAGCTGTCTGGTTCAGAAAATTGCAAAAAGGAACTAAAGAGAGGATAGGAAACTAACAAAAAAAAAGTTAAAATGTCCATTTCTTTCCAAAACAGCTCTGCCTCCACAGATGGAATTAACTCACAGGTGGAACTGTTTTCACTCTTGCTATTTATGTGAAAGCTTAGGGAATTTCTGGGATTTTGTATTCTAATTATAAAATGTTTAAAGTACAATGTAATCATCTATGCCTGAGAGTAACACTAAAACAGGACTAAGAAATGTTACTTTTATGTTACTTTTCATGAAAACTGAAGTTGCAGCTGCTGAGAAAACAGAGCCCGCTGGAAAGCAGACTCCCCAACCCTGGCTGGCAGCCAGGCTACACTTGTCAGCTGGTCAGAAGTAACCACGAAGGTAAGTACCCTCGGGCCCCACTAGGGAGCTATCCTTGGGGAACTAACTCTACTGTGAACTGTGGCACAGCCTGCAGGTGCACTCATGCATGTGAAATGAACATTGGAATTCTCTACTAATGTTATCAATTGAGCAATAGTGACTCTTCCAAAAGTAGCCATCTAAACAATTACTACATGTTTTACTGACCCCAAGAACCAGGCCAAAAAAGAACTTTTGAAGCATGTTTTGTGCTAGAGTTTGTCTTTCTATCCATCTACATTACTTCTATCTTCCCTGAGTATAAGAAACACACTTTTTCAGTGTTAAATGGTAAGAAAACCACTCTAAAAGGTGATTTCATTGAAGTTGAAATTCTGTGCACATTCCTACACATAATCATGTTCTTACTCTGTACAAAAAAAATACAGTTTTTACTACTAACTGACCAGGTGCCCTTCCCACCCCCACACACTGGTTTGAAAGCACCAGAAGGTTCACCCTTCTCCCCCTGTCGATGGGCAAATATCTGCCACAGGGGCTGGAACAACTTGCATATGTGGATTCTTGGGGAAGTCTGGCAAGGCCTGTTGACACCTTCATGGAACAATGTTTTCAAATCAATAAAATGCATAAGATTTACAAAGGACACCAGAGTGAACTAGAGCTACAAAAATTATGGTTTTTGTTAAATGACATGTTAGTGGTTGTCCAGTAAATACCACACTGAGGTCATGGTAAGTGTCAGTGAATGTTAACAGTGGACGTTAGTCATGACCCTGCTCATGAGCACCAGCAGTACTGTGAACATAGCTGCCTAAAATGCTGAAGTACAGATAGTGTTTCCTCACCAAACACACACACCCGAATGTTAATATGGGTTCCCTAACCATCTGATGACCCAGGACTAGGAAATCTCAATGTGACCTTTCACTGACAGGCTATGTGACAAGTCTTCTTGACAGACCTAACCATCAATCACAGTACCATCAGAGGAAAAATTCACAAAGCTCCCACAGCTACTGAAACCACAAAACAAAGATCCATGTCCCTTCCCAAGTCCATCTGGTAGTCACAACAATTAAGGTCCTGGGTTTCTCTGTGGATCCTCTCCTAGCACCTGGTTCCTTTCTGTGTGGAACCAGGAAAGAAAAGGTGGACACAACGTGGCTGAGTGCCAAGGAAGGAGAGAAGTCTCTGGAAAGCACTAAATCATTCTCCTTGTTCCAAAAGCTCTGAGGAAGGCAGATTTATCTGGAAAGCAAATTTCAATGATTGTATTGTGGGGGGTAGAAGGATTTTCTTCTCTCTCTTTTTTTAAGATTTTATGTATTTATTTTTAGAAAGAGGAGAAGGGAGGGAGAGAAACATCAGTGTGTGGTTGTCTTTCACATGGCCCCCACTGATGACCTGGCCTGCAACTCAGGCATGTGCCCTGACTGGGAACTGAACTGGTGACCCTTTGGTTCGCAGCCTGAGCTCAATCCACTGAGCTACACCAGTCAGGGCTGGAAGGATTTTCAGTGATTCTGCCTTCGACCTGAACTTTCTAGAGAGATACACATAGTGGCCACATAACATACCTTCTGCCCCACTAACTGCCATTTATAAAAAGGGGGGATCGTTTATGCATCATTGTGAGCACATCAGACCACAAACACACCCAACTTTGCAGCCTCTAGAGCAGAGCACCTGTGCATTATTTTTTAGATTTTGGAGCCTGAAAGTCACCGCTCATACATGATTTCAGAGCTGCCCAGGCTTGTTGACAGGAGACAAAGCTCCATTCCCTCTACTTGGTTTTCGAAGAACAGCCAGACACAGTGGCATTCCTTTCAGCAGTGATGTGGGTTGGGATCCATCATCCAAGAAAGCACTACCTCCTCCCTCTCTAAAGACCAACTAGGAATGAAGAAGAAAAAATTGTGAGCTGCTTTGCAATGTTTCCATGACTAAAATGGGATTTGTAAGTCTGTGAAATGTTGGAGAGTCCTTCCTGGACAGGGGCATGTATAGACCAGAAGTTTTGTTTACACACTTCCCTACCTCCTGGGCCACGCCCTTCCTCCACCTGCACAGCAAAAATTGCTCATCAAAACAGCAGACTTATTTCTTCCTTTTCAAATTTCCCTGAAAATTCAAAGAAAGAAGGGCAAATACCAAAGACATTTTAACTAAAAGATCCTTTCCTTTCCAACTAAAAACATATCCAAATGTTGCTTCCTTAAGCCCTAGAAGGAAACAATTTTGGAACCCTTTGTATAAATATTAGTGACAAAGTCCCCAACTCCAAGCTCTGTTGTCCCCAAGATCTCAGGTTTCTCAAGCCTGCCTGGGGTGTTCGTATGATGAGGATTTACAGAGCCCACCCCCCAGCTGTGCAGGCTCTGTCTTCCTCTGTTGTGTACATTGGTAGGTTAAAAGCTGCTTCTTCTGAGACATAGACGTCCATTCGAAAGCCACAGGACTGAAAGGTCAAGGGAGCTGGCCCTTCAGGCTCTCAGAGAAGTGTTCAGTTCTCTCCCTATCTGCAGGGTGGTTGCAGCAACAGTAAAGCCTACAACAGTGAACAGTCTTCAGCCCCAGCCCTCCGCAAGGAACGGCCTGCCAATCAGCCTCTGGGGAGACCTAAGGGCTGAAGGAGACAAGGGAGGACCTACAGTTCCTCCATTAAAGATTTATGATCTCCTCTGGAGAAAGGGATCCTTGGACAGCCCAGAAAGCCAGCATGAGAAGGGAAACATGGCCATAGGGGTGCTGGGTGCCAAAAATCCACCCATGGTAAGTGAGCACAGAGGATGAGAAGCAAACCTGCAGAAGGCAGGTCCAGGCAGCTGCTGGAGGGGACATCTGTCTCAGGACCCACAGTGGACTGAGTGTGTGTGGAGAACAAGGCTAAGTGAGAACCAAAGGACAAGAAGGATGCCAGCCAGACAATCACAGACTGAGGGAATAGGAGCTGAGGACTGTGAACCCTAATCACATGGCTGGAATACAACTGAGAACCATTTCACACGTGATGTGAAGACGATATCATCATGGGAAAAGGAACTAACAGGGCGAGTGGGTGGAGGGAGAATAGCTTATGCCACTGATATTCCATAGGGTAACACAGTGTATATGATACAGAGATAGATAGAAATGGAGACAGAGAGAAAGAGAGGGAAATAGAGACAGGGATATCTGTATGTATCATACAATATCATATCAGAAGACTGTATCTGATATGAATGTCTTGACCTAGGACCCATATGCAACAAACTCATATATTGCACAATAAAGATTAAATAAATATTCAAAGACCAAAGTACTTAATACACTACTATTGGGATTTTCTTAGATAAACTAATTCAGCTACTAATCTGTTGTTTTATAAATTAACTAGAATATTAACTAGAACCAACCTAGACTATAAGTTATTGGCAAAGCCAGGGAGCAGAACCATGTGGAGGACAGGGGCCTTGAAGCGACCCTGGGCACCACCATGAGAAGGGTCGCTCTGGGAGGAACAGGGAAGGCTGCACATAAACAGCCCCCGTGGTGCTGAAGGAGAAAAATGTCCCAGTTTTGACAGAAAGGCAGGTTCAGGTAAACAGTGTTCTGCCTGCTGACGCACACTAGTGCCCTGACCAAGAGGGCGGGTGTGAACACAGACTTCTGCTGCTTGACCAAACTGTGCAAACCCTGCCTGCTGGATAAACAGACTGGAGTTGAGACTGAGCCACCTCAGCCTTCTCACAAGACTGCAGGAAGTAAGACAGGCTCAAGTTTACCAAACCCCACATCCCACCCAGTGTGGCATTTATTTCTTTTTAAAGACTACCCAGACTGTTTTGTGTCCCTCCATATTTAGTATATAATCTGTGAATGAAAATTCCTATTAGGTAAGCCCTGATCCAGGGTTTGGGGGAAGAATGATTTCCAGAACCTCTGCAACAGGATCACTGGTTATCAGTGAAGATTCCCATCTTCTCCATGCCTTTGTACATACCTCACACACCACATAACATGCATGCACATGTACATACCACAGACACTGCACATATACATAAATACACTGCCCACATACCACACACAGATACCACATATGCATAACACACACATAACATGCACAAACAGATACACATGCATACATGCACCATGCATGCACACAACACAGACACCACACATAGAACATGAACACACCACATATGCTCATACATAAATGAACCACACCACACACACTATACATGTACCACATACCATACACATTACACATAGATTTACCACACACATACATCACAAACACACCACATACATACACCAGATATATACACCACATGCCACACATCACACATAAAAACACATCACATACATACCACACACATATACTAGATATACACCGCATACACATCACTTATAAATGCCACACACAAATCATGCACCACACATACACAGGCATATACCACACCTATGCATGCCACACCACATATATTATATATGAATATACCACACACATTACATATAAACACCTATCACATACACACACCACACATATGATGCCATGTCATGCACACATACACACAAATATATCCATATACATGCATCAGGCATACTGTGCATTAGAATTGTGAGGAGGCTGGGCCTGGAAATGTGCATTTTAACAACCATCCCTGAAGTGTGAGACTTGCTGCTTCCAGATGTGCCAGGATTAAAACCTTTAAAATCTTTTGATTGGGGTGAAATACTTCAGACATTTACAACAAGGAGCATATCACACAGTTCTTCATATGGGCCTATTGCACACTGAATTCTTCAATGGCCTGTGATGTTGCTGATCTGAGAATTTTCACTGTGAGCCTCAGATAGTGCAGGTCCTCCTATATCAGGCAATGCTCATGGTTGCTAATGAGAAGAAAAAAAATGTAGCTAATCTTGGCAATTCTGGAAGCCAGGAAAATGCTGGGCAGTAATGAGGTCAGGAACCTTCTGTGGTGATCTCACCAGTGTTGTGCACAAGCCAAGGCTCCTCGGGTATTATGGGGCCTCGGGACAGCCCTCAGACACCCTCACCAGCCCTACATGACCCCTTCCGACCAGACAAGTACCCCATAGCAAGCAAGAGACTGATAATGCTGGTGATTTAGTGAAACTCCCCAAGATAATGATCTTCCTCCACCCGATGCCTCAAAAGGTCTGGTCATCATACCAATGTCTTAGAAGGATGGACCCAGTTCTTCCTTCCTGGGAATTGGCTCATAGCTCCCTGCCCAGTGGAAGGGGCCATCCCCCCTCACAGGGAGAAGGCTTGGTGACTGTGAATGGGGGCCCAGGAAGGTGAGGAACATCCAGCTTTGCCCTAGTCCAGGAATTGGGGGGGCCAACATATCCTGTTCCCTCAAACACTATATGGTTGCTAGGGTGATTTGGCACCCTGCTGCCATTTTCCTAGTAACCACAGCCTTCCTCTGAGAGGAATTCCCGCACTACATGGTACCTTCTTGTAGGCAATTTCTTCCACCCAAAAATATAGTGTATTTCTCTCTTTGCCAAAGACTTCTTTTAGATCTTTCAGTCAAAGCTTTTAGTACTCTGCATATAGGTATATTAATTAGCTAGGGCCACCATAACAAAGGCCCACAGGCAAGGTGGCTGGAACAACAGTAGCTATTGTCTCACAGTTCTGGAAACCGGAAGTCCAAAATCATGTTGTCAGCAGTGTTGGTTCCTTTGGAGGCTGAGACTGTCCCCTAGCTTCCAGTGGTTTTCTGGCAATGTTTGGAGTTCCTTGGTCTGGAGAAGCATCACCCTGACCTCTGACTTCATGTTCACAAGGTATCTCCCTGTATGTGGATTTGTCTCCAAATTTCCTCTTGTAATAAGTCTACTAGTCGTGTTGGGTTAGGGCACACCCTTCTCCAATATGAACTCATCTTAACTAATTACATCTGCAATAACTACACTCCCAAATGCAGTCCCACTCTGAAGCACCAGGGTCAGGACTTCAGTATCTGTACTGGGGGGGTGGGGGAGAGTGCACAGTTCAGTTTATAACAACAGGTGCAGCAATGCCTATCACAGGTCTTTCTGTGTTTACTACATGATATTGTGAACATATGAATAGGACCTTTTCTAAAAAAATTGTGTTATCCTATGGCTGGCATTTGTAAAAATAATTATGGTTTGTAAATTTATCTTGGATCTGGCTATATAATTAAACTGAGTTCAAAGTAGTGCAATTTAAATCTTGAATTTTTATATACAAGTAAGTAAAATTCTTAATTATTCTACAAATAATTCATTAAGATCCCATTTTGCTGGGATCTCATAAACAATGTTCGATCTCTGTAGCTGTTGTAGTCATTCAAGTATTGCTTTCTGACAATAATGGAAATGCTTCCAAAACATTATCACTAAATACAATATTGTATGTATTTTACATACTTTTTACACACTTTTTTGTTCAATTATACTATCAAGTATGCTTCTACTTTTTTAGAATTACATGCAAAGCTTTCTCTCTTTTTTTAACTCCTGAGAAACATCTTAAATAGTGTGATAATGGACCTTCCGTCTGAATTTACATGAGTCTCTCAAACCATGTCATTACAATGCTAACTTTCATTGAGGCAGAATGTTATAACATCTTTCATTTGTTCTGTAACTTTTTAGTACTTTCAGAATTGTTCTGATTCTTGAAGCAGTTTGGCTTTATTTTCTGAGAAAATTATAAATTCTATCTAGATATCCACATTTATTCAAGTGAAATTTACATATTAGTCTCTTATAATTGAATTCCTCCTACCCCTTCTGCTGCAACTACTCTCTTTCTGACTTGATCAGATCTACACATTTGTGAGTGCCTTTGTAGTCTGAGGGGAGGGAAGGGTTATTTTCCAAGATCTAAACTTTGATTTATCAGTCATATCTACTGGATTTGTCTCTCTCCTATTTAATGTTTCCAAAACCACTGCCTTTGTTTTTCATCCTTTCTTCATTTTCTTTACGTTTACTTTACTGGCCTTTTTCTGGCTTCGTGGGTTAGTTAGTACCTGGTTCAAATTTTCTCATTTGTATGTGTTTCTTATTCATGAAGTATGGGATCTCAGTTTCCCTCCCATTGTCATTCTGGCTCCAGGCCGTTGCTATGCTATATGGTTCTTCCCTTCTGTTCACTTCCAAATACCCTGAATTTAGCTTTGAGGTTTCTTCCCTGTACAAAACCAATCCTTTGGGAAAAAAAGCTAAGCCATTACTGCAGCAACTCTGCAGCTTCTTCTCCTGCTGAAATACATTTCAATCCAAACCCATACTCACAAAAGAGGAAATAATGATCACAGAGCCACCAACATGGTACCAGGGCTTGGCCATCATCCAGTGCACCCAGCTCAGAGCCACACAGGGCCGAGCCTGGCAGTCCTAAAGTAGCTCCTAGCCTTCAGTCTACACTGTTCTGTGTCTGTGGGGCCATCACAGGCAAACAGCCTGGAAGCCCTGAATAAGACACAGGCAGGAAGAGAGGGAGGTGGGGAGAGCTGGGCACGAGGCCACTGCCTCTGCTGGCACAGGCTCATATTTTTGGAGGCTGGATAGAACCACGGCTGGTCTCCTGGCCTCATGCCATGCCCTCTGGTCCTAGTAGCATTGTCATTGTCTCTGAACTATTCACTGTTATTTGGGGTTGCTGAGCCTTCCCAGAACACTGCCCAAAATCTGGTATTCAAGAGTTGCTGCAATTACATACAACGTGATATGGATATGGGAGCTAACCAATATTTCATGAGAAACGCAATCAGACTTTTCTCCCTTCCCCACTGGTCTTTGCATCCTGACACCTCCTAAACTCCCCAGTTTATGACCCTCTCTCCTTCACCTCTATCATTTATCACAGAGTTCAGCCTGCTATCAGTCCTTTCTTTACTTTTGCTCTTGAAAGGAGCTCCTGGGTGGCTATCATATGTCTTAATGCCCAGACTGCCCTGTAGGTCTGAAAGCCACCCAGAGCATAACCTTTGGGCCCAGTTCCCACCCCCTTCCCCCACCTCACTTCATGTCTTGCAAGCCCCAGCAGTCTATCAAATTTTACAGCCAGTTTTTCACTCTGCTTAGTATCTGTTGGCCTAGTTTGCTGAACAATTTTACACAGCTGTGCAGCCAGACTCAAAGTCAGCAACTTCATATCTGTCTGCAATAAACTTGGCTTCATTAAGTGTTCTCTTGGAGTACTCCATTAGGATTTCCCAAACTTCCTGGGTCTGCCAGGTAGATTCAGCAGACAATCTAGCAAGAGGTCCAGAGACACAAGCCTACAACTGCATTTATATAACTGGCACTGGAAACCCTTAGACCCAACCTAGCCAAAGAAACCTGAGACTTTTTATTTTTTTGCAACAGGTGGAACGACAACTATGGCTGTCAGGAAACTAGTTACGAGTAATTCATGGGCTGCATCTGGTGGCACCTGGACCACTTAAACGTGAGGACATCTGACAGCTGCTGCAGTCAGTTTCTGCCCAAGTTGCTTCAACACACCCTTCCAGGGAGGCCAGGCCACATATGTGTCTGTCCTACAGGGAGCTCACAGGGAAAGCTGCAGCCTGGGCCCCATGAATTTCTGGGAGCCCACAGTGCTCAGAAGGAAAGGAGCTATCACCACAGACCCAAGACACACAAAAAATACATTGCATTTGCATACCCATATTCATAGCAGCACTATTCACAATAGCCAAGAGGTGGGAGCAACCCAGTATGCACCTATGGGTGAATGAAAAAACTTTTGGTCTATACATACAATGGAATATTATTCAGCTTTTAAAATAGAAAACAATTTTGATACATACTACAACATGGATGAAGGCATCATGCTGTGTGAAATAAGCCAATTACAAAAAAGACAAACTCTGCATGATTCCACTTATGAGAGGTACCAGAGTATTCAAATTTATAGAGACAAAATGAAATGATGGGTGCCAGTTCTGGAGGGCTCAGAGAATGGGGAGTTGTTGTTTAGTGGGTATAGTTTCAGCTTTACAAGATGAAAAGTTTCTAGAGATCTGTTTTATAACAATGTGAGTGTACTTAACACTACTAAACTGTACACTTAAAATGGTTAAGATGGTAAATTTGTATTTTCAAAATGTATTTTTAACTTATTGCAAATATATTTGCCTTCAATACTGCCCAGAGTCCACCAGGTCTCAGAATTAAAAATGTTTGCTCCAGCCCTGGCAGGGTAGCTCAATTGGTTGGAGTGTTGTCCCCAATACATCAAAGTTTCTGGTTTGATCCTTGGTCAGGACACACACAGAATCAACCAGTGAATGCATAACTAAATGGAACAACAAATCAATGCTTCTCTCTCCCTCTTTCTCTTTCTCCCTTTCCTCTCTCTCTAAAATCAATAAATAAAATATATACATATGTACATACATACATACGTACATGCATGCACACATACATACATACACTGTTTGCTCCAAGAATCCTTGGTAAATCCTTGGTAAAAGGTTCGGTGTGGAATGCAACACACCCAAAATGCCCCTCAGCTGCTGCGGGTTTAAGTGTCTGTCCTTGAACCTCCAGGTGGCAGTGGTGGTCCAACCACACTGGTGAGGGGTCAGGGAACTGGTTCTGCCCTGATAGGCTATGGGGCTTCAGCACACAGCCCAGGTCTCTGCAGATGCACTCCCAAAGGGTGGAGCTGGAACAGCACATCACCAATGTCCATCTGTGCCCTTTCATGGGAACATGAAAATGAAATACTTATAAGAAAGTCAAGGTTTCTGATGGGGGCCACCACACCAAAGGCAGGGGAGACAACACTATCTTCTAAATCCAGACACCCACTCTAGTGGCCCCAAGATGTAGCAAGAGGGCCTTAGTCACTTCCTTCCTCTAAAGAGGTGAGTCAAGCCCACTGAACCAAACATGTCCAGTGGCTGACCTGGGCTGCCAGGGACCAGAGTCACATGGGCTGCATAACAAACAGGAAATGAGAGCATCAGCACCAGGGTGGCCTTCGTTACCGATGGCTGTTGGGGCTCTGGTTTCACAATGGTGGACAAGATAAAAACGATGCAGCAGACCTAGAAGAGGAGGGACATGTCAGCCTCCTTTTTATTTTATTCTTCTTCTTGGCAGGGACCCTGGAGATACACAGACCTGGTGCTCTGGTCATCCACTTGGGTAACAAACCCCCTCAAAATGCCATGTCTGTAAACACCACCACATTAATTTTGTTTGCAAATCTGCAAATTGGGGAGGGCTCAGTGGGGACAGCTTGGGTAGCATGGGCAGTGATACTGCCTGTCCACTGGGACCTCTGCCACTGTGGCTTCTCCTGAGGCAGCAGGGTTTCTCCCAGGATGGCAGCTGGGATCCAAGAATAAGAGCCCTCAGAGAATCCACAGGAGAAGTATCCTGAGGAGGAGAATCCTCAAGGAGAAGTATCACCTTTTCTAACCCAGACTCAAAGCCACACACTGTCCTTTCCATCACTAAAGCCAGCCCATATGTATGAGGAGAAACATTACATTCCTCCTCTGGAAGTCAAGAGTGTCCCAGGATTTACAGACAGATTTTTAAACTCGCACAATTGTGCAATTCCTCAGTGCCCACTGTGGGCCAGTCCCTCTGTACCTTAGTTTCCCTGTTTTGAGGATTGTGCAGCTCATATAGGTGAATCTAACACAAAGCATAGACATCAGTTGATATTGATTATTGATCATGCAACTCTGGAGCTAGAGAGGGTGGTTAATAATACTACTATTTTACAAAATAGAGCACAGGGAGATTCTGAGAGTTCTTGTATCCACTAAGCTAATTAGGGAAAAGGACACAACCAGAAAATAGTCTCTTAACCCAGTTGAAGGCTTGGCTGTTTTTGTCAAGAGAATTACTGCCAAGAGGAACACCAGGGCCAAATGGCAGTGGAGCTGGAGGAGGCCAGGCCTTAAAGCCAGAGGGGAGGGGAGGAAGCAGGAAGTCAGCTGGAAGACATTGGAAAACACAGACAGAGCCAATGAATTGGCCCCAATGCCCATGAGAATTTGGGGAGAGCCAGAGAGCGAGATACAGCCTCTAATTTGCAGACCAGGAATGAAGGATAGAAGCAGCCTCTGCTCTGGCACTCCAACTCAGGCCCTATCCCTGCCTGCCAGCCCTGGGGTCACAATGTCATCATGGCTTCTTATAGACCAGTGAGGGGCTTTTCTGGGGATCCTGTGGCACAGCTTTCTTGTCTGCTAGAATCTGCAGGCTTGTAGCATGGCCACCATCCTGTACTCAGGAAAACATGGAAAGACTGTACAGAACCATGTTCCAGACATACCTAAGAGGACATTCTGCCCAGTGCTCGAGTAGTATGACCTCAGAGGAATGTTTAGGGGCCTGCCTTCAGCAAAGACACAGCCTTGCTACCTCTAGGTTTGGGAGAGGACGCAAGAGGTCAGGATTGCCCAGTGGTGGCACCATCTGGTTACTTATCCCTGAGGTCCCAGTGTCCCCTGATGCACTTCTCCTCTCATCAGTCACTGCCTCATCATTTTGGCTGAGGGTAGGTCTTGGCAGGGAGCCATTCATCTGCAGCAAAGTGGGGCAAGTCTTGCCAGGTAGCGAGCAAATCCTTCCAACTTTTCAGTGTGAAAAGACTCACGTCTCCCATAAAGCATGCCCATGACACTTTCCTGGGGAGACGTCCTGCCCTTGGAGGCCACCATGAGTCCAGGTCTGCAGCCCACCTCTCAGGTTGTGTGTGTGCTCTGGGGGATTTAAAAGAATGAATTAATGGTTCCCTCTCTGGGTGGGACTGAACTATCTGATTGGCCAGTGGGGAAGAGTCATTTTCACCGAGGCCCTCTCTAGTGTCCCCTCCCAGAAGTTCTTCTTGCTGTGATCTCACCACCCACCCATCCAGGGGGAGTGCCTGTCCATCCCCACCAACCTAGGCACACCTCCAGGCCGGCCTCAACAAGAGTTCAGCAGACATGGGCTTACAAAACTTGGAAGGCTTCTCATGGATCACTGTCATGTGATTGCTCTGAGAACCTAGTCACCCTGTTGTGAGGAAGCCCAGGACACAGGTAGGGAGGAGCAGAGGATTCCTAGCCCATGACCATAGCTGAGTGCCCACTCAGCTAGCACCAACTTGTTGGCCATGTGGTGCATCATCCTGGAGGTAAAGTCCCCAGCTGCTGTTATAGGCCCAAGGAAAGGGACCAAAGGAACAGAGGCTTCCTGCCTCACAAACTCCTAAGAGGAGTCCAGATGGGCCTCCTCATGGCTTTGCTCCTGACCTAGGCAGTTACTGAGGTGGCTGGCTTCCAGTGATTTCCACCTCCTGGTATTCATACTTTTCCCTGTGTGTGCATGTGTGTGTGCATGTCTGTATATATGTGTATATGTGTATCGGTATGTATGTATAGGTTTTGAGTGTGTGTATACATGTATCATGTATATGTGTGCATGCATACCTGTGAATATCATGAGTTTTTAATGTGTGTATGTGGGTATGTCTATATGTATATCAATATGTATGTGAGTTTGCATGTGTGTGTGTGTTTTTGCGTAGCATGTGTGTTTATGCATGGGCATGTATGGGCAAGCTGGACCTAGTGATCTACTTCTAAAGAGTCAAATGTGACAAAGATGACAGAATGCCATTCCCAATTCTGAGGTATAAAAGTCTGGTACTTTGGTCCTGCTCTCACTCTCTTACCTTCCCAGCCTCCTCCTTTGGTGAACAAGGTGTCACAGCAAGGAACTAAGGCCTCAGCTTAACAGCCTGTGAGGAACCAGATCCTGTCCACAGCTGTGTGAAGCAGCTAGAGGCAGGTCCTTCCTCAGGCAAGCTTGGGGTGACCAGAGCCCAGCCAACATTGGCATTGCAGACTGTGAGAAACCCTGAAGAGGGGACCCTGCTAAGTTTTGTCCAGATTCCTGACCCACAAAAACTAAGATAATAATTGTTATTGTTTTAAGGCACAAAGTTTTGGATTAATGTGGTACATAACAATAGATAATTAAGAATAATTTTAGTACCTGTGTAGTTCTGCTACAATGAACACCCAAGACTGTGGAAGTAGGTGTGAAACTGGGCAGTGGATGAATGCCAAACAGATGTGCAGGAGCTTGATGGAGAAAACCTAAATTTCCTTGAACCAGACTGTTAGCAGAAATCTGGGTTTTAAGAACACTGCCAGTGAGAGCTCAAAGAGAACTGAGGGACACACCATAGGGAATTGGAGAAAGGGGGATCCTTGTTACATAGCATCAGAAAGCTTAGCAACAATGTCACCTGTAGCTATGTGGAATGCAGAACTTGTACGTAATGACCTGTGAGGTCCAGCTAAGAGATTTTTTTAAGTATGATATTCTTTCTAGTTTCTTCTTGCTGCTTATAGTAAAATATGAGAGGAGAAAGATAGAAATAAAGCCAATAGCATGACTGAACTATCTTTTGTTGAGACCTCAGAATGACCAAAGCATCAGAAGACTATTTACACACACAAAGAACCCTTTCAAGAGATTAAATATGTATCTCACAGTTCCTGTCAACTGAACAACAGGATCTCTAGAAAACTGAACGGGTTTTTCCTTTACCTGTTTCAGAGAACCCCAAGTTAGAGAAGGGACTATCACAAAAAGATTTGTGATTGTGTCTTTTGCCTAATGAAAGTTGTCCCAGTAAGATTCACAGAAGACCCAGGAAGTGTTTGAGAAAACCGTATCCATTAAAACACTGCCAGCTTGAGCTAAAAGGGACACTAACACTACAAAATCAAAAGAGGCCTCCAGACCAAAATTCTACTGGCAGGACACAGGCTGAGGGATGCTCAAAGATCTTCTATCTTTGATAAAAAAGTAAAGATGACTAAGGGGACAAAACCAAGAGACAGTAAGATAAAGCCAAGAGCCAGAGAAGTATTCCTATCTTTGAGAGCTAATCAAAGAACTTCTAACATTTACCCAAATGGATTCCAGAATTGCTATAGACCAATACCTCCTATTTTTCCTCCTTTTTAAACAGGAATTTCTATTTCTGTACCCCATGTCTGTACCTCCAATGTGTGCAAGGTGTGTAGGGATGGATAACTTGTATCTTTAGCAGCTTGTAAAGATAACTTGTATCTTCATGGATCTTCATGTCTAGGGAAGTTGGATTTAAATGATTACATCTGAGGACATCACCCACCTCGGACATCACTTAGATGACCAGATTCTCAACTTTATTCCGGTGTAGTAATGGGATGAGACTTTTGAAGACCTTGTAAGAGGAACAGAGGGAAGACTGTGGCAGGCAGCTTCTGAAATGGCTCCCTGTGGTCTCCATCTCCTGGTTGTGCAACCATATGCATGTGGTGAAGTTTTGACCAGCATGTTTCCCACTTTTTGTTTGTTCTCTGTCCACCCTGCATCCTCCTTCCATCATCCCACTTCCCAGGTTTGTACTCTGCAAGTTTTGACCTCAGGCTGTGTTTCTGAGATTAAGACATCACCTTAAAAAAGCCAGATGGAATTCCATACCAGACCTTTATCAGGTGAGTGAAGAGGCTTACCAAGGGGTCTCCGCCCTCTCCAGGGTTCCTAAAATGTCCTCAGCAGGAACCCAGGCCCTTCATTCCCATAGTTGAAGCAACTTCCCTTTTAAAATGTTTTAATCCTCACCCAAAAATATGTATATTGATTTTAGAGAAAGAGGAAGGGGAGAGAGAGAGAGAAAGAGAGAAACATCAATGTGAGACAACAACATTAATCAGTTGCCTCTCGTAAACTCCCCATCCAGGGATTGAACTAGCAACCTAGCTATGTGCCCTGATGGTGGTCAAACCTGTAACCCTCTGGTATACTGGATGATGCTCCAATCAACTAAGTCAACCAGCCATGGCCGGTTGAAGCCACTTTCTCATGTATGGTTAGTCCCCAAGCAACAAGTAAACACTCAGGAGCTGAAGACCATGGTAGCTCTGTCACACGTGATCTTGTGCAGGGATTCAGGGCCAAGCACCTGTCACATTGTGTTTCTTTCAGGACAATAAGGGCAAAAGAATAGCCAAGGAGGCCAGGAGAAAAAGGCCAAAGCCAGCTCACACCATGACCTTTGACCTGAGGATTCCAGGCAGCACTAGGACCATGACTGGCTGTCCGAAAGGAAACATGGGTATGATGCATGTTGTCAGTCTCGAGGGGGGCCCAACTGTCTGTTTTGGGAATCCTCCATGGGACACCAATGCAGGCTGCAGGTTGAGACAAGAGTCTTTAGAGTGTGACAAATAAAGAAAGACCAGCGAATATCCCTGCTGCCTCTGCACTGCTCCATGTGAGGGAAAGAAAGATGTACTCATCAGAGGCACTGGAGCCAGGTGGGGGGTGGGGGGGTGATCCTTTTGTTATGACAGCTTGGCCTGTATCCTGACTTACACATGTGGTTAGGATTTGTCAGTGGGGTAGAGGGGACAAGGGAGGGATTGAGTAGAGAAGAAAACCTTCAAAACAACTACTTTTATGGGTTGAATTATGCACCCTCAAAAAGATGTGACAGTCTTAACCCATATTACCTACAAGGGGGGATCCCCAAAATGGAATTTACTTATAAAAAACTGTGTATTTGTTCTTACATATTTAAACTTCAGTCACCTTCAAAGTATTGGTACTCTCCATTTGATGCAATGCACCCATGGAGACTTTTTTCCACTGTTCAAAATAGTTGTTGAACTTGTCTATTTTGATGCCTCTTAGTGTTTCTGCTGTTTTTTGTTTCACTTCTCCCACATTGACAAAATGTTTCCCTTTGAGGACTTTTTTCATCTAGAGGAAAAACTGTCACTTGGGGCACAGAGTGAATGGAGAGGGTAAGGCATGGGGGTCATGCCACTTTTGGTCAAAAACAGCTGAACACTCAGCACAGTGTGGGCAGGTGTGCCTGTGAATCACCCATCATGAAATGGGCATATGCATTGAAGAGTCTTCAAAAAAAATTCACTGAAAAAGAGCACAGCCTCTCACAACAACACCAGCTGGTACAGGTGATACAGGTGAGTTCCTAGAACACTCACTTAATAGGGAAGCCTGTACTACAAGGGGCCCATTATCCAGAAGATAATTTCCAGTTTTGGGGCCCTCCCTCTTACATATTGACCTTATTTGGAAATAGGGTCTTTGAACATGATCAAGCTAAGATGAAGGCACTACAGTGGGCTCTAATCTGGTATGACTGTCCTTATAAAAGCAGAAATTTGGAAACAGATATGAGGTAAACATGAAAGCAGAGATCATAGTGGTATATGTACCAGCCAAGGAACACCACAGGTCACCAACAAGCCGCAAGATCTGAAAATAGCCTTGCAACAAACTCTCCATCACAAACTGGAAGGAACTGGTACTGCTGACACCTTGACCCAGACTTCTAGTGTCCAGAACTATGAGATGATTATTACTGCCGTTTAAGCACCCAAGGTATGGCACTCTGTTACAGCAGTTCTGGGACACTTACAAGACTACCAAGTCAAGAATGTGCTTTAAGAAGCAGCAACTAAGCCCTCAAACTGTGCCAGTGATGGGCCACAGAGCAGAGGGAGGCCTTGCTTCACATCCCTCCCCCCAGACTACCTCTAGCCTGCATCCCATCTCCATAGGAGGGAATATAGGAAAATAGTCCATCTACACTGGGGACAACCCATTTTCAAAAGCTTTCTGTCCCACACTTTCCCCTTTATTTCTCACCCCTAAAGCATTTTGTAAGAAACATACTCCAAATGACCTTGAATCACTGGGCCTTGGCTCAGCACAAAGTTGTTTCTAAGTGTTTTATGTCCACTATAGGCTCCCTTTCCCAGAAAAAGGAAGTCATATTTAGCCATGAATAAACAGACTTGGCACCAGGCAGGTTAGTACTGCACAAATCCCTTGAAAGCATGCTGACTTCATAGTCCTGGGCTCAGCTTTATTTTCAGACTCTCCTGCTGAGACGAGATGAGCCTGCCTTGGGCCACCTAACCTCAGAATTCCTGCCAGCCAGCCTCTGGGCCTGCCCACTTCCTTCCTCCCAGCCCCAATGATATGGCCTGCACGGCCCAGAACAGAAGTATAGGACATGAGACCTAGGCATGGCCTGATCAGAGGTTGATACAGGATGATCACAGTCCAGTCATACAATCATGCAGGGTGATCAAGGCCCAATCATACAATCATACAGGTAATCGGGACCCAATCACACAATTACACAGGGTAATCAGGGACCAATCATACAATTATAAAGGGTGTTTGGGCCAGATCATACAAAAGAATGAAGAACAGGAGCTATAGAGTCATGGGCATGCCACTCAACCTCTGTAAATCTGAGTACCCATTTACAAAGCAGGACCACTGATTACCCCTTGCAATGGCTGTTGTAAGAATTCAGTAATTCAGTACATGCAAATAGCTTGCCACCATGCCTGGCATGGAACACATGTTCAGTAAAAGGGTACTAACATTACTACTGGGAGGTCACATGAAAACTTATTAATAAGAGCACAGGGAGTGTTTTCAATCTCTACAGACTAGTGCTGTTTCTGGCATGTGGCAAAAATGCCTTTTCTATCTATTGAATTTTTAAAAATGAATGAGTGAGGGACTTCCAGCCAAGATGAAGGCATAGGTAGATACACTTTGCCTCCTTGTACAAGTAAAAGAGGGACAACAACAAATTTAAAAACAAAAAATAACCACAACTGCCAGAAAATTGAGCTGTATGGAAGTCTGACAACTAAGGAGTTAAAGAAGAAACATTCATTCAGATTGGTAGGAGGGGCACAGACAGGCAGGCAGCTAGGGTGGAGAGGACATGTGTCAAGGTGGCAGCTGATGGACCAGGGCAGGCAAGGCTGTGGCTGGTGGACCAGTGGTCCCACATTTTGATATGGATAAAACAGGAGGAACAACTGAAGAGTGAGACACTCCGTGCAAACCAGGGTTCCAGTGTAGGGAAATAAAGCCTCCAAATCTCTGGCTGTAAAAATATGTAGGGGTTGTGGAAGCTGGAGAAGCTCCCAGCCTCACAGGAGAGTTTGTTGGAGAAATCTACAGGGTCCTAGAATATACACAAACTCACCCACCCAGGAATCAACACCAGAAGGGCACAATTTGCTTGTGGAGAAGTGACTAAATGTCAGCCCAAAGCCAAGCAAGCTGTATTGTTCCACCTTGGATCCTTCCCTCACACACAGTACCACAGTGCAGAGACTTGGGTTGCACCTCTCAGCAAATACCTAAGGCTCTGCTCTTTACAATATATCAGGCACTCAAAAATAAAAAAAAATGTGGTTCAAATGAAAGAACAGATAAAAGCTCCAGAAAAAATACAAGTAATCAATGAAGAGATAGCCAACCTATTAGATGCACAGTTCAAAACACTGGTAATCAGGATGCTTACAAAAATTGTTGAGTATGGTCACAAAATAGAGGAAAAAGTGAAGTCTATGCCAAGTGAAATAAAAAAAATATACAGGGAACCAAGAGTGAAAGGAAGGAAACCAGGAATCAAGTCAACGATTTGGATCAGAAAGAAGAAATAAACATTCAGTGAAAACAGAATGAAGAAAAAGAATTCAAAAAAATGAGGAAAGATTTAGTAATCTCCAGGACAACTTTAAATGTTCCAACATCAGAATCATAGGGGTTTCAGAAGAAGAGTAAGAGTAAGAAATGGGAAACTTATTTGAAAAAATAATGAAGAACTTCCCCAGTCTGGCAAAGGAAATAGACTACCATGAAGTCCAGGAAGCTCAGAGAGTCCCAAAGAAATTGGAACCAAGGAAGCACACACCAAGGCACATCAGAATTATATTACTCATGATTTAAGAGAAGAAGAGAATCTTAAAAGCAGCAAAAGAAAAGGAGGCAGTTACCTACAAAGGAGTTCCCATTAGGCTATCAGCTGATTTCCCAAAAGAAACCTTGCAAGCAAGAAGGGGTTGGAAAAAAGTATTCAAAGTCATGAAAGGCAAGGAGGTACATCCAAAATTACTCTATCCAGCAAAGCTATTATTTAGAATGGAAGGGCAGATGAAGTACTTCCCAGGTAAGGTTAAGTTAAAAGGGTTCATCATCACCAAGCCCTTATGATATGAAATGTTAAAGGGACTTATCTAAGAAAAAGAAGGTGATCAAAAATATGAACAGTAAAATGACAACAAACTCACAACTATTAACAACTGAACCTAAAAAATACAAAAACTAAGCAAACAACTAGAATATGAACAGAATCACAGAAATGGAGATAACATGGAGTGTTATCAATGGGGAGGGGGAGGAGGGAGAAAGGGAAAAAAGGTATGGGGAATAAGAAGCATAAATGGTAGGTACAAAATAGACAGGGGAAGGTAAAGAATTGTATAAGAAATGGAGAGGCCAAAGAACTTATATGTACGACCCATGGACATGAACTAAGGGAGGGAATGCTGGTGGTAGGGGTGCAGGGCAGAGGGGAGTAAAGGGGAGAACAAAATGGGACACCTGTAATAGCATAATCAATAAAATATATTTAAATAAATAATGAATAAATGAATGATTGAATGAATGAGGGTAAAAAAGCTTCTGTCTCTAAATATTTAACAGCAATCCAGGTTACTTATGCTTTTTCTTCCTTTGTGAAATGTTATTTCTTTGATCTTCATCAGACAGATTTTTATCTTCTATCAACAGGCAACATTAAATGTTTCCTTTTTTTTCCATTTATTGTGGATGTCTTGTGGAGGGAGTTGTCTCTGAGCTATCAGACAAGAGCTTCCCAAGAGCTGCTGTCCCACAGCTTCCAACCCACTGGGATGGACAATAAAATAAATAAATAAAAACAGTGATTTCAGGTGAGTCTGCCATGACCGGTTATACAGTATTTTTCAAAGATGGCTGAATGATATCCACATTCCACTGGGTCTTCTGCAGTGAGGCCTTGCCAGTCCCCATCCAGTGGACTAATACCCTTCAGTGGAATCTGGGCTGGTGTCAGTGACTTGCTCATCCAATTCCTTCCAAGGCAAGTCATAAGTAGGCTTACAGCTATCTATTTTGGAATACCGGTCCTTGGGACCCAACTTCCATGCTATGAGAAGCCCAAGCCATGTGGAGCGGTCATGTGTGGATGCTCCAGCAAAACCCCCTATATGCTGACAGCTAACCAACATCTTTGCCAGACATGTGGACGAAAGCATTATCTCAGTCAGCCACTCCACACAGCCCTCACATGTTTTCAGGCCTAGACACCATCTAATTGCAACTGCATCAGAAACCCCAAGTGAGGAAAGCTGGGCCTAGTCCTGTCAGTTCAACACCAAGGAAGAGAATAAAGGTGTGCTGTTCTATGCCATGAAGCTTTACTTCAGATGCTTTTTAAGGCAGCAATAGACCAGCAGAACAGTGGAGAAGGCAACCAACAGGATGAAAAGACAATGAGAACAGAGTTTGGCCATGTGGGAGAAGGGAATGTGTACCTGAAAAGGCAACATAAAAACTGAGATGTGCGTGATGGAAAGCTAGACATGCACAGGTCAGAGGTAGAGAGTGGGAGCAGGTGGCAGAAGCTGGACACAAGGTAACTGGCATGGAGAGTGGACAATACAGAAGGGACAGGAGTTTTCTAGGAAGGCATTCTAAATGCAATGTTTGAAGCAGGTACTGACATGGCCTGGCTCTGCCCAGAGTGTCCTCTACCCTGGCTGGTCTGTCCCTTGAAGAAGGGATTTGCATGGGAATGGGAAAGGAAAATGATGCAAGGGGGCAGATCAGGTGATTGGATGGTGGCTCCTCTTCCCCTCAGGGAAAAATATCTCTGCCATTGGCTGCTCCCCACCCCACCTCTCTTAGGACAGTCCCTGTGTGGGGCCCCTGCAGGTGGAGGCCTGACATGTGGAATGACCTCACCAGACCTTCACCAAGTCCTGTGACCATAGCTTCCTGGGAGGAAGGACCACATGGAATGTAGTCCTGACTTATTTTAAGAGAAATAAACTTTCTTGCTGGTGAAGTTCTTCCATGGAGAATGGCAAGCACAGAATATTCAGCCTGAGCTCTCCACAAGCCTGACCATGTCCCATGCTGCAACAGCTGATGTCAGGGTTTCAGCAACAAAGGAGATTGCACAAATGTTTACTCAAGAAGAGCTTATCTCCTTAACAAAATGTTTGGGAGTCTCCTTTCCAGAATAGTGACTTCCAAACTTTTCTGTGAACCCAGAGAAATGCATGTCACATGATAGCCCACATACAGGACATGTGGGCCCTACCAAGGAGCAGAAGTCTCCCTCAGTGTGCTTCCCCACTGTGCTCTTCCACACACTGAAATGAAACACATAAGCTCATCACATCCCAGTCAGGTCTCTCAACCAAGTTTAAAAGCCTGTTCCAGAAGCTCCTGTGATAGAGATAAAAGCTGAGAAGGGAGTCCTCCGGCCTCAGAGTGGCAGGCCTGCTGTTTACCATGTCATGGGACAAGGGTCCTCTCTTTTTTGGCCCCAGGCAGAGTAAAGAGATAACAATGTCCTTGCTCCAGGAACCAAGCTAGTGTGATCCAACTGAACAGGAGGTATGTGAAGTTTTCTGAGACCAGCACCATCCCACATGCTTGACCCCACTTGGAGCTTGAGCCACCTTCATCCTTGAAAATTGGGAGCCATGTCTCTCCCAGTTCTGCCTTTATGATTCAGCCTTTCTTGGGGAACTTTCATATGAGAAATGAGCATTTCACCTAACAACATCCACTTACAAATTTCCAATGTGGCAATTGGGGCTAAATTTTTTAATAAGAACTAACTGCCTTCTAGATTTCTAGGCAGTGCTTTCTCACAAAATTTTCCCTGGAGACGATTCAGCAAGTGCATGTCAGCTAAATGTTTTCCAGATCTTTTTCTGCAATATTTAATGTTCTCTTGCTCCCCAGATTACTTTTTAAAAAAAACATTGAAAAGCAAAGGACATCACCCTAGCTGGTGTGACTCAGTGGATTGAGCACTGGCCTGTGAACCGAAAGGTCGCCAGTTCAATTCCCAGTCAGGGCATGTGCCTGGATTGTGGCCAGTTTCCAGCTGGAGGTGTTTATGAGGGGCAAGTGATTGGTTATTTCTCTCACACATCAATGTTTCTCTCCCTCTCTTTCTCCCTCCCTTCCCCGCTCTCTAAAAATAAATACAATATTTTAAAAAACAAAAAATAATGGACATCTTGCAACCAAAATATATGGAAGAATGATTTTTTAATTTCAAAAATATATTTTATATATCTGAAAACTTTATTTCATTCTTCAAAAAAAGAAAACAAATTTTAGCCACATAATACACACATATGCATTAAATTCCACAAATACCTCTTTCCCAATTGTTTGGCTTACATTTTTTGCCTTTATAAAACTGACCTATTTATTTTTATTTTTATTTATTGATTTTAGAAAGAGAGAGGAAGGGACAGAGAGAGAAAGAAACACTGATTTGTTCTTCCACTTATTCATGCATTTATTTGTTAATTCCTATATGTGCCCTGACTGGAGATCAAACACACAACCTTGGTATATTGAGACAGTGCTCAAATCAACTAAGCTGTGTGGCCAGAGCTAAACTGAATTGTTTTCACAATCCTTAGCACTAACAGCTATAGAATTTCAATTCACTAAATATACTGTGCACTTGAAGGAAAGATGTACTTATAAAATCAAGACAGTTGAGATTACAAGATATCTATCAAAAAACATATAAACATATAATACATGAGCCCAGGTTCTTCTCCTAAATAGGAGCAAAATGAAGAGTTGCTGAATAAATCTGCTGTTTTCCTACAGCAGATCCTTGTAAGACCTGACCCCTGGGTAGTGGAGATACAGACAATGCAGGTGTTAAGCTCAAGAAGTTAGAAGACGGAGAGGTACAGAGGGTAGGGTGATGGAGATGCCACACCTGAGATGCTCACCTGGACCACAGTGAGACTATCCCCTTTTTCAACACAGCAATTCCCTCTTGGAGAGGAGCTAACATTTATATAAACAGTAAAGTCCAATGTCCTAAATGACACTTGTGAAACAAGGAGGACCAGGCCTGCTCCTATCAAGTACAGAGTTACCACATTCAACTGCCATTCATGGTATGAGTTAGGAAACTGTTATAAGCAGTATTCCAATCAAGTTCTTACCAATGACTTTGGTCCAGAAAGACTAACCAAAAAACAAAAAACAAAACTGGCATGATATCCACTATGATAGACATTCATGGCAGGGTTCTTGGAAGGAGCTCTGTCCCAGTCACCTATAAGCATGACAAAATCCATAGCCTCTCGTCTGTCCTTCTCAAGAAATTTGTATGAGCAATGGCTACTCAGCAAGCTTTCTAGTCCTGTCCTCCACCCCAAAAGGCAGAGTTATGCAAGGCTGCCAGCCTGTGTTTGCTAAACCCATGAGTGCTCATCCTGCCCAAGGCATCAGCAACAGAAAGACACTGGTGGAAGCCAAGGGACAATTTGTCTTGCCCAGAAACAGAGCTTAATATGTGGCTCGGGCTCTACTAAAAAGAAGACAGTCTCCAGAAAATAAAATAACAGGTGAAATAAATAGCAAAGGTAAAAAATAATGTGCATGGACAGTAGAACAGTTGGATTAATAACAGTGCATTAACTTAATGCCATGATAACAATTATAAGAAGCCATAATTCAAAATAAGCAGAAAGACTCTGCACTTAGAAAAGCACATAGAATAATTCAAGTAAGAAATTATACCAAATATGCAAATTAAAACCACAATGAGATACCACTTTGCACTAATCAAAATGGCCACCATAAACAAATCAACAAGCAACAGTACTGGCCAGGTTGTGGAGAAAAGGGAACCCTAGTGCACTGTTGGTGGAATTGCAGACTGGTGCAGTCACTGTGGAAAACGGTATGGAATTTCCTCAGAAAACTAAAAATGGAACTGCCTTTTGACCTGGCAATTCCACTGCTGCGACTATACCCTAAGAACCCTGAAATACCTATTCAAAAGAACCTATGCACTCCAATGTTCATAGCAGTACAATTTATAATAGCCAAGTGCTAGAAGCAATCTAAGTTCCAATCAGCAAATGAATGGATTAAAAAAAAAACTGTGGTACATTTACACAATGGACCACTATGCAGCAGAAAGAAAGAAGGAGCTCCTACCCTTTGCGACAGCATGAATGGAACTGGAGAGCATTATTCTGAGTGAAATAAGCCAGGCCATGAAAGACAAATACCATATGATCTCAATTGTAAGTGGGACCTAATCAACAAAACAAACAAGCAAGCAAAATATAACTGGACATTGAAATAAAGAACAAGCTGACTGTTACCAGAGGGGAGAAGGAAGAGGGATAATGTGGGAAGGTTGTCAAGGAAAATGTATGAAGGACACATGGACAAAAACAAAGGAGAATAGGACTGAATGTGGACAGTTGGGGAGAGTGGGGTGGGAGAGAGTTGTGAGGGGAAAATGGAGACAACTGTACTCGAACCAGAGACCCTTTGGTTTGTAGTCCAGCACTCAGTCCACTGAGCCACACCAGCCATGGCCTAATTTTTAATGTTATTCTCTCTTTTAACTTTTTTTAGAAGCACAACAGTCACGCTGAATTGCACAAAGTGAATTAAGAGTACAACACTACTGCTCCCTCCCAGGTGCTGCTCCCACCCCAGCCCTCCAGGCCAAGTCGACCCTGTCCTGATGACAGTGTGGGCATCTCCTAGGCATCAGTAGATGCTACCCAACAGTTCTCCACCTGCTTGTTTCAGCACATACCCAACTAGCAGGGTAGGGGCATTCAGCTGCTCCACACTCTCACCAATACTTGGTCTTGTCAGTGGTTTTTCACTTTGCTAATTTGGTGGCTGTGACTAATGCAGTTAAACACTTTGTTATGTGCTTATGGACATCTGGGTTTCCTATTTGAGAAAGTGTCCGTTTTTCTTTTGAGTTTTTGTGTCATTGAATTGTAGAAGTTCTTCATACATTTGGGATACAAGCCCTTTGCCTGATCTACCTACTGCAAATATCTTCTCCCATAGAGTGAGTAGTTTTTTCATCCTTGTAATGTTAACCTTTTGCAGAACAGAAATGTTTAATCCTGAGTCTTATTTATTAACTTTTCCCTTTTATGCAAATTTTGTGTCCTGTTTAAGAAATATTTGCCTCTAAATGTCATGAAGATGTTCTCCTATTTTTGTTTAAAATCTTATTGTTTTTGTCTTTCACATTGATGACTACAGTTCATTGTGAGTATTGCGAAGTGAAGCAAGAGTTGAGATCAATTCTGTTCTATGTGTGTATAATTGAATAAGTACTACTTGGTCGGAGAAACAAGTTTTCCCTTTGTACCATGGTGTCTATTTGTGCATAAATCAGCTCCAAGACTCTTTATTGTATTGTACTGGTCAGCTGTCTCCCTGCAGACGCCACACAGTCTGCACCCTCCAGCTTCCTGACAGGTCTGTCTCTGGCGGCATGATTGTTCCTTTTCTTCTTCTTAATGATCATGTTGGCCTTTTCTTTGAGCTTTTGAATTTCCTACATTTTAGAATTAGTTCGTCAACTTCCAAAAAAAAAAAAACCCTGCTTTTTGAGTGAGGTGGGGTCCCACTTCATGTGCTTAAAAACTATTTGTATTCCTTGTCTGAACTATTTATTACTGTTTTATTCCTTTTCCTTTTGGGGTAGTAGTTCTTTATAAATTAAGAAAATTAGTCCTTTGTCTACAATTTGAATTGCAAAGATTTTCCCAGATTTGTTTTTTTTTTATTTGGCTTATTCTGTGTAGTGCACTCATTTTTTATTTTTATGTGTGTCAGTTTTTTTTTATGGTTTTTAGATTTTGTATCTTTCTTAGAAAGGCCTTCCTCCCTCCAAGATTATTGTCACAACTATTTAAAAGCCTCAGTGAGAATTCACAACATGCATACTGAGAAGAGAGTGATCTTATGCTAGAACGATGGAATTATGAATATTTTTCTATCATAAGTTTCCTTTAGCATTGTTATGTGCTTTCACATATGGTGATATCAGATGAGATCAGGTGTGTTCAGGGTGATATGGCAGTAGACCACATTTGGTGATATCATTTTAAAATCAATATCATGGTCAGAGCACATTATCAGTGCTTCTGAAATGATCTAAAACTGCATCACTGCTTCTGGTATGGACTTTGCATGACTTAAACTAAGATAAGCCTGAGACCTTTCACCTGAATGGGCCACCACATATTAGAGGAACCTCAGCCAGGGACAGTTGCCATGATGCTTTTTCTTAAATTGATGAAATAAGGGGTCTGAGCTGCAGCAAGCAATGCCTACTAACTCTCCACATCCTCCTTCCCTCCTAGCAGGTGCCATATGCAGTTTATGTTGTAAGTTTTTTGCACTAGGCCCCACAAATTTTATATGCATCAGGTGTGCAATACCTAGACTCAGTCACTTTGTCCAAGAAGAACCAAATAGCATCTAGTACTGATACCAAACTCTCACAATAATTTACATATATGTTACCATTTGTAGATGGCCACTAGGTCAACTCAGAACCAAAATCATTCCTGCAACACGTTACAAAACTAGGTAGTGGAAGTTTGCGGGAAATTGGGCTCAATTCTAGCTCGTATTTAGTCATACAAGACCTAAGCAATGAGCTGAGTGGCCACCCCGGGGGTAAGCCCATGCAGCCTCACCAAAGGCCTAACTAGCCTCCGCTGCTCACCAGCTACAGGGATATGAGCTGGGCCTCCAAATGGTTAATCCAGAGGGGTGGCCTCACCTGCAGTTCCTGGGCAATCAGGCCTGACTGCTACATATGAGAGGACCCCATGCTGGCCTATGCCTGCTACCTAGGCAGTTGCCACCTCCATGGGAACCTCAGGGCTGAGCTGCCCTCCCATCCAGCCAGCCCCACATAGCCTTGTGGGGACTGTCCCAATATCAGAGTAAGGCCTGAGTGCAGTGACATTCTCAGGGTTTTTCCAAGAAAAGCTGCTGGGCCTTGCCTGGGGAAATTACAGAGCAGTCTCTGGGTGGCCCTGACTTCTGACAGCTTTGCATTTTCTGCCCCTGACTGCTCACCACACACTTCTCACCACTTCCTGCTCTCTCCAGCAGCACAGAAATTGTTTCTTTTATTTCAGCTCTGGCTCCAGTAATGAAGAAAAGAAAGCAAGACCCCAGGCAGTGGTCACCCAGCACTCTCAGAGGGTGCCCTCTGTTTCCCACCTTCATATGTAAATGGAGTTAGAGAATTGTTCAGGTGCAATTCAGGGCATGTAATAGTGAACTATCAGAATATCCCAAGGCTCCAAGCTGTAGGAAAGAGAAATATACTCAGTGTCTCCTTAGGGGTTTACTAAGGAAACTCAAAATTCTAAGCCTTCTGTATTCCTTTTCAAATGACATGAAACCCTCACACCGTTGCAGAGACCCTAAAGTTTACAGTCAAGTAAAATGTAAATGTTAAATATCAATGTTCAGTTTGTCCCAAATCATTTGCACAAGTCACTTTTCTGACAAAAGAATAGTTCTCTGTTTTCAAACCAGAGACATATTTGATGAATTTAAATTTTTAAAATGTTTCCTTGTTCATTTAATGTGTAAATTCTAGAGTAATTGTGCCCTTTTGTAAATTTCAGCATAACAAGGGCTAAAACAGGGATCATTTCTGGCACTGAGGATGGGAAAGAGCAGCTAGATAACCACATGTGGAGAAACAGCCAGACACAGACATGATGAAGCTCTGTGTCATTTCTCCTGGTCCATGAGTGCCAGCTAAAAATGAAAGCAGTGAAAGGAAGTATGTAGAAACAACTGTAAGAGCAATGTGGAAAGTGGACTTGTCCAGTTCTTACTGAAAAAGGAAGACAGGCATCTGCAAGGAAGAAAGAGAAGGTCCCCACCTGGAAAGGCCACATGGAGCTGGTGCTCCCTGAATGGAATTGGAGGAGGAGTCTGGAACCAACATTGCAGGAGGCAGTTGTGAGAGAGGATGTTGCAAGAAGACAACTGAAATGGCAAAGCACTACATGTGAAGACAGGTGAATTCTGTAAGTATAAAAAAGACTATGTTTCAGATCTTTCAAAGTGGGTAGAGTGGAGCCAATTACTCTTAAAGCACAGAAAGGGCAGGTGGTATCAAAATCAGGAAAAAGCTACTCTTAACATTCCTTGGGCCACAAGTGGCCGAATGGCCACCATTCTACAGGGATGGGATTATTCCTGGAGAGGGAGACTGTGGATATGGGAAGAGTGTAGATTTGAGAACATGGCCATTGGCTTCCATGAGATATGAGTGGCTGGAGCAAGTGATACCTTTGAAGAAGATGCTATGGAGCATGTCTGTGACATATTCAGCACAGGCATTGGGAGAACCTGAGAGGCAGGCCTGAGGAACACAAGCTCATGAGACCCTTGGCTACAGCTGTTCTAAGCACCCAGAGCCCATTCCTGGGAGAAAGCTGGAAGTTTGTGGACTCCCATGGAAACACTGACCTCCCAGTTTACCAAATGGTAAAGCCTGCCTTTGAGGGACAAATGATCCCATGAGGACATGTCTGATCTCATCCATTCAATTGGTCATTAATTAATAACTCTCTGACACTTTTGCATGTACAGCACTGCCAGTGATATTAAGGAATCTGCCAGCAAGGGATAAAAGTCATGCAAATGGACATTAGAGAACAAGGAGGGAGTTTTCCTATTCCAATTTGCAACCAGAATTCAAAAGTTGGCTTTTGTATATGTCAGGAGTGTCAAGACTAGAGCCCTGCTGCTCAGGAATGTGGTGTGTAGATGCAGCATCACCTGGCATGGCACAGCAGGGACCTGAGCCAAAGGGTGATCCAGCATCACCTGTCCCAGGGCCCTCCTGAGCTCCCAAACTGGTCTGCCATCATCTGATTAGGCTGTTCACTATTATTCAGACACTTTGTGGGAGAGCAGGGATGGTACTTTCTGCAAAACCTGCTCTGGAGTATCCCCACAGTGGACTCAGTGAGGACATCCTGGAGTCAAAGCCATTGTCCTAAGCAGTGGTACTGGTGCCATGAGCTCCCAATCCAGGCTCTGCTCCCATCAGCCCTGGCCCCAGCGCAGAGCCCCATGCCCACACAGGCTCTTCTGTGGCAGCTGTGGAAAATGATCAAGCTAAGGACAGCAGTGCTATGCCTCAGCATTCCACTCCTAGGCCCACTTCTGTATTTGCAGTATGGATGTAGATGAGACTAATAATGCAAACTGATGATACATCTCTGGGCAATGGGTTCAGCAATCACAGGCAGCTGGGTATGTTACTCTTGGGCAAATAGGAGAAAGACAGAGGGGCCAGCCCCCAACGGCCCAATGGGAGGATACAGTCCTTAGCTCCTAGGCTCTGTTGAATTTGACAAATGCAACTTACTGATAATATAACACATGCCATCTCAAAATAGCTTTCTCCATATTTGGGACCTGTGGCCATGGCTCCCAGTCCCCAGAGAGCCTGAGGATTCAGCTTAACCTGTCTGATTTCCTGCCCTTTCCTCAATTGTACAAGCCAGTGTCATTTCAACCAGTAACAACTTTTGGCACCCAATTATCCTAAAGTGCCAAATGTAAAAATCCTAAATCTCTGAAGTTACTTTAACTTTCTCCACCTTAATTTTAGACTATGAGTGACCAGTGCGCATTTTGAGGGGGAATGAGAGCATATGACTACTGTTCATGTGCTGTGTTTGGGAAACTAAGGAACTGCAGCTGCCTCCATATCCGTATGGATCCCATTCCTCACTGACTTGATCCATAATGATCTGGGCTGTGGCGGGGGTGGGGGCAGGGGAAGGGTGGGTGGGCTTGTGGGCACAAGGCTCTTATCTTAACATCCCACTGCAGTCACCAATCCAGGTACATGTGAATTTCAGGACACTTGTGAGCTGCATTCCATCCACACTCTATTCCACGGTTAGATGGTTAGATTGTTAGAGCCCAGTCAAACCATCTCCTGTGGACAGATATATATGCTACCTCCTAGACTTGCTGAGTCAGAACCTCCCAGGCTGAGGCCCAGCATCTGAGTTTTCACAAACCTCCAAATGGTGTAACTCTCGCTAAACTGAAAAGACCACCGGCCTCCATCGCCCCTCTTTCATCCTCCATATGATTCTGTAACTCAGGTTTCTTATACCCCAGAGGGCAGACAATTAGCTGAGGCTCAGAGTCAGTTTTCTCCAGGGAAGCAGAGCTAATAGAACATGTATATGGAGAGAAAGAGATGTATCATAAGGTATAGGCTTACATGGTTATGAAGGCTGGCAAGTCCAGAATCTGCAGTGAGGACTGGCAGGCTGCAGCCCCAGGAGAGACATTGGTTCAGGAAGAGTCTGGAAGCCATCTGCTGGAGAATTCCCTCTAACTTAGGGGAGGTCAGTCGTTTTGTTCTCTTCAGGCCCTCAACTGATTTGATGGGACCCACTCACACTGGGAGGACTATCTACTTTATACTGTCTATTAATTTAAATATTAATCTCATCCAAAAACACCCTCACAGAAACAGCCAGAATAATTTTGGGGCAAATATGCAGGCACCTAGGCCCAGGGAGGTTGACACTCAAAATTAACCATCACAGCTGTCCACACATCTGGGCAGCAGGGTAGCTGGGACTGGAAGGTGAGCAAATTGGCCTAGCAGCTGCTCCCCACAACACCACCAGGAGCTATGCATGAAAGTTGGACCCTTTCTTCCAGGTCACATGGTGGCAAAGAGGCACATCTTTGTTGTCCCCCAGGCCTCTCTGCCTTGTGCCAGCAGTACAGTCATGCCCTGGCTCTCTATCCCTCCCTCTCTGAGCATCTGCTCCCCTGCAACATTGGTCTGCCCCCAAATGGGGACCTTCGGGCATCTTGGAACCCCCAGGGAATGGTGAGCTCTTTCTGCTCCCAGTTTCCCACGCTGCACATTCCACTCCATTACAGATCACTGGGAAGGCTGGGAGACTAGAGAGATAACCAAGACTGAGACGCATGAGTTGAAGGAAAAAGCCAGCTCCTAAGAGCTGGGCATCACCAGAGAGTGACTCAGGTGCTAAGTCATCTAAGTGATAGGCAAATTTCTCTGCAAGCCTGCAAGGTAGACTTCAAGACTCCAAGAATTTAAAATGTAGCCAGTGGTTGATGGTTTTCTTCATAGCTGAGAGAACACCATGACATGTCACAAAGGACACTAATAGAAACCGGGCCGAATGGAACTAAAATCTGGTGACTTTTTTGTTTTTTAAATCCTCACCCAAGGACATATTTATTGATTTTAGAGAGAAAGAAACATTGATTGATTGCCTTTCATTGGCACTCCAACTGGGACCAAACATGCAACCTAGGTATATGCCCTGACTGGGAATCAAACCCACAGCCTTTCAGGACAACACTCCAGCCAACTGAGCCACACTGGCCAGGGCATGAATTCCTTTTTTTTGTAAGTACACAGTTATGGTTGGTTATGAGTTCAAATTAGTCTCAGGGGGATCTGAGGACCTGCTCACAATTTAACAAATAGGAAATATTTGAGAAACTGAGATTGTCCAAGGATAGGCCTGCTCTCTCTCCAGCTGAGGAATTCAATCCTATAGAAGGGAGTCTGGAACAAAGGGTCCAAACTGGAGCTAGGAGCTGATTTGCCTCTTGTTTGCATAAAATTGCACAAAGCCATCCAGCAGCTTCTGCCCTCACTGAAGTAAAGAACCCTGGACTCCAGAGTGCTATGCCTGGAGCAAGGTTGACTATAGAATCTTAGGTGATTAGGTTGTTCAGGTCCCAACTTGGAAAAGACAACACACTGAAGAAACTGTAAGCCCTCAGAGGCTGTCCTACGGAGGGAGCAGGGCAGAGCAGGCTCCACAGACATTCCCTCATTCTATCCCACCATTTGGGGCATACAGCTCCCTTTCTTTAGTTGGTACAGAGTGGACTATACATGAGAACACCCTATTTCAAAGTCACCATTCTCCACACCCACCTGAGTCTTAACTTCCCCAAAACATTTACCCACAGTGAGCTTTACTACAAGTACACGCTCATGTCCAGTGCTGCCTGTCAGCCCTCATTCAGCCTCTCACCCAGCAAGCTCTGAAATCTTTCATACAAATTCCACCCACCTGACTTCCTTTCATATATCAAGCCTGAGTACCCTCCCCTTCTCTGTCGTTCCCAGAGGCCCTGGTAGGCAAGTGTGGCTCCTGAGGCAGATGCAGACAGAGCCATGAGGTCAGGAGAAACATACAAGAACTTCTCTCTCATTTTTATGCCTTCTCATATGAATGAGAAACGTACTCAAAAAGGGGTTTACAGATGGGTATGCAACCCAACCAGAACCATTTTGGGCTTGTGTAATGTCCCTCCACCACACTGTCACCTTCCCACAGCTCCTGTGACCAGGACAAACCACCCCATGTTTTGTCAAGGTTTAGTGGCACTGTATGTCCATTCCAACCCATTCCCATGTTTGCCTTAAACCTGCATGTGAGGGGCAATTTGTCCTCAAAACTTGGAGCCCTGACCTAGGCTACAGGCTGGAGTCTAGTCTTGCTGCTACCCTGGACCAGGCTCAGACTCTCCACACATCAGCCTTGTACCAAGGAGCTCAAAAGAATGCCAGATGGAGCATCCTGTGACCACTGCTTGTTATCAAAGTTATTTTACACAGAAAACAGATTTTCAAAATGCATGCCATGCTAGACTCTAGGTATGTGTGTGCCTATCTATCAGTGGATCAATCATCAACCTAAGCATCTATCTAGATGTATCAGCTATGTGAGAGGCCCTTCCTTGTTTGTTCCCAGGGCACTTCTAGATGCTCCTTGGAAGGAAGGCTGGGGGGCAAGGGGGGTGACTTTTCCATATTCCATTGGAGAATATCTGTGAGGAGATCACGCCTCACTCTCCATAACCAAAATAAAGGCATTCTGGGCTTTCTCTCTCTTTTTCAGTGTCCTCTGATATGAGCTTACACATTATACACCAAAAAAGGTTAAAACAATTTATTCAAGGTGATAACCCCTTGATAACCCCAAGGTGATGCCACTTAATAACCACCCAGCACATAATAGTGCATCCAGACAGTCAGTATCCCTGCCCTCCTGAGGGTGGGCAGTTGACTGACCATGTCCCATGGTGAGCCCTGAGTACCTCCAGGACTACAGACAGTCCAGAAAGACTTTTACTCCTGGCCCACACAGAATCCTGTCCTTAAATCCCTTCCCATCCTGCTGCCTGCCCACAGCCTTTCTTACCTGGAAAACAGCACCCCAGCCCTGTCATAGGAAATGGAAAAAGGGTGGAAGGAAAATCCACTCCTAGTGACAACTCACCCTCTCCACCTCTCAGAACCTTATGAAAAGGGAAATTGATGCATCTATGACTATTTCCAATGGTTTGGTTTCTACCCAAAACTCACATCAGATCTGCACCCAGATGTTCCTCACCTCCTGCTGGCACAGCTTTAATCTCCCATCATGGGTACCCCCAAGGGCACCCTGCCTACTTGCATATGCCTGTCCTGTGTGTTTTTCACAATGAGTTCCTGGAAGCTGGGCTGGGTGTTGGGGGTCAGTTAAGAGAGGGAGCCAGTTTCTCACAAGCTGTGTGCCCACTCCTGACTCTGTACCTTTCCTTTTCTGTTTCCCTCCCCACAGCTTTCTCTCTCCACACCACCCTCCTTCTGTCCAAGTTCTCTATTTGTCTCCAAATTTCAGTTTTTGGCCTTTCACTCCATTAATTCTCTGAATCATGAGGAAGTGAGCCCAGTTTCATCTCTCCAACTCAGATTCATCCCATTTCTTTTCAACTTTCTACATTTCCATCCCTGTTTTAAAAATTCAACCACACTTCTCATTGCTCAATGCCACAGCTTTTCACTGGAGCCCCTTTCTGCATTTGTATCAGGCCATGCCGTGCCACCACTCATTTGATGCCACTATTTTTTCATCCATTTTGACTATACATTTCCACACAAGGAACTGACCAAAGAACACCTGCAACTCCACCCAAAGGCCTGTAGAATCCTTGAGCATTTTTCTGGTGGTTTTAAATGTGCAGAACTGACCAGTTAGGTCCGCCAGTGGCATATCTATCTTCCCTGTTTCAGTGGCCAACATGGCCACAAGCACAAACAGGCCTGCTGAGATGAAAACCTGTTGTTCTCCAGGAAGTATGGCATGTATTACATCTCTGTTTTTCCTCTCTGCAATCTAGACACAAGTCTCTAGCTTTGGACACAAGTTTTATTTTATTCTTCAACTCAAAAGCCCCAGTGATGTCCATTTGACCCCAGGGTGAAGTTTCAGACTCCCAGGCCTGAAGTGGTCAGTGGACTCCTTGGTCCACTGGCTACTAATGTGAAGTGTGGCCCACTATCTCCAAAGAAGAGGTTGAATAAGTAATAACCTACTGTTATTATTATTAATTTGTATTTTTACTTCACTCTTTTATAAGCACATCTTGTTGCCTCAGTGAGCTTGAAGTTCCTAGTATCCAGACCCCACATCCTCATTTATAGCATGTACCAAACAGCATGAAGCACACAGTGAAATTTCCAGGTGCCTGTTGAACTGGATACTGGGTTTATAAATATTTGACAATCCGTGGCCAACTTCAGAGGATGACCCAAGAGGATTCATAAAATGACTGTAAAGTCAGCTTTTGGCAGCATCTTCCCACAATATTCCATTTGGTTGATAGAACCATGAAACCAAAGAGAAATTAATGATCCAGGAGAACCATCCAGGTGCAGACACTCCCTTCTCTGGGCAGGAAGGAAGCTGTCACCAAGACAAGAAAAAGGTCAAAACTAGAAAAGTATTTAAAGCAATGGCAATTTAAGATCAATCCCTTTCCATTATTTTCACTTTGTGTTTTCTGACCTGCACAGTGACAGGAAGACCTGGAGGTCTTTGAATGCTCTACAAAAGACCAAAACATAGATTTGGTCTATGTGAACCTCTTAAACTTTCAGGATCTGAATTTTATCCCTTGTCATTTTCTGCTTTCTTCACTGTAGATAAAAACAGCTAGTTATCTCAGAAGTAGAGGAGCGTTTCTTAGCCTCTTCACAAATAGTAACTGTGTCCTGGGTTACCTGAGACATGTTTTCTACAACTGCTTTTGATGGCTAGTTGTAGAGGTCTTCAGTTTCACAGGGCTAGGTGGTGAAATTTTTCTGATCTTTTGAAGGACTGAAAGAGATTTGCTGCTACAGTAATTTGAGGAAGATTTTTAAAAATCTTGGTGGAATGTATGGATGAATGGAAGAAGGGTTAGATGGATGGGTGAGTGGATGGATGGGTAGATAAATATGTGGGTGGATGGGTGCATGAGGAAGGCAGATAAAAGGCAAAGAAGAATAAGGAAAGAAACAGGGAGAGAAGAGAGGGGAGGAGAAGAAAGGAATGAAGATCAGATAGTTTGGTTACATTCATGGTTAAACTTACTTGATCTTGGCTCACTGGCCCATCCCAGCCAATACAGTATCCATGCAGTTAGCAATATTTCCCTCCCTCTATCAGCACAATAAAGTCAGCCCTGGAAGGGCTGTTCCCAGAAGGGGAGTTCCGGCCAAGATGGAGGCATAGGTAGATACACTGTGCCTCCTCGCACAACCAAAATAAGTACAACAACAATTTAGAAACAAAAAAAAAGCCAACCAGTATTGACATAAAATTGAACTATGTGGAAGTCCGACAACCAAGGAGTTAAAATAGACACATTCATCCAGACCAGTAAGAGGGGCAGAGTTGGACAGCCAGGCAGAGAGGGGTCGCAGCAAAAAAAGTGGAGACCCCAGGCACTCAAGGCAGTGGCGGGCAGACCCAACCAGATGGTAGATTGTGGAGTAGCACAGCACACAAGGTGGCTGGTGGTTCGGGTGGCCCCACATTTGTGCTCAGATAAACCGGGCGAAACTGGGGACTGAGACAGACTGCACAACATGGGGTCCCAGCACGGGAAAATAAAGCCTCAAAACACTGATTAAAAACAACTGTGGGGGTTGAGGTGCTGGGAGAGACCCACAGGGGCCTAGAATATACACAAGCCCACCCACCCAGGAATCAGCACCAGAAGGGCCCAGTTTGCTTGGGAGAAGTGGTGGAAGGGACTGAAATCCAGCAGAGAGTAGAGCAAGCAGCATTGTTCCCTCTCTGACTCCTGCCCCACCTACAACGTCACAACCCAGCAACTGCTTTGACCTGCCCTGGTGAACACCTAAGCCTCTGCCCCTCACTACATAACGGGTGTGTCAAGACAAAAAAAGAAATGGCCCAAATGAAAAAACATATCAAAGCCCCAGAACAAATACAACTAAGTGACAACGAGATAGCCAACCTATCAGATGCACAATTCAAAGCACTGGTGATCAGGATGCTCACGGAATTGGTGGAATTTGGTTGCAAATTAGATGAAAAAGTAAAGGTCACATAAGTGAAATAAAGGAAAGTGTACAGGGAACCAATAGTGATGGGAAGGAAACTGGGACTCAAATCAATGCAGTGGACCAGAAGGAAGGAAGAAACAACCAAACAGAAAAGAATGAAGAAACAAGAATTCAGAAAAATGAGATGTTGGAACACAACATCTGAATTATAGGGGTACCAGAAGGGGAAGAGCAACAAGTGAAAAAGTTATTTGAACAAATAATAAAGGAAAACTTCCCCAATGTGGCAAAGGAAATAGACTTCCAGGAAGTCCAGGAAGCTCAGAGAGTCCTAAAGAAATTGGACCCAAGGAGGAACACACCAAAGCACATCATAATCACATTAGCCAAGATTAAAATGAAGGAGAGAATCCTAGAAGCAGCAAGAGACAAAGAGACAGTAACCTATAAAGGAGTTCCCATCAGACTGTCAGCTGATTTCTCCAAAGAGACCTTGCAGGCAAGAAAGGGCTGGAAAAAAGTATTCCAAGTCATGAAAGGCAAGGACCTACATCCCAGATTGCTCTATCCAGCAAAGCTCTCATTTGGAATGGAAGGGCAGATAAAGTGCTTCTCAGATAAGGTCAAGTTAAAGGAGTTCATCATCACCAAGCCCTTATGATATGAAATGTTAAAAGGACTTATCTAAGAAAAAGAAGATAAAAAACATATACAGTAAAATGATAGCAAACCCACAGTTATTAACAACCACACCTAAAACAAAAACAAAAACAAACTAAGCAAACAACTAGAACAGGAACAAAAACACAGAAATAGAGATCACGTGGAGGGTTAGCAACAGGGGAGTGGGAGGAGGAGAGATGGGGGAAAAGTAGAGAGAATAAGTAGCATAGATGGTAGGTAGAAAATAGACAGGCAGAGGGCAAGAATAGTATGGGAAATGTAAAAGCTAAAGAAGTTCTAAGTATGACACATGGACATAAATTAAAGGGGGGAATGTGGGTGGGAGAGGGTGTGCAGCATAGAGGGGAGTAAAGGGGGGAAAATGGGACAACTGTAATAATATAATCAATAAAATATATTTTTAAAAAAGTCAGCCCTGAACTCAGTTCTTAGAGTTGCTTTTTTCATAACTCATTAGTAGTTTGAATTCACAAGTCCTGTGGTTTTACACCTAGCTACAGAGGTCAATATTTACAGAATGCTAACAAAGCCATACACTCATGGAATATCTCCCAGCCAAATCTCAAATCCCAGATAAATATAGGACTAACTTTGAGCATAACCTGCAGGCCCAAACAATTTCAGTGATGACAAAGCCTAGACCAATTGGTCTTCAAAGGAAAAAAATTAAGTAGACTCCTACTTGAAAGCAATTTTACAACATAGAGCTTTTAAAATGCTTAAATATGTTGACTGTATAATCCCCTCTCTAGGAATATATCCTAAGAAAATCATCTGGAATACTAAGATTTATATTTTTAAAAGTTCACCTTAGAATTTGCCATAGTAACTTATATTAAAGATAATCTCAGCCTTGGCTGGCGTAGCTCAGTGGATTGAGCGAGGGCTGTGAACCAAAGTGTTGCAGGTTCGATTCCCAGTCAGGGCACATGCCTGGGTTGCAGGCCATGACCCTCAGCAACCGCACATTGATGTTTCTCTCTCTCTCTATCTCCCTCCTTTCCCTCTCTAAAAACAAATAAATAAAACCTTTAAAAAACAGATAATCTAAATATTCAATAATAGGGGATTATTGTATAAATTATAGTACATAAAATGATGGTGTATAACACCATCGTTAAAAATACTGTTTACAAAGAAATCTGATGTCATCAGTAAATAATTATCATACAATTTATTGTTTAAAAGAGAAAACATCAAAAATAATTATCTACAATAATTAAGTAAAATTACTATAATAAACTCTGAAGCACACCAACAATAAGAATAATAATGGGTTATCTCTTAGCAGAATTAGAATAATTTTTACTTTTCCCTGTATACTTTTCTATATTTTAAATCTTGCACAGAGACAGATTTTTTTAATGAAAGTAATACATCACCTTATAATCAGAAAAATAGAAGAGTGAAAGATGAAAACGCAACAGTTTTGCATGCTCTTTACTTCCCAGAGGAAAACCTGGTAAGTGCCCTGGTTTTCAGTTGTCTGTGATCACCTGTGACTGAGCATTTATTCTCATACATCATAAACTTTGGATAACGCCAGTGGACGTCCAGTTGAAAAGTCATGTTAGCCTCTTGTCTTAATGTCTGATATTTACATTTAGTATTTTACTTATTTTAGTGGTTACCTTTGGAAGCCTAAGAACATTTTTAAATGTTTATTCTTTTTCCATTAGCTTTCCAAAGTAACTCCTGATATTTTACTTTATAAGATAAGAATAACATCTCTCTGACTTCCTCAGTTCTCCTTTTTTTTTTAACTTAGACTTTGTTGAAGTTCTTAACATTTGTCATTTTACTTCAGTGACAAGTAACCACTTGCTTACTTATGATTTCTAACAATGGGAAACAAGCATTGCTTATATAATGATAACTATAGAACATGATTCATTCTGTGCTCAGTGGTAATATACTTGGGGGACATCTGTCTCTAAGAGCACATACTATGCGCTGCCAACCAGAAACAACATTCCTGGCACTGAGGCCAACTTCTCCTTTCTTCAAGCTCTTTATGACTTAACTTCATGTTACTTTTAAATATGTTTCATGTTTTCACCATAATTTTGTCAGGGAGCTTGTTGTTTTACTCTGTTTTTAGTTACCTGATTTTCTTTTTCCTTGTGATGTTTGCTCTGATCATAGTCTCAGAATTGTTCCAGGCTCTGAATCACTATTTCTTCTATACTGGGCCCTTCTCAAGGTCCTGGGCATCTCTTTCCCAGACCTTTCATTCAAGGATTCTTCAAAATAAAGTTCCACTGAGCTCGACCTGGGAGATGGGGCTGCTTGGGAGATGTCCTTCTTAAGATCCTGGGCAAGAATAGTGGCTCCTCTCCAGGAAGCTTTGCAGATGGAAAGGGGCCTGGGACCTGCACACAGGATTCTCATTCTATATACAAAGGGGGGACCTCCTTCCCAAGGATATCACAGGCTCCAGTGACACTTGTTTTGTCTTTGCCCGCCCCCCTTCTCAGTGATACTAGGAGGTGTGGAGGGCTGGCACCAAGTTCCACCAGCACACTTTCAACTCTCCCTCCACCCAGCACACACCACACAGATAGCCCAGGGATGGGTTTGGGAGCATCATGTAGCCCTGCTCTGCTGGGCCTTGCATCTCTGTTTCTACCAGTCACCACATGTGACCACCCATAATAGGATGGCTTTGGGCACGTTAGTGGTAGCAGCTGAATGCTGTCTATTAGTCGCCTTTCCTGCAGCTGTGGCAGCAAGTCCCTCCTTGAGGAGTGCCTGGGGTACATCCCAGAGTCATAGCAGCTTTCAATACCAAACATGTCTTCATGGTAATAGTGATGGTTCCAGGAAAAGTCCTGCATCAGTGACTTCACTGACCAAGTAAGAATGGGACCCAAGAAAACATGGCAATTTGCTCATAGCATCACCACCCGGACAGTGACATTGTCGTGGACCTGGAGGAGAGGTATTTGCTGTGGGGGAATCACTCTCGGGATGGGACAGTGTTCTCAATCAGAAGAACCACAGTCCCAGCATCTCAGCTCCATGGCACTGGAGCTCACAGAGGTGGCAGGTGGGAAAGCCAATGGCTCCCCTCAGAAAACCCTGTGATTAGAAGACACACAACCCCCAGGGGTGGCACAATTCAGAATTCCAAATGTGAATCAGTCTCCAGAGCATGGGGACAGGACCACAGAACAACTCTAGTCTTCCCAACTTAGGATGAATTCCCAACACGACCTGGTCCTTCCTTGGGAAAGAGGATGAAAATGTCAGCTCCCCAAGGTGAGTTTCTGCAGGCAAAGGCACCTCCAGCCGGGTGGCAGGAGAGGGCAGCAAGTATCCAGCTGAATATCCTATAAGCCTCTGCACAGGGTCAGCTTAGTGGGAATTAAAGGGATTGCATGGAGTTAGGAGCAGGAGCAAGCCACATTTTTACTATCCAGTCAGAAAGCAATGACACTCTTGAGGCTGGTGTAGATCTCGGTGAACAAAACAGTGCCTTCTTTTCCCTACAGGTCAGGAACTGGACCCAGCACACCAGGGACCACTCCCTCAGTGCTTCAGGGCCTGTCCCCACCCAGCCCAAGTTGTCGAGTTCCTGTGTCTCACGCAAAGCCAAGCCATCAGAGAACACTCTCAGAACCCCAAAACAAGCCATGTCCCTGCACACACAGGCCCCAAGCCCCCTTAACAGATCCAGTGTTCTACCCAGCTAGGCACAACGCCTCTGAGGCACTGGAGCCCCAAGGTGTAGAGCCAAGACCCCATGACCCACAGACCCCTGACCTCACAGAGGGACAGGGCACAACAGATCTGATTGGGGACACAAAAAGTCCTCACAGATACCCAATGTCCAGGAGAAACCTCATGTGCCCACTCACTTTCTCTCTGTGGGTGTAGGCAGGCATGGGGGAGAAAGCAAACCAAGAAGACAGATATATGTTTAATTCCATAATGAAATCTCCAGATCAGGTGAGATAAAAAAAAAAGGATTTTTTTTGGTGCAGGGAAATAATGCATAAAAGCATGTACACCATGCATGTCTGCCTTTACTTGGGGTAGTTGCCTTATGGCTGTGGTGGACACTGAAAGCTATTCCTTGGTGTTTGGGAAGGGGAGGCCTGGCCCAGCTCTCACAGAAGGACAGGGATAGCTTGAGCTATCTCCAGGGCCTAGAGATCACAAGACCCTGGAGGACCCCAGCCTGGGGCTTGGTTTCACCCAGAGTCTATTCAAGGTAGTCTCATGATCTAAAAAGGTAAGCCCAACCAGACACTGACTGCTGCTCTCAGGCCCCTCTCCTTCCCTAGCTGTTGGCCTGATCCAGAGCCCTGACAGGACTTTTAGAACAGAATGTCAGCATTTCATGGTGTCTGAAGTGCTGTAAAGCACGAGGATCTGGTCCTCAATCAGTAACTTAGAGGATATGCTCTTGGCATTCTCTGGATACCACCTTGTCCCTGCCAAAGCACAGCAGAAGCTGCCAGTCCCACAAGGTGGGCAAGTGGCTTCATCTCCCAAGCTTCCTGGGCCCTGTTCAATTGCCAACAGATATGCTGCCCAGCAGAGGACTAACCACCTTGCCTAAGGCTTTATTATGCAAGAACACTAACAGTTTCCACATGAACAAGATTTTTCTTCTTTAAAACAAATGCTGTGGGGGAAACAATGAATACCGTGTTATTTCCTAGGCCTTATTTTCAAATACTTCATTTTCTTCAACATAAGACCCAGAAAAGTAACTTGTCTTCCCTGAAGAACTGGTATGGATTTTTTTTTAATTAAGAACTAGCACTTTCAGAAAACCCTTAGGTGCCGAGAAATTAGAGTCAAATGTTAACTCAATTCCAGCATCCACTTTATCTCAGGTTCCATCACCCACTTTATTACTAAAGTTGCCCAATTTCTCTGATTTTATTTGAACTTCTTGTGTGATCTGCCAAGGCACCAGCAACCACTTTGAAAGCAGGGGGAAGATTAAAAGTAAATTAGCAAATAGGCCTGGCACCATGCTCCATCATCACAAGCCTGTAGAGAGCTGACCAGAGAGTAGCGGGGGAGGAACTGCCGACACCTAGGCAAAGTGTCCCCTGACCACCCAAGGAAGAGTTTGGTCTTTGGATCTGGAGAAAGGGTCTTAGTAGGGAGTACCAGGGTTCTGCTCTCTATTGATGTGAGCACCCCAAATAAAGCACCCCAAAATTTAGTGTCTGGAATCAAACCATTTTCTGATTTCTCATGGTTTAGAGAAGGGCTCAGCAGGCTGACTCGGGTATTGGGCCTTAAGTGTCTCCATGAAGTGGCTGAGCACAAAGGCCTGCTCAGGGTTCTGTCATGTTGTCTCAGGCCTCTCCCTGAGCTCATGCCAACGCTCCAGTTTGTGCTTCCTCTGACCATGGCATCAAGAGGTGGAAGGACTTCCTGTGTGTTGGCTCAGGGCTCCAGCGAGTGCTGGTCCTTGGTGGGGTGAGAAGTGCAGGGAGCAAATTTGGGGTTAGGGGAGTAGGTGGACAGAGACCTCACCACTTGTTGGAAGGGCTGCTGCAGGACAGATGGGCATATCTTAAAGGTGCACAGCCCCTCCATGGGCTGCACAGGTCTCCTGGCTCCAACCAGAACTGGAAGGTAGACAGGCACACCATAGGCGGATTTTGTCTCCCTCTATCCAGGGTACACGTGCTGCCCATCAGAGCATGACTCTACAGAGAGGCAGTTCTGGAAGAAAAAAGTGCTACATGGACCTCTCTCCAGCCTCACCAGCCCTCACCCTCAGGCCAAGTACATGCCAGGCTACTGGCTGGAACCTCTGCACCTAAGAGAAAGGGACTGCCCACAGGCACTGTAGTCCCCTCCTGTGCCAGGAGCCTGTTTAGCTTTGGCTTTCCTAGGAACAATGGGAAACTAGAATATAATTAACCTCTGGCTCTGATGCTGAAAGGACAGCACAGTGTGTGCTTTCTCATTTAAAAAAAAATTTCAAGTTACAACTCTCAAACCCATGCCTTTTGCTGAATCAGCTGGAAATAATACCTTTAGAGGGCTACACCAGTTTGTGAGTTAACAATGTGTGGTGGGTGAGAGTGAGTGAATGGGTTTGCATGGGCCATGGCAAGGACGCCCTATAGAGAAGAGCCTGCACTTCCTCAAGAACCTGGTCTGCCAGGGGTCTGTGCCCTTTTTGGGAGTTTCGAAGGCCTCTGATCCACCTCAGTCTGCCCTGGACGTCCCTAGAGCCTCTGCCTCAGCTTCTGAGACACATTACAGACATAACCAAGGCCAGGCCACTCTGGCAGGCTGCCCCTTCCCAACCCAAACCAGAGCCAGCCTGCCTGCCCACACAGGCCACTCCCAGCATTTCCCAGAGCTTGAGGCCCAGAGCAAAGACTAAATCTTTTCCAGCTCTGAATCCCACAGAGACAATGGTAAAATGCAGGAACCATGCTAAAATATAGGTGACCTTTCTGTACCTCCTAGGCATTTCCATCTCCAAGTTCCACCTCTGAAAGATAACATTTGCTAATATGCCTGTTACATCAACTCTCTAGAACCTCCTTGGGAGGTTGGAGGTAGGAGAACACAGAAGACTTGAATGAGGAGCCAGGAGCCACACAAAGCTGGCTGCATTGGGGTCCAAGGCATGTGGTGTGGTGCAGAACACGACATACTACTTCCTTAACTTTGGCTACTTGGGGTTTCTCTGCCCAGGTCCCTGAGCACAGGGCTTTACCACATGTAAACCATATACATATCACAATGTGCTGATGACAAATACTTCTGAGCAGTACTAATTTCTATTGGGTCTTTTCTTACACTGATCAGGGATAGTCATCGTGTGGCCTCTGGGAGCCACTCAGGATTCCAGGCACCCAGCAGGCAGCTGGGATTCTAGTCCCAGCAGAGTAGTGGGCTGTTCCTGTCCCCAACTCTCAGACAAGGAAGCTGAGCTGAGCTAAGCAACTGCTGGACACTGAGTCAGCCCATCTCCTGCCTGGGCTGCCTGCCCTACTGACTCTGCAGGACAAGGACTACATGCTTAACCTGCCTTTTGTGACTCATACCTGCTGCTTTCACTTGGAGTATGTAGACTCATTCCACCCATGGTTATTAGCACACCAGAGCTGAGCTGCTATGAGGCACATACATCATGGGCCAAAAAAATCCAGATTCCAACAATGATGTGCATGGGATCCACCTGAGGGACTTTACTGTGCAGAGGATGTTAACAAAAGGGTGTATCTTTCTGTGTCCTTTGGCCCACCTCTGGACTGGAGGCAGGGGCTCTCCCCTGGGTCCCCCCACTGAGCTGCCTCCAGACCCTTTAGGCAGCCAGCACTGGGCCAGACTTCTTCACTTGCCTCCAGAGAGGCCAGAAACCAACACTCATAAACATAGCCTTTGTGCTGGAGGCCCCTGGTGTCCTGTGACCCACAAAAGCCCCTGATGCACTGCAGCCTTCCCCAAGACCCTGAGGAAGATGCCAGTGCTGAGCTACCAGGAAAGCCATCAACCAAAAGTGGTAAGGCTGCCCCACCAGCACCCCTACCAACCCTGCCTATCACTAAAGCCACCCAGTTCTGGAGGCAGAATGAAGGATGTAAAATGCTTTCTGCACTGGCTCTTCCTTCTTCTTAAAGTTACCAGGGACACGCAGCCCCTCCCAGCGGTGTAGGCTGTGTCTCAGCAAGAAAGGGATTTCAGAGAGGCCAGGATGGTGAAGGGACCCACAGAAATGCATATGTAACGTATCTTGTGAGCTGCAGAGTGGAGCAATTGAACTCTCTCAGAAGAATTGAAAATGGCCTTATCAAAAAATAGCAACATAACACTCTTCTAGTTGATCACAATGTTTTTTTTTCAGCCTGGTAACCAACACTTCCTCTAAGTTGTCCCTGCCTCTCCTGGACTTGATATTCAACTCTGTTCACCCCTTCATAGACCCTTTGCAAATATATTTCTTATACACATAAGAGTAAGCTTTCATGAGATACAGTTGGGAATGCATCCACCAAATTCCTTTGATCATCTGGACTGAAAATGCATTAAACATGTCCTGTGTCCTCCACCACCCCCCACCCCGCAAATTCACAGGTTGACGCCCCAGACAGGGTGATATTTGGATGTGGGGCCTTTAGGAGGTTATTAGATTTAGATGAGTCTGTGCAAATGGGGCTCTCATCATGAGATTAGTGTCCTTACAGGAAGAGGAAGAGACCAGAACTCTCTCTGCCATGTGAGGACCGTGAGAAGGCAGTCAACTATAAGCCAGGAAGAGAGCCCTCTCTAGAACCTGAGTGAGTGTGCCAGCACTCTGATCTCAGACTTCCAGGCTCCAGAGCTGTGAGAGATGAATGCTTGTTGTTTAAGCCTCTGGCCTATGGTGAGACTAAGACAGGACCAGAGACCCAGCAGGGGACCTCATTCTACCTTCATGCTGCCATCTCACAGCAATGACTGCATTGCCTTCCTGCAGACAAGCACATTTCTTGTGTTGCGGAGCCATACCACAGTTCCCAACGCAGGGGAGAACCTGTGTGGATGCCTTCAGAGGCATTCATCTCTAAATAACTCACTTTGAGGCAGGGCCCTATGGCTCATCCAGACACCCCTGGATGTCCCCTTCATTCTCCAAGGAACCTGTTGTAGGAACCTCTCATGGCCATTACCATGGGCAGAGTTGTTAGCAAGCCAGCTAAATTCTCCCAAGCTCCATTCTGTGTTATGAAAACAATCCTACTGCTTCTGATATTGTGTAAAAACATCTAACAAATGGCACATTCTGAGCAGAAAGAAAAGATAGTAGAAATCTTAAAAAGAAGAAGTGATTAAAATTTATCTGCTGAAATCAATTAGTAAATCCTTTAAATTGACAGGCAAAGGTCCCATGAAGCCTTCTTGCATGTTCCTGCTCTTCACCAATGCTAACCACAGCACCCTGCTGAATGGGGCTGCTGGGAAACCATGGGTTTTGTACCATCAGGACCCATGCACTACCCAGACACCTCTGGTGTCTGAGAGCACATGCTCTCTCACCTTGGCCCTCACAGGGCAAACTCCATTGGCCTCTGAGCAAGGGCTGGGATGGGGATTTAAAGGACATAGGCTCTCAAACTGGTCTTTGTTTCACACAGACTCTGCTGACATGGCCTTACACCTGACCTGCCCTCAGGACCACCCCTGAGGTAGCCATGCCCCTCATCATTTTAAAAACATAACTAGATCACTGAGGCCAACTTTCCAAGCAGTGCTTTGCAATCCAAAGTTCACATTCAACTCCCTCCCCCATCCCCAGGGATTCCAGTAGGTTTCTGGGAGGGGGCCTGGGCATTTCTTAAAAACCTCTCCAGATGACACAAATATATAGGCAGAAGTGAGAACCAAAACAAAATAGTTAACTGAATTTAAACTTAAATTTAGTGGGAGGGCAGTCCATGAAATTTGGTGATGTAACAATGACTAAGTGGATGAAAAGAAAAATGCCTCATCAGTAAGAGCACCTCGAAGGTAATCACAACCTGGGTGTACAGGGACTTCTCTTAGATGGACTTCCTCCCTCCACCTCCCTGCTGAGTCTAAGCTGTGCCTTCTTGACAGGAATATTCTACAAATGAGGCAAGAGTGCAAACCTAAGAGCCTTGCCCTTAGACCCCTGGAGGCGTATGAGATGCCCAGAGGTTGTACCTGCTGCATAACTTGTTGGGTGGTGATGATGGCCAAGCCTTTCCCATGGCCCTGCCTTTGGAGCTAGCTGTGTGTACTCTCACAGTTTAACACTTCTCATAACGCAGGATGGACCAGGGCACTCCTCTAACAGTTAACCTGGCCACCACCAGTCACCAAGATGAAACGACCAGCAGGAAGTTGGATGTCCCACCTGCGTGTCATGACCACCTTGTGCCCACCTCAGCAGCTCTGCCTCCCCAGCAGTCATCTGCAGCTTTTTGGCTATGAAGTGTATTTAATTTAGCCCAGCGAATAAATTCACACCAGCACAGCCTGCGCTAAAGGCCTCCTGTGGGGCCCTGACTAGATCTGCCCTGGTGGAAGTCAGGCGGCCAGGCGTCCTCACTAGACATTTAGGGGCCAGGGCTTCTGCACCCTCCAGCAGGGCCCACAATTGTTATGTAAACACAGAGGCACAGTGCCAGGCGGCTCCCCATCTGCTCCACGGCACACTTCTTGCCTGCCGCGTGCTCTTGGGGCACTAATCATTTTCCATCCTCTTAGGTGAAAACTTGGAAAACGTAAGGGCTCTCAATCTCCCTTTCATTTGCAAACGAGTCATTTCAGCTAAGCATGGCCCCTATTCTTCTCCCACATTTGTGTTTGTGAAAAGACCCGTCTCAAATTTCTGGAGCTGGAGCAGCTGCTGCTGAGGCCTCTTTTCACTTAGCCCAGGCCCCCCAGCCCTCTGCTCCTCCCTCTCCTGGGCCCTTTTGTCTCTGGCAAAGCAAGCCCCCCTTCTGACCCCTGGCCAACTCGGAGCCTCCTCTTTTGTCAGCGTCCCCAGACAAGTTTCACCCTAAATCAAGCATTGTTTGGGCTCCTGAGGCCAGCACGTGCCCATATCCCCTAATCTTTTAATTTCACCCCAGGAAAAAGCAGCTGTTAGTGATACCCAGCTGTCACAAGCCTGCTGCTGCTGGGAGAACAATGACAGAGAAAGAGGGAGGCTGCAGCCTACAGAAATACATACACATCCCCTCTCTTTCTTCTTCCTGAGGGTGGTGGCTTTCTTTTTGCAACAGTTGGCAGCACGTGCTGTGAAATGCTGCCCTGATAGAAGAGCACCCCCAACATACTCCACTTTTGTCCAAACCTGTTCGCTGCCCCACACCCTTTGGTTTGCACTTGGGCTCATTTGAGAACCAAACCTTCCATTCCAGAGATCCCTGGCGTGTGTCATTATCCCTTTGCTGCAAAAATGATCATCTGGCAAATTACCGGGTGAGACCCAGATGACAGACAGAGGCTGCAGGCTCTGTGTGCGCCCCAGGCTGGTGTTCTCCTGAGCCTGCTCTGTGGCATTAATGCTTTTCGGGAGTGGCTGCAATAAGTCTGAAGTGGGGCCAGGATCCCTCACACGTGTGACCAGAGGGCAAGAGGATCCCCACACACAGCGCTGAGGCCCATCAAAGATAGCCCAGTGCTCTGAGGGGCCCCCACAAAGGCATCCTCCACTTGGTCCTCTGGAGGACTTTCTCTGGACATGCCTGTGCCCTAGTGGCTTGAGGCTCTGAGGAATAAGGGTTCAAGAGATCTGCTGATGCCCAGAGCTACCAGGTCACCTACCTTGGCCTCAGTGCCCCACTGTGAAAACACGTTTTAGAGAGACTCTCCACAGCAGTGCTGTCCCATCAAACTTCCTGTGATAATGAAATGTTCTCTCTACATTGACACCAGAGACACTGAGCACTGAGAAACTAGTTTTTTAATTTTATTTCAATTAACTTAAATGTAAGTGGACATGTGTGGCCAGTGCCTACTGTGTTGGGCAGCAGAGTTGTGGTTCTCAAACATGACGTCACTTGAGAAACAGAGAAAACAAAAGCCTGAGTCCTGCTTCCTAAGGTCTGTTTCATTCTCTGTGCAGTCTAAGTAAGGTGATCTATAAAACTCCCTAGGGGTTCTGAGAGGACTGGGTGCTCTGTTTGAGATGATCTTGCAGTGAGTCCAGGCTCTGCAGAGATGAATGATACATTTGAAAGGCACATGCCTAATTCAGCCACAAACAGAGCTCTCTAATATGCAGAGATATGACCCAGTTTTGAGGTTCTTGACAGGCCCTCCCTTTTGTCCCTTCTCTACTTCTTGTGGCCAAGGTTTCAGACCTATCCGAACAATAAACTTACAAACAAAACAGTGTCAGTGCACAGCAAATGAACACCCAGAGGTGACCCGTGCAGCCACCAGCAGTGTGAGTTCCTCTTCACCCACTCTTTCACCTGGTGGGGAATTGAAAGCTACATGCAGAAACCTGACCCTGGCCAGAGCATATGGTGTGCTGCACACCTGCTTGTGAGACACCTGCTGGGCCTCTCAGGGGTGTTTGACAGCTGGTTGAGGTGCCCCAGGCCACAGGCAAGTGTCTGATTCATTTGCATATTTGACTCACCCACGTGCCTGGACTATGGGCAGCTCTGACAAGGCAAGTCATTGCTTTTAAGATCAGCAAATCTGAAGAAAGCTGTGCACTCAGACAACAAAGCTGGCAGGCGTCTAGGACACGTGCTCCGGCCTTCATGGGGCAGGCACACACACATGCTCACACATGCACCAAAGAGAACTGCTGCCCACAAACTGTATGTCATGGTTTAGGAACCTGTGGAGGTCAATGCTTAGCCATTGAGAGGACAGTGGCTAGTGTCTCAGCTCCTGTGACCTGTGTCCTACAGAATCTCCCCAGGAAAGCTGAGTATAGCAACATTTTAATAATTCAGGATGGGGTACTAGTACTTTCTGTGTTTCGACTTCTCCTTCTCAAGTAAAGAATCCCTCTATATTAGGTCCATCTCTATAGCTGAACTATAAGGACAAAAGACACAGATTAGTAACATCACCATATGCTGCTTTTTCCTGATGGTGGCGATTGCACACCATGGCTGAGCCTTTAAATGGCTGCAGAAGAAGCTGATTCTTTCTGTCCTGCAATAGCTGTGCTCCTTCTCTTGCCCATGTTTCCCTGGGCTTCACAAACCAATAATAAGAAGGCTGGAAGGACTGGGAAAAAGTAATGGCTCCTCTTCCTGCAGGACCTGGCCCTCAACCCAGAAAGAGCCAAAAGTGAGTCCAGTCAGTAGGCACTTTGGTCACCCACCACTGCTGTCATCTCCTCTCAGGGGTGAACTAAGAACTCAGCACAGCCTCCATCCCACCTCAGGCACTTGGGGCCATCTGTACAGGCACAGAACAGCCAGGCACTGGATTGAGGTGGGGCTTGAAAAAACACAGAAGATGGCCATGTGTCGACCTGACTAGAGGAGGGGGACACCCCATAAAATATTGTGACACTGGAGACCAGGCTGCTGTGAAGGTGGTAGAGCAACGCACCAGAGCATCAGGCCTGCATTCCTGCCACCACAGGCCAAGCCCTTCGAGCTGGAGATATTGAGACTCTCCTCTCTGGTTGCCAGCAGAGGAGGAGAGGTAACAGGCAGGCACATTGTAAGGCCATTAGCAGAGAACAATGGGGAACTGAAAGGGTAATCCAGTGAATAGAAGAAAGAAAGTTGGCTTGTGCCAGCCACAGGCAGGGGAGGGGGACTCATTATTCCAGACAGCAGCAGATGGAGGTTGGCCTGGTTGCTGGGCAGAACTCAGGGCTGCCTGGTGGGGGAAGGGCAAGAGCTGACAGTGGCACTGGAGACCCCTTCAATAATAGCAGCTGCCCTTCCTCCCAAAGCACTGGGAGTAAAGAAAAAAGCAGTGTCTTCAGCAGGTTGGTTTCAGTTCAACCTATGTACCCCCATTGCCCACCTCCAGGAACCTTCATGACCATGAGCATCTTCACTCAGCTAAGACCCTCGACACTGGGCCAGCTGGGCCTCTGAGTACAGGGACAGTGTGCTTGAGAAGGGCATTCTTCTGCCCTAAGCTTTGCTTTCACCTCCACACAAGTCCTTTCAACTTACCAAGTCATGTTTATGTTGACATAGAGGCAGGGCCAGCCACTGCACATCGTGCCACTGCTTGGGAAATGCTGGTGAAAAGCATGCAGAAGACATGTACACCAGGCAGTGAGCATACTGGGGACGTGCACACTGGAGGCATGCTCACTGGCCCAGCCCCTCCAGCTCCTGTGACATCTGCAGGCCTGGGCATCAAGTGGCCCTCCATCACACTTCACACAGAAAGGCACACCTGATGCCTGCATTAGGGGTTGGCTCAGGGCTGGGAAGCAGAGGCTTGGATGCTCTCTCCCTGTCCTTGCTTGCCTGCCCTAAATCTTCATCCTTCTTTTAGTCCCTGCTGCCACATGGCCTTAGTGTAATCTTTTACTTCTTAAAATCATAGTAGTTTGATTGCTGCCATGAGTTTCTGCCCTGCTGTAGTCTCTCTGCCCAAAATCCAGCACAGTCTGCTAGCAAGCTAGCAGGACCAAAATCCCTATTAGGAACACATTTTGCACTTTGGTTTCCAAGTAAGCAAGTTTCCAGGCTGGCTACTTCATCAGCTTCCACAATCTCTGTTCCGGAAAGTATTATTTCAAGAAAACATTTCTGGGAACTTTCCAGCTTTAATTCAACCTATTGCTTAACGAGCAGTCATAAAAAATAGACACATGTATTAAGCACACTCTGAGGTCTGCCATAAGGAGTGCAGGTAGAATTGACAGTTGTTCTAGATTATGGTTAAATAACTACAGTTTTTCAAAGGAGAACCTTACAATCATTCATCCAATAAAACTTGCCATCTTGCACACACAACAACACACCCACTAATGTGGGGACATCTTCATGATAAATACCATACTGGAAACAGCCTATGTCTGCTCCCGATGTCACAGTCCCTTCAGCAAAGCCACAGGGAGCGTTGTCTTTTGTGCAGCTTCCATCTGTATTATGGTGACTGCCAGTGCCGTGAATGCAGCAGACAGAACCCATGTGAATTCTCTCAAATTATGCCTAAAATGGCTTGTCTAGTTTTCTACTTTTCAACACTGAGTATGAAAGTAGCAGAGATTCTCTAAAGAAAATTTTAATAGTCACAAAAAAATAATTTCCTTAAAAATCAATCTCTTGAAGAAGATCCAAATCTTTCTTATCTGTATTATTTTCCTAGTGTTGCTATAACAAGACATCACACACTGGGAGGTTTACACAAGTGGAATTTATTATCTTCAAGTTCTGAAGGCTAGAAGTCTAAAATCAAGGTGAGGGCAGGCTGACTCCTTCCAAGGGTGTGAGGGAGACTATTCCAGGCCTCTCTCCTTGCTTCTGCTGTTTGCTGGCAATGCTTGGTGTTCCTTGGCTTATAGATGCATGACCTCAATCTCTGCCTTCATCTTCACAGGACCTTCTTCCTGTGTATCTGCCTGTCTCCAAATTTCCACTCATACTTGATTAGGAATACCTTGATAACCTTGTTTGAACTTGATTACATCTGTAAAGACCCTATTTCCAAATAAGTTCACATTCTAAGTATTGGGAGTCAGGACTCCAACATATGAATGTGGGAGGGACACAATGTGGCCCATTTTCCCCTGTCAGTCTCCTCCTGTAACTGTGTCTAAACATGAATGAGGCATGAATTTAAACAATCATGTAAGTGGTCCCCCTGAAGCCAAGGGGTCTGACCTCTGTATGATGTCTTGGGAGCTTCCTCCCTCCCCACAAAGGCAGAGGATGTCACATGCCAGTGTCATCACCCCCAACCACTTTCCATCATGGGGAACAGCATGGCTCACCCCTCCCAAGCCCAGGAGCCTCTGGGGACTCCAGTTCTTGCACACCACTGGCCCCTTCACAGCTACCTCTCATGCAGCCACCTCTAGACATACTTGCTCTCCCTCCCACACATCTTGGGTTTTGTGAGCATCCTAATCTTTCTCTTACTGGAGGTCCACAGTTATTTCCCAGACCCTGCACATTCTAAAAAGGTACTTCCTCTGGTTGTGAGGCCAGATTATATCAGTTCCTTAAACAGCCTTCCCTGGCCTCCATCTAACATAGCCATCAGCCATCACCCATCCCTCACCCTGCAGTGCCTTTCTGGTGCATTTGTGGTCTGTGTGCCTAGTTCACTGGCTGGCTTCCTGAGGGCAGAGATGTGGGCACTTCACTGTGGTATCCTTCTGGGATCTAAGGTGGTGCCTGGCAGGGACTAGCAAGGGAGACTATAAAGAAAGGGACACTTGGGGTTGCTGTCAGCCCCTTCTTCTACTCCCCTTTCACTACCTCACAAACTTGCAAAGGCCCTAAGCAGTCTTACCAGATTGGCATGCACCCCACTGTTCTGGCATGTGTCTCCCTAGGACCCCCTATTTTCAAAAGACTCTACTCCAGGCTCCAGCTCTGAGTGGCCTGAAGGATCTCTTCCTGTGGGCTTTCCTTGGCCGAGTTGCTAGCTTGAGGTTCTCATCTACATAGGTGATGCTGTTGGTGCCTCAAGCATAGCCCTCACTGCAAATACTCCACATCAGATTAAGAGCACCTTACTGCCAGAACTTACCACTCAGGCCCTTGTAAGTCTCAGCTTAGCTCAGCCAAAGATGCCAGGAAGCATCTTTGGAGCAGCCCCTGGGGTAGAGCCATGTGTTGGGAAGAGGAAGGGGGTAGGAAGGAAGTCACGAGCTAATATTGTTCAGAGAAGGGAACCCCAAGAAACTTTCAATAGAAGATGAGACTAAGGGTATTGTATAAAGGAATTTTCTGCACATGTACCCAAGGAGTTATCATTATCACCATCCCCTTCAGACAATCATCACTACCAACTAACACCATCACCATCATCAAAAATCATCATCATCATCATCACCATCATCACCACCACCTTCTATCACCATCACCATCAGCATCAGTATCACCACCACAATCACCACCACCGACAACACCATCATGGTCACCACCACCATCATTATCAAAACTATCATCACTATGATCACCACCACCACATCACCTCTCACCATCACCACCATCATCATGACTATCATCATCATATCTATCCTTTAAACTGACCCCATGCCAGGTGCCATTTTATGTGTTCTATCTAAATTAGCTCACTTAACTCCCCATACAGTCTTCGATGCACATACTATTATTATCTACATTTTACAGGTGCAGAACCTGCAGCACAGTGGGTACATTAGCCTGCTCAAGGTCACACAAGCCAGAACTGGGTAGCCAGGATTTAAACAAAAGCTGAGATTGGTGCCCTTAAGGGGTATTCAGATGGGCATTGTTTGCAATAGCAAAATCTGGAAGAAACCTGAATATTTTCTACAGTGGTATACCATGCAGCAGTGAAAATGGTGTCTATGTTTCAACATACATAGATTTCATGAGCAAAGAAAAGCAAGTCAGAATTTATACAATATTACTTTGTGAAAGTTCAAAAACTGGTAAACTTTAGCAATCTATTGCTTAATAAATATTCATATACAGTAGAACTTTACACAGGAGGAGATAACCAGTATCACCAAATCAGGTACGTACTTTCTGAAGCTGAAGTGAGAAAAGGAATGAGAAAGTGCTCAGACCTTCTTTGTTCACCTGGGTGGAGCTTCATGGTGTCTTTATTTACTATTGCTCTCTCTCACATGCATATGTTACTTATACCCTGTTGTATGTGTAGTGTATTACAGAATTATCTTAAAAGTTTGTTTTTATCACCAACTAGAAAGAAAAGAATGATAAATCGTAGCCAGTGAGTCTTTACTGTAACAAACCCCTCCCCCCCAAAAAAATGTCTTCCATTCTCCCAAGGGAGTCCTAAACCCAGTGCTCTTCCTGCATGTCCACTCCCAAGATGACTTTCCAAGCCCACAACCTCTATCTCCTCTGAGCAACTTAAATGGCTTACAAAGTGTTATTCTGTGCAAAAATATCATATCTCATTGCTTTGGCTAAATTAACTTATGGCCCTGTCTCTCTGAAGGAATGAAATGCCCAATCTCAGACTCATCGAGCCTTGTGCAGCCCCCAGACCTGGGCAGCCCCTCCCGCCAGGGCCATAGGTGTTGCAGGAGATGTCTCAGATGCCTGCAGCACCACCCCCCTGCCATGCTCAGGACACAGAGCCACAGGCTCCTGGGTAGGTCAGTGTCCTGGTGGCATCTTGTAGCACCCCCTGGGGTTTCCCTACCCCCCAGGCCCTGTGTGGAGGACAGCCCTCCATAAGGGTGCCCCCATTTATTGAATGAGGCTTTCATAAGTGCACAAAAGGGTCAGCCCAGCCGCAGAGAGGTAAGGCAGTTTGTGGACTGCAGAGGGACAAACCCAGTGGGACATTGTGACTAAACGAGCCACCCACTCTGACCCTCAGACACTCCTCACCGCTGTGCATACTCATTCTAAGAGCTTGGTGTCTGCAGCAAACCCAGAGCACCTGGATGAGTGCACTTGATGCAGGACACCTCTGACCAAAGCCCTTTGCCATCTTCACAGGGGCACCCACTCTGCCCCCACACTTCACCCTCTCCTTACCCTGATTCCAGATTATCAAAGGGATGATCCATCTGCCCACTGGCCCCACGGGGCTCCTCAACTTGCTCTCCTTCCTGAGAGCACTCCCCTGTCTCTACCTCACCCCCCACCTGAGTTGCCTCCAACCCCTTGGGCCTCCTCTCAGTAGCTGCTGATCTTTGCAGGCTCTCTTGCTCAAGAGGGGTGAGCAGGGAGGAGAATAAGGGGCTGCAGCCTGAGAGCTGCAGGCTCCATGCCTTGGCCTCCCTGCCCCCAACCCAGCCCCGACCAGGGCAAGAAGCCATCTGCTGCTTCAAGGGAGCCAGGATGACAGCTGGGCCACTTTAAGCAGGGACCCAAGTACGGGTTAATCTAGGAGTGACTTTTGACCTCACTATCATCCTAAGGCCTACAGCAAACTCATGAACACACCAGACTGCGTGCCAGAAAAGCTCAGGGTCTGACTTTCAAGTCTGGTGTGTCAACTGGATTTGTCTATTTTTTCAAGTATGTAATTTCTTATCAGTCATTCCAAATCCAAAAAATACTGAGAACTGAAAGTTGTTTCATAATGCACTTGCAAGCACAGTTCTGCCTGATGGATGGACACAAGGCTTTATTTACACCACTTAGTATCACTACAAAATATTAATGTATTTGCTTATGAGGGGGCTGTCCTGCACTTCACTGGGTGGTATGCAGGTCATGGTATATGAAAAACTCCAGTTCTGAATCCCAGCCCATATACACAGAGCAGAGGGTTTCACTGTGGCTGGCATGCTTGTCACTGCTTAGTGTGGAGACTTGTGAAACCACCCAAGAATCAGGCCCCAGGAATGTGTCAACTTACATTTGCTCTGAGGAGATGTGTCCATAAGCTTGATAGAAGACTCTAGGAGACATGAATGGAAGCCGAAGCTGAGCCTGTGAATCCTGATGACTTGTCACATGCTGCCAAAAGCCATGGGCAGACCCAACCCTCCTCATCCTCTGAGGATCTCTGGATACACACACACATACTTATATGACCACACACACATACATGCTACATGTGCATGCAAAAGGGCACACACCCACACAAGCTATGCATGTGCACATCCATGCATAACATGCTGTGCACATGCACAGGCATGCACACATGCACACCCATACCCTCCATAATCAGATTTTTCCTGGGACAACTGTCTCATGGACTTCATGGTAACCAGAGATAACACACACTCACATTGCTCAGCTCAGAATCATCCAGAAGGTGAATGTGGTGTGACTATAAGTGAAAGAGTCTTCTTGCTTCCCCACCGCTCACCAAACCTACCAGAACTTGCACAACATAAGTGGGATGTCCAGGAAAAGGGTCTCCTACATTTACTTCCAGGATTTTACTCCAAACAGCACTGGAACCCTCTCCTAGAACTGTTCTCAAAGCTGATGCAGAGTCAACAAGGAAATCCGTTCATTCCATACCTGCTGCCAGGAGGAAATAAGCACAAGTGCACCCAGCTACGTGGTGAGGATCAGCTGACTCCTTATTGTACATGAAAGCCCTCACCTCTGAAAGAAGTTTCAGGACCAAACAGGAAGTGGCTCTGATGTCCTGAAACACTGGAAAGAACCCAAGGATTCAGCAGGTCTTTCGTCTGCCCACTTGGTGGTACCAACCCACCTTTCCCACTTCCCACCTTCCCATCTTATCACCCTGCGTCAGCACACATTTTAAACATCACTGAAAAGTCCCAGAAAGAAATACTCTGCCACCTCTGGCGACTTGCTGGACCTGGGGCTGGAGACTTGCTGGACCTCTGAGAGAGAGCATGCATCATCACCCTGAATAGGGCCTGTCCTCCCCGAGGGCCCATGGCCCATGAGCTCCCCTGAGGTTCAGCAATAAACATTCCATGTGGACCCCAAGGTAAGTTTAGGGGACACAGCCAGAGCTTGCCGGAGGGTAGCATGGAGGCCCCTGCAAGGTGGGCCTGCTGTAGGTCACCATTCCAAGAAGAAGGTTTGCAGGATGAGGCAATCTAGAAGGCCCATTCCCATCAGTAATTTGTGGGTGGATAATCAGATCAAATAACCCCTTTTATAAAAAATACTTTTAAAAATCCCTTTACTATTCTGAAGTGAAATTCTTGAATAAAATATGTATCTCTAACAACATGATAGCTACACAATCAATAAATAGATAGAAAGATAGGTAAATAGTTAGATCATAGATGAGAGAGAGAGAATATAAAATTCCTTAATGCCAATTTTAAAAAGTAAGCTAAAAGTAATTTATAATGACACCTATTTCAATAGTAAGTGTTTCAACAAAACTGCCTGAGAAGACACAGTCAGATCCTCCAAGACTTGCATCTAACACAGAATTTCTGAGGATGCAGCAGGTGCAGTGTACCCTGGCAGTGGAAGTTGCACTGGTGAGCCCACTTCCATGTGCAGCATTTCTGTTAATGCCATAGTTTTCTGAAGGTATAAGCAAAGCACTGAGCAAAATGGAGTCTAGATCTTCCCTTAGTATATGTCGTAGCTGCATTTCTAGAAAGTTTCTGTATTCCACAACCAAGCAAGAAAGAAATGGTGTTTGGCAAAAGGCAGAGATGGGTACCACATCCAGAGCCTCATCACACTCAGTCTTTCTCCCAAAGCAGCCATTAAGGGGACAGTTTGAGCCACAGAGCTCTTCTCTCTGTGTGGGACTTGCTCCACCATGGAGAAATTCAAGGGTCCCTGGCCCTGCCCATAAAATACCAGCAGTCCAGCAGTCCCAGTGAGCATTGTTTCAGCCTTAGCATGCCCTTCAGAGACCCAGCATGCTCATCAGAGACCCACTACAGATTCTTTCCCACTGCCAGCACCAAGGCCAGTGAAAGCAATCATCCCACTAAGATAAGTCTTTGCACTGTATGCATCCATCATGATTTCTAAGCCTCTGTTCTCTGAGCATCAAAGCCTGAGTCATTGAGCTAAGGCCTTCTGTGGACCCTTTGTCAACACTTGGACCAGTGAGATAAGAAGGCCTAAGGCCCAGACACAAAAGCCCTGTCCACATACCCTCTGGGTAGGTAGACAGGTGGGGTTGGTCCAATGGGCCTCCAACACAATGGACCTCCCACAGCCAGCTCTGTGGGCCCAGACCAGCTCAGATATCCTAGGGACCCCTCACACATTAGCAAAGAATCTGTAAGTTACACATTAGTTCTGGGTCCATGTATATTAGATTCTGAAGATTTATACACTTGATGACAGGCCTCTGAACCAGGAAGCTTCCTCCCTCCCCTGAAAGCCTAAGCCTGCCCATGGACTTCACATCAGTTCCCAGTCACCTCTGCTCCTAACATCAGAACCAAGTGTGGGTGAATCTTTTTAAGGCAGGAATGGGAGCTGGTCCAAGGGTGTAATGGACTACTTCTGCCATTGCCCAGTTGGGGGCCTGGACAGCTTTCCAACATACATATGGATGTGTGTGTGTGTGTGTGTGTGTGTGTGTGTAGTTTGTCCAGAAAAAGTCCAACCATTATTAATATAACAAGAATGGTTTGCATGACATCGATGTAACCTGGCAGCCAAGGAGAGTGCACTGGAATGTGCATGCACTAACTGTGACAACTTCACTGTACTAGTCAGTGGGGACAAGTAGACACCATTGAGTGAGCATGTGTACTGAATGGCCATTGCATTCAAAATGACTGAACGAGTAGAGCGAAACATCTGCATCAAATTTTGTGTTAAGCTTGAGCATTCCTCTGTGGAAACCATTCAGATGATTCAGAAGGCTGCAGCTATGTGCAACTGGAGATTGGCAGCTTCTTCACAACAACGTGCCTACTCATGCATCACATCTCATGCAGAGTTTTTGGTAAAACATCAAATTACCCAGGTGACTCAGCCCCTGTACAGCCAAGACTTGGTGCCCTGTGACTTCTGGCTTTCCCCAAAACTAAAACCACTTTTGAAAGGGAAGAGATTTCAGATTGTCAATGAGATTCAGGAAAATATGGTGGAGCAGCTTGGTGATTGGGAGAACTGTGTGAGGCACCAAGGTGCCTACTTTGTAGGGAACTGAGATGACATTGTCCTGTGAAGAATGTTTCTTGTATCTTCTTTAATAAATGTCTCTATTTTTCATTGTGTGTGGCTGGATACTTTTTGGACAAACCTTGTATATTGCCTGCATGAGAAATAGAGGAGAGATGATACCCAGCAAAAGGGCTGCTGTGAAGACAGAGCACCATGAAGCCCAGGAGAAGGTATAGCTTTCAACACAGATGATGGGGCAGACTGAATAGAGTCAGATGACTGTGCCAGGTCCAGCACTTGTGGCATTTGTGGCAGATGAGGTCTAGTCAAGATCACATGGAAATATATCACCTGCTCTTCATGCTCCCTTGGGCTGTGATTTCCAAAGTCCAAAATCTATTTGTGTCCCACAGGCTTCACTGAACCCAGGCATAGGGGAAGGCCTGCTGGAGTTGGGCCACCATTTTCCCAGGCCTTCTTCAGCACCTATCCATGTCTGGAGAGATGTCTCCATGCAGCACGAGGGATGTGGGATGAGCCTCTGTTTGACCTTCCTGTAGCTGTGCTTTGGGACCTTCTTTATCAGTTCCATCCACAAGGGTAAGACCCCAAAGACACTAGGACTAATGACTAGATCCTGCTGATCTTTCTCACTTCCCTGCTAATGTGACTCAGCACTGAGCATCTTCCTCTTAGAAGTGCCAAAATTTTAAAACAGAGTTTTAACAGGATAAGGTCTACTTGCCTATCAGGAATAAATTATTTCACACGTGTTGATGACCACTGCAGTTTGGCACCACCAGTCATGGAGAAACCAGAGGCTGCCTCACCCCCATGTCCAGCAGGCGAAGGTGTATTCTCACAAGGAGAGAGCCACAGTTTGAACCCATATCTGTGGCCATGAACAAATACAGTATTCTGCAAGCCAGGATTCAAACCTTAGTTTGCTATCTTCTCTAACCTTATTCATATCACTTATCTACTGATACCAGCATGTGCACGGAAACACCACATTCTGGCATAACAGGGTTTCTTACCAAACATAAGACACAAAAACGAACCAGAGAAACCACCCCTTGGACCAGCGTGCTGGTAACATTAACACTTGCAGCAGAAATATCAGGCATTAGTGGAGACTCTAGATGCATGTTTATAGCAAACAAGCTCAGTCAGAATTGCTGTGAAACCCTGCTGTCATGTTCTCTGGCCTAACAGCTGAAGTTCTTGGCCAGGCTTTTGGGTTCATCACCTGTCCAAATCCCTACTGATGGAATCCTGAACATGAGCAAGTGAAGTTCTGTCTGCACCTCTTCTGGACCTAGTTCGTTAAACTTTAAAGAAGACTAAGAATGGTGCCCACCCACTGAAAGGGAGGAGAGCCCGGGAAAGGGAGGAGCCAGGTGACCTGGCAAGTGACCTAGTTGGCAGGAAGCTCTGCAGCTCCTTGGCCCCTCGGACTGGAAGACTCCAGTGGATATACCTCACAGATGCTGCTTTGGGGCTCAGCTGAGCTCATCGGAGCTCTTCTATGTGAGGTGGAGCCATTGTACATAGAGAGGGCCATCCTGAACCAATTCCCTCTGACTCCTTCCCAGGCGATAGTGGCCAAACAGGTTTTTCAGGTGGCAGCTGAGCACAGCTCTGCACAAGGAACTCTTCATCCCTCCAGTGTCCTGGCGGGCTGCCTGCACTGCCTAGGTTCGCTGTGCCATCACAAGTGAAAAGAGATGTATGTGGGTGTCGTATCCTTAGTGTATTCCCAAATGTGACTGGGAGTTTCTAGAGGAGAAGGAAAGCAGCATCTGTGAAGGTTAAACCAAGATGAGTTCTGAGAGCAGAGGGGAAGAGAGGCTGGAGAGAAGAGCCAGAGGCTTTCTCTTTTGTGCTGATTCTTGGGAGGGCAGCCTCTGGGAGCCATGACTTTCTCCCTGAGGAGGGGATATGCAGACTGGACAGGGGATAGCAGGGCCCCCAATAGCTAGATTGTGGAGAGAAGACCTCCACCTGGCTTCATTCTTTTCCTTAGTTGTCCATACCAGGGTTCTAAATCTGGAAAGGGGATTTTGATGCAGATGCCAGGGATCGGTCAGACAAGAACTTCTCCAGGGGGGTTCCAGAAATCTGTGTTGATCAGAGTTTCCTGAGGGATTCTGAGACTGTAGGCCCATGGAGCCCAGCATCCCAGCCCACCCACTCCATAGTGTTGTATTACAAAGCCTGAGGAGTCTTTTAAAATTCCCATCAACCAGATGAACTTCACTCTTTGCCATTTACCATTAAAATGCAACCAAGCCCTGGAGCAAAATTCAATGATGCAGACTTGCCATTTCTTCCTGAGGCATTCGTCACTATTCCCCAGGCTGGCCCCACATGCTGCTGTCCCAGCCCCTGTTTATAGCACTGGCACCCACGAACTTGGGGCCTTTCTGAAGCCAGCTGTATGTCACCCCCCAACTAGAGAGCAGGCTTCTGAGAAAGGGACTCTGATCTTTGTCTTTCAGCACAGCATGGTGTCTGAGGGTGCCGGGGTACCTTGTTCTTGCTCATTGCTCTCTCTCAGGACATAACACACTGCAGTGGCCCACACCTTCTGATGGAACCCTGTGGAGAAGTCTGAGACTCTTCTCAAGGGACTGTTCCTAAAAGCCACTTTTACCAGTCTTCCTTCTTCAAGAAGGAGGAAAGAAACTAACAGTGGTTGAAATTCATTGTGTTCAGCGTTTCATGTATGTCCACCCATGTGCAAATATTTCTAGACAGCCTCTGAGGGAGGTAATATTCTCATCCCAATGAGAAGCCAACTTGTCCAAGGTCATGCAGCCAGCAGCACAGCAAGAATGTGGGCTCCAGCTGGCCTGATCAGAGGCTGATCCTTACTCAGAGGGTGGTGGAGGTCTTGTGTTGCAAATTGACATCTCTACAGGGCCATGAGCTGAGGGGCAAGAGAACAGAGTCAGGCCAACCCACCCCACTCAAGGAGCCCTGGGTGGGGAAAGGCCAGGTCTGCCACCCAAGAGGGGCATAGCACACATGGAGGCCACATCTCACCAGTCCTGAGGGCCCCAAGAAAACTATTTACCCTACTTTCCCTCTAGCCTTGCCCTGGTAACCAGCAGCTCAGAACCTTCTGGGGTACAGCGATGGTTATCCAGAGGTGCTCAGACGGTCCATGGAAGCCCCAGGAGGGTGAGTGGTCATGACTGCTGGGTGGCCAGGCAATCAGAGAGTGTGGCTTCAAAGCTCCATTGTTCTCTGGATTTTTGAACCTATTGCCTTAGTACACTTGGGGATGGTGGGCAATATCTGAGCTCCTTGTCTTAGCCTCCCAGTCAGTCTCAAGCCCTCTCAAAAGTCTTCCTTTGCCTCAGGAATCCTGTATAAGTTCTGTTCTTCTTCCCAACCCCTGGTGCAGATTTGTGGCAGTTCTATGGGTGACATCAGTACTTTAACAGATGTAGAAACCCCCACCATGACCTCCCACCAGGCACTGCCACCCACAGAGCTGATGATGTTCATTTGCTGTGGGGACAAGGGCTCCAATGTCACAACCGTGACTTAATGTCACAACTGTGAACATCTACAGGTGCCACTAGAGGCTGGAAGGAGCCAAATGGAGCAGGAGCAGGTCCCCAGGTACCCTCCACATGGCTCAAGGGACACATTCCTCAACTTTCCACAGAGCAAAGACACTGTTCCACCTTCCAGGACTCCTGTTCCTCCCTCATCACAGCCAGGCTATTGGTAGGGCAGCTCTGAGAGGAGAGCTAGGCATAGCCAGCTGTTCTCCCACCTATGCAATGGGTTACTCCCCACATCTATGGCCTGCCTGACAGTGTTATTGACTTCCCCCAAGCACCCCTTGCATATGGGGAAACTGAGGCTGAAAGCAATGAGTGATGTGCCCAGACAGTGTCTTCAAGGGTGTGTTACATGATGCAAGTGCTCGGCCACTGGGGGGTGGCCTACAGGTAGGCCTGTAGCCCAAGGTCACCTGATTCTCTCCAGGTGGCCCTCAGCAAAGGAGCAGATGACCATGTTTATGTATGGCCCAAGGAGCTGTGCAATGTGTCGTGCCCCTGGCCTCCCTCCCTCTCAAGATGGCTGTCTGCTGCTGGACCTCTTCCGAGGCCAGGTCAACAATAGCATGTGACCATTTGTCCATAAACACAGTGAGGAGCCCATGGATGGCTCAGGAGCTGAATCTCCAGTTAACCAAGAGGTAGCCACCTGAGGGAGGGCAGGGGTGGAGGGGATGCTTTTTCTCCTCTGTTGTCAGTACAGTTTCTGATCTCTTATCCCAGGAAGACACCACTCCACAGGTAAGCACAATCCCTACTCTGAGATCTTGGTCCTTCTTGGCTGTCCTTTAGACACTGACCCAACCTTGCCCTGGGCAGGAGCCCATAGATACTCAAGGGTTGTCCCAAAGCCCAGCAGAGACAGCCCTCTGATGAGTGAAAAAGACAGGCCCTCATGAGCAAGCTGCTGACATGTGTGACAGGTCTTGAGAGCCTTTGCTGGATGGTCAACATCAGGCTTACTTAGCACAGGCGCTGATAAATGGGAATCATGACAGTGAGAGGCCTATGGGGGTCTGTGGGTCCTTACATGGTGTTCTACTGGCTAACCCAGACAAGGCAGGGAGAAGCAGAGAGGCCAGGAGCAGTCACAACATCTCCCCACTTCCCACAGAGGGCAGGAGAGTCACCAAAAAGGAGGACTGCCTGAGCTCCACATACCTCCCAAAGCAATGGTCTGTGCTGTGTGCTGACCTAGCCTCCCAGTGCAGGTATTTTCCCCTCACATAGCCACCTAGGGGTCTTTCCAGTCTTGGTTTTAATTTCCTATCTGTGCAATGGGTGTGCAGAGCTCTCTGGGCACTGAGGTGAGAGCATTTGGTGACCTCAGCACAATGGCAGCTGTTTGCAGGTGACAAAATGCACAGGAGGTATTTCTCCTGAGCCCTGGAGAAAGCTTGTTGCCAAGAAAGCAACCTTTCTCCTGCAGCATCTGCCATGCACAGGCTGGGCATGCTGTTCTTGCCAAGGGAGAAAAATATAACCTCTTAGAAGTTTCTCTTAGAGCACAATCAGATTAACTATGTGTTTTGAACCAAAATATTATCACTGAGCACTGCAGAGAGCTTTAAGAAAACAATACAGAGAAAATGCCTCCTGCTAGGCCACATTCCTCCTGGGCTGCATTTCTAATTCTTAAGGGGTTCCTGTATTTGCTTTTCTGTGCAAGGTGAGAAAGATTGCTGTCAAAAAAGAAACACAATGCAACCTAATTTATTAATTAGGATATTTCCCATGTAGAGGATAATTTCATAAAAGAATAACCAATGTGATTTACACAAATCTATGAAATACATGAAAGAGTTAAGGGGCCTCACACATGTCTTTTTAGAAGTGGAATGTAAATGCATTCAAATTCTGTCAATGACAACTTCAGGTCTCTGTCCTTGAGAAACCTCTCCTTGCCCTCCTAAAACAGCCATCACAGGCTCCACTCTCTCTGCTGGAGGTCACCAGGATGAGATGACACATAGTGACTTTCTTACATCTCCCAACACCAGCTGTTGTAGAATAGAGAGTCAGGGAGGCTACATCCCACCCCGACCCTGCCCTCTGAGGAGCCTGAAAGGTTTAAAAGAGGGACAGCTCTTGGGGGCAGAAGAGGGATGAAATGGTGCCAACAGGACTTGGAACTCAGAAGGGGTCTGCTGGACACCCTTCACAAGAAAGAATGTGGTAGCCCCATAGAGGAGCTGTTTTTGTCAAGGGGTGGTTGCCCATGTGTCAGTGGCAGGCCTGAGTTGGGACAGCCCTGAATAGGCACACAGTTCCTGTGCCCAGCCTGTGGGAAGCCCTGTCTCAGGCCCAGGTGGGTCAGCATCTAAGTCACCATGTTTTATAAGGCCAAACCTTCTCTTCGGAGATGTTAAGAAATAGGCTGAGTTCCAAACCAAGCTGCCTGGGGTACTGGTGAGGTAGTGGCAGGAGGACCTCCAGGGTGAGTGGCATGGAGCTTTGTTTGTCAGATATTGGGAGAAGTAGAAGGGCCCAAGTTGCTAAGACAGTAACAAAAGACTCAGACACCATAGTCTGAAGGCAGGAGACTCACGTGGATGCAGCAGGACCATCCAGCATCACCCTAGCTCATTGGTCAAGTGGTCTTGGCATAGAACTCATACAGGAGAAGTGGCCTTCCAGGAGGACCAGAGCCTGGCCCACCACCGATGCACAGTGCCATTGTCTCCAATTCATTCCCTTCCACAAAGGGGGTTCCTATTGTGCTGCAGAAAATGGCCGTGTGTCTGCTTCCACCACAGAGAGGCATTCCTGCTGACTTTAAGTCTTAACTAGACCCAATGGTCCTGATCCTGCTCCCTCTCTGCACCTCCAGACATCGTTGATTACCAGATATCAGCATTAACAGTTCTAGGAGAGCTTGGTGTCAGCACTGAAGAAGCCAAGTGGGATGCTTACCATGGCAGGGTGAAGCTGGCTCTGGGGGAGCACAGCTGGAGGGTGTCTGCAGATGTGCAATCCACCTGTGTTCCCTTGGCTCAAGGAGGAAGGGTTGCCAGGGATTATACTCGTTCTCTCTTCTGGGGCTCTTGGGGAAGTTAGACCTTGACCCCAGGTATCCTCACATTCCAAAACACTCCTCAGCCTGTGTCCCCCAACATCACCGTGTCACCAAGAGTGGGGGGAGTGGCAAGGAGGGTGGTGAGCTCAGCAGGTGAGCCTTCAGGATGTCAGACAGACCTCAGGACCTTGGACAAGAAACCTCACACCCTCATCTCAGCAGCCACATCCACAAACTAGAGGTGAAGATGGCCTCATCTTCTCCTAATGTAGGACTCAGCTCATTCCCTTGCCTTGAGGAGGGGGATGAGCTTCAGGACCCAGGACACCTGAAGAGAAGCCACTGTCCATTGGCCACTCCCAGGGCCACAGCTCCCAAGGCAGCTGGAAAGCACCTGGCTCAAGAGTGGCACATATTTGTCAGATTAGTAGTCAACCACCTGTACATAGTCCTCAATTTTTTTCAAAAGGTCCCTGAAACCTCTTAGAAACTCTTCCCCAAAAAGTAAATCTCACAAGTTATTTTTTAGGATTTGTTGTCTTATTACTAACAGATTATAAAATTGTGTTATACTCCTTTGTTGTGAAAATAAGATCAAGTTAACAATTTTTAAATGTGCCATATAGATCAGGCAGGACTCACCCTTTTCCCAATGCCCACTCCACCCATCTCACTGCGCAGCACTCCAAATGGCTAAATACATGCTAGGGAGAATGAAAGATGGCCACAGAGTCTTTACTGCTCCTTCATTTTGGAGGGCAGCCAGCTTCCCCGTGCTGGTACCCAGACTGTCTCAAGTGACTTGCTCATGATGGGGTAGAGCAGCAAAGATGTACTGGTACATCTGGGACTAGAGATAGCAGCCTTGCAGCTTCCACCTCCTGCCTTGGAACCTTCTTGCTCTGGGCCAATAGCCATGGAGAGGATCCAAGGATCCTGTAACAGTCATGTGTGGGTGCATGTGCAGGTGCTCGAGTGAGGCGACCCCCATCAAGGGCCTGGGCATGTGAGTGAAGTGGTCGTGGACCCTCAGTCCAGCCCACAGCCATATGGAGATCACCAAGTGACCTTCATCAGCTCCAGGAGGAACTGGGGACACATCAAGTTACACCCTGCCCAAATTCCTGACATGTGGGAAATTAGCACATATAATAAAATGATTGTAATTCTAATCCCTAAGTGCAGGATCATGGGTCTGCAGCAATGTTTCACCAGAACAGAAACCTTTGACTCACTTTTAATCTCCTCTGTGAGCTCATCCTCATCTACTAGTGACATCAAGCATAGTCAAGGAGATGACAGCAACACTGTACATATGCACAGGACCAGTGCTTACTGTGCACATCTTGGGGACATGAGGCCTTGTGAAAGGAAAGCTCCCTGCTACAGTGACAAATCTGGCATGCCTATGTACATCTCACACAGCCACATGTGTGTAAGATTCGAACTTGAGCAAAGAGGCATTATTAACAAACATTTGACTTTAACTGATTTCAGTTGAATTTCAGGGCACACCTATTGAGATTTTAACAGGTCCAGGTATTACTTCCTAGTTGCCTGTAGTAGAAAACAATTTTCCACACCAGTGAGATGCTCCGTCTTCATTGTTGTACCACGTGGAAGTGACAGAAAGCCTCATCAGCTGCAGCCGTGGACCTGAGAGTGTGAGATTCTTTCTAACAAGTGGAAATGCCCCAAAGGTAATAAATTCAAAGGAACTGACTAACAGCACCCTTAGAGATGATGGTCTCATGGAAGGAACAGAAGATCTGACCCTAGCCCTGCTCCGTATTTACCAATCAGGGACCCTGGACAAACAAACGGCTTAACCTCTCTAAGGCTCAGTGTCTTCTCCTGGGGAGCAGACTGGAGGACCAGCACAGACATGTGCACCAGCACACAGCTGCACACCCAAAACACTCCCAAAGTTTCTCTGCCCTCAGAGAAACTCAGGGTTGTGCCTAGGCCAATAGGTTCTTTACAACCACACTCAACAGAACCTTTAGTGTCCATTATACACATAATTCCCTAGAGGGAACCCCAGAAATTGGTGTTCCAAAATGAGCATGTTCTCCCCACCTGCAGGGTGTGCTTAGACACACATCAGCTATCCTTCACTCACCTCTCTAGGCACCACCTCCTCAACTGTGAAACAAGGAAGGTGAACTAGGAGATTCTAGCATCCCCACCAGGTGATGTCTGTGACACTGGCCAGAGTTTGCACTTGAGCCACCAACAGTTGACTTACAAGACATCTCCTCATTGATCCAGTGGCACAAATAATCTAGAATGTCAGTGTGAAATGGGTTATCTGGGCAACTGTTAAGAAAGATTCTGAAGCTGCATTCAGACATCACCAATGATTACCTAATGGCATAGCCAAGGAAGAGGGAGGAAGTGGTGACCATTTGGCACTGGATTTACAGAAAATCAGGGGCAGGTCAAGACTTCCACCCAGGCCAACAGAGGCATTCCAGAAAAAGTCCCAGGATGCCAGCACTGCCTCACATGACTCTGGTCAGCATCTGAGGCTAGAAAGACCTCAGTAACTTTGCTCTGAGAGAACAAAGGACCACAGTGACCCTGCCTGCACCAGACCTATGGTTTCCACCAGGCCAGGTAGTGTGCTCCAGCTGAGCACCCAGCCCTTCAGTCACCCCAGCCTCAGAGGATCAGGAAATCAAAACCTCATGCTGAGGGAGCCCAAGCTGCTGCATGGTTTTCATTCCAGGGGATGAAGAAAACAGTGCAAGTGTGCTTGTGTTAAGGCAGCACCAGGTGCAGATCCATCCAGGAGACAGCAATGCTCAGACATCATCTATCCCTGTCCCTCCTGGTGAGGGGTGCTGGGCAATCCACTTGTGGCCAGGCAGTTCTGGGAGCTAGGAGCTAGGATTTGTTCAGGGCTGCACAAGGCTTTGAGATTTGAAGAACAAAATGTTTACTTAAAAAGAAGTGCATGCAGGGCAAGCAGGGCATCCTGCCACAGTTTCCTTATTGAATCCCTTGAGCTGAACTGATAAGGGCTGTGCTGGATCAGCCTGACCTTCTCCCAGCCACAGTAGAACTCCCAGTGGACAGACCAGCCAGACACTGGCTACAGTCCCTGGGCTGGTGGCACAGGCATTGAATCTCTCTTGGGGCCAAATTCTTCCCTGTCCTATTACAGGCAAAGTACCTGTACTCCATACCTTCCCCAGCTATGTTCTCATTGAGGCCCTGGCCATGCAAGATCCAGGCACTGGGGTCCAAGGACCAGAAGATTTGGTCTCTGGCCTGCAGGAGCTGAAGGCCTTATAACCGAAGATAGGGAATGGTGTCTCACAGATAAGAAAACCAGGCTTGTTGTACAGGGGCTTTAACTGGTTGTAACAGGGATAGAGAGGATGGTTTGGTGCTTCAGCAACCCAGGGAATACCTATAAGGGAGTGGAGGTGGACCTAGCTCTGAAGGAAATGTGGGTTTCAGTCAAGCAGGAGCATAGAAGAAGGGGTTCTGGGCAGAAGGAACATCTCTGCACGGGCACAGAGGTGGCCGTGGTTTCCTCTGTGTTTCTGCGGGGAGTGAGACAGAAGCTGGAAGATCGCACCCAGCAAGGTCAGGATCAAAGTCACTTGTCATGATAATGCATGTGAAAGAGACTCGGGGGACTCTCAAGTATACAGAAGAAGCAGATGTTTGGGAAGGAAGGTCTGTGGACATCTACGGGGGCAGTAGGCAGAAGGAGGAAGGATGGAGGGGACACTGAGACTGCAAGGTTGAGGGTCCTAGAGTCCAGAAGAGAGATGGGAGAGTGGGCCAAGCAGACACCTACATGAACAAGGTAGCCAGGCAGAGGAGCCCAGAGAAGACTATGGGGAGGAGCCCCCAGGGAAGAAGGAGGGAGCCCATGACCCGTGAGGAAACAGTGGAGGCAGCCAGATCGATGAAACTGGAGACAGTCCTGAACAGTCCTGGACAGTCCTGGGAAGCCAGGTACCCTCACCTTCAGCCAGTTGAATAGAGTGAAAAAACAACCAAGCTCCTTATAACACATACACGAAAATAAATACCTGTTGTATTAAATATATAAATATGCTCTTAAAACTATATATTTAATAAAATGTGAGTGGCAGTAATTATATGCATGGCACAGAGATGACCTAATTTTAAGTAAAACCTGAGCCCTGGAAGCCCTCAAGGGAAGACCAACCCATGAGCCCCTGAACCTGAAGGCATTTGTAGGGTGAATGAGAACTCAAACAGCCATAAAACAAAACAGTAAAATGGTAGGAAATATTTATAACTTCTCTGACAAAGGAAGGGTTAGTGTATATAATGTAACAAAAGCTTTTATAAATAAGAAAATCCCAGTAAAACTTGGGCAAAACAAACTTTGCACAACAAAGACAAACTGCTAGTAGCCAGAGTATTTGCTTCATTCCTGGCCTCCCCAGGAGTGACAGACCTCCAGTGTGATCAGGGACATACGTGTACAGGTATACTTCCTCGCTGAGGCAGCTAAAGGCCATGTGCTTTCCCGCTGCAGCCACCCTGGAGTCAGTGTCTCACCGGCCTGGCTTCCAGATAGATGGATGAGCTTTAGAGTACACAGGAAATAAGCCAGATCCTGTGAGGCCCCTGAATTTAAGAGTCTGACTATTACAACAGTTAGTGTTAATTTGCCTCATTAATATAGAAAGGAAGTAGTAAATTCTAGGAGGAAAATAATAAATTGGCCATAAATACATGAAAAAACATTCATTCCACTAGTGATCATGAGCATTAAATGTAACACAACCTTGAGATATTCTTTTACACCTATCTGCAATATTTTTTAAATGTTGCTAACTTCCAGTCAAGATGGAGGGATAGATGGACACTCTTAATCTCCTCTTGCAACTGTAGAGAGAATTACAAATATATCTCAAAACAAATAAGATCCAGAACTATCAGAAACTCCAGCTTCCCGTATGCAGCTGACTTCCTACAGGAGCCATCAACAAAGAATTTAAAGAAGCCATATTCATCCAGACAAGCAGGAGGGGCAGAGTTGTGGTGATAAGCAGAGAAACATGGGAATGCCATGTGGTGTGGAGAGGCAGTGGTGGCAGAGGTGGAATGGCAGTCCCACACTCACATGTGGCGGATAAAAATTGGGAGGGATACATTGAGAGGAAGCAATCCCAGCCCAGACCACATAGCCCAGAGTTCCAGCCCTGGGAAGATAAATCCCCATAACTTCTGGCTATAAAAACCAGTAGGTTTGGGGATGGAGGAAGTAAACACCAAATTTTCAGCAGAGTCCATTTAAGGGCTTGCATGGACTTAGAATGTGTGCACTCACCCACTGTGGGATTCACCACCAGGGCAGCAGCTGGTAGGGAGCCAGTTGCATACAGGAAGTGGATGAAATGACTGAAAATGGGCAAGTGCCTGCCACAGCTCCAGAAGTGAGGCAGCAGCATTGTCCTTTCTCTGTGACTTCCCCCAACATAGAGCCACAAAACAGTGAAGTGTTTTACCCTACCCCAGTAATTATCTAAGGCTCTGCCCCCACGCAATTTACAGGTGCTTTTTCTAAGACAGGGAGTCTAAACAGCTCTACCTAATACACAGGAACAAACACAAGGATACTGCCAAATTGAGGAGACAACGAAATATGGCCCAAGTGAAAGAGCAAAACAAAACCTCAGAAAAAAAGAACTAAATAAAACGGAGATAACCGATATATCAGGTGCAGAGTTCAAAACACTGGTGATCAGGAAACTCAACTCATTGAGTATGGCATAAACATAAGAAAAGAAATGAAGGCTACCTTAAGTGAAATAAAGAAAAATCTACTGGGAACCAACAGTGGAGAAGATGAAGCCAAGAATCAAATCAATGATTTGGAACATAAGAAAGGAAAAAGCATTCAATCAGAACAGTAGGAAGAAAAAAAAAATCAAAGGATTCAAAAAATGAGGATAGGCTTAAGAACCTCTGGAACAACTTTAACATCCAAATCATAGGGGTGCCAGAAGGAGAAGAGGAAGAGCAAGAAATTGAAAACCTATTTGAAAAAATCATGAAAGAAAACTTCACTAGTTTGGTGAAGGAAATAGACATACAAGCCCAGGAAGCACAGAGAGTCCCAAACAAGTTGGACCCAAAGAGGGCTACACTAATATACATCATAATTAAAATGCCAAATATGAAAGATAAAGGGAAAATCTTAAAAGGAGCAAGAGAAAATCAGACAGTTACCTACAAAGGAGCTCCCATAAGACTATTGGCTGATTTCTCAAAAGAAATTTTGCAGGCTAGGAGGGACTGGCAAGAAGTATCCAAAGTGATGAAAAACAAGGACCTACAACCTATATTACTCTATCCAGCAAAGTTATCATTTAGGATGGAAGGGCAGATAAAGTGTTTCCCAGACAAGACAAACTAAAAGAGTTCATCATCACCACACCATTATTATATGATGTGTTAAAGGGATTTATTTAAGAAAAAGAAGATCAAAACTATGAATGTTAAAAGGGCAACAAATTCACAACTATCAACAACTGAATCTAAAAAAAAACAAACTAAGCAAACAACCAGACCAGGAACAGAATCATAGGTATGGAGATCATTTTGAGGGTTATCAGCTGGGAGGGAGAAGAGGCAGAATGAGAGGAAAGGCACAGGGATTAAGAAGCATAATTGGTAAATACAAAATAGACAGGAGGATGTTAAGAACAACATAGGGAATGGAGAAGCCATAGAACTTATATGTACAACCTGTGGACATGAGCTAATGCGGGAGACTAATGGAGTGAAGGGGGGTACTGGGTGGGGGAGGGATCAAAAGGAGAAAAAAATTGGGACAACTGTAACAGCATAATCAATAAAATATATTTAAAAATAAATAAATAAAAATAAAGATATTGTTGGTATCCAGTGTAGAAAAAGACATGGGGAAACAAGAACACTAAGACCCCATTGGTGAATACATGAAATAGTAAGGTCTTATTGGACAATAATGTGGCAATCACTATAAAAATTTAAATATGTATACATTTGAGTTAGCAGTTTGAGTTCTAAGACTCAATTCTACATATTCCTGCTAATATAGCTAGATAGATATTCAGATTGCCACCATTTAAAATATATATAGTCCTATCAATTTATATTTTTTTCATTGCAGCATTGTGTGTATAAACAGCAATATGAAACAACTTAAATGGTCATCAATAAGGCATTATTTACCATAATACTCATCCTAAGGAACATAGGTGGAACTTAGGAACTTAGGTGGAACTTACTAAATCAATGTGGAAAATCTGTATGAGTTAACAACAAAAGAGGTCAATGACTTACTACACAGAAAAACAAATTACAGAAAACATATGTTATAATCCAAAATATGCATTAAAAAGATAGTGATTGTTTATGTGTGTATATGTATGCTTTCATGAACTCACCCACACCCACAAATGCACATTCATAATTTTAAAGGTATTGAAAACAGCTGGAGGAATCCATACCAGACTGTAAGTACCGTATTTTGCCGTGTATAATGTGCAGCCATGTTTTTGTGCACATTATACACAGGGTTATTATACCCATAGTAGGTGATCATTATACCCATGTATAATGAGCATCCTTATTTTTCTCTCAAAAATTTGGGCAAAAAAGTGAGCATTATATGTGGTAAAATACAGTAGCAATCCCTGAGGGAGGATGATACTAATGGGAAGTGGGTGAATTAGGACTTTCTCTTTGATTGTATTGTTCTGCATTGTGTTTTGTTTATAATTAAAAAAAAGAAAAAAGAATATTGTGGTAGTTGAAAAAAATAGGTAACATGAAGAGTGTTTGGGGGTGAAAAATGGAGGCAAAATCAGTAACCCAGGACCCCCACAAACATCCAGCAGCTATCTGAAAATCCATGCATATGCCTATATATGTGTATTTTTCTTTTTCAGAAAAGTTCCTGTAGCTTTTACCAATTCTTAGAGTAGCCCACTGCTTCAAGAAGGTTAGAGTCATTTGTGCATACCATGCTTTCAAGAAGTTTGAACACCCCAAAAAAAGCAGAGATGGGAGCAGCCCCAAGGGTTGTCAGGAAGGTCAGAGGAATCCTGGGATAAATACTGCATCAAGTATTGCACCACATTCCTGAATGTGGTTGGAGTTCCTCTTGAAAGATTCCTCAGAAGTCTAAGCCAAGGAAAATGTGAGCATATTAACATGCAGTCAATTATGTTTTCTAACAGCAAATTTACCATTTCAGCTTTGCACCTGCCTAGTAGTTTGAGTGAATATAGGATTTTAGGATGCAGAACTTCTTGGTGTGGAAGGCATTGCCCCTACATTGTCCACTCCCTGTAGTGCAGCAGAGAAGACTGATGTCAAGCTCATTGCAAATCCTTTCCATATGACCTAAGATGTTCTTCACTAAGTGAATGAATAAATAAACTGGTACATCCAGACAATAGAATATTATTCAGTGCTAAAAGAAATGAGCTGTCAAACCGTGAAAATACAAGGAAGGATCTTAAATGCATATTACTAAGTTTAAAAAGCCAACCTGGAAAGGCCATATACTGCATGATTACAACTACATGACATTCTGGAAGTGTCAAAACTATGGAAACAATAAAAAAGTCAATGGCTGTCAGGAGCCTGGGGGAGGAAGGAAAGAATAAGCAGAGCACAGGATTTTTAGGGCAATGAACCTACTCTGTAAGATATGATAATGGTGGATGTATATCATTATACATTTATCCAGCCTATAGAATGTCCAACACCAAGAGTGAACCTAACGTAACTGTGGACTCTGGGTGATGATGATGTGTCAATGTAGCTTCATCAGTTGTAATAAATGTACTGTCTGGTGGGGGATGTTGATAGTGGGGGAGTGTGTGTGCATGGGGGGACAGGGGGTATAAGGGAAATCTCTGTGCCTTCTCTTCAATTTTGCCATGAATCTAAAAATGATTTAAAAGATAAAGTCTTAATTTAAAAAGAAAAAAAACAGATATAAAGCTGGAGGTTGACACAGACCAGTGAACAGGGAGCCATCCTTTTTCTCAGAAGATAGACCATGGCAACCTGAGGCACCGTAACACTGCCTCTCATGGGTTCACAACCTCAAACAGTAGCAGTAGCTCCATTCACCATGACAAACAAGGAGCAACCAGTGAGTCCTGAGCAAAGGTCATTCCTACAAACACTCACAGAACAAGGCAAATGTAGAATGTCCAGCAGTAATGAAGACAAGGACACTCAACCACGAGGACAGTAGCAAGGCCTTGCAGAAGTGGACTCACTCCTCCCTCAGTGGTCTCTTCCTTCACTTATCTAAGCAGTGCCCATAGCCCTCATGCCCCTGAAAACAGAACCTCAGCCCTCCCAGTAGGTGGGGCTTTGTCCAAGGAGATGGCAGCAGCTGGACCACCTATGGCTGGGGCACCTCAACTCTGAGCCTGGGCCTGTTGTAGGCAGCTGCAAAGAGCTTGGAGGAGGACGTGCACCTGGCCAGGGCTACATTCATGTTTGCTATGGTCCCTGTTATCTCCGCCTTGCAAGAAGGGAGACCTACCATGGTCCCGGGTATTCCTGAATGTGTGACTAACCCTTTCAACTGAAAACATTAGCCACACTCCTGGGGGCTGTAGTCAAAATATGGGCAAACCAGAGCAGGGACACTAGTTCTGCTCCCCAGTGTCAACACTCCCAGCTGAAGTCACAAGGACAGCTGGGGCTGGAACCCTCCGAGGTTGGAACCTGGGGTGGGATGCTGCCAAGGCTAAGGGCCCTGAGGACTGGTGATACTGCTAATGCTAACTCATGGCCTCTCCGCATGTTCTGAGCTTCTTCACAGTGTGTCACTGGGTTGGGAGGGAGCATTCTGACAGCAGGTGTCCCAAAGGACCAAACTACTTTCAGACTTTGAAGTCAATGTCTTCTCTATTCCACCACTCCTGGCTATTGGGTACAGTGGGCACAAACCCACTGGGATCAGACCTCACCCTCACTCAGAGGAGCATCAGAGAATTTGGGGTCCTTGACATCACAACCCATTTGGCTTCCCACCCCAGGGACGCCTCAAGCCCACTGCTCCTGGTCACCCTGGTTTAGGCTAAGAGGTTGCATGTTTACTTGGTTAAACTGAGGTTTTCTGACTCCTCAGTCTTGGGGAGGAGGAAGAGTTGGAGCAGCGCAACCTTCCCACACCACTACCACTACGCCCATCTCCCAGAGCTTCAGAAAAACAAGTCTGTTTGTGAAAGGAGCAGAGTATTGCTCCACAGCCCAGTCAACCTTGTAAATGCAACCATGACTCTGAATGAAATCTGTGTCCCAGAGGAGAGGGAGCAAATATGACCGTGAACTTGGAATCCACTAGCCCACAATATATCAAGGATTCTGAAAAGAACCTTAACTCCCACGAATCACATTAACATCTAGTCTCCTAATGTTCACCACTGGAATGTAACTTGCTGTGACTGGGATCCTGCTTGCTCATTGCAGACTAAAGTAGTCATGGCACTGTTTGTGCACTAAACACTTTACATCGATCCCTGTATGCTGAAAAGATGTAATAATATGTCAAAATCATTCCTGCAGCTCAAAATAAAGGCAAGTACAAGGTGCATGATTCTATCTGTAAAGGATTGGAGCCCCATTTTTCAAAGAATCTCCTAATCTCTTCATGAAAAGTGGGCATTTCTAGCCACTAATTCTAGTAAAATTCAAGTGAGTGTAGACAGGTACAAATGTGCTGACCACAACCTGGCCTGCAATTAAGCAAAATGTAATTGAATGTGAAGTAATTGTGCCTCTCCATGTCTCCATTTAAAATTTTCTCTCTGAGGTGAAGATCCACAATAAGATCATTTAAGATGTCAAAAATCTAACTGGTGTCCAAATATGCTAGGTTCTAAAAGCAGTTTTCAGTCATTACTTTACCACATCATTCTGCACGTTTCTCTTTCCATTGCTTCCCAATTAAAACCTGGTGACGGACAGCTGTCTATGACCATTAACTCTGAAGTACTGAGTGCTCACAGATGATCTGATTCTGACCAGGCTTGTGTGAGCCATGAGTGAAAATACTTAAAATTACCTTTTTATGCACAGGGAAAAAGGGAAATTTAGAACATTTATGGATAAGTATATAAACACATACACAAAATAGTCAATTATATACTTGTCCTCATATCAAGTTTACAAGTGTGATGATAATTTGCAAAGCCATTTTGACCTTGGTCTTTTCCAAAGATATCCTGATTTTTGTCTCTAGTTCCAAACAGCAAGAGTTCCCAAAGACACAGTCAAGTGAAGGACTCAAATTATATAAACTTCCTCACACACTTATTCTTTTCCTGTCAGCTGTGGTTACTGGTGAAAACAATAAGCCTAACTATTCAGACGATACTGCCCAGACAAGACACAGTGTGAAATAGGTTTAAAGACAGGTAGCACTTGGGCAATATGTCCTATTCCAACGTCCACCTGCACGGAAGGCTGACCTACTTAAACAACACTTAGAGAGTCTATTTTCTATTAATGAGGGAGAACATGCAAACAGCTTGGCAGTCTCTGCTTTTCTGTTCAGTTTTCCTCCTTTATCTTGTGAAAAGAAACATGGAGCTCATATTGTCTGAGTAAAGGGTCCACTTCTTCCCTGCTCACTCTGTAAATATCAAAAACAGCTAGATTCTACAAAGACAAAGAAAGCTCAAAAGTGCACCTCTCCCCCCAGGTGCCAGGCACAGTGAGTTGTGACTGTGACTTAAGGAGGTAAGAGTTTGTTTTCTCCCTACCCTTGTCTAATGCAAGGTGGGAGGGAGGGTGTCTTCTCCACACAGTCCTTCTGAGACCCAAGCTTTTCCTCTCCAGTGGCTCTGTCACCACCAGGGCCTCAGAAGGCTAAAGCCCTCCACACGTGGCCAGCACACATGGGAGGGGAGGACATAAAGAAGATGAGAATTAAGGGACAAGAAGCAGAATGAAGTCCCAACACCACACCTACTCTCAGTGGAAGCAGGTACCCATGAGGGAGAGGGGAAACGGATAGGCACACTGTCCCTGTCACAATAATCTAGTTGGCCCCAACCAGGAAGCAACTATCACTTTCCACAGGAAGTCGCTCCAAGCCAAAAATCTGCCCTTAGAAGGATCTGGTGAGAAACACGTACCACTGGACATTCGTAGCCAGAGCTTGTGTGCTTTCGTTAGAACTCCAGCTCCAAGGACACCCCTCCATTTCAGCTACTTAGCTTCTCTCCAACAACTTTCTTCTGCCAGTACAATTTTTTTTCTGAACACCTTAAGCAGAACAGGACAAAGTTACTTACAGGAATATAGGTATGAGCAAAAGTAGGTTTACAGTTGTATAGAAAATAATATAATAATTAATAAACAATAATACAAGAGTAAACTCTGCATTTTGTGTAGTTATAAGTCTACTTTTGCCCACCCTGTACAAAATGCGTTGTCTATAGAAAACAGTTTTTTTTAAATTTGTTGTGGTGTTTTTTTATCCTCACCTGAGGACATGCTTATTGATTTTAGAGAGAGGGGAAGGGAGGGAGAAATATAAGGTGAGAAATATTGATCAGTTGCCTCTATTAAGTGCCACTACCAGGGATGAACCCACAGCCTAGATATGTGTCCCGACCAGGAATCAATCCTTTAATCTTTTGGTGTATGTTACAATGCTCCAGCCAGTGTGAGAACACTTATTTTACTTCTAATAAACCACTCAGTAATCAAAGCTCTCCCAAGCAAATGTATAATCTCCTGAAGATCAAATATAAATACTTAAAATCATTTTCCAGATGTTCAGGAAGGCTTGTAGGTCAGTAGTACTTTCCTGCTGGAAAAGAAAAAAATAAAGTTGGAGCCCTGGTATCCATGTGTACTGAGCACAAGGTGAGGGGCTGCAGCTGTAATAGGTGTCTCAGTTTTTATCTTCAGCTTTTTCAGCTTAAGGTTTCAGCCACCTTCTGAAACCTTAGAAATTAATTACTAAATCATCAATAGGTACAACAGATACTTTATTCATGAAGTGAAGCATATGGTCCACATTTTTGGAAGAACTTCATTGAGCTATGAAGTCTCTGCCTGCCTGCACTCTGAGATTCAGTAATACAGTAACGGTCTCCTATTATTGCTGTGGACCTATGCAATGCCTTGGTAACTAAACACCTGGGAATGTAGTAGCTAAAAACAGTAATCAGTGTTCTCCTCCGAGTTTCTCATTCACCTGGGCATTTCTGGTTCAAGGTCCTGTGAGCAACAGTTAGAGGAGGGCAGGGGCTGCAGTCACACACAGCATGTCAGCTGCCTTCCACCAGAGCAAGCACACCCAGAGAGAGAGGCCAGGTGGCATCCTCACAGATCATCACAACACAACCTGAAAGGAGAATGCTCCAGGGGAAGGAACATGTACCCTGGTCTCCCAGTTTAGGAATGTCAAGGTCATACTGTAAAATGAGCTTGGTGTATACTGACGTAACACATTTGGAATCTACTCCAGGGCTAGCATGCAATTGTAGCTCCTGAATCCTACCCAAGCCTGAAATCAGAGAAGTGACTTGAAAATGTGACCTCACCTGGCCAACACCTGGACAGAAGCAGTCTGGCTCTGGAATCCCACCCTTAGCATTCTGCTAGAAATCCCTGCACTCAGTGGGCAGTGTTGGTGAGTACTGCTCTCTGAGAGAGCACTGGGTGTGAACCCAAACTAAGGGAGAGGACCCTGGCTGCTGGGTAGCAGTAACCAGAAGTGAGAGAAACTCTTTAAGTCTCTGTCATCAGCAGCAATGATAAACTTGCAACTTCTGACCCCCTTGCACATCTCCCAGAACCCATTGCATATCTTCAGTGCAGCCTCCAGCCAAGGTCAAAGCCTGAGGTGAAAAGATTAACATTGAAGACTTTTCTGCAAAGGTCCAGGGAAGGTGCAAGGCAAGTATGAATTTCAGTGGGCACTGGGGCCCCAGGCCTTTCTGGCCTGTGTCTTGGGCACTTGTCCTCTGCCCTGTCAGACACCAGTGCTTCGGTGAGACTGCCTGGAGGGGGTGGTGGGAAAATTATGCTGGAAATAGATGTTGACTTCAGGTCTCCAGGAACCTGTGGAACAATAAGACTCAGAATGGAAGGAGCATAATGGCCAGGAACCTGCCCAGCCCCACCCTGGTAAGGGAATCAGCTGTAGGAATCCCAGGAGTCATGAAAGATAGCAGAGCTGCTATCAATACCTCGCACTCTCTCTCTCCCTCCCTCCCTCCCTCCCTCCTCCACCCCCATTCTGCTGGACTTTTGGAAATACTGTGGGTGGGCCCACTGTGTGTAGGGGTAATCATCATGAAAATCGTAAAAGTAAACAGAAGACCTTGTTCTCAGCTCCCCAACCAGCAGTAAGATGGGGTTGGGAGAGGAGGTCTCTTACCTGATAAATGTGAATTAAACTGGGACCTGGGACAAAAACTGGTTTACAATCTCTTCTACATGCAATTTCTTGAGGCTTGGGCCTCTGTGACCAACACTTGCTTTTGTTTGTTTGTTCTATTATTTGTTGTTTACAGGATTTGTTCCAGTTCCTGAGCCCACTGACTAGCTGGGGAGGCAAGACAAGCAGTGCCAGACAGTCCTGTACTTGGCCAAGGGTCATGTGGGTAGAACCACCCAGAACACGGGGCTGCAGAACACTTGAAACTGCTGGTGTGGGTTCCTAGGAAAGGCTGGGGGCACCCAGTGGCCAGTCACTACTGCTCCTCACTGCCCTGCAGAAACCTCCTCCTAGATGTGAGGTCAGAGCCCATTTGTGACTCCAAACCCCATTCCTCCCAAGCAAGGGAAATGACACTCAGAAACCCAGTGCTCCCTGTGTCCTGCCATCACCTCCTGCAGAGAGCAGCTGGGGGCAGAGTAGAGTGAAGAGCAGAAACAGAGGGAGATCACACCCCATCAGATTTTGTGCTTTCTAGAAAGGCAAATGACCACTTGGGCACTGTCATTTCCAGGGTTCACAATAGGTCTTTGGCCCCTTTCAGGAGCCCAGGGTGGTGACCACCCCCAGAGCTCCCCAGAAATGAGGCTGCATAAGGCCATCCCTGGCTAGACAAGCCTCCTCTTTGAAGGGTGCAGTGGGACACAGAAAGAAGAGGGGGGCTGCTGCAGAGGCTGTGGTGAGAGTGCTGTCCCTGAGGCAGAACTCTGCAGCTCCCTGGAAGTGATTTTCCTACTGTTCTCACTGTCAGCCTGGAGAGGTTCCTTATTACCCAGACTTCAGTCACTATGAGTCAGGGCCTGGGGAGGTGCCCACCCATAAAAGCTAAACTGTGGGTTGTTGGATGCAAGGAGGGTAGACTGGAGAACATCTCCTGGCTCCTAGAAACCCAAAGCCCTCCCCAGAGAGTGTGGGGTCCTAGTATCAACTTGAACAATGCAGGTTGCTCTGTCTTCAGGGCCTTGATCTGAGGCTTCCTGGAGAGGAGGGTAGTCCAGAATCCCTACAGCCTGAGGCTTTTCCTTCCCCAGTGCTAGGACTAGGGTAAGTCCCAGCAGGAGTACAGGGCCACTAAGTCGGGGAGGAGGAAAGATGGACCGAAGGGCTGACCCAGCCCAGCAGCACAGCTGCTCTTTAGATGGAACCCTGAGAAGCATGTCAGGCTGCAGAATAGAATGTCAGCAAGCCTGGGGCTAAGGAGCAATTTACTCTCCCACTAGTTGTTCCAACTGGTGCACCCTGCATGGCCCAGTTGACTCAGAACATTCAGCAGAAGGCTGGGTTGCCGGCTTTCCCTAAAAAAAGACTCTAGCTGCTGGTGCTAAGGCTGCTTGGAGAGCAGGCTCCCTGGGGAAGAAAAGGAGCCCTGCACTTGAGAGAACAAAGCCTGTGGGAGCAAGATCTCTGTGTGGCTGCAGGAGAACTAGTCATGGAGGGCTTGGCAGATGATGGTCAGTTTGACAGCAGCAGCAGAGAGCTACTGGAGTGGAGCCCCAGGGTGTGCTGGAGTGGGGAGAATGGCATGAAGCCATTCCAGGTTGCAAGAGCCTCACTACAGCCAGTTCCACACCCTTGCTTCTGAACTCCAAGTCCTCCGCTTGCTGCAGTGTTGACCCAGCCTGTTCCCAGTGTCAAGGGGTGGTCCTGCCCCATGGGGAAAGTGGTAGCTCCTAAAGTCACAGTGCAGGGACTGGTCTACTAGCTGCATCAAGGTCCTGGGGTCCCAGGGCTGTAGAGGGAGGGATCCTGAGTAGTAGGGAGGGGAGGAGCGTGGTCCCCAGCATGGCTGAGATGTCACTCAGTGGCTGTGCTGCTGCAGAATGAACCAATGAGCTTCTGGGCAAGCATGGGCATAGTTAATAAATGACAGAGGAAAGGTTTCAGTTGCCCCAAGAAGAAAACCCAAGTAACTAGAGACTCACTGCACTGTGTTGCCTGTCTGCACACCGAGCAAGTGAGAGCCTGAAAGATGCTGCAGACCCCTCCAAGGATGAACTCACTTGTGGATCATTCCTCTTCCATGCTATATGTTGAACACTGTAACAAGAGTGTTTACTCTTCTCATTTGTGCAACAACAACCATTTATTGAGTCTTTTTATAGGGCTAACATCATCCTAACCAGTTTCCCCAACTTGCCCTCTCTAAACTACACTGTAACCCTAGGAGCTAAGCACTGTTCTTACTATCTCCACTGCACAGATAGGAAAACTAAGGCACAGAGCAGTGTCAGAGTTTGCCCCAGGCCAGGCAGCTGGTGATGGGGGTCTGGAATGAGAACTTGTGCCTTGTGTCCCATCCATTCTGCACAGGAAAGGCTGGTTGGAGCCTTCCACACCCACTGACTGCCCCATTCACTTAGTGCTGTGGACCCCCACAAAGTCTGCAGGGTGGGAAGTGGGTGAGGAGGACGAGTGGACAGAGAAGGCTATAGCTGGTCTGTGGGCAGGCCTCAAACAACCTGCTCCACTTCTTTTGGGCTACTTTGTGGTCTACAGCAAGTCGGTGGACTCCTGGATCCCCATCTCCTTACCTTGAGGACAGAACACTGGGTGAGGTGAGCCAAGGCTCTTGTGGCTTCAACTTGCATTCAGTTCAGTCCAACAGATATTTACCCTGAAAGTACACTCTGCCCAGCACATGCATTTGGCACTCATTCTGAACTAGACACAATGCTATGCTCAGGGTGTCTGCATTCCAGTAGGAAATGAAACAGCAGTAAACACAAAATACTGTGAAGAAGCAAGTGGTGTAGAGTACAGGCAATGACCAGGCTGGGAGGAAAGGGAAAGCAGGGGTCCCAGGGGTGGGTGGCAGGTCTCATGGGAGTTGGTGTCCCTGAGAGGGTAACAGTTGGGCCAAGACAGGGAGGCCCACAGGGACCGGCCAAATGGACAAGAGGGACTAGGAGGGAGGCAGAGCAGAGGCGTTGGGCTTAGACTACAGAATGCCCCAAGATGAGCCCTCTGCCCCACCTGCTCTTTGGATGTCACAGCAGCCCTCGGCAGGTCTCAGTGAGTCATCTGAAGTTTAATTATTAGAAATAGTTGAGACAGCAAAGCACATGCCTAAGAATAAAGACACACAAGAGGAAGTTACACCTGAGCACAGGTACCTATGCAGACCAGGCAACCCTTTGTGCCAGCTGCCTAGAAGCTGCCCTGATGCCTGCTCACCCATGGGCTATGGCTCTCAACTGGCTTGCAGTCACAATGCCTGTGCCAGTTCAGATTCAGGGGGTGAAACCTGCCACCGCCTTCAGTGGATTCACCTAAATGCAAGAAGCCTGTAATAGGGAGGGGTGGGGAGCATGGAAACTAAAGGTTGCTTGCCCTTCTGAAGGCACTGCATTGAACATGCTTGAAACACAGGACCTGATTTTGAAACTTGTCTGGGAGCTGAGCCCTGTCCCCCAATTCCCAGTGAGTTTTGTAACTTAGTGGAGGAGCAATCTTCATTTTGTTCAACTCTCCCAAGCTAACTGAAAGAAGGCCGAAGAGTGGCATGCCAGGGCCAAGGGCTGCATGTCCCAGGGCCTTCAGGTACATGTCATGGTGGAGGGAGACTTCATGTGGAGGGGCAGTCTGGCTCTGGGTCCTGTGCCAATCTGGGAGTGGACAGGGAAGACTCAGGGCTCTGGGTCAGGGGAAAGTCAAGACCATGGACATCTTGAGAATCAGATGGAGGGGTGGGGGGCCTCCCTTTAGTGTTCTTGGAATAGCAGAGACAATTATGCATCAGGTCCATGTTTTGAGATCCATGCTACTAACAGCTGGAGAATTATACCATGGAGTTCTGAGTTCTGCATGAAAAATGATTCAACTTCCCAGATATCTCTGTGCAGTTGAAGAACTGAGATGCATAGGAATTTGTTTCATATTACCAAAGGCACTATTAGCCACCCAAATACACAGCCCCAGACAGCCTTGGGCTCATTGGTCACAGAAAAGGAAGGAAGCCCAAAGCCTGCTCATAGCAATCTCCTGCCATCTGGTGAGAGCCATCAAAAGCCCCACAGTACCACTGTGTACTCAAGGCACAGGTCAGCCACAAGGCACAACAGCCCGAGGTGCAAAAGAACACTTGTGTGAAAGTGCAAGACTGACCTCTCCAAGCTTCTTAGGATTCGGGCGAAGTATTTCTAATATATTTTAAATGTTGAGGGGAAGAACCTCGTTTCCTTAGTGAATGTTCCTGATATAAACTAGGGACTTAAAAACATCTATCTCAGGGATTTATTTAGATGCAGGGAGTTAATCAGCAGAAAACTATTGGTCAAATAGCTAGATTGGAAGAAAGAGATTGCCTATAACTCAGTAAAAAGACTTCATTCCATGAACCCCGCAACTGTGTGAGTCAGGAGGTCTCTTCACAAGGAGTTGGAGCCCTGAGCACCCGTAAGCTCTGCTCTCTGGGGCAGACTGGATCATCAGCTCTTTTCACAAGGAGGCTTTTGTCAAATGTCTTTGAGGTAAGAGAGTGTCAGTGAAGGTTTCAACACTCAACAACACTGATGGCAGAAGTAGAACCATTCCCAGAAGATCAGCATGAATTTTTCAGCTCCAGTATGGTGCTGGGGCCCCATAAAATAAGGAATAATTGCCAAGAACTGAAGAGAGTTAGAGAGGAATCCTGGCAACCTGTTGTTTCTATTTTTTTAATTCTCATTCTAAAAATTGTATTGCTTTTTACCTATGGTCCTCAGAGATTTATTCATTGCTGATTTTAAAGGAAGCCCAGAAGAGGACAGGGAGGCATGGTGAGTTTCATGAACTTGATGAGTCAGACAAGGGGAGCAAGCTCGCCTTTAGGAGTTTGTGTACATTTCAAGTGCAACAACATAGCTACTGGAAGAGTCATGCAGAGCACAGGTCATGCAGACCCCAGGCTAAATAGATTGATGATGATTAGAGGACTGTCCCGGTTCATCTATGGAACAGCTGCTGTCCTCTAGAGAGCCACTGATTGAGAACAGATGTTGATAGGTATTAGCAATCAAGCCATGGCTGGCTTTCAGAACTCTGGACACATGTGGTTAGTGTCTCCAATGACTCTGTAGAGGGATGCAAGCCACAGATTGGTTGCTGAGATTCTTGGCACTGATCAGAATCCCAGGACCTTCCCAATTTTTCTTTTTAAGACACTGTCCACAAAGACTAGATCCCTACAACCTCCAGGAAGTCTGCTAGCCTCGCTACTGTTCATGTGGCTCCTCCAGGCTAGCCACAAAACAAAAGCGAAGCTAAGTCTCTCTAGCTACCCACACTATGGGTTGGCCATGGCCACAATGGCCTATTCAGGGCCACTTGGATTATCTCTCCCCAGTCAGGCCAGGGTCAGCTTAGGCTGTCTCCTGTCCCAAGTCTCTGTACCAAACCAACCCCAGTGGGTCTTCCCTCAGGTTTTCTTCTAAAGAGCTTGTGTGGTGGTGAATTTTATGTGTCAACTTGACTGATGGTATACCCTGATAGCTGGCAAGACATGATTTCTGGATATGTCTGTAAGAGTGTTTCAGAGAAGATTAACATTTGATTCAGTGAACTGAGTAAGGCGACCCACCCTCACCAATCCATTGGGGCCCAAATGGATAAAAGGTAGAGGGAGGACAAGTTCTCTCTCTTCTAGAGCTGGGATGTCCCTCTCATGTCCTTGGTCATTGGAGCTCCTGGTTCTTGAGCCTTTGGATATGGACTGAATTACACCACTGGCTTTCCTGGGTCTCCACCTTGCAGATGGCAGATGGTGGCACTTCTAAGCATCCATAAACATGTGAGCGAATTTTTATAATAAATCTCCTCTGACCTGTCTCTGTCTATCTAGCCTATTAGTTCTGTTTCTCTGGGGAAACATGACTAATACAGATATGTCTGTTTTCAAAATGGTGCCATTTAAAATGACCACAGCACTTCTCTCACACTCGCCCTTCCACAACAAACAGTAACAAAGGAAAAACTCTATTCTAGGCTGAGAATGGCAAAGGGAGACTCTACCTCCCAAGCTTTGGTAAATTCACGGATTTTATTTTATTTAGAACCCATCATTTGACTGAGGAAGCATAGCAGACACAGCTTTTATGAGAAATGAAGGTGGGACAACAGGGTGTCTCAACTGGTAATTGTTGATTTGGATATTTTACAGCTTTTAGAGAAAGTGAGGTTGCTGAGTGGCTCCATGGCCTGGCTTCCACTATGGAGCACCATGTGCTCCAGTTGTGAAGATCCTTCCCAAAGTTTGCCCAAGAACACTCCAGCTTAGTCCTCCCATTCTTCACCTTTCACCTGAAGGAAGCTTTTCCCTTTTGTTTGAAATCCACTGTGATGTTCTTCTCAGATTGTAGCTTCCATCTTTACTCAGTGCTGGCTGGACAAATGTTTGCACATTTCCCGGTACTTATAGACAGAGGTAGATGATAATAGATAGATAGATGTATTATTATTTCTTTGCTGGTACATTTTAACTTATAATTGCACCCACACTTTCCTCCTGGAAATGTCAGAAGAGATAAACAGAAAACAATCACAATGTCCACTTGCCTTGATAGACAGTGTAGGACCCAAAAGACTAAATGCAATAGTATTTAACTGTGTCTTAGAGACTTTAAAAAAAATTCTTGTATCCACAGCAGAAAAAAGGAGGGCAGAAATATAACAGAAATTAGCAGATCATGCTGCTAAAGGGTATTTAAAAGCCTCCTGGGTCTGTGCTGGAGTGAAAGAGTTAAAAATGTTGTCCATGGCCATGACGACGGCCACCAAAGCTTGGGAAGGAAAGACAGGAAGCAGAAGCAGCCTGCTGACACCTCCAGAATCACTGTCTTCATCTCTGCCCTCACAATCAGCATTTATTAAACCCATCCCAGGTCCAGGTCTCACACATACCTTCTCTTCACCAACACCAAGTGTTAGGAACTGTAAGTCAACTGAGGGGACAGGAAGGGTTAGAGGTCTCCCTCAGGGCTGAGTAGACGAGAGGGAATGGCAACATCAGGCAACATCCAGAAATGCCTCTCAGCTCCCCTGAGGCTGCAAGGTTCCAGACAAACTGCCTAGCAGCCCCACGCTTCAGCCCCTCCTCTCCTAAAGGGTGCTCAAAGGATGCGTGTAGTAAGCAAAAGGTTATCACTTGAACTGGTGTTCCACCAGGGTCCCTGTCATTGTTCCCATCATTGGCTGTCATTCTCGGTGGGTTCAGTATTGGGAGATTGAGGAAGCATAGCAGGCTGCACACACAGATCACCACTGTGCACATCCTAGTGCAGAAGACAGAAGTATAAATGCAAACTCTAGGACTTCATGGCCACCCAAGTCATATTCATTACTTAATGGAGCTACTCAATTTTACACCCATTTTACAGATGGCTAATGGAACCTCAAGCTAAGTTCATAGAGCTGACTCTGAAAACTAAAGCCAGATAGACATGACTCCAAAAGTTGCAATCATTTCACTGTGAGATATTGTTTCTTCATGTAAATGCCTTTTGCTCTCATTTTCCAGTTTTGAGGCCCATGGGAGGTGGAGTGAAGAGGCCACAGTATGTTAGCAGAAAGCCTGGAGTCCTATAGCTGCCAATCCCCCTCTTGCCTTGCAGTCTTGGGTGGTGCTATAAATCTGTAACCGGGTGGTCTCTGAGCCTCAGTTTCTCCTTTTGCCAGCTGGCTATGATGCTGCTTAGCTGGCTGGATTATGAGGACCTTATGAGGATTCTCTGAGTGATGCAAATAGCCATGCTAACCTGATTGAAGCTTTTGGCAGGTATACTCACCAAGCAGAGGGTCACGAGAACCGTCTGAGCTCAGGAAGAGAAACATTGATGGCTGTAACACCAGGTGGCCCCATGGCCTGAGAGTATGAAGATTCCACTCATCATGGGTGCCTTGTTTCTTGGGGCTATGGTAAGGAAGTACCACCAAACAGCCCTTAAACTATAGAAATATATGTCGCAGTTCTGAAGGCCAGAAACAAGAACCCAAGGTGTTGACAGGGCTGTGATCCCTCCCAGACTTGGGGTACAATGCTTTCTTGCCTCTATCAATCTACTAATGGTGGCCATCAGTCCTTGGCATCCCTTGGCTTGTAGCTGCATCACTCCTGTCTCTACCTACCCTCCCACACAGCCATCTTTCCTATGTGTCTTTCTGTTCCCTCTTATAAGGACCCTGTCATATTGGATTAGAGCCCTAATCCTTATGACCTCATCTTAACTTAATTACAACTGCTAAGACCCCATGTCCAAATAAAGTCACATTCACAAGTACCATGGGCTAAGACATCAGCATATCTTTGGGGGGCATGGGGTAAAAGCATAATTCAATTCGTAATGACAGGAAGCACATGGTGCTGACTGCCTGATCCCACTGGCTTCCAAGACCCTCCAGCTGGCATGTAATCTGTACCAGCCCCTAAAACAAAGGATAGTAGGAAAGGAGACCCTCAAAGGATATCTCTAGTGGTGGATGCAGCCACCATTCAAAGGAAGTACCCCCCAAACCATCCTCACGCAGCCTGATGTGGGCTCTGAGGAGTAGCCTGAAGACCCTATGGCCAACATCCTGGGCATCTGCACTCCCACATCAAGTGAGATCTCCAGGAACCACTATTCAGTGAGCATGAGAGGCCTAAGCATTGCTGAGTGTACAGGAGGCAGGTGTCGAGGTCCAGAGACCCTGTGCTATAGCATGTTCTTCATGGGAAAGGAAGGCCTTCTCTCTGGACCAGAGGAACTGTTTATTGTCCTCAGGGTTCTGCTCAGACACAGCCAAGAGGGAGTCTCTCTTCATGCAGGTCCTCTAACAGCCTACTAGGAAGCAAGCACCCAATGCCTGATGCATGTGTGCAGGGTGATCCTGGGCATGACAGAGGGTCCGGGGAGGCGAGGAGGGAGGAAGCCAATGAGGGCATGGTGTCCAGAAAGTCATACTGTAGGCAGCTGGAGCTTGTCCTGCTGGGGCTCTGAGAGATGGGCAAACACTGCCTTGGGCTCATTCATGCAAGGGTCAGAAGAAGAGGGTATTTATCTACCAACATCCAGCTGCCATTAACGGAAGGTGACTCTTAAAGGCAGGAGTCCCCACATGTGCAGGCACCACTGGGATGTTTCCCCAGGAGAGAAGAATCCTGAGGATGCAGGTGAGGTCTGGGGATAGCACAGCAGTTGGTCTGCCCTGAACCACATGTATCCCTAATTAGCTTGTAGCCAGTGTTCCACCTTTGATGGGCTTAGCAATGTGCCTCACAGAACCCTTATGAAATAAAAGACTTATATTGCTGGGAGTGCTATGCTTCCTACAGAGCTTCTCAGCTGAGAGCCCCCCTGGGCTGACCCCTCCAGGCAGCCTGCTCCCTGTGCCCAGCCCCAGCAGCATGTGCCATGGCTTTGGTGGACTTGCCCTGAGTCTCCAGACCTCCTTTCTGCCAGCACTGCTGCCCTCCACTCTACTCCACTGGCACTCAGTCCAAGAGCACCCAGGAACCTCCCTTTGGAGCAGGCCTTTGTAGGATGTGAACTTTGAGATACTGCTCTGCTTTGTCCTCTAAGCCAGAGTATTGTTTTAAGTATTTACTTCTCATGATCTCTGATGAGAGCTATAGCTTGAAACCACCCCTCACATTCCACTAGCCCTTCCTGAGACAGAAGTTTACCAAACCCTCTTTAATCAAACATTGCATGGGACTATATTCTCTCAACATTTGCCAGTGTTCTGCTTGTCAGTCCTGAACAGCTGTAGCAGAAAACATTCCTTTTTCTTATCAAACAGAAAGATTTCTCTTTCTATGAGCTGCTGGTAAGTGCATGCGGTCATCCTGTTAGCCCAGTTAAACTCAGGAAGACAAATGAATGTGCTCTGGAGCCCTCACTGAGCGGGGCCTCTGAAACACTGCACACCCTGCATGGCTTCCAAGCTTGAACTCATAAAGACCTTATAAGCCAATACCAACACTGCCAGTTATAAGCCAGAGCTGACATTCTAAATGATCGAGGAGTCCAGGTATCTAAAGCTAGATGTCCAGTCAGGACCCATCCCAGACTCCTCGGTGCCACTCAGGGTGTGGGATGAAGACGTGCGGAACAGACATTTCTGAGGGCTCAGGAAGCCCCTAAGACACTTCTGCTCATCCTGACAGCCTCCTGTGTGCACTGGAAGATTCTAGCACATTAATTGTGCCCCAACCCCCTCAGGAAGACAGTGACCAAGGGGACCAGTCAAGCTGGGATGCAGAGCCATCAGCGGAGCCTATTGATGTGTGCAGTGTTGGATAGAGTGTCAGGGAAAACTTCTCTCATTCCCTTATTTCAAACACTTCCACAGGATAGTAACAAACCTTCCCTGTGAGGTCCAGTTTTGATACCCTGCTTATTTTGAAAGATAAGAAAAGGAGCTCACAGAAAGTATCCAATGAAACCAGGGAGAGGCCTCCCCTCAGTGCGGTAAGTTTGCAATTCTTACTCACCTAGTTTCAGGTGTTCCCCAAACTTAAAAAGATGGTAAAATTTACAAATTTTGAGAGGAAAAATGCATCTACAAGGGACTGTTCTCATGGCCCACTGTGCTCTTGGAAGAATGCTGACATCCTCACACCAAGCCTGGCATCACCCTAGCAGCCCAGCAGCATCACCAGCACCCAGAAGGAGCAGTGCCTCCTTCCCACAGGCCGGTGTCCATGGCACATTGCCCAGATCCAGGAGACACCTGGAGCTGAAGGGCAGGGCACTCACAGAGAGGCCTAGAAACATAGAGAAGGGCACAAGCTCCTGGCCAAGCACCTCCTTTCTACCCACTGCAGGGGTCTGACTGTGGGTCCTCGCAGGTCAGCCATAGATCCTAGTAGACAAGAGCAACAGTCTCACTGGTTGGGACTCCCCTCCACAAAACATTCTCAGAGCTACATTTTCAGTAGTTTGAATCTCGTCATTTCTTAGGAGACCTTCTTTCCAGCAAGACACTGTGCCTATAATTTGGGACAGTGCCACCAAGCAAATAGCTGTTGCTGCAGACTGGGCCCAGGACCAGCAAATTAGAGCTTCTTTGAAGGAACCCACACAATCTGGTCACCCAAGGAATACTCCACTGATGAAAAAAAAAAAAAATAGCAATACACAGGTAAATGCCTCAAAAACTTCCATGCGCGGTAGAAAGTCCCCAAGAGACCATTTCACACCTTCCTCACCAAACACCAATTGTTTTAGCCACTGCCCAGACTGATCCTGGTGTTTGGCCTCAGAAAGGCTTTCACCCTGAATCCCTTCTATCACCTTAAACTTTACCTGAGGTGGCTCCCTACCAGATGTGTATTTTTCAACACTAAGCAATTCAGTTCTCAGCTGGCACTGACCAGTGTCCTAAAATGTAACTCAATTCTAACACTATCTATACCTGGAGATAGAAACAGATCCCATAGGTTAAGGGTTTAGTCTCACAAGACAACCCTCCACTTCAGATGCCAAATCTAAGTTGTCACCAACTGGCTATAAATCAGAGATTCCCATGACTCCTCCTCAGGTTTGATTAGTTTGCTAAAGCAGCTCACAGAACTCAGGAAACCCATTACTCACTAGATTACTGATTTATCACAGAGCATATTAAAGGAAATGAATCAACAACCAGATGAAGAGACACACAAGGGAAGGGCTCATCCTTGTGGTGTTTGGAGCATTCTGGTTCTCTCCAAACCCTGTCTTTAGGGGGTTCTGTGGAGGTTTTATAACATAGGCATAATTGCTTCAACCTCCCTAGAAATCAGGGCGTAAGTGCAAGTTGCAAGACTCTATTCACCGTTGGTTTCTCTGGAAACCAGTCCCCATCCTTGGTGTCCAAAATTCACCTCATTAATGTAGTGGAAGGGGGCATGTTAAGAATAATAAACCACCCATTTCACCTTTATGGCTCTGAAGTGGCTTCACATACTAAATACTAGAGACCACATATTATGACAAAAGACACTCTTGTTGTTCAGGAAATCCCAAAGGTTTGAGGAGCCTTGAGCCAGGAACCTGGAAGAAGACCAGACTACACATGTATTATAAATTACATTATGCTTGTCCAGGGGTAAGTGGGAAGTTTAGCGTTGAGACCCCATCCCTTAACACTAGGAGCCCCTAGTGCTAGGTCCACAAAGATCAGTCCACAATTGGGGCTTGTGCACTGCAACAAGGCTGTCATAGGAGAAATGGACTATGGCACATGTGGGAGAGGACAGGTTCTCCTTCCCTAAACAGAAAGTAATACCTGCCTTCCACATGCTGGCTTTGAACCGTTTTGTTTTTGAAACAAAACAAGGTGGGGGTGGGGGTGGAATTCAAAAGATTCAATTGCGTTTTATCTGCCCCTAGTTGGTATGTTGTTCTTTTGGAATGAGCATTTATATTTTAAAAAAGGTCTTTCTAGAAAGAAGTCTTTTGTATTTACTTGAGTGGTTTATCTAGATATAGGAGCAGAGATGGAGCAAAACAGAAACGGCACCATAGAGAAGGCTGTCCCAACATTGTTGTTGGACAGTGAAAAGAATCAGCAGTAAGGAAACCAGTGAGTGGCCCACACAGGGCCTGCCCACCCTGATCTGATAGCAGGCGTTGTTCAGGCGCCTGCCATGGGCTTTCCTCTCCCTGGATCAGTCCTAATCATCAGTAGAGGAACCTGTGCTCCAGAACACTTCCATGTGAGTCCAAATTCCCAGGGAGGCACCCCCTATTTCTGGCAATTTTCCTAGTTCTCCAGAAAGAAACTGCCTGAGAGGGACAAGCCAGGCCTGGGAACGCTGACTCCAGAGGAAAGCTGCTGTCATCTTTCAGGGAGCCCACGTGGTGACAGGAGTGGATTAGTCTGTTGGAACCTGAATCTACTGATTGGCCCGGGCCAACCCTATCCTGGACTCCTGGGGACCCCAAAGACAACCTAACTCTCTGTGGTGGGATAAGAGGACACATGGGAAAGGAGGGCCAGAAAGGACACTCATATGGATGTAGCTCACTCTGTGCCAAATCTGTGTGACAGAGACGGAGATGACAGGTTCATCTACACTTCTTAAAATAACCTGACAAGGATCTCAGTTGCACAGATGAAAAAGCTAGTTTTCTGTGTTCATTCCACAGGTGAGCAAGGCCACAAAGAACCCAAGTTTCCCCTGACACCAAAGTCCTGGCAACCAAGCCCACTTTCCTGTCCCCCACCAACCCTATATCCCAGGTCTGCAGGCCCCTGCATACCCCAGGTTCCTACACCCTCAGGATGAACACCCATAAGACCCCATACCCCAGGCCCCACATTCCACACCCTCAGGTCCCCACATCCCCACACTCCCATACTTCCAGGACCCATATCTCACATTCCATACCCCCAGGACTCATAATACCCCACACCCCAATCCCCATGACCCATATTCCCCATGACTTCACACCCCTAGCCAACATGCTCAGGTGGGAAGACAAGCCCAGGGATCAGAGACCTGGAAAGGACCAGCAGCTCCCTTAGGCCACCACCTGCCTCTCTCCAGTGTTGTTGGCAGAGACTAAGGGATTCTAGCTCGAAATATGGCTGTGATAAAGCAAAGGGACCGTGCCTGACACCTGTGGGTGCTCATGTAATGTCATTTCTACTCCCTTCTCAGCAAAAAAGGACCACAGAAACCCCCACCCCACTTTCTTCTAATCATAGTAAATAACTCTTTAGGAATGGTGGGAAGGTGCATTTTCCTCCTTTGGGAGAGAACCACCGACCCCCACCCCAGCTTCCCTCAACCCTCCAGGATGCCAGATGATGTGCAGGCCTTCTGAGTGTGCTGACAAAATCTCTCAAGGATTTGAGATGGGGGAGCCACCCCCACCCACCTCCACAATCCACTCTTATTATGTGTTCTTACCCTGCCCATTCCCTGCCATGAGGTTCCTGAAACCAGGCTTTCCTTTTCTGCAGAATGCTGTTTGTGGTGCACCAGGGGCTTCCTGAGTCACTCTTCCCCCACAGCTGCTGCTCCCTTCTCCTGCACTTAGCCACTTGCACACACATACATGCACATACATATACAGGACCCAGTATAAAATGAGAAGGAGATCCCTGCTCGAAGGAAATGAAGATCATCAGACCCTGTACACAGGCAATGAGCCAGGGAGCCACTCTGGATGCCTGTGATACCACTGACTCTGTGAAGGATTCTGGTCTGGATGCCCTGCAGCTTCATGCATGTTGGTCAGTTGTTTGGATCCTTCCTTGAATATCTTATGGATAAGGGAGGGCTTATCAGGAATGCACACTGTACTGTGAAGTAAGGGGAAGTGCATCTGGGGGCTGGATAAACCCACAGGGACCATTCAGCCTTGATGCTCCCTCTTCAGCCCCTTCCCAGGGCCCCTTTCAGTCTTGGAGCTCAGGCTCTCCCTATCCTACTCACTTCCAGTTTTCCACTCTAGAGAATCTGAAGAGTTTAGCAAAGAAGAAGAAAATCTGTCCCTGAAAATTGACCCTTCATGTTGCTCTGTACTTGACACTGGGATGAATTGTGACAAGCCTAAAAGGACACTTTTAGAAGCTCAGACCTGAGGGCATCACTGCTGTTTTTTACTCAGAGAGCATACCCAGAGAGCCTGAAGGGGAATGACTTTTATCCTGGGCAGCCTGCATCCACAGTGTCATCAGGGGTAGGGGTAGGGGAGCAGCTTTGCATCATGCTAACAAGGGCTGCCACCAAACATGTAAGAGATACATGCTGGCAAAAGGCTTGAACTGTCCAATGGTGAATAAAAATCCAGTGATGAGAAAGTTAACATTTTGTTTTATGCTAAAACAATCATTATTGACATACCTGAAAAATGTCATTTCATTATCTCGTTTCTATGTGCCCAGTTTCAACAACAGTGGAAACACCCAGTAACAGGAGAATGTGGCATAAAACCCATGGTGCTTGAGCTCCCCTAGCTGCTGGGGCCCACCTCACTCAGGCTCCACCGAGCCAATGCTGGGCCCAAGAGTGAAGGTGTCCATCTCACTGACTGCCTCATCTCAGCTTCCATGGCCTGGGCAACCCCATGGCCACCTCAGGTGTGGCTTGGTTGCTGTCATGGCCACTTGTCCTTCTCAGCAACAATGACAGAGATGTTGATTATGAAGTAAGCATGTCACTGTCTAATTTGAACTGGTGTTTTTCTGCATATCCAAATGTCTGGTGAGGGCAGCCACCTGATTGTTATTCCTGCAGTGTCCACATCTCAAGTCCATCCCTGCAGCGTGGACCATAGCTGATGGTAGACATCATAGACCCTCATCCCCTGAGGGCAGGAGCCTGGCTGACTGACCTCAGAGCCTCACCTGGAAAGGGAGCTCCTGAAACCTGCACTGAGTGACTGAACCAGTCTCTGCAGCTGTGCAAGGGATCACAGAAAGAAGCTTGGGTTATTCTTGAGAGAAAACATTCTTGAACATTCCATGGGAGGCTGCAGGGAATGCAATCTCACCCTACAGGGGCTTTAATCTGACAGCTGTAAACACTGGGCCCAGAAGAGGCAGTGGGGCCTTGTCCATGCCACCTTCTTCTACCACCTTCCTTTGGGCCCCGCCCAACTACCCCACCAGGTACACTAGGGGAGCTGGTGCTCACATTCTCCCTTCCAGCCAGTGAAACATTCTAGAATAGTCCATGAAACAAAAAGATAGAATGAGATTTCTGCACTGTCCTCTTGGGTTTTGTCATTTGTCTCTATAAGTATTTGGGGACAGTTCATGCAAGCTAAGTTCTGGACAAGACTCCACAAAACATACACAGCTCCTGCCCACAGAGTTCAAAGTCCTGGAGGAAGACATGCCAGTGGGTCTGTTGAGAAACATACCACAGAACACACCTGGTGGGTCATGTTCTCTCCAAGGGCCCGTGGGAAGTCCTGGAAAATTAGAGACAAGCCCCTGTAAAGCTTGAGGCAAGACACGTGCTGGGTAGAGATGAAGACTAGGTATACCTGAAGTCCTCTCCAAAGCCCAAATCCTGCTGCCCATGAGCTATACCCGATGGGCACTCACCTCCCCTTCCTCCCATCCAAAGCTCTGTGCCTTGAACTGTGGTTCTTGTGAGTGAGCCCCCTAACCCTGGGAATGAGGCAGCCCCACATCTGTCCTTCACACACTGAGCCTGACCTCCAGGGAAGGTCCTTATGAGGGCCTCTGAGCATTCTGCCAGCTAGTAGCTTCTTCTGCCAAGTTTCTCAAACCATAGAATGCCTTCTGATAATTCCTATTTCTGCCAATCCACAGGTGAACCAGCCAAACAGCAGACCAAATGTTGCCTGCTGGGAGCACCCTCTTGCCCTGTTATTGGAATGTGGCAAGGCACTAGGAGAAGGGTAAGCTGGTAGGCAAAGCTGCCCATGGACCTGTTACCAGCTGCCATGGCACACTTTGTTCAGAAGTAATGACAACCACTAGGCTGCGTAATTGACCCACAGAGGGAAGTCATCACTGCAGAGAAACAAAGGGTACTCAGTGCCTCCTGGCTGCCGACCAAGGGGTGCCAAGGGTCTCTAACATGGGCAGCAGCTTCCCTCACCCATGGGGGCCTCTGCCCTTTCCCCTCCTAAGCAGCCTGTGCTTAGAGCATGTACATGAGTCCCTGTACTGAATACACTGACCAGAGCCAGGGCTCAGTCATTCCAGAGGGACACAGCCTGACAGTGGCCACAAGTCCCCTTGTCTGCTTTCTGTGTGCTTTCTCATTCACCCTACTGATGGAGTGAGAACCTATTGGCCACCTCCTGCCCTCCTTTGAGAGTCCTGGGTCTGACAGAGGATTGGAAATGCAGGCAGGGGATATGTCTTAAGTGCCGAGAAGGAAGGCAGGAAGGGAAGAATGCAAGCTGTGTTTATGGGGAATCAGAACAATAAACATAAACTACCACTCAGCACAGAGATAAAAATAACCCTGGGACAAGAGGTGCTGCCAAAGGAGGGCTGTGCCCTCAGCACCTAATCACCGCCTAGCCCCAGGCCAGGGCCCAGGCAGTGTGAGGACACAGGCAGGTCACCCCAAGTCACCAAGGGAGTTGCCTCTGGCTCTGGCTTCAGTCTCAATTGAATTATTTTCTCTCCCCCTTGCCTGACTCCTTGGTTCCTGCAGACATCCAAGAAGTCCAGTTGCAATACACAACTGCTGGCAAGTATAAACCAGGCCTTGTAAACAATTCCCAGACCACCTGTGGAAAGATCACGAAGCTGTACTCCAGGAATAACCCTGACGCCAGAATTGCCCATCAGCAAGGCAGTGAAGGCCAGGCACTGTACACTGAGCACCTCGATGGCCTCACCATCCCAGAAAGAAAGACCATATCCACCTTTGGGTCACAGCAAGGAACTCTGATGAGGAGGAAGTCCTTTGCTCACCGAGGAGCATGAGGTATGAGACCCAGGTCACAACCCATCTGCACTGTCCAGAGTGCCTCCCACCTCAAGGGACACTGGAAGTATCCAGAATGAGTGTGACACCACAGCCCATGCCACCCAGCTGCAGAGACCAGGTTGGCTGCCTGTGAGGCAGTGCTGTGCCCAGGTGACATGTCTCATTCCAATGGAAGCATCGAATTCAAAGGTGCAGCAGAGGCTTGCATCATGTTTCAACAACAAAATGGATGAATATGCAATTTCAGTTCCTCCCTGGCTTATGACACAATAGCTTTGCAAGCTTCTTGTAACTGCAGAGCAATTCAGCCATGTGTCTGGGTGACCTTCAGTCTTTGCCAGAAACATGGTAGGAGCCTGCCCTCAACCTAGAAACCCTCTCTCCTATTTTGTTTTTCAATAAAAAAGCATTACTTTCTCTCCATATACCAAAAAAGTTGGGTCCCACAAAAGCTGTTCCTTTGCATTCAGTGGGGTTGCAGTTGACTGTGGCCAGCTTCCTCACCCCCAGGGAACATGTTTTTCTCTGGGTGGCCTCTCTACCTCCTGAGTTCACTTGCTGTGTTCCCAGCAACCCCAGGAGACCCTCCTCCAAGAAATCACCCACAATGGCATGTTCCCATGACAGCAAATGGTGAGGCATAGGCTGGCCTACAGAAGAGCTATTTCCAATGCCCATATCTCCCAAAGAGCAGCCCCCAGGGTGATCAGACTGTACAAATGGAACAGGTGGATCAGGGTGAGATGGCCTAGAGGGTGTCAGTCTGACAGCCTCACAGACATGATTCCCAAGGGGGAAAGCTGCAGATAAGGGTTCACGGTGCAGTAGAAAATCAACATCATTCATGTCCCAGGAGGGGGCAGGGTGACGGAGGCTGTACTGGGTGCCCCTTAATGGCTCTACTAAGTCAATCTCTGCAGCCACTCCACGAGAGTCGTCAGGGGGTCGATGGATGGAAGAGGAGGCATGAAGAGGCTGGGAACCAGAATCAATTAGTGGGGTCAGTCCTGGGCAAGGGCAGGGAGTAGGGCTCACATGCCAGAGATCTGCTTTCCAGGAGGTTAGACTTAGAGTGCCAGGTCCCTTCTCCTCAAGAGCAGACACTCACCAGAGAGATTTCTTCCTGCCCTGCAAATTCTGGAGAGCAGCACCTGCTTTGCACAGACATCTAATGACACTTGAGGTCCTGCTAAAGCCATAGCTTGTCAGCCAGGTGCACAGACAACACAAGCTCCGGGATCTGCTCTCTGGGCCAGATTCTGGCCTGAGGCAAACAAGACTGGCTTCCCAAGACTCCTGAGATCTCAAGTTCTCCTTTACTCATTGCTAACCTGTGCAAGAAAGAGCAGAATGAAAGCCGCCAACTTGCAGCTCAGAACAGAACATACTGTGACCTGGCTAGCTATCCATCACCTTACCTCGGGACTCCAGAAGGTGCAGTGTTCCCATAATATAATCATTTAGTAGAAGCCAAGTGTTCTAGCCATTATTTTTTCTGTACCAGCTTGTTTACTTGAAGTAATATGCAGGTGTGAAAAAATAATAAGCAAGTGTTAGGACAAAGAACGCTTCTAGGAAGAAGAGTTTGTTTAATAGTTACCCTGCAGAAAAAGACCTTTTAGATCCTACAGTGTTGAAACAGGAAGGTCTTCTCGCATTTTTATGGGCCACATTTCAGCCTCCTTGGGAAGAAACAGAAGCAAAGATAAAGGGCAGAAAGCATTGAGATTTTGTTCATCATGTGGCTGGATTGTGACAAGGTCAGAGGAAAAGAAGAATGCAAGAGCACACTTGGGCACCACCAGCCTGTCTCAGAAAGTGCAGAAGTGCAGCCTGGGGGAATTAAAAAAAGTCAAGAAAAGCTCTATCAGGTTTCTTTCCAGTGCTCACCATTTCAAAAACAAACGGGCAGGAAGGTCTGAAAGACTCTCATGGGACATGCCACATCATCCACACCAGGTTTCTAGTCTATTTCAGGGTACCTTTACACTCTCTGAAAAAGCTAAATCAGATCCCTTCTCCTGAGACCTTTGGCCATCTGAGGTTAGTAAAGCTAACCTTGCTGACCTAATTAAAGGCTGAGGGGTCTAGCAAGGTTGAGAGATTGGCCTCACAATACATGGCTATAGAAATGTATGTATGCATGCAGGTGTGTATATGCACATGTGTGTGCTCGTGTGTGCACTGAGCATGCATGTGCATTGGGTGTATGTGTACACATGTGTGCACATGTATATTTGCGTCAGAGGAAGCTGCTAATAGAACAGGTTATTATGGGACCACAGGAAACTGGAATCCCATAACTGTGTAACTTCACCCTTTGCTTACATCGAAAAGACCTCTGGCTCTGGCCTGTCTCCAGAGGTGTTAGGTAACATAAACAGGGACTGCCAACATCCAACCCCAAGTTTAGGGCCAGAGGCAATGGTCACACTGAACATCTCTGATCCCACAGGCACTGTGGGAGGTCAGAATTCATTAAAATAAGAACATTAATGCTCAGATGGGTACTAAGGGTACTAAGGTCATAGCCTGGAAGTAGTCAGGGGTCAAGAATTCAAAATGCATCCCCTGGCTCCTAACCCAGAGCTCTCTGACCCAGCCTGATACCAGCCAGAAGTCAAGGACCAGCTCCTGTCTTATTGTGCAGCTGGGACCCCTCCCTTTGCTTAATGGTCCCTCCACAGGGTTCAATCACTCCTCAGGGGAGGACAGAACCCTCTCCCATCAGAGATCATGCTGTGGGTTGTTGTGTGTTGGATTACAGGGGAAACTCCAATTCTGGGTAACTTCAGAATTAGCCGCAGCCCCTGTGGGTGTAGGGGTCCTGTGCCTCAGTGCTCAGAGTAATCCAGGCACTAGCAGAAGCAGCCTTGCCAGGGTTTGTTAGAAACAGAAAGTCTCCAGTATCCCAGATCCCCCAAATCTGCACAGATCCAGGGGATGGGCAGGTGCTAGAGACAATGACAGGCTGCTTTCTCCAGGGCCAAGAAGATATGCTTGCCAGAGCCTGGAGGACCAGGAAAGAGTGGCCCTGGAGTCCACCCACCTCATCTCAGGGTTGTCTGGCCTTGCTCTTCTAATCATGCTCCACCCTAGCCCCCAATGACAGTCCTCGCAGGCCCCAGCCTCGCTCCCTGCTCTCTCTGCCTCCTTCTGAAAATCTGCCCTTGACCATACTGGGTGGGTGTCCCATGCTGCAATGTGTGGTGCCTGCAACCACTCCCTGCAGGTGGCCTGAACCTTGGGGCTGCATGGTTTTTCCAGCTTATGGTTTAGTGCCCAACTTCCTTCCTGTCAATAAAGTGTAGTGCACAAGTGCAGTTTCCCAGAGTCTCTAGTCCTGTTCTTTTGCAAAAAACGGAAGAAGTTCCCCTCTTAAAAACATAAACAAACCACAGGGAGGGACACCAGCCAGCTCTCCCTGCAGGCCTCACAATGCAGACATAATTCTAGGTGCTTTTTACTAATTTGTCCCACTGGCTCCTTACACCTGATGAAGCAGCTCCTACCTTCCAGAGAAATTAACTTGACCCAAGTTCCAGGGCCAGTGAGCAGTGGGATTCCTTTTCAGATTCAGAGGGAAAGTTCCTACCTTAGGTTCAACTCTAGAGGCTGAGATAGGCACTTAGTTTGAGTGGTTGATGGGGTACCCTCAGGAAAGGGGCATAAGGAGGCTAGAGAGGGTGGGGATGGTTCTACTTGACTCCCCAGGAGCACCCAGAGTGGATCCCTGGAGACAATCGTACGTCTTCGGAGACTCTCTTTGACTGGAAACCAGTTGATTCTGCAGAGGTATGGCCCCACCCAGCTGGAGGGCCCTAGTGGCTGAGGGTGATTCTACAGAAAAGGATGGTGAGTGCACCTGGCTGACAAAGATGTCTGAGCAGGTACCCCTAAAGCTTGGCCTCAGTGAGGGGTTCCCTCCTTGCAGCCATGTGCCAGGTTGCACTGCTCAATTCTCTGACTTGGACACAGCCACAAGCCTTGTTTTGGCTACAGAAGAGTAGGGACACATCCGTTTAACTTAAAGCTGAGTGCTCCTCCCATGAATGAGCCAGCCCAGGCCTGCCCATGTGATGGGAGAAGGAGGTCACCCCAGAGCCTGTGAGGAAACAGAAGGCAGAGGGAAGAAATATCAACCTCTCTCTCCTGACCTTCCCGTTGGCCAAGGAGAAAACCACAGGCAGAGGCTGGTGCAATGTCCTCAATAAGACAAGTAGCCCCCCGAGAGCAGACAGGACCACAGAGAGCACAGGGAATTTGGGAGGGACAAGGGTCACATGTTGGGGATTGTCAAGCATAGTAGGACATCAAGACTAGATTCCAGATTATAATGTGTTAAATGTTATTTTTATTATTCAAACATAATTCATTGTATAACTTTAAAATGATATTTTTCTCACTGAAAAGGGAAGAGCAGTGAATGAGCAGAGGAAGCCCAGGTTGGATTTGAAGCCCTGTCTTGACTGACACTGGGCCTACCGGCCCCTGCTGGCTGACTGCCTGGTAGGTGTGCATCTCCCAGCACCATGGAATGGCCCCTCTTTGCACAGTCTAACCACCTCCCATCTATGAACCCATTCACCATTTGTCCAACAGATGCTCAGACTGTCCAGGTATTTCCAATAGAGGATGTGTCTTTTAGAAATTTAAAACCATACTCTCTGTGAGGAATGTATAAAGGAAGCTGGATGAAGGCTGGGGGCTCAGGAAAGTTGGGGACCACTGGATTTTCTTCTGAGGAGGAGGGTCTGGCTGAGAATAGCTGAATCTGGGAGACACTGAGATTCCATTCTGAGGCAGGTGAGCATTTTGGGCCCAGTGCTGGGAAAGGTGGCTGGGCCTGGTGTACCTCCTGGTACCCTCAGGTACCAATAAATGATGTGTGTGGACAACATGACCTGTGACAAGTTGCTGGGTTAAGTATGCACTAAGGTAAGGAGTGGAGGTGTCTGCTGTGGAGTTATTGCAGCAGTTTGATTTGTGAAAGCCCTCTCAAGAAGTTCTTCTCTTATAGAGAGCAGCAGTCACACTTTTTCACCAAATGCAACTTTCCAGACTATCACATTTTATACTTTGATGTCTCTTTCTCAGAATGGATTATATACCCCTCCAAGAGATTCATGAGCTCAAACCTGTCAGAAACATGAGTCCCAGTGACTCTCCAAAGACAGCCCTCTGCAGCCCTCCCAGGATCGTCTCCCATGCTGAGTGCTAACCAACCATTATGGATGCATCAGAGTAGGCTACCCGGAGAGGGAGAGCTGCTCAGACATCCGGGCATCCCAGCATCCCAGAACTTAGGCTGAGCCCAGCCTCTCAACGTGCCCTCTAAGGCACCATTGGGGACCTCTAGATGAGGAGTAGCCTCAAGCAGCACCAGATAGAGTAAGAGGACTGCAGAGCCCAGGAAAGTCAATAATGAGAAAATGGAAACACCACACTAGGCTTGGGATGCATTGTTCCAAAGGGGAACTGAGGCAAATGCCAAATCCCTTAAGCAGCCAAGGGATCACTGGTCCTACCTTCACCTCAATGCTTGCTGCCAGGTCTTCCCAGGCCCTAGGAGTCTCAATGTACCAGGACCCTGAGAAGTCAACCTGCCCCTCCAGGAACATCCCACATCTCAGCTAACCTTTCTCATCCATCCTCAGTGACTGGCCACCATTTCCCTCACCTTGAGTCCCCAACTCACCTTTACATACAATGAGCTGCAGTTTCCATCTTTCTGCAACAGAGAGATGAGACACTCCCTTCCACATCCCATATCAGAGTTTCACTACCTGCTCTTCTTCCCTCCTTCTTGAAGTTAGTGCTTCTCACTTTTTGTCTTCCTACTGATGTTTTTAAAATATGGTGTTGCTTCTTGTAAAATGTTAAGTCCTCAAATTGCCCAGCATTTATATTCCATTACCAGATGGGCACTCAGCAAATGTGCTAGATGGTAAAAAGATAGCAATGATGATCACAATGAAAATGATGACAATGAAAGGGAAAATTTTATTTGTGAAAGTCCTCAATTACCCAATTTCTGCAGCAAGTATCAAACCAATGCTCTTGCTCAACTGGTTCTGCTTCTCCTTCTTGTATGAAGCATTTCAAGTGCAGTCATTATAGGTTATATGGCAGAAACTAAGCTTGATGTGTATACATGCTCCAAAGAAGATGGCATTATTTCACCCAGTTAGTCAATGGAGTGAACTTCCCCAAGCACTGTGCTGGATTTGAGGTATTTCAGGTGGGAACTCTGTTCCTCCCCATGAAGGATGCTCAGACTTGTAAACAGATCTCCATAATATATAAGAAGAGCCATGAGAGGGGAGAAGAAATGACCCATGCAGAAGTTGGGTAAGAGTTACCTGTGATGGTTAGAGCAAGACAGGGCAGAGAAAGCAATAGAATCTGTTCATCTTGGCCCCAGCCATCCAAAGGGAAAGGGGGATAACATGATGATACTGGTGTCATAAGAAAGTAATTGTTAACCAGCAGTATGAAAGATGGGATAGCAATAGTGAGCAGACAGGAAGCCCGAGGCCAATACCAAGGGGTCTGGAGAGCCTATATCAGAGAAGAGGAGAAACTGCACCAAAGGTGTGGAAGAAACAGCAGGTATAGAGGGAAGAGACAGGTATGGAGAGACAGGTGTAGAGGGGGAAACATTTGTAGAGAAAGACAGATGTGGAGAAGAGACAGGTGTGGAGACAGATGTGAGAAGAGAGATAATGTGGAGGAGAGACAAGCATGGAGAGAGATGGGTATGGAGGAAAGACAGGTGTAGAGGAGAAACAGATGTGGAGGACATAAACAGATGTGAATGAGAGAGACAGGTATGGAAAAGAGACAATTATGGAGCAGAGAGACATTGCTGTTGTGGGAAAGACAGACCCAACCATAAGGGGACTACTAGTAGCTGGTAACTAGAGAGGGAGCCCAGAGTCTAGCCCAGGACTCACCCCAGCACCAGACCTTCAGGGGGTGGGGGAGTCAGAGGGTCCTGGAATGAGCTACTTAGGTGAGGGTTTCTCCTCCATCAGCATAATCAGGATTCTGAAGAGGGATCTCAAATGGACAGACAAGCTCCAGGTTGCCAAGGCTCCAGGTGTAGCAGAGATGTGCCACCTATCCTCTGGCCCACATTTGCCCCCACTTCTTCAACCCTACCTGGTTGGATCATGGTTTCTCCTCAGTCTTCTCTGTGCTTTGGGGGAGGCTGTGGGCCCAGGGGCCACCCTCAGCACTGCTAGTGCTGGCCCTGGCCAGCAGGGAGACTGCAAACCTGGGCTCTGAGGCTACCTGGGGCACCACAAACCTTCAACCAACCCAAGATGAGTGTCTGATGACTGAGGGCCAACCACTCCATTCCCTGGGCTTTATCTTGTCATTATTTTGGCCCCCACAAAACAGAACTTCAGTGATTTGCAGAAATCCAAAGGCAGAACAAATACATATGGATTTTCAATGAATCTCCTAATAGCTCTGCCTGACCCCCATCAGCATCATTTGTCCTGGAATTCTTAGCATCAAATCCCTCTCATGACCAGGACTTCCAGGAATTGCTCTGCTGCCATGAATCAGTCTAGGGAACTTTGATCTTGCTGAGAAGAAAGAGATTTAGCCAGTCTGTTTTTTGTCTTTCAGTTTTGGTTTTTATTGCTGTATTGATGTGGCTGCTTAGGATTCTATTTGCCTGCATTTTATCATAATAAAAACCCAACAATTTAAAGTTACCCTCCTATAATGTTCCTACTTAGGGAAAATCAGATTAAGTGAATGTCACCCAAGCCACCACCATAGAGGCTTAGTTGCACAGACCGTGTCAAAAAGCTGAATCAATTCAACCACCTCTCTGCAAAACCCAAGGGCTTGCTGAAAACGTGAGTCATGAATCCCACCTCCCCTTCAGGGATGAAGTAAAACCACATCAAGCACTTGGGTATGAGATAAAAAAAACGATCAGTGGTTGTAGGATCAGAACTCACTTTGGGGGTAAAACAAAACTTCTACATCCTTTTAACAATGTTCCCATAACTGACTTTGCTCTCCCAGCCTCAAAGTCCTCACGTCCAGAGGTTAAAGAGAGAGATAGATATGTTGCCTTTAGGTAACAGGAAGCCACAAGCAGCCACAAGAAAAAAGTGCTTGGCTGTGACTGAAATACTACACCACCAGACAATTAGGCCAGGTACCAAACATCATCAGCAGCAAGTGGACCCTATTCCAATCACATTTTCCCACTGAAGAATTCTGTGCCCACTGGCCCACTGCCTGCAGCTGCATACAGCTGGGCATCAGAGGGGCTCCCTGGGAGAGGCCCCAAGTGAGGGCCAGTTCCTGGCACAGAGCTTCTAGAATGCTTGTGAGATCCTCAGTGATAAAGATGAGAGCTGCTCTTCTGTCCTTCATAAGAAACCCCTTCAGACCACTACTGAGTTTATGCTAGTGAGAGGACTCTTGAAGGACCTCTAAATGTGTCAAGCCTGAGGCTGGTCTCCAGAGAAACAATCCAGAAAAATAACCATGGGATTAGATGGTTAAAATTTTCAGCCCCACCCCCATCCTCCAGGGAGGGAAGAGGGAATGGAGATGGGGCTCAATCACCAACGGCCAATGATTTAATGATTTCATCAATTTTGGCTGAGTCATAGAACCTCCAGAAAACTCCTTAATTATTTTTGGAGATCTCTGGTTGGTGAACACCTCAAGATGCTAGAAGGGTGATGCACCCAGACATGGAAGCTCCTTGCCTTCCCCGTACCTTTACCTGTGCACCTTTTCCCTTCTGAGTTGTTTCCTTTATAATAAATTGGTAAACTACTAAGTAAACAGTTTTCCTAAATTCTCTAAGTTGGGCAAGCTCATTATCAATCATGAAGAGGGGTTGTGAGAACCTCCAAATTTGTAGTTGGCTATGCAGGAGAGTGGATAATCTGGGCACTGTATTGTGGGGACAGTCTTGTGAAACAAAGCCCTTAATCTGAGGGGTCTGACACTAACTCCAGGTAGTAAGAATTGAATTGAATTGTTGGACACCCAATTGGCACTGGAGATTTGGAGAATTGGTGTGGAAAAACACCAGGTGTGAGTAGTTGGGGGAACAACTCACTTCCTTTTCCACAATTAGCCAGAGAAAACTCTCTGCTTTTCATAGGCTCCGGTGACTAGGCTTGGCCCATGCACAGCATCTCCCTATTTTCAGATCAACTGATTAATAACCTTAATCACTTAATGGGATTAAATACTTCAATCTCATCATGATGGTAATGCCAGGGGCGATGGTGGAATTCTGCCCTCCACAGGGAAGGAGCATAGGCTGGGACAGAACATGCTGGAGGAGACATCAGCTTCTTGGAAGCCTCTAGGGCAAGCATTATACATGCCTGTTTCCTCTGCAGGTGCAGATCTAACTGTGGCCTATCTACCCTGTTCAAAGAGGGCCACCTTTCCTGAATCAGGATGGCGAGGGGGTTTGGGTGCTTTGGTAGCCCTCCTGAGATATTTACAGGATTCCTACCAACAACACAAAACTGTTAATCACAGATAGTATTTTGTGAGATCATCATGCTCCCCGACAAAGAAAAATTCTTCTTGTAGAAAACTCCTGTAATCTTCACTTATTTGTAGCCTCACTGTCTTAGTTCAGTTTTAAGGGCTCATATCTTCATATTTGTCCAAACATCACTCCTTTCTGCTTAGAAAACAGTTCTGCCAGATGAGCCTACCCTCCCAAGAGACAGGAAAAAAATGAGGTGCTGGGTTCCACACTGAGTCATCAACATGTTCTGCCATTCTTTTCTTGTCAGGCTGTATTTGCTATGATGATACATCTTCTGAGATGTTATAATGTGTTTTCCTTCTTGTAAGAAAAAACAATAGGAGGACATAGTCCACTCAGCTCCCTAGAACCACTGTGCTATATTCCAAAGTTAAGTGACCCATCAGGGGAAGTTGCCTTATTGGCTATGACCTGGTGAGCACTGTCACCCACCTTCTTTCACTTTGTACCACTTGGCTGATGCCTGACTGAGGGGAGCATCAGTCGGCCCCTAGGTGAGCCCTGTAGTCCTGGGCACTCAGTTCCCCTCCTCCCAAGATGACCACGCTATCAGGTGCCAGCCTCTGTCAGTCATACTCAGGGACTCAGCAAAGACAGAAAAATGGAAGAGGAAACCAAGATGTGAGAGATGGGCCTGCTGAGGTCAAGTGCAGGACTCAATCATCCTTCCCACTTCTACAGGGACTCCTTTGACCAGGAGCTTTCCTGTTACCAGGCAATAAACCAGACATTCCCTACGCATGTAGGAGAACCCAAGTCACTCATGGCCCAGGCAGAAGGTGGCAGGTAAACTGGACAGAAGGAAGGATGAAGAGCAGGAGTCAGGGAGGCTGGATGGGACACCAAGAGTGTCATGATGACAGGGAGCCCACATTTGCCTAGGGTAGAGACATACCAGCCCCTTCCCTGAGGAGTCTCAGTACTTGGTCTCCACAGTCCCATCTCTGTGTGATGAGCAGACTTCAGAGGTGAGAGCCCTGACCCGTGGAACTGAAACCAGAAAAGTCAGCATCTGTGCTGCCTGTCACTACCAGATCCAATGAGTAGAGACAAGGATTGAATCTTTATGGCTACTTTATTCAGATGCCAGTGATCTAGAAGACCCTGAGTTATGCACCCTCAAACACTGTCTTTACATTATCTCAAGCCAACCTTTTTATAAGGAGAAGAAAGGGTAGGTAAGGGGTTTTGGGGAAAGGTTAATTGGATAAGAGTTGTGGTCAGTGATGACTTTCCTGGTACTTCTTTATTTGTTGATCAGCATTTTTGCATTCCCTCCCTGGAATACAATAGCTCAGATACTACCTCCATCACTTGCAGACCCTCTGTGGCACAAAGACTGAATTGCTGGCTGACCTTATGGAGATACATGGTCATACATTCCATTTCCTGGAATAATAGCTTTCCATGTGCATTTATCACTTAAGCCTATCAGTTATGACTGAAGCTAAAAATTTTAACACTTGAGTTCCCCTATCAGAAGGACTAAGTATTACTCTTTGTACTGGGCTCTAGGCCAGGCCCTAAAGCAGAGACAGACTTCAGGATCAGTCAGGAGGGTATGGGGGTTTAACCCAAAAGGTCAGAGCCTGAGTAGTGGAAGAGGAGGGAGTGATAGAGAGGCATAGACTGGTCACCAGGGAAGGAACAGAAGGAGCAAGAGAACATGAAAGGGAGAGAGCCTAGCAGCTGGACTAGGGAGCTGTCACACAACAGGAAGTGCATGACTATGCCCCCAGGGTCTGTTCAAGACAGGAACTCAATAACTTGGAGGGGAGAGAGAGACAGGAATTAGGGGAGGGGAAGAAAAGGGAGGGAGGAGAGGAGGAAAAGAAGAGAAGATCGTCTCTGCCCAGGAAAGTGCTGGGAACAGTAAATGTTCACTAAATAAATGGAGGAATCAATGAGAGGCTGGATGGATGGATGGATGGATGGATGGATGAATGAATGAATGAATGAATGAACCAACCAACCAACCAATGAACTAACATCTTCCCCAGAATGAGGTGGAGAAGCAGCAGACCCTCCCAGGCCCAGCTCACTCAGGCTCTGAAGATTTTTGCTGCCTGTTGGGCTGGAATGCAGCCCTGGAGGTATTTCCAGCAGCTTCCAGTAGAACTTGCTCCCAGAATCCAAACTCCAGCAAGTAGCCCTCACCCGTCACTGATGGCAGTTGGTAGAGAGGACTCAGGAAATCTTTACATGCACATCTCATTTGCCAAAAGAAGTAAATAGTCCGGCAATTTTTTAATAGAGACTCAACAAGAAAAGTGTGGTCTATACTTGAAAACAGGGCTTCTTACAAAGACCAGTATAACTTTGCCCTAGCACAGACTTTGAAGGTATGTCACAGCTCTGGGCATCCTGTGGTCCTCAGTGGGTCCGACCTGCAGACTCTACCTTCTCTCCTCTTGCAGCTCAGGTGAACCAGGTCAGACCTGCCTCACTTCCCCCAGTTAAGTCATAAAGTCTTTCCTCAGTGGCTGGGGAAGTAAAATTCCCTTATGACTTTTGGAGGGGATACACCCCAAAGAGGAATGCATAGGCTGGTGGCTTGGAAAACCAAGCAAAGCTCAAGAACTTGGAAAAAAGCAAAAATGACTATCTGTTTAGTGAGCTGACCCCACAGCCTTGTTTTGTTTGCTAACATCCTTGTTTTTCTTCTGAAAAACTCCTTTTTTCACTTTTTTAAAGTGGTCTTAGTAACAATGCCACTATGCTGAGGCTAATGGCTTAATAATTGCAGCCTTGAAAATAAAACAAGTGTCAGCGATGACTTTGTCCTTTCATTTTATCAGTGAGAGAATGAAGGTCCTGCTCCTTGTGTAAACAAGGGTCACCTTGAAATAAAAGATGAGCCTGACCTATTCTCTTTCCTCCAGGGCAGGCACAGTTTGCTTTAGGCCTGCAAAAAGCTGGCAATGGCCTTGTTTGGTGAGGCCTCTAGGTGAGGAAGACTGCCTAACTGCATCACATGCTTCTGGGTGCCGGTGACAACTGTGCTGCAATAGCTGAAGCCAGGAAAGACCCTGCCTCCAAGGTCACTGAGTGACATGAGGGCATGCAACAGGATGTTAAGAAAAAGAAGCAGGAGGTGACAAAATGCAGAGTGAGATCTGCTATTTCGAACAGTGTTGTGTGTGTTTAAGTACAGCACGTGATGTGTGCACCTTAGAGGGAAAGAGAAGGTGAGAAGATACGTCAAAATGTGGTGATGGCCTTTAGAGGTACATTGACCTTTTTCTTTCACTTTTTTGTGTTCTACAGAAATACAAAGTGAAGGTCTACAATGAATACATAAATGTTGATAAATTTACAAAGTTACCTTATGAAAGTAACCTTCCTTCCAATATCAGCAGGTTAGCACTTAAAGATGTGTGGAGCCTGGCAGCCTGGTCCCAAACCCACCACTCCATTTTGAGTTCTGCAATCTTTAGCAAATACCTTCATTAACTTTTAAGTATTGTAGTAATTAATGTTTATTCAGTGTTTTCCTGGTGCAGAGGACTGTGCCCAACAGTCCACACAATCACCTTCAGCATGCACATGATAATTGGCTTATATATGCACTATCATTTAGGGTTGTCAAAGTATGGGTGTAATAATGTACTTATAAGCACTGTGTATCTTAGTATCTGTTCTCTGAAGTATTTCGTTTTAATAGCATTAAATGCCCATTCATCTTCCCAAAATTAAGCACAAACTTTGGGCCTGCCACAGTGTCCCAGCATGCATTCTTTCCCCTGCAAATTCTCCTAGCCCCCAGGGCTCCATCAGAGACTTGCTGTAAATTCTAATCTGAGAAAGCCAAGTGTCTTAAGGGCTGCCAGCTGAACTTTTTACAAGGGTCAGTCTTCCAGCAGGGGGGTCTGCCCACCTGCTCTGGGCAATATACTGCTAAATATACTCATGAAGCATCCGTTTTAAGTAATTATACCCCTCGGGTGTTTACTATAGCTTGCTGTGGCAAATGGCCATAGAATGCAGACTGGCATAGAAACCCACTTAAAAGTTTCTGCCTCAGCAAAGAAAACTCAGTTTTAAGCAGCAAATTGCTAAAATATTAATGAAACTTGGGCAAAAGCACAGCTGAATTATTTCATTGGGCTTCTGTTTAATTGAAGGGGAAATGTTTTTGAGAGCTGATAAATGTGAAACACGATGCTCCCATTAAGGGAAGAATAATCGAATTCATACAGTCCTGCTGTCCTGAGGGTGCAGCCGTGGTTTGGAGGAAATTAAAAAAGTGACAGCCAATAAGGCAAAACAGCCACCTGGAACTACTGTTAAATCGGTAAAATCTCCTATTTAGAAAAACAGCACACTGACCCTGCCCAAAGGCTCAGTGGACACTGGGCAGCCTGTTAGCAGCATGCCAGCCCGTATGTATTTCCCCTGCTGAAAGCTGCTGAAGTCAGGCAGGGGTAAAACCAACTCATATTGATCACATAAGAAGGACTGATTCACTCAGGACATTTCTTAAAGTAAGCCTTTGCAGAAAGAATTTATTTTTTCTTCCATAAATGGGACTGTGAATTGCAGCAGTCCTCCTGTGATGTGGACAGAGAACACTCAAAACAGTAGACAGCAGATGACTAACTCACACCTATTTGTGTGGATGGTGCCTTCCCATTTTTGCTCAGATCTTTTTTTGATCACAGCCATGACAAAACAATGAGTCTTGCTTAAATGCAGCCACGTTGTCACATTCGATGTTAATACTTTGATGACATTGCTGTAATCGCCATTCCTTTAAGAGGGAAAGGTTCCTGAGAGCTGTATGCTGCCAACCTCAGGGACCACAAAAGGCAGCATCTGCACAAAGCAATGATCATTGTGCAGAAATGCTGCCTGCCTCCCGCAAGCTGTTATGATAAGCAGATATTGAGGGGGAGGGGAGGAGGAGAGGAGAGGAGAGGAGAGGAGAGGAGAGGAGAGGAGAGGAGAGGAAGGCAAGGGCACCATGAGAGGAGAGGAAGGGCAGAGATAGGTTGCTGTTAATCAGGTTGGATGGCCAGCCTTTAGCTGCTGCAGTGATGTCTTATCTGAAGTATGCTCCTGCCCTGTAAATTTAAAAATCTTCCTAAAAGGAGAAAAATAGGAGCAGGGCTTAAGTCCTGCCCTAACTCCTGGGCAGTGTCCCCTCCCCCAGTTCCTGCTCCTTGGGAGCCTGTATATAATTCAGCCTAGATAGGAGGATGAACAGGTGCCTTCCAGCTCCATGAGTTTCAGCAATCACCTGCAAGCCTGCTGATCACCTCCCCATCAGAAAGGAACCCCTACCCTCAATAAAGAGAATACGTTTGTTTTGGTAAGTTTATTGTAAAATTCAAAGCTGCAGCAGCATAATCCTTTGGAAAATGGACCATTGCCCAGATCCGTTTGAAACAGTAGTGCAGACTGCTAGGTCCATTAGAGCTCCAGTAACTGTGCAAGTCCAAGCCACCTGGCCTCGCCTTTCCCCTGCTTCCTGACCACAGTGCAGGCTGCTGAGTCACGCCTGCCAGGTCAGTCCATTCTTCCCAGCATTGCTGCCAATGTCTGGCATCTGGGCTTACTGGGCGAGTAGCCGCTCCCCACTCGTGTAAAGTCCTTTGCTTGGGGCCAGCATGCCCCTGCCGCCACTGGGCCACCTCCTTGGAGGAAGCCGCACCTCCTCGCTGCTCTCCACGTGCCCCCTCCTTCCAGTCTCCACGCTGTACTCCTGCGCCCTCAGAGGGCGCGTCCACAGAGCCAGCCCCGCGCTAGGCGCCCCAGGGTGTCTCCACAAGGATCAGACCAAACACCTCTGCTGGGCTGTCACTCGGGAAGGGTGATACTGGGCACCCAGTCATTGACGCTGCGGCTCTCTTCGCAAAACAGACTGAGCTTCTCCAAGGCGGGGTCCTTCCATGAATCCTCATTGGGGTTCTGAGAGGAGAGAGAGCACAAAGATCAGCTAGGTTGGCCACTAGATGCTAGCTGAGGGCAGGAGTGGGTGGGGACCAGAGGAGTGCACTCACCGAAATGAGGATGCAGTGAAGGTCTCCTGGAGCACTCGCCTCATCGCCAGCACCCACGATGGCCGCCAGCCGCTGCACATCGCTCACACGAACGATATCAATGTCGTTCTCGCAACAGAATGCTTGGATCAGCGTGAAATGAATCTGCAACGCTATGTCGCCCTCGTCCTCCTCGTCTGCCGCCAACACGCAGAAGGTTACATTGTCAGGGTCCCTGCGCGGGCAAGGATAGAGTGGTGAGGTCAGGGCAGTGAGCTCGGATGCCCCCACCATCTCCTGGGTCTCCCTGCCGATGCCAGGCACCCACGTGCTTCGCTTATACTCACACGTTCAGGACTTTGGCCGACTCGTAGACGCCGGCGGTGAGGCAGCCCTGGCGCTGAGCCGACAGCAGCAACTCGTGCAGAGCTTTCCCGGCGCCCTGCATCCTGCGAATGAGCCAGCGCTTTGAGCGGAGACTGAACGAACGATGGGGCGCCAACCGCAGAAACGCACCCCAGTACCCTAGCCCAGGGATGCCCCTGAGAGCTCCATTGACGTACCCACCCACCCCCAACCCCCTCCCCGCCCCCCGGCTCCCCAGCCAAGAGGCTTCCACCAGACCAGCTGTAGACACTGCAGAGTGAAGCTCCCGGCACTCAAAAACTTCTGGCACCCAGCGCCAACCCACCTGGCTGTGCTTTCAGGAACTGTGTCCTGGCCTCGGACTTCTTCCAGTGTCATGGTGCAGTCTAGGAAGCTGCTAGATATCCAAAAGAGGAGCTAGGGGAGTGGACCGAGAGAGGACGTGGAAGTCCGCAACCCGTGGAAGTCCGCAACCTGCTGCGGCGCGTCTACTGTTAGCTAGTGCGTCTGCTGCAGCGTGTACTTATATAGGCTGGGACCAGGGGCAGCCAGCTGGCACAAAGCTGCGAGCCCATTGGCCGACACCACTTTCTGATGCAAATGAGGCGGCGGCTGGTGGCTCGTGCCAGAAGGCCACGTGGGGAGGGCTGCGGGGGCAGGAGTCGGGGGAGGGTGGGGAGTTGGATGACAATGCCTCAAATCTGCTGCTTTTGTTGGGGTGCTACTAGGCAGATTGGAGCCTGCAGATTTCATCTCGATTTTTCTGGGTTAAGTCCTTAAAAGGAGAAGTTACCTATTAAAGAAATACTTGTCAATAGGACTTAGCGATTTTTGAAATGCACGTTTGGATAATCTAAAGGACTTATTTTGTGTTTGTTGCCACCTTTCTATTTTTATCTTTTAATTTGGAGTTTAATTTGGAAACTGCTGCTTTGAAACTGAAACTTAAAGCAAAAGCACGCAGCGCTGACTCGCTTTAAGCTTACAAAGCGAACACTTAAGGTTAGGAGCGCGCAGGCAAGGCCTCTATGCACACTCAAAGTCCCGACCCAAATGCGCTGGAAGGTCCTAGTGAAGGTCCCCGCACCCTGGTAAAGTGCTACTGGGCACTGGGCCTGTGAGCAGATTGTATCCGGCGCATGCGGCTCGTTTACATTTCTATGGAGGGCGCACAATAGCGGAGGTCTGGCGTGTGGCGGTTTGCGTGAGGGACAATCAAGGCTTTCTCTTCATAGCGACACTGTCCACCTGCTGCCTGGTGGGGTGAACAGGAAGGCTCAGCTCACAGCGGTCGCGGAGCTGCCCAATGGTGGGGGTCTGGGCCACGTGCCACTCCTGCGCCCTTCAGTGCCCTCCACCTGCACTTGCCTCTCTGCACGCGTGATCCGTTTGTTTGCAATTCTGCCCCACCCGGGAATTAAAAAGAAGTCAAGCCTGCAGCACTGTCTACGAAGCTAGGTGCACTCGCACGAGGACCCCAAGGTTCCAGTCCTAGAACCTTGGAAAATGAAGCTTAGAATCCCTTTCCCGGGGCGCCCTCTACAGGTCGCCAGAAAGATCTTGACCACCCCCTTCTCATCTCCCTAATTCCATTAGCCTCTGTTATTGACCTCTGGCCCTCTGCCTTCATGTTAAGGGGTGGCTCTAACTGAGCCCAAGCCAAACTACCCATTGGTGGAAGTCAGAGTAAGGGCTGCAAACCACCCCCCCCCCGAGGAGGGGGTGGGCGAGATATATGGAGTAAGAGTTCATATTTCTTATGATATTTTTATTTTTTATTTAAATATGTATATATAAAAAGATTCTTTTCCAGTAACAAATAGACTAATAAAACTGGAAGAGACCTTAAGAGAGTTTAAGAGACATTCTATGATGTGACCATTCTGTACCTACAGCATTTCAGGCTGTTTGCTCACTTTTGGTGTTTGCAGCTCTCTACAGCAACCCATCCTTTTGTAGCTAGCCCAGGCCGTGGAGACTGGGCAGGACAGCAGCTGTAGCTCAGGGAGTGGGGGTAGGGAGGACGGCCGGGGTGGTGGGAGGGGATTCCTGGAAGCCCAGGCAAGCTCTGCAGCTTAATAGAGATAATGGAGAAGAAAAATAACCAAGTGAACTAGTGTCTGGCGCCCCCGGGTGGCTTACCAGCAAATGTAGCTACAACATCAGGCCACCTCTTCCGATTCCAAGAAGCCGGTGTTTGCTCACCTAACATTCCTGAAACTGATGTGTCTTGGCCTCCCTGGAGCTAGGCAGAACCAGGAAGCATCATGCTGCGTTTACTATTGTTTCCTTTCTTTTTTGGTGGCATATAAAATGATGGTGTGCCTCAACTGAATAAAATGTTTATTTTTAAGTGATTGAGACTTGGGTATTGTTCTTTTTTAAATGTATTTGTGCCAAGAGGCCTGGCTGGGTAGGTCAGTTGGTTAGAGCACAATTCGCCCCTGGGCAGTGCACATACAAGAATCAACCAATGAATGCATAAGTAAGTGGAGCAACAAATCGAGGTCTCCCTCTCTCTCTCTCCCTTCTTCTCTAAAATCAATAAATACATTTTTTTAAATTCACTTGGCTGGAGAGTTGCATCTAGCTAGAGTAGTCAAACCCTCAGGGAGGCTTTCACTGGCTGGAGAGGCAGCTTTAAAAAAGAAATTGTTGGTTCCAGGTCACCAGGAAATGTTGCAAATTAGACTTATTTGACATCTTAGCGCTTCCTTCCCCCATCACCATTTATAATACTAAAAATTTCCCTGCATACCAGGCCTCAGCCCCTCCTCCTGGAGTAGGCCACTGGACAGGCCTGATTGGAGAGGAGGACAAGGACAGCATTTCCATTCGGCACTGAGCCAGCCCTGAGGGAAAGAGCTTATTGACAACCCCCTGGGATTATTCTACTTTGCTCATATTTTTGAGGTATTCCATTTCAGGAAAACTGCCTTTCTGACACAGATTATGACTTCACATGGGTTTTTAGGTCACTCCAAATTGCCCCAAAACCCTCATCTCAATTACAAAAGAAACATTTTATCAGAAGGCAAGGTGGGCCCTCTACCAGAGGCCCCCAAACCCCACCCTGCAGTTAGACAAATGCAGAAGCTGCTGTGACTAGGACAGCCTATTTCCCCTCAGACTACAGGAGGGGAGTGGAAGAGGCTGCACCCCATCCCTGGGCTACCCCACAATAGAAGACTGTTGACAATAGCCAATGGCCCACCTGACCCGCTGTGATGCCAACATGCTCCCAAATGGCATTCAGCCAGTGTCTCAGCCTGCTGGCGCCCCACATCTTAGGAGGCTGTGTTGTTACTCCAAGCTCCCTGTGATTGTGCCCCTAAACCTTCCTCTGAACCTTAATAATGCAGGTGATGGTGACTTTATTAAAGAGACATCCTCAGAGATGCTATGTTTTTAAAAGCCTTTGGAAATGTTCACAGTTTAACTGTTTTGTTAACACATTCTTGGAAATTCACTTCTTGGTTACTCTCATGGCCTAATTGAAGTGTTGGCAGAGAGTCTGCTGATTTTGGTATGGAAGGAAATGGGCCTTGAGTAAGTAGTCAACATTATGATACAGTCCTGGTTGCAATTTCTTGAATTATTTGTTTTTAGTGTGCCCAAACACCATCTTTAGGTAGCAGGTTCATCCTCCTCATGCCCACAGCCCCACAGGAGGCTGCAGGGCACAGATGTGCTGCTCAAAGCTCCACACTGTCTTAGTAAAAGCACCAGTCATTGCCACCTTTCAAAACTGCAGCTTTCACATAACTTGGATGTCCAGCTTCTTTTACAAAATGAGATTTAGCCACTTGTGCCTGCAGTTACCACTAACCTCACACACCACGGTAACCACGTGCTGAAAAGGAGGCAAGGGAACCTCAGACTGGGCAGTGCTCTCCAGGTCACCACCACATTCCCTCTGAGCCCTTTTGTGGACCCACAGCTTCGTTCATTTACATAACCTGCTTGTCCCCTGCAGCCTTTACATTTGCAATTTTTTAAAAGAAACCGAAGTTTGAACAGTAAAACAAAGAGGTCAGGTGCTTAAAAGATGAACTCAAATAGGGCAAGCATTATTTGTGTCCCAGATTCTGCAGGATGGGTCTCCCACATGACACAGGGCTCTGGAAGTAGTCTGAGTTGGCCCCTTTCTAAATGTCTAGGCATTGCTCTCAATCCCTCACTTCCACTCCTTTGTCAGGCCCTTTGTCAATCCCTCACTTCCACTCCTTTGTCAGGACACGCCTCCTTGGGTTTCAAAATTGGGGTTTTTTTTCCCAGAAAAACTCATGCATGGGGGGATGGACAGCAATGAATCAGTGATAATACTACATTAACTCAAAAGAGAAACTAAATCTTTGTGCAAGACACACACTTATTTAAATCCCAGCAGTGTCACCAGAAATGTGTTTCAGAATCTAATATATAGCACAGCATGGTGCCCCAACCCACTGCCATGCACCCCATCCTCTGAAACATGAGGTCTGTGGATAGGGAGGCTTCAAATGATAACTGAGGCAAGAAATAGGAAACTGAGAAGGGAAATCCCCACCTAACAGAAGCCTGACATCTGTGGTCAGTCGCCACACAGACAGGGATTTCTGGAAGGAACAATGAATGGCTTAGCATGTGAGAGGATCACATTAGCTCAGTGAAAGTCCTGAAATGGGGTAGGGGACAAATCATTCATGCACTTGATACTTTCTCTGTCATGAGTAAGAAATGATTGTGACACATGTCACAGCCATAGGCTGAAAATCCCTGAAAAGCCACAGATGTCCCAACTTTCACATGTACCTGGCCATGTGCCTGTCTTCTGTGACTCTGTTTCCCCCATATGAAATGAAGATCTGTCCTTTGCCCTTCATGAACTTTATAGAGTTTCTAAAGGTCACACCTGGTCATCATTTGGCCCACGTTCATGTTTTGTTTGGTGGGCAGTGTTTTAAAATGACTTACAAATTCAGGTCTGACTTGTTTGTTTGTATAAATAGGAGCAGGTGGCATGTACTTTCCCTGCCTCACTGGACATGTCACAAATGTCACATTAGGCCTGATGACTTGTTTAGCCCTTGCCTGGCCCCTTCAGACATTTGAATTTGGTACAAACTTTCTTTTCTAACAGCATACAGTAAGCTGAGATACTGTGGTTACCCTTCTGAAAACATTAACTTATAAGCATATAATAAATTAATAGAGCTTTGTAACTGAAAGCTCTACTTTATGTACTGAAAGATAATTTACAGTATATAAATACCCAGATATTGGAGGTTGTAGTTAGCAGAACAGGGCTCAAATCTGGGTTTTCTGCTTACTTAACTTTGACCTTCTGCAAAAAGATACTGCATGGTTTAAAATGTAAGGTAAGACAAGTAGGTAAAAGAAACTTATATAGTAAGTACTTGGAAATTTATAAAACATTAAAGAAAGAAATTGAAGAAGAAAAGACTAAATGAAAGCATATACGGTATTTATGGATAGGAAGAATTAACATAGTTAAAATGTCCATACTACCCAAAGTGATCTATAAATTCAACACAAATTCTATCAAAATGCCAATGGTGTTTTTCACAGAACTAGAACAAATAACACAAAAATTTATATGGAACCACAAAAGACTCCCAAATAGCCACAGCAATCTTGAGAAAGAAGAACAAAGTAGGAGGGATCACGATACCTGATGTCAAGCTGTATTAAAGGCCACTGTAATCAAAACAGTCTGGTACTAGCATAAAAACAGACATACAGATCAATGGAATAGAATAGAGAGCCCAGAAATAAACCCAAGTATCTATGGTCAATTAATATATGACAAAGAAGGCAAGAACATACAATGGGTTAAAGATAGTTTATTTAATAAATGGTGTTGGGAAAATTGGACAGTTATATGCAAAAAACAAAAGTAGACCACCACTTTACACCATATACAAGATAAACTTAAATGGATTAAAGACTTCAATGTAAGACTTAAAACCATAAAACTCCTAGAAGAAAGCATAGGCAGTAGACTCTCTGACATTGCTCTTGGCAATATTTTTTCTGATATATCTCTTCTAGAAAGGGAAACAAAACAAAAAATATGCAAATCACATTAAATCACATAAGCTACATCACATTAAAAAGATTTTGTACAACAAAGAAACCATCAACAAGACAAAAATACAACCTACTGAATGAAAGAAGATATTCATCAATGATACATTCCATAAGAAGTTAATATCCAAAATTTATAAAGAACTCATACAACTCAACAACAGCAACAACAAAAAAAAATATCCAATTAAAAAGTGGGCAGAAGATCTGAATAGACACTTCTCCAAAGAGGACAAACAGATGGCCAATACATATATTTAAAGTTGCTCAATACTACTAATCAACAGAGAAATGTAAATTGAAGCCACAATGAAATAACACCTCACACCTGTCAGTATGATTGTCGTTGATAAATCAAGAAACAAGTGTTGGCAAAGATTTGGAAAAAAAGGGAAGACTCATGACCTGTTGGTGGGAATGCAAATTGGTGTAGCCAGTATGGAAAACAGCATGAAGCTTCCTCAAAAAAATTAAAATTGGAACTGTCTTATGACCCAGTAGTTCCACTTCTTGGTATATGTCAGAAGAAACCCAAAACATATTCAAAAGAATATAAGCACCCCATGCCCATTGCAGCATTATTTATAATAGCCAAAATATGGAAGCAGCTTAAGAGTCCATCAATAGACAAGTAGATAAAGAAAGTTGTGGTATATACAAAATGGAATACTACTTACTTGGCCATAAAAAATAATGAAATCTTACCACCTGTGACAGCACAGATGTACCTAGAGGGTAATATGCTAAGTAAAATAAGTTAGAGAGAGAAAGACAACTACTAATGACTTTGCTTATATTGGAATCTGAAGAACAAAATAAATAAGCAAAACAGAAACAGACTCACAGATACAGAGAACAGACCAATGTTTGCCAGAGAGGAGAGAGGTTGGGGGGACTGAGTGAAAAAGATGATGGGATTAAGTACAAACTGGTAGTTACAAAATAGTCATGGGGATATAAAGTATAGCCTAGGGAATATAGACAATAATACTGTAATAACTGTGTATGGTGCCAGGTGGGTACTTGAAGTATAAGGGAGGTCACTTTGTAAAATATATGATTGCCTAACCACTATATTGTACACCTGAAGCTAATACAAAATAATATTGAATATAAACTGTAACTGAAATATAAAATTTTAGCCCTGGCTGGTGGCTCAGTTGATGGGAGAATCATCCTGTGACCAAAAGGTTGTGGGTTTGGTCCCAATCAGGGCATATGCCTTGGCTACCCATTCAATCCCCAGTCTAGAAGTATATGGGAGTCAACCCATCAATGCTTCGCTCTTGCGTCAGTGTAATTCCCCTCTCTCTAAAAAAAAGTAGTGAGGAAAAAAAAGTCCTTGGGTGAGGATTTTTTTAAAGGAGTAAGTATAAAATTTTTAAAAGAAAAAAAATAACTGGAAAATGAGTCTATGCTTATCCACAAATTAAATCTCCTTTTATTAAGTTTTTCTTAAAAAATCATATTCCAAAATATATATGACAAGGAAATGTTTACTATAATATTTCTTCTAATAGTGAAAATCTGAAACCACAAGAGGGGACAGTGTTAAATCATGGTGTAGCCATAAATGAAACATGAAGAGCGTTCCATGGCCTGATAAAGCCTCAGATATAATGTGGAAACTGAGGTACTGAATTGTGGGATTCTTATGCAAACATATCTAGTACACATGATGAGCACTGTACAAATAAATATCAAGGTAGGGACGATGGTTATATCTTGAAGTGGTGAGATTTTAGATGATTTTTTATTTTCCTCACTAAACTTTTCTGCAATTAAAGATTCTGCAATCTGATTTTATATAACACAAATTCAAACTTCTCATGGGCGATAACCTTAGCACCAGATCTCATCGATGTGAGTCCTGCTTCAGGCATTGTGTGGAGTGATTTTTGACCATATGGTAACAGATCAAGAAGTGAGACATCTGCGAGGCTGTGCTCCTGCCAAAAGGAAAGGTCAGAGTATGACCTTTGGCTCCTGAACTGCTCATCTTTCTCTGATGTTAGTCTGTTCTCAGTTGAGTGAAAATGGTTATATTGCACTTGGAGGTTCACTCTGGAATGACTGGCATGGAATCTCAGGCCATGCACTAAAGGCATGAAGGAGGTGCCAGCAGCCAGACACCTGGGGACACATTTCTATAGGGTGTATTTCACCAAGACACACAATTTAGCAAGTCACAATGGCTAAAACTTTCACTCCCTTTCTGAAAAATGTCTGCTTTTCAGAAATCACCATATTTTACTATGTATAATGAGCACTGTTTTGCCCAAATTTTTGAGGGAAAATTAAGGATGTGCATTATACATGAGTATAAGGACTACATGCCATGGGTATAATAATCCCATGTATAATGCTCACAAATCATGGGTGTACATTATACATGGCAAAATACAGTGATTACAGCAATAAATTATGAAAATTATTAACATAATACATCATGAATTCTAAAAATTCAAAAATTTTAAGTATACTCAATTCATTTTTGAGACTCTTGTAAGTGCAATTCAGTTTTATAGTATCAAATCCCACCCATTCAAGAGGGAACATTCCTCAACATAATAAAGGTCACACATGAGAGACCTATAGCCAACACCATACTCAGTGGACAAAACTAAAAGCTTTCCTACTAAGATCAAGAACAAGACAAGGATGCCCACTTTCACCACTCCTATTCAACATAGTATTGGAAGTATTAGCCACAGCAATCAGACAAGAAAAAGAAACAAAAGGCATTCAAATTGGAAAGGAGGAAGTAAAACTGTCATCGTTTGCAGGTGACATGATAGTGTACATAGAAAATCCTATAGATTCTACCAAAAAACTACTCGACTTAATAAATGAATTTGGCAAAACAGCATGTTACAAAGTCAATATTCAGAAATTTAAGGCATTTTTGTACCGCAACAATGAAATATCAGAAAGAGAAGTCAGGAAAAACATCCCATTTGATATAGCAAAAAGAAAAATAAAGTACGTAGAAATAAACCTAACCAAGAAGGTAATAGACCTGTACTCAGAAAACTACACAACACTGAAGAAAGAAATTAAGGAATACACAAAAAAATGGAAGCATGTACCATGCTCATGGATTGGAATAATTAACATCATCAAAATGTCCATACTACCCAAAGCAATTTATAGATTCAACACAATCCCTATTAGTACTCATGACATATTTTACAGATATAAAACAAACATTTCAAAAATTTATATGGAACCATAAATGACTCCGAACAGCTGCAGCAATTTTGAGAAAAAAGAACAAAGTAGGAAGGATCACAATACCTGATATCAAACACTATTACAAGGCCACTGTAATCAAAACAGCCTGGTACTGGCATAAGAACAGACACATAGACCAATGGAATAGAATAGAGATCCCAAAAATAAACCCAAGTCTCTATGGTCAATTAATATTTGACAAAGGGGGAAGAAGCATAAAATAGAGTAAAAATAGCCTCTTCAGCAAATGGTGTTGGGAGATCTTGACAGCTACATACATACAAAAAAAAATGAAACTTGATCACCAACTTACTACATACACAAAAATAAGTTCAAGGTGGATAAAGGACTTAAATATAAGTCATGACACCATAAAAGTCCTAGAGGAAAACATAGGTAGGAAAATCTCAGACATTCCACACAGCACTATTTTCACTGATATGTCCCATAGAGCAAGGGACATAAAGGAAAGAATAAACAAATGGGACCTCATCAAAATAAAAAGCTTCTGCACAACTAAAGAAAACAATATTAAAATGAAAAGAGAACCAACTGTATGGGAAAACATATTTGCCGATGGAACAAGGGTTTGATCTCCAGAATACATAAAGAACTCACACAACTCCACTCTAGGAAGACAAGCAACCCAATTAAAAAATGGGCAAAAGACTTAAACAGACACTTCTCAAGGAGGACATACAGAGGGCCCAGAGACATATGAAAAGATGCTCAGCATCACTAGCCATCAGAGAGATGCAAATTAAAACCACAATGAGATACCACTTCACACCAGTCAGAATGGCCATCATAAACAAAGCAACAAACAACAGGTGTCAGAGAGGATGTGGAGAAAAGGGAATCCTAGTGCACTGTTGGTGAGAATGCAGACTGGTGTGGCCATTGTGGAAAACAGTACGGAATTTCCTCAGAAAACTAAAAATGGAACTGCCTTTCACCCAGCAATTCCACTGCTGGGACTATATCCTAAGAACCCTGAAACACCAGTCCAAAAGAACTTATGCACCCCAATGTTCATAGCAGCACAATTTACAATAGCTAAGTGCTGGAAGCAATCTAAATGCCCATCAGTAAATGAGTGGATCAAAAAACTCTGGTACATTTACACAGTGGAATACTATGCAGCAGAAAGAAAGAAGGAGCTCCTATTCTTTGTGACAGCATGGATAGAACTGGAAAGCATTATGCTAAGTGAAATAAGTCAAGTTGTGAAGGACAAATACCATATGATCTCACCTTTAAGTGGAACCTAATCAACAAGACAAACAAGCAAGTCAAATATAACCAGAGACATTGAAATTAAGAACAAACTGACAGTAACCAGAGGGGAGATGGGAGGTAATAATGAGGGGATAAGGGGGAAGGGTTTTCAGGAACAACTATAAAGGACACATGGACAAATCAAGGTGGGGTGAAATCCAGGGAGGGAGGTGGGGATGGCTGGGGTTGGGGGAAGTGGTGGGGAGAAAATCAGGCAACTGTACTTGAACAACAGTAAAATCATTTTATTTTTAAAATCAATTTTAAAAATAAATAAATTGATATTTAAATTTAAAAAATAAATTAATTAATTGCACCCATTCAAAAATAGTGGGACAAGTCTTGAGTATACTGTTATTAGCAGTAATGGCATTATTATTTTATTTACCAGACTTTTATAGGGTTTGGTATGTGCCAGGCACTATTACAAACACTTTTAAAACAGCAGGTAACCATCAGAATGACCCTGATAGGTAGGGTCTCCTCACCACTGCCAGATGAGGAAAGCTGGGCACAGAGAAGTGATGCAACTTTTCCCAAGATCACACAGCCAGAAGGTGCCAAAGCTGGGATTTGAACCCAGACCGTTGACTCTGGAAATCCCAGTCATCACCAAGAGGGGTGATACAACTTCTCTGTAAAACCTTTTCTAGAGGCATTGGGGCATACAATTTTGTCCACAACGGTTAAGGAAAACATCTAGGTAAAAAAATTTCAAAAAACCGGTTCTCTCTAATGGTGCCTGTCTCAGATATCATGATTGCCGGGTGCCATCTTGTGGTCAAAGAGAATATAGTTTCAAGCTCTGAAAAGTAGCTTCTAAAAGTCTTCCACGTTTCTAGGGACCACACAGTCTCTGGTCCCACACTCACATTAATATACAGAGGCAGCAACCCCTGGTAGCAGTGAGCTCTGCCAGGACCAGCAGCCTCTCAGAAGTCAGGCAGTCTAGAGCATGCTTCTGTACGGTCTACCACTTGGCAAGCAGTGTGAGTTGCCAACAGCAAGGAGAAGAAAACCAACCACCAGAAAATTACGTGTCAGCTGTAGTACTCCAGCCACTTCATGGGTAGGAAAACTGGTCATACAGCTAGTAATGGAGCTGGGACTCTGGCCACCCTCTACTAGACCTCATGCAAACTTCGTGTTCTGCCTCCACACCACACTGTGGGCAGGACCTCGGCTCACCACTAGGCAGGTACCCTGAGACACAGCTCAGCAGTACTCAGCTATGCAAGGCAGAGTGGGGGTGGTGACTTGTACACCTGCTTTCCTTTCAAATTGGGGATGCTCTGAGTCTCCCCATGTCCTCCAGTGCTCTAACCTCCACTCATCAGCTACATGATGAGAATTACACAAATGATTTTTTTCTTACAAACTTATAGAGGCAAATTTAAACTTGCAGGGACTCACAAGGAACATTGTCCAAAATACTGACAATTTTGGACACAGTAACCCATGAGACGGGTTTGGGATGCTTGGGGCAAGCAGGGTAAGCCACTAGTGAGCAGTGGTAGATGTGGGACATCCGGACTAGGTGCCATATGCCAAATGACCTCTGAATTTAGGAAAAGACACTGTGGCAGGCTGCAGACGCCCCCAAGCCTACTCTCCTTCATTGTGCAGGGTCTCCCAGCTGCATGCTGCATTAGCTATCTCCCTTGGTCACCAGACCCAGATCCAGCAAGCTTGAAGTTTCATGGCACTTGGTTCAACAAGCAGTTGTCTTCTACTGACTTGAACTTTGTTCCTCCCCACAGCTGTAGTGGTGACCCTTGCAACTAGAAGGAGGGCAGCCTTAGGACATGGGCCTAGGTCCCCACCTGACCATGTGGGGTTCAGCCATACTGATGGCCTATACACCGAGACTGTCACAATGGGATGAGACATACTTCTATTGTTAGTCACTGTGTATTAAGGGTCTTTAATTTTGACAAGACTTCAAACAGGAAAGTTGCAAGAATAGCATGCACCCATCACTCAGATTCCCTGTTCCACTCTATTTGCTTTCCTTATCATATATATATATATATATATATATATATATATATATATTCTGAACCATTTGACAGCAAGCCTCAGGCATGCTGCCTTTTATATACTTCAGTGTATATTTACTAAAAACAAGGATGTTCTCCTAAAACCATAAACCATAGTAAAATAATCAAAACTGAAATTAACACTGATAGAACTATAGCTACTAAGCTATAGATCATATCACAGTTCTTTTGCTTGTTTCAATGATGTCTTTTAAGGCAAAGGAACCCAGGACTGTGGCACATGCACTTGTCACATCCCTTCAGTCTCCTTTTATCTAAAACCATTCCCAAATCTCTTTTTTGACATCAACATCTTAAGAGTTTAAGCCCCTTATGTTGTCAACCATCCCAAGACTTGGGCTTGTATGATGTTCCCTCATGATTCCATTCAGGGCATGCAGGTGGCTCAGTGGCAATGTCACAGCCTCACAAGCTGACAAGCAGCTGTTGGCACATCTCTGATTGGTCTGTCATTCCTGGCCCCATATTTGAAGCCATTTGATCAAGGTGAAGTCTCCCAGGTTTCTCCAACATGAAGTTCCTCTTTTACTCTCTCCACTGAACAAGTGTTCTGTGGTGAGCTGTTGAGGCCACTACAGTCAATTAGCCTGCATGGTATTGGGAATTACTGCTGAGTTTCTATTGGAGAACAGTCAGCAGCAAATCCAAGCTCCTGATCTCAATGCTAGTTGTGGGGATATTACATTCACATTTCTCCCCTGGTATTTGTGATAGACAGGAAATTATTACTAGCCCCTGGGACACATTAAACTTAAATATTAATTTTTAAAACATAGCTCAGAAAGAAGCCTGGAGGGAGTATTTCCATTTTGCCAGAAAAGTCCATAGCAGGAAATGTGTACTTTTTGCACAAGAGGACTGGGACTTGTTGTGTCCATCAGACACTTTCAGTTTCCAGGACAGATGATCTGCCCAGCCCCTTCTCTTTGTCCTGGATCCAAGTCAGAGACTTTTTTCCCCCAGGACAATCTGTAGAGCTAGTACCTGCCTCCCACCACCTTCTCAGAGTCTCGGCCCTCATGGGAGGACCATGTTTGCTGACACGGGCAGTGAGGACTAATGAGGAAGCCAGTGGTGACCCCGTCCTACCAGTGGTGATATCTGTAGTATCAGGTGGATAAAGACCACATGTCCACCCTGGGCCTGGGATGCAGTAACCCCTGTTCCACCATCATCTTCCCATCCAGCTCCAGCAAATTCTACTCTCCCCAACCGTTTTAACATGGCCATGCCCTTCTTGTTGCCCACCCCTTCCTTTCCTCCCTAAGCCAATCTGCCCCTGAGCGGGAGAGAATAATGCCTATATCACAAGGACAACCCCTGTGTGGCCTCTGTCCTTTACATAGCCCTGGGTCACAACCCCACTTAGTGTCCCCACAAGAAAGCAACTGGATGAGTGTCTGTTTCCCTTCCCTCCAGGTGACAAAGGAGGTCCTTTCACACAAAAAAGACATGGTCCTTTTTGGTCACAAAAAGGGTTGTTCATGGTCACAGCTGTGACACAGAACAACCCAAGAAAGAGGAGATTTGGGAAGAAACGAGTGAGAAGAGGGGCCCACAAGGTGGCAGGGAGGTGGGGGCTCTGACACTCCCACCCAGTACAAGTCTCTGTGCAGATGCAAGACAGCTTGCTAATAAGTGAATGGATGAGCAGAACGAGGGGAGGGTACAGAAATCATTGTAATAGGCAGATGACAAACTCACCCCAGCTAATCTCAGAAAATGGACACAATTCCTTTCATGAGTAAAACAGGATGACACTGTTCTACCCTCAGCTGAGTTAGACTGCTCACCTCAGCACCTGGTGCCAAAGAGGGGGACAGGATCCTAAAAACATCAAGAGAAAGACAGTTAGTTACCTACAAGGAGGTTCCCATAAGAGTGTCAGTTGATTTCTCAACAGAAATTTTGCAGCCCAGAAGGGATTGGCAAGAAATATGTAAAGTGATGAAAAGAAAGGACCTAAGATTACTCTACCCAGAAAGGCTATTATTTAGCCAAAGGATGGATAAAGAGATTCCCAGACAATACAAAGCTAAAAGAGTTCATCCCCACCAAGCCAGTATTATATGAAATTTTAAAGGGTGTTATGAAAGAAGAAAAAAAAAGATTAAAAAATTGAACAACAAAATGGCAAAAATACATATCTACCAACAATAGAATCTAAAAACAAAGCAAACAAACCAGCAAAACAGAAACAGACTCGTAGATACAGAGAACATTTAGACAGTTGCCAGATGGGAGAGGGGTTATGAAGCTGAGTGAAAAAGGCAAAAGATTAAAAACTATAAATTGGTGGTAACAAAATAGTCATGGAATGTCAGATATAGCTTGGGGAATACAGTCAATATTCTAATAACTATGCATAGTTTCATATGGGTGCAAGATTTACCAGGATGATCATTTAGTAAGTTATATAATGTCTAATCACTGGGGTGTACTTCTGAAACTAATATAATAATGTATGTCAACTGTTATTGAAAAAATAAAAATGATTTAAAAATAAAAATAAGTGGTATGGGAAAATATGTGAAATTGGATGATGAAAAAACAAAGACTGCTATTTGACATCATACACAGATATTAACTCAAAGTGGGTTAAGGACTTAAATATAAAATCTGAATCAATAAAACACACAGAAAGAAATATAGTTACTAAAATTACAAATTTTGGTCTCAGAGAAGCTCTTATGAACCTGATCCCAAAGACAAGAAAGTAAAAGCAAAAATCAATGAATGAAACCACATCAAACTAAAAAGCTTCTGCATAGTAAAAGAAGCCATCATCTAAGCAAAAAGGAAATCAACCAAATGGGAAAAGAAATTTTCAAACAATACCTCTGATAAGTGGTTAACATCCAAAATATATAAGAATTTATACAACTCAACAATAAATAAACAATTCAATTAAAAATGAGCAGAGGACCTGAACAGAACTTTTCCCAAGAAGACATACAAATAGCCAACAGATATATGAAAAGATGCTCAACTTCACTAGCTATAAGGGAAATGCAAATCAAACCACAGTATAAGATGTCACTTCATACCTGTTAGAATGGCTATTATCAATAAGACAAGTAATAATAACTGTTGGAGAAGTTTTAGAGAAAAAGGAACCCTTATTCACTGCTGATGAGAATGTAAACTGGTACAGCAACTATGGGAAAACTTATGGCAGTTTCTAAAAAATTAAGGGTAGAGTTACCATATGACCCAGCAATCCTCCCTCTGGGTATCTACTCAAAAAACTTGAAGACACTTATTCATAAAGATATACACAACCCTATGTTCATTGCAGCATTATTCATGGTGGCCAACACTTGTAAACAACATAAGTGTCTTTCCATGGACAATTAAGTAAAGAAGATGTGGTACATGTATACAATAGAATATTATTCAGCATAAGAAAGATGAGATACTGCCAGTTACAACAACATGGATGAATCTTGAGAGTACCATGCTGAATGAAATAAGTCAGATAGAAAAGGACAAGAACCAAATGATTTCACTCATACATAGGATGTAAAACAGAAAGCAACGAATGAATGAATGAACAAACTCATTGACACAGGCAACAGTATGGTTGTTACCAGAGCGGATGAGGAGGGGGAGGAAAATGAGGAGGGTACAAGGAGCCAAATATATGATGACAGAAGGAGACTAGACTTCAAGTGGTAAACACACAATGCAATATACCAGTAATTTTCAACTGGTGTACTGCAAGAATTTTTAAAATATGCAATACCTGACTATTTAGTCAGGGGCACTGACCTCTTTTCCCTTAGATTATCAAATTATAAAAATGACAATAGCCAACACAACAACAGCCATCCAGTGTGAATAAATCAAAAATATACCTATTGTTTTTGTCAGATAAGCAGAAAATATATTTTTGGTGCACCACAGCAAAGAATTTAAGTAGTTTATGTGTGTCATGAGTTGAAAAAGATTGAAAATCACTGCAATATACAGGTGATATATTAAAGAATTGTACACTTGAAGAGAACTTCTGGCCAAGCTGTAGGTATAGGTAGACACACAGTGCTTCCTCTCACAGCCAAAAGAAGGGCAAGAACATTAAAAAAAAAAAAAACACAGAGCTGCCAGAAAATCAAACTTTACAGAAGATGACAACCAAGAAGTTAAAGAAGAAACATTCATCCAGACCTGTAGGAGGGGTGGAGATGGGCAGCCAGGGTGGAGAGCACTCCAGGCAAGGTGGTGGCTAGAGGACCAGGGAGGGCAAGGTGGTGGCAGGCAGAGTGTGCAGTCCCACATTTGCATGTGGATAAACCAGGAGGAACAACTGGGGAGCCAGACACATCATGCAACCCAGGGTTCTAGCATGGGGATATATAGGCTCAATCTCTCTAACCGAAAAAAACCTGGTTTCAGTGGTGGGAGGAACTCCCAGCCTCACAGGAGTGTTCACTGGAGAGACCCACCGGATCCTAGAATGTACACAAACCCACCCACCTGGGAATCAGCACCACAAAGGCCCAATTTGCTTCTGGGTAGCAGCAGAAGTGACTGAAAGCTGGCAGAGGGCTGAGCAAGCAGCACTGTTCCATCTCAGACACCTCCCCCACATACAATACCACAATGCAGCCACGTGGGTTGCCTCACCCTGGTGAATACCTAAAGAGCCACCCCCTATTATGTAACAGGTGCACTGTGACCAAAAAAAAATGGCCCAAATGAAAGAACACATCAAAGCTCCATAAAAAGTACAACTAGCAATGAAGAGATAGCAAACCTATCAGATGCACAGTTCAAAACACTGGTAAGCAGAATGTTCACAGAACTGGCTGAGTATGGTCACAAAATAGAGAAAAAAGTGAAGGCTATGAAAAGTGAAATAAAGGAAAGTGCACAGGGAACAAACAGTGACAGGATGGAAACCAGAACTCAAATCAATGGTTTGGAACAGAAGGAAGAAATAAACATTCAACCAGAAGAGAATAAAGAAACAAGAATTCAAAAAAAATTGAGAGGCTAAGGAACCGCCAAGACAACTTTAAAAATTCTAGCATCTGAATCATAGGAGTGCCAGAAGGGGAAGAGAAAGAGCAAGAAATTGAAAACTTATTTGAAAAAATAATGAAGAACTTTCCCAAACTGGCAAGGAAAATAGACTTCCAGAAAGTCCAGGAAGCTCAGAGAGTCCAGAGAAGTTGGACCCAAGGAAGCACATGCCAAAGCACATCAGGATTACATTACCCAAGATTCAAGATAAGGAGAGAATCTTAAAAGCAGCAAGTGAAAAGGAGACAGTTACCTACAGAGGAGTTCCCGTAAAACTATCAGCTGATATCTCAAAAGAAAACTAACAGGCAAGAGGGTGCTGGAAGGAAGTATTCCAAGTCATGAAAGGCAAGGACCTACATCCAAGATCACTCTACCCAGCAAAGCTTTCATTTAGAATGGAAGGGCAGATAAAGTGCTTCTCAGATAAGGTCAAGTTAAAGGAGTTCATCATCACCAAGCCCTTATTGTATGAAATGTTAAAGGGACTTATCTAAGAAAAAGAAGAAGATCAAAACTAAAACTATGAACAGTAAAATGACAACGAACTTACAACTATCAACAACTGAACCTAAAACAGAAACAAACTAAGCAAACAACTAGAACAGGAACAGAATCACAAAAATGGAGATCACACGGAGGGTTATCAGGGGGAAGAGGGAGGGGGCAAATGGGGGAAAAGGTACAGGGAATAAGAAGCATAAATAGTAGGTACAAAATAGACAGAGGGAGATTGAGAATAGTATGGGAAATGTAGAAACCAAAGAACTTATATGTACAACCCATGGACATGAACTAAGGCAGGGGGTAATGCAAGTGGGAGGGGGTGTGCAGGATGGATGGGAATAAAAGGGGGAAGTGGGACAACTGTAATATCATAATCAATAAAATATATTTTAAAAAGGAATTGTATACTTGAGACTTGTATAATGTCATCCAAAGTCACCCCAATAAATTTCATTCAATAAAAAATATAAAGAAAAAAAAAATTTTTAAAGATGTCACTGTTGTGACAGCCAACTTTGGATAACCAGTAGGCCTCATGCAGAGGCCTCTCCTCCCACAAAGGCATCCATCCTATCTGTGTCCTCACTAGAAGGGAAAATTAGTACCCTGACCACCCACAAGCTCCCCCTCCCCCACCCATATCCCCTCTGGGGCACAGTCCTGGTTTCATGACCACATGTTCCCTCCAGGACACCATAAGAGCTTGTGTGACCATGTCCTGATGCTGGGATGATTTTGTGTGTGTGGTTGTGGATGTGTTTTTCAACACAAAGCATTTCAGCCCAGCAGAAGAGAAGACCACCCCCACCCACTGTTCTGCCAGGCAGTCTAGAGAACACTGTCACCTCTCAGAGTGCAGCCCCATTTGAAACTCCCATAACCCAGAAACCCTGGGGCACTGCAGACACAGCATGTCCAGGAGCCTGCCAAGAGCAAACCTCTAAGAAAGTTCAACTGCCCACTGCATGGCCACTGCCCTCACCAGCTCTCAGAAACCACTGTCACCCAGGAAGTGGGAAACTGGATTCAGAGGCCCTCCCTGCTTCTAAGACAAGGGGCACCACGCACTTTGGAGATCTACCGTTAGTTTTTGCCATGGGCTGAACTCTGCAAGGTCAGAAAATGGTTCCTAAGGGATGTTCATGTGCCCCAGACAATCCTCACTGGTCTTCTGCAAAAGCAGTTCTCCTTTATGCAAGAGAAGAAAGAGCAAACAGCTGGCTCTACCCAGCAATAATAGTTAGTTGAACACTTACTGTGTACAGTACAGTATGTTGGGGCTGGGCTCTGACCTCGGGAAGTCAGTAATGGGGTACACAGAAAATCCACTGAGCACCCCCCAACCCTGCTGATCATCACCTCTTCTTGCAACCCCTAACAGGGAGTCCTCAGAGTCAGGAAGACAAGCACAGAAGGGGGTGGAAAGAGTCAGGAAGATGCACAAATGTCAGATGAGGGACAGCCAACAGGCCAGTTCTTCAGGCAACATGCAAATTAGGAGATTCACCCCACCCTCAAACTGCAGCAGCATCCTTTGGGACAGGTAGAGAAGCTCTGGAGCAGCTTCTCAAACCAATACCTCATGGAACCCTACCCCAGGGTGGAACAGATGTGGGCAATTGACATACTCCATTTTTAAGCAGGTTTGGAAAATGCTGGGATCAAAAAAGCCTGGTGCTGCACCACTGGATTTATCAGAAGTTTTACTCTACCACAGTGTATGTTGAATCTCCCAAGAGAAATTTTGGCATGTAAAACAATTTTGATCACAAATGCTTTGTCATGGACCATAAATATGGGTTCCATGGGACACAGGTTAGGGGTGCAGTATCCAGTGTGTCCCAGCCCTAACACTGCAGGAGTTTGCTTCACACAGGACAGCACTTTCCCCAAGGTGTTTCCTCCACCTGGGAACTGGCTAGAAATGCAAATTCTCAACCTCATTCCAACATCCTGAATCTGAAAGTTGGAGTGGTCATCGATCCATGCTGCATCATAACCAACCCTTCAGAGGAGTCTGATGCCAGCTCCAGTGTGAGAACCACTGAAAAAGGGAACAGTGACAACAGCTAGGCCACCCTCTGACATCAAAACTGGGATCTGGGAAGTTGGGGGAGAGAGTCTCCAAAAGTAACAACAATAACAGTAAATGAATTTTAGGTGAATTTCTCTCGATCCCATAGAGAGAGTGAGGGCCACTCAGCCTCAAAGGTTGTTCTGTGGGGTGGCAGAGTGCCCCCTGATGTTGGCTCCCTGTGACTGCTGCCCACCCCAAGCAGCTTGTCACCACCAGGCCCAGGAAAAGCAGGAAGGGGCTCTCACACACACTGACACCGTGCAGAATAGAGGCTTCCCTCTCTCAGGGCCAGGACTGCAGACATCCATGTGAGATGGGTTCAGCCAGCTGGGAGCAAGCTGAACCCCAGGGCCAGTCTGTGATGACAGACTTGTGCAGAGAATAGCCGAGACTAGGGGGAACAGAGCAGCCTCGCCCAGTCTCCCCCATCTGGACACAGATGTTACTACCATAATGACATTGCGCTTCACCCTATGTGCACAGCATACACTCTGGTGGAAATTTTATTGGTAGAAATTGGTCCAAGCTGAACAGAAGTAACATGGTGACTTCAGTCAGGTCTCACCAGGGGAGCAATCTGAGTCTGAGGCCAGCTGACCACTCTTCACCCCTTCCCCCTCTCTCCTGGAGCAGGACCTGGCTGCTGGGTTGCTCCATAGCTCACCTAAGGGAGGGCACTTTATAGATTTCATGGATATTAAAGACAAAGTCCAGTATAGCAGCTTCTTGGTTGTTTTTTAAATCTTGGAAGGTTCAATTAGGGACAAGAGGTCTCTTTATCCTGAATTGTATGGCTCATTTTGGAAGTCTCTCCTTTACTCAAGTCATGTGATATTTGGGGAGAGTTTCTTATAATTTGAACCCTAATATATACATATACAACTTCAGACAGTAGCATTAATTCAAAATTTCACAAGCACGTTGAGAAGGACTAATTTATCCCCTGATGCCACAGGCATCCTTGGACCCACCAAAGCAGAGAACAGAAATGAAAGGGGCATAGGGCCACTACCTGCCCAGACCTCTGTGGCCAGCCTGGGAACTGTGGTCAGGTGGACCCCTGTACCTATCCTCCTCTGGGGGAGGGAGCACCCAGACCTTTCCTTTTGTCAGCTGAATGACAATGCAGAGTGTGTGTGACTGGGTAATTCCCAGAGAGTGATGCCATTGACAGCAGGCACATCACAGCCTCCAGCTTTGATCACTGAAAGGTTTGTAAATGCCGCCTGACTCTGGATTCTCTCTAGTCCAGAAGGCCCTTCTGTGACTATATATCCTTTTTTAATGCCATTCATAGCAATAATAACAGAAATAATAACATCCATTGAGCACTTCTGTATCAGGCACTGTGCTGAGCATTTTAGTTACATACCCTCAGTTAAATTTCCTAACAGCCTGTTGAGTAGCCCTCCTATCCTTACCATGCCAGTTAATGGGGAAACTGAGGCTCACAGGGTGAGGTAATACACCCAAGTTCCCAGCAAGTAGGCAGGACAGAATCTTGGTATTCTGACCCCAGAGCTCACCCCCTTTTTCTTTTGTTATTTGAGATATAATTGACACAGTGTAAGTTTCAGTTGTGCAGCATGTCAGTGTGATACATGTACATACTTCAGCATGATTACTATAGTAATGTTAGCTAACACCTCTATCACATCACATAATTATCATTGTTTTGTGTGTTGAGAACAGTTAGAATCTAGTCTCTTAAAACTTGAAGCTTACAAAGAGAACCCACCCTCTTATTCACACTAGAGTAGTGCAAAATCAAAACCTCAAAATTAGAAAAACTCTCATTTGAATGACTATCTCAGAAGTGACAAAAACTGGGTGCTCACTTATTTATTCATCAGGTGAGTGTGAGACTCAGTCAGATATGTGTGTACATGTGAGCAGAGAGCTGAGCTGAGGAACATTGTGAGGCTGGAAGACAGCAAGGGAGTCATTTCTGACTCAGTCTGTTGCTGGGTCTTGTTCCACAGCCCCCTGGAGCACTATTGCCTGAGTCATGGGTCAGAAACTAGATAAGAATGTTGTGCCAGAATGTGGATCACACACTGCTTCCTTCATCTAGAAGGTGTTGTTTTGGAAAGAAAATGTTACCTGAGCTAAATAGTGTGCTTGGTAATAGTTGATTTACATTCTGGCACTAACTCCTTCCCTCCTGATAGATGGTAAAGCTAGTGGGACCAGTCCAAGGATCACACTTTGTGCAGACCCTGTGGTACCCCCATCTACCCAGGGTTACCAAAGTTTCTGCCAAGAGGGAGAAAGGAAAGAGAGTGTGAAGGAGACAGGCCTCTGTCTGAGGTCCCACATTACTTCTACTCCCACTTCTGTTGGTGTAAACTTAGCCACATGTCCCCACTTCCTTGCAAGGCTGTGAGGGATATAGCCCCATGCCAGATCAGAAGAGAACAGGTGGCCTCCCAGAAGCCTGAGCCCAGGAGAGGAGCCCTGAGGACCCCACATCCCTCACCTGTAGGAAACCATTCTGCATGGCGTGGGCCCATCTCCCACTCAGAGATGCACAGGACCCACACCCATGGATAGGTTTCCCGTGGGGAATCAGGCCTGCTATGTACCTAGGCCACTCTGAGACTTGCTTTTGCTAAAAGTCCCTCATCCTGAATTGAGACAGCAAGTGCTTACTGTAACTTCCTAAAATCCAAGCTAAAACTCCCCAGTATGACATGTAACCAGTTCAACTACTTATCCCTTTTCATTTGCAAATATCCTTCTTCTGTGATGTGATTAGTGGCATCAGCTCCTTTGTTATCTGTAAAAGGTAACCACCTAAAGCCAATCTGTGCATAGTAAATGATGACCATCGTGTAATGGGCCCAGAGAAAGAAATAAAGGCCTGTCATGGAGGAGGCCACAGGTTTTGGCTCCTCTTGAGAGCGAAGACACCCGCCCTTTTCCTCCACAGGACTCAATAGTCCCGTGTGAATGCCTCTCCCCCATCCACAATGTCACAGACCCCATGAGCCAGGGTCCACATCACTTACCTGCTTCTCTCTGCACATTGCTGGTGAGTGGCTGCTACTGTGGAGGACACAGTAGAGATTTTTGCTTTCCTTCTAGTCACTTAGGAAGATCACACCACCTTAAAGTAGACGTGACCAGGTATTGTTTAGCTCATGAAATAAAAGCAGAAGTGGCATAACTCTCTCTGCTTCCTTCTTCCTGCTTCCCTGCAGCCACAGACATCTGCTGATGGGAAGATTCCATGAGAACAGGGAGCCAGCACACTGAGGGGAACCAGAAAGAGACTGGCCAGAACCACATCTGACATTGAGTGAAAGAGAACTAAAGTTGTGTGTGCAAAGAACTTGGATGTTGGGCTGTTTGTTACCAGCCTGTCCTGACTCACATCAATGTGTGGCTGTTCACAGCTTTTAGCACATGCCTCCTGGGTTGCCCTGTGCTGGCTTGCTCACACTTTCTCCATTGCACAGCTCCCTTCCCACATCATGCCATGGCCCAGGCAAAGCCACACCCAAACTTACCCAGGAAGCCCCATCCAGCTGCTGGTCCAGTTCCAAATCAGATGTTTGGGAGTGACATCCATTCCCCAAGTGGACAGTGAGTGTGACTCACATTGACCTGGCACTCTGTGACTACAGAATGATGGAACACTCTGCTTTACAAGAGGGAGGTGGGTCAGTAGAGACAGAGGCTGGGCACCACCTTCACTCACACTGCAGACCACCCCTTGGGCAGGAGATGGGTTAGGGTTAGGGTTCAGGTTAGGGAGAAAGGCATGGGCTGCTGTTGGGACCTCATACCTTCCCCTCCCCACGTAGCATTTATGGGCACACTAGAGGCTTCCTCTGCAACGCCTGCCGGTCTGCAGACTTCTCTGGCTATGCAGGCATGCCTGGCCCATAGTCAGGGCAGACAGGAGGTATGTGTGTATGGGGAGAATGGGTACTCTTGGAGTAGTTCAACCAAAGACAAACAGGAATTGGTACATGAATCCCTTCTCCCCTCAGGTGTGATGACTGCGAGGGAGGGCCTTTGCCATCTCCCAGAATTCCCAAAGAAAGGGCACCACAAGTGCCCCTGCTTTCTTGGCTGATTCAAAATATTTACTTGGTAAAACACTACTACAGATGTTGTTGTGCAAGTGTGTTTTAGATGTGATTTACATTTAAATTAGTAAGCTTTGGGTAAAGCAAATTACCCTCTATAATGAGGTGGACCATGTCTAATCAGTTGAAGGCCCTAAGAGAAAAAAACAGAGGTCCACTGAGGAAGAAAGAATTCTACCTCCAGATAGCCTTGGATTTGAGCTGCAACATCAGCTCTTTCTTGGGTCTCCAGCAAAAGAGAAGGCAACTCCATTTCTCCCTTCTACAGGAGGAGATGGGATATGGAACTCCTCTGGGTTATGCATGAGATTGTCCATGTTTTGGCTGGAGCGTTCCCCACACTGAGGCAGATAGAAGGAAAGGGTAGGCACCTCAGAGTGGCTGTCCAAATGGCCCAACCAGAGTGAAGTTCAACAGGTCTCCTGCAGAAGTGGGCCACACCTCTGTTCACTGCATAAGAGGTGCAAGTGTCATGATGAAGCAGCCAGGAAAACCCCTTCACTTCACGCCTGACTGTAGGGAGGAGTGCACAGCAGGCCCTATGTGCACTGGTTAAGCAGGCAGCAATGGGACACATGTTGGGTGTATTAATGGATGAGCTGGCTTCTCAGCAAGGAAAGCAGCCGCAGCCAGGAATGAGGCATGCTCACGGCCTTCATGTGAACTCTCCCCCAGACAGCCAGGATAGACTGTGCCAGGCAGACCACCCTCTCCAAGCACCATAAGAATCCCAGCAGCTCACAGAGTCACAACACAAGATCAGAGTCCCTTCTTTGGTTAGAGTGGACTCTTCTTCCTGGGGAGTAGGGCTTCAGGGAGCAGGGGCTCCTGCACAGCATGGAGGTCAGCCTGGGAGGTGGCCACATGTGCATGTGCCCACACTCACAGCTGCCCACTTACATTGCAGTTATAGTTGCCAGAAGAGCCTGTGCAGTTCTCCAGAAGACAGGCAAGGACCCCCGTCTCTGCATCAGGAAAGCAGCCTTGTGATGGGTAAAAAGAGTCCTCAAAATTCCCATTCACTGGAACCTGTGAGTGTGCCCTTCTTTGGAAATAGAGTCTTTGCAGAGGTAATCAAGTTGAGGTGAGTTCATACTGGAGTGGGGTAGGCCCTAACTCAATGCCTGCTACCTTTGTAAGAAGAAGGAAATTTGCACACAGACAAACAGATAAGAAGGTCATGGGCAGACAAAGGAGAGAATAGAATGATACAGATACACGCTAAGGAACACCAGGATTGCTGGAGGCACCAGAAGCTACAAGGGGCCTGAAGTTGATTCTTCACTGAGCGCCCCAGAAGGAGCAGCCCTGCTGACACCTTGATCTCAGACTCTGGCTCCAGAACTGCACAGGAATAAATACCTGTTATTCAAGCCACCCAGTTTGTGGAACTTTGCTACAGCAGCTTCAGTGAACTCATACAATCCCTAAAGGACTTCATGATGCTTTCAAAACATCTTCAAAGATTCCAACAAAAAATGGAGCCCAGTTCCCCTCAGCTCAAAAATGTGGCTTGCTTCTGAGGAACACAACTCTGGGGAAGAGATGACACATGACTTCTGAGGCCAGGTCATAAGAGGTGACAGCCTAGCTCTCTGGGCAAACTCACCCTGGGGCCCCACAACCATACTCCAAGGGAGCCCAGGCCACATGGGGAGGTCACATGTTCTGGCGGACAGCACCAGTTGAAGTCCCAGCCTCAGTCTCCAGACATGGCAGTGGAGATATCTAGGGATGACTCGGCCACAGTGACCCACATCACATAAGGCGCTTTGAGAGGACACACCCAGAGCTGCAGAAGTCATGAACAAGTCATTGCTGCTGTTTTGTGGCACTTAGCTTGGGGGTGTTTGCTATGTAGCAATGGAGAGCTGAGGCAGGTCAGACCCACTCAGAGAGGAGAGACAGGAAACACCATAGGATTACCACTATGGCAGTGCAAAGGGAATTGCAGGACACAGAGGGGGGCCCAGACTAGGAGGCTGCCAGTCAACATGCAATGTACACAACACAATCCAAAGACAGCCCTTCATTCTCAGGAGCACTGCCACCTGATCTAAACGAAGTCAGGCTTTCCCAGCAGCCCCAATACCTGGAGTCAGGAGGAAGGAAGAGCCTCCAGAGGGTCCCTGACTCTGTCACAAAAAGACCAGGTGGGACCAGGAGACAAGGCTCATCCACCTACATCCCACCTCTGGGGCAGTCTACTGATTCTTCAAATCTGTTTGGAAGTAGAGGGGACAAGTGTAGACCTCTCACTCCAGAAGAGCAGTTGTGAAGAGAAGAAAAGGCAGCAAACTCCGCCACGGGCGATCTGAGATGATAAAGAACACAAGCTGCCTCCATAGTCCAAAGGAGCCAGCAGCAGACTGTTCAGTGCTGCACAGGGTGTCATTAGCAGCATGGGGTGGGCTGGGGGCGGGCTGGGGGACAACACTGATGTTTCTTCCTAGTGTGCCAGGGCAAGGGCTTCGTTGCCTGCACTCCGTGAGAGGGAAATGACATTCCCTCTGCAACCCAAAAGACGTGGCTGCACTGATGTGGAAATAGCCCCTGAGGGGACAGCAGTGGCCAGCACTGCTGGGTATACCCTTAGAGGTCAGTAACAGCACATTCCCAGTAATTTCAAATGCTGTGGCCATGGGGTCTTCTACCCTTATTGGCAGAGCAGGCAGACACACTACTGGGGCAGACCTTGGTGGGCAGCTAATCAGGGTGACTGAAATGTTTTATATTACAATTTGTGGCAGTTCCAAAACTATTTGTTAGAATTCTCTGGGTTGTTTGCTTAAAATAGTGAATTTTATTGTATTAATTTTACTCCCATAAAACTGACCAAATAAGAGGAGAAAATAAGTATTTAAAAAAGCATACTGTTAATTTAGGGACACTTTGGGGAAAGTTGAAAGGAAGACAATAGTTTAAGGATCATATTAAATTTATAAGATTTAAACTTTACCAATGAATCTAAGTTAATGCTCGGGCATCAAAAATGGGGGCACAGCACCATCTACTGGTGAAATTGTGCACTTAAAATATGCTAGATTTACTCCAGAAATGCCAACGCTACAGTTGATTGAAAGATATTAATGTTATACTTTAATATTACAAGGTTCAGTAAAAATGCATTTTGCTTAATTCACAAAGTAAATTCTTAACAGTTAATACCTTCTAGTAATAAAAAGTTGAGAAACCTGAAAAAAGAAAGTATGATAATCCTTGATTTTGATTGACAATTGAAATCATACTTCAGAGATATTCTCATTTTAATTGGAAATAAAACAAAATTGCCTGCTATCACTATTACTTAACATTTTTGTGGAAGTCTTAATCTTGCAAAAACTAAACGATATCAGCCAAGGTGGAAGTGTAGATAGATACACTTTGCTTCCTCACACAACCAAAAGAAGGACAACAACCAATTTAAAAACAAAAAAAACAACAACTGCCATATCATCAAACTATATGGAAGTCCTACAACCAAGAAGTTAAACAAGAAATATTCATACAATTTTGCTGTCATTTTACTGTACATGTTTTTTATCTTCTTTTTCTTAGATAAGTCCCTTTAACATTTCATACAATAAGGGCTTGGTGATGATGAACTCCTTTAACTTGACCTTATCTGAGAAGCACTTTATCTGCCCTTCCATTCTAAATGAAAGCTTTGCTGGATAGAGTGATCTTGGATGTAGGTCCTTGCCTTTCATGACTTGGAATACTTCTTTCCATCCCTTTCTTGCCTCCAAGGTCCCTTTGGAGAAATCAGCTGACAGTCTGATGGGAGCTCCTTTGTAGGTAACTGTCTCCTTATCTCTTGCTGCTTCTAGGATTCTCTTCTTCATTTTAATATCGGGTAATGTGATGATGCAGGGTAATGTAATTCATACAGACTGGTAGTGGGGGGAATGGAGACTGACAGCTGGGGCTGAGAGGATGCGCAGCAAAGTGTCTGATGAGGCAGGTGAGCGAGGTGGAGACTGATGGACCAGGAGGTCTCACATTTGCATGTGGATAAACTGGGAGGAACAACTGGGGAGTGAGACAAACTGCACAACTCAGGGCTCTAGCATAGGGAAATAAAGCCTCAAAACCTCTGGCCGTACATCACAACCCAGCGACTGGGTGGACCTGCCCTAGTGCTCGGCTCCTCACTATGTAACAGGCATGACAAGACAAAAAAAAAATGGCCCAAATGAAAGAACAGATCAAAGCTCCAGAAAAAAAAATACAACTAAGCAATGAAGAGATAGCTAACCTATTAGATGCACAGTTCAAAACACTGGTAATCAGGATGCTCACAGAATTGGCTGAATTTGGTCCCAAATTAGATGAAAAAATGAAGGCTACACTAACCAAAATAAAGAAAAATGTACAGGGAAGCAATAGTGATGGGAAGGAAATTGGAACTCAGATCAATGGAGTGGACCAGAAGGAAGAAAGAAACATCCAATCAGAAAAGAATGAAGAAACGAGAATTCAAAAAATTGAGGAGAGGCTTAGGAACTTCCAGGACATCTTTCAATGTTCCAACATCCAAATTATAGGGATACCAGAAAGAGAAGAGGAAGAGCAACAAGTGGAAAAGGTATTAGAACAAATAATAAAGGAGAACTTCCCCATTCTAGCAAAGGAAATAGACTGCCAGGAAGTCTGGGAAGCTCAGAGAGTGCCAAAGAAATTGGACCCAAGAAGGAACACACCAAGACACATCATAATTACATTAGCCAAGATTAAATGAAGGAGAGAATCCTAGAAGCAGCAAGAGATAAGGAGACAGTTACCTACAAAGGAGTTCCCATCAGACTGTCAGCTGATTTCTCCAAAGAGACCTTGCAGGCAAGAAGGGGCTGAAAGAAGTATTCCAAGTCATGAAAGGCAAGGACCTACATCCAAGATTACTCTATCCAGCAAAGCTATCATTTAGAATGAAAGGGCAGATAAAGTGTTTCCTAGATAAGGTCAAGTCAAAGGAGTTCATCATCGCCAAGCCCTTATTATATGAAATGTTAAAGGGACTTATCTAAGAAAAAGAAGATAAAAAACATGTACAGTAAAATGACAGCAAACTCACAATTATTAACAACCACACCTAAAACAAAAAATAACTAATCAAACCACTAGAACAGGAACAGAACCACAGAAATGGAGATAACATAGAGGGTTAGCAACAGGGGAGTGGGAGGAGGAGAGAGGGGGAAAAGGCACAGAGAATAAGTAGCATAGATGGTAGGTAGAAAATAGACATGGGGAGGGTAAGAACAGTATGAGAAATGTAGAAGCTAAAGAACTTATGACACATGGACATGAACTAAAGGGGGAGAATGTGGGTGGGAGGGGGTGCTAGTTGGAGAGGAGTGAAGGGGGAAAATGGGACACTGTAATAACATAATCAATAAAATATATATTTTTAAAAAAAACCTCTGGCTGTAAAAATCTGTGGGGATTGCAGTAGCAAGAGAAACTCCCAGCCTCACAGGAGAGTTCATTGGAGAGACTCACAGGATCCTAGAATGTACACAAACCCACCCACCTGGGAATCAGCACCAGAAGGGTCCAATTTGCTTGTGGTTAGTGGCAGAAGTGACTGAAAGCCAGCCGAGAGCCAAGCAAGTGACGTTGTTCCATCTCTGACCCCTCCCCCACATACAGCCACACAGTGCAGCAAAGTGGGTTGCTCTATCCTGGTGAATACCTAAGGCTCCACCCCTTACAATATAATAAGTATACTGAGACATAAAAATTTGGCCCTAATGAAAGAACACATCAAAACTCCAGAAAAAGAACAAAGAACAAGGGGATACGTAACCTATCAGACGCAGAGTTCAAAACACTGGTAATCGGGATGCTCACAGAAACCACTGGGTACAGATGTAAAATAAAGGAAAAAGTGAAGGTTATACAAAATGAAATAAAGAAAAATATACAGGGAACCAACAGTGAAGGGAAGGAAACTGGGACTCAAATCAAAGATTTGGAACAGAAGGGAGAAAAAACACTTAACTATGTAGGGTAAGTGGAGGCAGTCTGCCGTGTGGCTGGGTAGCTAAGGGAAGCAGTTTCCCATAGCCTTGAAGGGGCCTGATAAGTATTGTTCCCATAGCCTTGAGACTGGGTCCAATAAACTGTTTCCATAACATGAAGTGGGCTCACAAGTGCAGAATTATGCCATGTGATATAATTTCTGGCTTTTGCTGGCTTTGTTTGTTCTAGTATTTAAAAAGTGCTAGGGGCTCCCTGCAGGGTGACACACTGGAAAGCAAGGGCCATGACGTGTACCACGTAGAGACATTCAGGGAGATGTGCAATTTGCAGTGGGCATGGTTCACCCACCCATGAATAAAAGCATGCCAGAAAACCCAACAGCTCCATGAATATTCTTTCATCTTTGTTAATACCATGAACCTGTCAGGCCTTGACAGCATGCAACACAAACTGGAACAGAATGAAGAAACAAGAATTCAAAAATATTAGGAAAGGCTTAGGAACCTCTGGGACAACTTTAAATGTTCCAACACCTGAATCATAGGGTGTCAGAAGGAGAAGAGAAAGAGCAACAAATTGAAAACTTATTTGAAAACATAATGAAGGAGAACTTCCTCAATCTGGCAAAGGAAATAGACTTCCAGGAAGTCCAGGAAGTTCAGAGAGTCCCAAAGAAGTCAGACCCAAGGAGGTACACACTAAGACACATTATAATTAAATTACTCAAGATTAAAGATGAGAGAATCTTAAAAGCAGCAGGTGAAAAGGAGACAGTTACCTACAAAGGAGTTCCCATAAGACTATCAGCTGATTTCTCAAAAGAGACCTTGCAGGCAAGAAAGGGCTGAAAGAAGTATTCCAAGTCATGAAAGGCAAGGACCTACATCCAAGATTGCTCTATCCAGCAAAGCTATCATTTAGAATGGAAGGACAGATAAAGTGTTTCCTAGATAAGGTCAAGTTAAAGGAGTTCATCATCACCAAGCCCTTATGATATGAAATGTTAAAGTGACTTATCTAAGGAAAAGAAGATCAAAACTACGGACAGTAAAATGACAACCAACTCACAACCATCTACAACTAAACCTAAACACAAAAGCAAACTAAGCGAACAACCAGAACAGGAACAGATTCACAGAAATGGAGATCACATGGAGGGTTATCAGCAGCGAGAGGGAGGGGGGAGAAAGAGGGGGAAGTACAGGGAATAAGAAGCATAATTGGTAACTAGAAAATAGACAGGGGGAAGTTAAGAATAGTATAGGAAATGTAGAAGCCAAAGAATGTATATGTATGGCCCATGGACATAAACTAAGCGGGGGGGGGGGGGGGGGGGGGGGGGGGGAGCGGGGAATGCTGGAGGGAGGGTGGTGCAGGGTAAGAGGGGATAAAGGGAAAAAATGGAACAACTGTAATAGCGTAATCAATAAAATAAATTAGCCCTGGCTGGTGCAGTTCAGTGGATTCAGTGCCAGCCTGCAAACCAAAGGGTCGCTGGTTTGATTCCCAGTCAGGACACGTGCCTGGGTTGTGTACCAGGTCCTCAGTAGGGGGTGTATGAGAGGTAACCACACATTGATGTATCTTTCCTTCTCTTCCTGCCTCCGTTCCGCCTCTGAAAATAAACAAACAAAATCTTTTTTAAAAAATTAAAAAATAAATACAGCAAAAGCAAGACATTTTTAAAAAACATTTAAAAAGAGAAATAAAATTATTGCAATTGAAAGATAATGGAGTGATTTACTTAGCAAAACATAAGAAAATCATCTTTAAATTTGTATATTGTATTTAGTGATCAGATATAACATTAAAGGATAAAAAGTTAATAGTTTTTCTATAACAAACAATTGCAGAATATAAGCAATTGGGGAAGATTCCCTTAATAACAGATGTAGCAGCGACAAAAATACATAAAATGTTTATAGACGATCCTAAAACTCAAAATTTATTAAGTGGAGTATAAAAAATTTAATATGACGAGACATATTATATCTTGATGGAAAAACTTAATATGTATATTCCTTCTCTACATTATTTTATATGTTTTATGGAACTTTAGTCAAAATCATTACATTATTGTGGAACTTGTCCATACAATTTAAGTTAATCTAAAAAGTACATATGTATATACCCATAAAATGTACCCCACTGTATTGCTTCTTTTTTTCCTTTTGAATATTGGCATTGCATGGAATGCATTCTTTTGCAATTTGCTTTCTTGTGTACAAAATTACCATTTTGAGATGCACGTATGTGGTATTCTACTGTAGGTATGACCTCCAGTTTGCTCATTCTTCTGTAGGTGGACATTTACATTGCAATATAGTCTTTATGATAGCACATCTGTGGCTGCCTTCTCGGATCTCCTGGTGCACACATGCACACATCTCAGAGCAGACTTGCCAGGACACGGGTATGTCCCCACTCAGCTTCACAGATTTAAGGAACTGTCCTCCAGAGAGGTAGTGCACCCCCAGCCGTGGAATCATCACCTTATAAAGGCTAGACATGTTCTATGGGCTGAATTGTGTCCCCTCCAAAATTCATACTAACCCCCAATGGAATGGATTTTGGAGGTCTTAAGGAGATAATTAGGTAACCCTAATTATTAGGTGCCCCCTCCTTATCCACAGTTTCCCTTTCCAGTTTTCAGTTACCTGTTCTCTACTATGATTCAAAAATCTTAAATGAAAAATTCCAGAAATAAACAATTCATAAGTTTTTAATTGGTGTCATTCAGAATAGTGGGATGAAATCTTGAACCATTTAGCTCCATCTCGCCCAGAACATGCTTCAGCTCTTTGTCCAGCTTATTCACGTGACACCCACTGCCAGTCCGTAAGTCAATGAGTCTTCACTCTCAGATCAACTGTGACAGCATCACAGTACTTGTGTTCAAGTCACACTTACTTTCCTTAATAATGGCCTCAAACTATCGGAGTAGTGATTTTGTCAATCAGATGTACCAGAGAGACGCCATAAAGTACTCCCTTTTAAATGGAAATGTGTGTACGTCGAGGGGAAACATAGGGTTTAGTACTATCCAGAATTTCAGGTATCTACTGGAGTCTTAAAACTTATTCCCTGTGGAAAAAGGGGGACTACTGTAATGACTAAAATTATACTGCCTTAATTAATAAGTTTTCCCTAAGGTTTTTTTATCATGTCAGTCAGATATATATTTTGCAACAAGTTGAATCCATAAATTTAGATTACAGTGTCATGTTCATATCAACATTATTTTAAAAGAGCTATTAAATACATCATGTCTGAAATGTTCATGCAGTAAAAAATGTAGCAGATTCTATTTCCTAAATTTCTTCATTTGTATTATTAATATTCTTCCATAATTTTTGTCCCCAACTGCATATATCAAACTGTATATATATATACAATTCATAGTGTTATTTTATGTTTTCTCATTGATGATTACAAATTTTCTTATTTGAATCATGAGTTTATCAGGATATTATTGCCCATTCTGATGAGATGTGTTTCATACTTTCAAATTTTAGTGACTTTCAAGTAACATTTGCACCCAACATTTATGACAATTAACAACAAAAATAAGCCACTTGCTTTTTGAAATCAGCAAATATTTCTCTTTTTTAAAAGATTTTATTTATTTATTTTAGAGAGAAGGGAAGGTAGGGAGGAAGAGAAACATTGATTGGTTGCCTCCCACATGCACGCCAACCAGGAATCAGGCCCACAACCCAGGCATGTGTCCTGAGCAGGAATTGAACTGGTGACCTTCAGCTTTGTGGGACCCACTAAGCCATGCCAGCCAGGGCAAAAGTAGCAAATATTTTATGCCAGCAAAATATATTATCCGTTTATTATGAGGTATTGCAGATTATCAAACTTTTCTGCTTATTATAAATTTATTCCAAAATCTTTCACCAGAAATATAAACCTCTTCTTAATGCATTCAGAAAAAAATCACATATTCTGTCAGTTCCTTCCTTCCTCCCCCCCTCCCTCCCTTCCTTCCTTCCTTCCTTCCTTCCTTCCTTCCTTCCTTCCTCTCTCTCTCTCTCTCTCTCTTTCTTTCTTCTTTCTTTCTTTCAAAAGAGTCCTTGTGGGATCCTCCTCCTGCTGCTCCCTACAGGAACCTAGAACATCAAGTAACAAATCATCCCATGATTCTTTAACCTTTCTTACTTGCTGGGTTTCTTGCTTTTCCTTCTGACTTATTCTCTGATTTTTCTCGAGCATACCCTGCAGTATCTTCCTGAAAAAGACTATCTGCCTCAAGAACTTTAAGGACTGAAATGTCATTTTGCCACACTTCTCCTGACTGCTCATCCTTTTGGGTCTGAGATTTCAGCCAGATGTGGTCTCCCTGCAGTCTTAGGAGGCATTCCTTTACCACTTGTGAGCCCCCATGTTGTTGAGCTTGAGATCTTTCTTTCCCATGATACAATGTCAGGGTCATTCTTGGTCTCAGTGCTTGGTCTCAGTGCTCAGGTCTTTTCCATGTTGTGGGGCCCCCAGTAGGTCCTTGCAAACTGGAGACCAAAGTCCTTTTGTCCTACAAAATTCCTTATGATTTCTTCGATAATTTTCTCCAGTTTGATTTCTCTCATTTTACTAGTTGGATCCTCTAATGTCCTTCATTTTTCTCTCCTATTTTCTTTTAAAGTCTTTTTTCTTGGAATTATCCCCTAGTCTCCTTTCATCACCTCCACTAAAACTGTGTTTTTTATTTTTTTAATTTCCCAGACCCATCTTCATTCTATGACTATTTCTTTCTTTGTTTCTTCTTGCTTTTAGTTCTTAGGGCAATATCTTTATTCCTTAGAGAACACAAATCAGAGTTTCTAGGAAATTTTATTTTTATTTTTACATTGTTTTTCTCTTCTCCCATTTTTTCTATTTCTTTGGTTTCTGTTTCCTTCATAGGTAGCTTTCTTTAAATGTCTGAATCATGACTGTCTGGTCTTAGAATGAGATACAAAAACTCTCACTTGAAAGTCTGGGGGAAATGCAGGGACATCTACTTGGCTGTGAGGCTTCCTAGCAGGGTGACTTTTAGTTCCCTGGACTATTTTACCCAAAACAGTCTTTTCTCTTGGGTGGTGGGTTTCTCTGTGGAAGACCATCAGGTCCTCTGCCTGGAGGGTGTGCTCCTGGCTGCCATCATCCTTGGAGTTGCAGAAGAAGAGGGTGGATGATCTTTCTGTATCAACCGCTTCAACAATGCCTATGTCCCTCAGATCAGACTCCTCACCTGGCCTTCTGCAGGAAGCAAACTTCCAGACATTTCCAGGGTCAAGGAGGGGAGTCATGGAACAGCAAGGCAGTGGGTGGCTTAAGAGGTGGGGGCAGGGGTGTGAGGGATGTAACCCCCCTCCCCCACACACACACAAACTATCTCCCAAACCTACTTCCTGCTGCACCTACTTCCTCCACTGCCAGGGCTATCTCCTGCAATTCCTAATCCTTTCTGCATTCTGCTGGGTAAAGAGGCCTGACCTGTTACAGGGTGGGTTCAGCTTTTCTCTGCACTTTAATTATCCCTGTCTGTCTTACACCTGCACCCAAGATGCAGTAACTGCCTTTCCCTGCTGTTCTCTTTGTCCCTCCAGTTAGGCCTCCTTTCCCTCCCTTTACAATCTTTCTTGATTTTGTAAGACAAGAGGAGAAAACAGAGGTAAAAGTAAATTCATCATTTTGTTTTCATACTTTGGGTAAGTTGTAATGTATTTCTAGACCTTCATGAGATAATTTGTTTTTCCAAATTAATGAAAAGATATAACTTGCTAATTTCAAGGAAAACCAAATGACTTACTTTTTACAAAATTATTATTTTTGCATCCTCACCCTAGAATATGTTTAATGATTTAAGAGAGAGAGAGAAACATCAATGTGAGAGAGAAACATAAGTCAGTTGCCTCCTGTATGTGCCCCAACTGGGGATTGAACCTGCAAACTTTTGGTGCACAGAATGATGCTCCAATCAACTGAGCCACCCAGCCAGGGCATCACTGGTTTACTTTTGATATTAGTGATACAGTTGTTGAATTCAAATGTTATACTAAAGTTACATTATTAAAGGTGAGAAGGGACAAACACTTATCAGAATGGGCAGAGAGAAAGTTCCCAGTTCAGTTAAAAACAGTGTGTAAACAATGAGAAAATGTGTAATGACATTATGAATAAGTTTCATACGATAAAGCATTTGGGGAAAACTCATCAAATAATATTAATAAATTAAATAACATTGAGAAAACATCATTGAAATTTAAAAGTTTTTCCATGTAGTTAAAAAATACTTTGGCATCTTCAGACACAATACATTTAACTGCATTTAAAAGATAATATTGATATGGTTATATCACTGCAATCTAAATTTATAGAATCAGCTTTCTACAAAATATACATTTGATTGAAATAAAAGAGTTTTGTGGAAAACATATATCAAGACAGCAAAATCTTAATCATAACCACTGAAGCTTCAACATTTTATCATAAAATATTATTTTAATAATTCATTTAAAACATAAAATCCAAGATTTTTATGGCAAATTAATGATTTTGTGGTGCTATAAGATGTCTGGAATAATATATCAAACCTTATGGGCTTTGACTGGTGTAACTCAGTGGGTTGGTTATCATCCAGCAAACCGAAAAGTTACCAATTTGATTCCCAATCAGGACACATGCCTGGGTTGTGGGCCACATCCCCAGTTGGGGGAGTGCAAGAGGCAACCAAAAGCTGTTTCTCTCATGTTGATGTTTTTCTCTCTCTCTCTTTTTCTCTTCCCCTCTCTCCAAAAATAAATAAATAAAATAATTTTTAAAAATAAATAAACCTTATTGTCAGTGCTCATAAAATGTAGTCTCAGTGAGGAGTATTCACACTCAGGCTTTATCTGGTTCTGTCTAGGCAGCGCAGTGCGAGATTCCAGAAAAATATGGTGTCTCAGGCAGAGTTAGAAAACACTGAGATGGCTTAATCTGACACCAGCCACATTCTGTATTCCTTTCTCTCTGAAAAAAAATGTAATGAAAACTATAAATTAGTTAACTTTATATCTTTTCTCAATAAACTTTATCCTTACAAATGAGTAAACCTCAGAGATGATTAAGTAATGTGTATAGAAAAAAGAAATTAGAATAATGAAACTGGAAATGATGCTGGGGTCTGTGGACCAACACTGTGCAGATGGCAAGTGGCTCCTGGTCTGGGCACTCACTCAAGCAGACACAGTGACATGGCAGTCATTAAACATCAGGCCAGGAAAACTTTTCTAGAGATTTGGCTTTACTGGAAGAAAGTTCCAATTGTCAAAGCTAATGGATTGACATGAGGGGTGATCAACATGATTGAACATATAAAATACATTCACGAAAGCAAAGCAGGATCTATCAGAGCACCAAAGGACTGGGACAGTCCAATCGAAATAAAGCCAAATGAAAAGTAGTGTGTTGCCTGAATACATTATTTAAAAAGGCATGTGTGATATGGTAACAAAAGTGAAAAAAATGTACTTTGAACCACAAGTTTTTTTCAAGTTATTGAGTCATAAAATTTGGGCAAATAACAGATTGTGGGTTGAGAGTGAACAAAAATTAGTAAAATTAAGCAAACTAAATAAATCTGTCATTCCAGTGATTAATTTTCATTGACTTAGTTGATAATCACTAAAGAGTTGTATAAGAGCTGAGCCTTGTTGAATGTCAGCACACTTAGTTCAAGAAAATGAGATTTTTTCCATCCTCATGATCAATGCTGTGGATGTGAGAAGATTCTCAGTGAGCGAACTTCACATCCCTGGATGACTGTCAGGCGAGGTGGTCATTAGAAGACTTGGAGAAGCTTTGTGTGTCCAGTCAAGACACAGACACGGGTCCACATTAGAGACAGCCAGAGAAAACAAAAGATGACACCAATAATGTCAAAACTTCAGAAGACGATTTGAGTCTTATTGGAATGCTTTGTTGAATGATTCCACTACTGATTTCATTGCTTGATATGCAATTTTTAATACACAGAAGTCTGTTTATTTGGGAAACAAGAGAGAATGTATTCACCCATCCTTCTGCATTGCCTTGCCAGCCCTGAGTCCAGCCAGCCCCTACTGCAGTTGGCTCATCCAACCTGGTCTTCTCTCCTCTCCAACATGCACCTGCTCCTTCAGGCTCCACAGGGCTGGGTCCTCCACTGCACACTGTGTTGTCTCAGCCTCTCACTTTGCGGCTTCCCACTCAATCTCCTCAATCAAAAAGGTGCTGGTGTAGAAATCTGTCCCCTGCTGTGTCCTCCTTGACCTTGGATCTAGACAGGCCCCTGATTCTACATGGTGCTCTTCTGTCGGAGCCCAACATGCTCTGTGTCCTTTCACATTTATCTGCTTCTCCCTCTGTTTCTCTTAGTCACACCTGAGTCACCCAAGGCCTAGGTGGGAGCTCAGCCAAAGTTAACTGGAGCGTCTGTAGCTCTTTCTCTTGCTGCTCTGTCAGGTGCTGCCAGCCTATAGTGGGGAAGCCCAGGCAGAGTGTGGAGGGACCCCTCTCCCTCCACCAGGGTCTGTGGTCCTTCTGAACAAGGTTTGTCCCAGAAGGAATCCTGGAGGTGGTGCCAATTCTACCTGCAAGGACTGCTTTCTTCACCTTCCTATTCGGGAAGCATGTCTTCTCATATCCCTTCTCTCCTTCTAGATCCCCAAGGCTGAAATTTAGGAATTATACTAGAAACTCCAGTCTTCCTCACTGACAAGTTCTAACTGACCACCAAATCCTTTAGATCTCACCACCTGTCTCTCCTGTCCTTCTGTCTTAGTCCTTTCAGGCTGCTATAACAGAATACTATCATAAAGTGAGTAGCTCAAAGAACAGACATTTATTTCTCACAGCCCTGAAGACTGGAAGTCCAATATGAGGGTACCAGTGTGGTCACATTGTGCTGATAACTCTTTTCAGAGTTGCAGACAGCTGACTTCTCACTGTGCTCTCCATGGCAGAAGGAGACAGCTCTCTGGAGTCTTGTAGAAGGCACTAATCCCATAATGAGGGCTCCACCCTCAGAACCTACTCCCCTGCCAAAGATCCCACCTCTGCATACCACCATATTGGGGGCCATATTTCAACATATGAATTCTGGGGGACACACAAACATTCAGACCCCAGCACCTTCCCCACCACTGCAGCATTCACTTGGTACCTAAGTTACTTCCCAGCATTGCACGTCTGGTCAGGTTGTGCTAGAAAGTTCTCTAGCTGACTAGGTCAGGCTGAGAACAGTGTCCCCAGCATTCCCCTTCCTGAGGAGCAGCCTAGTGCTCTCCATGCCTCCTTGAAGGTTTTGTGATTAGATAAGGAAATGGAGAGATGTAGAATTGCCAGACAGTTCCAGTTTGCCCTCTCTCTTCTCTGCTGCTGACCATTGGATGCTTTGAGAAAACCCACAATGGCAGGAGCCACACAGAGGCAGCTCCTCCGTAGGCCCTTCTTCCTGGGCCACTTTGGAAAGCCCCAACCTGCCCACCACACGCACACTAGCTCTCTGGAAGGCCCTCCCATCTGCAGCCACCAGACTATGTAAGGGCTCATTCTTGTAACACATCTCTTGTCCCATAACTCACATAATAGATTCACATTCATGTCATTCTCTAACTGGATGACATCCAGGCCAGAATATTCAAGGTCACTGAAGACAATGTGCTTCTGCATATACTTTTTTTGCTAACTGGAATTCTCAACCCAACTCCATGTACCAGGTTTAACTCTTGCTTATCTTTCAAAGCCCATCTTGAGAGTCACTGCCTCCATGATACTTGCCCTGGGAGAAAATGCTGTTGACTAGGAAGAGAATATCAGTATGACTCTGGTTACAAGCAATGAAAATCGAATCTGGTGAGCTTAAAACAAACAAAAAATATTGGAAGACCATTCTGCAGACTGTGACTGTGGAAAAGCTGGGCAGCCAGGCCTAAGAAGCATGGGGCTGTCAGTCAGAGGACCACACAAGCCAGCTCATCAGAACATTCTGTAGGATGGCTCAGCTCTAAGCCATCTCCACTCTGGGTCTCAGCTCAAGATGCAAATTTTCAAGGAAGAATCTGACTGGTTCTCTTGGGTCTTGCACTCACATTGTAGTCAGGGTGGTCAGCGTAACTATCCCCACACTTGGAACAGGGTGCTTCTCTTGCCCAAGGAAGAGGAAAGGGATTAGCTCACATTTACCATAAATGGGATGGATTAGGCAGAACTTTCTGAACTGATGTTCCAACTCTGCCACATCTCTGCCAAGAGGCCTTAACCTAGTTCTTTAGTGTCTCTAAGTTTCCATATTGCATGTGCAATTCTGTGCAGGGTTGACAAGAGAACAGAGGGGAACATTTGTTCTGTTTCTTATGACAGCCAGATTAGTGTTACCTGGGCCACTGCACTGTGTTCTTATCTCCCAGAAAAGTTGCCTTTCCCATTAGCCAGAGGGGTAACTAACAGGGATAACACTACAGAAAATTCAGTCAGTAAGGAGAAAACAACCTGAGGCTCATTCTCTCATGGAAAAAAGAAGAAATGAATTAGAAAAACATGAGGAAGCTGATAGATATGAAAAAGAATGGCTTTGTTTCAATCATCAATCATAATATGTTTAGAAATGTCATATAGTGTGAGGTAAAGATCTGATTTTATTTATTGGTGACTTGCTTCAGAATTACTTAACAATCAATTCTTTCACCACTGGTATGCTATGTCTCGGTTACCTGAGATGTTTTCAGACATGAGAAACAGCCATGGCTTAAACAGTGAGTGAAAACATCCTGCCTCGAGGACTTCCAGGCAAGATGGAGGAATAGGTGGATGCACCGTACCTCCTCGCACAACCAAGAATAGAATAACAATAATTTACAGACAGAATATCACTCAGAACTGACAGAGGATTTATTGAATGGAAGTCGGACAGCCAAGAAGTTGAAGTAGACCCATACTTCCAGACTGGTAGGGGACGACGATCCGGGCGGGCGCGGGGCTGGCACGGGTCTGCGGCGCGTGGAAGTCAGGGAAAATTTGGCACAAAATCAGCACGACAGCCATCTGGAGCACAAGAATGCAGCAGTGATCCCTGAGTATGCAAGCTGCAGCTGGGGGACCCAGTGAGGCAGCGATTGTGGACCAGGGCAGAGCTCGCAGCCCAGGATCCCAAAGAAGTGTCTGAGCCCAGGAGAACGGAACTACCACCATTGTTCCCTCCCATCCCCACTCCCGCCCCCGCCCCCACATATAACGTCACAATCTAGCGACTGGGGTGCCCAGCCCCGGTGAACACCTAAGGCTCCACCCCGCACCGTAACAAGAGCAACCAGACCAAAAAAAAAAAAAAGGAGAGACAGGGAAAGATATAAGACATGTTTCCAACAGAATAGATCAGTCCCCCAGGACTCATCCTTTTGAGTGACTAAGAAATAGCCAATCTATCAGATGCACAGCTCAAAACACTGGTGATCAGAAAGCTCGAGGAATTGATTGACTTTAGGTGCAATTTAGATAAAAGGATGCAGGTTACCATAAAAGAGATGCAGGAAGATATACGGAGGAGAGCCAATAGTGAAAGGAAGGAATCTGAGTCTCAAAACAATACAGTGGACCAGAAGGAAGATAGAATCAACCAAGCAGGAAAGCATGATGAAATAAGAATTCAAAAAATCGAGGAAAAGATTAAGACCATCCAGGACACTTTTAAACATTCCAACATCTGAATTATAGGGGTACCAGAAGGGGAGGAGCAACAAGTGGAAAAGTTATTTGAACAAATAATAAAGGAGAACTTCCCCAATCTGGCAAAGGGAACAGTCTTCCAAGAAATCCAAGAAGCTCAGAGAGCCCCAAAGAAGTTAGACCCAAGAAGAAACACACCAAGGCACATCATACTTACATTAGCCACGGTAAAATCGAAGGAGATAATCCTAGAAGCAGCAAGAGATAAGGGGACAGTAACCTACAAAGGAGTTCCCATCAGACTGTCAGCTGATTTCTCCAAAGAGACCTTACAGGCAAGAAGGGGCTGGAAAGAAATATTCCAAGTCATGACAGACAAGGACCTACATCCCAGATTGCTCTATCCAGCAAAGCTCTCATTTAGAATGGAAGGGCAGATAAAGTGCTTCTCAGATAAGGTCAAGTTAAAGGAGTTCATCATCACCAAGCCCTTATTTTATGAAATGCTAAAGGGACTTATCTAAGAAAAGAAGATAAAGAAAAGACATGTATAGCAAAAGGACAGCAAACTCACAAATATTAACAACCACACCTAAAGCAAAACCAAAAGAAACTAAGTAAACAATTAGAACAGGAACAGAACCACAGAAATGGAGGGCACATGGAGGCTAGCAGCAGAGGGGTGGGAGGAGGAGAGAGGGGGAAAAGGTATAGCGAATAAGCAGCATAGAATGTAGGTTGAAAATAGATAGGGGGAGGGCAAGAATAGTACAGGAAATGTAGAAGCTAAAGAACTCACAAGTATGACACATGGGCATGAACTAAAGGGGGGGAACATGGTTGGGAGAGGGGGTACAAGGGTACCCCCACCCTTGGAGGGTAGAGAAGGGGGGAAATGGGACAACTGTAATAGCATAATCAATAAAATATATTAAAAAAAAGAAAAAAAAAAGAAAACATCCTGCCTCTCTGCAAATAGTAGCTCAGGGCTTGGAGGTTTGAGCCAGTGTGGCCCTGAGGTCCACATCACCTGGAACTCTGCCCCACTTCCCTGTGACAACCATGGCTCTGCCTCACTCCACATGTTGCCTTCTTCTTCTGGGTACTGCCTCATTGGAGCAAAAGCTATGGTTCTAGAAGTTCCAACATTACATCAACCATCCAGCAGAAGCAGGTCTGTGTTGAAGAATTTCCAAAACTCTCTGAGTTTCACACAGGGGAACAGGGACCACATCCACCTGTTTACAGGGCCCCACTGTTCACCAGACCCCACAGTACAAGACGGAATGTTGACCTTTCCATCTACAAAGAAGTAAGACCCACTTTTCAGGATAATAGGTCAACTTCCCAGACTCACATGGGTTGCTGGTGACAGGAGGGAGAGATGAACAGGCCCCAGAGAACTACAGATATGACTACACTCTCACTTCTCAGGGGAGGGTCCAGTATTAACAGCAATGTCTTCACCTGGAAGTGTGTGGGAATACAGGACCTGGGTGCCTACTCTGGTCCTACTAACTTGGAATCAGCATTTGACAAGAGGCCCAGAGTGTGAGAGTATAGGCTGGCCCTAGAGGGGACAGGAAAGGGCAGAGGTAGACCAGTTGGTCAATATGGGCATAGAAAGTCAATCTTATTAACCGTGCTAATATACCACAGGGAGTCAAAAGCAAGGTCATCAGCCAAGAACACTCTAAAGAAACAGAGTCGGTTTCTTTGGGACAGTATTACAGTTCAAAAAACACTGGCAGGACCAGGGGAGAGAGAGGCCAGGGCCTGAACATGTTCTCGTCTGTGATGAGGACACACATCAGTGAAGACCATAAATTTGTCCCCAACCCATAAAGGCAGAGACTTCATCACTTGATGCATACCATCTTAATTCTAGAACTGGAAGAGGGTTATTTGATGCAAGTTTGGGAGAGTTGCAGGGCTTGCATAGTTGACTGACAAGGCAAAACAGGTCTAAACTATGCTGCAAGACCAGTATTAAAATTATGCATCAGCTCTGCAAGGACCTCACTGAGCACAGGTGACAAACTGGAGGAGCCACAAGATCAGAGGGCTTAACTACTTAAAGTAGCAGCAATTTAGACCTGAGGACAAGAGAATGCTGGAAGAACAGACATAACATAAGGCATGATGCATTGGAGCTCACAGCTCAGAAATGATACAGCTATAGGTGATGAGGTTCAATTTAGAGTTGTGCAAGGGCCTTTTTGGCACAAAGGAGTGAAGGAAGGCTTTCAGAGTTAGGAATGCAAGAGACATTGAGGTAGCAGGGGTGGGGGCGGGTTGGATGCACCATTCATGTGGGTACTGATGAATGCATCATGCAGGCCCCCACTGGAGTGGAAAGGAAGACTGAGCCCACTAAATGAAGTGGGGAAGGAATGGGTATATAGCCCTGAGTAAGAAAAAGGAGCAGTTTTAGCCCTGGCTTGCATAGCTCAGAGGATTGAGCGCAGGCTGCAAACCAAGCATCGCAGGTTCGATTCCCAGTCAGAGCACATGCCTGGGTTGCAGGCCATGACCCCCAGCAACCGCACATTGATGTTTCTCTCTCTCTCTCTCTCTCCCTCCCTTCCCTCTTGAAAAATAAATAAATAAAATCTTAAAAAAAAAAAAAGAAAAAGGAGCAGTTTTAAAAGATGGAAGGTACTTAAAAGTGTACATTTGGGCCCTTGAATGGAGATGTAATTATCTGAAAATTAAATTCTTCAAGAAGCCAAAAAATTCCTTCCCAGTTGTCCTCTGGTACAGGGGAACATGTCATACCCGAGAACAGAGCATGTCTTAGGCAAGACTGAAGGAACATGCCAACTTCATGGGACAGTCATTTTCAGAAAGGGCCGGGACATGGAGGAGAAAGTGGAAACTAAAGGGGGCTTGTTTTCTGTGGATTCTGAGTTTTGACTGGCATCATAGTAGAACCTAGAAAGAAATGAGTTGTAGAAGGAAAAGTGTAGGAATTGTGGGAAGAGAAAAGAAGAGGGAGGAAGAAGACTTTATTTCCAGTGACAACTAGAAATGACAGAAAAAAATGTCACAAGCTCCTTTATATGAATAACAGAGCTGGCCGCACAGGGAAGACTTGGGTGTTAATGGCCCTGTGGGAACAGAACAGGCCTGGACCACATGTTGGAGAATTGGACCTGAGACCCCCATGTAAAGCCAGGACCATAGAAAGTCTGTGCCCTTTGTGACAGGAGGTGCTAGGTAATCCACCTCTGGCAAAAGGAAACAGCAAGGAAACATGTTTTTTCTTGGCCCCGTTCTGAGGGAGGAGGGGTGGTGGTGGAGTGTTCTTCCCTGGGGAGTTTCTAAGCTCTGGCCTCAGGAGCTTATAAATTGGTGTGATGAATTCTACCCATTCATCCAAGATGGTTCAAGACAAGAAATTAATGTGTCCCTGGCATGGTGACACCAGGAACAAGACAGCACAAATTCACAGCCACTCTGAAGGAGGCTTCTCAATCTGGGTCCCAGAGAGTTCCCAGGAGAAAATCCCCACCAAATACAAGCTCACAATCCACAATCACATGACAAGCCACCAATGAGCTTCACAGTCAAAAGCCCACCAATCCCACAAAGCAGGATTAGCCCCTCCAGACCGCAGGCCTGGTACTCATTTCTGATGAAACTTTTAGTGTTTAAAATTGTTTATTAAAATTTGTAATACACTTTTGTTGTTTGCTCTAATAATTGCACTACCAACTCACTGTAAAAGAATTATACACTATTTTAACTTAGGACTTTTATCTACAGAAATGTGTCTACTAAAGTTCTGGAGGTCGAAAGTCTGAAACCAAGATGTCAACAGGGCCATGCTCCCTCCAGAGCCTCTGGAAGGACCCTTCCTGCCTCTTTCAGCACCTGGAGGAATCCAGGCAACCCTTGGCTTATTACACTATCACTCTAACCTCTGCCTCCATCATCATGGGGTGTATTCCCTCTGTCTGAGTTCTGTTTCTCAGATCTTCCTTCATTTTTCTTCTAAGGATGCCAATCATTGGATTTAGGACCCACCCTAATCCAGAATGATCCCATCTCAAGGTCCTTAACTTAGTCACATCTGCAAAGACCGTATTCATAGCTACCAGAGGGTAGGACTTGGACATACCTTATGGATGAATAGAATTCACCCAGGACAGCTCCCAAGCATTAAAAAAATATATCATTAGGACACAATTTTGTGAGGAAATCAGAATATAAATATGAGAAAAATATTAATGATGTAAATTTTCTGACTATTAAGTTTATGGATTTCTAAGTAGATAATGCTGAAGATCAAGTTATAAGTTGCTAATATTTACTATGTACAGGAAATTACATTCTTTACAACTGCTTAAGTATCTGATAAATATTAACTTTATAACATACAAAAACATACTTGACTTTTCAAAATTCTTCTAGAGAGTATTAAAGAGAAGTTTTGAACACCCTGCCTTAGGACGTGTGGGAACCTTTCAAGGTAGGTCCAGACCGTCACACAGGAGAATGATGCACTTGGGTCTTCAGGAGCAAGGAAAAAGGAGGAAGGAGGAAGCAGTGACAACCAGCAATGGGGCACACACATTCTCCACTCCAGCTTGGCCAGCAACCCAGGGGATGAGGTAAAATTTAGCATTGCACTGCCAGGCTCTGGTCTCAAGGAGGGAGGGGGTTGCTTTTGTTAGTTGGTTTTCTTTCACCAGCATTCTCATCCAACTACCACATACCGTGTCCTCCTGGAACCCTCCCGTGCACCCAGCCTCCAGCTGGCAAATTCCAAGGACTCCAGACTGATTGCCACGTATGAACCCATGGAGAGAATATCGTGTCCAGAAGAGCCTGATGATATCACCTGTGTAGCTCAACCATGATGGGTGACTCAAACCAACCCAGTCAGCAGTATCCAGCAGAGGCTGGCTGGCAGCTGCCTTGCCACCAAGAGTTCTCTCTGGCCCCTGCCACTAATAGGACAGATGAGAAGTCTTTCCTTTGTTCAATTGTAAGTTGCATTGTCAGCTTTCGGTCCATGGCCACTTTCTTTCTTTTTTTTTAATATAGTTCCAATTTTTACTACGGCCACTTTCTTATGCCTTGGCCTCAGAGACTTACCACTTCTCAAAAGTCACATTCCCTGGTGCAGTCAGCCTCTCGGGAGATGCATGTGGGGCAGAGTCTTAGCACCTGCCAAGGATAAGAGTGTGTGAGGACACCTGCACACAGCACAGGCCCCAGGACAGACCTGGCTGCTTTGCCAGAGGTCTCTCTCCAGCTGGCATTTTCCTGGAGTGTTCTCTCCAGCCCTGTGCTGATTTTTAGCATCATAAATGGAAAAACAGCAGAAAAGTTACACTTCCAGCCTGGGCCTATGGGATCAAAGTCAAAACCAATGTGCTCAGTCCTCTACTGTATGTTCAATAAATGCCAGGGGGAACGGTAAGAATCATTCTGTGGACTAAAGACATGTTGGCAGATATTGGACATTTTCTATCTAATATTATCATTGAGAACCCCCCATGTCCTCTACATATCTCAGGTGCTGAGCACAAAGTGGCAACCATGCCAGCCCAGCCCCTGACTTGGTGCAGGTCAATGAAGCACAACCCTCAGCCTGAGTGGTACATGCAGTGATCTGACACCGAATCTAATGTTCACAATGAAAAATCTATTTCCTTTCCAGGTTTTAGGACTTGGGGCAATGCCACGAGAACAGTCTACTCAGGGTTCATGTGTGTGAGTGTGTGTATGCACATGTGTGTATAAGGCAGAATGATTGATTGTGAGTGGGGCATCAGTGGTGATCCTGCCATTGGAACCTGCTGTCCTATTGCATTAATTGCCATAATCTGCCCTATTCAATGTTCTCCTAATATCACTTTCTGCATTGAGACATAAGTTGACTGCCAAACATTAAATCAGGGCTGAACAATAGCAGAAGAAAATAAGCCAGACATAAATTATTCATCATTTGTAGAAATAAGAATAAAGCCCTGTCTGGGTAGGTCAGTTGGTTAGACAGTCATCCCAATGCACTAAGTTTGTAGGTTTGATCCCCAGTCAGGACACATACAAGAGACAACCAATGAATGCATGAATAGGTACAACAATGGGTTGATGTTTCTCTCTCTTTTTCTCTCCCTCTTCCTCTCTCTAAAATCAATAAATAGAAGTTAAGAAAAAAAAGAAGAACCTGATTGCATACATTAAAAGAAAGACACACAATGCAATATACAGATGATGTACTATAGAATTGAACACTTAAAACCTATATAATTTTATTAACCAATACTACCCCCAAAATTTAATAAAGTAAATTTCTTTAAAAGAAAGGCAAACAGGTCATAAGTGTTGTAAAACAGGAAGCAATAAATGATAGAGTTTGACTGGAAAGGGGGCAGATTTTCTAACTGTTCTGTTTAGATTTATAATAAATATTTTAATTCTTTTTTAAATAGTTAAATGAGAATACATTGCCTTAACAAGCAACTTCAGAGGAAAGAAACAGTCTTGGAGGAGCCATGAAAATGTGAGTAAGTTAGTTTGAAATTTAAATATTGTAGACCAACCACAATATGATGAATTGTTAGCCTGGCCTCCTTTCAAGGGAACGAAACAGAATTTAGTGAAGTATAGTAGGCAGTTTACTAAATTAATATTTCTGATGTTAAGGAATTCTGCAACTTCAACACCCACATCATGCTCAGTCTGGCCCTAGAAGCCCCCAGTTCATTAATTCTCCAAAGAGTCCTACAGTGTTGGAAGGGACTCTATGTTATGTTATGTCAGCATTTGAGATGGATGAATTCAAGACCTTGGATACTGGAGTGTACCAGGAATTTCATCAGGAGGGTAGGAGGCCAGCGAGCCGAGACTCAGGAGGGAAGAGCTAATGAGGCTGACTTCATCCCAACCACATGAGGTGGACAGCACAGGAGCCCAGGTGGGAAGGCACAGTCTGGATGGGGCTAATCTAGGCCTGAGTCCTGAATCCCTGAATGCATACATCTGTGTGCTCCTGCACTGAGCCCACACCTGACCAGAGAGGGCAGGGTGCCATAAACACCCCCTCTTTGCTGGAGCTTAATGAAAGATTTGGTCACTTACCATGGCACAAAATTGGAATATTCCTAAATAACGCGTTTGAAACCATGAGAGTCCCAGGCACTGAAGAGGCTGAGCAACCAAGAGCAATAGCACTGATGAAAAAGGTGACTGCTAAAAACATTTCCACGAAAGTCTAATCATGAGGAAGACACATTTGTTGATGTGATAACTAATTTTATGTGTCAACTTGACTGTGTGCAGATATTGGGTAACCATGATTCTGGGTGTGTTTGTGAGGCTGTTTCTGGAGGAAATTAGCATTGAGTCTGTAGACCTAGTAAGCAGATGCCCTCTGTAGTGTGGGAGGCCCTCATCCAATCAGTTGAGGGCCTGAATAGGTCAAAAGTCTATAGACAGGAGAATTCATTCTCTCTGCCTGTCTTCTCTGAGCTGGCACATTGGCCTTCTCCTGCCTTTAAATGTGGGTTCGGACTGAAGCCACATCACCAGCCCTCCTGGGCCTCCAGTTTGCCAACTGCGGATCTTGGTACATTCAGCCTCTGTAATTGCATGAGCCAATTCCATATGATAGATAGATAGATGATGATAGATGATAGATGATAGGTAGATAGACAGATAGATAGGTAATAGATAGAGCTCCCAGACTAATACACTTGCGTTCATTATAAAAGGCAGGAAACAAAATTGCATATGCTGTATGATACCAATTTTCACAATTTTATGTACACAGATACATACATATATGTGCATTGAACAGTTTTGGAAGAATTATAGCAAAATATTCTGGTGGCTGAAATTAAGTGGTGAGACTATAGATAACTTTGCTTTTTATACTTTTCTCTATTTTCTATGTATACTAAATAAGCATAATTTACTTTTTTCAGAAAACAGTAAATATCCTTATGCTCTATTCATTTACTGAGATATCTATTTGTGTTTGCTTGTTGCTAAATGTTGTCTCATCAAATTTTATTCCTTCCAAAATGGTAATGTGTTATAAATATCATTTTGATATATTTTTAGCAGTTTAATATAAATACAATCACACACAAAGCTCAACAGAAAGTGTTTCAAATCAATTTTGCTTTAAACACTGTAGTCAATTTGAATGTATCCAGGCAAAATAGCTGCCCCCAATTCAAACAATTTACAAAATGTTGTTTGCTATCATTTTCCTGAATTCTATATGTTATAACAGCCAGCTAAATGTCAGTAAAATCAAGTGTTTTACCCATACACACAAAATTAAACTGCTGACACCCCCACCTTGGTACCAATAGTGTTTTCCTTATGTTTTTACATCCATTTCTCATGCCGTATCACAATGTGCTTATCTATTCACTTGAAGTATGAGGGCATCTGGCCATGTGATTGCATGGCTTACATGATGGCCATCTGTGCCCATACTCCAGCATATTTGGTCTGTGCCCCATTTTTCAACTCACCAGCCATTTGAGATTGTTCCTCTATTATGAAAGATGCCACAATGAGCATCTTCCTGCACTTAATGTTTTTCCTTCAGTTGTTTCCTTGGGATAACTTCCCAGGCGCCACGTCACTGGGTCTAAAACTGTGAATGATCTCCACAGCTCTGGAAAACAGGCTTGCATATTGTCCTGCCAACTGTGGCCAGGCCAAGCTGAAAATGTGAAATTGGAGGAGAGTCAAATGGCCACAATAGAGAAACAGCCAGACAAAATCTGATGGAGCCACACCCAAAACACTAGGAAACTATGAAAAGAGCACTGGTGGGAACTCTCTCAATATGTGAAAATGTGCCCATTAGCAAGTCAAGGTTCTTATTGTATTTTGTTTTCCTTTTTAAAGAGCACCAATAAGACTCCAACACCTGACCACAACTGTGGGTAAGGAGAACTGTGTGTGAGCACATCGCCAGGCTTCAGCAGGAGTCTAGGGGGCAGAAAGAAAGCGTGGGTTTTCCTGGGCACTTCTTTATGTTCACATGGCATTGCCACACTCCTTTATCACACCTGAGCCTCCTCTTAACTTTCTTAGAAATGTCAGCAGCCCAAGGGGGTGGGATTCCTCTCTTCATCCTCCTTGTGGTCAGCAGCTAGCAAGGAGCCTTGATGGCCTCTCCTGAACTCAGCCAGCAGGCCATGTCTACTCTGACCCCTACACATTCCTGAATCTGCCCATTTCTCCCCAACCTCACTTCACATACAAAGTCAGGAAACCATTCTTTGTATCCTGGGCAACACATCCACTAGTCCTTAGACTACTCACATTGGAACCAGCAACAAAAAAATAAATAATAGACACACATCAGATTGTATCACCTGTCTGCTCTACATTCTTGATGGCTTGCCATACCTCAAAAGTGAAGCTGTCTAATTTGTCAGCCAAAGTCATATGTGCTACTTAAGTCACACTAGCACATTTCAAGGACTCAACAGCTAAGGGTGGTTGACAGCTACCACAATGGACACCACAGACTTAGAACTTTTCTCTTATTACAGAGAGTTCTGCTAGACAGTGCTGCTTGTAAAGATAAAGCAAAATCTTTAATTGACCCTCAAGACCCCACCATCCTCTCCAGTCTCACCTGCCTCGGTACTTCCCTATACTCATCACCCTGCCATTACTCTAAACCTTAGTGTCCAAGTTCCCTTCCCACTTCAGGGATGTGGCACATGCTCTGCCCCACTTCTAGCTAATCCCTTGCCTTCCTTTCGAACTTAGTTGTGGTATCACTAGCTCAGAGATTCTCCTGTCCTCCCAGATGAGGTCAAATCTCCTTGCAGGACAATCTCATGACTCCCTGTACTTCTCTCCAAACACTCATCACCATTACAACTTAAATAATGAACCAAACCATTCATTGTCAGTGGCTTTCCCCAGAAGGATGGGAAATACTGGATGGTTACAAGAAAGGTAATATCCTAGAACCAGTGCAGTGCCTGTCATGTAGCAGGAGATACATAAATATTTGTTGAACAACTGAATGAGTTTAAAACCTGATTCAAACATAGATAGATATTAGAAGAGTATTAACATCTGGCAAAAAGGGTACTGAGTAATTCTAACACAGAGTAACTGAAGCTATGAATTAAGTGTTTGGACTACCTGGTGTCCACTTCATATGGCATTTATTGCAAGGACAGGGGAGGGGCCAGGCATAAACTCAGTCAGGGAAAACTTTCTGAGCACTGCATGATTTGAAGGTGATAGCTCAGTTCTTTTCTCAAAGCCTGTGCAGTGCATGACATTTGACTATTAATATCAGAGGGCAGAGCCAAGGACAGACTATAGTCATAGAAGTCCTTTAATAGGCATTGCATAAAACTAAATCCTGTGATTCTATGTTAGAGCTACCTAGTGAAGTGTAACTGAGTGAAATGATGGGATGGCTGGGGTCTGCTTTAATGTGAATCGATATCCATGGGAAAAAAGTGAACTTTGACCCTTGCCTCAATGCACACAATGTGTGGAATGGATTGTTGACCCAAAATAAAACTAAACCAATAATTCTTCTAGAAGTTAAAACAGAATGTGTTCATGTCTTCAATGTAGACAAAGACTTCTTAGAGAAGACATACCTACCAAGAATGCAAAACTACCATTCATCAAGAGACATCAGTAAGAATAGCTAAGCCACATACTTGGAGGAATGTCTGCAAAACATGTATAGTCAGTTTCATTATTTGTAGTAGTTATGGTGTATAACATCATCCTGAACACTGAATTAGGGGATACTGAACCATCAGTCCTAGGGGAAATCCAGGATTAGGTTCCTGAGAGCCTCTGGTTACAATATTTTTATCATTCATTCAATACATAACCTGATTTTATATATGTTTCTGTTTAAAGACACTTAATTTAATTTATACTGTTGATTCATTAACACTGAACTCATGATCAACAGCACTGTAACTCCTGCCTGAATGGAGTTTATCTAACACACATGTTTTCTCCATGAGGCATGTCACAGCCTTCTTTATTTAAGGGCACAAGATGGCAATTCAGAACTATAATTGGGACACTGTAAAGTTCTAAATTACAAAAAAACTACTAAAAAGAAAAGCCAGCCCTGGCTGGCATAGCTCAGTGGATTGAGCGTGGGCTGCAAACCAAAGTGTTGCAGGTTCGATTCCCAGTCAGGGTACATGCTTGGGTTGCATGCCATGACCCCCAGCAACCGCACATTGATGTTCTCCCTCCCTCCCTCCCTCCCTCCCTCTCTCTCTCTCTCTCTCTCTCTCTCTCTCTCTCTCTCCGCCTCCCTCCCTTCCCTCTCTAAAAATAAATAAAATCTTTTTTAAAAAAAGAAAGTTTAAAAAAAATAAAATAAAAATAAAAGCCATGGGGCTCTAATATAAATAGAGACAAGGGCACTTTTTACAGTATATGAGCTGAAACAATTCGGCAGAGCATCACCTTGTTCAGCCTCAGCTGGGTCACAGGTGTCAGTGACCCAAGTTTTTCCCCACTCCGTGAATGTCCACAAAGGACCACTAGAAGGCTGTGCTGATTTGGGAGTTACAAAGATAGTTTAGTGAGTAGATGAATTCTCAAATACAGAATTCACAAATAATGAGCACTGACTCTCTGATAAAGTACTGGAATCAAGAATACATGAAGAACGTCTACAACTCAATAATAAAAAGACAAACAACCCCCCAAATGTTAATAGGAAAAAGATTTCAACAGACTCTTCCCAAGGGAATGTGAACACATGCCAATAAGCACAATACTCAGCATCATTAGCCCCTGGGAAAATGCAAACTTCAATCACACTGAGGTACCAGCACCCACCCACGAGCCCCCATTGTCAGGTAACTGGAACTCTCAGGCACTGTTAGTGGAGTGTGAACTGGATGTTCCTCACAAAAAACAGTCTGGCAGTTTCTTCTTATACACTACACATTACCTTCCTCTGATGGAGCAATTCCACTCCTAGGAATTTGCCTGAGAGAAATGAAAGCATTCACATACACACACATGCACACAGAGTTCATAGCAGCTTTATGCATAGCACCCCAAAACCAGAAATAGCCTAAGTGTCCATCAACAGGTAAATGATAAACTAATTGTGGCATACCCCCAAAATGGAGTACCACTCAGCAATACCAAGAAAATACACGAATAAATCACAAAATCATTCTGAGTGAAAGAATCTTCCACAAGAGAATGCATAGTGTATGGTTTTATTTATATAAAACTCTAGAACAGGCAAAAGTACTTTGCAGTGCTAAAAATCATAACAGTGGTTCCTTCTGAGGAGAGGAGGGTATCACCTGGGAAGGAACATGGGAGAATCTTCTGGGTGACAGAGATATTCCACATCTTGATAGGGATTTGGGTTACATAGGTACATGCATTTGTCCAATTCACCAATGGGTACACTTGAGATTTATAAATTTCATTGGGTGTGAATTTGATAGATAGATAGATAGATAGATAGATAGATAGATAGATAGATAAAGATAGGAGAAGTGGTGAGAGTATAGATGAAACAAGATGACCATGAGTTGATTGTGGGTGGATATAAATGGAGTTACTTTTACCAAGTGTTCTATTTTTGCATACGTTTAAAATTTTCCAATACATGCAATCTATAAATGTTGATTCCTAAAGTTTGAGAATCTTCCAGAGCCCTGTATTAAGTATAACTTATCCCTAATTAACTTAGTCAAAGTTGAGTGACTATATCAATGCCCTGCAGAATTAGGGGCCTCAGGATCCTCCAGGCAGGGAGGGGGATTGCACCTTGCCTCCACCCATTGGGAAGTTTTAGCTCCTCACTTGGGCCAAGGTTAAACCCACCCAGAGGAGTAAAAGAATAAGGAATACTTTCTTCGAGATTATCACAATAGATGAGAGATAGGGTCAACAATGAATGCAGTGAAGACAGCCAGGGGTTGATGGCCAAAAAGCAGAATGGTGGCTGGTGAGTGGGAAGCCACTAAGAGGAGACATCTGTGGTGGGGGATCTGGCTAAACCAGCTTAACAGATTCTTGCTGAAGGCCAGCTGGGGTGGTCAGATCAAGGGTGGGGATGAGGAGTTTGATCAGATAGCCAAGACGAGCAGATATCAGGTGTAGGGAAACTCTCCTAAACCTTCTTAACAGGATTCTTAGTAAAATTTAACTAGATAAACAGAGCAGGTCATGGTTGAGGCCTAAAGAGGACCCAGGGGAGCCTGTCTAAGGTTTGATCAAGGATAAAGTCGTTGTCACAGGCAAACCAGACATCAGCTAGGGGTTCTGAGAGTGGCTGAGTGAGAAGCAAAGGGCTATAGGAGGTGAAGTTTTCCCAGAGCCCTGAGGGATAAAACCAATGTGCCTCTTGCCATCTTCTCTAGATCCCATTGTCCCTCAGCATCCACTCACCTGGGGAGCTATCTGACCTGGGCTCTGACCCGGGCTCTGACCCAAATCTGGACGTTTCAGAATGAAGTTGCTTTCCTGGCCTCCCCAGCTTCAATGCCAGGACAACTGTTTGGCAAATGGAGTTTCCTTCAGTAAATGTGTCAAAGCAGATTATGGTTTCTAAGACATGTGGACCCCACCATGCAGAATTCAGGGGTGTGGGTTGACCCTGCTTGCTCACATCCTCAAGCTCCTCCCACAGACACCCTTGGAGCTAGAAGCCAGGCCATGCCTGTGAGAAATGCCCAAGTCCAGGTTCTGCATAGTTAGCATACTTTATCCCTTTTTGCATGACATTTAAAGTACCAGCTCCACACCTGAACCTTCTCTTCTTGCTATTTTCATCCTTGACTCCATCCCCTTCTTTCACTGTCTCTGATTCACTCTTATATTTTGTGTATCATCCCTGATAGAATGCAGGACAGGGCGGATGGCCATCTGCCTGGCTGGCTCAGGGCTATGTCCCAGTGCTCAGAAGATTACCTGGCACAGGTAGTGCCCATTAAATATGTCACCTAGAGGACTCCTGAGGCCAGCTGTCACACTGGCAGGGTGTTCACCAAACTAGTTAGCATTTCTGCATTGTATTTCTCACATTGACTCAGCCTACTACAGGGAGAAGTGTATTAGACAGCTCCCTTCCCCTCTGCCTGTATGGTAACTCACTTTTTCCATGACTTGTGCACGTTCCTTCAGAACAGAAGGTTCTGTTACCAACTTTGATACAAATGGCCACTCCATCAGAGGTGAGCCACACAGCCCCTGAGTCTAGATTTCTTCATCCAGAGACCAAAGGACCTGCACCAGAGAACCCTTGACAACTGTCCCCACACCCCACACAGGTTCTGGGAAGCCCTCGGGCCTCACCCCAGGGCTGGATTCAGGCCTGAGAGGCAGAGGGCCAGCTGCTGGGTTTGGCTCTCAGTCATGCTGACTGGGAAACTAAGTAGGACTAACTAACTCCAGCTCAAGGTCTTTTAGATAAACTCCCACATACATCCCTGTTACATTTTTCCTGCTTTAAAGTACCCTCTGTTGTTTCAGAAACATCATTATAACTACGATTTTAAGGTGTTGCTTATAAAATTCCCTGGCGTGTTGGAACATGCCATGAGGCCAGGCCAGAGTTTCTGGGTCTTCCTCTGCAGTTAGTTATCACCTCGGTTCTGCTAATAAATGTCCAGAACAGCCTTTGACTTTATTCTCCTGCTGCCGTTACAACTCTGACTGTGCCTCAGTTTGCTCTCACTGGAGGACAAAGGGCTGAGTAGGAGCTGAGTAATGCACACACAGTGTGCAGGGTCAGAAGGCTCAGTGCCAGGCCAGCAGCCTCTGTCTACAGCCAGATGATACCACCCCAGCCTGTCTCTTCTTGCCTCCATTCACTAGCAAGTGGGCTACAAACCTCCCTCCAATAGAACTTCCTAGGAGGGGGGTGTACATTGTGAAACCTTGGCCCTGGACACAAATCCATCCATCTTTCCAGGACTACTTCCTGCAGGAAATAGACCCCAGGCCACCCATGTGGTTTGTCCACATGGTGGACCAGCTCCTTCTGTGTCCTTCCTGCAGGTGGTTTATTTCCTTAGTTCTGTTTTGTTTCATTTTATCTAACATTAACTGAGGCTTCTTATGTCCCTGACTCTAAACCAAATGCTTCAAGTATATTTTCTTGTTTAATACTCCCATAACTGCTACCTAGGCACTAGGGTCCTTGACTTATAGATGTGGAAGCTGGGTCCTCGATAAGAGAGGAATTTGTCCCCATCCTACAGATGTTTAGTCAAAGTTCAAACCAAAATTAGGACACAAAAGGAAAATGGAAACTTGAGAGGGGGCCCCTAACTGGATGAAAGGGCCTGGGCCTGTGCTCAGCCCCAGGGAGACAGCTGTGGTCCCAGCCAGGGCTGCAAGACTCTATGTTGCAAAAAAAAAAAAAATAACTAAGAAATATAAAAGAGATCTGACTAAGTAAATGGAGGCATATACCATGTTTATGGATTGAAATTTTCAATATGGTAAAGATGTCAATTCTCTAAAAATTGATCTATAAATCAGTATAATTCCAATCAAATTTCCAACATTTGCATATGTGTGGAACTCAACAAGTTGATTCTAAAGTTCATGGAAATGGAAAAGCCGTAACACCTAAGGGTAAAAAGACTTAATCTATCAGACACTAAGAGTTATTATATTATAAATGTTCAGGAATTAAGCCACTGTGATATTAGCACAAAGATTTTTAAAACACACACACACACACACACACAGACCAATGGAACAGACTAGGAACCTCAGAATGACATCTCACAAGCATGACCCTTGTTGCCTGAGGAAGGGGATCCTGCAGAGCAGTGGGTCTTTTCAATCTCAAACCAAGGCAATGGCATTAACTTTGATCCTTGGTATATGTGTAAAGGGAAGTGTCAGATCTTTTAGAACTAATGCAGGTGAACTCTAAGACCTCTGGTCAGCAAGGACATCTTAAACTGTACATAAAAAGCACTAACTCTCAAAGAAAATACTGAAAAACCTTGACTTCATTGAAATTTAGAATTTCTGTTCTTCAAAAGAGAACATTAAGAAAGCAAAAACAGATGAAACTAAATTAGTGTTCAGAGATGGTGCTGAGAGGGTAACAGCAGTATAGAAAGTCAAGGAGTAATTATCACAAGCGTCTGAGCAGCTGCAAGGGGTTGAGGAGCTGATGCTGGCTGAAGGGAGGGCAGGTTTCAGGAGCAGGCCATGTGCAATATCTTAAACTGGATGGTGTTACATGGGGTTTGATTTATAATAATTAATGAAAGCATAGCTTATAAGTTTTCTGAACTTTTCTGACTATGTATCATGCTTCACAACAGAAAGATGTGAAAATACTTATATAATACTTCATTATTTTTTAAAATTCCACTAGGATGGAGTGCTTTATTATTTGGCTAAGTGATATCTTATGTGAGCTGTATTTTTAAAAGCAAAGATTCTTCCTAGTCTATAAAGTTCTCCCTAAAAGCTTCCTGAACTCCCTTGTGGAAAGTCTAAAAAAGAGCAGATGCTGTCATTCTGCACAGTCCTGGGATGCTCAGGGACTGAGCACAGGCTAGTATGCATTGAGCACCTACAGTTGCACAACTCTTGCCCCATCCATGTTCATCTACCTTGTCTCCACGAGGGCTTTGCAGAAATAAGGATCAGCTTATGAAGTCAGTTAGACATGTCTATTCCACCCTGCACTCTATAGACTAGTGAGACCCCCTCAGTGTCCTGCAAATGGCTTTCAGCAAGAAACTGACTGAGGGACAGTCATCTGAGCAGGAGTTTCCCTCATGTCTAATTCTTCCAATCAGGTGGTACATAGTCAGTGGGGGAAGAACAACATGGAACAAAAAGTTCCATTTCACACTGGAAAAACCCAGTGTTTTCAGGGACACTGTGACAGAACATGGAGAACACATGCCTCGCAGATGCAGAGGGCTGGTGGGAGCTGCCTGTGACCAGGTCAGTGGGCAGGCTGGGGGGCCCAAATCACTACATTGGCGCCAGCCTTTCAGGTCCTGTCTGAAATAGCTCAAGTGTCCTGGGAGGCAGTTCCAAAGCTAGCTAGGGTCACAGAGCAAAGTACTCGAAGGACCCTCTGAATGATTAGGGAGAAGAAGAGCTTTGACCAGGCCCTCATATCTAGGGGACTTGGTGGCTTTCATACTAAGTGCTCTCAGGGGCTCAGGAGGCTTTCATGTTTTCATCATCTCCAAAACCCAGAGAAGTAAGCTCAAAGATCAAAGTTAGAATTTCTTGACTCTGGCCTGGGTGGTGTGGCTGAGTTTATTAGAGTATTGTCCCATAAACTGAAAGGTCATGAGTTTAATTCCTGGTCAAGGTACATGACTAGGTTGTGGGTTTGATCTCCAAATGAAGCACATATTAGAGGCAACCAATCAATGTTTCTCTCCCTGTCACTTTCCCTCCCTTCTCCTCCCTCTAAAAATCAATAACCATGTCCTCAGATGAAGAGAAAAAATAATTTACTTAGCTCTGAACTTATTTTTAGGTTTTGAGCAGTGGATGAAAAATAAATATTTAATTTTTCCTTATATTTTAGGGGAAATAATCTTTTGTGGAAGTTACTATGACCTGAGATAAGAATCTATTAAGTAGGGATGTAGAAATTTGTGTTCTCCTTGCTATGGGAGGAAATGAAAACATAGTTCCTTTTAAAAACATAACCTGAAAAAGACTGGCAGCTATACTACTTAAAAATATAAAAAGGAAACATGTAAATGTTGCAAAAGGTGTACAGTAACAAGTGTAAGTGAGGATGTGGGGCACCACTGGCGAGGATGAAAACAGCACAGACACTTTGGAAAATAGTTTGGCAGGTTCTTTAAAAAGTTAAACATAAGCTTATTATATGACTCAGGCATTTCACTCCTAGGAATCTAGCCCAGAGATATAAAAACATTCGTTTACACAAAGATTTGTGTGCGAATGTCCACGGCAGCTTAATTCACAACAGCCAAAGTGTGGAGACAACCCAATATCCATCTACTGATGGCTGAATAAATAAAATCTGGTATATCCACACAATGGAATACGATTCCACAATTAAAAGGAACAAAATACTGACACATTTTACCACACATTGTAGGATTGCCCTGATGTGAAATGGCAGGAGAGACATCCATAGACAGACAGAAAGCAGATCGGTGGTTGCCTGAGGAACAGGTGGCTGTGGACTTCACAGAATATGGACAAAACGGAGGTTTGGGATAGAAAAAAAGAAGCAGAGAAAACAAATGAACAAAGAATGCATTAGTCAACAAATAGCATGCAGATGTTGGCTAAATATTTAGGGGAAAGAAATCAACTTAAATTCTGACTATACTGCATACACCAAAATAAACCTAGTTTTATATTAGCCAAACCATAAAAACTACTAGATTTTTAAAAAGCAGTTAATAGGCAACTCATTTCAATGTTGGGAAAGGCTAAGTACAAAAGCAATGGAAAAATCCACAAATGAAAATAAATGCTATATATTTCACTGTGAAAAGGTATATACTTATATATATACAAAAATACATCAAATGAAGTTAGAGACAAGGGACAAACCAAAAATATACTTTTGCTACAGATATGACAGGGTTCCTTTCTCTAATGTTTATATACAGAAATCAAAACAAAAAGGCTAGCACTGATGGTTCTGAGAAGAGGATGCCCCAGTCTCGTCGGTACACACATCCTCAGCCCAGTGTCTACTGTCTCTGCGTGTCCTCTTCAGCCTGCCATCCCACACTCCCTGACCAGACATTTGTTCAAATCCAGCCTCACAAGAACATGGAGCTCCTGGTAACTTTGGACTTTGTCCAAACCCAATGGCTGGGAGTGTCACTGAGCTCCAATGTGGCTGGCCATGGTGCTCCTGCTGTCCCTAAGTCCCCTCATCCTGGGAGTTAAGGGCTCTCTGTCTCACTAACAGGTATGAACTACCTCCAGAAAGAGGCACCTCTCTGAATGAGTGAGGCTTCAAGCAATTACTTATCAGGGTTTTCACTTTAGCTTGAATTTCATGATATTGTGTTTGAAGACAGGGAAAGAAAAGGAGAGGAGATATTCAACTGTGGCAGGTTAGTAAGAAGCTAGGGAAATTCCTTGACAAGTGGAATAAGGGAAACTGAGACAAAATAATTAAACAAGACCAAACAATTTGAACAATTTACATACAGCTAATAATCACAAAATTTTATCTTCCCTAACCAAAGACACTTGGAGCACATGGTTTGCACATTCCAGACCATCCTGAGGCAGACCAGCCTTGGTCCTGGTCTCGGTTGATGATATTCTTTGAAAACAAAACTAACCAGGAAATAACCCTGACCCCTCTATATATATACTTTGATGAATCAACATATTGAAGAACACACCTGGAAAGCCAATGAATCCCCTAAGATTCCACCCCTCTGCCCCTGCCCCTTGCCGCCAAAAAAAGACTAAAAACATCAAGACAAGGACCCAGGGTGCTCTTGCTAGAACATGCTCATGCCTTGCATCCCTGCTGTCTCCTCCTAAATTCTAAGGGACCCCAAGGGACTTGCAACCAGGGGAGCAGCAGGCAGCAGCACCTCTTCCCAGGCTAACTCCCTGAACCTGTCTCCAAGGGCCCCCTATTTTTGCTGACTTTCCAGTGAGTTAACAGCAGCCCAGCCTCGGCTCACTTCTTTCACTGTGACTTACTTTTATTTCTCAATGAGCCAAAGTAGCCCTGCCTAGGCTCCCTTCTGCTGCTTCTTCTACTGTAAGTCCTTCCTTTGTTTCACTGCCCCCAGCTTTAATAAACATACCCTCATAGTCACTTGGTCTTGTGTTGTGAAATCTTTCCTAGATAAAGTCAAGACCCCACACACTACAGGCCTGCCCAAGGCAGACCCACTTTGGGCTCAGACCGCATCCGGTAACACAATGTACTGGGTATTCATCTGGGATAATACACTTGGGGAAAGAAGCAACAATTAGAATGTTTGGCTAATGAGGAAGGCAAGAGGCCTGAGAAACTAGGCAATCCTGGCATGAAGATTGTGTCACTCTTTCAGAAGTGGAAGAAAGCACACTTTCTTCAGTTTCTCCAGTTTCTCCAGATTCATGTACATCTGGCTCTGAACTATTATTCCCTGAGCAAAAATTCAGTCTCTCACCCTGACTGGTGGAGCTCAGTTGGTTGGGAGTTGTCCCACAAAGCAAAAGGTCACCAGTTCAATTCCCAGTCAAGGCACGTGCCTGGGTTGCGGGTTCAGACACCAGTCAGAGCACATACAAGAGGCAACCAATTGATGTTTCTTTCTCACAGCAATGTTTCTCTCCCTCTCTTTCTCCCTCCCTTCCCCCTATCTAAAAAGTAATCTTTAAAAACTAGAAAGAAACAATCTTTACTTTTTAAAAAATTCAGTCTCCCTCCCAGAGACAAAAGGTGTGCCCCGATCTCAGGCACAGACTGATGCCCTTTCCCAGCATCTGCTCAGCATCCCCTGTTGAGGACAGAAACCATGTTTGCCTGGGGCATTCTGACATCCCCTCAGAGATCTTGTCACTCTGTAGGGTGCTGCCAGGACATGGGGCATGTGTCTGCCCTAAATTATGGCCCCCAAACTCCTTCTGTGCCCACTCTTCTCTCCTGGAATCTCTTTTCCCATCAGTAATTCCAGCACCATCTCTTTCATGAAGGCAGGATTTAAAACACACACACATAAGCACATATACCTCACACATACCACACAAACTCTACACACACCTCACATGCCACACACTTCACATACATAACACACACCTCACACCACACACATACCTTGTACATATAACACACACAACATACACCTCACACACACAAACCAGACATACCTCACACACCATACACATACCATATACTTCATACATACTACAAGTATACCACACCTCACATATATCACACTACATACCACACCACATTGCACATATATATGCATACCATGTGTCACACACATGCTACAAGTATACATCTCATACACATAGACACACAACATATCACCTGCACATAAAGATGCATACTCAACATCTACAACTCACACCACATACATACAACACATACCACACACATCATAGTCATACACATATGCCACACTGCACATGACACATAACAGACCATTGAGTCAGTAGTGCCTGTCCTTCCCCTTGCAAAGGTATAAGTAAATACAGGACTTGATGATTTGCTTAGAACAGGAGCAAGGGAAATACAGAGGGAACAAATAAAACTAATACCTAATCAATGATCTCAGGACTGGCCTTGACTGTACTTCATCACAAAGCTCATTTCCAAACCTAGGGAGGAAACAGCTCTGGTATTAGGTTACTTCATCCTGAACTTTAAAACCAAAGGCAAATTGCCAGTGGAGAACCAGGGGTTTGGAGGGACAAGCTCCAGATGTCCAACAGGCTTTGTGCATTGAGGGAAACCTCTACTCCCCTTTGGTACTTTAACTAATGTCTAACTTACTTCCCTTAGGGGTCAACAATCCCCCATGGAGCAATGGTTCCCAAACTTGAGCATGCATCAGAACCCCATGGGGGTGCCCATTAAAACACATTTTTGGGCTCCTCCCTCAGAGTTTCTCATTTAGAAGGTCTGGAGTAGAACCTGACAATTTGCAGTTCTAGCAAGGTCCCCAGTGACACAGATGAAGCCAGTCTTCAGACCACCACTGCAAATACACACTGCTCTCATATCTGTAAACCAAAGACCTAAGTCAAATCAGGTGTCCCTGAATTTTGAAACATTGATTGCAAACTCAAACTCTTCTAATCACTCAAGCAAAATCATAAGAGAATTGTATCAGTTGCTCTTGAATGCTTCAATACTTTAAACAGCAGGTGAAATGATCACATATTATAATCATATAATATAATGATTACAAACAAAATTGGCACATGTAAATGTTTACAGAAGTGGCAATTCTGTGGCCCTTAGTTGGCTTTTGCATGAATTCTATTCTGATGCTGATTTCTGCTTTCATTATTTCTGTTCTCATTTACTCCCAGGGGCACAATTTGACTCCTTCCACCAGACAGACAGACAGTTACAGTGTTAGATGCTCAGTAACTTTGAATGAGGGACACGGGTGTTGGGTGCACCTTCCTAGGCAATTTGTCTGAGAAGCATTAGTGAGCACTGGGTGTGCAGACATCTGGGTTATGAGCAGAAATCCCTTCAGGAACATGCAGCCCCACAGAAGGACAGGTTTGTTTGTTTGTTTGTTTTTTACCTCCTGGCTTAAGTTCTCTCCTTCCAGGCATGCAGGGGAAGGAAGACACATGCCTACACTAGGAAGATGCCCTTCTCAGAACTTCTGGACAAAATGGAGGCATAGATAGATACACTGTGCTTCCTCTCATAACCAAAAGAAGGACAACAACAAATTTAAAAACACAAACAAAACTGCCAGAAAATCAAAACTGTATGGAAGTCTGACAACCAAGGAATTAAGGAAGAAACATTCACACAGACTAGTAGGAGGGGTGGAGACAACAGCTTGGCAGAGAAGACTAGAGGCGAGGCAGCAGCTGGAGGATAGGGTGAGGTAGCAGCTGGTGGAGCAGGCAGTCCCACATTTGCATGCGGATAAACCAGGAGGAACAACTGGGGAGTGAGACATACTGTGCAACCCAGGGTTCCAGTGCAGGAAGATAAAGCCTCAAAGTCTCTGACTCAAAAAACCTGTGGTTGTTGCAGCAGAGGGGAAACTCCCAGCCTCAGGAGAGTTCATTGGAGCAACCCATAGGGTCCAAAAACATACACAAACCCACCCACCTGTGAATCAGCACCACAGAAGCCCAATTTGTTTCTGGGTAGCAGAAAAAGTGACTGAAAGCCCACCCAGAGCTGAGCAAGTGGCACTGTTCCCTCTCAGACCCCTCTCTCACAAACATCACCACAACATGGTTCCCAGGATTGCCCCACCATGGCAAATACCTAAGGCTCCACCCCTAACTATGTAGTAGGTGTGATGAGACAAAAAAAAAAATGATCCAAATGAAAGAATACATCAAAGCTCCAAAAAAAATACAACTAAGCAATGAAGAGATAGCCAACTTATCAGAGGCACAGTTCAAAACACTGGTAAACAGAATTGCCACAGAATTGGTTGAGTATGATTGCAAAATAGAGGAAAGAGTGAAGGCTATGAAAAGTGAGATAAAGAAAAATGCACAGGGAATCAACAGTGATGGGAAGGAAACCAGGACTCAAATCAACGGTTTGGAATAGAAGGAAGAAATAAACATTCAACCAGAACATAATGAAGAGACAAGAATTCAGAAAAATGAGGAGAGACTTAGGAACCTCCAGGACATCTTTAAATATTCCAACATCTGAATCATAGGGGTGGCAGAAGAAGAGGAAGAGCAAGAAATGGAAAACTTATTTGAAAACATAATGAAGGAGAACTTTCCCAATGTGGCAAAGGAAATAGACTTCCAGGAAGTCCAGGAAGCTCAGAGAGCCCCAAAGATTTTGGACCCAAGAAAACACACACCAAGGCACATCAGAATTACATTACCCAAGATTAAAGATAAGGAGAAAATCTTAAAAGCAGCAAGGGAAAAGGCAGCAGGTACCTACAAAGGAGTTCCCATAAAACTGTCAGCTGATTTCTCCAAAGAGACCTTGCAAGCAAGAAGGGGCTGGAAAGAAGTATTCCAAGTCATGAAAGGCAAAGACCTAAATCCAAGATTATTCTATCCAGCAGAGCTATCATTTAGAATGGAAGGGCAGATAAAGTGCTTCCCAGATAAGGTCAAGTTAAAGGAGTTCATCATCACCAAGCCCTTATTATATGAAATGTTAAAGGGACTTACCTATGTAAAAGATGATTGAAACTATGAACAGTAAAATGACAACAAACTCATAACCATCAACAAAAACAAACTAAGCAAACAACTAGAATAGGAACAGAATCACAGAAATGGAGATCATATGGAGGGTTTCCAGTGGAGTCTGGAAGGGGGAGGAAGTGGGGAAAGGTACAGAGAATAAGAAGCATAAATGGTCTACAAAATAGACAGGGGGAGGTTAAGAATAGTATAGGAAATGTAGAAGCCAAAAAACTTATTTGTACAACCCATGGACATGAACTAAATGGGGCAGGGGGAATGTGGGTGGGAGGGGTTGTGCAGGGCAGAGGGGAATAAAGGGTGGGAATTAGACAACTGTAGTAGCATAATCAATAAAATATATTTTTTAAAAAGGAATATGCTCTTCTGTTTTATTCATACCAATTAATAAATGCAGCTGACAAGCATTGGCCACCAAAGCACACAGGTCAGAGGAGCATGATCTGGCATAGCCTTGCTATGGGGGTCCTGACAATAGAATTATCACTTTATTTGGGATGGGTTTGTGCTCATTTGTCCCCCTGTCATCAGATGAACTGGGAGCAGAAACATGACTGGGTCAATGAAGTCCTTTGTCTCCACCATAACATCATCATCATCATTATTCATAGACACACATGTGCTTCCACAGGGTTTTTACAGAAACCATCAACAGTAGGATGGACAACATATATATAATTGAATATGATAATATATGAGAAAAATCATATCAAAATTATCTGCAAACCATGTGTAAAAACTATATGCAATAAACACATTACATAAATTATCACACAGGATACATATGACATATTATTTATTACTTAGTTATATCATTACATTATGTGATACATAAATTTGTTATTACATGTATATTATTTATATATTCAAGTAATATTTCTGTGATGCATATTGTAAAGCCATGGAATTGAATGCTGTGCAGCAAAAGTGAATAAATCATACTGGTCACCTAACCACATGATGTGGATGGAGTGAGAGCAGCCAGACCCAGGGATACATTGGGATTCCAATGACAGAAATCAGTGGCAGACCACACTAAGCTCTGTGACCACACTCTCTCACTGAGGATGACCTGAGCCTCATTCTCAGGAAAAATAAAACCAGAGGAATGAAACAGAAATCTGCTGGCTCTCCTTCCAAGTCTGTGGCTTTTAAAACTCTGTACACATCTCATCTTGGTAAATAAAAATAAACATTAATTTTAAAAAGACTCTAAACAAATAAACTCAGGGAATCAATACCAAGTACAGGATACCAGAGCAGACAAGTCCAAAGCCAGTGGCTCTGAAAAGCCTGGCAAAGGCCGCTCTGGTCACCAGGCTCTGGGAGAGAACATCCACCCAGAGCAATGCTGCTATGCTGCTGGTGCTATTCACGACCCACATATGAGAAGTATTTCTCCCCTGTCCACTCAACTTTACTTCAAAGACCTCGTGTGAATGTCTGTCCGTGACTGACAAAGAGATGCACACATCCACAAAGGTGATACCCTAGGCTTTTAGAACACAGGTAGATGTTTACATAAGAGCAAAAGAAGCACTCAGCTCTCCCCAGTGCACATGTACACACTTGCACATGCACATAAACATGCACACATGTACACACAGGCAGGCACATGCATGTACATACAACACACACAAGACCACCAAGGCATGCACAGCGATAACATATGCCTGCTTGTGTGCACATGTGTATTCATGTATATGCACAATACACATAGGTATGCACATGCTGCTCTGTGTGTGCTCTAACAGACAACATGATGGTAAGTGGAGCAGTGACAAGTGGCAGAGTTAGGAGCACAGGGTGACACACTGGTAGACCCAGATTCCACACCTGGGGGGCACCCTGTGACATCTTCCTTCGAAGACATAATTCTTCCTGGCTCACTGATGGGCCAACCAAAGCCCCTGAAAGTAACCTGCTCAAGTCCCCTAGCCATTGGGGTGAGGGACCAGTACAGTATTTTCCTTCTTCCCACATACTGTTGACCAGTCCTCAAACTGCCCCTGCAGCCCACAGTGCAAGGAGTGGCAGCAAAAAGATTAGAGGATCAATAAAGCCTCAGAGGGAGGGCAGGTGATGAGGATAAACAGCCTCTCATCCCTATGCCATCCTACATCATCCACCCAACTGTCATTCCCCAGTGAGTCCTCCTCCCTCTCAGACCCCAGGCTTCCCTGAGAAGCATAAAGGCTGGGCCTGCTGAAGAGAAGAGCTACTAAGACCCTCCCTCTGACTATGACCTGCAGACACCAACAGTCCTGACACCTTCCCAGCTCACTCACGTAAACCCTGCCCCCAGCCCTTCAGCACCCTCGAACACACCTCCAAACATCTAGGCTCAGGTTCTCCCACAGGCACACCCATGATCATCCCGTTAGTGGAGCTGAAACTACAATCATCTCCTGTTGAGCCACTCAGCTGTCTCCAGACCATTGCTCTCCACCAGGCCTTGCTGACCCAAGGAACCCCACCCCTCCTGGGGCCCAGCTCTGCCCCTATGCAATCCACATCAAGCCTGCTGACCAGCCAGCCGACCATTTAGGAAGAGATCCCCTATCCAGCTGAACCCCTTGCAGCAAATACAGCACCATCACCATCTACAGATACAGGAACCAGAAATCAGCAACTTGCCAAGAGACTGGCAACTAGAGGAATGCACAGCTCTACCCACTCAGACTACCATCAGCTCCAGGGACAGTGGAAGGGACATGGCAGGCTGTGACAGCAGGTCTTGGCTTATTGGGAAAATTCAGTTTTGCCTCTTTTTACAAACAGATCTCCACTACCAACGTTGATGCAATATAATTGCTTGATCACAACATGAAGCCAGGAGAGGCTTGACTCCCTTTGCCTGCATCCTGGGCCCAACAGTGTGCTCACCTGGGGAATCAGGGGCAGTTTAAAAGAGCAGGTGCAGAGAGAGTACAGCTGAAAGCTGAGGGTTGTCAACAGGGCACGATTATCTATGTGCACCTACTGTGCTCGGAAAACTTTGGAGTTCTGAGGGGAGACAGAGCTTAGAGGCTAAGAAGGAGAGAGAAAAGCAGGAAGACAATGGAAGGCACATGCCTAACTGCCCAAACTTAGTGGACACAGTCACTGATCTGCCTTGCCTCCAGGGGAGGAGGCCACTCCTGTCTGGTTTCTGCAACTATTTGTACAAGACCCCATACACCTTAATGCTCACTGTTGGCAGAATTTAACAAGAAGAATTGGTCTTGCTCCAAAGGGCCCCCGCCCTTTTAATGACCACTCTTCAGAGGGCTTCCAGACATTACTATTAACTGTAGAATTTACAGTTCAAGGGAAAAAATAGGTGTCTAGATGGAACACTCTCAGCACATGGGTCATGAGTCAGCTTTTGTCTCAGACACACCCCACAGCTGTTCTAGATGCCAGGTAGAAATGTATCTGGACTTCCTTTCCTCTCATTAATTATAAAGGATATGAGGGAATAGAAGCACACTTGCGCTTTTAGAAGAGCAGGGATTGCATTTTTCCTCTCAAAATGATGAATGCAGTAAAAAAAAAGAGGAAATGGCACAGGGACCAGCCCCAGGGGACTTGGTCACCAGTAATCTAACTGTGGTCTTTCCCTCCTAATCACAAATGGTATCTGTTTACAGCAGAAGGATCTGGGCTATTGCTCCAAGGACAGCACGTGAGAGGAACATCTGGATTATAGCTGAATGCCCAGCTGAGATTTGTCTGCCATCCATAAAGTGGGGTCTCTTTGATGGCTTTTTCTTGGTTTGAGACCCCATTACTAACAGTTCCTGAACACCCTCTAAAGAGCATACCAGGTCAAGGCTGAAGGTGCAGTGACTGGTCCTGGGACCAAGACAAAACTCTGCACCCAACTACCTCAGGTCCCTGCATATGCATAGAAGCCTGGTTGCTGGTCTCTGTGAAGGTTCCTGACCCTTCCTCAAGCTGATTGGGCACTCAGCCTCTAAAAGAGCAGTGCCCCATCCCACCATGCTGGCTTACTGGGGAGCCCACTAAGCCAGAGGCTCTGCTACTCAGGAGCTGGTTGTCCTGGGACAGCAGGTCTCTGAGCCAGAACTCACCACTGGTGAGAAGAGTCACAAATACTGCAAGGAATTGTTGAATGGGTTAAACAAAAAATCTTGGATGAGGGGGTTTCTCTTGGTTCTATTTTTCTATTTTCATTTTTGTGTATTTGTATTTCACTTTAGCTTTTTTTTTACAAATGAGACACATACACACACACATATATCTATCTACCTATACACACACACACATTTTAAATAAGTACCTTGACTTAAGGAAAGCATTTGGAGACACCTGCGTGCTGCCTCACAGCAGTTTAAATTGTTAAATAGAAAGAAGAGAAAAAAAAGGAAAAGAAGAAACAAAAAAGAAAGAAAACTACTTGTTTTCTTCCCTCTCACACCTCACCATGGCTAGCAATTTGGTTCACTTCCTTACCCTCTTTTCTACACAGAGACATCCCTACATGTGTGTGTATGTATGTATGTGACCTGTATTTTCACATAGTATTATGTCATGGACATCTTTTGATGTCATTATATTACATTCTCTGATGTTAGTTTAAATGCCTGTGTAACATCCCTTTATTTGGATATATCCTAATTTATTTAATGAATCCTGATTCTGGAACCACTATTTTTCCCCATTCATTCACACTGAAAACTGTCCTCTTTCTTTCTTCTTTTTTTTTTTTTTTTTTTTTTGGAGGCGTTGGGGAAGGGAGGAAGAAAGAGAGGGAGAGAAACATCAATGTGTGGTTGCTCCTTAAGCATCCCTCTACTGGGGACCTGGCCTATAGCCCAGGCATGTACCCTAGACTAGTTCACTAGTCACTCAATTCACTGAGCCACGCCAGCTAGGGCTGAAACCGTCCTTTGAACCATCCTCTCATTGACAAAACTGAACTTTACCCTCATGCCTTTATCCACAATTGTTTGCCTTATTTTGCTTATAATTTTTTGTTCATTCTTATAAAATTATAATATCAAATTAGATAAATAACACCAAATTAGATAACTAAATATCTGTGAATTCCTCCATAAACTGAGCCACGTCGCCAGTGTCCTTAACTCTTATGAAGCTAAGCATCACCAACATGCTCCTTATAAGAGCTGGATAACTCCAGAGAGGGAGCTGGAGGTTTGCTGGAGGAGGAGATGGGGTTGACCCTGAGTTGGAGGTGGGGGGGGTGAGTCACCAGGTGCTGATGAAAGAGAAGGATACTGGCTTCTAGGAACAGTATTAGATGCTGGGCTAATGGAGGAGCTGCTGCTGGTGACCCCAGGAGCCTAAGGGCCCACTGCAGACTAAAACCTAGATGAAGTAGAGCCTACAAATGTTTGAGCAGTAGCACACCAAGAAGACAATGTTTTGGATCTTCAGTGTTGTTTATGGTGTTGTCCATTTTAACTGTCTTAAAAATCACAATCCGAGAAAACATATGTAAAATTATGGTGTTAGCATCTGCTCATTTATGTCCTGAGAAAATAAAACCACAGGTGCACACATGCATGTATACATATGTATGCCCACATGTGCATGGGCATGCACACATGTACACACAGTGCCTACCATCAACATGAGCAGGGCCTTGCTCTCCCACCATCTTTATTAGCACCCTTCACTGTTCCAGGAGACTCTGTCCAGGCAAATAGCTTAATTATTCATTATGGGAACTTCTCAAAAGATCCATCAACTCTTTGATGGAAATACCCACAGTTTATACTATAAGACTCTGGGAAATCATCCCCTAACTGTAACATGGACCCCTGACTGTTACCGAATCCTAACTGAGATGACCTTAAATAGGACATCTGATTCTCAGTGGATTCTGACCTTGCTGCCCCCCTCTGGTATGCTCATGATGCTCTGGGGCATGGACCTTCTTCCCCTTTAGCAGGACACTCAGCTCTTCTCATGCCCAGGCCATTGTGGTGGTGCTGGGGGTCTGCATGGAGATCAAGGGTGACTGGGATTATTTCTTTACAAGTTGCTTATTTTCTAATTGATAAATATTACTTTTAAAATGATAAAAACCACATGGATAAACATTACTTTATTAATCATCAAACCATCCCCAAATGAATAAGGCCAAAAAAGAGAGAGATTGTGTTTTGGAGGACATTAAAGAACAGAGCTAAAAATGAAAAACAATATAGCTATGGCACTGAAAATAAGGGGAAAAGAGACTCAGCTCCCTAGTAAAGAGCATTTTTTATAAAGATCTCCCAAGGTGTGGAGCACACATGAGCTGAAGGCAGTTGTGAAGAATCACTAGATTGAATCATTTCAAAGGCCTTGCTCTGCCCTCTGAGTCTGCTTCTCAATTTTATCTCTATTGTCAACTATGTGGATTTTTCATTAAAACAATAGTTGCTATCCATGGATGACTTATTAGGTGCCATAATAACTTCAGTCTTCCACCTCTCAGTACCAATGTCATGGGTGGAGCTGTCACCTGGACCGTGGGAACCCTTTCTACCCCCCACCATCCAGGTACCAAGCCACAGACACTCGCTAGGTTAGGACACCAGGCCTGAGAATGTTGTGTACCCTATGATGGCATCAGACACATCTTATCTACTATCTGAGGTACCACTAGTTTGTCTGTCACCATGGCAACTGGAAGGTTCTAGAAAAGCAGCCTTAAGGTATTTCCCAGTACAAATACTCAATCTACCCAGCAATGGGGCTATCTCATGCTAAACAGGCAGGATATCACCAGCGGGCCATGGAGCCGTGGGCAAGTTCCCTGGCCTGGCCATGCCCCCTGGTGATGAAGATGAGACAGTGTCACTTATGTCATGAGCAAGAAAAGTGCCTGGTTGTGGCTGGCTCTAATACCATCAGTTATATCATCCTGGATGGCTGGGCATGAAGCATTGAGTGCCCAATGCAAGGTGCCCCACTCCCACTCTCTTGCAGTGTACCGAGGGGCAGGGCAACCTTTAAGATAACAGAGCAGCTCTGATGTGACCACTTTGACTAGGTGGAACTCCCAGGCCCTTTCATACCAGAGGACCTGTGGTGGTGATGATAAAGTGAATACACCCTGAACTTATAGTAGACCTGTTGTATGCCAAGCACAAAATCCTGCCCAGGAATTATAATTATGAATATCCACCTTTGTTCCCAGAATTACTACAAACCATTCTGAGCCATCTCAGTTCTTCCCCCACCACTGAGCTGGGCAGTCACACTCCCCTACCCATAGAGCAGAACAGTTCCAGGAGCCTCTGCCCTCAACTAGAAGGGGTCAATGCATCTTCATGTCATCACCATGACAGCCCAGAGAAGCAGACATTGTCATTTCCATTTTAGAGACAACAAACTGAGCCTCTGGGAGGTGAGGCAGCTCTCAGGCCAGTAGAGGCAGGTCCCAGATTCAAAGCCTTGTAATGAGGGCTGCTGGATTAAATATACACTGCCCCATTAAATTCAAATTTAAGACAATTAACGAATAAACTATAGTGTAAGTATATCCCAAATATTGCATGGGACAATATTTTATGTGCTATGTCTTACAACCCCAAAGTAACTGATGTTACTCCCAACACATTTAAAGCATGTGGGCAAAAATGTCCACATTGGTTGTGGCTAGGCAGAGCCATAGAGATGTGGGGGCCCCACGCTGGCCCCTCCAGACCATCTTCACCACCATAGAAGACTGGCAGAAGCTCCAGGCAGAAGCCTGTGAGGCAGCCTGGTAACAGCCCCCTTCCTGGGCACCAAGCACCAATGTTTCAGTTCATGGGGGCTGTGGGCACCCCAGGCCTGGGATTGATTCAGGCTAGCTCCCCATACAAGTACCCAGATAGTTGAGTCCACTGCATCCAGCAGAAAACATGGCCCCAGGGACAAGCTGGACTAAACCCCTGGCATTGTGCGGGCCCGGGCTTACCTTTTGAAATTTGACAGTGGAAGCCAGGACACATAGGCCAAGAATGGTCTCTGTCCAGGAATGGAAACCTGCAGAGGCCAGGGCCTCTGGGAGTGGTTCTCTGTGCCTGAATTGCTGACTCACTTTTGTTCCTAGCAAGAGAAAGTTCCTCACTGTCAGGGAACACAGTCTAGGACCACCCCTGCTCACTCCCATTCTCACCGAGATCCCTTGACCAGGGAGGAGCAGACAAGTGAGACTCTCAAAGACAATCTATTCATCACAGAAAAGAACCTCAGCTTTCTCCCAGGTCCCAGGGCCAGGGAGTCACCTCCTTGGCCAAGTCTAATCCTATGAGAGCCCAGTCACTTTCCACATTCGTTTTGCAGGTGATGAAGTGCCATTGTCTCATGCTCTGGGGAGGAATTGTACAGTGATCTACCTGCCTGGTTGTCCAACCAAATGAATGGGGCTTATGGCTGGATTTCTCTTAATGTTCTCTCTGGAGGGATAATGTGGATGAATGTAAAGAAAATTATTGTATGAAAATTCAAATAATATTTTAATACAGTTGATGTTTGCGCAATATACTCTTGAACTGCATGCATCCACTTATATGCAGGGTTTTTTCAATTAGTACTATACATGTATTTTCTCTTCCTTATGATTTTCTTAATAACATTTTATTTTCTCTAGCTTACTGTATTGTTAAGAATACAATATATAATACCTATAACATACAACATATGTATTAATTGACTATGTTATCAGTAAGACTTCTGGGCAAGAGTAGGCTAAAAGTACTTAAGATTTGGGGGAGTCAGAAGTTATACACAGATTTGCAACTGTGCAGGGGGGTGACACCCCTAACTCCTGTGTTGTTCAAGGGTCGGCTGTATATCCATACAGATATTTTCAGAAATTTCACGGGAAGCTTTTGGAGCAGCAAAATTCCAGGCTTCTCTCCTTCGTTGAATCTTTCAGATGTTACCTGAGTGAAGGCAGCCAAAAGACCTTAAAACACAAGATAGATAGACTCAAAAGTAGGACCACTGTGGTCCTGTCCTGGAGGTGAGTGGCTGGAGGAAGTTCCCAGGCCTATGCTGATGGGATGCCTCCCCACCCGTGCTCCACCCTCTGGGCACTAAACTGTCATCATTGCTCCTTCTCCACTTCCTCTCCCTTCTTCCATTATTTGTGAAATACTGAAAGCTGAGAAATGGAAGAGGTGGTTAGACCTTTTCTTCCACTTATGTCTTCAGGCTCAGAAATTACATCTAATAAATCATTAATGTAAATGTGTTGGTCAAAGGAAACTCCCCACATAAGACTGAACAGGCTGTTGGCATGAATCATTAACAATAACCACAATGACTAGAGTTTCAGGGCCCATAGCTGGGTCCTCCAAAACTAACCAACATGTTTAATGGCCCTACTTTCCATAAAGGTTCACACACAGCTTGGGAAGCACTACTCCCTATGGACATCCAGTGAAAATGCCTCTCCAATCCCTGAGGGCAGCCTTCAGAGCAAATCTGGCTGCAAAGAGAATCAACTGAGCAGAGACATTTTAAAAACCACAGTGGCTCACCTTGTGCTTCCAGCAGCATTTCTCTCCTCATCACAACATCTACAATTCCACAATCTTTTCATTTCTCAGTGTCTCTAATTCCTTTCTCTCCCTTCGCTTTCTTATACCCTTAACTTTCTTTTGTGTATTCCTAGGGCAGTAAAACTCTAGCCAGCTAAACTAGATGGCTGAAGAGAGGCACATCACATTTACTGAATTTCAGGAAATTCAGGCTTTTTCCTCCCGGGGAAGAAGATTATATATCTCCCTAGAGGCATCCTACCTTTCTGCTCACATTGAGGGGACTGTTTAAATCTTATTTTAAAATAACAAATACTGAGGATGTGGAGAAATTGGAAACCTGTGCACTGTTGGTCGGAATATAATTTTGTGCAAACACCATGGAAAAAAACAGTATAGAAAGTACTCAAAAAATAAAAATAAAGTTGACATATGATAAAGCAATTCCACTTCTAGGTATTTATCCAAAGGAAACAAAACATTACCTGAAAGAGATATCTGCACCTTTTTGTTCATTGAAGCACTCTTCACAAAGTCCAGACATGGAAACAACCTAAGTGTCCAGCAAATGTGTGATTTATACAATTGAATATTATTAGGTCGTGAAAAAGGAGATCCTGCCATTTGCAACAACATGGATGGACCTGGAGGATATCATGCTAAGTGAAATAAGCCTGATACAATAAGAAAAAAAAACTACATGATCTCAATTCAATGTGTAATCTAAAAAAGTTGAATACATGAAAGAGAGAGAAGAACAGTGGTTAACAGGAGTTGGAAGGTAGGGAAAATGGAAAATGTTGGTTGAGGGAGACAAAGCTGCAGTTAGAGGATGAATTAGTCTGGAGATTTGATGCACAGTATGATGACAATAGTTAATAATACTGTATTGAATACTGGAAATTTCCTAAGAGAGTTTCAGGTGCTATCATCACACACAGAGAATAGTAACTATGGAAAACACAGGGATACATTGGGAATGAGGGATCTCAACCCCACACCAGACCATCCAGCCCAGGGTTCCAGTGCCAGAAAGATAAGACCCCATAACTTCTGGCTATAAAACCCAGTGGGGTTGGGTTGGCAGAAGAAACTGGGATTCTCAGGAGTCTTCTCTTGGGGGGCCTCCTGCACATGGACTTACTCAGACTCACTCCCTCTGGGCTCCTTCACTAGGGCAGCACCTTGAAGGGCACCAGTGGTATACAGGAAGGAACTGAAGTGTCTGTCATCAGGGCAAGAGCTGGGGGATAGCTTCCTCCCAGACAGAACTGCAGGTAGCATCCACTTTACCTTTTCTGAGCTGCCTGTCACACAGAGCCATAGTACAGTGGCATCATATCTAAGTCTCCATCAACCTGGCTCACACTGTAAGCCCCGCCTTGATGATTACCTAAGGGTCTGCCCCATCCAACTTACAGGCCCATCCAAGATGGTAACAGGGCTTTTCCCTTTGAAGGGTTGGGCTAAGCACAGGCTTCAGATCTTCCTAAATCCACTCAAACAAACTACAGCTGAGCCTAGCCCCATACCTCTCACAGAGTGGCCCCAGGCCCTGAACTAGCAGCAGCCACTAGCAGATCGCTTTGTATCTTATGCCAAGGGGCCCCAGACAGAACACAGGTGGAGGCTGACCTTGGTCTATACCACCTGGGAAAGCTCAGAGCCTATGCACCCAGTGGACAGTTACAGACCATGATGGAGCACCATGCAACCACCTCCACAAGCCATGGAGGGAGGTGATTGCTGGCCAAGGGTCACAGCTAGTCCTACAGCTGTCTAGACTGGGTAAATTAATCCCACTGACCTGCTGAAAGCAATCAAGACTCATCTGCAAGACAGAGTACTCAGCCCACACAGAGGAAGCAACCTGGAGTAACCAGCTTGGGAGACAGAGGAGGCTGTGCCACTGGACCCTACAGGACACCTACTATTTTAGGCCATGCTACCAAGACATGCAGTCAAAGCAGCTCTACCTAATACATAGAAACAAACACAGGGATGCGACCAAAATGAGGAGACAAAGAAATGTGGCCCAAAGGAAAAAACAGAACAAAACCCCAGAAAAAGAACTAAACAGGACTTTGAGAAGAAGGGGAGTCCAAGGCAAGAATGGGGGCAGCCAGCAAGGAAACAGGGACCTAAATTGTACCATCATAAGGAACTGAATTTGACAACCAGCCTGAATGAGTTGGGAAGCAGATTCTCCCCAGAGCCCCCTGGCAAGAATGCAATGCGGCTGACACCTTGATTTCTCTGTCTGTGAGACCCTGAGCAGAGAGAGTCGTGCTGTGCCTGGTCTTTTCACCTCCAGGATGCAAGGAATGCATAAACTTGACCACTTGTACTTAGTGCCTCCTCTGCCTGTGAATGCAGCAACACCTGACTAAGGACGTCCAGTGCAGGGAGAGGAAGTGAGCATCTGCAGTAAAACCCCGAGGCTCTGCTGAGAGCCTTGCTTATCAGGCCTCTACACTGGTATTTGGTGGTGCTTTCTAATCCCATCGTCTGCTTCCTTTTATCATAGTCAGAAATCTGACTAAAACCAAGAATAAGTAGGGACTTCCGGCAAGATGGAGGAATAGGTGGACGCACCATACCTCCTCGCACAACCAAGATTAGAACAACAATAATTTACAGTCAGAATAACGCCCAGATCCAGCAGAGGATTTATCTGAATGGAAGTCGGGCAGCCAAGAAGTTGAAGTAGACGTGTTCATCGGGACTGGTAGGAGAAGACGAGCCGGGCGGGCGTGGCGCTGGCTCGGGTCGGCGGCGCTCAGAGGTCGGGGAAAGTTTGGCGTGAAACTGGCGCGACAGCCGTCTGGGGCGCAAGAACGCAGCAGTGATCCCTGACTATGCAAGCTGCGGCTGGCAGACCCAGAGGGGCAGCGATTGTGGACCAGGCCAGAACTCGCAGCCCGGGAGCCCAGAGAAGGGTCTGAGTCCAGGAGAACGGAACTATCACCATTGTTTTCTCCCATCCCCGCTCCTGCCTCGCCCCCACGTATAACGTCACAATCCAGCGACTGGGGTGCCCAGCCCCGGTGAACACCTAAGGCTCCGCCCCCCACCGTAACAAGAGCGAACAGACCGAAAAAAAAAAAATGAAAAGGAGAGACAGGGGAAAAATATGTTTTCAACAGAGCAGATCAGTCCCCCAGGACTCATCCTTTTGAGCAACCAAGAAATAGCCAATCTATCAGATGCACAGCTCAAAACACTGGTGATCAGAAAGCTCGCGGAATTGATTGACTTCGGGTGCAATTTAGATTAAAGGATGCAGGTTACCATAAAAGAGATGCAGGAAGATATACGGAGGAGAGCCAATAGTGAAAGGAAGGAATCTGAGTCTCAAAACAATACAGTGGACCAGAAGGAAGATAGAATCAACCAAGCAGGAAAGCATGATGAAATAAGAATTCAAAAAATCGAGGAAAAGATTAAGAGCATCCAGGACACCTTTAAACGTTCCAACATCCGAATTATAGGGGTACCAGAAGGGGAGGAGCAACAAGTGGAAAAGTTATTTGAACAAATAATAAAGGAGAACTTCCCCAATCTGGCAAAGGGAACAGTCTTCCAAGAAATCCAAGAAGCTCAGAGAGCCCCAAAGAAGTTAGACCCAAGAAGAAACACACCAAGGCACATCATAATTACATTAGCCAAGGTAAAATTGAAGGAGATAATCCTAGAAGCAGCAAGAGATAAGAGGACAGTAACCTACAAAGGAGTTCCCATCAGACTGTCAGCTGATTTCTCCAAAGAGACCTTACAGGCAAGAAGGGGCTGGAAAGAAATATTCCAAGTCATGACAGACAAGGACCTACATCCCAGATTGCTCTATCCAGCAAAGCTCTCATTTAGAATGGAAGGGCAGATAAAGTGCTTCTCAGATAAGGTCAAGTTAAAGGAGTTCATCATCACCAAGCCCTTATTTTATGAAATGCTAAAGGGACTTATCTAAGAAAAGAAGATAAAGAAAAGACATGCATAGTAAAAGGACAGCAAACTCACAAATATTAACAACCACACCTAAAGCAAAACCAAAAGAAACTAAGTAAACAATTAGAACAGGAACAGAACCACAGAAATGGAGGGCACATGGAGGGTTAGCAGCAGGGGGGTGGGAGGAGGAGAGAGGGGGAAAAGGTATAGAGAATAAGTAGCATAGAATGTAGGTTGAAAATAGATAGGGGGAGGGCAAGAATAGTACAGGAAATGTAGAAGCTAAAGAACTCATAAGTATGACACATGGACATGAACTAAAGGGAAGAAATGTGGGTGGGAGGGGGGTACAGGGTGGAGGGGAGAGAAGGGGGGAAATGGGACAACTGTAATAGCATAATCAATAAAATATATTTTTTTAAAAAGAAATAAACAAAATGGAGAGAAGAAATCTATCAGCTGCAGAGTTCAAAACACTGATTATAGGGATGCTCAAATAACTCAGTGGGTACTTCAACAGCATAACAATGATCCAATCAAAAATGAAGGAGACACTGAAGATAAGTGAAATAAAGAACAATTTACAAAGAATCAAGAGTGGAGTGGATGAAGCAAAAAATCAAATAAATGATTTGGAACATAAGGAAGAAAAAGACATCCAATCAGTATGAGAAAAAAAAAATCAAAAAAATCAAGGATAGTGTAAGGAGCCTCTGAGACAACTTGAAATGTTCCAATATTTTCATCATAAGGATGGGATGCCAGAAGAAGAGAAAGATCAGGAAATTGGAAATCTATTTGAAAAAATAATAAAAGAAAACTTCATTAATTTGGAGGAGGAAATAGACATGTAAGTCCAGGAAGCACAGAGAGTCCCAAACGAGATCAATGCAAAGAGGACCACACCAAGTGTGGGGGTGGGCTCTGCCCAGCAGAGCTTTTCTGACTACTGCAGATGAGAATAAGTCATCCCGGACACAATCTGTTGTTCTGATGGGAAAGGGGGTGGCGATTCCCTCTAGTGGAGAATGCCCTGAGCCCTTCTCCAAAACAGCTTTTATTGGGATCAGTATGTGTAGGGGTATACAGCATGAATGCATAGCTCATCAAACAATGCCCAAAGGCTGTAGTTAATAGAAAACATATTAACTATAGATAATAATCGAAGGAACACAGAGATCATCTCAGGTCAGGGTCTGCGAGATGTGCTGATGCCAGGTGGTCATTAAGGCGTATTCATGATATAAGGAGTTCACTCCTTATCCTCTGAACTCAAACATCTGGCTTATAACAACAAGGCTATCACTGGGCAGAGCAGGCTTCAAAGGGTTTAATGTATATTTCAGGTCTGATTTCCCATGGGAACCCTCAGTGTCAGTATTGGGTCATGTCTGCCACTTGTTTTCCTGGTTTTCCAGAGAGACTTATTGGCCTCTTCTAAGGCTTTGCTCAGCAGAGCTAGTCTCCAAAACCACATGGAATCATCCCTAACAACCAAGACACATCATAATTAAAATGCCAAAGGTTAAAGATAAAGAGAGAATTTGAAAAGCAGATAATTACCTGCAAAGGAGTTCCCATAAGACTAACAGCTGATTTTTCAAAAGAAACTTTGCAGGCTAGAAATGATTGGCAAGAAGTATTCAAAATAATGAAAAGCAAGGACCTACAAACTGGATTACCCTATCCAGCAAAAATTTAGAATTGAAGGTCAGATAAAGTGCTTCCCAGACATGGTAAAGCTAAAGGATTTCATGATCACCAAATCATTATCATATGTAACGTTAAAGGGACTTATTTAAGAAAAAGAAGAGGATTAAAACTATGAACATTAAAATGTTGATAAATACATGACTATCAACAACTGAATCTAAAAAACTCAGTGGGCCAAGTTGATGGAGTCTCAGATATGGCACGAGCTTGATGGTTCTGTTGGGGGAGGGTTTAGAAAAGGGATAATGGCCTCTGCTCACCTTCATGCCAGACACTTCTGTTCCTCCCTTTATGCTACTGGTGACTTTCAAGCTGCTACCCTGGTGCTGGAGTTCAGACAGTGAGTGTCTGAGTAGGCGCAGGATGAACTGACCTCCTGGAGAAGATATTTCGTCCCTCACCCCTGGGCCAGAGGGAAGCTGGGGTGGATTTGCCCTTGGCTTGAAGAGAGAAAGTGCTAATTAAAGGGACTGAACTTCAGGACACCATGAAAGAGGATGTTGGAGACCCAGCCCTGGGTGCTTATTCAGCACCAACTCCGGATGAGGGGTCCTGTCTCTACTGTGGAGCCCAATCTCAGGTAGCCGCTCTTCAAGAGCGCCCAACTAACCCCCTTCTTGTCCTCTGATCCACCCTCAAGTACAACTGAAATGCAGCAAAAAAGCAGCCTCTGTGCTGCAGGCTCTGCATATATTGTCTCTTGTTAGTCTTCACGGCCAGGTTAGTGAGGCAGCATTACGGTCTCCATTAACAGATGAGGATACAGCAGCTGAGAGAAGTGGCCAAACCTGCCCAAGATCACATGACAAGCACTGAGGCCAGATCTTTGACCCTGGTCAGTCAGCTACACTGTCCTGCTTTGAACCCTTGACCACCCTTGTTAGTGTTCTTTTGACCTTCACCTGTCAGTCTGAGGCTGCCACCCATGTTCTGGCTAGCTCTGGCTTTGTCCAGGAAATAGAGTCCTGGGCTCCCAAGAGATGTCAGTGACAAGCTTTAAAAAAATTACTATTATGTGATACTCAACATGTACAAAAGAAAATATGTAACATACACATGCAAGTTACAGAGTGTTGGGCTGGCCAAAAAGTCCATTTGTTTTTCTTCTGTTAAATAAAAGATACATTTTTCATTTTCACCAATAACTTTATTGATTTAGATATTTTCAGTATGTCACTATTTCCCAAAATTGGCTTCTAGTGTGTAGAGGCCGAGGTGCTGCTAAACATCTTCCAATGTGTAAGACAGCCCCCAGCAAAGAATTATCTGGCCAAAATGTCAAGAAACATAGCAACCACTTTTCACACATTCAATAGATCACAGCACCTTCTCCATACACTGCACAAATCTTTTTTTTCAGTTGCATTTTGACCTTTTTGAAATAATAAAGGATAATACACCAAAATGTTGCATATCTTCTTCTATCTTTAATATTAAAATGGCTACACAAGAATTCACCAATTTTGATAAGTTTTTTTTAAATGCACCCTGATATGACAGCTGTCATAATACATCTAACAAAATTGTTTCAAATGAAGTTAAAGAGAACTAAGGGCTACTAGAGCCACCTTATGGAAAAAACTAAATGAACTTTTTGGCCAATACAATATAATAAATAATAAAACAACCCCCATACCTCCCAACTTAAAAATACACTAACACATTTTTAAAAATAAATAAAATAAAATAAATAAAATACAAACTGAGCAAACAAGCAGAGGAGAAACAGAATTATAGGTATGGAGAACATTGGGATGGTAGCCAGTAGGAAGAGAAGCCTGCAGGATTGGGGGAAAAGGAGCAGGGATTAAGAAGTACAAATTGGTAGTTACTGAATAGACAGGGGGATGTTAAGAGCAAGTATAGGAAATGGAGTAGCAAAGAAACTTATATGCATGACCCGTGGACATGAACTAAGAAGGGGAGATCACCAGAGTGAGTAGGGGGTGCTGGGTGGAGGGGAGCAAAAGGAAGGAAAATTAAGACAACTGTAATAGCATAATCAATAGAATAAATGTGTGTGTGTGTGTGTGTGTGTGTGTGTATAATAGTAACTATGTCAGAATGGTGTATACTCTGTCCCACAGAGTCCATATGTTGTGGATGCTCGAACAAATTCACACAGACTACAAAAGTCCTGTGGAAAAAAAGGGACAGCACAGCCACTCTCTGAGTAAGAGAGGGCCCTGACCCCTGCCTGGACAGGCTTTTATTGCTTTTCTGGGCACATTACATGAGGATGGTCCTCATTTACTATGCACAGGTTCATTGTAGGTGATTACCTTTTACAGATAACAAAGGAAAGATGTTGCAAATTACTTCAAAGAGAAGGATGTTGCAGATAAAGGAGAAAAGTGGTTGGACCGGTTACACTCCATCCTTGGGAGAATTAGCACAGACTTCAAGAAGCTACTTTAGAGATATGCAGTAAATAAATATTTGCTGCCTCAATCCAGGGTGAGGGAGTTTTAGCAAAAGCAAGCCTCATATCAGCCTAGGTACAATGCAGGCCTGATTCCCCACAACAAAACTGATCCATGGGTTTGGTTTCCTGGGTGCCAACCTTGCTACCCATCGGTTTTCCGAATCAGGGGCTGGACTACATTCTGCATACTACTCGGACAGTTTACTTATATCAGAAGATATGTAAATTATCTTCACTATAGTTATCATTTCAAATGTGTATGTACATCAAATCACTATGTTGTACACCTTAAATATATGTAATTTTTATTTTAAAAATTTTTAATTATAAACCTATAATAAAATGACAGTAGCTCATGTGCAGATTTCAGGGGCATAGGTGGAAAGTCCAAATGTAAGGCACATGAGAGTGTCACCAATGTTACACTTCTCTATCTAAGCTGTCCTACAGATTAAATCTATACAGATAGTGTTATCATCTGCCCCAGGTCACCAGGTAGATGTAAGCAAAGAGAAGAGGTATGCTCTTTATCTCTTAGGAGTGATGCCACACACTTGGGCCTGTGCTTCACAGGCAGGGGTGAGGGCAGGTGGAAGGAATGGGACAGCTCAATTCATACTACCCAGGAGATCCCGCCTCTGGTGGACTAAATGTGGCCACACATTCTAGCTCAAGATGGGGTGGGGAGGGAGCTGTATGTCTCTACCCCTGACATGGGCTAACCTTTGACTCCCTGCATCAATAGAGGTAGCCCAAGGTGATGCTCTGTGAGAGGCCCACCTGAGACCACCACTGCATGAGAAATCTTGGAGACCCCAAGGAGCAAGTCCCCAGGTACTTCTAGACATGGAGCAAGCTCTGAGACACCCACATAGGACATGCCTGAGCCCAGGTGAATACTAGCAGAATCATGACAAATAATAAATAGCTACCATTTATTAGCTGTTTAGGTTTGTTTGTCACACAGCAGTAGATGACTAACAAAATTCAAGTCGGTGGTCCATGTTCAGCTGGTCTTGAGTGCACAAAACTTCCCAGTATCTTCCAGCAGCTCTGCTCTCTCTGAGTAGGTTCTAAGTGCAGCACAGCCAGCAGAGGGAGGATGCTGGGTGCCCTGGTATCCCATAGGTCTGTTCTGTCTGCTCACTCAGGCCCCTGGGCCCCTGGACAGCCCAGATTTTCTCTGCCTCGCAGCAACCCCTGTTAGGCCCTATCACATGCCTGCCTCACTCCACAGCCCTCCAGGGAGCTGACCACCCCAATAATGCTGGCCAGGGCTGGCACTCACTGCAAACCTCCCAAAGAGTTGCCCAGTGAGTGGGCTGGTCACTGTTTCTCAGCCCGTGTTCCAGCCCAGGGCCCGTCATTTGGGACATCATGACCTCAACTGGGGTGGCTGGAGCATGACCCTTCAATAACCTCTTACATCAGCCCCAGCTAGGCTAGAAAGCTGGACAGCAGGGTGGGAATCCTCTGGGCGTGCTCTCTCTGTCTCTGTCTCCCTATCTTTGTCTCTCTATCGCTTTCTGTTTATCACCATCTGGTGTGCTCATTCATTCTCTCTCTCTCCCTGTCTTTCTCTTCCTTTTTTCTCTCTCACCTTTTTATGGGAGAACAAATTCCTAGGCAGCCCAGAAACAATGGGTCACAGGGGGTGACCTAGTTAATAGGCCCCTACTTAGAGCCTTCCTGTCTACTATAGTTGAATTAGGCTATAGTAGAATTCCTTAAGGGAATATGCTAAAGCAGGCATTTCCATCTGAATCTCTTAGGCAGGAAGGGAGAGGCTCAAAGATGCTTTCTGAGCCTTTTGTTGCCCAGTAACCAGCTTATAATCAATATTCCAAAAGGCACATTTGGGGGTGGCAAAACTTGGTTCCCCTTCATAGACAGAACTGGCTGAAAAAAAATTTTGAAGATTGGCCCCAGATAATAAGTGTGCATTTCAGAAGGAACCTCTCTGGAAGCACCATTCCTGACCAAACCCAGCCTCCTAGACTCCAAGGCTGTACTTCCCAACACTGGGGCCCAGGCTGCCTGTGTGGCCAGCTCAAGGGTCCTCCAAGAGTTAAAGCCTCTTAGGGCACTTGACCCAGGAGAAACAGGTGTGGGAACCAGGCAGCCTGAGGGCTAGGATGAATTAATTCATGTCAAGTTGAAGACTCAGAGCCTGCAGACTGGGACAGGTGAGATGCCACAAATGGGAAACAGAAGTGAGAAGACAGGTCTTGATTTCCTCTGTCCAGCCCTCCCCTTTCTCCAGACACTTCTAGAATACCCTTCTCAGACCTGGCCAGAACCTGATTCCAAAGATACAGTGGTATGATTCCAGCACAAGCATCCTTAGAGAGAAGCCTGAGCCCCAGGACGTGACATACTCACTGTGAGGTAGTGGCACCCCTTCCCCGGCTATCCTACACCCCACTGTTCCAAAGCTGGACCCCCCACTGAGACCCAGGGCTACTTCCTAGGCAGTGGCTGTCCCATGGCAGGTTCTGAGAAAGGTGTCTCAGCCCCTCAGTGCTGAGTGAAGGAAGACAAAGCAAAATGTTCCAAATAAGGGAATCTTGCCTCATGAAACCAAAAAGAGCAAATCCCAGAGGCATAGGCAGCAGACCCTCCAGGAGGCAGCCAGGCCTTGGTCTCCTTAGGGGCAGGAACCATTCAGTCACTTGGTTCACAAAGAGCAGTGCCTTTGGCTGTAATGATGAGATGGGCATGAAGAAAAGAGGGAACATAATTCTAACCTGGGCTAGCAGCAGTTTCACACAATTAAATGAAAGCAGGAGTTGGTAACTGCATAATGAAAATAAACGTGTAAAACATTCAAATGAGTTAGCCAAAAATGTGTGCTTTTCACAAACCGCAGATGAATCTATTTTCTGCTCCAAAACAGAAGCAGTACGTTACTGCATATTGGCATTAATTAAAGAACAACCCTGCATGTGGTCACATCATGGGGATCTTCTTTGCTTCCAGGACTAGTAGCAGTGAGGGTCAACACCATTCTCTTACACAGAATGGGATTCCCAGGACAGGTCCACAAGGAAGCCCACCCACTGTCTCTCCTGGAAGTGCACTGAAATAATTTTGTTTCTGTCCTTTCTGAGTTGGATTTGTTCCAGAACAACCTTGGCCACATTCTGTGTCTCTGCTATGAATCTGGGTGCTACTCCACCTTGGAGAAAGACCAGGGGCATGCTGGGCCACAGCTGCTTCCTGCTCACCTTCTTTCTCCCAGGGCTACTGTGGCTTCCTGTGGACAATGGGGCCACCCCTGGGCCCTAATTCCACTAGCATATCCACAGGGAGTTTAGCAAACCACTTAAGGAGAAAGGAAACAACTTTCTGCATAGGAGGAGCCGATCCACACTGCCCATTTCTCATGAAATGCTTTCAAGAGCAGGATTTTCTTTCACATTCAGTTGCAGGGCATTTATTACCTTTGGAAGGTCATGCATACTTCAGTTTTCTCTCTCAGCTAAGAATACTTGAGTAAAGGACTGTGAGTAAGAAGGTTCTTTATGAAACATTATTGTATTAGAGGGAAAGAATATTAGGAGGGTTTAGAATTTAATCCTGCTTGTGTCTCACCAATCACTTTGTGTTACTATGGGTATCAGAGAAAATAGAAATTTTTCTAACTTGATGTTATTTGCGAAGGGTTCTGATACAGTATCATACAACAAAACCTTGACTATATTAAACCTGGCAGAACTACATTCGTTTTCCTTTTTGGGCTATATGATTTACTGCGAGCTCTTGGAATGTGACAGTTTGAACAGACTGTGGTAACAGATGCAAAAAATCGCCATCTGATTTTGACCTGACACAAGAAATAGAATTTGATGAACAATAATTAGAGAAGCCACATACAGTCAAAGAAAGCCATCTCGAAACAGGCTCCTGTAGGTAGGAAGAGGCTTGAATATAGAATGGAGGGGGGGCATTAAAGCACATGGGATATGAACTCTGAAATAGAAAAAAGAGCTATTGCAGGGCTTGCTGTCTTTCTAGGAGATTGCATGATAATGGGCAGACTTTCCTGGTGTCACCTAAGGTTCCCAAAGAGTCTGAGCTTGGCCTATAAGTCATTTCCATCTGGGTATGCACATCTGCCACAGTGATATTTCTATGCAGAAGAAAAACACCCAAATCTGTGCCATAGTTATTTCAGGGAAATAACAAGGGGACCAAGGCTGGGAGGGAGCCACAGAAGGGCTTCACTGTGCCAGCAGCCTTGTTGTATGTCGTGTGGGTAATTTGCTGTATTCTTTTCCAAAATTTTGTATATTTTAAATACTTCATGGTAATATTTAAATGCTTTTTTGAATGGATATTATCCCACTATGTGACTCATATAAGTAAGTGCTCAGTTAAAACAACAGCATCACAAGAGAACAGACTGATGGTTACTAGAGAGGAGAGTTACAGGGAGACTGGGTGAAAAAGGCAAATGAGTTAAGAAGTACAAATTGGCAGTTACAAAATACTCATGGGAATGTAAAGTGCAGCAAAGAAAGCATAGTAATATTGTGGTAGATATGTATGGTGCCAGGTCAGTATTGGAAATATCAGGGGAACACTTTGTAAAGTATATGATTGTTTAACCACTATGTTGTATGCCTGAAACTAATACAAAATAATATTGAACATAAACTGTAATTGAAAAAAGTAGTGTCATTAGTTGACATTAGGTGTCTACATTTAAGTGGCGGTCCTGGTGACATAAATGAATGAATGGCCAGAGTCTCCTAAACTCTTGCAAAATCTCTGAAAAACCCTTTTGGTGCTTGTAAATCCAAAACCCAGATGGAAAAAGTGGGGATAGAGACCAGAAAAGGAGGAGAGGAGCTGAGATGGGACCAAGGCTTGGGAGAACAAGGTTTCTCTAGTCTTGTATGAGCTTGGAGCCTGAGACTCATGTTTTTAAAGTATGATGGAGGGTTGCAACTAACTCAACAAGGCCCAGTTTCACCTGCCAGGCAAATACCATGAGTCAATAAGTACTATTAGTTACATTTAATTTATTTAATTATAAACAAAACAGGCATGAGACCATCCATATTATGTCTAGAGAACACTGGGAAACCAAGAGCATAGATAGAAGTATCACTGTAAACATGAGTTTAAACATTCTAAGCAATTGAATTGCCCTGGTGTGCATATGGGGGCCAGTGTAGGGCCCAGCATAGCCCTCCAGAAGTATGGAGCCATGTGTAGTGACAGCCATGATTCCCCTTGCCCTGGTGTGAGATCAGAGACCAAGGAAGACTGTTGTCTCTGAAGCCAAGAGGAAAAACCCTGGGAAGGACAGATAAACATGAAGGGGAGAAAGTGAGAACAAGCTGAAACTCAGAGAGGGACTGACTCACATCCTGCCCACTCACCTCCAAGAAGCCAGCCTCCATTATGTGGGTCATCTCAGTGTGAATCATGCACCCAGTCAAGGGGATGAAGAGGCTGAGGGAGGACCCCACCAAGGCTACAGTAGCTATAGGCCTGGCCACTGCCCCTTGGGTGATGAGACCAGCAAGGAACATTGAGCTTCAGCAGTGGCTGGTGGCCCTGGCCCCTCTGCTTCAAGAATACAACCACTTCACTTCTGTCTTCCAAACAGTGTGGGCCACGCTAACCCCACACAATGTGGAGAAGCTTAGCTAAGGGGACTTCATAGCCATTCCCACATTACCCCAACCCACAGTCTGGTGGAACTCAGCCTAAGAACTTCTCCCCATAAATAGACCACACCCACAGTCTAGACCTGCAGGGTCCCCCACATAAATTAGCTCCAGAAGCCTTTCCCCATGAGGAAGCAGATCTTATGCACAAAGGCAGAGGAAAGCCAAGCCAGCCACCCAAATCAGTTAGCCCAGGATTCGTTCTTACAAATGAACAGACAACCAAGGCTTTTTGGACACCTAGGAAAACCTGCAAAAAGAGAGGAACTTGCTGACCATGGAGAAACCCTAGTAACTCAAGGAACAGAAGAGAATGTCATATAAATTCTTACCAGCTTCTTCAGACATTGGAGAAGGTACTGAAACATATATATAAAAAAACTGATATTGAAAAGATTAAGTATATAAGAAAAGTGTAGTAGTGTGTGCAATTAGAAATACATTTTTTAATGAAATGAGTTAATGTCTGGACACAGGGATGAATAGATATGTGGTTACCATCTGATTTTACTACACCAACGAAGCAAGTGTAATAACATGTTAGTGGGGAACCCTTAGTAGGTATTTGTGTGTTCATAGTTCAATTCTTGCAACTCTTCTATTTGGAAGTTTTCCTATGAAAATGTTGTGGGAAGAAATAAGCAATCATGGAAAGGGGAGAAGAGATGATAGTAGCTGTAAGATGTCACTGCAATGTCTTTCTAAGTTGGCATCACTCATCTATTCTATGTTATCATAATATTTCCTACATAGTGTCAAACACTGAGCTTGAGTGTTTATCTTTCCCACTCACTTTAGGCAGTTTCATTTGATTGAAATGAAAAACAAATGCTTGGACATCCTGCCCCTTTACTCCCACTATTCCACCTTCTCTTTTCTTCCATCTACTTGTCCCAAGGTTATTTTTCACACTTTGACTTTTCTGTATTGTAATCTATCCATTTAAAAAACAGAATGGCCAGAAAGAACATGTTCAGGATCCTAAGTCTGTAGTTGTCATTCCCTACAGAATGAGTGACAGACTCCTCCAGGGGAAGGAAATGTCATCCTGGGCCACCCACTCAGGACCTCAGAGAAGCACATCCCCAAGGCCAGGACACACTCTGTCCTGGACCTTCACTCATTCCTCTAAGTTGCGCCGTCAATGTTTGCCTCGTAGTTGCACTGCAGCCTTGCTATTTTTCTTTTGTTTTCATGGAGTTTCTAATGCTTTTTCTTTCTGAGCATATGTCTCTATCAAACCAGGGATTTTCCGTTTCATTAGTTTGGTACTGCTCCTTACCTGTGACCCTGTCTCTTCCTGCGTCTCAGAGCCTCTGCCTCCCACCCTACTCCTGGTATGAGGTAGGTCCTTACCTGTTGTCTTTCTGTCCTGCCTGAACAGCCTCACTCTCTTGGGTTAGATCCCCTTTACTTGCCCGGCTTCCTCATTTAGATGCGTCACCCCCTGATGCGGACCCCAGCTCATGGGATCCACCATATTTTGGATGAGATATGAGACATTCACACGGACTACCAAGTCCTGTGGAGGAAAAGGGTGAGCATGGCTTTTTCTCTCAAGGGGAGCAAAAAGCCGTGGTTCTTGCCATGACCGGCCTTTATCGGGTTTCTCAGCACACTACATGATGGTCCTCATTTACTATGCACAGGTTCCCTTTAGGTGGTTACCTTTTACAGAAAACAAAGGAGCAGATGCTGCTAATCACATCAAAGAAGAAGGATATTTGCAGATGAAAAGGGATAAGTAGTTGAACCTGATACACTTGTCCTTGGAAGGTTTAGCATGGATTTTAGGAAGTTACAGTAAGCACTTACTGTCTCAATTCAGGGTGAGGGAGTTTTAGCAAAAGCAAGACTCAAAGTGGCCTAGGTACAATGCAGGCCTGATTCCCCACAGGAGAACCTATCTGTGGGCGTGGGTCCTGTGCATCTCTGAGTGGGAGCTGGATCTACGCTACGCAGAACAGTCTCCTACAACCCCCCACCCCCAACACACACACATACACAGAATGGGCCCTAATGAAACGTGTGGTCAGAGCAGAATGCTAGGTTGGGAATTTGAAGGCCTGGTTTCCTTCCCTAGCAGCTCCAGTGATGGCTGTCCTGGTTCTCAGCACTTTACCCATGGACCATTTCTCTCTGGAACTGGTTGGACTCTCTCTCTTCCCTTCTCTGATATGCCTAAACACAGTTTTTTTAATTGACATTGTTGCTTTACTCTAGGAAAGCTTTGTGGATAAATTCTTTTTTTAGATTCATTTTAGAGAAAGATGAAGGAGAGGGAGAGAGAAAGAGAGAGAGATTTATTGTTCCACTTATTTATGCATTCATTGGTTGATTCCTGTATGTGCCCTGACCAGGGATCAAACCCGCAAGTAATAAGTGTTCCACTTACACTTATTACAGCTCTCATTACACTAGAAGGTGTAATTATACCTTGGTGTATTGGGATGATTCTCTAACAAATTGAACTACCTGGCTAGGGCATGGATAACTTCTTTAATAATTTCCTTTCCTCTGATTTTTCTTCTATAATTCCTCTTATTCAGATGTTGGCCTCTGTGAATTGATTCTCTCATTTTCTTATTTTTTAAATTTAGCAGGAAACAAGAGATGTGAAGGCTGGTGGATGCTAAGTCATTTCTCATCCCAAGAAGCCATTATCAACCATCTAATACTGATAAACCAGGAAACAAAGACATAGCAGCTTCTGCTAAAGTTATCTTTGTAACTCTAACAGAAATGGTTTCTTTTAAATAAGAACCACCAAGCTTCAAATAAGAGGTGGAGTGAGATTTTTTTAATGTACTTCTGGGGTGTTGGATTAAATTGTTTCTTACTTTGTGTGCATGTTACTTTGATGGTGGTTTACAATGATTTTTAGAAGAATGAAGTAAGGTTATGTGTGCATGATGAAGGATGTCCCTGAGTGAACTGCATAATAAAATTTAATTTCCAGTCTCACTATGAGAAAGAGAATGAGAGACAGAGAGACAGAGAGAGAGATAGAAATTTATACCAGACCTTTTAAAAGAGAACATCAATACTTACACATTTGTTTGCAGGGAAGCAAGGCTTAGAAGAAAAAGCAATAAGATTCTCCAAGAAAGTGGAGAAGGAAGGAGGGATGTCAGTTCTTGCTTTGTTTATTTACTTCTGTTTAGTTTTACTACTTTTGATATTCTTGCATAGTAATTTTAAAGCATAATATGTAGTTCTACATCATTGGATACTTCTGGTGACACCAAGGTTTCCACTAGTATCTCCTTCTAAATGTCTTACTTACTCTTGTATTTTGTTCAGTAATAGAAAATTTCACCTTAATTTTGGTTAAAACTCATTCTTTGCAAACATACTCCTTTTCAAAATGACTTTGCTTCTGTTGAATAAAATGCCAGTGAAGTACTTCAAAAGCATGAAGTGTTGGTGCTGGGGGGCAGGGGAGGGAGATCATCATGTTTTCCGAAGGAGTGGAGACAGCCCCTGAGTGGGGCCAGAAAGTGGCAGGTCTCGTGGTTTTATAATGTTTATACAATGGCCTGATTTGAAAATACTTATTTCTGTTAGCCAATGCAGAGTTCTTAGGGAAGAATTTTTCAGTTAGGTGTCTTCATAAAATCTTTGAAAACTAGTCCATAAGAAGTGGGTTGCAGTCATTTGGGGGCATGTAGTAATTTCATTCAAAGCTGACTATTTCCTCTTTCCTGCTGGAAAATAAACAACACATGTATTCAGGAGTTGGTTAGTGCCTCCATCAAATATGATGAAGGATCTTCACTGAAGGGAAAGACAGAGCACAGATTCTTAGCAGTGCTGCAAGAAGGGAGCTATCTCATTGCCAGAGGCCTGAGCTGTGACCAGAGACAAAACCACAGGATAGTACTAAGGGTGTTCAACTTTTCTCTTTGAAGAATCCAATTCTTGGAGGTCTCTAAATCCTTGATTAATCAGAAGGGAGTCTGGATCACTGAGTTCCCTGTCCCAGGTCTAGCCAACAGGTAAACTGGCAGCTGAGGCAAGTGTGAATGCGAGGGCCCTATGTTTCCCTGGGCAGGTGGCTCACCCACCATGTTGTCTGACCATTGCCCATGTTTGCACAAAGCCTTCTGGCATGGCTGTGTATAGACAGCACCACCGGAAGTCCTCACACCAGGGTCCAAATCCTGCCTCAGAAGGACACCAGCAGTGAAGAGTAAGCATAACCAACGTGACCCTGTTTCCTGTCTGGAAAATGAGGCCAGCAGGCACTGCCTACACATTGGTATTGGAAAACTCAAGTCCTACAGTGCCAGGGACCCAACTCTGCCTGCCAACAGCCTCTGCCCACCAAAAATGCTCCAGTGGGGGCAGGGGATTCCAGTGGACAGGTCCTCTAGAGAGTTGTCACCACCAATTTAACAAGGTAATGTTTTCCTTTTTTGCATATTTGTATTTTTTGATTAAACCATAAATCACAAACACAAAAATACAGACATCCTCAGTGCTAGAGGATTTATAGATTTCATCCTCAATGAATTTCGGCACATGTGTCCATTCGGCTAACCACCATGCAGGTTGAGAGCAAGCGTGGATAGTGTATGGTGACTTCTCTTATCAGAACCTGCCCAAGAATGAAGGAGATCTGTCTATTAGCAACAACTATTGATTACATTTGCCTGTTTTAGGTTTTCATATAGACTGAAGATGCAGTGTGGGCTTTTTCTGTCTGAAGTCTTTCACTCAGACAGATATCTAAAAGACTCATTCATTTTGTTACATGAACCTCTTCCATTTTCATTGCCAAGTAGTATTTCATTCTGAATACACCGGGCTTCTTTGCTTCTCTAATGTTGATGTCCACTTGGATTGTTCCTGATTTAGGTTATAACAATAAAGCATTCTTATACATGTCTTTTGGCAAACAAATTGCACATAATTTTGTCAAGTATAGACTTAGAAGAGGAAGTGCTAGGTCATATGTATTTCAGCTTTCATGGTGCTGCTAGTTTTGCAAAGCAGCTGCCCCATTTTATACGCCCACCAGCATGTGTGAACATTCCAGTTGCCCCACATTCTCACTAACAAATGATATTTTCAACTTTAGATATTCTAGGGGGTGAGTAGTGTTCCACTTACACTTATTACAACTCTAGTTACACCAGAAGGTGTATGGAACGTCCTAAGTGTCCACTCAGATCTACTTTCCCCTTCTCCAATGTAGTAGACTTTTAACTGAACCCGCACAGTCACTTGGTGAGCAACTACATCTCCAAGCCTCCGGAAATACACACAGCCCATGAGTAAGTCCTAGTCAGCAGGATATGATGGGTGCTGTGTGTGCTTCTTGGTCTTTCCCTTGAACCTGTGAGCATGCCCTTCCTCCCTCTAGTCAGATGGGTGGTAACATCCAGTTAGAGGATGCACAGCTGCTTCCAGTCCTGTTCTGCCTGTCTGTCTCTGAGAATGTTATATAATACATAAATAAATTTGTATCTTGGTTAAACCACTATATTTTAGGTCTCTTTATTACAGCAGAAAACCCTGCCCTCAAAGGAATGCACTGTGATTACTCACTCACCCTCTAGCTCTAACACAGCTGAACAGAGTTGTTTTTGTCTATTCAGCACCATCTCCACACTAAGGAAGTGCTCCTCACCCAGCCGCAAGGTTTTGTGAGGTGATCAACCACACCCTGCCTCAGGTGTGGGCATGTAGCCCAGGTCTGCCCGGTCATGGCTCCCCATCCCTATCCAGGGCTATGAGTTATTAGGATGGCAGGAGATCCAACTGAGCCAACCAAAGTCCTTTCACAAGGCTTGCAGTATGGCAAAAAAGAATCTTTGTCATCATTTTGGATTGAAGCTGCCAACAGCCTTATGATAGGACAGGGTAAAAGCAGGCTGAATTAGAGCCAATCAGAGAGGAAGAAGCAGAGGCATCAGCAAGAGAAAGACTTAACAGCAGCAGTTCCATCCCTGGATTCAACTATGCCTTCAGCACCTTTAGATGGGAGTGAGCCAAGAGTTTGAGCTACACTTCTGTCACTTGCAACTAAGAGTCCTGTCTCTTTCCTTAATGCAGTAAACATGTTTGAGGTCAATTGTATAGAAGCTTTGTGCTAGATGCTGGTGATCTGAAGTCCCTTCTCTTTAAAATACTAATTATTAATCAGGATAGACTTTGGACAGTCCACCCAGATAGAATGGATGGGGAAAAAATTACATTTCCCCACAAGTAACCTCTAACTGAAGTTAAACATTTCTTTCAGGTACAGATTCAGGTAACAGAATATAGTCTGTCATGTTAGCCAAATGTGCCAGTAGAAATCACAGATGTTTTCACATCACATCTTATAACACCAGACAGCTTATCACAACTTCAAAATTACTAGTTATCAGACCTACTGCTAGAGTATGTTATTCAATGTGTAAACAAAGCAAAGAGATCACAATTTAAAATATTTTGATAACTGATTTCAGTATAATAGTTTGCTTTCTAATCCTATATTATAATTATGTATTTAAAAGCATTATACTGAAAAGAGGTCAACAGACTTCACCAAGTTCTAGAAACTCAAAAGGAAGGCCACACCAAAAAGAAAGATCAGAGAAACAACCACAGTGGGCCTTGGTGCAGGCTGTAATTGAGAGACATGAGAGGTGACATAGCAGTAGGAGGGGATGCGCTACTGGGCTGAGATGTATGGCTGGGGCTGGAGAGATGATGCCAGGCTGAGTAGGGTCTTTAATGCCTGATGGACATTTGCAAAGGCAGAGGGCACAGGGAAGCAGAGTGGCTCTGTAGTAGGTGGTATCAATGGCCTTTAGGGGTGAAGAAGGCATTGTTGGTGCAGGTCAGTGAGGATGCCAGTTCTGGTTAAGTCAGTGGTCAGCCCAGGCAGCATGCCAGCATCCCATTCTGCAATCCTGATTTCTACTTTTACCCTGGTTTCAAGTGGGGTAGTGCTCAGCCACTTTCTCCAGCCCTGCTGTCTAGAATCCTACTCCTGAGTATGACAAAGGAGGGCTTGATAAGCCATGCCCTGCACTCTGACATGGAAAGTACTGGGAGAGTGTGCAGGAGACTAGAATTATACCCCTTCACCACGGGGAGTTGGCATTTAGTGGTGTGACAGCCAGAGTACTGCTCATGGGCACACAGAACAATGACAACAGCTCAGCCACTTCATGTGTATGCCAGAACAAGACTTTCAAGAAAAGAGCCCTGCATCCACTGGGGTTCCAGGAGGGCAGTGACACGGCAGGGCACTTGGGGCACATGGACACTTCTCTCTTTAGCTGAAGTGACTGCTCTGAAAATGAGCAATGAGGTGCCCAGTGGAGACCCTGGTGAAAGCATGAGGTGGGCCTTTTCTGGAGTGGGAGGGCAATGAGATGTAGAGTGGCAGTTGTACATCAGGAGCCACAGCAGCACTCATAGCACAGGCTTGGTCCCAAACATATGAAGAGCACTATGTGGTCACAGTTGCAAGACATTTCCCCAGATCTGGAAGCCACACGGGCTCCCCAGTTGTTGCCTCAGCCCCAAGAGCCCATTTCTCCAGGGGCTGTCGTTCCCTTCGTCGTGCAGCCCATGTGCTAAGCCCTGGTCACAGGCTGGGACTGGGACTAGGGCTAGGGCTAGGGCTGCACCTGCAGCTGCAGATGAAATGCAACAGGCCAGGTCTTCTCAAAAACATTCCTCCTTGTTCAAATATCCCCATGTGGAAGATCTTAAAACTGTTCCCAGCTTACCACACACATGTCCCACCTCACACAGAGGAGAAGAGACCGAGAAATAGTGTCTCCTATTGTGCCCACTCAGGCGATTGCAGAAGCTGAGTGTAGCCTGTGCCGTCTAAGCTGCCACACTGAATTTCTTTTTGTATGAAATTTAAATATCATCTAAATATATTCAGTCACTGGCAGTTCAGTCAGGCAGTTCAGTCACTGTGGTCACCTTCATATACATGGTGTCCACGTGCCAATGGAAGATGCAGAGACACTTCACAAATGTGACCTAAGTGTTCACTCAGCATTTCTGGGAAAGCTTGAAGACAAATTGGTTCCAATTGGTCTTTGATATGTTTCAAATTAATGCTGGGGGGACTTCTGGCCGAGATGGAGGCATAGGTAGACACACTGTGCCTCCTTGCACAACCAAAAGAAGGACAACCACAAATTTAAAAACAAAACACAACCAGAACTGCCAGAAAATCAAACTGTATGGAAGTCTGACAAACAAGGAATTAAAGAAGAAGCATTCATACAGGTCAATAGGAGGGGTGGAGATGAGCAGTCAGGGTAGAGAGACTTGCAGCAAGGCCGCAGCTGGAGGACCAGGCGAGGTGGCAGCTGGTGGAGCAGGCAGCCCACATTTGCATGTGGATAAACCAGAAGGAACAACTACAGAGCAAGACAGACTGCACAACCCAGGGCTCCAGCATGGGGAAATAAAGCCCCTAAACCTCTGACTGAAAACCCCTATGAGTGTTGCAGCAGAGGGAGAAACTCCCAGCCTCACAGGAGAGTTCATTGTAGAGACCCACAGGATCCTCAAATGTACACCCACTCACCCAGGAATCAGCATCAAAAGGGCCCAACTTGCTTGTGGGTAGTGGCAGAAGTGACTGAAAGCCAGCAGAGACCTGAGCAAGTGGCAATGTTCCCTCTCTGACTCCTCCTCCACACCCAGCATCACAATGCAGTTGTACATGGGTTGACTCACCCTGGTGAATACCTAGGCTTTGTCCTTTACTATGTAACAGGCATGCCGAGACAAAAAAAAATATGACCCAAGTAGAAGAACAGATCAGAGCTCCAGAAAAAAATACATTTAAGCAACACAGTTCAAAACACTAGTAATCAGGATGCTCACAGAATTAGTTGAGTATGGCTGCAAAATAAGAGGAAAAAGTGGAGGCTATGAAAAGTGAAATAAAGGAAAATGTACAGGGAACCAACAGTGATGGGAAGGAAACCGGGACTCAAATCAATGGTTTGGACCAGAAGGAAGAAATAAGCATTCAATCAGAACAGAATGAAGAGACAAGAATTCAAAAATGTTAGGAGAGCCTTAGGAACATCTGGGACAACTTTAAACATTCCAATATCTGACTCATAGGGGTGGCAGAAGAAGAGGAAGAGGAAGAAGTTGAAAACTTATTTGAAAAAATAATGAGGGAGAACTTCCTTAATCTGGCAAAGGAAATAGACTTCCAGGAAGTCCAGGAAGCTCAGAGAGCCCCAAAGATGTTGGACCCAAGGAGGAATACACCAAGGCACATCAGAATTATATTATCAAAGATGAAAGATAAAGAGAAAATCTTAAAAGCATCAAGAGAAAAGGAGACAGTTACCTACATAGGAGTGCCCATAAGACTACCAGCTGATTTCTCAAAAAAAAAAAAAAATCTTGCAGGCAAGAAGGGGCTGGAAAGAAGTATTCAAAGTCATGAAAGGCAAGGATCTAAATCCAAGATTATTCTATCCAGCAAAGCTCTGATTTAGAATGGAAGGGTAGATGAAGTGCTTTCCAGATAAGGTCAAGTTAAAGGAGTTCATTATCATCAAGCCCTTATTATATGAAATGTTAAAGGCACTTATCTAAGAAAAAGATGATAAAAAATATGAACAGTAAAATGACAACAAACTCACAAGTATGGACAACCAAACATTAAAAAAACAGAAACGAACTAAGCAAACAACTAGAACAGGAACAGAACCACAGAAATGGAAATCACATGGAGGGTTATCAGCAGGGAGGGGTAGGAAGAGGGAGAGAATGGGGGAAAAGGTGCAGGGAATAAGAAGCATAAATGTTAGGTACAAAATAGACAGGGGAAAGTTAAGAATAATATAGGAAATAGAGAAGTCAAAGAACTCATATGTACGATCCATGAACTTAGGGGGCAGGGAATATGGGTGTGAGGGGGGTGCTGGGCAGAGGGGAATAAAGGGGGGGAATGGGAGAACTGTAATAGTATAATCAATAAAATACATTTAAAAGAAGAAAAGATCTAAATAAAATACAAGTTAATACTGGTAGAATGAGGAGTGGGTGACTCAAGATTGTCACCCCATGTGTGGAAGAGGGAGGCCACTTCGCTAGTTTAGGGACATGTTTAAAATGTCCCATAGTAGAATGTAGAACAGTGAGAAAAATGAAAAGAAAAACTCGATCCTTTTGTGTTACCCTAACAAGACTACAGGACAAGAGGACCTTCCAGGTGCTGGGTGGTGGGAACTGTCATCATCTCGTAGAATTGTCTCCTGTCTCCTTCACACAAATGAGGAAACAGGCCAGGAAAGGTTTGGGATTGAAAGTCTTGAAGCAGGAAGTGTTGGCTCCAGGCCAGGTATGCTAACTAGCCTCTTCCTGGTCAGGGCTGCTTGCTCTGCAGGGGGAGTATGAGGGAGGACAGGACCTGCTGTATGTGTGGTTTTAAGAAAGCATGGAATGGATCTAGCAGCTGGGGAGGTCCCAGCTGGCATCCTCCAGCTGTGGACACCTCCAGCAGACCCTATGGTACTTCCAGAACCTGTCTAGACACTGACCCTAAAGGACACACTTCTCCAGCGGTGGCTGGATCCTCTGGCAGGCAGATCTGCCAGAAAGCGCTCACGGTGGGCAGAAACTTACTCTCTAATCTAATTTCCACCCTCCTCCTTCTGCCCTTCCTTGTCCCACAGGGTAATCCTTCTTCCAGGATAGTTTTGGAAATATTTGGATTCCACCATTCTGTGCACCACACATCCATTTTCCAGGCTGAAGTATTTGAGTATGTCAATGACCCCACTGCCCCTGCTCGCCCCCTCCACCCAGGGCCTGCTGGTTGCTGTCCTTAGATACCAAGCAAGAGCACGAGGTTCTAGATGTGTCCAACAAGTAAACAATACAGGACAGCCTCCCACACCCCAATCTCTGCAATGCATTTATGGACAAGAGTAGGTGCCTGTTTTTGGCATGGGATGCTATTAAAACAACACTGCCCTAATTCCTTTCCATCAAGCTTTAATCCAAATAAGATAGGACTAAGTTCCACAGGCTCCTCCAGCTGGAAGGGAGCTTGGGAAGAACATCCTCCCCATTTTCTATACAGTTTCCCAGCACTTAATGCAGACACAGGGTGCTGTGGACTCTCTGTGATTCCTCCCTGATGTGCGGCTGACCCTGGAGATGGTCACGGGCTCCTTGCCTTGGGGAGCTCCCAAATTTACCTTGGAAGCATCAGAGTCAAGACAATCAGCAGTCTATCAGATTCTGGTCATGATCATCACTCACAGTGGGAGACGGTAAGCTCCCACCAAATCCTGTCTGCACCTTGTGCACTCACTTCACCATCTTGGTCTTCACCAATTTGGTCTGCTGATCCTCAGGTCCTAACACCAGGGGGTAGTGGTGGGGGTGGGGGGTGGGGTGGCCCAGCAGGGAAAGGCAGGAGGCCTCTGAAGGAACTGAAGCTCTGGGGTCATTACTGATCATTTAGGAATGGCCTCATTTTAAAGATCTTGGCTCTCAGCAGCCGGTGGTCATTAGGAAAGCAGCCTCCGGCTCCCACGTGTACCCTGCAGCCCACAGAGTGCTGGCCAGGCCTGGTGGGCACGAACTCCAACTCCAGACTCAGGAACTGTGTCCCTTTCTCAGGTCCGTGTCCCTCAAGAGGCCTACCCACCAGCCATGGTCCCAGGCCCACCACTTTTCTCTTCCTGCAGATGCGAGTAGTGTTCTGAGGGCACCCAGGCCCCTGCACCCATGGATTAGTACACAGGTGTGTCACCAGGGACTGCACTAGGGGACCCTTTGCCATGAGATGTAGAAGATGGTGAACCCTTAGTAAGCAGTTGGCACCGGGCCACAGGAGGGCCTCGGAAAACAACATTGGAGGAGGCACCTGCTTGCCTCACCTGAGAAAATGGCAAGGGGCCTGGTTTGAAATGTTCTTGACCAAAGTCAGATTTGCTTAAAAGCAAGCGCACAAGTGGCCTGGAAGTCCACACGCTTTGCTCCCACATTGTGCAGGAGGTCCCCAGCAGTGCTGTACCAGGGCCTTGGGGGCTGGAACCTTGGGGATTTGGGGGGCCTGGAAAGGGTGAAATACGGTGTAGTTCCCAGAAGAGCAAGTTGGTCCATTAGCAGGTGGTAAGGAGGGGTAACTGGCACTTCAAAATTCGTGCTGATCCCAGCAGAGGCCCAAGGCACCAGTGAGCAGCCTCTGGGGGCCTCGGAGTGGGGAGGAGGGGATTGGAGGGAAGTGAAGAAAGGGGAGGGAAAGAGAGGGTGGGGAAAAGAGGAGGAGGGAGGTGAGTCTGGCGGGAGGGGCGGAGGAAGGAGCAGAGAGGGGGAGGGGGGGGAGGAGAGGGAGGAGCAGAGGAGGGGCCTGTGCGCCCTCCCTCTCCCTCGCTCGCTCGCTCGCTCTCTCCCTCCCTCCCGCGTCGGCCCGCTCCCTCGCGATCCGCAGCATCCCTGCGCCGCCCCTCCACACCACCCCTCGGCACCCGGCCTCCGCCTCCGCGTCTGCTGCGGCTGCCACCGCCGCCATTCCTGCACCCGCGGTCGCCGGCCGGGCACCGCCAAGACGTTTTGCACCAGGTAAGGGCGGGCGGTCACAGGGGGCACGCGGGCCAGGCAGGTGCGCCGGGCGGCAAGACCTTCCTCGGACTCCCAAGACTCCTCCCCTCCCCGGCTCCCTCCGGTTCGGAGCGGGCAGGTGGCTCCGCTAGGCTCCGGAAAGCAGGATTGTGGGGCTGGCGGCAGACCCAGGCCGGGAGCGGGGGCTGGTGCGTTCAGTCTGGGCCCTCTGCGCTCCTGGCTCCCATCCTCTCCCTGCTCCAGCCAGTGCGGCCCCACTCCGGCCACTGTGGCCTGGCTGGGCCCCACGTCTTCTATTTCTGTCTCGGAGGCCGCTGCTTTACCCGAGGGCGCTCACTCAGACAGGTGGGGCAGGTCGGCCCGGTGGCGAGTGCTTCAGGCCTTGTCTCCCTTTAGGGTTTTGGCTGGGTGATTCTAGAACTGCCAAGGAGAATCGCCAGCCTTGGCTGCACCTGTTGCAGCAGCCTGGTAAGCTGGCGAGGGGGACGGGGCCCGGGGGCGCATGCTGAATCCCCTGTAGGTTTGCCTGTGCAAACAAGGAAAGGAGAACTGGGTCTTGGTCGCCTTATTCATTTATTTGATTTAATATTGGGTGGTGGGGGTGCATGGGAGTCCATAGGTGGGCAGTTCACTGAAAATGAGGCTTGTAGTTGGGGGCTGGGCCTTGCTTTCCGGAGCGTGTGCCACATGAAGTGGCTCTGCTTTTGTTTTGTAAACCTCCCTCTACATGGAGCACATCCCAGGCCTTGGTGGCCAGGCTGGACCTGGGGCCTTTGGCCAAGCAGCTGACCCTCCTGTTCTGAGTGTAACAAATCCGCTAGGTGCCACCAAGTTAAAGGTCCCAGGGGGTGAAGTGACATTGCTGACCTGTCCCCTCATACCTGCCCCAGGCCTAGGGCCTGCCTGCTGTCTGTCTGGGTGCTGTTATTTGGGAGTGATTACTGTGTCCCAGAAATAGGCCAGCTGAGGCAGTAGCAGCGGGGCCAGGATTCTGGAAGAGATAATGCCCCAATTGTCACTTGAACGGTTGGTGTCTGTGCACATCGTCTGCAAGAGTGAAGAAGAATAAAGCAGGCCTGCTCTGAATAGCCCAGGCACTGTGTGCTATCAGGGAGAAAAACTTCAGGAATGAGGGGACACACCAGGCATTTCTGTGGACAAGGACTGTCCCCCTAGGGGGCAAACCTTCAGCCTGATGATATGTGTCTGTAGTATACCCAGCAGGTAAATCAAATTGAGAAATAAAAACAAGTGGCTAGGACAGAGGCAACTCTTCTGGGTCCCTCCTTTTCAGGGTCCCTCCCTTGCAGGGTGTTGCAGGAGTTTGAGCTGACATGGGATGGGACTGACTTCCGTGATGGGCTTTACCGTGAGTCTCTCTGCACCCTCTGAAATGGTACCATTGAGTTGCTCTGCTCACCCTCCTGACCAGCACACATATCTGTTGGGAAATGGAGCCTTGCAGAGACTTCTCCTCTGGTGACTAGGGTGCTCTGGTGGCCTTGCCTAGAGTCCCAGGCTGAAATGTGGGGTGTGGGGCCTCACAGTGTGTCTGGGGAGAGAGATGAACCCCACCATGTGAGTAGTCTTAGACCGATTGCATCTCAAATGCCTTCTCCACACCTGGGAGAGATGTCTAGGCCAGTGTTTGGGAGTGCACACTAATGGCTGGCTCTGAGTGTGGGGAGGACTGTTCATCCATGCCAGCACACAGCAAAATCAATAATGCATTGCAAAGATCAATGGTTGCCTCTGTGCCTCTGGAGGGAATCCATCTCTCCTACACCCAGTGTGGACAGGCCCAAGGCTCCCACTCCTTCCTCTGCCCCATGTCTGGTGGTAGGGGAGGGATGGGTGGGACTGGGAGGGTGGTTGCAGAGCCTCCTCCTGACCCATGTCTTGATGTCTTGTGTGGTGAGCCTGGGGCCAGAGCTCATGAGACCTATGTCTTTTGGGTGTCCCTAGTGTCGGTGGGCTTAGGCGCCAGCAGCTGTGCACATGAATTGACTTCCTGATTATTTCAGAGTTTATAGCGACTTTCCCCTTCATGCTAAGTATTTACTTGGTTAAAAAGAACACCTATGAAGTTGAGATGGCAGGTAGTGGTCCCCATTCCCCACCCCTAGTCTCTTCTAGGAGCAACAACAGTGACCCGTTAACTGTCTAGGAGTACAAGGTGGCAAGGGTGTGGTGAGGCTGGCTGTGTAAAATGTACAAATGAATTTGTCATCTGCTGACTGTTGAGGGTTTTCCCTGAGAGAAAGGCTTTGTTCTTTCAAATTCTCTGCTGGGGACAACTGTTTCTCCCTTGACCTTCCACCATTCCAGAAGAGAGAATAGAAGGTAAGAAGGAAAGTGGACAAAACAGTGACAGAGGCATGGCAGGAGGCCCTCTCTTCCTCTCTTTCTGTTTGCCCTGGCTGTCTTAGGGCGAGTCTCTGGGTGTCGCCAAGAGCAGGCAGGTCGGGCTGGCTCCTTTGACTGGAGATGGCACAACTCACAGTCATGTCCAGTCTGCCTGCTGTCGGACCTAGCCTAGAGCTAGGGTGGTGATTTCAGCATGCCAGTAAAGGTCTGCCTTGGGACCAGGAAACTGGCTAATCCCAGTTCCTCACAGTGGGTCACTTTCCCACTTGCCTAACCTTCCTACGTGCAGGCATGGCTGGCTCCCTGCTGCTGCCCCGGGCACTCCAGCAGCCCCTGGGCCATGCCCCCACCTACACACTTGTGTGAGCCTCTGACTATTGGGACAGGCTCTGTTATTTGGCTTAAAAATCTCAGATGCCCATGAAAGCAGAGGCTGCACCCCCTCCTCGATCACATCTTAGCAGCACCTCAGAATTGCAGGGTTTGAATGAAATGCAGTCAGACTAGCATTTCCAAGAATCACTCTTTTAAAAAAATCACGGTGTTTATGAGACAGTTGGACATTTGTTGGGCAAATGTTGATTTTTAAAGAATGATCATATTCCTTAACAGCACTGTGGCTATGTTAAAAATTGACAAGATCATTACCTTTTAGCAAAGGCAGTGGAGTATTTGCAGAGGACACGATACTGTGGGATCTGTCCATGTGCAGACAGTTGTTGGGTCTGGGTGAGGGCGTCTGAGAGTTCATTATGCTCTTCTGTCCACTTCTGTGTATTTCCAAAATTCTCCATAATAAAAAGTTAATAATAAGTCTAAGAACCCCATTTCCCCCCAAAAACATTCCATAGGATTCTTCACTTCATGAAAGAGTTCAAAGGTTTACTATAAAAGAAGCACCCATATATGAAGTGAAAATGTCACACGTGTACCCACGCAGAGAAACCCATCTGAAAGGTCACATACTTTATGGACTATGTCATTATGGAGTGCCCTGTAAATGAGTAGGATGGCCACTGCTCCAGGCTCTGGGGACACAGCTCTGAGTAAAAGCATCCACTGTCAGGGATGGGTGGGAGGAAGGTGCATATGAGCGTGTGCATGTGTGTTGGAGGAGGGAGTATGTGTGTTGGGGGAGAGGCGGGGGGCAAGGGGGAAGCATATCCTTATTTCTCTTATATATATTTGGTTTGTTTCTTTTACGATGGAATTACTTTCATAATTTTAAAATTAATTTTTAAGAAGAGGCCTTCATTAAGTAACATAATATCCTATTTTAAATATTCTGATTTTCTGTATCTAAATACAAGTTTATTTTAAATGGCATTTGATTTGTAGAAATTCCTCACACAACTTAATAAGAGATGATGTGGCTTAGCCCTGACTGGTGTGGCTCAGTTGGTTGAGCATTGTCCCACAAAGTGAAAGGTCACAAATTCCATTCCTGGTAGGGGTGCATGCCTGGGTTGCAGGTTTGGTCCCTGGTTTGGGTATGTATGACATGCAACCGATCAATATTTCTCTTGCATTGATGTTTCTTTCCCTCTCTTTCTTCCTGCCTTCCCCTCTTACTCTCTAAAAAAAGTGTGAGAGATGATTTGGGTTAAATGAGACACTCAGTGAATCAGGAGTCACAGACCCTCTGAATAATACTTTGTAAACCATGAAAACACAGACATCGATAGATACCCTGCCCTTGACAGAATGTAGACAAGACCCAAACCCTGAAATTTCAACAGCATTGTATGACCCAGCAATGGGAGAGTGAGCAGAAACTGTGCTATCCTGGCTCATGGGCTGTGGGGCAGGAGGCCCTCACCTCAGACCCACCACAGCCCTGGTTCTGGTGGAGAAGCACATTCCACTTCAGAAGTGAAAGCAAAGGTGGGTCAGAGCCTTCACAGGTGTCTCCATAGCCAGTTGGAAAGCCTGCCACCATGGGCTGTTGCCCTCATTTTCCAAGGTTTTGTCTGTCTTCTCCTTAATTTACAACAACAGAAAAGGTGTAGAAATGGTAAAAGTCCACAAAGTGAAAACTACAAGTTGCCCGGAATTCTAGTTTTTGGGCTTTTTATTTTCCTGCCCTGTTGCAAGAAATTTGAGTTGCTTTTAACACCAGAATATAATTTGCTCTGATCTCCAGATTCTAGCATTTGGGTGTTTTAGGCCGGGTATGTATTTTGATTTTGTTTGGAGGGACAGTGTTCAGGGGCCCGCCCTAAATAAGAGCCTGAAGCTGTATTCCTTTGTTCTCACCTTGTGTTTGGGAATTTTCATTGTTGTTTTTTGTTGACCAGTGTTTTTTTTGTGTGTGTGGCTGAGGGAGGGCACAGCTGGGCTAAATCCTGAATCTGGGGTCATGTCTGTGTGGCCTTGAGCCACCTGCCATGAGGATGGGTGCAGCATACACCCACTTTTCCCATTCACCTCTGGTGCAGTTCATGCTTCCCAGTTCTTTGAGGGGTTTTGAAGTCCTATCCAAGCAGAACTGTGCCATCCAGGCATTCAGGGAACTCAGCAGGTCTGTGACCTTGGTAGGTGGTATCCCATTGCTCATTTTTCTTGAGTTGAAGGAGTTGGACCTTTAAGCCTCTCTCCACTCGCAAATTTGTTCATTTCATGAAGTCTCACTGCTTCCCCTGTAAATATTTTTTGAACACCAGTTACAGCAAGAAACCAAGAAACAGAAGGCCTACCTGCTGGGAGCTTCTGGTCAAGTTGAGGAAGATGGATGACTACAGAGAGGAATGTGTCAAGATTATGTCACCTATGGGGCCTTAGTGGTCTGGAGAAAGAAAGTGTGTGGGGTCCAGGCACTCAAGGGAGCCAACAGTTGGGGATGTTTGAGATTTGAAATCAGGCAGCCAGTGGGCCTCCCTGAGCCAGTGATGTGGAAGAGGTGCAGAAGTGACCGGGGACAAGGGGATATCTGAGCACACTGGAGCAAGGCCAGAGGGTGGAGTGACCACTGGGAGAGGCAGGAGCCCAGATCTCACCAGATTCTGGGTGTGTCATGAAAATGGAGCTAATAGGATGGTTGGAACAATAGAAGAGTCCAGATGACCTGGGATTCTTCGCTCAGACAGCCAGGGGGATGGGTCAGCATCACCTTGAGATGGAGAATTCAAGAGGATGAGCAGCTCTCCAGGCAGTGGCTTGTAAGCTCCATCTCCATCCACACAAAGGTGGTAAGGGGCTTGCCTCACAAAAAAAACTGGAGTTGGGGAAAGAGTCCTGAGCTGGGTGATGCCCTCACAGATGTGATGTTTTTAAAGCTGTGAGTCAGACTCCAGGGAGGTGGATAGATGGAGGAAAAGAGAGGTCTGAGGCTGATGGACCAGGAAGGCCTGGCCAGGGAGACAGGAGAAAGCCATAGGGGTATGGGGTTGGGAAAGCATGGCAGGAGATGCTTGGGGAGGAAGGACTGCCCAGCCAGTGGTCCAGTGCAGCAAGGACTGACAGTTGGCCTTACAGCATGGAAGTCACTGGTGACCTGAGGAGTGGTCCTGGGATGGGTGGGTGCCAAGAGTTTAAGAGAGAAGAGGATGATTCGATGGGCAAAGAGTGTTGTGAGAGAAGACCTCAGGCTTAGGTCTCTGTCCTGAAGGGCAGGATGGAAGAGAGGGAAAGAAAGGGTGGAGGGAAGGAGGGGAGGAGGGGAGCTCCTGCCAGGATCCTCCAGTCCTAGGAGCTGGGTTGGGCAGATGGGAGGGGTTTCTGAGTCAGGCCAGCTGTCCCCTGTAAGCTGTCCTTGGCCTGTAGTATTCAGGGTACCTCTGCTTGGCCCTTGGGTCTGGAGGCAGGGGAAGGGGCCCAGGTGGCAGAGAATGGTTATGGCAGCTCAGGAGGGCTGAGCCCTGAGCACAGCAGGGGGCCCTCAGGGCCCAGGAGGCCTCAAGAACTGAGTTGCTCAGTCCCTGAGCAGGGGCAGCTGCCCTCCCAGAAAGCACAGCTGTGTGGGGCAGGAGAAAGAGACCAGGTCCATGGGGTCATGGGGTTGGGAAACGGGCTGAAAGTGAGGCCTTGACCTTGTGCTTGTCCAGTTGTCAGGTGGGCTGTGAACATTCCCTCCTGTCATTTCCTACAGTGAGGCTGCAGCCCCTAGCAAGGGCCAGGGTTTTACATATAACATCAACTTAACTCCACATGCACTGAACACTAGGAACAGGAGAGAGCACTTCCTAAGGCGTGGTCCCCATGCTGACGGCATTAAATCCCCTGAACTGGTTGAATGTGCAGGTCCTCAGCTCCACCCCAGACTCCCTGAATCAGAAGCTTTGTGTTTTCACAGGCCATGGAGGGGATTCAGACACATCAGGGAGTGTAAGAGGCATTGGGCTAATAAGCACATGCTGCCCTCCTGAGTGCAGTCTTGGGACAGACAGGAAGGCAGAGGCTGGGCATGGTCCTCACTCTAGGTGCACATTAGACTCTGGTGCTTGTCTATAGAAACAGTGTTTTGTTAACCAAATTTATTGAGGTAGAATTTACATACTATAAAAGGTACTTGTTTTAAGTACACTGTTCAGTGAGTTTTGACAAATGTATATCATTATGAACCTGCCACTGTAATTATGATAGAGGCCAACTCTGATCACCTCTGGCCTGCAGGTAAGTGTGCTATGCCCATTCACCCATTCAGTATTGTCAGAGGCCGCTTTGGTGCTGCTGCACCAGAGTTGAGCATTGGAGGCAGAGGTTGTTTGTCCTGTGAGCCCTCCCAAAATTCCCTGTTGCTCCTTTGCACTCGACTCCTTCCTCCTGCCCAGGCAATCACTGATCTGTTGAGATTAGATTATTATAGATGAGATTTGTCTTTTCAAGAGTTTTGCAATGGAAGCATATGTTATATAGCCTTTGTGTATCTAGCTTCTTTCCCTCCGCACAATATTTCTGAGATTCTTATGTGTTGCTGAGTAATTCTTGTGTCTTCATTGCTGAGTCCTGTTTCGTTTGTGGGTAGGCCATGTTTTATTGATTCATTAACCTGTTGGTGGATGTTTAGATTCCTTCCTATTCAGGGTTGTTGTGAATGTGAGTACTGTGAGCTACAACTGAACACAAAAGGACAAATAGCCAGTTAAAACATGAGGAAACATATCTCCAAAGAAGATACAGAAGTGATGGATAAGCACTTGAAAAGATGCTCAACATCATTAGTCACTAGGGACTTGCAACTCAAAACCACAGTGAGAGACCACTTCCCACTTACCAGCATGACTTTTGTAAAAAAAAAAAAAAAAAGGAAAATCAGTGTTGGTGAACACATAGAGAAGTTGGAACCCTCCTACACTGCTGATGTGAATATAAAATGTGCAGTGACTTTGGAAAACAGTGTAAAGTTTCCTCAAAAAGTTAAACATGGAATTATCTGCCCCAACAATTCTACTCATAGGCATGTATGCAAAAGAATTGAAAAATCCAAACAAACACTGTACACAACTATTCATTAGCAGCACTATTAACGACAATCAAAAGATGGAAACAACCCATATGTCCATCACTGAATGGGTAACCAAATGTGGTCCATCCAGAAAAGGGGATATTCTTTGACTGTAAAGGAATGGAGCACTGACACATGCTCCTCTATGGATGAACATTGAAAACATGGTTGGTGAAAATAGACATAAAAGGACACATATTTATGATTTAATTTACATGAAATGTCAAGACTAGGCAAATTCATTAGAGACAGAAAGCAGATTAAGTGGTTGCCAGGGTTTGAAGGAGGGGAGAATGAGGAGACTGCTTAACATGTGATGGTTGCATAACATTATGAATGTACTCAAATGTCACTGATTGTACACTTTTAAATAGTTGAAATGGTAAATCTTATGTATTTCTCATCGCAATAAAAATGATTTGTGCATTCATGTGCAAATCTTAGTGTGGACATGCGTTTGCTCTTGGGTACCTTGATGAGCAGGTTGTGTGGGAAGTATATATTTAACTCATCAGAAACTGCATACTGTTTTCCAAAGTAGATGTATCATTTTCCACCCCTGCTAACTCCTGTGTGAGTGCAGTTGTTCACATCCTTGCCAACATTTACTGTCGTCAGTCTCTAATTTTAGCTATTCTAGTGGGTATGTTACAGTGTTGTATCATTGAGGTGAATATCTTTGCCAGTGTTTATTAGCTATTTGTATTGTATGTATCCTTTTAAGTATCTGATCAAATATTCTGCTGTCTTCCAAATTGGGCTGTCTTATATTTGAGTTGTAAGGGTTGTTTACATGCTCTGAAGTCAACTCTTTTGTCAGAATTCTTATGACAAATATTTTCTCTTAGTCTCTGGCATGCCTTTTAATTTTACTAATGATGTCTTTTAAGGGCAGACAAATTTTTAACTGGAAAGAGCTAAGGATTAAGATTCATGTTTTGCATAAGGTTATCCAGTTGTTCCAGCACCATTTATTAAAGAAACAATCCTTTCTCACTGATGTCTTTTGCCAAGTAATTGAGTATGTCTGTATGGCTTTGTTTCTGAACTTGATTCTGGTCCACTGTGGTTTATTCCCCACTGGTCCCCACACCATGCTATCTTTACAACTGTTGCTTTATAGTAACTCGAAGTTAGGTTATGTGAGCCTTCCAGTTTTGCTTGTTTTCAGTTATTCTGTCTATTCTAGGTCCTTTGCATTTCCATATAAATTTAAAGTCAGCTTCTCATGTTTCAGAGGAAAGCCTGTTTGGGTTTTGACAGATGTTGCATTAATTCTTTAGATCAATTTGGAGAAAATTAACTTCTTAAGAGTATTGAGCCAATAAGCATGGACTATCTCTCTGTTCTTTCTTCATTTCCCTTAGTAATTTGTAGTGGACAGTGTACTGGTCTGCTTTAGGTATCAGGTTAATGTTGGCCCCACACAGTGATGTAGGAAGTGTTCCCTCTTCATTTATATTTTAGAAAAGAGTTTGTGGAGATCTGGTATTGTTTCTCCTTAAATGTTTGATATAATTTACTAGTGAAGTCATGTGGTATTTTCTTTATGGGGAAGCTTTTAGTTATGACTTCACTTTATAAGTCTATTAAGATTTTCTATTTCTTCTTGAGTCAGCCCTCATGAATTGTATGTTTCAAGGAATCTGTCCATTTCATCTAAGTTGTCAAACATGTTGGCATAAAGTTGTTCATATTTATTTTTTAATATATTTTATTGATTATGCTATTGCATTTGCCCCATTTTTCTCCCCTTTATTCCCCTCCATGCCCTCCCCACCAGTCCTCCCCCGACCTTAGCTCGTGACCATGGGTCATACATATAAGTTCTTTGGCTTCTGCATTTCCCATACTATTCTTAACCTCCCCCTGTCTATTTTGTACCTACTATTTATGCTTCTTATTCCCTGTACCTTTTCCCCCATTCTTCCCCCTCCCACTCCCCCACTGATATCCCTCCATGTGATCTCCATTTCTGTGATTCTGTTCCTGTTCTAGTTGCTGGCTTAGTTTGTTTTTGTATTTTTAGGTTCAGTCGTTGATAGTTGTGAATTTGTTGTCACTTTACTGTTCATAGTTTTGATTTTCTTTTCCTTAGATATAAGTCCCTTTAACATTTCATATAATAAGGGCTTAGTGAGGATGAACTCCTTTAACTTGACCTTACCAGGGAAGGACTTGATCTGCCCTTCCATTCTAAATCAAAGCTTTGCTGGATAGAACAATCTTGGATGTAGGTCCTTGCCTTTCCTGACTTGGGATACTTCTTTCCAGCCCCTTCTTGTCTGCAAGGTTTCTTTTGAGAAATCAGCTGACAATCTGATGGGAACTCCATTGTAGGTAACTGTATCCTTTTCTCTTGCTTCTTTTTTAAAAATATATTTTATTGATTATGCTATTACAGTTGTCTCATTTTTCCCCTTCACTCCCCTCCACTCTGCACACCCCCTCTCACCCACATTCCCCACCTTTAGTCCATGTCCATGTGTCATACTTATAAGTTCTTTGGCTTCTACATTTCCCACACTATTCTTACCCTCCCCTTGTCTATTTTTTACCTACCATCTATGTTACTTATTCTTTGTACCTTTTCCCCTCTTTCCTCCTTCCACTCCCCTGTTGCTAACCCTCCATGTTATCTCCATTTCTGTGGTTCTGTTCCTGGTCTAGTTGTTTGCTTAGTGTGTTTTTGTTTTTGTTTTTGTTTTAGGTGTGGTTGTTAATAATTTTGAGTTTGCTGTCGTTTTACTGTTGGTATTTTTGATCTTCTTTTTCTTAGATAAGTTCCTTTAACATTTCATATCATAAGGGCTTGGTGATGATGAACTCCTTTAACTTGACCTTATCTGAGAAGCACTTTATCTGCCCTTCCATTCTAAATCAAAGCTTTGCTGGATAGAGCAATCTTGGATTGAGATCCTTGCCTTTCCTGACGTGGAATACTTCTTTCTAGCCCCTTCTTGCCTGCAAGGTTTCTTCTGAGAAATCAGCTGACAGTCCTATAGGAATACTTTGTAGGTAACTGTCTCCTTTTCTCTTGCTGCTTTTAAGATTCCCTCCTTATCTCTCATCTTGGCTAATATAATTATGATGTGCCTTGGTATGTTCCTCCTTGGGTCCAACTTCTTTGGGGCTCTCTGAGCTTCCTGGACTTCCTGGAAGTCTATTTCCTTTGCCACATTGGGGAAATTCTCCTTCATTATTTGTTCAAGTAACTTTTCAACTTCTTGCTCTTCTTTTCTCCTCTGCCCACCACTATGATTCAGATGTTAGAATGTTTAAAGTTGTCCCAGAGGTCCCTAAGGCTCTCCTAACATTTCTGAATTCTTGTTTCTTCATTCTGTTCTGGTTGAATGCTTATTTCTTCCTTCTGGTCCAAACCATTGATTTGAGTCCCGGGTTCCTTCCCATCACTGTTGGTTCCCTGTGCATTTTCCTTTATTTCATTTTTCATAGCCTTCACTCTTTCCTCTATTTTGTGACCATACTCAACCATTTTTGTTAGCATCCTGATTACCAGTGTCTTGAACCCTGGTAAGGTCCCATCTGATAGGTTGGCTATCTCTTCATTGCTAGTTGTATATTTTCTGGAGCTTTGATCTGTTCTTTCATTTCAGCCATTTTTTGTGTGTCGGCACACCTTTTACGTAGTAAGGGGCACAGCCTTAGGTATTCACCAGGGAGAGTCAACCCATGTAGCTATGTTGTGGCGCTGTATGTGGGGGAGGGGTCCAAAAGGGAACAATACCACTTGCTAGGCTCTCTGCCAGCTTTCAGTAACTTCCTCCACTACCCACAAGCAAATTGGCCTGTTCTGGTGCTGATCCCAGGGTGGGTGGGTTTGTGTACATTTTAGGGCCTTGTGGATCTCTCCAATGAACACTCCTGTGAGGCTGGAAGATTCTCCCACCACCACAATGCACACAGGATTTTTCAGTCAGAGGTTTTAAGGCTTTATTTCCCTGTGCTGGAACACTGGATCGAGTGGTCTGTCTCACTCCCCAGTTGTTCTTCCTGGTTTATCTGCACACAAATGTGGAACCACCTGCCCTGCCAGCTGCCACCTCACCTAGTCCTCAAGCCACCACCTTGCCTGCCCAGTCCTCCAGCCTCCACCTTGCTGTGAGTCCTCTCTTCCCAGCTGCCTGTCTCCACCCCTCCCACCAGTCTGGATGAATATTTCTTCTTTAACCCCGTGGTTGCTGGACTCCATACAGTTCTATTTTTTGTCAGTTCTGATTGCTTTTTGTTTTTAAAATCATTGTTGTCCTTCTTTTGGTTGTGAGAGGAGGTACAGTGTGTTTACCTACGTCTCTATCTTGGCCAAAAGTCCATATATATGGGTTTTGTTTTCTTACCCATTCAGCTACTTGATGTCTTTTGGTTGGAGCTTTTAAACCACTTACATTTAAGGTTATTATGGATAGATATATATGTAATGCCATTTTATTGTTTATTGTTAGACTGTTTTCCTCTTTTTTATTCTTTCTTTTTCTTCTTCTTTTTCAAGTGTTGCAGGACTGGTTTGGTGTTAACAAAGTCCTTTAGCTTTTTCTTATCTGGGAAGCTCCTTATTTCTCCTTCGATTTTAAATGATAGCCTTGCTGAGTAAAGTAGCCTTGGTTGTGGGTCCTTGCTTTTCAACCCTTAATATTTCATGCCAGTCCCTTCTGGTCTGAAATGTTCTATTGAATAATCACATGACTTTCTAATTGGTACTTCCTTGTAGGTAACTACCTGCTTTTCTCTTGCAGCTTTTAGGATTCTCTCCTTGTCTTTAAGCCTTGTCATTTTATTTATGATATGTCTTGGTGTTGGCCTTTTGGGGTCCATCTTGTTTCGGACTCTGAGCTTCCTGGACTTGTATGTCTTTTTCCTTCACCAGATGAAGGAAGTTTTCCATCACTATTTCTTCAAATAGGTTATCGATCCCTTGCTCACTCTCTTCTCCTTCTGGTAATTCCATGATGTGGATGTTGTTATGCTTCATGTTGTCCAAAATGTTTCTTAAACTCTCCTCATATTTTAAAATTCTTTTTTCTTTTAGCTGCTCTGCCTGGGTATTTTTTTTCTACCTTGTCTTCCAAATCGCTAATGTGATCCTCTGCTTCATCTAACCTACTTTTTATTCCTTCCAGTGTACTATTTATTTCAGATTCTGCATTCTTTATTTCTAACTGGTCTTTTTCATGGTTTCTATGTCTTTTTTCATGCCTTTGAGTATCCTTATAATCATTACTCTAAACTCTCTATCTAACAAGTTGCTTGCCTCCATTTCATCTAGTTGTTCTTCTGGAAAATTCTTTTGTTCTTTCAATTTAGGCCTGTTTCTTTGTCTTCCCATTTTGGCTGCTTCTTTGTATTTTCCACCTTTGTTGTTAAACTAATCAGCCACTAAACCAATTCGTTTGTTAATATAATCAAGCCGTAATCAGCAGCCTGGCTGAAGCACCACAGGGTGGGACAGAGTAATTTCTGTGGGCAGGGCTACTGCTTCCCCACAGGATGATGCCACTTGGAGGGGAGTGGCTGCCTGAGAGAGATGGCTTCTGCATTATGGGGAATGATTCAGCACAGGGGTCCTGGCAGCTGCTCCCACAGTTCTCTCCCTGGAGCCACCTGCCACAGACTCTCCTCAAGTAGTCCACTCTGCCCTCCCTTTGCCAGCACACAGGTTAAGTGGCTGCAAATGAAACATGTGCATTGGCCCTTTATAAGGCTCTCTGAGTCTGCAGCTGTCTCTCCCTGCCAGACAGAAACCCTGCTGATTTTCACAGCTGGGTGTTATCTGGGTTCCTTTCTGGCTCTGGTGCTGTAGTCTAGGGAGCCCAGCTTGGGTTTTAGACCCCACACTTCTTAGGGGGAACCCCTCCAGCCACTGAATTATCCCTCAGAATGTCTAGCTGCTGCTTGTGGGAGCGCAGCCAGGATTCTCACATCTCCTCTGCACTTCATATCATTCACATGGTGGTGAAGTGGGTTATTCTGTCTGTCTGTGGTCATAAGGCCTCTCTCCAGCTAGTGTTCAGTTGGTATTCAGGATGATTTTTCTACAATTTAGTTGTAATTCCAGATTGGTTCTGGGAGTAGGTTAGTGTAGCTTCCACTTACTACCCAGCCATTTTGGATTTCTGTTGTTGTTGTTGTTTTTAAGGATCCCAGGCTCAAGAATGAAAGAGGGGCCCTGACCAGTGTGGCCCAGTTGGTTGCGTGGGCATCATTCCACAAAGTGAAAAGTCACCGGTTTGATTCTCCATTAGGGCACATGCCTAGATTATGGGTTCAATCCCTTGTCAGGTGTGTATGAGAGGCAACCGACCAATCGATATTTCACTCTCACATCAAATGTTCCTCTCCTTCTCTTTACCTTGCTGTAAAAAGAAATAAAATCCTTAAAAAAAAAGAGGGACTATCATGTAGACTCTACAGACATTAAAAGAATAATAAAGAAATATTATAGGTAGGTGGATACACTTTGCCTCCTAACAAAACCAAAAGGACAACAACAAATTTAAAAACTGAAAGAAACTAGAACTGTCAGAAAATTGAACTGTATGGAAGTCTGACAACAAGGAGTTAAAGAAGAAACATTCATCCAGACCAGTAGGAGGGGCGGAGACAGGCAGCTGGGGTAGAGAGGACTTTTGGCAAGGTGGAGGCTGGAGATCCAGGGCCACTAAGATAGTGGCTAGCAGAGCAGGTGGTCCCACATTTGTATTCGAATAAAATGGGAGGAACAATTGGGGAGTGAGACAGACCGCACAACCCAGGAGTCCAGCTCGGAAAAATAAAGCCCCTAAACCTCTAACTGAAAAAACCTGTATCAGTTGAGGCAGCAGGAGAAACTCCCAGCCCCACAGGAGAGTTCCTTGCAGAGACCCACAGGGCCCTGGAAGGGAAGAGGGTTGCCGCGCCCTAGCAAATACCTAAGGCTCTGCCCCTTACTACGTAAAAGGTGTGCCGACACACAAAAAATGGCTGAAATGAAAGAACAGATCAAAGCTCCAGAAAATATACAACTAGCAATGAAGAGATAGCCAACCTATCAGATGGGACCTTACCAGGGTTCAAGACACTGGTAATCAAGATGCTGACAAAAATGGTTGAGTATGGTCACAAAATAGAGGAAAGAGTGAAAGCTATGAAAAATGAAATAAAGGAAAATGCACAGGGAACCAACAGTGATGGGAAGGAACCCGGGACTCAAATCAATGGTTTGGACCAGAAGGAAGAAATAAGCATTCAACCAGAACAGAATGAAGAGACAAGAATTCAGAAATGTTAGGAGAGCCTTAGGGACCTCTGGGACAACTTTAAACATTCTAACATCTGAATCATAGTGGTGTGCAGAGGAGAAAAGAAGAGCAAGAAGTTGAAAAGTTACTTGAACAAATAATGAAGGAGAATTTCCCCAATGTGGCAAAGGAAATAGACTTCCAGGAAGTCCAGGAAGCTCAGAGAGCCCCAAAGAAGTTGACCCAAGGAGGAACATACCAAGGCACATCATAATTATATTAGCCAAGATGAGAGATAAGGAGGGAATCTTAAAAGCAGCAAGAGAAAAGGAGACAGTTACCTACAAAGTATTCCTATAGGACTGTCAGCTGATTTCTCAGAAGAAACCTTGCAGGCAAGAAGGGGCTAGAAAGAAGTATTCCACATCAGGAAAGGCAAGGATCTCAATCCAAGATTGCTCTATCCAGCAAAGCTTTGATTTAGAATGGAAGGGCAGATAAAGTGCTTCTCAGATAAGGTCAAGTTAAAGGAGTTCATCCTCACTAAGCCCTTATTATATGAAATGTTAAAGGGACTTATATCTAAGGAAAAGAAAATCAAAACTATGAACAGTAAAGTGACAACAAATTCACAACTATCAATGACTGAACCTAAGAAACAAAAACACACTAAGCAAACAACTAGAACAGGAACAGAACCACAGAAATGGAGATCACATGGAGGGATATCAGTGGGGAAGTGGGAGGGGGAAGAATGGGGGAAAAGGTACAGGGAATAAGAAGCATAAATAGTAGGTACAAAATAGACAGGGGGAGGTTAAGAATAGTATGGGAAATGTAGAAGCCAAAGAACTTATATGTGTGACCCAGGGACACCCATGGACATGAGCTAAGATGGGGAATGCAGGTTGGACGGGGGTAGAAGGCAGAGGGTAATAAAGGACAGAAGTATGGGACAACTGTAATAGCATAATCAATAAAATATATTTTTTAAGAAGAAGCTATGGACATTTGCACAGTGGAATACCACTCAGCCATAAAAAAAAGAAAAAGAAAATGTTACCCTTTGAGACAGTATGAAAATGTTACCCTTTGAGACCTGGAGAACATTATGCTAAGTGAAATAAGCCAATCAAAGAAAGACAAATACCATATGATTTCACTCGTGTGGAATATAATGAATAAATTGAACTAACAAGGAAAATGGGGACAGACTCATAGATGGAGAGCAGATGATAGCTGATTGGGGAGAGGTTAGTGCATGGAGGAATTGAGCAAAAGGAAATAGGACTGATGGACGTGGACAACAGTGTGGTAATTGCTGGGGAGAGGGGAGTATAAAGGGAATAAAAGGTAATGGAAAACAATACAGTAAACATTAGATAAAATACAGACAAAACAAAACCCCATTGTCTCCCCACACCTGCCCAGGTACATCAGAACCTTCTGGGATGTGCATCTGTAGTTTTGACAAGCAGCTCAGGGAATTCTGATGGGCAGCCAGAGTTGAGAACCTTCAAGGTGGAGGCATAAGGGAAAATACGTAGTTCCTGGTGGTGCAGGCTGGCCTCCTCAAGAGAGAGAAGGCAGATCTGAGGGAGTAGAGAAGCATGTGGGGCCACAGTCTGAGCACAGGTTTTGTCTGGAGAATGCCAGTTCGTGGTGACCCTGGCAGGGGTGGGGGCCCTGATGGGAGTGTTGCACTTGGACAATCTGTGGGTATGCTTGTGGATGTGGCAGGTGCTGAATTAGTGCTTGACATGGGAGTGAGCGAAACAGAAGGACTGCAGCGGGGCTGGGTGACCAAGCCTAGAATGCCACAGCACACAACCTAGGCCTACTTCTCTGAAGGGCTATTTGTTTGCAAGTCACATTTGCCGAGTTACAATTTGTACACAGCAAAATTCACCTTTTTTAAATGTCCTACTTTGTGAGTTTTGTTATACAATTATGTAACCACCACCAAATCAGCATATGGAAAATTTCCACACCTCCACAAATTCCTGTGTGCCCTTCTGGAGTCAGATCCTTTCCCCCCACTGCCCCAGCAACCACAGATCTGATTTCCATACTTATAGACATTTCCAGAATATCACAAAATGTAATAATACAGTTTGTAGCCTTTGAGTCCATTGTCTTCACTCAGCCTCATTGTCCAAGTGTTTGAGCAGTAACCAATGTGATCAGACCCTGTGTAGGAGTGGCGCTGTTTAGGGTTGCCTCTGATCACTGAGGTGGATGACTGGGATGGAGACAGGCTGTTGTGGGAAAGAATAATAGTGATAGTCATGGTGGCCTCGTAAGTGACATGCCAGATGCCTTCTCTGCCTGTCTTGTGGAATCCTGATCACAGTCCCGTTAGATTGGGACAGTCCCTTCCTCAGTTTTACCAATGTGGAGGTTGAGAGTAAAGAGAATAAGAAACTTGTTCAGGGGCCACTCAGCCAAGATGGGTGAACACTGTGTGAGCCCAGAGCTGTGACCCAAGGGTGCAGAGAGGTGCACATTCCAGCACACAGTATCTAAGGGGCACACCAAGGGGTGGCCACAGATCAAGCGTTTTAAAGATTCTAAACATGCATGTACCATTGGCCATTTGGGATTCATCTTCTGGAATTTTATCCCTAACAATCATGGATATAAAGAAGCCCTTTATTGGAAACGGTGTCTCCTGGTATTTACAAATAGAAAACCAGATTCAAGCTAAAAACACTAACATAGTGTCAGAGATGAGGAGGTGCAGGCAGGTAGCCAATCTCTAAAACTAGTAGTGTAAAATAAGACAAATGCACAGGAAATCTTAACACACCAAATGCTACACCCAGTCCTAAAGCAGTGTGAACAGCAGGGACCTATAATTGCCTAGCAGTGCCTAGAGAGACTGCAACCAGAGTGGTGGTCCCTCGAGCAGTTGATGACATGCTGATGATGTCTTCTCTTGATGCTTGTCTGCCAGTCTCTGGTGTTCTGCAGGAATACTTGTTACGGGAATCAGAGGAAAAATAAATGGAAAAACCAGCTCTCAATCACACACACGCACACCAACCCGATGTCCTGAGAGCCTGATACTTTTCTTGTTATACTTGTTTAAAAAACCAGGTGGGTGTTTTACACTTTTTTTTGTACTTTTAAGTGAAAAACATCCCATGGGAAGCAGAACAGCCAAGACAGCCTCTCCCAGACAGGGCAAGGGCCAGCTACTGGAGCCGGGGTGTGCGGTTGCTGTGTGCATGCACCAGGGCTGGCAGTGGGCACAGGCTCTTTTGTGCTCGGCTCCAGGAGAGCCTGTTAGGCAGTGTGCATTAGCCAGGAGGCCCTGGCTTGGCCTGCCACCCTGTGTGTGGTGTGTGCAGCCTCAGCAGGGCCTGTGTGATGGGGCATCCTCTCTGGGACACCTTCTGCAGATGCACTCCAGGAGAGCAGCAGGAAATAGGCAGCTGATGGGCAATGACACACACCCTCTGAATGTTGAGTCCAGGAAGAGCCTGTTGGAGTCGGGTCCATCTGAAAGAGGCCACCTGGCTTCCAGCTGCCCTCTTCCCATGGCCACCCACCACTGGTCCCTCTGCCTAACTCGGTGGTGGCACCTGTCTTTGGTCACTTTCCCATCTTGAAATGCAAGGGAAACTCACCACTAACAGAACTGCCTGATCTGCCCTCCTTCTCCATTTTCATCCTCCCGTTTTCCTCTTCCTCTCCTAAGTGAGATGTTTGGACACTTTATAGTGATGGGCACATGGTCTGGCTTGGCTCACAAGTGTAGCCCAACTGTATGACACCCAGAATAATGTGGCCTGCAGCTCCTGGGCCCTCCTCACTGTTTCCCTGGGGGTACCACTTCCACGCAGTCACCACAGAGGTACGTCCTGGCTGGGTTCCTCTGTATTCCATGGGTTCTATGCATACTTCAGTTCTGTCACTCCTGGGTGTGGGGTAGGGCTGGGCTACTCGCCTGGGCTCTTCCTTGACCCTACTGTCTCATATGCCATTGTGGTCATGTGCCACAGTTTCCCTTGGCTTAGTTTCTGGCTTGGACCATTATGAATACATTGTGAACACTTTCGAACTTTTATTCTCCATTCAGGACACAGGGTCTTTGATTGTTACAGCTGACTTCCCAGGGCAGACAACTCACTTCTGCCTGTAGCTGGGCTCCTGGAGTTCCAGTCTGAGACCTCCCCACTGGCACCCTGTCTCTAACCCGCTCCAAGGCCTGTGCCTCAGCCTGGAGCTGCCCCAGCCTGCTCCTGTTCTACCCCACAGCTAACTCCTCTGGGGTCTTTCTACCTGCGCCTACTCCTTGCCACCCTCTGCATGTCCCCACCTGCAGGGCCCAAGTAAGGCTGAGAGGAAACCTCCCTGGACATTACAGTGTGGGTGGGTCTTCTCACTGCATTGTTCTGTTTCTTGCTACATTGACCCCTGTCATTTAGATATTCCACTGTTTACTCCATGTGATGTGCCCGGCATGTCCTAAGCACTGTGTTTGTGGTAAGGGTCCAGACCCAGCAGTCATGGGCAGAGGGAGAGTGGACCAGATGAAGTGCTTCCAGCTGGACCACGGCGTATAGGTGCTGATGGGAGATGCCTGCTATCAGGGGGGGAATCTTGAAGGTGGCGCTGACCAACAAGGAACTCTGAATTAGAACTTGAGAGTGAGTGGGAAACAGTGGGAAGCTGAATGGGGTGAAGGGCTTTGGCAATTTTACAAACCTGGTTGCAAATTCATCAGCACTGCTGTCACTGGAATGCAGTATCTGCCTCACCTACCCCCAAGGTTGGCGTGGCCTCAGGACTGCTTGGATCTTGGATCCCCGAGATGCCAAGTAAGGGGTTAACAGCTCTGTGGCCATTGTGCTGTGAAGAAACCTGAACCCCTGAAAGGCCATGTAAGGCTTCACAATGGTCTATTGGGACTCCCCGCCTATAGGACCATGAGCCCATGAAGTGAGCAGGCTGCCGAGTCTGGAGTAGAGTGTTACATGGCAGGAATGGCTGGGACAGCCATACCTCCCAGAGAGAGGGAAGGGCCTGGGGGTAGACAGGGGCAGCCCAGGACATAGGCACTGAGTAGGAAGGTGGAGGATGACCCTAACAGAGCTATGAGGATGACTACTTAAGTTTCATACTACATGGTTTTATGGTCTGTGTAGCAGGAAGGCCTTCCTGCCTTCTTGGCAAACCCGTCATGAAGGCCATGTGCCCCCACCTCATTGAATCACAGTGCTCACACAGGTGTCCTGGGGCTGCCATTACAAGACATCACAAACTAGGAGCTTAGAGCAACAGAAATGTATGCTCTCCCACTTCTGGAGGCCAGAGATCCAAAATCAAGGTGTGGGCAGTGTCGTGCTCCCTCTGAAGGCCCTGAGGAGGACCCTCCTGCCTCTGCTGGCATCTGGTGCTCCAGGCACCCTTGGACTAGTGACGGTGGCACTCCAGTCTCTGCTGCCTCACCACATGACCTTTTCTTTGAAGTCTGTGTGTCTCATAGGACACTTGTCATTGGATTTAGGGTCCACTTGGATGATCTGAGATGATCAGTCTCATCCTAACTTAATGATCTTAAATTAATTACATCTGCAAAGACCCTTTTTTCAAAAGGGACCTGGCCATATGCACAGGTCCAGGGTGAATGTACTTTGCAGCCTACTGTAGCACATGAGAAGGCAGTAGAGTAGTCTGGGGTGGGGAGCGAGGCGGCAGCCGGGCCAGGCAGGGCGAGCAAGGCTGGCAGGCGTTCACCTTCACCAGGATGTATTCCAGTGAGGCTTTATCAGCAGGAAAATGGAAACCACAGCTGCTTTCTGCATTCATGGGAAGTTATAGAAAGAACACAGTGGAAACTCGCTGCTTTGTATGATAATTTTGCGTTACTTAGAAAGGAAACAGGAAAGGGCTTTCTATCTTTTTGTGTGAGTTTTTATTTCTGCTGCTGGGCCCTTTCTTTTAATGGTGTTTCTACAAAAATACTCGTTGAATCTTTAGTGTGAACAGGAAATCAGATATGCTGACTAATTTTCCTTTATTTTAATGGCATTTTTATTGTTTAAAAAATAAAGAGAACAAAGAGTAGAAGCATTGTGCCCAAGGTATCTGCTCCTGAGAGCTGTGTTCCTCAGGTCTTCTCCATGCATTTCAGATACACAACACATGTGTGCACATGTACACATGGTAGGACATGTTCACATGGATGGTGCTTTTCCCAAGGGGTGGCCACCAGGGTTTTGCAGCTTGATTTTACCACTCAGCACTCTGGCAGAGACACACATGCTTGTGTGCCCAACATTGCTCTGTGAGGGTTGCGTGTCCTTCATGGGGCATGTGCCCTTCCCGTGTCCCTCAGCCCACAGTAGAAGTTTGGGTGTCTCCCAGACTGCCACATCCTTGACACTTTTCCTTGGTGTACCTCAGTGAATGTTTTTATAGGAGAGAGTTTTAGAATCAAAATGTTGGAGTCAAGGGTATATGCACGTTCAGTTTTGACCCAGGTGGCTGGCCTGTGGACAGGACAGCATTGTGCCCACCCCTCAGAGTCACTGATGAGTTCAGTCCTCATCAGGATAATGGGGAAGAGAGCAGGCTACAGGTCTCCGAACACTTGTTTGCAACTTACTGGTCATTTGTATTTTCCTCCTGAAGCACCTATCCTTGGGCTTCACCTTTCATTATATAAATTGGGTAGTTGTTCTTTTACTAATTTAACTGATGTGAAGAATGTCTTTCATTTTAGAGTGTGCTGTGAAAAGGAAAGCCTACTTGAAAGCATTTTATCTGTAAGTTTTCAAATAGACATGAATGAACTCAGACTGGAGACTTATGGGACCACCACTGGCTTCTTGGGGCTTGTCTAGGTAGGGGGTGGGGGCCAGGGTGTCCTGAGGGACCAGGCCCTTTCTTGACATTTGCTCTTGGAAAGGCATCGATCTGTCAGATCTACTGTGCCAGCAGGACTGCAGTGGCCCCTATGAATGGTGGGGCAAGAGATTGGGGGTATTTGTAGTAGGCTGTGTGTGTGTGCACGTGTGTATATGGGTGCACGCACATCCCTCCAAGGCAGTACACAGCACAGCTAGAGGTCTGCATTATCAAAGGCTTCTGTGGATTTAGGGGTCTCTGCTCATGAGGAGGCTTATAGAACTGTTCTAAAGTTTTAACTGTTTTTTAGCCAAATAATAAAACTCACCCCCAACTCCCCTCCCTTGCCTCTCACTTGTCTAAAATGATAACTCATGGGTGAGAATTCCTTGTGCTGCCACCAGTAGTGCCACATGTTTTCCTGAGAGTCAGCTGTGCGTCCCAACCAGACACTGCAGGGTGTGTCGTCAGTCATTTGCATATGTGGCTTTTTGTTGAAATCCTCCATGGGGTGCTGTGTGCTCATGGACACCTTCTCTCTACAGTGAAGATTTGCTCTGAAGCCCAGGCCAGTGGCCCCTCAGAAGCTGTGCCCCTGATTGTGTTAGTCAGGGTTCCCTAGAGAAACTGAATTGACCGTGTGTATGTATGGAGAGGGATTTATTTTAAGGAATTGGCTCATATGACTAGGGAGGCCGGCAAGTCTGAAATCTGCAGGGCAGGCTGGCAGGGGAGACCCAGGGTACCTGGAGACTTACAGTCTGCTGGTTCAAATGTTAATGTCATGTAAAAATACCTTTACAGAAGCCTCTGGAGTAATGTTTGACCAAATATCTGGGCACATGGCCCAGCCATGATGACAAGTAAAATTAACCAGAGTGCTGATCAGTACACCAAGTGCCTGGACCCCGGGGTGGGCCACAGCTAAGGTGTGTGAGCTTGCCGGGCTGTGAGGATGAGGGGTGACCTGCTCCCTAGCAGTTAGGGCTCTGGCTTGTCTCAGAGGCCACAGGGCCATCATCAGCGTGGAGGAAGCCCACATTTCTTGCCTTCAGAGGGTGCTGGGAGAGTGGATTGGCATTGTGCCAGCTGAGTCCCACACTTGCTGGCATGTGCCTCATCAGGACTTCTGCTTCACTCCTATCACCTCTGACCTCATGTTCAGGTTTAAGTGACTCTCCCAGTGCCTCTGTGATGATTCCTGTTGTCTTCCCTCCAGAAAATTCTTCATTTCCTGATTTGAACATGGTGAGGGGCAAATGGAAAGCCTTGGTTCTCTGCCTCCATATTTTCTTCTTCTGGGAAAAGAAATTCTGTTTGGTTCCAGCCTTGCCATCCTGTCCCTGCCTTGTGAGCTGTTGACGTTGGCCTTCTGTCCTCCTGGCCCATGCTTATCGAGCCTCTTGGCCATCCTGTTAATTTGATGATAAATAATCAGAGTGAAACAGAAGACATGTGATGTGGTGTTCAGATGGGCTCAGCTTACCGTGTGCATGGTTTTGAAGATGAGGGACTCAGTGGGTAAATGGGCAGAAGCAAAGAGAAGCACTACAGGCTCCCAGAACTAACAAAGGAACATGGTTCTTCTTTCTTTTCCATCAGGTGTGTTTGAGGGGAATGAATGCATGCATGAATGATTGCACTAGTCCCAGAGGCTGGAAGGGCTCAGTGTGGCTGGCAGTGTGCTGGGCATGTGACGTGGAGACATGAGTGCCAGGGCTGTGACCCAGGGTAAACATGGGTTTTTCCTGGGCCTGGCACTTGGCGTGTCTTATGTTTTCTAGATGGCTGAGCTCAGCAAGGACCGTCACTAGGAACCTGGGACCACAGGCCTGTCCTTGCTTTCCTTACACTGCACTGGCACAGTGCAGGGCTCCACCTGCCATAGGCCTTAGGCCTCCTGTAAAGACTCTGGTCTCACTATTTCTAAGAAAAGTGAGGCCTTTGGTATGTGCATGAGTTTGCAGCTGCCCTGATGTTCACTGTCTGACCATCTGGTCCTGCGTCCTCCTGCAGGGGCTAGGGGGCCTTTGTGGGCTCCCTGAGCCTAATAGCTGGGGGGTCAGTTGCAATGCCAGAGAGCGGCTTTGGGTGGAAGTCTGGTGCTGGAGGATGAACTTGCTGAGAGTGCTCGAGCAGTGTGTCAGTGCTAGGCCCACTCCTCTCAGAAGTGCCATCTGGAACTTCCCAGGGTGGCCCAGCTGGGTGTCCAGGGGCTCCAAAGCTGGAACCCTGAGGTCCCATGAGTGACAGACCTGAGACCAGAATGTCTGGTTCAGCATTCATTATGGAGAGGTTTGGCCAAGAGAAACAGGAGAATAAAGTATAAATTCTTTGATTTCCCCTCTTTTAGGGACACATGTACATCAGGAAGAGGCTAGGGAAACAGTGGGTTGATAATTTTCCATGCGTTCAGCCCATTCTTTGGTCAGGTTGTTCTTGGAATCAAAAAATGTGGAATAATAATGTCTGTTTAGTTTTTTAAAAATGGTACACATGTTCTCAAGCTTGGACCAAACCACAGGGAAGAAAGACAAGCTAGTTTAAATGAGTTTACAGAGATTATTTACTTGGTTCTTTCATCTCTTTATCAAGGGAATATTGCTAGAAGTTAAGAAGGGGGAGATATTCAAATCAGTGTGCATTTTTTTTGTCCAGCATAATCTCTGGGATGTTCATATTTGGATTAAAATGCCAGTAATTTCTTGACTCAACCAGCAACACAGAGTTTAAATAAAGGTTAATTCCTGCTGAAATGCTTGGGATGCACCGAGCTGGGTGAATGAATCAGGTTATGTTTGTCTTTGGTGTCTCTTGGTGCAAGTGTCTAGAAGGTACAGTTTGCATTTGGACATCTTTAGGGTTGAGTCTGTTGGCAGCCAGTGGTGGGGAGGCAGGAAGATGCGTGCCCAGAAGCTGGTGTCCATTAGTCTGCAAAGTAGCTGACACTTTGCTTGGACACCAAGGTGCCTGGACAGTATAGTGCCGGGATCCACAAACACTGCCACGGGTGTAATTTCCCTCCTCTGCGTGGCCCTCGAGATGGGGAGGAGGAATCGCCTCTGTAGCCCTCTGTCTATATGTGCGCCTGTTTGAGGTTCTGGTTGACTCAGGTATGGCTAAAAATGTAAGCTACTGCTTCTGGCTATGGATGTATTTTACTTACTTTGTGGTTGCCTCTTCTGGGAAGCAAAAGCATGCTTCTTTGAAAGCCCAAGGGGTTGTACAAATTGACCGCTGTGGTCTCGCATTAGTTCCTGGTCTCAGTGTGAGCAGACCCTGTCCTGTGTGCATGACATGCTCAGGGCATGTCTGGAATGACACATGCCAGACTGGACAGCAGTTTTTCTACAGTGTGACCTGCAGTTCAGGCCTTTAGTTTCTCGTTTTAGAGCTCCCATTATTGTTCATATTTACACAAATACAGTTTTATAAATCTACTTTTCTGATGAAGAATAAGGGTGTTCCTTGTGGTAAAATATACGTAACATAAAATTAACCATTTTAAGTGCACAGGTCAGTGGCATTAAGCCCATCCACACTGTTGTGCAGCCTCTGTCTCCAGAGCTTTTCAACATTCAAACTGCAACTCTGTCCCCACTGAACCCAAATTGTCCTTCCCCCGGCCCCTGGCAGCCACCATGCACTTTCTCTGTCTCTGTGAATCTCACTACTCTAGAGTCCTCGTGTAGGTGGGACCACACAGAAGTTGCCCTTTTGTGACTGCCTAAATGTAAAGATTTTTAAAACATTTCAGCCCAATTGGTATAGTCCTTTTTCTTTTTTCTTTATGTTTAAATTAATATACAGGAATAATGATTATTTTGGCATACAGTTCTATGAGTTTTAATACATGTATAGATTTGTGTAACCACCTCCATAATCAGGATACAGAACAATTCCATTGCCCCAAATCTCTGTATTATCCTGTATATTCATACCCTCCCCTCACCCCTAGCCACATACAGGGTGGGGCAAAAGTGGATCTACAGTTGTTCATGTGGAAATAATATAATAATTAATAAGTAACAGTACAAGAATAAACTGTTTCACATACTTATAGCTGTAAACCTACTTTTGCCCCCCAACTGTACCACTACTGATCCCTCTTTGTAGTTTACCTTTTCAAGAATATCCTATTAAATGGAGTCATGCAGGAGGTAGTCTCGAGGTTGGCCTCTCACTAAGCATATGCTTGGCTTGAACTGTTGTTTCTTTTTTGACCACTGAGTAGTATTTCACTATATGCTTGAATAGAACTGATAAAACATTGCACTGTGGGCTTTTCTGTGAATGGGTGGTTTTGGATCCTTAGGACAGATACCCAGGAGAGGGCTTGCTGGGTGCTATGGTATGGTGGGTATGTGTTTACCTTTAGAAGAAACTTCTCTGGATTGACTGTTACTTTCACATTATCACCAACAATGGGTGAGTTCCATTTGCCCCACATCAACTGTGCTTGATATTAAGTAGGCTTTAGCTATTCTAATGTGTGTACAGTGTCTCATTGTGATTTTAATTTGTATTTCCTGGTGGCTAATGATGTTAGTATCTTCTCACTTCCTTATTTGCCATCCATATATCTACTTTGGTGAAATGTCTGCCCAAGTCTTTTCCTCATATTTTCATTGGGTGGTTTCTTTTCTTCTCGTTGAATTTTGAGAGTTTTTTAGTGTGTTCTGAATATAAGTTCTTTGTCATATATGTGATTTGTAAATATTTTCTCTCAGTCTGTAGCTTGCTTTTAATTCTTATAACAGGATCTTTCACAGAGCATCATCACATTTTAATTGCGATGAAGTTCTCGTTATCAGCTTACCAAATGTTGATAGAGTATGTTACTGATCTTGTAGCCTATGACTTTGCCAAACTCACTTGTTAGATCTAAGAGCTTTTCTTTTTTGGTAGATTCCTTGAAAATTCCTTATGGAATTTTTTACATAGGCAATCATGTTGTCTGTGAAAGGGCTGTCTTATTTCTTCCTTGCTAATCTGCATTCCTTTTATATCTTTTCTTTCCTCGTTCATCAGCCAGGCCTCCAGTTCAGAAGCAGTGAGAGGGGACATCTTTGCCTTGCGTCTGGTCGAAAGCATTCAAGTCACCACCACTGAGTGTCACGTCAGTTGCGCATTTCCTCATAGACATCCTTGTCAGAGGTGGCAGCTCCTTCTGCTCCTAGTGTGCTGAGAGTTTCCACCATGAGTGGAGACTGAATTTATTCAAATGCTTCTTCTACATATGTTGACATGCTGGTGTGTGTTTTTATTCTTTAGACTGTTGATATGTGAATTACATGTATTGATTTTTTGCAAATTGTGCATTTGCCTTGCATTCTGGGATAAACTCCACTTGGTTGTGGGGTACCATGTATATATATAGTTACTGGGACCAAATTTGCTGATGTTTTACTGAAGGATTTTTGCATCTGTGTTGAGGCATGTTGGTCTTTGTGTGCAGCCTCTGTCTGGTTTTGCTGTGAAGGTGATGCTGACCACAATGAAATTGGGAAACACTTTTCCTCCTGTTTTCTGGAAGATGTTGTATGGAATTGTTATTCTTGAGTGTTAGAATTTGCTTGTAAAACCATCTGGGCCTGGAGATATCTTTTTCAGAAGGTTTTTAGCTATGAATTCAGTTTCTTTAATAATTATAGCATTGTTCAGGCTATCTGCTTCATCGCGGTAAGTTTGGTAGTCTGGTTTTGACAGATTGGATTGCACCTGTGCACAGGATGGTTTGCAGCACTCCCCTACCCATTGGTGTCTGAGGGTTTGCAGCGGTAACACTTCTGTCTTCTGGTACTGGGAGTGGACATTGGTTAGACCATTGTTTGAATGCAGCCTTTGGAACCAGGTGAGCAGCCCAGCTGAAGTCACTGCCCCACTTTCTAGGCTAGATTCCCTGGGGTCAGGAAATGTCCCCAGGGAGTCACAAATGAGATGTGTTAGAGCAACATTAAGGCTTTTTACCCCACTGGGACAGCACTTGGCGCCCAGGTGTGGGAAGTTAATCTGCAGCACGCTGTGACCTGCACATCTTCATGTGTTACCAGGGGTGTCAGGTTGCTGCCAGGGAACAGATTCACACAAGGAGAATCTCCCTAAAATGTGGAGGAGATTCCACTCCATGTTAGTCATGTTTAAGGGGAATGTTCTGAGTGGCTTGTGTGTAGTACTAACTTACTTACGTCTTATGTGTTTCCAGCCGAGGCCACAAGTTAGCTTCCTTACAAGCCCTGGTTTAAGCAGAGATTGTTTAGTGGGTTACCTGCCAGTGGCTGAGAATGGATGAGAGGAGACAGACAGTATATCCTCTGTGATATGTTATCTTCCTTCCTTGTGAACCCCAAAGTAGATGTTTTCAGAACAGCAAAAACTGTGGATTTTGTTGCTGTCTTAGTCCATGGTGTAGTAACAAAATACCACAGTCTGGGTACCTTATAGCACAACACATTTATTCTCACAATTCTGGTGGCTGGAAATCTGATATCAGGGTGAAAGATGATCAGTTGAGGGCCTGTTCCAGGTCGCTAGATTTCTGTGTGTCCCAGTGAGGTAGAAGGGGTGACAGGCTCTCTCGGGTCATTTTTATAAGGCACTAACCCCACTCCTGCGGCCCCACTCTCGTGTCCTAGTCACCTCCCAAAGGCCCACCTCCAAACCCCATCATGTTGAGGTTAGGATTTCAACATGTGAATTCGGGACACAGACATTCAGACCACAAGCAATTCCTGACTTGGATATTGTGTCATCTTCCTATGTGAGGGAAAAGGTCACAGTTGTTTAGTAATTTCTCAAGCAAGATTAATTTGGCTTCCTGTAATTAAAAAATCTGTGTCACTCTAGGCTTTAAAATAGGATGGGGATTTATGAACAGTAGGAGGATAATAGGTTTTTGCAAATGCAGAAGAGTTTGGAAATCTATGTTGCAGGTAGAGAGAAGCACCATCCGTGTGAAGCCTGGTGTGGTTGTAGTGCGTGGCCATTTGGATGACCAGGCCTGACACAGGTGGCTCCTCAGTCACTCACTCTGACTGCTGCCCATCTCACTGTCCTGTGGTAGCTCAGTCTGTCTTTCTGCTGCTCATCTGCTATAGGCTGTGTGTGTTGTGTAGGTGGTCAGGACACTTCAGGTGAGGTGTGGTGTGGCTTCAGCATCAGGTGCCTGTGTTACTGTAGGTAGCAGTTAGAAATGAACTGTCTTTACAGTTCAACAGAGAACCTAGAACAGGAGGATGGAAACAAAAGGAAAGTCGTGTCACACCAGTTAACTCAGCAGTCCTGAGCCTGGTCTGGTAAGATTGCCTGGTATTCTGAACATCACAAGCAGGGATAGTGCAGGAGGAGGGGAGTCCTTGAGACTGTGCTGGGAAAGGGAGCCTCTGTAGCAGTTTCACTAACAAGACAAAGGGCCTTTATTAGCTGAGAGAGTAAAACCTTTATAGCTGTACATTATTCCCAAGGTTTAGAAGGGAAGAACGGGGGCGGGGGACCTAAAACCTGACTAAGGTATGTAACTCCTGAACCCCAGTAGTGGGTGCACTTAGATTAGCTAAGTGCCCACTTGTAGCCTCAGCTGAAATGTATAGAACGAATTTGCTAACAACTTTATTTCCTCTATACGTGGGACATTTAGACTAGCCAGGTGCCTACCTGCAACTTTGTGCTTGTACATGTTTCATAAATAAACTTACCCTTATTTCCACTATAGGTGTTTGTCTCTCACTTGAATTCATGTCTTGTGAGTGAGGCAGGAACTGAAGAACAAACTCAAGGGATGCGGAGAGGGGTGCCTCCTGACGTGGGTCTCTCCCTGGTAACACTGGGACAGCTCAGGTTCCAGGAGGGTAACTTCCAAATGTGGGGTGTGGGGTGTGCTCACCGTGGTCATATCCTTCCAACAATTGACAAGACTTGTGGCCTTTCTAGGTACGATTTCTCCTGATTATAAAACTCACACATATTTATTGTAGCAAGTACAGAAAGAAGGGAAATCCAAGTCAGCCTCTCCACTGAGCAAGTTTGGGGTATGTCCTTTCAGTACTCGCAGCGCTTATCTCCTGCAGGGCTCAATTCTAGGAACCAAATGCTGGTGTGGGAGCACAAGATCACTTGGTTCTGAGGCGTCAGAAGACAGGCAGCCAGGCTTGGGGGCCGTGAATGTATGTGGAGTTACTTGCCCGGGAAGAGCTTCCCATGACCAAGGCCTTGTGTAGCCACGAGGAAAGAGACAGGCATGGGGCAGAGGTGAGACCTGTCCAGACTGGAGTGCCCACTTCTCTTTACAGAGGGTTTTTAGCCATGAGACTTACAGATTATTCATTTGGTCTTTTTCTAGGAGATTGGTGACATTTTAGTTTCTGTTCTGATTGCTTGTAAAAGAGTTACAAAACCCTCTTTGAGCCATTCTTTCTAGAACTCATGGCTTACAGCCTTATAGTTATACAGTAACTAAGGGCAGTGGGAATGGAGTGACGTCCTTGCAAAAGGTTACAGCAATTAAAATGGAACTCACATTGTCATTGTCACATGAACCCAGCAAGGGATCCTTGTGGCCTGGCAGTCACCATCCTTGGCTTCACATGGGAACAGAACTCAACTGCCACACTGACCTTTGATCCTGCAGACAGCATTCCACATGCTGTATGGACACTGATCACTCAGGTATTGATCAGTCACACTAATCTCAGTGCAGGGGTACAGTGTGGCTGTAATTGAGGAGTTGTACGTGCATGTCACCAACTTGGGCCTTGAGAGAGATGTTTCTTGAGTGTGGTCCCTGCAGACAGAAGCACATGCTCTCAACATGACGCTGTGTGCTCTGGACAGAAGGGACCTCACCAGTCCCTGGGCAGCCTCTCGGGTAAGCGTGGTCCTCTGCAGAATGTCACATCTCTGACCTCTGAAGAATGGTCTGCGCAGCATCGGCTTGTCTGAGCAGATACCCGCCCTCTGGCAGGGGCCTTGTGCCATGTGGAGACCCCAGGCTTCCTTGGGCAGTGATTTTACTCAGAGAAGGCCCAAGGAAGTCCCTTTCTGATATTAGGGTTTCTGAGAAGTGTTAGAGGAACCCAGAAAGAATTCTAGATTGACAAGAAGAAAAAGCATTTCTGAAAGTGAATTGGTGTCACTGTTCCTTGTTTTTCATAGCTCTGAGCCATCACCATGTTTTTGTTTGACTAAGGGGGCATAGGTTTTTCTGATAGCAGTTAGCACTTTAACTCTTTGTCACATTTTGCACCATCGCCTGTTCCCCACCCCTTTTCCTCCTAAGTCTCAGAGCTCTCCCCTCTCCTCATCCCACCTTGGACTTTGAAATGAGTAGCCTTTGAGTGGAAGGGTAGAGTGGAAGGTCGATTCCTTCAAGCTGTGTAGGCTGATTGTGCAGTCACACATGTCTGTAGACATACAAATGAATTCTCTCCATTGTGAGGGGTGGGGGGACCTGATTGCCTCCCATGGAAAAAGCCAGTAGTGTGCCTGTTGGCAATTCTTTTTAGTATTTCTTTATTCCATATATTTTTTGAATTGACCTGAAGTTTTAGAAAGCTCTGCCCAATTTTTCATAGTCCTCCTAGAGGACTTTGGCTACAGAGGACATGATGCCTCATGTGACGAGGGTAGAGGGCCACAGAGCAATGTTGGGGCTGCAGGCCCATGAGTTGGGTGCCCAGGGATTAGGGCTGCAGAATGGGACCACTGCCCAATGTTAGCATGAGCACAGGCTTCAGGCCTCCTTGCTGTCTGTCCATGTCTGCCTTCAATTCTGCTCTCTGAGACCCACAAGGGTGGGTTGAGTGGGTCAAGCCCTGTGTCCTGCAGCTGCCGTGAGTGGCTTTTGGACTTAAGCTGGGGTTGGATCCTATGACTAAGTGTCCCCAGGTGCTCACTGCAGCCTGGAGGACCCATGTTCAGCTCAGGGACCCTTCTCAAGGTTCAGTGGAGTTTACTTGCTCTGATGGGGCTGGAAGAGAGGAGAGCTGCAGAGGGAGTGGTTTGTTTATTTGAGTTGGGGCCAGCAGCCTAAGCATTAGCTGCCAGAAGAGCCAGAAAAGTGGCAAGGACCATTCCTGGTAGCTCTCGGTACAGTAGTGTGGAGGGGGTGGAGGAGTCAGGTGTGAGGGCACCTGTCAGTCATACCCAGAGCTGGGAGGGTACATGGACACTCTAGACCTGTGGCCACCTGCAGCTTGTCCCAGATTAAAAGCCTGTGCAGACATGTCTGCATTAGAAGGAGTTTCCAGGAGAGACTTTTGTTTTTGGTGTGTACAATATTTAAGCTACTACATCCTCCTCCAGAAAGCCTGTCATTCTAACTGAATTGCTTTGAGGGTGAGGGTGGTATTGGGTACTTGGTCCGTGCCCCCACCCTGCCCTGGGAGCCCTCCCCAACCTTCCCATGTTAGGAAGATGCCGTAGCTTCACCTTTCACAATATAAACATTGTGCTTACAAGAGGCAATTTAAAATGAAATGCTTAAGAAGATTAAAATAAAGGGTCCGGCAGAAGTAAGGCCTGCTCGAGAGTGGTTGGCAGGGTAATAATATGGGTGTAATGATTTATAGTTGTAATTTGAACATTTCACCTAAAGCATCATATGGTGTGCTTGAGTGTGATATTGTTGTGTTAAGGAATTACACGCTTATGATTGTGTAATAAAAGATTTTGTAATAAAAAGGGGCTGTTACTTGTGCTAGACCCTGTATGTTCTAGAACTTGCATTGAAGTGGAAAACCAACTCACTTAAGAGATCACTGTTTCCAATGTAAAGCAGCTCTTATGGAAAAGCTATCTCACTGCATTCTTTGTGTGGGGACAACAATTTTGTGCTTCCATTGCCACTGTGGGCCCATTTGTCTAGGAGCCCTGGGGATACTGCCTGAACCTAGAATGGCCTCTGTGAGTAGCTGACCTCTGGGATTGCATGTCCTCCCATGAGAGCAGGGACCAGGTGATGTTGGGAGACCTGGCTTTGCATCACAGTGTGGTTGGGGGTGCCAGAGGTACCACTGCAGAGCTACAAGGGGCTCTGTGGTCTTCCAGGGTAGGGTTCATGTGGACCTCTGTCTGGGGAGTCACAGAGCCACAGGATATAATTTTCTGTTCACCCGTGACTTTTTCTCTTAGACCCAAGCTCTTGAAGCCCAGACTTGCTTATGCTGAGACCATGAGGGCAGATAGGTCACTACTGTCAGTCTGTGGTTACAGGGCTGCCTGGTCTTTAACACTCCGAGGCTTTGTCTTACCAAGTGTGCCACCTGCATGGTGTCACCTGCATTCTGCATGCTGCGATGGGGCTCCACGAGTGTGAGGGGGGTGCCCATCCATAGGTAGTAGCATGCTTCAGTTTCAGCAAGTGGCCATTGGTGTCTTACAGAGCTGAGAATGGAACCACTGTAGATGTAATTAAACTACACTGGAAAGGGAGTTAATTACTTCTGTAATGTGCCAGAGACCCAGCTGCAACGCAGTGAAGCTGTCACTTGGACAGACACCAGGACCACCCCTGAGAGAGCAGGGTCCTCTGGGCACTACCCTGGCCAATGGTGAGTGGTCTGAGCTTTTAGTCTGTGAAGACTGGCATGGGACACTGAAAATTCATGATTCACTGATGTAGAAAACTACACACACTAACTTTGTCCCTAACACCGATCTGTGTGAGGCATTAGTCAAACATCATCTCAAGGTTTTTGGTCCAGATTATGTTACAGGAACAGCAGGATCCTGATGAGGAGGCCAGTGCACAGCCGTGTGTCCAAAAGCTGCTGTAACAGGACAGAGAACCCTAGCACTGTCCAGACACCTAGGGGCTGGCCCTGGGTCAGACATCCATGGGCACTGCTGCTCTGTCCGCTACTGAATGTGGGACTCTGAGGAGCCAGGACCCAGGTGAGCAGAGGGCTGCCATCCAGGACCTCTGTCCATAACAGTTGCTCAACTCTGACCTTGTTGGGTCCATTTATAGTGACCAGAAGCTTCCACACCTTCAGCTACACCTGGACTTGCACTGGTTCCTGCATCAGAGCACATGTGGTAATACCACACATAGTATGCAACTGGTTCATGCTTTATGCCTGTGCTGTCCAGTGCTGTGGCTGTCCCCACCCATGGGTAAAGTGGTGCACATGTGGCCGGTCAGAGCCAAGCAGCACAGCACTGCAGGTATAAACGCCCAGCAGGCAGGAGGCCAAGGCCCAGACTTGGGACTCTGTTACTTATGTGTCGGAGTGATAGTGTGTTGGGTTTCTATCGGGTTAAATAAAATAAATTATTAAAACTTGACATTTGCTTTTAAATCCCTGAATGTGACTTCTAGGAACACCTGGAATCACGCATGGGGCTTGCAAGTGCAGCTCATCCCATGCTTCTATTGCAAGCACAGACCTAGACAGTTCTTTGGTGGCCTCTGCATTTGAGCTCCCCTTTCCCTCAAGGCCCAGCCTTTGGGTTGGTAGGCACTGATCAGTAACAAATGTCAGGTTTTGAGAGCACCTTCAAACCCATTGTAAGAGCTATTGTTTTTTGCACTTCCATAGACAATTATTGATAGACTGCTGGGCCCTATCAAAGATAAGGGTTCCCTGCTCAGTCTGGTTTCTCCTGCACAGGGAACCCACACTCTGCTTTGGTGAGTATGCCCTTCCCTGAGTGGCTCCCCATTCTCTAGGTGTTCTCCCCATTTTCTATGCATAAAGAGACATGCAGTGTGTATGCAGCTTGACTTTTTCCACTTCAGCCATGTCCTGCACAGGGTGGTGGTGAGCAGAGCCTGCATGTCTGCATGGGCCGATGTAGAACTGCCTTGCCCTGTGGAAGGAGGCAACACCCATTAACCATCTGCTTCTCAATGTGCAGTCGCCTCCTCGGGGGTTTTGCTGTTGGTGCAGCTGTGCAGCACATGCAGAGTCCTGGGAAGCTACCCGCAGGCATTCCCACATCTGGTCAGCTATTTATAACCCGCAAAGGCCTGTTTTTCTCAAAAGAGTGGGTGTGTGGCGATGCTGTCATGCACCCGGGTGAAGCCAGTGAAACAAACCTTTCATTAAGTGACTTTCTGGTACACTGGGCCCATTTTCATCCCCATGCACAGGCCTCAGGTTTCAGATCTGCTCTGCTGCTGTTTGACTGCATGTATGGAGCCTGGTTGGAGCTCTGTGGCCCCCAGTGTGGCCCTGGCTCTCCCAACACTGGTGGAGGGGCAGCTTTCTTCAGGCCCATCTCTCCAGTGTACTGAACTTCCTCCCTGTGCCTGGCATGCTCTGGGCACTGGGCCCTCCACATGGAGAAGCATTCTAGTGGCCAGGAAGACCACTAGAATTGCCAATGAGATTGGTAGGTCAGATAGAAGGAGTGCCAATGAGATCGGTAGGTCAGATAGAAGGAGTGAGATGTGACAGGTGCAAAGGAGAGAACTTAGGTCAAGAAGGGGCAGCAGGAGGCCCTTCTGAGGAGGGATAGCTGATTGAGGAAAGACAGGAGCTGGGCTTGGCTGTGGAGAGGAGCATTCCAAGTAGCAGGAATGGCAGGTGCAAAGGACCTGAAACAGGAGCATGCCTTGGGTCTTGGGAGCCCAGGATTTGGACAGGACTGCAGGCTTCCAGGGAGGATGAACCATGGAAAAGGTGCAGGGAGCCCCATTAAGTGGCTGCAAGGTGATCCTGGAGAGACATGATATGGTCCTGGCTGTGGCAGTCGGGATTGGAGCATGGTCTGATTGGGCATTTATTGGGAGGTGGGGCTCAGGGGACTTACTGCCATGTTGAATTTGAGTTGGGGTGAGGGTCGAGGATGCACCTAGGTTTTGGCCAAGCACCTGGAAGGATGGAGGGCCCATGTACAGACCAGTTCCCCTAGACTATCAGGAGGCATTCACCCTTGGGATGTGGACAGTGAGGCCTGGAGACATGTGAATTGTGGCAGGGAGGAGGCCTAGGAGTTGGGGAGACATCCAAGGACCAGCCCCAGGGTGGATCCCTGCTGGAGCATCGAGTCTCCCCAGAGGGCTGCCACCTCACCTGGGAATAGGCTTCCTTAATATATCCATTAGATGATTGAGGTTGGCTGTGCAGGACACAGAGTGGGCCCAGCCCTTCCTCCATCAAGATTGGAAAGACAAGGACAAAGGCATTCAAGGGTGGGGGGATGAGGTTCCCTGTGGTGCCAGGCTGCTCACAGGTGAGATGGCCTTTGATGGGTGGGAGCCTCAGACAGGTGGATGCATGGGAAGGAGAGGATGTAGTGGCATTCAAGGACACTAGTCTTGGAGTGCACCCCAGCTAAGCCCTGTGGGGTGCTTTGAGTGGCTGAGCGCTAAGACAGCTGGTGGCGGGCATCTGACTGTGGGTAAGGCAGAGCTCACTCATGCTGGGACGTAGCCAGGCTTTGGGTAGGACTGAGAACAGCATGGTGTGGGGCACAGGAAGTGGGTTTAGGAAAGCAGCACCTCCCTCCTCCCGTATGAGACTCACATGGACACTCTCCATGCCTTCATCAGCTCCTTTTGCTGCCTCCTTTGAAAGGCATGGTGACCCAAGGTCAGGGATGCCCCAAACCTTTGAGTCAAGCAGCAAGGCTCATTTTCACAGAGAAAATGCTGTGGGCAGAAAAGTTCGCACACTGTCTTCATTCAAATATGAGAGGTCCAGTTGTGTTCACAGAGACAAGATCATGTGTCCTGTCTTCTTGGCTGCACTGGGAGGAGAGTTGATCACCAACCAAGCAGTGCTCCATTATGAACTTGGACCTGCTCCCCTTGTAGCCTCTCCTTCAGGCTCCAAGATTGTTTTTTTGGTCCCTGGTAGGAAGCTCAAGAATAGATCCAAAGAAGGCAGATTCTAATCCCTGGTACCTCTGTCGCCTTATGTAGAAATAGGGTCTTTGCAGAAGAGAGTCAGTTAAGGATCTTGAGATGGGGAGGTGATCGTGGGTTGTCTGGTGGGCCCTAATGCCATCACAAGTTCCCTCATGAGAGGGAAGCAGGAGGAGATTGAAAAGACAGGAGGAGAAGCTGATGTGAAGACAAGTAGAGATTCAAGTAATGGGGGTGTGATGGCTGAATTTGTGGGTCAGCTTGACTGGGGCACAGGATGCCCAACTACCTGGTCAGACATGACTCTGGGTGTGTCTGTGAGAGTGTCCTGGAGGAGATTAGCATTGAGTGCGTACGTACACTGAGTAAACAGATGCCCTCCCCCATGTGGGTGGCCTCATCCAATCAGTTGAGAGCCTGAATAGAGTGGAGAGGCAGAGGAAAGGAGAATTCCCTTTCCATCCTGCGTTTGAGCTGGTATGCTGATCCTCTCCCACCCTCAGATGTGGACTCCAGCTGTAATGTACACCATTAGCTCCCCTGGGTCTCAGCTTGCTGACTGCTGATCTGAAGGCTTGTCAACCTCCATGATCATATGGTCTGATTCATTATAATAAATCTTTCTCTCTATATCCACATCCTGTTGTTTGTTTGTTTGTCTGGGGATCCTCACTAATGCAGTGGCCAAAAATCAAGGTCTGACAGTAGCCACCAGAAGCTGGAAGAGGCAGGAAAGATTTATCTCCAGAGCCTCTGGAGGGAGTAGGCTCTGCGCACACCTTGATTTCAGCTCAGTGAAACTTATTTCAGACTTTCAACTTCCAGAATTGTGAGAGAATAGATTTTTGTTATTCTAAGCCACCCAGTTTGTGGTTATTTGTTAGAGCTGCCACAGGAAAAGAACACAGCCACTATAAACAGTGCTACTGTAAATACCCTGGCCGCGTTCACAAGGCCATCATTTAGTGCATGTCACTGCTGGGCCAGGGTGTGTTCCTCTCTGTTTATAGATCTTGCCAGATCAGTTTTCAAAAAGATCTAACAGCTTGTCTTTTTGTACATGGGCCCTGACCCCAGCACGCTCCCCCAGCAGTGGTTGTGAGGCTCTTTCCACTTTGTCTCCTGGCAGGGCACCTTTGTTACCTGACACGTGTCTCTCTGAGTCCTGATGAGCTTAGGACCTTTGCTTGAAGACGCCTACAGGTTTGTATTCCTTTGTCTGTGACTTGTCTGTTGTGTACTTGCCCCATGTTCCTGTCAGAAGGTCTCTCCCTCTCTCACCCATTTGTAGTGGTTGTTTGTTACAGAAATTGGTGATTCTCTTCTGCCCTGAAAACATCTATTCCCAATTCTATTGTTTGATAGTTACTTTTAATAATGTGTCATTTGCCATCAAGGTTAAATCATTTTGCATTTGAATATGTCTCTCTCTTTATGACTTCTGGGTACCTGTGTTTGTTAGGAAGATGACACAGCTCTCTCTTGGTCTGCTGCTGGTGTATTATTGTTTTGTGTACTTGAATTCAGTTCTTGAGCATGTCTAGAGTGCTCATGCATAATATAGAATAAGTTGTCCTTGTGACAACTTGGTAAGGAAGTCCAGTGAGATTTTCTTCCAGGGTGCCAGCACTATTCAATAATCCATTCTTTGACCAGTGAATTGAACTTCAGTCAACTCTGTGGTGTATTACAGTCTTGTATAAATTGGTTCTGCTTGGGGGCTTCTCCCTTCCATCCCACTGGCTTGTCTCCCATGTGCCTACCTGATACAGGTAGCAGCTGTGTAGTGGAGCTGGCGAAGGAGCCTCCCCAGCTGTGCTCTGTGTACCCTGTGGGTGTCACAGGAGTGCCTATGCACATGCACCCATGACTCCTTGAACACGTTCACATGTTTCTCATGGCTCCTGCATAGAGGAAGATTTGTGTGGACACACCATGGCTGTGCTGCCTTTGGCAGTGAGGAGGAAGATAGGGTGGAAGTGGAGGGCAGGCGAGGTGAAACAGGATACAGAGACCATCCTGCTGTGTAAAATGATCCCTCTGCACTCACAAAGTTTTAAAAGATTATTGAACAAGTGAAATTGCCGTATCCCAGGAATAAGGCACTGAGCAGAGAGCAAGTTTTTTATGGGAGAGTGAAAAGATAACACATTGCACCAGCTCTACCATTGTGTCAGGGACATGCCACGGCATGGGCTTCTCTGTGCATGGGTGTTCTTACTCTCTGCATGGAAGGGCATGTGTCTGTGTGGCAGAGTACTTGTACCCTTGGCACATGCAGATATAGCTGTTCCAGGAACCCTGTGTCTGACCTTGGCTGCCCTTAGGAGCTCACACCTGGGCACTGACTCAAGCTCTCTAGACACAGGCAGCGCCCCGTGTCTGCAGATGGATTCTCTGTCCCCCAAATGCTTTCTGTGTCCCCTAGATGCCCTCTATACCTGAGCTTGCGATATGCTGCCCAAGCTGGACTGGCCACACCCATGCGGGGGACCTGGTGAGGTCAGGCTTACCCTCTTGTGGCCCTGGCCCTGCCCATCCTGCAAGTGGAAGTGTACCTTGAGGTTCACACAGTCAGCCCCACCCAAGCCTGACAACCAGCAGACTCACATACCTCAGCAGGGGTGGGTGTGGGGTTGGGTAGGGTGGGTATATGCTCTGCAGGCCTGCGGGTAATCACTCTATGTCCTAAGCAGGTCCTCCTTTGGCAGCTGCTGGTGGCCCAGCCTGCATCACAGGTGGCAGTCATGGACAGGTGGGGTCCACACTTTGCAGAGTAGGCTCATTTGTCTCACAGACACCTGTATGACCGGAGGCTCTGCAGGAACAACCAGACTTGGCACATCTGCTCTGAGGTCAGGGGAAGGTCAACCAGGACCCTCCCTGTGAGAGGAGGATAGAGAGCTGGCCCTGTGGGTAGAACTCAAGAGGGTGGGGAACAGCTGGTGCTGGTGCAGGACTGGCATCTACCCATTCCTAAGGGTGTTTTCGTGGGTGTCTCCAGCTAGCTGGACATGGGGAGTGGCCATGTGTCGGGGCTGTCCTTGAGGGTGCAGATGGTGCCTGGTGCATGTGAACCAGGTCCCACCATTGACTCAGGATCTGTGCCCAGTGGTCTGGTCTTCTTTCTGGGGGAAGGCTGCAGGGACCATAACTCCTACATGTGTATCGACAGGAGAGCTCAATGGGGTGGGGGTGGGGGAATTGTACTGATTGTGTGCTTACTGTGTGCCTACTGAAAGGAAACTCATTTCTTTCCAAATTTTACCCTGGACTCTATAGTTTCAGCCAGCAGAGGAGGTGACTGGCAAGGTAGGCCCCTTACCCTTCCTGCCAAGAGCACCTGACTCCTCTGAGACCCTGCAGGCACCTGGCTGCCCTGCAATTTCTCCTGTTCTTTACATCAGCATGGAAGGCTCAGAGCTCCTTGCAGAGAGCTGTTTGCACCTCATAGACTGACACTGAAGCCGCTCCTTTCCCATCAGTGGGGCTGCGGGTGGGCACCGGGCAGCTCCGGACTCGGTCCCACTCACTGTAAACCAGGCCACACGAGAGAGGTGAACCAAACTGAGGACCAACGACTGTGGCCAGGAGGGGAGGGAAGGCTACATGGTCCCTCTGGTGCCCTGGCCAGGTCTGGGCCTGTAGTAACATAGTAGCCTGCCTGCCTCACCTGTGACAATCTGTATGTCATAACCCACGTGATTCAGCCATGTGCATGCAGAGCCATGTGTCCAGTGGGATGAGAGTCACGTAAACACAGCTGTGGGACTGTAGGAGGCACTGCCAGTCTCATGGAAGCTGTCCCCTACATCTGCCCCCTCCCCACCTGACCCGATCAGAGCTGTCCCCTCTGGCCAGGCCCCCTAGCCCTTTGTCTTCTCAGCGGAGCCTGCTGTTATGTTGCTGATCGGAGGCCATAATTTAAAGGGGTGTTAGTGAGGGTCCAGTGAGGAAAGCCAGAAGCAGAAAGCACTGGACTGCAGTGGAAACTGAAGTGGCGAGAGGTGTCCAGGGATGTCTGTGGGAAAGCAGTAGCCACAATCACAGTGGACCAAGGGGCTCGCTGTTCTGGACCTACGGCCTTGGGGAGGAGCCCCCAGAGCTGGAAGTTGGTGCCTCTTCATTTCTTGCCTCTGGGATCCCCTTCTCATGGCTAGGGCATCCTGATACAGCAGGGCTGCAGGCACAGTGGCCAGACTCCGGGTCCCTCCTCTGACGTCAGCTCTCTTAGCTGTGCCCCTAAACGAGCAAGGCCCACTATATCCCAGGCCCAGATCTTCCCTCAGGGCCTCTGGGTTCTCGCCCTGTTTTCCCCAATAGGGTGATGGCCCATACACCCCCATAGGTCCCCTTAGCCTTTCCCCCTCAAATGGCATGTTTCCTAACAGGGTCCCTGAGAGCCTACTTTCCCCTGGAAAGACCGGGGGCACTTACATAGAGAGAGGCCTGGGCTACATTTGAAGGGTGGGGAGGATGCCCTGGGTAGCTGATGTGTGGAAGGAGCCCAAGCAGAGGACAGTGCCAAGGGGGTCTGTGGGGCCGGGAATGGCGATGCCTAAGGTGTGTACAGGTGAGGGGTCTGGGAAAGTGGGGAAGACACCTCAGGTCCTGGTTCAGGGCTGATGGTGAACCACTGGGCCTCTGCTGTGTGTCAGCACTATTCTTGGTGAAAGTGAAGGCAGGTGGTCTGTGTCCCCGGCATCTCTCCTCACCCCAGCTTTCATGTATACTTTGTGGCTGTGCACCAATGACACAATTATATAGTGCATCCTTGGGCTAGATAGGGTGAATTAATGCTTAAAATTGATACTAAGATGTGGTAGACTTGAACTGAACATGGTTGGATGGCTTTTTCATTTGACCAAAATTTGTACAGTGGATTTTTTGCTAACTTTTTTTAACGGGAAAGTATAGTACTTGTAAATAGGTTTTTAAAAATAGGCACTTCTCTCATCTTCTTCCATGAATCCAGTTGACCTGCGGAGGCACTCTGGGCCTGGGATCTAGTGGACTATGATGAACTTGAGATCTATCTGCTGAGTTTGTACTGCTCCAGGAGCACCTTCAAATGGCAGTGGGATGGAAGTTTGCATCATGGATGGTGAAGGCTACTGTTTGAAACCCATAGCCTCTCTTGGGTACCTTAATTTTTCTGTAAAATCTTTAATCACAGAAGAAATATGTTTCCCCAGGTATAAGTGTTTCTTTTAACATTATTGCTGCTTTGGAAAACTGCCTTCAGGGCTAATTATTTCTTTTTTTTAATATATTTTCTTGATTATGCTATTACAGTTGTCCCATTTCCCACCTTCACTCCCCTCCACCCTGTACACCCTCTCCCACCTACTTCCCTCCCCCTTTAGTTCATGTCCATATGTCATACTTATAAGTTCTTTAGCTTCTACATTTCTCATACTATTCTTACCCTCCCCCTATTATCCACCTACTACCTATGCTACTTATTCTCTCTACCTTTTCCCCCTCTCTGCTCCTCCCACTCCCCTGTTGCTAACTCTCCATGTGATCTCCATTTCTGTGGTTCTGTTCTTGTTCTAGTTGTTTGCTTAGTTTCTTTTGGTTTTGCTTTAGGTGTGGTTGTTAATAATTGTGAGTTTGCTGTCCTTTTATTATACATTTTTTTATCTTCTTTTCTTAGATAAGTCCCTTTAGATAAGTGACCTTATCTGAGAAGCACTTTATCTGCTCTTCCATTCTAAATGAAAGCTTTGCTGGATAGAGTAATCTGGGATGTAGGTCCTTGTCTTTCATGACTTGGAATACTTCTTTCCAGCCTCTTCTTGCCTGTAAGGTCTCTTTGGAGAAATCAGCTGACAGTCTGGTGGGAACTCCTTTGTAGGTTACTGTCCCCTTATCTCTTGCTGCTTCTAGGATTCTCTCCTTCATTTTTACCTTGGCTAATGTGATTATGATGTGCCTTGGTGTGTTCCTTCTTGGGTCCAACTTCTTTGGGATTCTCTGAGCTTCCTGGACTTCCTGGAAGTCTATTTCCTTTGCCAGAATTGAGAAGTTCTCCTCTATTATTTGTTCAAATACGTTTTTAATCTGTTGCTTTACCTCTTCCCCTTCTGGTACCCCTATAATTCGGATGTTGGAACGTTTAAAGATGTCCTGGAGGTTCCTAACCTTCTTCTCATTTTTTTGAATTCTTATTTCTCCATTCTTTCCTGTTTGGTTGTTTCTTTCTTCCTTTTGGTCCACTCTATTGTTTTGAGTCCCAGTTTCCTTCCCATCACTATTGATTCCCTGTGCATTTTCCTTCATTTCTTTTATGGTAGCCTACATTTGTTCATCTAATTTGTGACCAAAATCAACCAATTCTATGAGCTTCCTGATCACCAGTGTTTTTGAACTGTGCATCTGATAGGTTAGCTATCTCATGGTCGCTCAAAAGGATGAGCTCTGGGGCACTGATTTGTTCTTTTGTTTGAGCCATCTCTCTCTCTCTTTTTTGGGGGGGAGGTCTGGTTGCTCCTGTTATGTTGAGGGGTGGAGCCTTAGGTGTTCACCGGGGCTGGGCACCCCAGTCGCTAGATTGTGATGTTGTATGTGGGGGTGGGGTCGAGAGGGAACAATGGCGGTAGCTCCATTCTCCGTGGGACCTCAGTCCCTTCCCTGGGATCCTGGGTTGCGCGCTCTGCCCTGCTCCACAATTGCCACCTCACTGGGTCTGCCAGCTGCCGCTTATGTACTCAGGGTCCACCTGCTGTGATCTTGCACACCCCAGATGCCTTACATGCTCCCAGTTGTCTTATGCGCCCAATTCTCCCTGTTCTCTGCCCTGAGACCTGCACCAGGCTGCTCATCTCCACCCCTCCTACCAGTCTGGATGAACGGGTCTACTTCAACTTCTTGGCTGTCTGACTTCCATTCAGATAAATTTTCTGTCAGTTCTGGGTGTTATTCTGCCTCTAAATTGTTGTTGTTCCAATCTTGGTTGTGAGTGGAGGTAACGGTGTGTCCAACTATGCCTCCATCTTGGCTGGAAGTCCTAATTATTTCTTTTCTTTTTTTTTTACTCTTTTTAAAAAATATTTTATTTATTTGTTTTTAGAGAGGGAAGGGAGGGAGGAAGAGAGAGAGAGAGAAACATCAATGTGCGGTTGCTGGGGGTCGTGGCCTGCAACCTAGGCATGTGCCCTGACTGGGAATCGAACCTGTGATGCTTTGGTTCGCAGCCTGCGCTCAATCCACTGAGCTATGCCAGTCAGGGCTCAGGGCTAATTATTTCATAGGCAATTTGCAGACCACAGTGGTTTCACTCTCAACAGCTAGATTTTAAAGGTAAAGAGGATTCAAAAAACACTGTTCTTTAAAACAGATATGCATACGTAACTAATCTAGGAAAATATCCTAAAATTATGTTGCAGACCTCATAAAAGTTTTTAAATACAGTATGGGGCAAAAGTAGATTTACAGTTGTTCATATGGAAAATAATATGATAACTAATAAATAATAATACAAAAGTAAACTCTGTTTTGCATACTCTGTGTACTCACAACTGTAAACTACTTTTGCCCCACCCTGTACATAAATTACAGCTGAGCAAGGTTGGGGTTAGAGGCACCAACCACCAGTTGAAAATCCACGTATAACTTATGTTGGTCCTCTGATTCCCAACTTTGTATTGAAAATGCATACATATAATTCTAGTCAAAGAATATAAAGAATACTTGAGTTCATTGCCTCAAAATGTTTTTAAAGCCAGAAACATTCTTCATCTTTCATGAGTGACAGAATAAGATGTTTTCGTAATGCCAGCTTGGTTGGAGCAGCTTTGAATTCATGATGGACTGGATGAATATTTTCTCTAATTTCACACTGTATTACTATACTACTAAGGCTGCCTGGTCAAATGTTGTCCAGCACACCTTTTTGGATTTGTGACGAGGCCCTACAAGGGCCCCCAGGTTGGGTGTGACATGCTCCCTGCACCACGTTAGCACTGGCCATGGCCACCAGGCATATCCTGCATCTCATCTCTGGGGCTGACACTTAGGGCATTGCCACCAAAGGCTCTGTAAGGGAGAAGGAAGTGTGAGAGGTCACTGGGACAAGATGCCTGGGATCAGGTGGCCCGTACTCGCAGGGTCTGCATCATTGCTCCTTCCTGTGTTCATCTGTGTCTCTTGAAGAGTGGCCTCCTCCCATGGTCTCTGGATGATTAGAAACCATCCTCTTTGATGGGGCGAGGTCAGTGGTGCTAGCAGCCTCCTGGCACTGCTTGTTTCAATGGGTGGATAGACTGGAACCTTTGTTGCTGGTTTAGAGGATTTTAGACTTGCATCCTGGGACCTGAGCATGTTTCTGTCCTGCTAGGGCAGTATCTGCTATCAAACAGGTGTGGCCAGTCCCTGTCTTGCTGTGGACCAAGACTCACACTCACTGTGTTGGGACAGTTACGGTGTTGAGACAGTTACTGTGCCCACCCAGGTCATGGTGTTGCTTCCTGGGGCATGGGACACATCACCAGACCCCTGTCATGGTGACTGTTGTGACCTGGAGTGGGCAGCAGGAACCCATTGTGGACAGCATGCATGGGTTGGTGCCCATCATCACTGAGTACGTTTGTGTTCCAGGCACACGTCCTCCACTCACACAGTGGCAGTGTGGGGAAGGGGTATGTGCAGATTGCTGGCCAGGGTCTGGGAGGCTGAGCCTGTGAAGTGGAGACCTAGACAAGCCTTCCTGCCCACTGCCCAATGCCTCCTGTTTGTTCACCACCAGGTGTGGGCACCACCATCCCCAAGCTTTGTCTCCTCCCAGTCCCTGAAGGGTGATAGGGACATCCAGTGCACCCCGCCTACCCCTCACAGACACCATGCGATGTTCCCTGGGTTTGGCCCACTTGTGGGAGAATGTGCATTATAGGCAGTGGGCAGCCAGGAAGAAGAGGTGTCTTTGTCAGCACCTGCTTCCTGTATTGGTTTCACCCTGCCAGCTGTGTTGGGAGCTCAGTCAGGAGGCATTTTGGGCACATCACCTCCTCATTTTCCCTCTGCAGAAGGGCAACCAGGCACCTCAACTCTCTATTTTCAAGGCTGGACACTGCCTCTCAGAGGAGCTGATTGGTTTGCCCAGGGTCTTGCAGGAGAGCCAGCAAGAGGGACAGCTCAGTCATCCCCTTCCTGGAGCCTTGAGGTCCATGGTGACCTCTGTGGTCAGGTCTACATGATTCTTGGGCACTGAGGGGCCATGGCCTTGGAGGGACCCCTTCTCTCCACAACAGGGCTCTGAGGTGTCTTTCTCCTGGGAAACAGGAGCTTCTTCCCCCTTCCTCAGCCTGGCTGGGCCCTGCCTTGCTCCCCTGAATGAGACTACACAGCATAACAATCAGGCCCACATCTTGTACAGCCTGTCATTCAAAGAAATGACAATGGGGCCAGCCTGTCCCATGGCCCAAGGGGAAGCTCACTGTGGAACTTGTCCTATCACTGAATGGAGCCTTGTTGTGGCCAAGTGGGCCCAACTGCCCATGGCTCATCTCCAAGGCCCACCCAGGCTGTGTTCTGGAGCCCCCCACGTGTCAGGACAGACACCTGAGGCAGCAGAGGTTCCTGTGAGGATGGGATGGCTAGGCCAGACTGGTCTGTGCTGAGCACCATCCTTGCTGTGGCTAGTGTGGCTGTTGGAGAGGGGAGGCCGCTGGGCCTGGCATCAGGTTTTGTTGCCAGAGGTCCAGCATTTCTTGTTTTCTTTTTTTTTTCTTTACAGATGGAATGATTTGTTATTTTTCACTAGAAAAATCCAAGAGGATCTACAAACTAGTGGGCACAGGATGTGTAAAAGTCAGAGTGTGATTTTTGTTCTGGGTACTTGGTGTGTGTGGTCTCATTTAATCTCCAGTAACTGGGGTGATGCACAATCAGCACCATTTTACTGACAAGGACTCTGAGCACCCAGTGCATGATTAAAGAATAATAAGAGTTTCCTTGTTATTCATGAAGATGGGCTTTCATTTTCCTAGTTCTCAGGGCTCAGTTGAGTAGGGATGAGTGAGTAAGTAAGCAGGCATCCTCCTATCTCTTGCCCAAAAGTGACTGGGTCTGAATGGCCAGCCACCCTTCTCAAGGAATAAGGAGTCTCTCTGAGAAGTTTGTTTGTCAAACAGCTGGTTAATGAGTGTCTAGGGCTGAGGCTATAACCCTGGGCACGCATTTCACTGGCCTGGGCTACTCCTGGGTCCTTTCCCTGGGCAGCTGGTTCAGGTCCCTGTGGACATATCACAGCAACGTGGACAGGGAGTTCGGAGTGTTGGCTGCCTCCTTTCTTTTTTTTTTTTTTTTTTAGTTGTAATTTTTTTAAAATTTTAATTATTGTTCAAATACAGTTTTCTGCCTTTTACCCCCAACCCAGCCCATCCCCCCAGCCCTCCCCACCTCCCTCCCATTTCCACCCCACCCCCTTGTTATTGTCCATGTGTCCTTTATACTTGTTCCTATAAACCCTTCCCCTCTTCCCCTGAAATTCCCTCTCCTCTCTGGTCACTGTCAGCCTGTTCTCAATTTCATTGTCTTTGGTTATACTTTGCTTGCTTGTTTGTTTTGTTGATTAGGTTCCTGTTAAAGGTGAGATTATATGGTATTTGTCTTTAACCGCCTGGCTTATTTCACTTAGCATAATGCTCTCCAGTTCCATCCACACTGTCACAAAGGGTAGAGCTCCTTCTTTCTTTCTGCTGCATAGAATTCCATTCTGTAAATGTACCAGAGTTTTTTGATCCATTCATTTACTAATGGGCACCTAGGTTGCTTCCAGCACTTGGCTATTGTAAATTGTGCTGCTATGAACATTGGGGTGCATAGGTTCTTTTGGATTGGTGTTTCAGGGTTCTTAGGATATAATCCTAGCAGTGGAATTGCTGGGTCAAAAGGCAGATCCATTTTGAGTTTTCTGAGAAAATTCCATGCTGTTTTCCATAGTGGTTGTACCAGTCTGCAATCCCACCAACAGTGCACTAGGGTTCCCTTTTCTCCACAACCTCTCTAACACTTGTTTGTTGCTTTGTTTATGATGGCCATTCTGACTGGTGTGAGGTGGTATCTCATTGTGGTTTTAATTTGGCTGCCTCCCTTCTTGATTGGATTGCTTCCATTCTTTGGTTTTTCTATGTTCTATGTGCTCTGGAAGGAAACAGGTGGAGGCATTGTGTACTGACTAACCTGCCACCAGTGTAGTGGCTGTGGGGAGCAGGGTGGGGCAGTCAGACTAGGCCTTCCAAGTGCTGGTGGCCAGCAAGGCAGGTGTGGGGGGGATCTTTGGGGCTGGCTCAAGGACCTGATAGCTCTGTATGAAGAGGCAGGTGTTGGTGCCATTCACGGTCTCCTTTGAATCCCACTTCTGACGGTGAGGTGCATGCTGGAGACTGTGTCCACTGTAGCCCAAGTGTGTGAAAGTTAGAGATCTGAGGCAAGCACTGTCCCTGGAGAACAGAGCCGGGAGGGGCTGGGCAAGGAAGCAAAAAGTGCTCCAGAAGCTCCACAACGCCTACTTGCAGGCTGCCACTGGTGTTTGGAGCCTTGTGAAAAGAAACAGTGGCAGGAAAGTGTTAAGCTGTGGACTGGGGCTCTGAATGGGGGTGCTTGTGATTCTTCCAGAATTGGGGTAAAATTTGCATCTGAACGACTAATCTAATCAAGATTGCCATGGAATGTTCTGGTTTCCTTGCTGGTTTCCAGTTTCAGTTAACAGTCATTTGCATTTTTATTCAGCCAGCATTCTTAAAATTAATACTACACTATGATCGCCTTTATCCCTACTTCTGGCTGTGGATGTCTTTGTCGGCCCCTCACAGGCTGTCTCCTGGAGGGTTCACAGCAGGCCTTGTCCCCACCACAGGCCCCCCTCCCTGCAAATGGGCTCTGAGCTCTCAGTGGGCTAACATTAGCTCTCGGTAGCAGATAGGTTTTGTTTGGCCTTTCCAAGTTTGAAAATTATATATTAATTACTTCCCAGCATTGAGGAATTGGGGGACTACTTAAAAATCTAATTTTTTTCTAGAAAAAAATTAGCAGTTGTGCGCGCACTGAGCCACATCCCTGAGTGACAGTAGAGGTCTGCTACAGGTTTGCAGGAGGCATAATAGTAATCCCTAAAGATGTCTCCATTCTAATCTCTGGAACCTTCAAATGTTACTTTACATGGTGAAGGGACTTGGCATATGTGATCAGGGGTCTCAAGATGAGGAGCTGAGCTGGGTTACCGTGGTGGGCCTTCAGTGTAATCACAGGGTCTGAATGAGAAAGCCAGGAGGGCTGAGAGGAGAGGAGATGAGGTGCTACTTGTGTGAGGGAGGGAAGTTTTCCTGTGTTCTCTCAGGGTCTGTCAGTGGGTCCTGTGAATTAAATTCACAAATGACAGATCAACAAAAGAAAAAGGCATACAGATTTTAATACTGTTAAATGAACAGGGATAGCACAGAAAAAAAGTAAAAACCAAAAGTCTTGAGGCAGATATACCATTTTTAACGAAGGGTAAGAAATCCCACAGAGACCAGACAAAGGAAAGGGGGTTGGCCTCAGGGGCAATAAATTGTGGGAAGGTGACTAGGAGACACATGGTAGATAAGGGATGTGTGTAGCAGGTTTGTCATGCAGGCTTGCCTTGGGAGTCTCTGATACACATTTACAAAGGGAAACTACATTCTGCTTTTAAACAGATGGGGTATGGCAGGGAGCTTTTTCTATATCTCATTTCCTGCAGCTCAAAATAACCCTGATGCCAAAGTGGCCTGTTTGGGGTGGCGTGTTCTGATCCTCTTCACTGGCTTTGAAGGTAGAGGAACGAGCCCTGCACCAAGGGTGCAGGCAGCCTCTGAACAGTGGAAGACGCAAGGAAACAGACTCTCCTCTGGAGCGTCTTGAAGGAGCACAGCGAGCTTAGATTTTTGCCCAGTGCATCCCATGTTGGACTTCTAGCCTCAAAGCTATTCAGATAATAAATGTGTGGTGTTTTAAGCCACTAAGTTTGTGATACTTTTTTACAGCAGCCATAGGAAACCAAGACAGGTCCCTTAAGATGTGATCGTGTGCTTAGAGGAGCTTCGCCTTAGTCAGCTGTCACTTTATTTAGGATACATGCGCTCACACTTGCATATGCACACACACACACCTCCATGCATCCTAGCCGACCTCAGGTCTCTTCTAGAAGTCATCCTGGGATGTGTGGCCAGGAGATCTCAGTGGGAAAAGCAAGCCTTAGCCCAGAAGGCATCCTACACCCTCCTGCTGATGCCCTCACTTCCTGAATTTCCCTAGTCTGGTTCACACCAGGACCATGACCCCTGACCCTGTGGGGTTGGGGCAGCCGTGGAGTTGGAACCAAGTAAATGTAGGATAGGCCTGGCTGGCCATGTAGGCAACCAGGTTCCTCTTTTCAGAAACATTACCTCCCTGGCCAAGGTCTGTTGGGTTTTGAAACTCAAACACCTGAAGACAAATATCACCTGTGCTGCCGTGTAGCAATGTGGTATGTGTTCCTACCTTCATTTGCAAAGGTCCACTCAGTGGGGTTGATCCTGGCAGAAGGGCCATGTCAGCAGGAGCAGAACGTTCTAGATGGGGAGCAAGCTTTTATCATTCCTGTGCTGTCTCAGATACTCCTAGATGCTGCCTTGACCCTCCACTTGGCTCCATGTGCAGCCTCTCCTGTCTCTGTCATGTCACATAGACCTGAGCCATGGAAAGGTCCCAAAATTCTGGTGCCTTCTTGTTAGTGGCAGCTTTGTGCACCCCTGAGTGACACCCCGTTGGCTTGCAGCACCCCTGGGTGGTAAGCACAGTGTTAGGTGGAGGTGGTAGAGCTGGCTGGGCTACCTTGGAGGGGCAGCAGGTGGGGGCACCTGAGGCATGTGATTGAATGCTCCCTTGCCTTTCAGGAATGGAGTAACATTCTGTTGAATGGGTAGATCCCATTTTATTTACCCATTCCTCCATCAGTGGACACTTGGGCAACTTCCGCACTTTGATTATTATGAATAGTGTTGCTATGAACATGGGTGTGCAAGTGTCTGAGTCCCACCTTCACTTCTTGGGTAGATACCTGGAAGTGGAATCAATGGACCATGTGGCAGTGCTAGGCTTAATTTTTGGAGGAACCACTATCCTGTTTCCCACGGCAGCTGCACTGATTTACATCCCCACCAGCAGTGCACCATGGTTCCATTTTCTTTGTGTACTCACCAACACTTGTTCTCTGTTGTTTTGAAGTAGCCATCCTAATAGTATGAGGTGATTGTTCTGTAAAGCCTCAATTTGGAAACTCATCTAAATTTCACATGCTTATTAAGCATCATTCTTCAATGCTGTGTGTCTGTTTGGGGGATCTCTGAGTTCCAATGGTGTCTCACAGTGTGTTGGTGACCAGAAGCTAGAGGGGGAACCCGTAGAGGACACAGAGCTGGGTGCCGAGCCCACAGCCATGGAGGGAAAACCAGGGTGGCCTTGGCCCTGTGACCTCTTATCCTGCACTGGGTCAGTCCCGGCTGCCACATGGTTGTGGACGCTGCTTCAGGACTCAGGTGAAGGGAGGGTCATGGCGCTGACTCTCCTGGGACCATTCAGGCTGAGTAAGAGTCAGGCCAGCTCATGTTATGTGTCTTCCCTCTTGCTCTCTGTCTGAAACCGCAGTCCTTGTAGCCCGTGTGTTGCCTTCATCAGTCCCCACGTAAGGCAGGTGTGCAGGTGCCACAGGGGCTCATCCCCTCCCCACCTCCACTCTTACCCAGGTCCTTGGCCTCTGGGGGTGTCTGTGCATGTGTGGTATATGCATGTAGGTGTGGGTGTGTGAACACAGTGTATGTGTATGTGTGCATGCATGTGTGTGGTGTGTTTGTGTGTGATATGTATGTGATGAGTTTATGTGTATGTGATATATTGTGGGGGCGTATGTTTCTACATGCCTGCTATATGTATGCATATACACAATGTATTTGTGTGTGTTATATGTTTGTATACATTGTGTGGTGTGCTCATGGGCACACATATGTGTATATGTGTTCGTGTGTGTGTGTTTATGTGCGTGCATCTGGGTGTTTGTATACATATGATGTATGCATGTGTGTATGATGTGTTTATGTGTGCATGTGCATTGGGCTTGTGCATAGTTGCTTGCAAGTGTATGTGTGGGGTTTGTGTGATGTGTGTGCACATGTGTATGATTTGTTTGTGTGTACACACATGTAAAATTCTTTGTATCTGCATCTGTTAGTCTAGTGTCATAATCTTCTCAGGAGTTGGGTCAGCAAGTGCTCTGGTTGTGAGCTCTACAGAGAGTGATTTCCAGCTGTTGCCTGGTGATGTGGACCCCAGCTCATGGGGTCTACAACATTGTGGATGAGATATGAGAAATTCATACTGACTACCAAGTCCTGTGGAGGAAAAGGGCTTCTCTCTCAAGAGAAGAAAAAGCCTCAGCCCTTGCCTTGATAAGCTTTTATTGCTTTTCTGGGCACGTTACATGATGATCTTCATTTACTATGCACAGGTTCACTTTAGGTGGTTACCTTTCGTAGAAAACAAAGGAGAGGATACCACTAATCACATCACAGAAGAAGGATATTTGCAAATGCAGAGGGAATAGTGGTTGAACTGGTTACACTCATCCTTGGAAGGTTTAGCATAGATTTTAGGAAGTTACTTTAAAGATATGCAGTAAACATTTGCTTCTTCAATTCAGGGTGACTGAGTTTTAGCAAAAGCAAGTCTCATAGCAGTCTAGGTACAACACAGGCCTGATTCCCCACAGGAGAACCTATCCATGGGCGTGGGTCCTGTACATCTCCCAGTGGGAGCTGGGCCCACGCCACCAGAATGGTCTACTACGGCCTCAGGGCTCCCAGGAAGGGACTCTGAGCCTGGAAGCTGTGGGGAGATCTGCTAGAGAATTGGACCAGCCCCACTGTTCCCTGCGGTCCTTCAGTTATCTGAGCAGGAACTGAAGTCACCATCTTAACCCTGGCACCAGACTCCCTTGTGGAAAGAACTGTCCCTAGGGAGTAAAAGACACGTAGAGGGATGTCTGAGCTGTGCGCTGTGGGGAACTCATAGGCAGAGGTCAGCAGGGAACAGGGAGGATGGCCTAGATGTGCTCAGCAGGGGAGCAGGCCAGCCTGGCCTTCATTCTGCCTCTGCCCTGGGAGGTGGGTGGAGCCATGGACAGGACACCTTGGTGGCTGCAGTCTTAGGGGTGCTGTTGGTATGGCTTGGGGTGTGAGATTTGTGGGTTTTGCACTTCCTGGTTCATCTGTTGTGGGATGCACTGCTCAGCCCCATCTGTCTTTCTCTTCATCTGTTACTCTTATTATTGCCATTAGGAAAGAATAGTGGAGGGCTGTCCACATATGCATGGCTTAATGTTTTAGGACCTCACTAAGGCAGTCCAATTTTGTCCCTCAGACCTTGGCCCTCGATGCTGCTGGGGTGGGAGGGGAGCCCATGTTGGTTCCTCAGGCACAAAAAGCACCCTCTTAAAGCAGCATGAGAAGCTGCCCACTCTGCACTGACTGCACTTTGCTGGCACCACCCTGATTCTGTTTGGTTTCCACAGAGCCCAAGGGCAGTTTTTGTCTGGGTCCTGTGTGGCCATCCCTCAGGGCTTCCTTCCCCTCAACTGAAAGTGTGTCAGGAGTGGAATGGTGGGTCAGGTCCGCCTTGCACGGGGCTGGCACGGCATGGGCCTTGTTCCATGGAGGGGTGGGGAAACAGAGACATGACAGAAGCTTTGCCTGCTCCTGGCTACCAGGGTCAGCTTTGCACCAGTCCTCTCCCTTTATGGACAATAGTGACTTCATCTCTTCAGAAGCTCAAACCCCAGGCACTTAAACACTTGGTAATACAGTGGTACCACATCTAAGATTGGGAAGGGCTGTGAGATTTATTCTCCAAGAGGCAGCACCTTGTTAACTAAATGTTTCAGAGTTAAATCATTAAAGTGGTTCCTGATTGAATGTAGGTCTGGGATGGCTGGCAGCCATGGACACTGCTCTTGCTGTCCCTACCATGGGCCTCACTCTGCAAGCACTGGAGGTGATGAGGGGGGTGGGAACAAGTGGCTGGGGCCATGGGTGAGCCCTGGGGAGGGCAGTACAGTCTGCCAGGTGTACCTGCTGCTCTGACAGGGCTGTCCCTGTTTAACGGAAAACCCTCCTACTCTCCAGTTCTCCATGGTCTTCATCCTTCCACTTCAAATAAGGGTATTAGGCTTCCGCATGAATCAGTGTCCACATCAGCAACACCTGTGCTCAGGTGCCCAAGGGCGAGCCAGCACCATCCTGCAGGGTGACGTCGTTTAGGACAGGATGTGAGAGTCACAGAGACCAGAGCCACTAGAGGTACAAAAACAGATGGGTTTCATAAGGTGCCCAGGACAAGCTCTGCTCCTCTCTAATCAGTTTCTTTGGGGCATGTCCTTGTAGAAGAAGCACAGTGTGAAACTTGACAGGGGTCGTTTGTTATGGCTGCAACTCTTTGCAGGGTTAGACAGCTACTGGATGAGCAAGTTAAAGGTTCTTTGTGACTCAGGCCTTTCATGGCCAATTTTCTAACACTGCTAACATTGGCAGTTGCTAAGTGGTGTTAGGAACAACCCACACACTGAGGTCTGCTCTGTCATATCGTTCAGAAGCCAAGGACAGAGGGGTTGACGAGCTGGTCCATGTCGCATGGGCAGCTGGGCCTGCTATCTGGTCTGATTAGTGTCTCTCGTGGGGATAAATGGATAGGTCAGACCTTGACCAGGCATGGCAGCACAGGTGTGGGGATCCAAAAGTGTGGGGACAGAAGGACTGGTATGTGTCCTAGGGGGACTTAGGCCACCTTCCCTTTATTGTGGGGTTGCCTTGGGCGGGGGTGGGTGCAGTTGAGAAGTCCTCAAGAGAGAATCTGAAGAAACTGCTGATATTTGGGACATGGTTGTTTTGTAAGAAAAATATTGGAAAAATGGGGGGGAAAGAATAATACTGAAAAATGCATTATCTAATGTAAAGAAATTAGAAGATACAGGAAAGTCCAAAGAATGTATTTAAAGATTTCCTTGAAGGTCCACCCAGCACTAGGCACTGCTCACACCTTGTGCTCCTCTCTTGCCTCTGATAGGTGGTCACGACTCTGAGGTCAGATGAATCACCCAGCTCACCTGTAAAGGCAGGTAGTGCTGTCCTATCAGGATCCAGGAGTCAAGGGTGAGTGCTGTGTGCTTGGAGCATGTGCCACCTATACCCTTCTGGGTATGAATGGTCCTTTTTCCACCTGAATAAGCTTACATTTAAGTGCTGCTCTATCATCTTCTTGCATTTAATAATGTATTGTGTTCATCTGTACTTGTCAATAAGCATTGACTTGATGGTTTGTGTTGCCTACGCAGTGTGCTGTACTGATATTACTTATTTAGCCAGTTCCTGATGGGCACACATTTAGATGATACATCTTCACTCTTAAATGATGTGGAGATAAACATTCCTGAGCTGGCATCCTTTTGAACCTGTGGGATTGCTGAGGCTGAGGAAATAGCGTGGCAGAGCTAGTCAGGCTTTCTGGAAGGCCCCCTCGCCTTCGCCCTCACCTGTGAGCTGGAACTTCTACAGCTCTTTTTCTGGGTCTGGGAAGCAGTGGTTCATAGGTCCTGCATCCGGCCAGGTGTGGGCTCTTGCCCTGGATGGGGGCATTGTAGCCAGGTGGCAGTCATCTCCTAGGGGGACATGAAATTATTTCCCACTGAAGATTGAGGGACCACTCCCCCACAGTGGTGGGGTCCACACTGTTTTATGTGTTTTAGAACAAAGTTGCTCCCAGGGATCTTTTGGGATGGGGGCTGGGGAGCCAGGGTGAGCTGTGCAAGCTGGAGCAGGTATTTCAAGTTCTGGTTTGCAAGTTGAGAGTATTACAAAAAAAGTCCAGTTTTGAGATTTTGTGATGTATATCCTTGGCTCTGAGTAGTCCCCCACCTTGTGACTTAAATATTTCTAGAACTTTCTGTCACTTTTGGTGCTTGTCCTGGGCAACTGGACATGAGCATCTTCCCCTGCAGAGCTGCTGCTCAGTGCCCCTTCTGACCACGGGTCAGGGGTGAAGCAGCAGCTTTGGAAATGTCCAGACAAAATTTTAGTTAGAGTTTTCAATCAGGTTTCATAGTCATTTACTTGACATTGAGTAAAGCCCTAGAAGGCACATGCTCTGACCATCAGGCTAGTCGCCCTTCATTCACTTCAGTTCCTGTGACTTATTTCCTTTTTATGCTTTTTCTTAAAGCTGCCAAGAAAAAAATGAGTAGGGTATCCTCTTGACAGGCCCAATTAGCAATATTACATTTATTGGCAAGGCGACCCTCCCAGACTCCCTTTGGAGGGCATCTCTATCCTATATAAAGTGCCTGCTGGACTCCTCACTTGGAGCAAGTCCCTAGGTCAGGGTCTCATGTAGGAAGGCAAATACAGCTTTCTTGCCCTAAGGAGCTGGGAGCAGGCCCTGGTCAGACTTCGGGTTTTGGACCCTGACTCCTCTGCTGGTGTGGCTTCTGGAAGTTTCCAAGCCTTGGTCTTCTTATTTGGAAAGTGGGGATGATGGCGTACTGCTTGCTGGCTAATCAGGTTGCCGCAGGAGTCTCTGTGAGAGTCAGCATATCCCTGGTGCCATTCGTTGACCTGACTCACTCACCTTCCTGCCCCCGAAAGGCTCTTGCTGTAGTAATGGGGAAGTCTATGCTTCCTAGATGTGTCTCCCTGCCCTCTCACAGGGGATGAACAAGGCTAATACTAAAGAAACCAGAGGGTGAGGTGTGGCCTCCAAATAGCCTTGGGTAGGGAAGTGACTCCTGGTGGGTGGAGGGAGGGACTGCCCTAGGTCCGGTCAGGTGGTCAGGTGCCTGGCTGGTGATCATCATCTTGGAAGAGCTGGGGCAGCTCTGCCTGTAGGTGCTTCCTGGGCTTAAGACAAAGAGACTTGCATCTAGGGTCCCCTGCATGTTCCCTTTCCAACCCACCCTGGGATTCATAACAGCTTCCAGACCCGGAGCTTCTGGTGACCACGTGAAGGACATGAAAGGCTGGATGGAGCTGGGTTGGGTGGGCCCAGCCAGTCTCAAGGGGAATGGCATTGGCCACTGACAAAGTCAGACATAACAATGAGCATCCTGCTTTTCCTAGTCACCCATGGTGGGCCAGGTCCTATCTTCTTTTCTGCTCTCCCTGGGAGTACTTCCTCTCTAGAGATGCCCACCATCCTATGCCTGGATGTCAGGCTCCCATGAGAGTTGTCAGGTCCCAGTGCTGGGGAGACTGTGTCCTGGTGGAGGTGAAGGGCCAGACAGGACTGGGGGCTGTCTTTGCATGGTTTCTTCATGTCTGGGCTACAGAGGTTCTGAGGACTTGCTGAATTGACATTTGCGCCATACTGAGAGCCCTGTCTGCACCTGGCTGAGGACTCCCTGCTTTTCCTCTATAGTCCAGCACCCCCTTGGACAGTCACAGGTATGACCATGCCCATACTGGCTTCTCCATGGACCCTTGTAGACTCAGCCCACGTTCTTTACTCTGTCTGATACACAGGGGCTCAGCTCTCCTCTGCAGGGATGTGACTGGGCAGCACTGGTTGACACTGAGTGTGGATCCTAGAAAGAAGCCATGACAGTGGGGGTTGCTTCGTCCTGAACTTGTGACCACTTAAGACCATAAGGAAGTGCCATTTCAGGAAGTGCACCCATACCACCCCCAATTTGTCTGGACCACATCCTGCCATGTGGTCTGGGGAAAGCAGAAATGCTGGAGAGGCCTAGCCGTCAGCAGTCTTGTAGGCAAGTGGAGGACCTATCCCCAGGACCAGAGACCTGGGACCATGACCAGGCCGCACTTGTCTGAGGTCAGCACACTGGGCGCCTGTGTCCACACAGGGCAGCAGCCCACCTGAGGGACCAGGCTGCTGTGCTTGCTTTGCCTGTTGGGTCATCTGCAGGTGGCCACGTGCCCCAAGAAGCTCTCACCTGGTGTCCCTTGGCACAGAAACGGCAGTAACTCCCCTTGGGGATGGGGGTCATCAGGAGCCCACTGCACACAACAGGCCTGCACTTGTATTTCTTGGGGTACCCGTGCTCACAGGATGACCCAGGCACCTGGCTTGAATGTGGGTTGGTATCGAAAGGGAGTGGTTTAGTTATGTTTCTGTGATACCCCCACTGGCACTCAGCAAAGACAGGCTGCCAGGAGCAGAGGAGTGAGTTGTGCAGTGGGGCAGCCTAGGGCCCCACCTGGCTAGTGAGGTGGCATAGCCAGCTGGTGATGTTCCAGGTTCAGTTCTGTGGGAAACAAGGCTTCCAAGCTGTGTCACCTTCCATAGAACTGTGCGGTGTGGTGTGTACACACACACCCATTTTCTATTAGCTTGATAAATCCAATGGATAGAGAAGGATAATTACCCACATTTCCTTTACCAAGAGCATGTGTCCTAATAAAAAGGGTCCTGAAATGTGGAAAAATGGAGCCCTTTCCTCTGGCTGGCACTGTTCCAGGGCCCACATAATGGGATCCCCGCTGTTCTGTCCTTGAGTCCTTTCCTTACATCCCCGGTCACTGGATGTGGGTGCCCAGAGTTCCCAGTGTGGCAAGTGTGGTTGCGTCCCTGGCCAGCACCTGACATGACCATACCCCATGCAGAGTAGGGCACCTTGACTCTGTGCTGGTGTGAGCGGGAGCTGAGTTGTTCGGGACCAAGATGAGTCCTCTGCTGGGACAGGTGGGTGTGGAGGGGGTGGCCAGCTTATGATAATGTAAGTACGTTCTAGAACCTCTTTTAGATTTTCCAATTGATTTTAGTTCCCATGAATAGTGAGGATCAACGTTCCTGGCAGGAACTGAGGAGACCACTCCACCTCCATTCCTAACCTGCCTCCTAACAGCGATCCCCAAGAGGGCAGGCCTCCTTGGGGATGGCCAGACAGCATGAGGGCCTGTTAACCCTCATCAGCTATTCTCTTACCTGGAAGATAACCTGGTGATGGTGATGCACCAGCTACTGTTATTCCATGTCTCACACCTTCTGAATCACCTGGAAGATGACATAGGGCTCCAGATGGGAACACTCTATCCACTGTGAAATGGAAGGACAGGCCACCAAAGGACCCTGGGGAGTATTAGGCCCAGCTCTGGGAGCAGGTTGCAGGTTAATAGGATGGGTGCAGCTAGCAGAGGCTTGTGGAATGTGGGTAGACTCCCTGTGTGGTGGCTACAGAGCAAATCCCTGGAATCTGGGTACTTGGTGACTTCCAATGGCTATGACCCGACTTCCCTTCACACTGGGGATTGAAGCAAAAGCTACTCCCAGGCTCTTCCTGCCATGTTAAGGGATACAGGCATTTGGTTTTCCAGTACCGGCCTCAGGACCTGTATGACACACCCTCCTGAGACTGACCTTCCTGACAGCTTCTGCACCACCTTGTGGTCAGACAGACTGAGTCCCCTTGAAGCCAGGATGACGTCATTTTAGGTTGTTCCCTCTCCTGTCAGTGCCAGACTCCGGGGAGGAACCAGAGCAACTGGCCTGGAAACATCTGGAAGAGCCTTGAGGGCAGATTGATTGGCAGAGTGACTAACTCAGGTAGCATCCCTCAAGGTTCTTTGGTGGTGGTGCTTACTTGGGGATACACCTCTGCTGGTAATACAGAAATGGTTGCATTATGCCATTAGCATGCATGGAGATAGATGGTGGGCCAGGAAGTATCTTAGCAGCAGAGACAGGTTAGGAAAACTGGGACTTTTCCAGCCTCAGGTGGGGCCCGGCAGTGTTTGCTTCCTTCTCCTCTTAGCTCCATGTGGGGCTGTCTCCCTGGCCCAGTCTGAGTGCTCTTGGGAAGCCAGTCCACCTCTCCACAGTGGCCACTTGGTCTTCATTGATGGGTGTGGGCTGGTGTGGTTTGACCATTATTCAGAGGCACCACAGTCTTGGCTGCAAGGTGCTCACCGACACTAGGGGCTGAGCAGGCATTCCTGGATGTCACTGTGGAAGGTGTGGACACTGGTGAATAGAATAGAAGGCTTGTGCGGATAGTACATGCACCAAAGAGTGAACAGTCAGAAGTCTGACATCAGACTGAGGCAGAAATTGGCGGCCTGAGGTGATGGACTGGTGAACGTTCTTTCTGTCTTGTCAGGAGGGAGGTGACCTGGGGCCTTCGTGGAACATTTGCCAGAGTGTGTGGATTCTTTAATGGCCACGGCCTCGGGGGAGGCCAGGGTAAAAGGATGGGCTTTGTGTTGGCTCAGGCTGTGCTGACCCAAATTGGACAACAGCCTATGGTTGAGCTGCCCTGCCTCTGACTCTGCTGTGCAATTTTAAGGAACTTTAAGAACAGTATTTTGTGGTTTTAAGACTTTAAAAAAAATCCTGTCTCAGGCCTCGGCTTACTGAGGCTCTGAGGCCTGTCCCTCCTGCTGTGATGGAGAGGAGATTGCCTCATCCCTCTGCCACTGGGCTGAATCTGGGGGCCAGGCACAGGGCAGAGGGGGCCAGTCCCCGGGTGAAACCACACCTGCTCTCCCCCAACCCCTACCAACCCCTAGCTGTGGGTACTTGGAGGGGTTGTGAGTGCCTGGGGGTACATGCTGCTGCCACAGGCAGCCCAGAGTGCAATCCTGAGCCAGTCTCGGATTCTAGATGGTTCTGGGCAAATTCTGTGATTCATTAACCACCTGGAAAATAGCAAAGAGAAGAAGGAGCCACCATTTCTGAAGTGCCTGCTGTGGGGCCAGGATACCTCTTATCTCTGCTTTGAGTTCCTGGAGAAGGAAGGGTGGGGGTTGCTGCTCCAGGCACCAGGAACATCAGCTATAAGCACAGTGGGAGACAGAATTTCGCAGAGCAGGGTTCCTAGCCCTGCTCACTGTGACATGCTCCATCCCCCGTGCCACGGACCGTTCCAGAGTCCAGTTGGTCTGTAGGTGATTGCATGGCCCTGGAGGAAGCACTGCAGCTGCAACCGTGGCCCTAGACTACTTCCTGTGTTCTGTGTCTCTTTCTACTTGACAGCAATTCCTAAAACCTGTCTCACCAGGTGTGCCTAAGAAAACCTGCTTCTTCCCCTCCTGTGCTTGTTTCTGTTAGGATGTGGCCCATGTGGCCATGAAATTCTGGTCAGAACTTTTTCTGCACTGGAGAATATCCATCTATATCATGAGGTCACAGTGCCATTCTGTGTGGCTGTGTTACCATTTTATTTAAGTCCACTCCTATACTGTGTGTGTGCGTGCGCTTTATAATCCTTATTCACGTAGCTTTGTCCCCAGAGGTGGGCTGCATTGTAGCCTCTTCCAGGGAAATAGCTGGAAGAGGTAGAGAGACTGAGAAAGGTGGAAGGGCTGAGGGAGGGGCTGGAGAGGTAGAATAGCTGAGAGAGGTAGAGGGGCTGAGGGAATGGATAGGAAGGTTAAATAGGTGAGAAAGGTGGAGGGGTCGAGGGAGTGGTTGGGGAGGAGGAGGGGCTGAGGGAGTACCTCGAGGAGGTGGAGTAGCTGAGAGAAGTAAAGGGACAGTGACCTGTTCTATGTTATACAGCTAGGAAGGGGCAGCACCAGACCTGGATGAAAATGGGCAGGCTGGGCTCCGAGCCCACACCTGGTCAGGACACTTTGCTGCCTCCTCTGTTAGGGGGAAAATAAATACAAATTGAATTAAAGCATTGAATTGGCTTAAAAGAGGTATAAAAAGTGTTTGTGCTATATGACTTGATTGTGTTTTATAGCAGACCATGTACTCATATGCCTTTTCAAAAGCAGCTCAACAAACTGGGAAAACTTAGAAAGTTAGATGAACATACAAAGGGTACCCCAAGGAAACTGTAATTTATTTATTAAAAATTGTGTATTCTTACATGTTTAAACTTCATCCACTTTCAAAGTACTCTCCATTTGATGCAATACACTTATCGAGATGTTTTTTCCACTGCTCAAAACAGTTTTTGGACTCATTGATTTTTGAATCCTTTTAGTGCTTCTGCCATTTTTTGTTTCACCTCTTCCACATTGGCAAAATGTTTCCCTTTGAGGACTTTTTTCATCGGGAGACACACAAAAAAGTCATTTGGGGTGAGATTGGGTGAATAGGGGGGGTGAGGCATGAGGGTCATGCTGCTTTTGGTCAAAACCTGCTGAACACTTAGCGCAGTGTGGGCAGGGCCGCTCATAAATCACCCATCATGAAGTAGACAAATGCTTTGAAGGAATCTTCAAATAAAATTCACTGAAGCCAAAGGCAGCTTCTCACAATAACGCCAGTTGGTACACTGATATAGATGGGGTCCTAGAACACTCAGCTAGCGGGGGAAGTCTGTACTAAAAAGGGCCCACCCTCTGAAACATATTCTGGTTTTAGGGGGGTCCCCAACATAGAACAGGTCCTGGAACACTGTCAGCCCTGTGCAGTCCCCTTTTATTTTGGGAGTCAGGTTTGCTTGCTTCTCCTATATTCCTGCTTTGCTATAAGGAAGCAGATTTCAGCAGAATTGGGTTCTTTAATGCTCGTGGTGTTTGATCTCAGAAGATGTATCTCTCCAAAAAGATAAGCGACTCCTAAAATCTGTCAGTGAGGAGAGGTGTACAGGGTCTCCCGGAGTCTGTGGATTCCTCGCTGCTGTGGTGGCCTGGTCAGCCCCTCAGTTGCGCTCTGAAGGCAGTGGTGCCCTGTGGCTAGGTAGGCCTATCCTGATTGTTTGACGGCTTGGCTCATTTATAAAGTTGCTCCTGTCTGAAGGAGGAATTATGAGGTGTGCATTTCTTCCTTTGGCTGGATTATCAGCATTGTGAAGTGGTCAAGTTGGGAGCAGAAGACTTTGTCTAACCTGACAGAATTTTAAAGGGGAAAAGATAATTCAGTGAAAGTGAAAGAAGAAAGCAAGTCCCTGCTGTGTCAAAGATGTCTATGACACCACCTGAGACCTTGAGCAAACTTTAAAAATTAGTTATTTAAACCCTAAGGAATATTAGCTTCAATGTGGCCTCAGTTAGCTTTACTTTTTGGTCAGTACATCATTAGTAAGAGTGTATCTTTTCATTTTATGAGATAACTTTCAGCATAAAAGGAATCTCTTTTCTTGTTTTCTAGTGGGTTTGTTTTTCAGTACCCCCCTTGTAAGTCATGCAAGTTGTGTAGGATGAATCCGAGAAGAAGGAAGCAAACCTGTCAGTGTGATGAGTCTGAGTCTTGAGTCTGTTCCCCACTCCCTGAGGACAGAGCTTTACAACCATCTCACGGTATCTGCCGTGTGACACCCAGACATCTGCAAATAGGCTCTGCAGTCTAGATAGAAAGGCTCCTTGGTCGAGTTTTGCTGGTGGTTAAAGTCAGTCTTTAAAAAAAATGCATTCTAGTTGATAATTGGCAATGATCTGATTTCCAACATTGTCAAATTTCATTGGAACATCACACAGCCATGAAATCATGCTGGAGAGTATGGGACACACATGGGACGATGGCACATGCAGAGACTCCTGGGGACAACAGCACAGCTCCCACAGGGGCCCTGTCCAGCCTCCCACCTGCCCATGGGCAGTGGCTGCTTGCTTCTTTTTTGGACATCCAGGTTTCTGTTTCTGCTGCCTTGTGGCTGCAAGTCTTCCTCTCCCCCCAAAACTCCCCACACCAGGGTACTGTGGGCCCCTTGTGGCCTGCCCTCCCCCAGGCCCTGTGCACCCACTCAGTTTAGCCCTGTCTTACAGAAGTTGTCATTGAATGTTCTCCCCTGTTTCAGTTACTTAGGAGTTGTTCCAACAAAGTAACAGAATAACCAGAAATGATGTTAAGTCTGTCTGCTGTTCTTAAAAATTTACATCTGGTGAAATCCATGTAGTAAACTTCAAAATGGGAATTATATAATTATTAATTAATAATAAAGTTATTATAGCCCTTTTTTAAAATTGTCAAAAATATGCTTTCTGTATTTTCCAGGTTTTTTACATTTAATATATCTTCTAATATCAGATTAAAAATACCTTAATTAGCAAACCACATGCTTAAGGTAAGCACTCAGATAGTATTAAAAACAAATCGTTTTTAATACTGAACAAAAATGAAATACACTCAGCCCGGGTCAATGTGGCTGTTGGTTGGAGCATCTTCCCATTGTCAGAAAGGTTGTGGGTTTGTCTATTCATGGTCAGGGTGCATACGAGACAGCAACCGGTCAGTGTTATTCTTCCTGAAAAAATGAAATATACTCCTACTCCAGACCTAAGCCATTCTCTAGTCACTCACTCCCAGCAGGTCCTAGATTAAATTCTGATCTAATCAAATAGCTCTCTTTTTTTTATTAAATTACACACATACACAGATGGGCACATACCCTGTGCCTGCACAAATAGGAATGTACTGTAACACTGCCTAGAACCTTGATTTTTACTGATCTACGTATCTTGGACAGACTTTCACCTTAGTGGCTGCTTATTCTTTTCAACAGCCACATAGTGTTCCAACCTAGGGATTGCCACAGTTCATATACAATATACATACATGTGTCTACAGAAATATACACACCCACATACAAACACAGATGGATTTCTAGATTTTCCTGTTGGGCATCTTTTGCACATATGGGTGTGTCCACACTGGTTGCTGGCGGGGAACTGCTGGGTCAGAGGTTCTCGCAGGTGTTGCCCAGGGGCCTGCAGGAAGTTGCCCTGTGTGTGTAAGTACTGCCAGGCCACTTACCAGTGCACAACATAGCCAGCTGTCTCGTGCTGCTCTTCTGCAGTGGCGGGACACGGCATCTGGCTCTAATGTACAAACCCACCCTACACAGGACAAGTGGGGTGAAGTGTTGATTGTCATTGAGGGTCTCCATTTCACTGACCTGGGCACTGAGAGGGGTTCTGGGCTGGGTGAGGAGGTTGAATAGAAGGGGCTTGAGACCTCCTCCCAGTCTCTAGCAGCAGAGTGTGGCTGTGGGCTCAGGGACACCAGGGCACTGAGCCTGAGCTCCCGTGGGCAGGAGGAGGCTGGCGGAGCCCCAAGACACTTTGCAGGAGGGCACTTAGATGTACTGGCAGCCAAATCCTGCTTTTATATCCTACCACGTCTTCTCAGCAGCTGTTCCCAGGTATGAAGAATCACCACTGGTACTTAGGTAGTGCTTTCAAGTTGCCACACTCTGCTTTAAGGTCTTCACAAGGTTACCTCTGGGTTCTCGAAACAATCAAATGTTGCAGGCACTACTGTTATGCCCACTTTCTGGATAAAGAAACAGACCCAGAGAGGCCCAGAAATGTCCCCAAGGACACACAGCTGGTTAATGGAGAAGCCTGGCCCGTAACCCAGGTCATCCTTCCTGCAGAGCCCCATGCTCTGGCCCCATCCCACCTGTGCCTTCTCCACATGCTTAAAGAGAAGAAAGACCTGGCTGCTGCTGGGTAAGGGGCTTTCTGAAGGGAGGTCACAGCTGCAGAACTCAAGGGAGATGCAACGGCAAAGGCCCGCTGAACCCTGGCCCTTTGCTGCTGTCCTGAGCAGCCATCAGGCCTGGGCGTCAAGGCTCCCACACTCCTACCCTGCTGGGGGGTAAAGGCATGTTTCTCACCAGGGAGAGGGAAACAATTCTTTTCTGACTTAATTTCACTACTTTGTTTTGCAAATGGACCTTACATTCTTTATAGGTACCTGTTATAAGAAGTTAGGAGAAGCTTAGTGAAAACTATATGGTTAGTAATTGCAGGAGGAATGATGAGGACCCCGGCTCGTGGGGTCCACGTCATTATGGAGGAAAATGAGACATTCACACGGATTACCGAATCTGGTAGAGGAAAAGGAATGGCATGGCTTTTCTGTCAAGAGGAGCAAAAGCCTGGTCCTGTCTCCAATGAGCTTTTATTGTCTTACTGGGCACATTACAAGAAGATCCTCATTAACTATGCACAGGATTGCTTTAGGTGGTTACCTTATACAGAAGACAAAGGAGAGGATGCTGGTAATCACATCACAGAAGAGGGATATTTGCAAATGAAAAGGCAAAAGTACTTGGACAGGTTACACTCATCCTTGGAAGGTTTAGCATGGTTTTTAGGAAGTTGCTTTGCAGTAAATGTCCTCAATTCAGGGTGAGGGAGTTTTAGCAAAAAGCAAGACTCAAAGCGGCCTAGGTACATTGCAGGCCTGATTCCCCACGGGAGAACCTATCCGTGGGTGTGGGACCTGTGCATCTGCTAGTGGGAGCTGGGTCCACACCACGCAGAACAGTCTACCACAGAGGAATACGTATTTTGTGATCTTTAGTGTGTAATAACTAATTATATAGAGCTTGTGGGGTTTTAGCTTGAGAAGGAAGAAAAATTGCCGTGATGAAGTGTGTGGACAGCTAGGGGTTGAGGCCTCTGTGGTTGACTGAGGCCGGAAGTATGTATTTTTACCAAGGAACCGCAAGGGCTAGAAGCCGTTTGGCGGAGGTGAGATACGGAAAGTTGGCTTGAAGGAGGAAATGAGGATGTCCAGTGCACAGAGGGAGGTTATTAAGAGTGCAGACCCCTGGCCTGTGTTGTGTGTTTATTACCAGGAAACGAAGGTGAATAGGGTATGTGCTTGTCCAACCACAGAACAAGCAACTCTGGGCTTTTATTTATTAAAATAGCAAAGCCTTATTGAATTTCTAGAAGAGAGACATTTTTCTGTTTATGATTTGTAGTGTTCATGCTGTTTACACGAATCACTCTTTTTCCCAAGACATCTCCAGATGGCTTCTGGACCTCGTCTGTCTGTGTGACGGGAAACCCTCACAGTTCTTCAGGTTCACCCCTCACGTGTCCATCAAATAAGCCAGCGTCTCCCCTGGCATTCAAATGGAAGACAGCAGTTCTGTGTGCTGAGTGGATGTGGCCTTGTCCAGGACACTTGCCTGCTTGCTAAGATGTGAAGTTATTTTTGCTGACAAGGCAAAAGTAGTTGGACAGGTTACACTCATCCTTGGAAGGTTTAGCATGGTTTTTGATCATGATCAAAAGGATCATGATCAGCAGTAGGGGCAGCAGTGCTGATGGGAAAAAGTCAGAGACAGCCACTGCTGAGGGAAAGGCCTAGAGTCAGTCTTTGAAAGCCTCACCACAGTGGGTCCTGATGAATCCTAACCATTTTCTGCTGTCACTTTGGGATCTCATTTGCTAACGTGAGGTTTTTGCTTAGGGTGCAGGGGACATGTCAGGCTCCAAGGGGCCCTGGGTGACCCTGGAAATCATGTGCCATTGGTGGACATGTAAGAGTGGTATGCACTCTGGTCTCTGTTCTGTGAGCATGCTTGGTCCCACTCGTTGTGGCTATGAGGGAGGGAGAGGGCACCAGCTTTGTTCCTGGGAGCCCCTCCTACTTCTTAGCTGTCTTCAGAGAAATGGCAAGAATTGTTTAAGCTCTTAAAGTAAAAGAAATTAATACTCCAATGACAAATAATGCTAGAATTTGATTCTCAGGTTTAAAAAGTATGCTGGATCATATGTAGCCATAGAGGAGTCAGCATCAATTTAACCAACTGCTAAGCCTTCATTAATCCTACACAGTGACCTCTGGTTTCGCCATTCTGATTGTCTTTGTTGAATAGTTGGTGATTTTACTGGACTTGGGTCCCTGTATTGAGGGCTCTGTCCTGCACTGTGCAGGGATAACAAGCACCCCAGAAACCTTGCTGCACCAATGTGGAAATTCTTCTGTTTGGCTTAAAAACAGCAATCAGAAACAAAGAAAATTAAAAAGCTAAACAGGTTCTTTAGGAAATCACTTTCTTGTAAATATTTTGTATTTATATTTTGCTTTCTCTTTCATTGCCTCACACCTTTGGGTTTCAAGGATGAGTTCTAAAGGATATATCTGAAGTTTATGGACAATTCAGGGATACTTTTAATTAATGACTGTAACTGTGGTTCATTTTGTGGAAAAGGGGCAACTGTCAAGGACTGGAGATGAGCTCTGTACCTGGGTGACCAGCTGAGTATTGTGTCCTTTGTTTATGGATGAATGATTGCATATTCACTCCATTTGTACAAGTGCACAAATGCCATGCCAATCCTGGGTCAGAGGGTCCAGAACGTAAAAAAAAGTTAGACATTTCTTTTTAATACTGTCCCAGAATTGATGCTGACTTTATATGGATGGATAACTTAAGTGTTTAAATATTCTTGTTTCCCATTATTTCCAGAACAAAGATTTCTGAAGACTTCTTCCTAGAAACGATTGGGAAGTTTCAAGAGGCACAAGATAAAGGTAAAGTCTTTTTCTTCCCTTAATCTGTATTCCAGTTTATCAAAGTTGACACTTTGTGGAAGCCTCAGTGAGATTCAGCAGAAAGTTGGATGTTGGTCCCTGCACGGTCTGAGGGGCCCAAACCTGGGCTTGGCCACTGTCCCTTGGGTTGGCTCAAGGTGGACCCCAGGGACCAGGAGGTACGGTGCACCTGGACCTCCATGCATCACCTGATTTTCCTTCCTCTTCCCTTACCTCTCCTGGCCTGTGCTGCTTCACCAGCGTTCTGGCTGGTGGCCGCTCTCTAAGCATGGAAATGCTCCATCTTCTCTTTGGGAGCACATGGATGTTGTCTGTGAGGTCCAATGCAAAAACAGGGATTTCAATGTCATTATGCCCTGGATTTGGGTTGTTTTATGATTAATTTTAATTTTGGTCCATTAATACATGGTCAACCATGTATTTTCAGGTTTAGAGGAAAGAGAAATGCCAGTTTAATTTATAAAAACAAAAGGAAACCCCACATCTCATCTCACCCTCTTCTGTGACTCGAGTGTCATGAGTGGACCAGCAGGACTATCGCTCTGCTGCCAGCAGGGTCCTGGGTGTTGACCATGCGTGTGGCACACAGCTCATGCCAGTTTGGTGGGCAGCAGTCATGATGCAGCTTTACTTCCAGACACTTGGCACTGTCTGTTTGTTGGCTGGTCACAGACAGACACATGTTGTTAATAGCCTGGTCTGAGCCCCAAATTTTCTTATTGGTGTGTCAGGTCATGACATTAACTAGGAATTCCAAACACTAGAATTTATGCTCCCAGGATTTTTCCCCCTATATCATTTGTCTTTGAATTTTGCTTGCTGCACTGTCAGTTTATCATACTAGGCAGGGGTCCTCACTGCTCTGGGTACCCACCCTGCATATGCCCCTCTCAGCACGTGCCTGTCATCACTGCTGGTTGATTCATAGTCAGTTGGTTAGTGTGTGTATGTGTGTCCCTCACCCCACTGCCCTGTCCCCTCCCTATCTCCCATCAACATACACAGTACACATGTGCCAGGTTTAGGTGAAGGGACAAGGTTGAGGCATGTCTGGCAACCCGACTGGCTTGTTTACCCGTGCAAGGTGGCTGGAGAGGGAAGCAGGGGTCCTGGGGTGGTGTCCTGGATGATGTTCTCCAGAGTGAGTGAAGCCCACCTCCAGGGCTGTGCACATCTCCATGTAGCTGGAGTGCTGCTCCCAGCGATCTGCCCTGGGAAACTGCAGTTGAAACATAAACTCTTTGTTGTGGGCATATGACACAGAGAGCTCCTGAAATCTATACTGATTCCTGAGGGGACAAGGCCATTACTTTGAGGTGGTGACATGAGCACCATAGCTAGAATTGGGTAAGGGGACCAGAGGTGGGGGAGGAAGACATGACAGGGGGCATGAGGTCGGGGATGGGAGGCCAGGGGTATAGGTGGGGACATGGGTTAGGAGACAGCCTGGGGTTATGCAAGGGAACATGGCCATGGGGAAGCTTAGGGGTGGCATTGGTCGGATATAGTCTTAGGTGATTACCTCACACTCTGTTCTCAGCTGAGAGGAGAAGGTGTGGGCAGGTGCATGTCTTCCATTGTCCTGACCACATGGCCTGGAGGTAGAGGAGGGCTTCAACTGTCTTGTTTTTTCATAAACCCCTTAGTCAAGAAGCCAGAATAGGCTGCCCTAGCAGTCATCTACAGCTGTCACCTAGGATCTCCTTTCACGGGTTCCCTGGAGAGTCCAGTGAGGGCACTTTTAATGTCAGCTAGCATCCTGTTGCTGATGGGCACTGACACATTATGAGTGGTAGTGAGCAGTGTCCCCTCTGTGACCCATTCCTACTGTCCAGATAACTGGTCCTAGGAAGGGAAACCAAGGTGTGAGGTGGGTGTGACAGACAGCACCTGCAGTCCTCAGTTCCTACCTCCCCAGACACCAGTCTGCAGTCACCATTTGCATCTGAGAATGCAACACTAGATCAGATTGTTGTGCTCATCAGAACAGCATGCATACCGTACCACACATGTGTGGATACACACACACATATGCATGCAGACACACATGACTCTGCATAACATGTGCCTGCATTCATGCACCCACGTGATTTACGCACAGAAATGAACGTATACCTGAATGCACACATGTGTGCAAACACAGATGCTTGTACATGTATGTCACACCTATACAATGTGCACACAGATGCACACACATAGAACTCAGATGTATACAAGTACACGGGCAGGTATGCACACATGTGTACACATAGATGTATGTACAGAGTTTCATGAGCCAGCCCTTACCCTTGCTGCTTGCTGTTTGCTGGGTACACCTGTTTTCTTTGCCACAGCCTCCTGGCTGATTCAAGGCCATTCTGGTGTCAAGCTACCATGTGAATGGCACTGAGTGATGGCCTCATAGACCTTCTGGCTTCTGTTCTCCAGGTATAGAACTGGATTGTCACTCCTCGTGAACCAGCACAATTGTGTGTAGGTAATGGGAGTGTCATGTGTGACCCTGTCTTCCTGATGGGTCCCCTGTCTGTGTGTGAAAGGAAGCACTTCACACGGGAAGGTAAAATACTACTGCTGACACTCAGCTCACCAGCAAGATACCTCCACTCCTCAGAATTGCCCAGGAAAGCCAGCAGAATGGGCACTTTATCCTATTGTTTCCATTTGAATATTTAGACTGTGATTCCTAATGTGAGACCCCCTCTGTGGTTGCAGAGCCAGGCTGGTGGAGTGCATGGTGGCAGCATGTCGGTATAGGTGTGGGGTGTGCTTTGCTTAGCCAGTTTTAAATTATAAAAAATAATACATACAGACCTTAGTGTCCTACAGCTGTGTGGAGTTTCTGCAGAGTATTCAGCAGTCACTGGGCACTTGGGAATGCTTAATGAGTGGGTTGCATTAGTAGCACAACACTGTGTGAGAGACTTCACCTAGCCTGGGCTCCTGAATCCACCTGGTGCCCAACTTCCTATGGAGGGCAGGAGAGCAGTGTCCCCACCCAAGGCCAGGGGCCAAGGGTAACATGCCTCCTACATAGTGAGCACTTCTGAGAGTTCCTCTGCAGACAGTGAGCACTCACAGACTCTCCATGAGGCAGCCTCTCTTCCTCCTGGTGCATTTGGTTTTACACTTGGAGTTTGGGTTAAGCCCTTGCTGCGGGGTACCTAGCCAGTCATCCCTCTGGATCCCAAGAACAGGGCTTGGCATGCCGACTGGTGCCCGTTTCTGCAAGTAGTTGTGTTGGTACATAGCCACATGCTATTATGGTGGACTTGAGTAGCAGGGATGACACTGCAGGACTCAAGAAGCTGACAGTAATGTCTCTCTGGCCCTTTGTGGCAAAGGGGTGCCGCGTCTGCCCAGTATGTGCCAGTCCCAGGAGAAAATGAGGAACTGAGTGCTCCCTGACCTCAAGGGCTAACAGTAGGTCAGGATGGGCAATAGACGCCAGATGAGTGGGAGCCTGGCTGGGTGGGCCTCCAGGCCCAGAAGAATAAGTGCAGAGGGGGTACTGGTGAGGAAGGTGGAAGCAGATGAAGATGTGAGCAGATGAGGCTCAGTGGTGCCCGGTGTTTCCCCAGCGGGTGAGTCCCTTTGGTGAAAGTCCCATCAGTTCTTCCTTAGGAAGTGGAGCTGGGCAATGGTTGTGCCCCATTGACATGTGTAAAAATAAAGAAAAGAAAAAGAAAAAGGAACCTTTTAAGTTCACAGGGCTACTGAGGACTAGTATGCTATCTGCTGGGCTTTGGGGGCAATACAAGGACACTGGGGGCACAAGAGGAGACACAAGAGGTGACTTCCCCAGATGGGATGATGAAAGGGCTTCCTGGAAGCAGTGACTTGACTAGTTGAACAGGAAGCCAAAACTTCTCCTAAAACCCTTTTGGAAGGTTTGGTTTGTCCTGATGTATAGGGGAGCGAGGCAGGACAGGCAGCTGGATAAGTACTAGTGTATGGGCAGTTGTCAGGGGCCTCCATGGAGGAAGGAATGAGGAAACTTGCTGCCCCTTGGATATCATTGAGGTGTGGTGAAGTCAGGAGTCTAGCTGTGCTGATGGGGTCAGGGGAAGGTTCCAGAGAGGAGCCTGAGGTGTCAGAGAGGAGCCTGAGGTGTCAGTTGGACTGAAAACCTGGAGGTGGTTTTCTTGGTGGGGGGGTGGGAGAATGAGAAGGAGGTGGTGATGGCCAACTCCCAGGGCCTATTTTAAAGAAGGGGAAACTCAGTGAGGAGGTCAAGCACCAGCAAACCCATGGAGCCTTCTGGGGACAGTGTGACTACAAAGTGTGGGATGGGTTCTGCTGTAACTTAACTTTACTCCCCAAATGTACTGGGCAAGGGTCCTGCCTCTGCTCAGCCGGTATGTTGGTTTGAGCTCCTTCCTGAGAAGTAGTAAGAGACCGTCTCAGACTCTTACTGGGATCCTAGTGGGCCAGTGAGTCAGGGCAGGCCCTGTGATGGATCACCTGATTTACTGATCTGGAGCCAGCTAGCCTGCAGCTCATGTCAAGGAACCTTGCAGATGGCACCTAGGGCAGGTAGAGTGCAGGTGCCAGGAGGCATGTGGGCCCCCAGCTCCACAGTTTCTCACTTCAGCCTGTGCTTTCAATGAGGTATTTCTCAGTGGCAAATGAACCCATGGCCACTGTTTCCCTGGCACACAGACTTTTCAGGGAGGCTGGAAGAATTGGCCCATTGGGGATGGAGGCCCTGTCCCCTGCAGGAAGTCAGCCACTTCTGCATGAAAAGGTCAGACGTGTGCTTGTGTGTGCACATGCACACATTTCAGCCTCTGCTGCCCTCTGTCCATTCATTCCGGCTATCTTTCTTGATGAGCAGTACAGCTTGGGAAGCCGAAGTCTCTGAGGGAAACTGAAACTCTGTTCCTCTCTTATCGCATGACCAGCTGGGCAGGCAGGTGAGCATTTGTCCCCAGGTCTGGCTCCCCTGTCTGTCCTGCATTCCTGGTGGCCTCAGGGGAGGGAAGCATTGACCCTTGTAACTCCGGCATTGCTACAGAGCATCTGGGGTGCATCGTGTGTCCCCCTTGGAGTTTTGTGTATCCCTGTCCCCTCAGCAACTCAGCAGACAGAGCCCATGGCTTGAGCTGTGGGAAGAGCAGAGCTCGGGAGGATATTGAGCAAACAGAAAGTAGGCCATATTGCCACACATCCTGACTGCTCACCCCTTCCTTTTGGCTTTCTTCCAGAGTTTCTGCGGAAGGTCGGAAAGAAGCACACCATTTAAGAATAGAACCGAGAGTCCTGTGACATTGGCAGTGGTGAGAGCCACCTGACCCTACCCAGTGTGCTGGGAAATGTGGGTCCTCAGGGGTCACAGTGCCCATCAGTTCCAGGAAGTACTGCAGGTCACAGTTCTGGGGCTCTGAGCAGCCTCCACTCGGACCCTCACTGTGGCCTTCCCTGCCCACAGGCATTTGCTGCTGAAGTCCCTGCCGCAGCCCCTGCTGATGAGGATGTGTGCCCCCACTGGGGGGCTGCTCATTGCCCTCACCATGGTATTTGAGGCAGCTGTGGCATTTGCACCCATACCTAGGATCATCTGGGAGCACAGAGGTGAGGGCAGAAACGAGTCAGGTGCTGAGGGCATCTGCTCCTGATGCTGAGATGCATGTTCACCATTGGCTGGCTGGCTCTGTGCTCTTGGCACCTGTATGTGAGCAGGCAGTCTGTACCACCTGTTGCAGGAGGTATTTGGTAACCGGAAACACTTGCGGGACTGGTAGGGCCTGCTGATCTGGTTTCTAAATCCAGGGCCCCTAAAGGAAGCCCATTTCCCTGCCTGGTGATGTTTGGTGCCCACTGTCTTAGGCAAAAACCACACTGGGTCCTGTTTTGAGGACATTAATTTTGTGCAGCAGAGCTTCAGGCTGGGGGTTCCCATTCGCTGTTTATTAGTTTCTTTTGTATTTATTTCTTCTCTTGGGAGCTGTGTCTTGGGACTGGGACCCTGGCTTTCCAGGCTCAAAGCCTGCAGAGCTGGGCTGTCTACAAGAGTTGTGGGCAGGTGGTGTGCTGGGAAGACCTGTGTCCTGTGGCCTCAGTCTCTGATGTTGGCACTTGGAAAAGCAGGAGGCATGAACTCCTAACCCGTGAATGAATACACAGAAAGCCAAGTTCAAAACACTCACATTGATGCTGGGGTGGTTAAAAAGAAGTAATAGCTCCTTAAAAAACAATGCCAATATATTTATATCACCCCTAGTAGCTAATAATTACATTCTTCCTGTTCCTAAATAGCTGTTGATCAATTAATTAGGTAGTAAGGGAAAATGTCACTTCTTTCTCTGCTTTGTAAGTTTGTGTTGGTTATCCCTGAAAAATACTTGGATTAAGGGATATAGTCACTGAATCAATTGAATTAAAGGTAATTTTTTTACTGAAAATCCTAAATAGTTAAAATCTGTATGTACCCCATCTGTGGATGGTTCAACACACATAGACAAGAGTTTCATTCAAGGTGGACAGAGCTGCCATGGTCAGCAGCTTGAGTTGTGTCTGGCCTGCAGACTCCTGACAGGTCCCAGGTCACATTGCCAGGTGGTCACACTGCCAGGAGGTCATGCTACTGGAGGTCCCACTGAGTGCAGGGTTTGGAACTCTCAGCTGGAGGGAACAGAAAGAGAAGTCTGACCACAGCACTAGTCAAGCACAGTGGGGCCTCACAGGGGACCCACACACTTGGTGGCTGCCTCATTAGAACTGCTCCACCCAGAGGTGCCTGAGCTCTGGCCCTGGAGAGTGGGGGTATGGCAGTATGGCAGTGCTGAAGTGAGAACAGATGTTCAGGGTGTGCCCAGGCTCAGAAATACCTAATGCACTCTCCTCACCCTGACCCCTCTCTCCCCAGAGGTGCAGCTGGTGAAGTTTCACCAGCCAGGCATCTTCAACTACTCAGCCTTGCTGCTGAGTGAGGACAAGGACACCCTGTACGTGGGCGCCCGGGAAGCTGTGTTTGCTGTGAACGCACTTGACATCGCCCAGAAGCAGCATGAGGTATGGCCAGGCTTCCAGCTCCCCTGTGGTCTGGGCTGCAGACCTTTGCAGTGTTTTCTGCTCAAATCAGCACATGCGGTTCCTCCCCAATCATCAGGCCCTTCCTTGGCCATGCTTAGCCTGTGGCAGGCCTCAGATGTCCTGTCTAAAGAGCAACCTCCCCTCCAGTCAGTGGGCCAAGGGCCCTGTCATCTGGCAGCTTTCTTCCTGCACTGTGTCCACGCCACCCCAATCTCAGATGTTCCCGGCAGCCTTATCCACAGACTACCCACCCTCTTTTCAGCTTGAATGTCTGCAGTTATTATTAAGGACAAGCTCAAGGATACACAGGAGTGGAGAGAGTGATGTGCTGGACCCTCTGCCTATTGCAGCTCCTGTGGATGGGGATGGGCCCCTTGTCTTCCACCCCATGCCATGCCCCTCCCCGCCCCCATCTCCATGCTCTGCTCCCTCTTCTGGGTGAAGCAAAAACCCAGATACACGGTCCTCATTTTTTAAAGATTTCTCTGGGTATCTCCTAAAGAAGAGAACTCCTTTTTTTTCTTTTTTTTTTTTTCAAAATAACCAAAATACCATTATCATCCAAAAAATTAAGGTCAAATAATCAGTGTTCAGATTTCACAGACTCTCTCATGAATGATGTTAGACTATTCAGTTTGAATCTGGTAGAGATCAGGCCATCCATGTCCCTGGGCACACTGTCCCATTTCTAGGTGCCTCCCTGGGTACCTAGAAATGCTGGGAGAGCTGTGCTGTAGCCCTGTGGCCCCCAGCCTCATCAGTCTGGCTCTTGGTGTCCTTAGTATAGGTAGGGCCCCCCACCACTGAGGCAGGTGTTCCTCTCCTGGCCCTCAGCCAATGCAGTCTAGCACCATCAAGCATTGTAAAATGGGACTTTCTGTATTTTTCCTTCTATATTTTTCCTTCTCCATTTTTGAGCCATATATCACCTTTAAAGGGGACATGCCTGTTTCAAAAGGAGACAGGGAGTTTTTTTCTTTTCTTTCTTTTCTTTCTTTTCTTTCTTTCTTGACCATAAATTCATGAATTTAAATGTGTTTGAAGCCCCTTGATCCATTTGCATTCAGGTCCTCACTCGATGCCCAGGTTGTCACCTCTGACCAGTGGCAGCTCCTCTTTGGCTTGTGAGTTTTGGCATGGTATAGTTTTCTCAGTCTGTGAAATCAAGATGGTTCAGGCTACTCTTGTGCATTTTCTGCCCCAGACCTTTTATTTTTTGTTTTGTCTTCATCTCCAGAGTCTAGCATAGTACCAACTTCTTTTTCTTTTTTTAAGATTTTATTTATTTATTTTTAGAGACCAGGAAAGGGAGGGAGAAAGAGAGGGAGAGAACCATCATATGTGGTTGCCTCTCGCATGCCCCCTACTGGGAACCTGGTAACCCAGGCATGTGTCCTGACTGGAAATTGAACCAGCAAGCCTTTGGTTCGCAGGCTGGCATTCAATCCACTGAGCCACACCAGCCAAGGTACACATAGTACCAATTTCTGTTTGACACATAAATGAGCTTCTGGTCATTACCCTTTGAAAATAAAGTGCATGCATGACCACCTGGGTGTTCAGTCAGAGCTGTCATTGTTCTGTGCATGACATTATTACAGCCCATTGGGATGAGGGAGAAGCTTCAGGGCCTCCTCTGAATAAAAGAGAAGAAAAAGTGAAAGCCATGGCCAGGCTTCATTGGACTCCATGAATGGGATCAAGGGCCTGTCAAGTTCATGTCCCCCTGTTTTTGTGCAATTCATGTAGATAATAAAATCACGTGTTGTCATTTCTGAAGGAAGTTGCTGTTTGAAATGAGATTTGATTCTGCTTTCAAGTGTCCTAATGGGGACTTTGTTTCTCTAAAAATGTGCTGCTCTGTTGCTGTGCCTGCTGTTTGGGCCTTGACTGGAAGCTGAGTTAGTGTGGAGGACACATGGCAGGGATTCACCTCCCTGCCATTGAGAAGCCTGCTTGCTTCCTGACCTTTGAGCCTAGATGACTGGCTTTGATTCTCTGGGTGGAAAATATATATATTTGCCCCTGGCTGGTGTGGCCCAGTGGATTGAGTGCTGGCCTGTGAACCGAAAGTTCTCTGATTTGATTCCTGGTCAGGGCACATGCCTGGGTTGCAGATCTGGTCCTCAACTGGGGGCGTGTGATAGGCAGTCCATTAATGTATCTCTTACACAGTGATGTTTCTCTTCCTCTCTTTCTCCCTTCCTTCCCCTCTCTCTAAAAATAAATAAAATCTTTTTAAAAAAGAAAATATATATATTTGGCATCAATCATGGCATAGCCCCATGTGGGAGAGGAAAGGCAGGGGTGTGGGAGCCCTTAGTCATGTGGCCTGCTGCTGTCCATCCTCTGGAGGGCAAGCGAGCCACTGGCCTCACGGTCCTATGCATGAGTCCACCTGGTGTAAGCGGCAGGAACACAAATCTCAGTGGGCGTTGCTTGACCTAAGTAGTGTTGCTTTGGCATGCTCAACTGCTGCTGTCATGTAAAATTCACAGAACCCCTCCATCCTACCATTGAGCCAATAGTGGAAGTAAATGTTGAGGTTGCTTTTATTGGCCTCTAGGGCAACTTTTAAGTGGATTTTATTTTTTTATTTTTTTAACATATAGTCTTTATTATATTTTTTCCATTCCCATTTAATCCCCTTATACTTCCCTCCTCCCTGTCATCATTGAATGGATTTTAAAAACCCACTTTGACGTTTGAAAGTACCTACAGTTTAGCTTTTTAATAAACTTAATCATCCCCACTTTCAGTAGTTTAGTTTTTGCTGTTGTTAGCAGTGAATAACAGGGAACTGGGAGAGTCCTTCCAGGCCCCTCTGACTTTGGGACGAGGCTTCCTAGTTAGAACCTTCACTCAGTGTTTGCTCTCTCAGCCTCACTTTGCAGTCTTGTGTTTCACTGTCTTGGGAGAAATCTGCTGTCATGCTACCATGTGCTTTGTAAACTGTGCATTCTTATACCAGTGTCTGCTTTCTAAAGGAAGACTATGCACTGAAATAGATTCTTACTCCTCCTGACAGGCATATTGGAAGGTCTCAGAAGATAAAAAAGCAAAATGTGCAGAAAAGGGGAAATCCAAACAGGTAATTTCTTTTGCAAGCTACAAAAACACACAAGTAAGTACCTCATTGATTTAATCTTCTGAATGCTGCCACTTTGGGGATGCAGCCTGGGTCTCTCATGACTCATCTACCCGTCTATTCCTAGGTGGTGAAATTGGGTCTCTCAAAGTAAGAATCAAACATATACATTTGATAAATACTTTTTAAAGTTTAACTGAATGAACTTACTTATTCACATGACATAAAACTTTAACTATGGGAAGTGATTTCTGGTGCCTGCTGGCTAATGTTGTCAAATATGGGGTTTATGCCCGCTGCATCCCAGCAGCCTGGAGGGGCTGAGATAGGATTTCTGGATTTTTGGCAACACTTGTCCTTTCTCCAGGAGATACTGGGCTCCTCAACATGGTGGCCATGCAGGGAGCGCTGAACTAAGTGTCAGAGTGTTGGCATGGTGGCCATGGGAAGAGATGAGCTGAGTGTTCATCTCCCTCTGGAGCACTGGGTTGTCCCCCACCCCCAGGACAGCCTTGCCCCCAGCTTGTGCTGGGCAGATGCCAGAGTCTCGGGCTCTTAGAGCCCTGTCTCCCTAGATAGTGGGTCCAGACAGCTGAATTATGGTAAATTTTAGCAGTTGTTGGCTGTTTTCAAAATAATTAAAACTTTTAAAAGAAGATAAGTAATGTTTTGCTAAACATTTTTAGCAAAATGCTAAATAGTTTCACTAAAGCCACTAAATCCAAAGTTACTTTAGGAAATGAGGGAAAATGTGGGCATTTCAATGTAATAACAGATGTCTCAAGGAGTTGTCTTCAAGCTAAATTAGACCAGAGTTTTGTGTGGTCCATGTTAAGGCCGTGCACTGTACAGGGGTCCCTCCCAGCTCTTGCATGGAGCATGAATTACTCTTAACCAGATTAAAAGCAATTATAGTACAAAAAACTTCCCTTAGTGGTGATAATTTCAGATGATAGTGCATGTAACCCAGTCTCATTTCAGCCTAAAGTAGCAAGTGGGTTCTTAAGTGGCACCTGGTTTTCCTGTGACCTTTCCGATGTGGAGCTAGGCTTGGAGCCCTTCATTAGTCGAGCCTCTCCCCCGGGCTGGGCAGGCCAAACACAGTCAATCCCCAAGCAGTGTTTCCAGTGTCATGTGTTGGGGTGAGGAGGGTGGGGTCCCTCAGAGGAGGAGGCCAAAAGAACCCTACACAGTGTGCGCCTCTGTAGGTCTGTCAGTAATACATGATTTGTGTGTTCCATAAGTAAAAACGCCCTTTCTGAGGTAGGTGGTAAGACTTGAGGTCAGCTTTCATTGCTTTTTTTGGCCAGCACATCTTTTCTTTTTGTCTGTAAATTAGTGATTGCAGTGAAACTCCCCATTTAGCACTGACAGCCAGCTGTGGACATTGCAGAGACCAAAGCACTCAGCCTGGCTACAGATTGAGGTTTGCCTAGGGGCAGGACAGGATCTCCTGAGCTGGGAGCCACAGGGAGAGCAGTCAGGGCGGCGCTGGTGCGGAAAGGGGGAACATGGGAGAGGACACAGTCAGTGCAGTCAGAGCTGCTCATGTGAGAGCTGATGTTAGCATGTGCTCTGCTAACTTAGAGCTCTGAGGTGAGCAGTGTGACCAATGTGGATGTGGAGGGCATCCAGTGGAAGCCCTTGGTGGTTGACCTGTGCATTTCTCTTCTTAGACTGAATGTCTCAACTATATCCGAGTGCTACAGCCACTTGGCGCCACCGCCCTTTATGTGTGTGGGACCAATGCCTTCCAGCCAGCCTGTGACCACCTGGTAAGGCCTGGGCCCCTCCCCTGCTCACCATTACAGCAGAGTGGGGCTCCTGGCAGGTGTCAGGCAGTCTCCACTCTGCACAACAGAAACTTGTTCTAATTTCCAGCTGTGTGAGGAGGGGCAGCTGGGGCCCAATTAGGCCTCAGCTTCCTGTCTGTAAACTATCATGACTGAGGGCAGAACTCATGGGACCATGGCCCCTGGTGCAGAGCTTGCATGGGGGTCCTTCTGGGAAGTACAGTGTTAATAGAAAGAAGCACCAGTGTGCCATGATCCAACATCATCCCTCCTTCTCCTTGTCATTATTTGTGTTTTGTGAGGGTGGCCTGGCTATGACAAAGGTTTTTATCAAGTGTCAAAGTCAGGACTTGACCACCCTAGAGGCACCAGCACTGCCATCTCCATCTCACAGATGAATAAGCTGAGGTGTAAAGGTCCTGAATAGCTCTTCAGAGCCAGAGTACCACGGCACTGGCATCCAGACCTTGGACTGGTCTAGCCTGCCGGACACACACTCTTCCCTCAGTGCCCCAAACAATGAGTCTAAAATTGATGATACAATGAAAATGCATTATTACTACTGAAATTCAGGCATTCGATGATACTTTTTTCCATTCAATTGTAGAACCTAACATCTTTTCAATTTCTTGGGAGAAACGAAGATGGCAAAGGAAGATGCCCCTTTGACCCAGCACACAGCTACACATCTGTCATGGTTGGTGAGTTGTGCTATGGGATGCCTGTCACCTACAGAAGAGTCACACAGGATGCTCAGTGCCTCCCCCTTTACTGTAGCCTCCCCCTGCTCCCCTCCCATAGTCACTGTCCTCTGCAAAGGTACTCATGCCTCTCCTTAGACCCTCTGACATGAGCTCGAATTCATTGTTGAAAAGGATAGTCAGCCCCACTGTAGTCAACAAGTTGGACCTGTGGGGAGAGGTTGTTTTATAGCCATCATTTGTGTAGATTGTCTGAGTTACTTGGCCATTTGGAGCTGACACTCTTGTTAGCAGGGAGTTTTGTGACTGAACCCTGGAGCTTTCTTATGCATTGAGACAAGCAGGTGCTGAGCCTGTGCTCCCCCTGTCATGCTTTATTTTCCTAAGGCAGGAGTCACTTGTTCCTGTTAGTTATTATCCCTGACTCTCATAAAACAGTTGAACAAGGAGCATATGATTATCTGTGTCAAAGAAATGTGTCCCAGGAGCAAGCAGTGGTCCCTCTATGTCCCATGGGGCTCGGGTCGGAGTATAAAGGAAAGTGAGGGGTTGAGCGTCCGTCCCAGCACTGGTGCTGACTTCCTTCTCCTCATTCCTCCTGGGCCCTGAAGATGGAGAACTTTATTCCGGGACATCATACAATTTTTTGGGAAGTGAGCCCATCATCTCCCGAAATTCTTCCCACAGTCCTCTGAGAACGGAGTACGCAATACCTTGGCTCAACGGTAAGAAGCAGGCGGTGACATCGAAGGTGTGTTTCTACATGGGTGGCCTCCTCACCAGGAGAGCCCCATGACACTGTAATGCTAGAACCTTTTGCTGGCTTGACCTCTTGTGTGCCCCAGAGCTCTTGTCAGCTGGTGTGGTGGGTGAGCTTCTGGAACTGCTTGGGGCTGCAGCCACCTGGGCTTCCATGTTTTCTTTTTCACTGAGATCACTATTTAAGGCTGCCTTTACCCTCCTAGAAAATGGATCAAGGATGCTTTCCTAAAGTGAGGATCTGATGGTCCATGGGAGCTCAGGCTGGTCAGATAAGTGTGTGTTGTTTCCTTGCTACCTCTGGGCAGCATGTGTCTACGTTGTATTCATGGTGCAGAAGGCTCAAGGCCACTCACACAAGGCTTTTCTCCTGGGCACCAGCCAGCAGGGCCGGGGCTTGGAAATCCCCTGGATTCTCAGAGACAGGTGATGTGAGAGACAGCATGTCCCTCCTTTATGTAGGATGGCCTGGTGGTCAGGGGTTTGTCTCTCTGAGGCACGTTTAAACCAGCAAACACACATCTACTAGCAGGTCTCTGGGGTGGTGGGATCTGGATCTCCTGGGCCCTAGGCTGCTTGGCCAGTTGGGAGGCCCAGCCTCCAGTTCTTGGGGCCGATCAGGAGCATGTGCTTCAGAACCACATCAAGACACTTCTTTGGGCTGAGGAGGACGAGATGGGCCCCGTCATCACTCTGGACACTGAAGTTTGGGGCACAACATATGCACCCTCTATGTCTTGCAGGGAGGGTGTGCAGGGACATGCCCGAGCTCCTTGGCATGTTCAGGGATATGCCTGGGTCCCTCCATAAATTCAGGGATGTGCCCAGGACTTTCTCTGTGTGCAGGAGGTGCCCATACTCCTCGGGGGTGGGGCGGGTGGAGGATCACCAGGTGTCTCTTTCCTACAGAGCCCAACTTTGTCTATGCTGATGTAATTCGAGAAAGCCCGGAGAGCACTGAGGGTGGGGACGACAAGATCTACTTCTTCTTCACAGAGGTGTCTGTGGAATACGAGTTTGTCTTCAAGTTGATGATCCCCCGGGTAGCGAGAGTGTGCAAGGTGAGGCTGTTTCCTCATTTCTCTTTGTTTCCATCTGTGGGGACAGAATGTAGGATTAGTCACCTCACCCAGGCCCCATACTTCCCTCAAAAGGTCAATTTATCTACCGTGCTGTTACTCAGTGCCACAGGGGTCAGTGTGGATGTTTTTTCCTTCTGGGGCATATGGAAGGAGGTGGAAACCCAGGAAGCTTGGCACCCTGAGTGAACGGTAATTAGCTTCCTGTCCTCAGAGGGTCTGCTTTTGACACACCTTCCTCAGACCTCACCTGGATTACAGAAGGTTGCTTTTTTGTTTTTCCTCCTTTGTTCTCCTCCACTGAGAAGGAAATCCCTACACCCTTGTCCATGTCCATAAGTCATGCATATGGGTTCTTTGGCTACGCTGTTCCCTATGCTGTACTTTACATCCTCATTCAAAGTATTGAAAAGCAAGGGCCTACAACCAAGATTACTCTACCCAGCAAAGCTATCACTTGGAATCGAAGGGCAGGTAAAGTGCTTCCCAGGCAAGAAAAAAACTGAAGGAGTTCATCATCACCACACCAGTGTTACATGAAATGTTAAAGGGTCTTCTTTAAGAAGAAGAGGAAGATCAAACATATAAAGATGGACTGGGGAACCAATGCATCCACTGAACAATAAAATGACAATACGTATCTATCAAAACAAAGCAAACGAGCAGAACAGAAACGAAATCATAGATACAGGGAACATTTTGATGGTTGCCAGGTGGGACAAGGGTCAGGGAGATGGGTGGAAAAGGTGAAGGGATTAAGAAGTACAAATTGGTAGTTATAGAAAGTTACTTTTTGTTCACCATATTAACCAAATTCTGTTGGAGTTGGGCTTTCACCATTCCAGTGTAAAGTTTGTGAGAGATTCATTTTCAGTTGTATCCAAAATAGACAAGGATGCTTTAGTTTTACATCCCTCTGCATCCTTATTTCTGAGTTTCAATATTTTTCTCTGGATCAAGTCACAGTAAGTGTGTTCTATGATTGTCACTAAAAAGTGTTTATGGAGAATCTGGCAGGTCCAAAGCACGTCAGCAGAAAATGTTGGGGACAGAAAGGAAGTGAAGATCCTGTTCTCCCATGAAGAGCATCTTTGGGGGAAGACCAGATCTGCACACATTGGCCTGAGACAGACTGGGGAACCGACAGATCCACTGGCTCCTGACTGCACAGGTCACTCAGGACAGGTCACAGACATGCAGAGGCCACAGGGTCAGAGCCATGAAAGTGTGAGACAGCCAGGTGCTCTGACACTGAATGTGGGCAGGTTTGAACAGCTGTTCTAGCTACCATGGGTGGCTTTTCATCAGCGGAGTTGTGTTGGGTTGGTTTTAATCCACAGCCCAAGCTGTATGGAACGACTGCTGAGTCACATAGTTGTCTGCAGTTGGCTTTTTTTCAGCGTGGCTTCATTTCATGCAGACAGAGCTATTCTGGGCCCAAGCGCCTCATTTGTCACCTGTACACAGGAAGTATGCCCTTGTCCTACCTGCACATCCTTGCATTTCAGGGAGACCAGGGTGGCCTGAGGACCTTACAGAAGAAGTGGACGTCCTTCCTGAAGGCCAGGCTCATCTGCTCCAAGCCAGAGAGCAACCTCATCTTCAATGTGCTGCGGGCCCTCTTCATCCTCAGGTCTCCAGGCCTGAAGGAGCCTGTGTTCTATGGGGTCTTCACCCCACAGCTGTAAGTGCCAGGGCTTTGGGGGTTTTCTCCATGCAGTCATGTGGCCCACCCTCCAGGCAGTCATGTGGCCCTTTCCTCCCCAGGAACAACGTGGGGCTATCAGCTGTGTGCACCTACAACCTCTCCACAGCTGAGGCGGTCTTCTCCCGAGGAAAGTACATGCAGAGTGCCACAGTAGAGCAGTCCCACACCAAGTGGGTACGCTACAATGGGGCTGTGCCCACGCCGAGGCCAGGGGCGGTAAGTGACAGGGGCCCAGGCTGCAGGAACCTAGTGTAGGATGACCATGCTGCAACCCCTGCACCACTCAGCACATACCCGTGTGTCACGCCCTGGTCCGTGTCTGTCTCTGCAGGGAGCGGGCATCCCCGTGGGACTGGGATGGGTGACAGGTACTCTAATCTTTTCCTGTGTTCCTCTCATTGGCATGTTGTGTAACTGCTGTTGCTGCATACTGCCCCAATAGGAGTCTGTTCTGGCTGGCACAGGGTATTCTGTGGAATTAATGTTGCGTAATATGGTTAGATCCATTTCATTTTCTATTTTCTGTAGAGAAACATATGATTTCTTGGCAAAGATCTGGTCAAAACACATGATTTCATGTACTCTCTATTTATTAATGTGAATCACACTTTGTCTCTTAAAAGTAGTGAATTTTATGTAGAAATCAGTTTCTAGACCAATTCAGTTTCTAGGTCGATTTGGCTATGAGCATTCACCCTGTGACTGGTGTGTGCGGCTGTGTGTGTGGCCCAGGATGGGGGCTGTGACCTGAGGGAGTGGCCTAGTGCCTGGGGCTCACCCTCAAGACTGTCTTTCTTCCCTGGCACCAGTTATTACTTCTTCCATACATATTATTAAGTAAAACATGTTCACTTGGGTCACAAGTTTTGGGTTGTGCACATCAGGACCTAGGACAGAAAAAAGAATAGTTCATGCTCTTGACCTTTATGCTGTTTAGAATTGGACCATTTCTGGCAATTTTTTGCCATTTGTCTTCTCTTATGGGTAAGCTGTCAAATAATAAGTATTTAGTTTTTATTTCAAAAACTTAATTTTTTTTTCATTTATAAATAGATGAAAAATTACCTCCCTATGTATCATGAGCATAATTATATCCTGTGAGTAAAAGGACACCTGTGTCTCCTACAGCTTTGTGACGCTATGTCGTCAGATTTCTGAGCATCTTGGTTCTTCCCCTTTTTCAAGAAATCTACTCTGCAGGCCCTAGTGTTACCCCTCCTGGAAGCCTGGCTTTGTGGAGAGCACATGAGGGCTGTCTGCAGATGATGGTTAACACAGCGGTGTCTGCTCTCTGCAGTGCATCACCCACGAGGCGCGGGCGGCCAACTTCTCCAGCTCTCTCAATCTGCCCGACAAGACGCTGCAGTTTGTCAAAGACCACCCTCTGATGGATGACTCTGTGACCCCAATAGACAACAGGCCCAGGCTGATCAAAAGTGGCGTGAACTACACACAGATTGTGGTGGACCGGACCCAGGCCCTGGATGGGACCGTCTACGATGTCATGTTTCTCAGCACAGGTGGGTCCCAGGCCTTGGGTAACAAAGTTGGTAAATCCAGCTTGCCTTTGCTGAGTGGAGCTACCATCTTCCCCAGGTGCACAGGGCAGTTTCTGTTTCTGAGAACTCTCTACACCCTGGTGGCTTCAGATCTCTGTGACCATCAGACCACTTGGGCACTTGTTAGAAATGCAAGTCCTGGCCCAGGTCTGGAAATTCAGGTCTGGTAGGTCAGGGTTGGTGCCAAGGGAGCCAGATGAGAGCACTTCTCTCCTGCCTGTCCTAACCTGCCACTGGAAGCACTGTTTCCCAGGAGCCTGTGGATTAGGAAACAAGTATTTCTGGAATGGGAGTCAGTGGCCAGCACAGCAGCAGTTAGCAGTGCTGAGGTTGGCCCTGAGTGCCTTCTAGCCATGCCTCTGAGCAGCATGGAGGGCCCTGCCCTCACCTGTCAGGGGCCACCTTGCAGGATGGCACCCCTGGGGCTGGTGGAGCCCCAAAACCACTTTAGGTTGGTCTTATGTCACAATGTTGGCAGCACTGGTAGAGAAGTTGGCGTCAACCATGAAAATCAGTTTATTCTTCATAGAACACTGGGAATAACCAATACCACTTGAGTTTCCATTGTTTATTTTGCCATGGCTTTTCTTTTTCTATTTCTAATGCAAAAATGCCATCTGTTTCCACATCTCTTGCTAAGGGAAGGAGTGGAGAGCAAGAAGGGTGACTGCTGACAGCTCTGGCTGACAGTGCAGCAGTGTCTTCTCCTTCAAGGGCGAGTCACTGACCTGTGCTTTTGACCTTGCAGACCGGGGTGCCCTGCATAAAGCCATCAGCCTTGAGAACGACGTTCACATCATCGAGGAGACACAGCTCTTCCAGGACTTGGAGCCAGTTCAGACCCTGCTGCTCTCTTCCAAGAAGGTAAAGTGACTGCATGGCTATAGGCAGGGGTGGCCTTCTCGTGGCCTGGCATCTCTGTGGTCACTGGCCTGGGGCTGGCCAGGCCCCTTCATCTGTCTAGCCCAGAGGAGCCCACCTTTGGGCTCTTACAGAGTCTTTTGCTCTGTGGAGTTTGGGCTAGGGGGTGGCAGTCTAGGGAGATGTAACTTTGACCTGAAAGTTGGCAGACCCCCACTGAGTTGGGGACCACATTATGCTTGGGGGGTTACATGCTGGCCTACGATGAAAACACTTCCAGTGACCTGAACTTGGCAAAGGTGAGCCCCTGTCAGCGGTATGCTGTTGATGTGGCCTACACATCAGCATAGAAACCTTACTCTGGGTGCCATTCCCTCCGCTTAGATGAAGCAGTACCTCCTCCATCAGGGTGTGCAGACCTTTTCTTTAAAGGGCCAAGATTGTGAGGCTCTGAGGGCCGCATGGTCTTGGCCTGTCTTCTGGCAAAGGGTGGTGGGGCCCACCCATGAGCCAGTGGGCCTGCTTGTGTTCCTGCAAAGCCTTCGTGAATGCCAAGCTTGCAGGTCATGAAATTTCCATCTCATGTCACAAATATGCCTTTTAATTTCTTTAACCAATTAAAAATACAAACCCAATTATTAGCATTTGGGCTATATAAAAACAGCCAAGGGGCTGGATTTGCCCTGCTGGCAGCAGGCCATCTCCTGCCATCTGTCCACAGTGGCCTGGGGAATGTGTGCCCATTTTACAGCTGGGGTAGAACTGTGTAGAGCAGAGGGCAGGCTGGGCACTAGGGCATTTGGTCCAAACCCTGGCTCCATGGTGCCTGACTATGTGAGTCTGGGCAGGCCAGTCCTGCCTCAGCTTCCTAATCTGTACGGTGAGAACAGCAGACCATATATACAAGGGGCCTCACTTAGCCCCACCCTATGACTGGCATAAGACCTCACTTCTTGTGGGTAGTCCCACACTGTGACCCCTGAGCTGATGGGCTCTAGGGTCTTGGCAGTGCCAGGATTAATAACTAGAAATCACAGGTAGGCCGTGTGCCCTATTCCCCTTGGTTGCAGACACACCCATCACTCAGCCTTTCCTGCCTGCAGCCCTTTTCAGAGCCTTGTCCAGGGCCTCAGGCCCAGCTACTGTCCTACTCTGCTCTGTTGTTGAGCTTCTGGGTTTGACCTTCTGCCCTCTCAAGTAGCCCTCCCTCTCTGGATATGGGTGGAGCTTCATAACCTCTCAGCACTTCCTCCTAGCTTGGTTTCTGGCAAGAGTCTCCACCCAGCTTATGGGCCTGGGCCCTCTCCCACCCACTTTTCCCTTGGCTCCAAACTGTGGGCCACCTGGCATTGTTGAAAGAAGACCCAGAAACCCTTCCAGCAGCCACCATGTTTCTCAGGTGCAGGGGCCAGCGCGCTGGAGGCCTCCAAATTGGAGAATGCTCATCAGAACAAAGGTCAGGCCCCAGTGCAGATATGCAGTGACAGTGAGGCTCTGCTTGGCTCCACATGTCATTCAGGGACCCAGGCGGGCCCTACCATCTTGAACACATCTGAGGCACTTGGGTGGGTGCTGATCTAGTAGTTGGGAAAAGGTGGCAGGGTCTGGTGTGGGTGGTTATGGATCAATCCTATGTTCACACACCTTCAGCCAGGATTTCATCTCACAGCTATGCCCAGAGTGGGGCCTGGCAGTGCAGGAAGACTTGGTACCCCAGGGGAGCAGTTTGCATGTCCCCACAAGAGCCCCCCACACTGTGGTGTGACTCGTTTACCTATAAGAGGTGGGAATGCACCCTGCACACCATGGCCAACTTTGCCTTGTCCTTAGGCTGGTGGGCTCAGGGTAGGTGGGGGGGATGCCAGCAATGCTGCTGGTAGAGCAGGAAGTTGGTGTTCAAGGGTAAAAAGAGCCCCCATAAGGGGACTCACCACAAATAAGGTCTTCAGTGTCACTCACACCTGGCCCTGTTGTAGAAAGCTGAGGAGCACTGCCAAGGCAGGGCTATGGAAGTAGACAGGACAGCACATGGCCCTTCCTCTTTCCTTGTCTCATTTCCTTGTCTCTTCCCTGATGACGAGTGCATTTGGTTTGTTCAGTTTGTTTTATGTGATAAATACATATCACATAAAATTTACCATTTTGTCTTTCTAAGTGCATACTTTTACCAGTAGTAAGTGCATTCACATTGTCATGCATCCCTCACCACATCCACCTCCAGAACTTTTTCATCCTGTGAATATGAAGCTCTCTCCACATTAAGTACCAACTCCCCAGTCCTCCCATCCCCACCCTGGGCACTCCCCCTTCTACTTTCTATTTCTGAGTTTGACTATTCTAGGGGCCTTATATTTTGTGACTGACTGACTTTACTTAACATAATGGTCTCAGGTTCATTCATATTGTAGCATGTGTTTAAATTTTTCTTTAAAACTGAATGATACTCCCCTATACAGATGGACCACATTTTGTTCATCCATTCATCCACTGAGGAACACTTGGGTTGCTTCCACTCCTAGGCTCTGGTGAATAACACTGCTATGAACATGGGTGTACGAATATCTGGTTTCCTGCTTTGAATTCTTTGGGGAATGAATGGCAAATGTGCTTTGCACCATTGTCATTGAGCTCACAGAGCAAGCTGTGTCTTTTTCACACGTACACTCTTTGGTCTTGAGACACTGCCTACATGGCCAAGGAAAGAAAACATCTTAAACAGCTTTTTTCAGCTCTGTCCACATGCACCAGGCACCCACCGCAGGGTTGAATGTGTGCTGTGTGCACAGAGACCACACCTGACAGTGTGAGCCCAGTGCTGTGGCCAAGGAGCAGGGGGAAAGGGCTGGACACACTCTATAAACCTCACAGATGCTAGGCAGTCCTTTGTCAGGAGGTTTTTCCTTGGCCTTTAAAAGTGCTTTATTTTGGAATAATTCTTTTAAATATATTTTATTGATTATGCTATTACAATTATCCCATTACTCCCCTTCATTCCCTCTACCCTGCACACCCTCTCCCACCCACATTCCCCTTTTTAGTTCATGTCCTTGTGTCATAAGTTCTTTAGTTTCTACATCTCCCATACTATTCTTGCCCTCCCCCTGTCTATTAGAAAATAGCCTACCTACCATCTATACTAATTCTCTGTACCTTTTTCCCCTCTCTCCTCCCACTCCCCTGTTGTTAACCCTCCATGTGATCTCCATTTCTGTGGTTCTGTTCCTGTTCTAGTTGTTTGCTTAGTTTCTTTTTGTTTTTGTTTTAGGTGTGGTTGTTAATAACTGTGGGTTTGCTATCATTTTACTGTATATGTTTTTTATCTTCTTTTTCTTAGATAAGTCCTTTTAACATTTCATATCATAAGGGCTTGGTGATGATGAACTCCTTTAACGTGACCTTATCTGAGAAGCACTTTATCTGCCCTTCCATTCTAAATGATAGTTTTGCTGGATAGAGCAATCTTGGATGTAGGTCCTTGCCTTTCATGACTTGGAATACTTTTTTCCAGCCCCTTCTTGCCTGTAAGGTCTCTTTGGAGAAATCAGCTGACAGTCTGATGGAAACTCCTTTGTAGGTTACTGTCTCCTTATCTCTTGCTGCTTGTAAGATTCTCTCCTTCATTTTTACCTTGGCTAATGTAATTATGATGTGCCTTGGTGTGCTCCTTCTTGGGTCCAACTTTTTTGGGACTCTGTGAGCTTCCTGGACTTCCTGGAAGTCTATTTCCTTTGCCAGAATGGGGAAGTTCTCCTTTATTATTTGTCCAGATAAATTTTCCACTTGTCACTCTTCCTCTTCTCCTTCTGGTACCCCTGTAATTCGGATTTGGAATGTTTAAAGATGTCCTGGAGTTTCCTAAGCTTCTCCTCATTTTTTTGAATTCTTATTTTTCCATTCTTTTCTGTTTGGTTGTTTCTTTCTTCCTTCTGGTCCACTCCATTGATTTGAGTCCCAGTTTTCTTCCCATCACTATTGATTCCCTGTGCATTTTCCTTCATTTCTCTTATCGTAGCTTTAATTTTTTCATCTAATTTGTGACCAAAATCAACCAAGTCTGTGAGCATCCTGATCACCAGTGCTTTGAACTGTGCATCTGATAGGTTGGCCATCTCTCAGTCACTTAAAAGTAGTGGTTCTGGGGCTTTCAATTCTGTTTGAGCCATCTTTTTTTTCCTTTGATCTGATCACGCCAGTTACGTGTGAGGAGTGGGGCCTTTGGTGTTCACCAGGGTGGGGCACTCCAGTCACTGGCTTGTGATGTTGTATGTGGGGGCAGGGTCTGAGAGGGAACAATGGCACTTGCTCTGCTCTCTGTCAGACCTCAGTCCCTTCCGATGCTTCCCCCAGCAAACTGGGCCCCTCTGGTGCCAATTCCCGTATGGGTGGGCTTGTGCATCCCGTGGTGCTTTCCAACGACCTCTCCTGTGAGGCTGGGAGTCTCTCCCTGCGCCTCAACTCCCACAGGTGTTTTCAATCAGTGCCCCAAGGCTCTATTTCCCAGCGCTGTGATCCTGGGTTGCTCGCAGTGCCTTGGTTCACAATTCCCGCCTTGCTGCGTCTGCCATTTGCCGCCCCTCGGCTGGGGTTTGCCAGCTGCCGCTTGTGCGCTCAGGGTCCACCCGCTGGGGTCTTGCGCGCCCTGGATGCCATACACTCCTGGTCCCAACGCTCTCTGCTCTCCACACTGTGACCTGTGCCCGGCTGCCCAACTCCGCCCTTCCTACCTGTCTGGATGTACGGGTCTATTTTAACTTCTTGGTTGTCCAACTTCCATACAGTTCAATTTTCTGTCAGTTCTGGTTGTTATTCTGTTTCTAAATTATTGTTGTCCCTATCTTGGTTGTGTGAGGAGGCACAGTATGTCTACCTATGCCTCCATCTTGACTGGAAGTATGTTTTGGAATAATTTTAAATTCAAGGAAGAGTTGGGATGATAGTACAGGGAATCCCCATAGGCCGTTCACTCAGCACACGCCTGTTTTATCTGAGGGGTTCTGGTGGCCCAGGTCTCTTAGTAGATGCCCCACATTCCCACAGTATCACTGTGGGCTCCAGAGGGGGCTCCCCAGGTGGCCCAGGCAATCCACTCTGTGTTGTATCATGCCCACGCTTTTGCTAGGGTCTCTTTGTAGCTCCTGATGGCCCTTTGAAGTTGCCTGCTTGGCCTCTTGCCCCAGGAGATTTTTCTCACCTCTGCAAACCACATGACTCCCTAACTGTGCTCTGTGGCACCCTCACTCTTTCTGACCATGGCGGGCATGTAGCATCCTCTGCCCAGGTCTCTAGTGACGTGCACAGGCAGGCAATGGGCCTGGTTTCTCTGCTGTCTGTCCTACAGTTTGACTGCATGGCAGAGGAGGGGACTTCCCTTCTCTTGGCTGTGCTTGTACCTGTTGGGTTTGTGACCTTCAATGCATCACAGGCCAGGAGATCTAGGACCAAATCGGGGACTTTGAGCTTCAGCCAGACTCTGAAGTTAGTTAGACCTGTCCTCTGAGGATGAAGGCTGTTGTGTCTCATCTGAGTCAAAATACTAAGCTCTGTGTAAACTTGGAATCTTCTGATGCTAACCAGAAGGTCTTTCTGGCATGTCAAGATGACATGTAGGCTCCCAGGCAAAGGAGAGAGTGAATACCAACAGCCGAATTACAAGTCCCAGATCTGCTCCAGTGGACTTGTATGGGGCCTTGTTCTAGCCAAGCTCAGTGAGGAAGTCAGCCAGCCCTGATGGCATGTGTGCCAGCTGTCTGCCAGCTCTGGGCACTGCCAGAGGGGGTCAAAGGGTGGGGACATCCCAAACCAAGCGTGCCAGGGCACCAAGGAGTCTGCTCTTCTCTGCTTCTGAGCGTGGCAGTCTAGTTTCCATCTGCATGTTCCTCCCTCGTAAATGCAGACGTGTGACATGCAGACACCTCATCACTTTTATTTCATTTACTAGCATGGTGTTCACTCTCCAGGACCTTTGTTTGTGCCCCCTGCTGTGGGCTGGGTGCAGACACAGGACACTGCACTCTGCACTCTGGAGCTCATGCTGGGTTCTGAGGCTGTGCCCTGAAGCCTCTGGCCTTCAGTGAGACCAGATGTGTCTAGCTGGTGGGTCCTTCTCCCAGAGGAGGCTGAACAGGCTCAGAGATGTGCTCCGCTGGCGGTCAGAGGGTGGCGGATGCCTGGACATGGATGGAGGGGTCGGGGCCAAGGCCCAGTGCACCTGAGTTAGTGTGCAGATCTTGCTCTAAAATCATGCGCTGCTCATGCTTTCACACACTGCCCTCAGATTTGTCCAGAATACGAGCCTGCCTCGTTCCTCCTGCAGGAGGCACTTTGTCACCCTCCCTGTCATGTTCCTGGCTGCCTGGGGCCCACACATTCTCATCTGTTTACACCCACAGGACAGAAGTTTTATCTATGCCGGTTCCAACTCGGGTGTGGTCCAGGCCCCTGTGGCCTTCTGTGGGAAGCACAACACCTGCCAGGACTGCGTGTTGGCCCGGGACCCCTACTGTGCCTGGAGCCCTGCCAGGGCGGCCTGTGTGGTCCTGCACAAGACCCACAGCTCAAGCAGGTACCCAGCGGCGGGATGTAGGGCGTGCAGGTGCTCCACCTGCCCCACCTTGAGAGCATGTGCCAGCTCTGTGCCCCTTCTTTTGCAGGGGTCTGATTCAAGAGATGAGCGGGGATGCGTCCACTTGTCCTGGTAAGTTGCTCATTCTCTTTGTGCTCCCTTCAAGATTGGCCAGTCTTGTAACCATTTCATGATGCTTTGGTGCTGTGGCATTTTGCATTTTTTTCTTGCTCTACTCAGAACAGAGGTCAAGTATCTTTTGGCAGACCTCGTGACCTTTCTCTGAAGCTTTTATTGCGGAAAAGGATGTTTGAAGCCACACAGTATTTATGTGTACTGGAAATCACTCGATCTCAAACTGTAATGTCTGCTCTTAAGATGCTTCTCTCTTAGCTCGGGCTTGTTAAATGAAACCTGTACCTCTTGTGAACTGGAGGAAAGATTAGTCCTCGAGCAGTCAAGTCAAGGCATGGGTAGTGTTCCCCTTGGGTGATACCACTCCCTGCCAGGTGGCCAGGTGTGTCCCAGTAGAAGGCAGACATGCCCATGGGCTCCTGCCTTCGAGTCCCTGACCTGATAGCTGTTATCAGTAAAGATAAGTTTAGGAGGAGGAGAGCACCACTCAGGCTGATGTGTGCAGTGGCCACTAGCAAAAGTGTGTCATGTTTGACTCAGAGTGCAGCTTCAGAACATGCAGCTGGCCGATGCTCAGCATCCCTGCCTGATGCATTTTCTCTTAGGAAACCAGGGTGAGAAATGGGATTTCTACTGCTCAGAGATGCCTCCGATTCTTTTGTCTCCATGATCTGCCATCTAGGACTCATCTTTGCTCTTTGGTCACACACGTCTTTATCTCCTTAGTTGTTCTGGAAGATTCCGTATTGCTCCAGTGGGTGAAACTTCTGTGTCCTCTTGTGCTATTACCTATTTTTAAAAGAATTTAAGTAGCAAGCAGGGTTGTTGACACTGTGCACATTTATTTTGATGTTCCAGATAAAATTAAGGGAAGTTACCAGCAGCATATTTTCAAGCATGGCAGCACAGCAGAACTCAAATGCTCCCAAAAGTCCAACCTGGCGCGGGTGGTATGGAAGTTCCAGAATGGTGTTCTAAAGGCTGAGAGCCCTAAATACAGCCTGGTAGGTAGGAAGAACCTGCTCATCTTCAATCTGTCAGAAGGAGACAGTGGGGTGTACCAGTGCCTGTCAGAGGAAAGGGTCAAGAACAAGACGGTCTCACAGGTGGTGGCCAAGCATGTTCTAGCGGTCAAGATGGTCTCATGGAGCCCGGTGGCCTCCTCCTCACCAGCCACTTGGACGGAAGGTATTAGGATCACCCCCGAAGCGTCAACAGGGCCCATCCAAGGCTCTTCTCCCCAGACCCCAGCTGTGCGGCTTACCACTCCTTCCAGCCTGGTGCCCACCAGTACATCCTGTGAACCAAAGATCGTTATCAACACAGTCTCCCAGGTCCAGTCTGAGAAGACAATGTATCTCAAGTCCAGTGACACCCGCCTCCTCATGTTCCTCTTCCTCTTCTTCTTTGTTCTCTGCCTTTGCCTCTTCTCCTACAACTGTTACAAGGGCTACCTGCCTGGACAGTGCCTCAGATTCCGTTCTGCCATGCTGCTGGAGAAGAAGCAACCCACCTCAGATTTCTCCGACTGTGAGCAGAGTGTGAAAGAGACACTGGTGGAGCAGGGCAGCTTCTCCCAGCAGAATGGAGGGCAGCCCAAGCCAGCCCCGGACACGGGCTATGAGACAGAGCAGGACACCATGGCCAGCAGAGCGCCCACCGACAGGGAGGACTCACAGAGAATTGATGATCTTCCTGTCAGGGACAAGCCGTTCGACGTCAAGTGCGAGCTGAAGTTTGCTGACTCAGATGGGGACTGAGGTGTTTCCCGTGGAGAGGTCTTTGTGTTCCCATGCAGTAACCTTGTCCTGTGCCATGTAGGTAGCCCATCCTCCGCAAATCTCAGTCTTGTATCTTTTCTCTTGAGTCGAACTTTGACTTGGTTTCTGTTTGTCCTTTCGGAATACAGCGAGCATTGCACCTGGGCTCCCTCGGTCAGTTGGAGCGCTGTGAGCCGTACCTGCAGGCAGCGGGAAGATGGCTGGACTGCCACTGGCCTGGGAAGAGTAGTACCTTGAGTGTCACCTCCTCAAAAAGCAGCCACTGAAAGATAATTTAATTCCAGATTGGAAATGACTTTTTAGTTTATCAGATTGGTAACTTATCACCTGTTGTCCAGATTGGCACAAAGCTTTTCTTCTGCATAATTATTTTTTAGGATTTTGCTTTAATTGTGTTGGAGTCTTAGGTCATTTATTTTTTAAATTACTAAAGCAGCTATTTTAATATTCAGAAGATGTACATCTTCTAGATTTTGTTGTATGTTTGGATAAGATATGGCTTACGTTGCTTCAGATTCTCAGGGATAAACTTAATTTTGCTAAACACGTTCTTTCTGCTTTTAGAAATGCAGACAAAACCGTCTTTTGAGCACACTGACTTTTTCTTTTTAATTCCTTCAGGGAAGCATCATTTCAGAAAGATTTTCTTTCTATACTTTTTTCTCTTTTTAACTCTTGAAGAGAAGGCGTGGAGGCATCCTACGACCACCAGGCAGGGCTTTGAGTGAGGGGCGGTAGCCCCACGGGGCAGAGCTGGGCTGGCCCAGAGCCGAGGGGACAGGTGTTTCACACTCCACTGCCTGTGGCCACTGGTCACAGCCTCCCGTCCCGACAGACTCTGGTTGTCTGAACATCTTCTTTTTCTTTTTGCTTCCACTTCACACCTCTTACCCACCCAGACTTTCCACTTGGCTGACCTGAGCCATCCACAGGTAAAAGAGAGCTGGGCAGCAGGGAAGGATGGGCCTGTGTCCACAGCTGCCCACAGACACTGCTGTGGCAGACCTGCGTGGCCTGGCACTGTCTTTAAGATGTGACAAGCGGTGCAGTTTAACATCGTTGACCTCGCACTCCACCTCCCGCTATCCAAATACCTACAAGAGGAGACTTTTTTCCATGGCAAAGAGCAATAAACTCTGGATTTGTGTGTGCCTGTGTGGACAGTCTCATCTTCCAGCATGATAGGATTTGACTGTTTTGTGTAAACAGTTGTGTTTTATAAGATTTACTTTGTTTTTATTTTTCTACTTTGAATTGTATACATTTGGAAAGCAACCAAATAAATAAGAAGCTTATATCCTAAATGTGGGCACGTGCTTTACTGAGGCCGTGGAGCCTTCCTCTGGAAGGGTGTGATGGGCGGGATGGATGTCTTGTCCCCTCCATGCACGCCTAGGCAGGAGGCCAGGACAGCGCTGGGTACCTTATTCTTCCCGACCTTGTTTTCCTTCTCTGCATGTGGTGTGTTCCTGATGACTTCTGTCTCAGTACCCTCTCTCTTTTCTGTCCTCTGTCTCGCAGCCTCATCTCCTATGCCCTTCCCTCCTCCGGGGCCCTCTTCCCTGTCCTGTCTGGGCCCTGACTCATCTTCCTCTCCCCGAAGCCCCTGGCTGGCCTTGGGCTCCAGGCCTGACAGCCGCCCGAGGGTCACCTTGCTGCCGCCCTTCCTCAGTGACCAGGCCCAGCACGTGCATGCCCTGGGGACCTTCCATCTCTTCTGCCAGGCCACAGGTGAGCGGGGCACCTGTCCAGGTGGCGGGTGGGGCTGCAGGGGCCTCCTTCAACAACACTACCTTTCTGGCTCTGTACCTCAGTGATCCATAGCTATTTCTCTGAGCAGCTGGGCCCAACCAACTTGTCCCGTGAAGGCTGCATGTTAACTGTTTTAGGCTTAGCAGGCCAGAGTTTCTGTCCCAACTGCTCAGCTCTGCCCTTGTGGCCTGAAAGCTTCCAGTGAATGGAAGCTGTGTATCAATCAGACTATTTATAAACACCAGCCATGGGCCAGATGTGGCCCAAAGACTGAGGCTTGCCAATCACTGGTTTATAGCAGCAATTTTCAACCTTTTTCATCTCATGGTGTGCAAAAAGCTGATTACAGCAGTTGAAAATCACTGGTTGACAGGATTATTTACATGTCTGAAAACAATCTGGGTTTGAGGATTTTGGATATTTCAAAAATTAACTTCAGAACCTCCAGAATGGGAATTGTTTTAATGACTTGCTTGGTGATGCTTAAATGCAGAAAAGACCATATGTGTAGTAGATGCCCCTCAGACCCGGAGGCATTCATTGGATAGTACTGGGATGAGACATCAGGCACACCCACCTTTGGAGCCTGTGTGTGGGCATCCAAGTAGCCACAAAGAGAAAACAAGACACTACAGGCTTGGCAGTTCCATCCTTTACTGAGAGGAGGAATGAACTTAATAAGGAAAAAAAGCAAATCCTGTTTTGTTTAGTTTTTTGAGGTTTTAAACTCTGAGCAGCTAAGAATGTCAAGCTGCTGCTTATCTCCCTGTTGAGTAAGCTCACTGGGCCTCTGATCGTCCTCTTGTCTGCTGTGAATCAACACACCTGTGGCCACTGGTGTTGAGCCACCAGGTATTGTGCAGGGCCACTGATGGCTCTGCACAGGCCTCAGGTGGTAGGCAGGGGAAGTTGCCTAAGAATGGGAGGTGGTAAAGCCAGACTTCAAGGACAAGTCCACATGGCCCAGGCCTGTGCTCCGGGCTAGGCCACCCGGCTACTGCTCCTGCACCAGTTATTCCCTTGGGGCAGCACCCAGGAATTGCTCCAGCCCCTGGGCCTGGCCTCTGCAGGCATACTGGCACCCTTCTTTTCTGTGGGAAAGTGGGGAAAACGGTGCTGGGTTCCTACTACCTGGTGGAGGATGGATGCAGGCAGGCCCTGTGGTTGGGAGCCATGCACTTTTTTATGTGTGAGCTCTCAGGTATGTGTTACCTGTTCTCTGGCTGTGTGCATGCACATGGCCTGTGGAGTGGGGAAAAGGTGAAGACTGGGCCCTGAGGAAACAGATTTTGCGGCTGGATCAGAATGAGAAGCTACTCTGGGTATTTCAGACACGGGGAGTTTAGTGCAGGGGCTTTAGTTACAAAGATTATGGAAGGCCTGGGGGCCAAAGGGAGGTAAGGGTCCTCAAAACATAGTAAATGCACTGCAGGTGGCCTCCTGTGGCTGTTGGGCAGGAGCAGTGAGGAGTCAGAGCAGTCCTCGCCCCACCACATGGCCATGCCTTTGCTGCACTTGCTGCTGAGGGGCTTCAAGAAGCCTGCCCATTTTCTGTGAGCGCCTGTATTGTGGGTCCTAGAGGAGCACTGGTGGCCTTGCAGCCCACGCAGGTAAAGTGGACAGAGGGAAGTGAGGAGCCAAGAGGGCAGCCCCCTCAGTACCGCTGATCTGGGATGGCAGGAGGAGCAGGTGCTCAGAGTGGGTGGACCAGGGAAACAGAGGCCCCCAGCCCTATACATTGCCCTCCTGTTCATAAGTTTACTGTTTCTTTCCAGAGTCGTTTGCCCCACCTTGGACCTTCCCTAGTTTCACTGAGGCCATGACCTGAGACAGTGGGGTGGACTGGCCTTTCTAGGGAGCCTGTTGTGAGCCATCCAGGAGAGGGTGCTCTTTAGGTCCTGTTCAGGGTCATGGCTACCCCAAGGGGTCCAAGGCTCTGCATTTTCCCCCCAGTGGGCTGAAGTCTGCAAACTGAACATCTTATACACACACGTACACACACACATTCACACTGCACACATGCCACACACACTGCACATGCCACACCCCATATACACCCCATATACACACCTCATAAACCACACACAAACACACCCCAGACACATACACACTCTACACTGCACACATCACAAACACCATACACCCCCATGCATGTCATGCACACCACACACAGCACATGTACAACACTGCATGCACAGCACATACTCCACACACACCACACAAACTACACACACAAATGTATACACCACACCCCCATCTGGGATCTTTGGAGCCTCCTGGAGATAGGGTGGTGCCTGCAGCTCCCCCAAGAACAGATCCTCTTTGGCAGCATGTGAGGGAAAAGTGAGTGCACCAGATAGTGCTAGGGGAGGGGAGGCCTCATCCCAGACCACCCCACATCCTCATGTGGCCTTTGGCAGCCCTGAAGCCCTGCTTCTACTCCATGCTCTAGAGAGACTCCCTTCTCTGCTCTTTTCAGCAGGCAGAAACCAGGCAATGGCCCTCATGGGGCTCATTGATGGGCCTTCAAACACCCACTCCTCAACCTGCTGCTCCTAAAAGCAATCTGCTATTGAGACATGAAGCAGATGAGTGGGACCCTCTGTCTGAGGCCCCGCACAAGCCTCTTTCTGGGCCTGTTCTGCCACAGCCATAGGCATTGGGTGACTCCAGTGACACATCCAATCTAGGCATGTGTTGCCCTTTGCCCCTAAACCTAGTGCACAAGCAAGTGCTGGTTCACTGTGCAATGTGGTTGTTCAAGCAGATAGTTAACGTGGCAGTGTCTCCAGCCACCCCAACCCCTGAGTCCTGGAAGGTGGTGGACTAAAGGCCAAGTCACTCTTCAAGCCACAGTCTACACAAATGTTGGTTGATGCCTCTACAACCAAGGTTCCTCCCTTTCCAGGTGACTTCCTGTGAAGTCACCACAGAGCTCAGTTTATGAAACCATGACACAGGGGCTCAGGCTCTGGCCTAGCTAAGGCCAGGTTGGCTTCTAAAGGGTGGCCACAGCCTCAAAGCTCAGTGACTCTGATCACCATCTTCCCTCTGTCTTCTGACCTTCTCGGTGTAATGTGTGTATATGTACATGTTTGCACGTGCATGCCTATATGTGCATTTGCATGTGTATTATGTGTATGCATGTATGTACATACTGATGTGTATGTGTACAATTGTGTGTGTTCTTTTTTGGCCCAAAGCACCCTGCACATTGTGCTGTGACCATGCCTCCACTTGGTCTGAGGCCTGAACATGGCAAGAATTCTGGGTTCTGGAGTGGTCGTCCAAACTGCTGTCTTCCATCTGGAAGGGATCCACATGCGCTATGCAGAGTTAGGGGAATACTGAAAAGGAAAGAAAAGGGGGTCCTGAGCTGAAGAAATAAGTAAGCATGCAGTTGTTTTACTTTTCTGAAATGAAAAATCCATGCTCCTCGTGGCAAAATTAGGATTGCACAGATAAGCAATGAAATAACCCCACTGCCTACGCATAAGCACATGTAGCTTTGTTATAAATGTGGACAAAGAGGTGGTAGCAGTGGATAGTGACGTGTCTATATTCATGCATATGCAAATCATGTACTTGCATATGCATGTATACAGACACAGAACTAGATCTATATAATTTCTTAACAAAAGTGGAATCATTCTCTACCCTGTGGGTCCTACCCCCATCCTTGATATGACTGTCCTAAGTCATAGCTAGACCAGTGTCATTTTTAAAGCTAAGAATGGACCTCCTATACCTTAGGTAACATTTAGATATTCAGGTTTGGATGGCCTTTTATGTATTAACTGCAATGTCAGCACTCAGAGCCTTATTAGTCCCTGGGGTCAGAGGGGCAGCAAAAGGAGGCCTGGGTTTCAGGAGGGTCCCAGTGTCCAAGCTCCTCCAGGGACAGTTGGTGCAAGTGTGTGTGTTGGGGCTCCTGAAAGGCCAAGGATGAGCTGTCGGGGGTAGTTGACTCAAGAGTTGGTCATTTGCCAGAAAGGGCCACCTCTCCACATTGGGGCAAGGTGGTCCATCATCACCTTGTTAGAGTCTCAGTGCTTAGCATGTTTGATGAGGTAGTTTTTCCAGAAGCTGAGTCTCTTCTCTGTTGTGTGATAATCCATATGCCTTCACAACAGAGTGGTACTGTCCTGTGGTTCCTCAGAGTCTCCTGAGTGCAGGAGCTTCATTCACAGAAGGGGGCCCCCCATGAAGCTAGGAGACCATGTAGATACCTCTTCATACCTCCCCAACATTGTCTGTAAAGCATCTTTTCCAGGTATAGTCCAACACTTGAGACACACTGAAGAGGACAGCCAAAGAAATTGGGTGGTGGAGACCTGGCAGAGCACCTTTCCCCTTCCCAGCTGGGTCTGCCTGATTTCTGTGCCTTTGTGGACTCCAGGGCCTGCAGGGCAATGCATGATCCTGGGAATCTGGCGTGAGTGTCTTTGGCGCATGCAGTCTCGGGGTGCTTCGAGAATGTCCCCCCAGAGGTGCACCCAGGCTCCTAGTTGCTGGCAGGACCCTGGGCATGGGAATGGGTGGTAGGCTAACTCACTGGCAGGTGGCCCTGGGGTAGGGGTAGACGACATGCATGGGGCACCAGGAGGAGACTTTCCTGCGTAGAGATGCGCTGACAGCCAGGGGGCACCTGGCAGGGATGTGGCCCCAGTACTCGGGGTGGATCCCATAACAACCCCTCCAGTTGGGCTCTCAAGCTCCCAATTCCAGGATAGGTTGGCCTCACTACTCGGGGAAAAGCCACTGGTGTCAGGGTGTCTGGTTTTCTCAAAAAATAGAATCAGCCCTGGCTGATATGGCTTAGTGGATTGAGTGCCAGCCTGCAAACCAAAGCGTCACTAGTTCAATTCCCAGTCAGGGCACATGCCTGGGTTGCGGGCCAGGTCCCGAGTAGAGGGTGTGCCAGAGGCCACCACACAGTGATGTTCCCTACTCTCTCTCCCTTTCCCTCCCTAAAAATAAATAAATAATTGAAAAAAAAAAGTAGAACGAGCTCCTCACCAGTGGCCTCCTCATATGATGTGGGCCGTGGTGAGGCAGGAAGGCGTGGTCCCTGAGGTAAATGCTGGGAACAGAGGCTCCCACCAGCCCCTGCCCACAGAGGCCAGTTCAGGGCAGCCATGGTACCAGGCCCCTCATGCTGAATTTCCATGGGGCAAGCTCCTGTGGGATAGATAGGTTTGGGCTGCTTGGGTCTCCACTGCTGTCGCAATGTGGTGACCCTGCTGACCAGTTTTAACTTTCACTTTCCCTCTCTCTCTAATTTCCTCTGCATTCAGAATGAGTTGGATAGTTTTTTTAAAAAAGAATAAATGGAACGTAAGTACTTCTTGAACATTTTTGCTTTACTGTGGTTAAATACACATTTAAAGAATATTTAATGATGATTAAGGATGTCCTCATGACAGAGGTGCACATGGTATTTTTCGTACTGTTCATGTCCCAGGAGCTGTGGTTTCTGGGGAACTTTGCCCCTGAAAGGTCCCAGCCCATGTGGTTGGGGTGATGAGTCAGTCCTCAGCTCAGGCCACCCAGGTTCCTCATCCCAGCATTGGTCGTGAGAACCTTCCAAGGAACTACTGTGACCCATCTCAGGGGCTCCAGGCCAGGGGGTGTCATCAGCATGCAGTACTAGGGGGTGAGGAAGGAGACTGAGCCTTTTTAAAACTTACCCCAGTGTCTGGTCAAAGCAAAGTGTTTCTCTTGATTATAATGCCTCACAAGAATCAGTTTTTAAAATGAGAGTCCACTGAGATGCCCAGCAGCCAGAGGCCAAATAGAGTGTTGTGTTGTGAAGTACATTGTGCAATTACGGTTGTAGATACAGGTGTGTGTAGACCTGAACATGCCTATGTGCAGAGGAAGATAAGTGTATATGTTCACGTGTGCCTGTGTGCCTATATGTGCATATATGGAGAGAGTTATCTATGGGCAAAGCACAAAACCACAAAAAGTTATAGTGGCAGAGTAAGAAAATAAAAACAAGTGAATAACCTGGGAAGGTTTGTCCACTGGGCCAGGACAGCCAGTGGGCTCCTGTGCAAAGCACTTTTGAACAACTTTCAGGAAACTCCTTCAGGGTCTATGGCACATTTCTTTTTTTCAAGATAGCATTTTGTTTTTATTAGAAAAGTACTGTTTGTTATAATGAATTCGGAAACTCCAGGAAAGTATAAGAGCAAAATTTAAGTGACCTAAAATTAAACTACCGAAAGGTAGTCACCACTAGCATTCTGGCCATTTGTAGGCCTTTTTTCTGTGCATATCTATGAATGTGTCTTCACACATGTACCCATAATGGTCCTTTTTTTCTGTGTTGCTAAATCTTTTTCTTAAACATGATTCCTAATGAATGACAACACAGTAGCTGTCACGTCACTGATGGGACTCCTGTTGGACATTTCCCAACTTCTCACTCACAGACACAGTGTCAGTACTCCTCCATGGGGTCTGATCATCAACTCAGGAATTATTCTCAGGACTGTGAGGTTCAAGGATCTGACCTTCCCTGGGGAGGAAGTTTCTCTGCAGATCCTGCCCATGGTAGAAGGCTGATGAAGGGACTGCACAGGGGTAAAGAGGTGCCATGAGGGGACCTGATGATGCTAAGTATCCACGGAAAATAATCTTTGTTAAAGTAGAAAAGTCTCTCCTCTTGTCTAAAAGACATACCAAGTGTCTGCCGAGCACCTCGCCCTCCTAGGGTGGTGTTCAGGGTCTCCTCCTCCACCTCTTTTCCCCCCTGCATCTGGCTGTGAACACACTCCCCCACACACACACCCAAACATCTGTTGCTGTCTGTGCTGGTTTGTTAATCGCTCTGCTCCTTGATATGTTTTCTCTACTCAGTGGACTCCAGCCACAGGAAGGCAGATGTAGTTCTTTCGGCTGCTGACTGTCTTCTGCAAAGGCACATTTTACTTCATCCTTCCTAGATTGGGTGGGCATCTAGGAAGAATCTGGCCTTTAAAAACTGAGTCTTGGATGGTGTGATGATCAGGTGGGGCAGCCCTGGCCTGCCTGCAGTAGGTGGAGTCCACACAGACTAAGAGACACTTGTCAGGGAGCCAGGTCCCTGGGCAAGGGGGCTGGTGGTGTCCCCTAGTCCATGCTGTTGGGGTGCCTGCCCAGCGCAGATAGAAGTGAGGGGAGGCAGAAGGGTCAGCATGCCTGGAGGGAGTCTGGCCTCCATCATTGCTCTCATTGAGCTATGACTGGCCTGGGCTTCTGGGGTAGATCAGGCTGCTGTGGCCGTCTCGGCCTGTCCTGGCTTTTGTGACTGTCCTGATTTAGTGGGTCTGCACACACCCCAGCAGGAGCTTGGTGGTGCTCAGTCCTTTCTTCAGCAGACCCCAATGGAAGCCAGTGTGTATACAGACCACAGTGGAGGTGTCCTGCTCCTTTGTCCTTCAGTAAGGATGGAAGTTGGGCCTGTCTTAGCACAGGCCCTGGCCCAGGGCTGAAGCCACAGGCCCACCCAGCTGCTCTGTAGATGAAGAGGTGGCCACAACAGGATGTTGCCAGTGCTGGGACCAGAAGCCAGGTCTTGCCCGTATCTTGCTTCTGGCTCTCCATGCGCTGCTCTTCACGGCCCACCCTCCTCTCCCCTTAGTACTAGGCTGGAAGCTGGTCCCTGGTCCCAGTGGCAGGAAGCCCAGGTGCCTATGCTACATTCCTAGCCCACAGCTGGCTAAACAGAGCTGAGGTCCGACCAGGGGTGGAAGAAAAGTGGGGGGTACCCATTCTCCATTCTCCTCCATGTCTTTATTTACATGGGATAGACCCTTTGCTCATCTTAGTGCTCTGGTGCCTGTCCCCTGGCCTACCCAGGAGCTCTTGGGGACAGTCGCACTCACTTGCTTGTCAAGGCACAGCCAGGTCCCATGAAAGGCAGGAGCTCTGGCCACTTGTTTGGTGGGGATAGTGGGTGTGGCTCTGAGAAGGCAGAAGCTTTGGCTGAAGGTGGTGGCATCAGGACTGGGTGATGGTGGGGGTGGGGGGATTGAAGTGCCCAGGCCCAGAGCACCAGCACAGAACAGACCCCTGCCCCCAGAGCACTGCCACCATGTACTGCACTGGGTACACAGCTCATTGAGAAAGGAGAAGGGGGTACAGGCCCTGATGGCCTAAGCATGTGTTCAGGGATCACAGCATGCAGACACATTTTGAGAAACACACCTGAGGGAGGCACACGGGGTAGTGAGGGCACTGAGCACGTATGTCTATTTCTTCTGGGGTCACTGGGGACCACAGTCGGCCTGGGGCCTACTCCAGGGGCAGGCCAGGGACAGAGCTGAATGCTGTCCTGTCACTTCAAGTACAGCTGGGACCACTGAAATCCCCGATCTGAGTGGCTCCCAGCCCCTGCCCCTGCACCAGGGCAGTTTCTGTGGGTCCCTGGTGGGGTCCTGGGACACAGGGTGGAGCTGGCCTGTGTGCCCCTAGGTCCTGCGGATATTCGCTTTGTCTGGGAGAAGAATGGGCACAAACTGGAGACATGTGTCCCTGTGCAGACCCACACACTTCCAGATGGTAGGGCCTACATGCTCAGCTGGCTGCGGGACGCCATCCATGAGAACACCGAGTACCGCTGCTCCATCCTTTCATCAGTGGGGAGCCAGACCTCCCAAGTGCGGGTCACCGTGATGAACCACGGTAAGTGGTGCCCCCTTCACCCTGACCATTCTGCAGCTCTCTCCTGGGCCAGAATTTTTCACTGTTTACTCTGTATCTCTGACAGCAGGCTTGTGTGGTGACATTTCAGTCTGGCTGTCACTAAGAAAAATGAAAGTTCATCTTCAGCCTACCTCTCCAGGCCACAGATGCTTGGTCTCCCATCCTCCTCGAGTGTGTGTGACATTATTGGGATGGCTGAGTCCCGTGGGTCTGTTACAATGAACCTTCCTGTGCTTTTGTTTCCCGTGTTGTAGGTACTACTGTGCTGAGCTCCATCTGCTTGGTTCTGAGTTCTTAATTTTACACCAGACTCTGCAGTTGTCTTAAGTCCCTGCTCAGCACAGACTTAACTGGTGTCCTGTCCTCAGCCTCCCAAACTTCTGCATCAGGGACCAAGTACCTCCCTTGGCTAATGCCTGGAGACTGGAGGGTCTGTTTCTTGGACTTTTGACTGTGTGTCCTGTGTCCCAGGCACACTTTAGTTTTTCTGTGAAGTTTGTCCTCCAGCCCACCTCAGACGGGGCATCTGGGAAGTCCGTGTTTCCACAGCCTCTGTTTCTCCTCTGTCTTCATGCTTCAGATGAGAGTTTGGCTGGGGGAACAATTCTGGCCTAAAGTCATTACCTCTGTGTCTGAAGGCTTGCTCCATGAAGCCAAGGTCTGGGGAACCTCTGGCTCCCAAACCTTGCCTATGACTATATATGAGCACTGTCATTTTTAGCACCGTGCAAGTTCAGGTTTTTATTCCTGGAGAGCCCATTACATATAGAAGCCCCTGCCCTTCAATTCCTGGAAGTTTTCTTGAACATTTGCTCACTGTTCTTCACTTCATTTTCTGTTCTCTCTCTGAAAATACTTTCCAAGATGCTGGGGCTACTTGGGCTGGCCCACTACCCGTCCATCATCTGTTATCTGTCATCTCTCCATTTCCCTCTACTTCTGACAGCTTTTCTAAATTTTATCATGCACACCTGTACTGAGCTTTCATCTCACTATCACATTTTTATTAGTAAGAGCTTTGTATTCTGTTCTTGTTAAATTCTGTTCTTGTTTCATGGATATAGTATTCTTGCTTCACTCTATGAGGGTATGGATTGATTTATTCTGTTTCCTTCTCCCTCCAAGTTTCCTTTTCTGCTTGTTTTGTCTGTCTTCTCTTTCTCTCAGAAGTCTCCTGGCACCTGATTGTCTGTTTACATTTAAAAGAGAGGGGCAAAGATCCCTTCTGCTGAAGCCCTTTCTACCCAAGGTGTGGTCTGTGTGCTGGCAGCATTAGCATTATCTGGGAGCTCATTGGAAAACTGGTTAAAAATGCAGAGTATTGGGCCTGGCTCCAGATCTGCTGAACCAAAGTTCTCCAGGCGATTCCTGTGTGCACCAACATCAGAGAAGCCAGTCTGCCTAGTACTGTTACAGAACAGGGCCAAGCATGGGTATGATATACTGTTACCAAAAGGACCCCCCCCACTAGGTTCACTATGCCCACCGCCAGAGGAAAGACGTCTCTCAATGCCAGAGATTTGTGAAAAGGAAAGGAAATGTTTATTTAAAGCTATACAGACTTAGAGTAGTGACCCAATGTCTTCATTAAAATATTAAAGTCTTTTAGGATACCCACAGACACACACAGTCCTTCCTTCTCCCCCTGCTCTAGTCCAGGGTACCGTATCTCAGGGAAAGAAGCAGAAGCCTGTGATTCAGGCTCCAGGCACCATCAGCTGTGTCGCCACCATGATCTCCAGTTAATCCAAAGCCACGTGGCACCTTCTCATGGTCCACCAGCAAGAGTCCTTTCACCCCTTTTCTCCCAGGCAAAGTCTCTCCTGCTTCCTAAGCCACGTGGCAAAAGGGAGCATCCCAAAGCCACATGGTCCTCACTCTCACCAAAGCTGCAGAGGTCCCCACTCTGCCAAAGCCACGTGGTTCCCTCTTCACATGGCTGCTGAGTCTGGGTTTAAACCCCCATGCCAACCTTCCTCTGCAGCCCCATTTCCCATTCCTCCTACAATCAGTTACACCTGCCAGCATTCTTGTATTCTTCCAGGTTTACTGGGCTGCAATTATAAGTCTAGGCAGGTATGGCCCCATGGCATGGAGCCAATCTTCTCCAAGCTCTCACTCAGGAGCTGTAACCAGGGGGAGCTGCCCCCCAGTTATGTCTTGGGTGGAAGTCACCTCCATCCCCCTGGCCCAGAGCATGGCCACAGCTATTTAACATATCTATGTAACCAGTTAAAGGTTATAGATATGTTAAATGACCACCCAGAGGTTAGCTGCAAAGCTGTTGCTATGCAAAACAGCTCTTAATGGCCCTGCTCCATGTGTCCCTTCCCCCAACTCACACCTGAATGGGGGAAAGGGGTGAGGACATCCTAATATTTCCTGGACACCTTGATTTCTGGACCCCATTCCAAATCCCTATTTGGTGCTCCCCCTCTTGGCTGCACCCTGTTACAGCACCTCTTCACTTTCCCATGTGCTATAGTCTTCTGGGGGCATCCGGTTGCAGCCCACACTTAGAGCAACAGGCCCTCCAGGATTTCTGTTGGGATGTCAGTGGGGACTTAGCTTAGGCAGGAGGCCAGGGCCTTGTCATTTAGTATGGAAACCAGTGAACCTCTATGCTTTCAGTGCAAGCCCCACCCTCAGCAGAACGTGCCCAAGCCCTCCCATCCTGTGTCCTCTGAGATGGACCAGTTTCTTGTGGAGCAAGGGAGGGAACTTCCCTGGCTGGGTGGAGTAGGAAGGGCCATGGGGACATGATTCTGCTTCTAAACAGTTTTTGAAGAGAGCTGCTTGTTAGCTCCATTGCAGCACACCCGGGTTCCAGGCCATTCTGTGAGATTGCTCCTTGGTTTCCCCCTTCAGCCTGGGATTCAGCTTCCTTAAGTCAGCGGTTTCCAGTGGCCCCTCTGCACTTCAACTATCATGCTTTTGCTGTTTCCTCTGCTCTTCAGTTTTCAAAAGTATGTATGTGTATGTAGATAGATAAATATTTAAATTGTTCTTTTTTTTGTCATTTTAACTAGGGTTTTGGAGGCAGAAAAAATCATTGTAGAAATTCACTACCACCCAGAATCTCTGGTCTTTTCATTTCTGTAAAATGTCCTGCCTGTTGCTGTCAGGGTAAAACAGAAAAATCATGTAAATATGCTGTGAACTGTGATGTCTTATCCAAGAGTTAGGTGAGCAGTGCTGTCAGTAGCTAGGCAGCTGAAGCCCATTCATTGTTTGTTTTTTTTTTTTTGCATACTTCCCAAAGGCAGAGCATACTGGGTCTCTGTCCTAGGAGATTTTTAAAAGTATTTTATTTATTTTATTTTTAGAGAGAGGAAGGGAGGGAGAGAGGGAGAGAAACATCATTGTGTGGTTGCCTCTCTCGCACTCCCCAATGAGGCCCTGGCCCACAACCCAGGAATGTGCCCTGCCTGGGAATCGAATAGGCGACCCTTTGGTTCGCAGGCTGGCTCTCAATCCACTGAGCCACACCAGCCAGGGCCCACTTGTGTTTTACCTCATCTAAGTCAGTTAGTTGTCTTAGGAGATACGAACTGTTATCCCCAGCTGGCAGATGGTGAAAATTAAGTGACTTGCCCAAGGTCACACCACTCCCAGCCAGTACAGAGCAGGACCTGACTTCGATGGTTGGACTTGCTTGGGTAAGTCACTCTACAGATACCAGACATAGCCACAGTGAAGACACCTCCGCATTTTCTTATCTCACCCACACCTTACTGAAGGTATGGGAGCAGGATAAGTTTAGGATGTGCTATGTCAGGGGCTCCTGCAGGGCCCTGCAGTAAATGACCACAGGCTGCAGGCAGGCTTTCAGGTCTGCTCAGGGTATGACCTCTGTTTCCTGTCTGAGGGGAACAGGTTCTTGTACCCTTTTTCTGAAATGACTGGCATGTACTATTTTTTGTCCAGAGCAACAACACAGGTCATTTTTGTGTTCGTAAGGAAAAACTGACTCAGGGTTGTGCCATCAGACATCCCTGTAAGTAACTCATAATCCAGGATCAAACACTTGGCAGGCTGTGAGGATCCAGTAACAGGTGATGTAATGTCCCCAGAATGCACACTGTTTGCTGGCCTACTGGGAGGCCATGAGCTGATTTCTGAGCCTCAGCCCTGCCTACCCGAGGCCCAGGGTCTCTGCATCACTCCAAGAGGTATGAGAGGTTACCCCCTCTCTTGCCCAGGTAAAGTGCCAGTGAGGTGTGGAGGACAGGGCCAGCATGCCATGGGGAGCAACTGCCACCAGAGCTGGTAGCCTGGAGAGGGGCAGCGGTGGGGAATAACTGGCTGTAGAAGTCCCCACCACCTGGCTTCAGGCTTGGCTCAGCCCAGCAGTGGGGCCTCTGTAGGGGGATGGTCACCTACCACTCCCTGGCACCTACCCCATGGTGAGCACCCAAGGTGCCACAAAGGCCTACAGAACTCAGACCTTGAGCCCCACTTCTGTCTTGCAGAGGTGACCCAGCAGGAGAAGTGGACCAGAGAGCTCGCTGCCTGGAGGGCCATAGTTGGGGAGCATGACCGCATGATGCAGAGCTGGAGGAAGGTGTGGGTACGTGGCTCAAGGACAGCTGCCCCTCTGAGGGGATTGCTCGGGGCCCATTCTGCCAGTGGGTGGGCCCTCACGGCAGACTGAAGTCAGGAAGGACAAGAGGGATGTGGGTGCAAAGGGCAGAGTCAGTTGCTTCTAGTTAGATGTGTCCCCATGAATATCCCCACCTCCTAGACAGAGCAGGAAACCTGAAGCAGGTGGGACATTGGGTGCTGGTGAGAGCAGTTGATTGTGGCCTCAGCACTTGGCTGGGCATCACCTGGGGGAGCCCCAAAGGTTGCAGGCACATGGGCAAGCAGCGTGCCCCATCCCAGCACAGAGGGCGACAGAACAGGCATTCCCAGGCAGACCCCAACAAGGCAGAGGCATCCGGCCCTGGGCTCCCTTCTTGGCCACCACCTCAAGGCTAGACAACAAGATTATCATGGGGAGGAGTGGTCAGCTGTGACAGTTCAAACCTGAGGTCTTACAGTGTCCTGGGTGAAAGGGCTGTCTGTGCAAGTCCCTCCTTGTGGCTAGCAGGCTGTTTGTGACTCCTCCAAGCCTAGCCTTCCCACAGGGTCCCCTCCTAGACCCAAGGGAGAGCACACAGGACAGGGGACTTGAGGCCTTTGCCCATACCTGAGACAGTCTTCGGGGAAAGTGGGTAAGAGCAGGAAAGGCCCGCTGTCCTGCCAAGAATTTAAACACATTGTTCTTTCAGGGAAGCTGTAACAAGGATACCTTCTAGCCACCAGAAGACAGTGCTGACCAATGCCACCTGCCACACCCCCTGGAGAGGCCCAAAGGCAAGGAGCTGTCTCTTGCCTGCTCAGATGCAGCCTTGGGGCTGAGAGCAAAGGAAGGCAAAGAGCCCCAACTGGACCTATGAGAGTAGCTGGAACTTGTTTGCAAATTAGGTGCTTACATGTGACAGGAGGTCTGTCTGGCAGAAGCAGGAAACCAGGATGGTTCATGGGCTGCAAACAGGCTGGTTGAGATAGCAGTGTGCATGATGGCTCCTTCCCAGAAGCACTGTTGTTATTCTCTACAAATCACTCACTCGTATATGATTAGAGTAACTGCCCAGAACAACTGATGGTGTCAGCACAGGCCCCTCCTACAGGATTCACTGCTGTAAATGGAACCTGCCTCTTGTCCCCACCTTCAAACTCAGCCACTTTACCCTGAGGTGCACTATAGTGGAGAAAAGGCAAGACTCCAAAACAAGGTGCCTTGACCTTGAGTAACACTTAGGCTCATAGTGGGAGCTGGCACAGATTTGACATCTTTGTGTTCATCCTTACTAATCTTATAGTATCAGACTGTAAAGATCTGAGTGTACACTGTCCACTTGCAACATCGGCCATGGGCATCAAGCTTCTCCGAGGCATCTCCTGGTGCCATGTCGTTTTCTTCACAGTGGGTTGATCTGATGAGGGGACTGTTACACCTGCTTCTGAGTCTAGTTATGAAAGCTCTATCTCCAGAACCCCCACCACATATCTGTGAAGATGAGGGCCCAGGCCCAACACAGCCCAACCTATAACCACACGGACACATGATTTGTGGAATAACAGTTCTTAATGGCATGGCAGCCTGTCATAAATCCAAAACCTCTGTCAAAAATAAAGCTGAACTTCTCTTCTAACCCTAGCAAATGGATTTCTCCTCAGTCTCCTGACCACAGCCTGTGTGCAGACTTGTCCTGAGACTAGTGAGTTTTCTAGCAGCCTTCTTAAGAGAGCAGCACACACTTCCTGCCAGTTACTTCCAGGATCCACTGCGAAAAAGAATTCCTGAGGATGGCTCACTTTGGGGTTAGTCACCCTGACTGACCCTTTGCCCCCTCCACCCTCCCACCCAGGTGCCCACCCATTCTGCCAGAGAATGGTGATCCAGCTCACTGGCTGGATCACGCACCATGATGTAGATTTTTTTAAGACACCCATCAACTTTGTTTTTTGCGTGGGATATGGCTCCAGCCACTGTAGATGCTGAGTGAACTGCTCTCAGGTTTGGGACTTTCATGCTCAGCAAAACAATTCAACACTTCCAGTTGTCACAGGCATGTTCTGTTGGGAAATGTCATTGAGGATGAATTTGGATTCTTTGCATGCTCAGAAAAATAAAGGTGGACAGTTTCACATCTGCTCAGTGAAGTCTGTACTTGGGAGGCTCAATGCCATCTGCATCCTTCAGCACTGTCGGTCACTGAGCCACTGTCTGCAACGGCAGCCTCTGTGAGGAAAATGACATCTCAGCCAGGGCAATGGGGCATTAAGTCACATGTGAAAAGAATGTGATGTGGAAGCCCACTTCTCTGCTTCAGTTTCCTTCACCCTGGCTTAGCTGAACAAACAGCATGTCCAGAGACTTCAGGGCTCTGAACAGAGGACCTGCATGGCCAGCAGAAATATTTTCAATGATTTTTTAAAGATCATTTTGTCTTTTTAATTTTTTAACTTTACAGTTAAACTTTAACTTTTTCAATTACAGTTAACATACAATATCATATTAATTTCAGGTGTATGACATAGTGATTAGATATTTATATACCTTACAAAGTGATCACCTCAATGTGTCTAATACCCACCTGGCACATACCCAGTTATTACAATATTATTGACTATATTTCCTATGCTGTACTTTAACATCCCTGTGACTGTTTATTGTAACTGGCAATTTGTATTTCTTAATCCCCCGCCCCTTTGCTGCCCATCCCCCAACCCACCTGGCAACCATTAATTTGTTCTCTGTATCTATGAGTTTTTTTGGTTTGTTCACTTTGCTTTTTAGATTCCACATATAAATGAAATAATATGGTATGTACCTTTCTCTGTATGATTTATTTCACTTATCATAATACCCTCTAGGTCTATCCATGTTGTTGCAAATAGCAAGATTTCATTCTTTTTTTAAAGTGTCAGATTTATTAAGGTATAATTTACAATTTATATACAAAAAAGTATAATTGGATGAGTTTTAACAAATGCATAGTCCTGGAACCATCAGCAGTCTAGATGAAATATTTTCACCACCCCTTTGCTGTCAGTCTCCTTCCTCCCTGGCACACTGAAGGTAATAGTTACCCAATGGATAAAGTGAGTTCTACAGTCCAATAACTAGAACTCAGTCCAGGAACAACAAAGAAACCAGCCATCTCATCCACCAAACACAAAATACAACAGGAAATACAACTGTAATACAGCAGTTCTCAGTATGTAGGACACCAATTTGTGACCTTGTAGCACAATTACTGGGAACATTTAAACAGCCCTTGTTTTACAGCTGCTGGGCCTTTTCACTCTCTTGGTTGAATCCCATATCCATGGGATTTAAGCCATCTTCATCCTTTAAATGAGTAAGCCCCAAATAAGGCTATTTATACTGGAGAAAAAAATATATATGTATACATATGTATTTTTTGCACCAACATAGTCCTTGAGCCCTATCACAGATCTAGTAAAACTTCTATGATTCTTATAAAAGGTTCCCTGGGCTAGAGAAACACTGTCCTGTCACAGTGCTAGTTTTATCAAGTCCACACAACTTTGAGTACATTGTGCTTCTGAAAAAGTGTTAGTTTCTGCTAACAGAAATGACAAAATATGCCCTGGCTGGCGTAGCTCAGTGGATCGAGCTCGGGCTTCGAACCAAACTGTCACAGGTTCGATTCCCAGTCAGGGCACATGCCTGGGTTGCAGGCCATGACCCCCAGCAACTGCACATTGATGTTTCTCTCCCTCTCTCTTTCTCCCTCCTTCCCTCTCTAGAAAATAAATAAATAAATAAATAAATAAAATCTTAAAAAAAAAAAGAAATGACAAAATAATGAAAATATCTAGAACCAGTTCTATTTTCCCCTCTTCATTTCTTGAGCTCAAGTTAGAATAATTCAAAAATAAGTTTGGCAAATGAACCCCCCAAAATATCTAGTTACCTACTGTATCTGGAGTACTTTTTATGGCTACATCTGCTGTATTTATATCTGGCTGCTCTAGACTGAAAAAATAAAATACATTTACACAAAAAGGTAGCATTTGCTGTGAATTCTCTAGGCTACTTGCAACAGTCATGGTTCAAATAAAGGGACTGTCCGTGATGTTTGAAATTCAAATAATTTTAAAGTTGAAAACATAATTCTTAAAACTGCATTGACAGTCAAAACCCTTTGTTTAAAAATCCTAAAGGGTACTTCTAGTTAAGGTAGAAGTGGTTCTAGGTTAATAGGACCAAATTTGACTTGAGACTCTATCCTTTAAATTGTAGGGAATGGGGTGAAAAAAGAGGTTACTGACAGAAAGCATCTACAGTTACTCAGAGTATAAATTTGGTGACAGAAGAGACTCATCAGGACATATTGGAATCTCAGAAGCAGTTCTCAAGGAGCTTAATTTTATTTTCTTGGATTTTAAAAATGCCTAAGTTTTTTCATCCTTGATCTTTGGAGGTAGATGGTACTTTAAATGCCCCATATGAACAATTTTATACTCTACAACAACGGTTATATCTGCAGACATACTGAGCGTTACTGTGGGAGAGAGTAGAGTAGCTTTTGTACAGAAGGTCAGATACCTCAGTGCAACATTAGCTGAACTGGCTCATTCATCTCTATGGTAACAGCTTCCTCTTTATCAACATTACTTAGTATTTCCAAGTTCCCCACTTGCAGAAAATTTCACTCCATCTGTTGGACAAAGAAATTAACAATAGCATCTCCAACATGACTGAGATCTCAGCATAGGTATACAAATTCATCAGAAAGCATCTTTCCTATAGTTACACTCTTGTCCTGGAATTCCAAGTTGTTCAACCTTTAAATCCATTCACTTCATTTCAGAGTCTGAAAACTTTTCTTGATTTGAAGTTTTAAATACTAGTGCCGAGGTGTCCACATTATCTTTAGCCCTAGGGTAATGTCTTCGTTGCCAGCACATTTTAGTATTTTGGATATGCTGGTGAGATTCACACCCATGGCCAGTTTGCATGTGTTAAAGCCTCCGGAGAACAGAGTGAGCTGCACTAAAGAGGAGTGGGACGAGGTCATACCACTCGAGCTGATGTCCCAGCAGGCTTCACTGATGAGGTCCTTAAGTGCCTCCAGTATCTTTTTCAGGACAGAACCCTGGACCAGGAACATTTTGAATATGGTGACTGAGTTGCAATGATACAGCTGGAGATGAAGGGAAAGAAGAAGAGTGTAGCCGGCATAAGCTTCACAGGATGAGTTAGAAGACTCAGTTAGCAGTGAGAGCCTGAGATCAAGGATGATCTCCTATTTCATTCTTTTTTTTATGGCTTAGTAATATTCCATTGTCTATAGTACATCATCTTTATCAATTTGTCTTATCAATGAACACTTAGGTTGCTCCCACCATACCTTGGCTATTGTAAATAATGCTGAAATGAACATAAGGGTACATATAGCTGTTCTTTCTTATTTTTTTTTGTTAAAGATTTTATTTTATTTTTAGAGAGAGAGGGAAGGAGAGAGAGGGAGGGAAACATCAATGTGTGGTTGCCTCTCACACACCCCCTACTGGGGACCCAGCCTGCAACCCAGACATGTGCCCTGACTGGGAATCAAACAGGCAACCAATTCACTCAAGCTGGCACTCACTCCACTGAGCCACACCAGCCAGGGCAGCTTTTCTAATCAGTGTTTTTTTCTTTTTTCTTTCAATACCCAGAAGTAGAATTGCTGGGTCATAACGTAGTTCTGTTTTTAATTTTTTGAGGACACTCCATACTGTTTTCCATAGTGGCTATACCAATTTACAATCCCACATCCCAAGGGGTTCATTTTCTTCACATCCTCACCAACACTTGCTGTTTAATCATTTATTGATGATAGCCATTCTGACAAGTGTGAGATGATATCTCACTGGGTTTTGATTTGCATTTCCCTGATAATTAGTGACACTGAACATTATTTCACATGTCTATTGGCCATCTGTATGTCCTCTTTGGAGGAATGTCTATTCAGATTCCCTGCCTGTTTTTAAATCAGATTGTTTATTTTTATGATGTTGAGCTGTATGAGTTCTTATATAGTTTGGATATTAATACTTTATCAGATACATTATTTGTAAATATTTTCTCCCATTAAGTGGGTTGCCTTTTTGTTTTGTTGATGGTTTCCTTTGCTGTGCAAAAACTTTTAAGTTTGATGTAGTCCTATTTGTTTATTTTTGCTCTTGTTGTCTTTGCCTGAGGAAAAAATATCCAAAACAGGTATTGTTAAGACAAATGTCAGTTTACTGTCTATGTTTTCTTCTAGGAGTTTCATGGTTCCAGTCCATACACTTAAGTCTCTAATCCATTATTTTTTTTATATAGTGTAAGAAAGTGGTCTAATTCCCACTTTTGCATGTATCTGTCTAGTTTCCCCAGCACCATTTTTGAAGGTACTATCTTTACCCCATTCTTGCCTTTGTCATAGATTAATTGGCCTATAGGTATGGGTTTATTTCTAGGATCTCTATTCTGTTCCAATGATCTACGTGTCTGTTTTTATGCCAGTACTTTGCTGTTTTGATTACTATAGCCTGTTTTAAAGTGGATTTTGTCTGATATATTGGTACTCTAGCTTTTTGTTTCCATTTGCATGAACTATTTTTCTATTCCTTATATTCAGTCTGTGTGTCTTTCTATCTGAAGTGGGTCTCTTTTAGGCAGCATATATACAGGTCTTTTTTGTTGTTGTTGTTGTTAATCCATTCAGCCACCCTATGTATTTTGATTGGAACATTTAATCCATTTACACTTGAAGTAATTATTGATAGGTATATAGTTATTGCCATTTCATTGTTTTCTGATTGTTTTGTATTTTTCTGTTTGGTTAATATTCTCCTGTATGTTGATCACTTTCTACAGTGTTTTGTTTAGATTCCTTTCTTTTTATTTCTTATAAATCTCTTAAGAGATTTTTGGTTTGTGGTTACCATGTACTGCATATGTATCAAGTTACATTTATAGTAGTCTATCAAAGTAGATTTTCCCTTAAGATTGAATACATTCTAAAATCTAGTTTTTACTCACCAACTTACATTTGTTTTTGTCATTATTCTTCTTACCCCTTAATCTATTGTAAGCACACAATCTTCCTACTTTTGTCTTTAACCTTTGTACTAGATTAATAATTGGTTAATCTACTGTTTTTACTGTTTGCCTTTGTCAGTAAGACTTTTCCTTCCTATATTTTATTCATATTTTTCATATTACTTTTCTACTTAAAGTTCCTTTAACATTTCTGGTTTAGTGGTGATAAACTACTTTAGTTTTCTTTCTTTCCTGGGAAACTCTTGACCTCTCCTTCAATTTTAAATGACAGCCTTACTGGGTAGAGCAATCTTCCTTTAAGTTTTCCCTTTTATCACTTGGAATATTTCATGCCATTCCCTTCTGGCTTTCAGTGTCTCTGTTGGAAAATCAGCTAACAATCTTGTGGGAGTGCTCTTCTCTGTAACTAGCTGCTTTTCTTTTTCTACTTTAAAAATTCTCTCTGTCTCTAACTTTGGGCATTTAAATCATGATGTGTCTTAACTGTAGGCCTCTTGGGTTCTATGTGTTTGCATCTGCACACTTCCTAGACTTCTATGTCCATTCACTTTGCCAAGTGAGGTAAGTTTTCAGTTATTATTTCTTTAAATAAAATTTTTAATTTTTAAAATATTTTACTGATTATGTTATACAGTTGTCCCAATTTTCTCTCTTTGCCCCCCTCTACCTGGTACCCCCACTTCCTTTGGGCAATCCCCCCCTTAGTTCATGTCCACTGTTCATGCATATAAGTACTTTGGCTACTCCATTTCCTACACTGTTCTTAACATCCCCCTGTATATTTTGTACCTACCTATTTGTATTTCTTTCTTCTTTTTTTTTAATGAAGAAGCCACAGGCAGCCATAGGTGAGAGAATATGACAGATCATTACTAGGCTGATTTTTTTTTTAAAGATTTTATTTATTTATTTTTAGAGATGGAAGGGAGGGAGGGAGGGAGGGAGGGAGAGAGAGAGAGAGAGAGACATCAATGTGCGGTTGCTGGGGGTCATGGCCTGCAACCCAGGAATGTACCCTGGCTGGGAATCGAACCTGGGACACTTTGGTTCCCAGTCCGCGCTCAATCCACTGAGCTACGCCAGCCAGGGCTTCCTATCTGTATTTCTTAATCCCTGCACCTTTTCCTCCATTCTTCCGAACCCCTCCCAAATGATAATCCTCCAAATGATCTCCATATCTATGATTGTTTGCTTAGTTTGTTTTTTAGATTCAGTTGTTGATAGTTGTGAATTTATTACCATTTTAATGTTTGTAGTTTTGATTTTCTTAAGTCCCTTTGAACATTTCATATAATAATGGATTAGTGATGATGAACTCCTTTAGATTTACCTTGTCCAGTAAGCACTTTATCTGCCCTTTGATTCTAAATGATAGCTTTGCTGGGTAGAGCAATCTAGGTTGTAGGTCCTTGCTTTTCATCACTTTGAATAATTCTTGCCAGTCTCTTCTAGCCTGCCAAGTATCTTTTAAAAAAATAAGCTGACAGTCTTATGGAAACTCCTTTGTATGTAATGATCTGCTTTTCTCTTGCTGCTTTTAAGATTCTCTCTTTAACTTCTGGCATTTTAATTATGATGTGTCTCGGGGTGGTCCTCTTTGGGCCCATCTTGTTTGGGACTCTCTGTGCTTCCTGGATTTGTATGTCTGTATCTTTCACCAAATTAGGGATGTTTTCTTTACTTTTCCAATTTCTTGCTATTTCTCTTCTTCTGACACCCCTATGATTCATTTGGTGTGTTTGAAGTTGTCCCAGAAGCTCCTTAGCCTATCCTTGTTTTCTTGGATTCTTTTTTCTTCTTGCTGTTCTGATTGAATGTTTTTTTCTTCCTTACATCCCAAATCATTGATTTAATTCTCAGCTTCATCCCTTTCATTGTTGGTTGCATGTATACTTTTACTTTACTTAGTTTCTTGAGCATCCTAGTAACCAGTGCTTTGAACTCTGCATCTGATACATTGATTATCTCCATTTTGTTTAGTTCTTTTTCTGGAGTTTTGCTCTGTTCTTTCATTTGGGCCATATTTCTTTGTCTCATTTTGGCAGCCTCCATGTTTGTTTCTGTGCAGTAGGAAGAGTTGCTATGACTCCTTGTCTTAAGAAGTGTGGCCTATTATAGAAAAGTACACTGGTAAGTTGGATGGGGTGGAGCCTTATTTAATCACCAAGGCATGGCCAACCATGTCACTGCTTTGTGGCTCTGTGTGGCGAAGGGCTCAGGAGGAAACAATGCTACTGCCTGACCTCTGGAGTTTTATCTCAGAGGAGGCTGTCTCCCAGTACTCACCCTGATGCCACTCACTTCAATTTCTCCCTGTATGCCACTGGTACTCTTCCAGCTGTTGCCCTGGTACTAAAGCCCAGAGGGAGTGAATCTGTGTAAGTCCAAAGTCCATTGCGGGCCCTTTAAGAGGAGATTCCTGAGAATCCCTCAATTTCTTATGCCACCCTAACCTCCACTGGTTTTTACAGCCAGAAATTATGGAGACTTATTTTCCTGGCACTGGAATCCTGAGATGGGTGGTCTGGTATGAGGCTGGGATCTCTCACTCCTGAGGTATCCCTCCTGATTTTTATCTACTACACATAGGTGTGGGATCCCCCGTTCCACGTCTCTGTACTTCTCCATGTCTCCATGCTTCTCTCTATCTCCTCACCTCTCCACGTGTTTCTGTGTCTCCACCCCTCCTACCCATCTGGATGAAGGTGTCTTTAATTCCTTGGTTATCAGACTTCCATACAGCTTGATTTTCTGATGATTCTGGGTTATTTTTCTTTTGTCACCTAGTTGTAATTTTTGCTGTGGTTATATGAGGAGGCAAACCATATTCACCTATGCCTCCTTGACTAGGAGATCTTAGTTTCTAATACCACTCTTCAATAAATGAAACAAAGATTCCTTAGAAAAATGGCTGATTCTAGGACTGGGACATACGTGGAATACCCTCTAATGTCAAAAAGTAAGGAAATGCACTCCTGCCTCCGTATTCTTAACCACCACAGCTGCTATAGTTCTTCAAATAGATTTTCAAACCCTTTCCCTCCCCTCTTCTCCTTCTGGGACTCCTATTATGTGAATGCTAGTACACCTGACATTGTCCCAGAGTTCCCTTACACTAGACTCATTTTAAAAATTTGTTTTCTTTTTGCTGTTCCAATTGGGGATTTTCTACTACTCTGTCTTTTAGACCACTGCTTCAATTCTCTGCTTCATCTAATCTGCTGTTCATTCCCACTAGTGTATTCATTTCAGTTACTATATCTTCAATTCTGACTGGTTCTTATGTTTTCTATCTCATTTGACATGTTTTCTCTTTGTTTATGTTCTGAGTTCATCTATCCTCCTATAGTTCAAGGAGCATTCTCATAAACACTGTTTTGAACTCTATCTGGTAGATTGTTTATCTCCATTTCATTTAGTATTTTTTTCTGGAGTTTTTTCATTTGGGACATGTTTCTTTGTCTCTTCATTTGGCCAATTCCATGTTTGTTTCTATGTATTAGGTAGATCTGTTACATCTCCCAGTCTTGACAGAGCGGCCTTATGTAGGTGTTCTGTAGGGCTCAGTGTCAGTCAGTCTTCCTGGTGCTCCAGGGTTGTCCTCTGTGTAGGTTGTGTTGGGCCTCAGTTCCTGCTGGTAAATCAGTGGATGGAGCTGACTCTTCAGCTGACTGGCTGTGAGGGCTGGCTATAACTACACTGGACCAGCTGTAGTTATGTGGGGACTGTCTGCATGATGTAGGCTCTGATGCCAGCTGACGCTGCCTTTCAGGTGTGTCAGTTGTGGAACTGGTACCCTCTAGAGCCTCTTGGGAGGGGCCCCAGTGCAGGCCAAAGTCAGTTACCATTTGTGCCAGGCTTGGGGTCACTTGGCATATAAGCAACAAAGTGATCTGTGTTTGATTTTCACTTGTGCTGGGCTTGGAGGTACTTGGCAGAGGCTATGCTGAGAACCAAGACCAGGTGCCTCTTGTGCCAAGCTTGGGGCCAACTGTTGGGAGTTACAGTGCAAGCTGAGACTGATCACCATTTGTGCTGGGCTTGGGGCCACTTGTCAGAAGCTACAGTGCGTGATGAGGCCTGCCACTGCTTGTCTAGAGTTCTGGGGCAGCTGCCACTTGTGTGGGATTTGTAGACATTTGTGAAAATCTGCAGCACAAGACTATAGCACTCCTGTGGGGTTTGTAGATTTGGGGGCAAGTCCACAACACAAGCTGAGATGAGCTGATTTTGTGGAGTAGCCACTGGAAGACGCTTGGGCCAGGCAAGCAGATTGGATGGAACAAGGTCTCAGGGAATCACCAGTGAGGGGTGAATGGTGTTAGGTTAATAGAAAGCACAGATTTGGTGCCCACCTTAGCTGGGCCAGCTGGGTGGGAGAGTTCAACAGTGGTGTCTGCCAGGACTTATCTTTGGAGAAAGGTGCCCAATCCCTACCCCTTCAGCCACTGTCCTAAAGTATGTCAATTTAGTTCTTCCCCATATGTCTCAGGCACTTTTCAAGCTGCTGCCCCTGTGCTGGTACTTAGAGGGAGTTTGTGAGCAAGTGATTCTGTGTGTGGCCCCTTTAAGGGCAGCATCTCATCTCTGGCAGCTCTTTTTCTTGGACAGAATCCCTGATGGTTTTCACAGCCAGATGTTATAGGGACTTCTCTTCCTGGCTCTGGGTACTCTAGGCTGGGACACCTGGTGTAAGGGCAGGACCCCTTGTTTCTCAGTGGGGGACCTCTGCAGTAGATATGCCTCCTGTTTCTTAATTGTCACACTGTGTGTGGGACCTCCCCAGTCCACATCTCCACCCCTCAACCAGTCTTGATGTGGCTTCTTCTTTATATTCTTTGTCATAGGATTTCTGTATAGCTAGTCTTCAGATGGTTGTCAGTGGTGGTACTTCTATAATTTAGTTGTAATTTTGGTCAGGAGGAGGTGATTTCAGAGGTTACCTACTCTGACATCTTGACCAGAAGTCTATTTCTTAATGATTTTTTGATTTATCAGTTTTACAATTCTAGGCTGCTTGGTGCAGCTGAAAGGCTATTTCATTTTCTCCCTATAAATTAATTTTAGAAACTTTATTCTCAAATAATCTCCTATTTTCAAACCTGCTATGGTTGATTGGCTACCTCTTGATATAAAGGAGAGGGAAGGAAAGACATTCCTGATGCTTGTTTCTCAGTGGGGGACCTCTGCAGTAGATATCCCTCCTGTTTCTTAATTGTCACACTGTGTGACAATTAAGGAGGACCTGGCAGTCCAGAGACAGAAACTCATGGACAGGACTCAGGGCTTGAAAGTTAGAAGCTAGTCAACCAGATCCTATGTCCCCATTTCAACACTTCAGAATATGTTCAGAGAGGCAGGGCACATACTGGGAATAACAAGAGTCACAGGTGACAGGAGAGGTAGGTGTTCACACACATAATCTCTGGTCATACTGTTAGCCCTGGCCACACAGGTTACCATTTCTGTCTCATTATTTCACTCTTATTTGCTCATGAAAGGCTGCTTACCTCTCAGAGATACAGTATTTGGCATGACTAAATTCAACTAACAGTATTTTCAAAGTCAACACCCATAGACTGTCTGCCTGACAAGCACAAACCAATGAGACTCACTCCAATCTTGCCATTTCCTCTGTGACAAGCATGCAAGCAGGTGGTCTGAGGCAGGGTCTAGTGATGCCATATCTCTGAGGGTCTGGGATCTCAGCAGTTGCTACTTCCAGCCCCAGGAGGTCTGGGCATAGTAAACCTCTCCCTACTCAGTCCCCTTCCATTCAAAGGCCAGAATGCACAATTCAGGACAAAGAAAGAACTAGGTAAGAAAGAAACCAGGGATAAACCAAATGACTAGATAACCAGTCTCCAGAGAAATTAAATAATCACTCTTTATTCAAAATAAATAAGCCCTCTTACAGGAAAATAGGAAAGTAATGCTTGTCTCCTGGCTTCTGAGATAGAAACCACATTCAGAATATATTCATTTACAAAAAAAGAGATGTAGATTATCAAAACTGAAATTTAGGAACTTCAATATACATTGTTTCTATGAAAAATAAAGACTAAAAGAAATAATTCATGTCAAAGGCCACAAGTTAGAAAACTGATTTTCCTTTTGAGGCTCATTTTAGCAAACCCTCCAATCTTCCTGCTGAAAGGCCATGTCCTAAGGAGGGGCCCTTCCTCCCTCCTGCTCTAACGCTGGCTCCCTGCAGGGCTGCATCACCATGACAAAGAGGACATCAGCCACATTGCTCCCGTTGTCCACAAACTAACTTGGCTCAGCTCTTCTGCAATGGACAGGATGTTTCCTCAGCAGCAGAAGACTCAGAGTACCACGTTTTCCAGTGTTTTCCAGATTCACAGTGTGCTCAGAGGGCTTTTAGGAAAGGTTCAGTCAGCATGCCGGGTGCTTGTTCATGGGACTTGCACTATGAATGTTACAAAGGCTGCTTTCCTGTGCCCTCCATGCTGCTAATGTCCCAATTAAACACATTACAAATACATTAGATCAACAAAGAACTAAGAAGGAACACAAAGTTGTTCAAAACTCCTTACCCCAAATACACAAACACCAAAAAACTCTTCTTATAAATTCAGGTTCATCATCTGAGAGGTTGAAGACTCCAGCGATTCTTCTAGCTCCAGGGCACACTGACTGTATGCTTCCAGATGTTTTCTCCAGACTTCAACTGTAAATGAGGAAGTGGCACAACTATGAATAGGCAGGGGCAGTCAGAACAGTCTCTAGTGGGAAGCGTACTGTTCAGCGGCTCAGTCCCCTAGGTGGGGTCTGGCATGGGTTCAACCCACCATCTCCAATGCACTCCTGAACCCCAGTAGTGAGCATTATCAATCACACCTCAGCATTTGGTGACCTTATCAACCTTCTGCCAAGGATACAGCTTTCCTTGCAGCCACCCCTCTCTCTGGAGGCCATCTGACGAGCAGTCTGAGAACACCTCTCAAACAATGGACAGGACTGAACTGGGCCTTCCACATCTGGTGCTATTGCAGAGTGGCTCTGCTGCTCTCCCAGGCACCTGGGCTCTTTAATCAAAGTCCACAAAGACTTGAAGGATACTTTGCCCAGACTCAGACCCTCCCCAGCACTCACTGTAGTATGGTTCTTCTGTCTTGGGAGAAGCCAGAGGACTGTCTTCTGCTGAGCAGCTGGTGCCCTGTGCAGGTAGACTGGCTGGGGCCTGCGACCCAGGCTCTTCTGCCAGCTCCCTGTGCACATTTTCCAGCATGGTCTTATATGCCTCCCGCGCAGCCATCGTCAGCTCAACCATCTTGTGGAACTGGTCCTTGGACAGAAGTGAGTGCACAGGTAATGTCCCCTGACCACAGAAGATAGGGCTCTCCTGCAAACCACAAGGGCACCCTACATAGGGAAGGCTGACAACTGCCTAAGTTGCCACCCTGAGAGAACAAGGTGTCTACGGCACCGCTGTGGCAGTAGTAATTCCAGAGCTAAACTTGGAATCACACTTCCTTCCATACTATTACAGAAACGGAAGTCCACTGAGGCTGAGTGACTCTGTTGGGCTCTGTCTGTGGACTACACCATCTCTACTATCTCCCTCCCACAAGCAATGCTGATAGGCTGGAGCCTCCTCCCCACTCACCTGGGCTCCATCATAACTGAAGATCCCCACAACGCTGACAGGAACAGCTTTGTTCAAACTGCGCCCCAGAGCTTTGCGGTTGAGAGCAAACACGAAGGGAATGTTCTGTTCACAGGCATAATTGATAATGGTATGCAGGGTGTCATCCAACCCACCTGTCCAAGAATAAGGAAACATGGTAGGAATACTGGTTGGAAGGGCTTTTGCTACAAACAATACTCTCCAGATACCTTCTTTATTCCAGTCAGTGGCCTGTGCCAGATGTTACCAGGAGAAAACACGTCATTGCAGTACAAGTACACTATTCCTCTCAGCCATGTGGAAGAATTCACACAAAAGACCATTCCTTAGTGTAATGAAACATGTCTACACTGAGTCACCAGCTGGCATTACACCTAATAAAGTCTTAGGAATATTTACGAAACGCTCACTAAATGCCAGGCCACTGTTCTAACTTCCTCATGTATTGCTTCCTGTGTCTTCACACAATACTCCACTTACAGATGGGAATTTGTAAGATTCCCTAGAACACATGATAGAGAAATGACTCTACTCATGAAAACTATCACAAGATTACAACAGGCAGGAATCAATTTATCAGGACACACGACAGATTTACAGAGCAACTTCAACATGGTATTAAAACACAACAGAAAATTAAAACAAACAAAAGTCATCTCTGCTCTTGGACAGGATGATCCAAAATTGTAACATACTGATTCTACATCAATCTAAAACTTTGAAACACTATGACTCACTACAAATGGATTTTTAAAAAAATATGGAAAAACACACAAGTAAAAAGAGCATTTTGAAAAAGGAAAATATCAGGCTAGCATCGTCAGACATTAAAAGTGTGCTACAGCCCTGACTGGTGTGTCTCAGTGGGTTGGTGTTGTTCTGCAAATCAAAAAATCACTGGTGTGATTCCCAGTCAGGGCACATGCCTGGGTAGTGGGCCAGGTCCCTGTTTGGGAGCATACGAGAAGCAACCAATCAGTATTGCACATTGATGTTTCCCTCTCTTGACCTCTCTCTCAAAATATAAATGAAAAAAATATTAAAAACAAACAAAAAACAAGTGTGCTATACAGCTACAAGAATGCAAATAAGGGAATGCAGGTGACAGGACAGAGAGTCCAGAAATGACCCAAGTATGCAGATCTTGAGCATATGAGGAAGATCATTTCAAAGCAGTGGAGAAAGGACAATTGGGCCAGCCTCTACAAAGATCTTAGACTGAAATACATGCTACATAAACAAATATGAAAACATGGTGAACAGGGGAAAAAAATCAGAATTAAGGAAAGTTTAATCCCCTGGGAGGAGGAAGGACAAGGACTGATATAAAACCTAGATGTGATAAAAATATAGGAATAAAAAATACTGACATACACATCTACTCCCTGTATGGTCAAAAAAAAAAAAAAAAGGTGAAAAGAAAACAGGCTACTGAAAAACCAGAAAAACACTTATCACTCAACAAAAAGGGTTAACTTCCTTGTTTTTAAAAAATATAGTATCTATGTAAAAAATCAACATCCCAAAAGAAAAATGGGCAAATAATATGAACCAACAGCAGAAAATACCATGCCCTTAAAACTAGTGAAAAGATGCTCAGCCTCCCTCTCAAGTCAGTGGGGCAAGGAGGGGGTGCACTCAGCCTATGGGGGCCATGGTGTCTCTAGAGATGTTAGGCACAGCACTGTTATATATGCACATGGCCTTCCATTCTCCATATGGAACCTACAGAGATGTTCACACAAATAAACAATAGTGTTTAAGTCACTGACAGGTGTGAAGTCTGAAAACAACTGATGTGCCCATCATATGGGACTGTGCAGTCTTTCAAGAGCAACATAATCTGTATGTACCAGTGTAATGAAAGGATGTGGAGACACTGAAACTATAAAACAAGGTACACACGGGTCCAGGAGGCCAGATCACACACACACAGTGTTTACAGATACACATGGACTATCAATAATACATAGAAATCTGGCAACAGTGGCTGCTTCTGAGCAGCTGGAGGAATATGAGGGATTCACCTCTCAAAAGAAAGTAATAAAATAATGGATCCCACCCCTCATATAGTGAGGTGTTTTAACCTAGCATCTAGAAGGACCACAGCATGTGTCACACGCTCCTTCCCTCCGCATGCAGACCTCTTCTATAAGGACATACAACACCTGCATGAAATGAAAAGATTCCCCAATACCTCTTACCCTCTGGGAACTAAATACATGGTTACTGAATTTCCTTTCAAGAGAGGAACTTCCCTAGTGCATATCCTCTGACGCTGTGCAAACTAGAAACTCAATTCTGCAGCTGATGATCTGGGCATTAATTTCTAAGCCCCACATCCTTTAATTTGTCCACCCCTACTCCAGATCTACCAGAAGAATATAAAGAGACAACCCCTGGGGATATAAATGCCAAAGAAAACCACCAGTTCTGGGTAGGCTGGGGAAAGGGGAGGCAGGCAGAGATAGGGTGAAAGATATGAATATAATTACAAGTTACCACCAGAGACTGCCTGAGTCCTCTAAATGACAGCTGAGTCTTCTGTCCTTCCAGGGTTTCTATGCCTCATGTCCAGCTGGGCTGATCACGAATGCAAGTTCAGCAGTGGGCAGAAAAGATCAACCCAGCCAGCTGACTGCTGCTGTCCCTATATAGACCTGGTTGTGCAGTTGGACCTTGGATGACAACAAAAGTTAGGTGTAGAGAGGGCTCCCTATCTGGTCAGAGTGGCTACTGTGCCAGTGCTGCTTGTGGGAACTCTGAGGTTTATGCTGAGACCAACTTCCTTCTGGGAGTTGGTATGTGTCAGGCAGAGGGTGTCCACGTGACCACAATGTGTTTTAAATGCATAACAAATCCTCAAGATGCTTATCAGTAAAATCTGAGCTCAGTTCTCTGGCACAGAGGACTGTTGACTAAATACAAACATGCCCATTTTTTTGTTTGTTTTTTAAACATGTAAATGCACAAAAGAAGGAGAGGTCCTCCTTCAGCCCCAGATGTCCCATTACGACAGGGAAAACTGGACCCTGCCCCAAGCTAAGATGGGCGAGACTGCTAGGCTGGCAACTGAGCACATCTCACTACTGTTCTTGGGCCCCTGGGGGCTGCAGACAAGTAAGGAAATTCCACTGAACTGAAGTTGTCACAGCTGGACAAAGGAGTGCGATGGGAAAAGCAGAGTGAATGTCCAGGCACATACATGGAGGGCTGATGTCTACAGTGATGTTCTGCTCCTGACTACCAGTTTGCCTATTGCAAAGTCCAAGGAGGACATATAATGGACAAGCCAAGGGCCACTAGAGAGAGGTCACATACAGAGGTTCACTGTCAATCACCTCACCAGCATTTCATATCCCACAAAACAGAACCAAACTTATGGCATTAGTAAGACAGCCAAGTGCTTGGACAAACCCACATCTTTAATGAGGGAGCAGGCACAGGAGTTCATCACAGACAGAACCAGGAAATTTAAAATGGGACATAAGGACCTGGGCAGTGCAGCTGAGTGGATTGGGTGCCATCCTGCAAAGCAAAAGGTTACCAGTTAAGTTAGAGGTCAGGGCGCATGTCTGGGTTGCTGGGCAGGTCCTGGGTTGGGAGCGTGCAAGAGGCAACCGACTGATGTTTCTCTCTCTTTCTCCCTCCCTTCCCCTCTCTCTAAAAATAATAAAATCTTTAAAAAAATAAAATAAGGACTTTTGGCCAAGATGGAGGTGTAAGTACATACACTGTGCCTCCTTGCACAACCAAAAGAAGGACAAACAACAAATTTAAAAACAAAATACAACCAGAATTGATAGAAAATTGAACTGTATGGAAGTCTGACAACCAGGGAGTTCAAGAAGAAACATTATCCAGACTGGTAGGAGGAGTGGAGATGGGCAGCCAAGGCGGAGCTGGAGGACCAGGAAGGGCAAAGTGGCAGCTGCCAGACTGGGAGAAGTGGTGGCTGGTGGAGTGGACAGTCCCACATTTGTGTGTGGAAAAAATGGACAGAACAACTGGGGAGCAAGACAGACCACACAACCCAGGGTTCCACTGTGGGGAAATAAAGCCTCAAAACTTCTGACTGAAAAAACATGTGGTGGTTGAGGCAGCAGGAGAAACTCTAGACTCACAGGAGAGTTTGTTGGAGAGACCCACAGGGTCACAGAATGTACACAAATCCATTCAGGAATTAGCACCAGAAGGGCCCAATTTGTGGGTATCAGAGGAAGTGACTGAAAACCAGCTGATAGCTGAGCAAGCAGCATTGTTCCCTCTCTGACCAATCCCCCACATACAGTGCCATAACACACCAACATGGGTTGCCCCTCCTTGGTGAATACCTGAGGCTCTGCCCTTTACTATATAACAGGTGTGCTGAAACAAAAAAATATGGCTGATAAGAAAGAACAGATCAAAGCTCCAGAAAAAATATAACTAAGCAATAAAGAGATAGCCAGCTTACAGATACACAGTTCAAAACACTGGTTATCAGGATGCTCACAAAAATGGTTGAGTATGGTTGCAAAATAGAGGAAAAAGTGAAGGCTATGAAAAGTGAAATAAAGGAAAATGTACAGGGAACCAACAGTGGTGGGAAGAAAACTGGGACTCAAATGAACAGTTTGGGCCAGATGGAAGAAATAACCATTCAATCAGAACAAAAATGAAGAAACAAGAATACAAAAAAATGAGGAGAGGCTGAGGAACCTCCAGAACAACTTTGAATGTTCCAACATCTGAATCACAGGAGTGCCAGAAGGAGAAGAGAAAAAGCAAGAAATTGAAAACTTATTTGAAAACATAATGAAGAACTTCCCCAATGCGGCAAAGGAAATAGACTTCCAGGAAGTCCAGGAAGCTCAGAGAGTCTCAAAGAAGTTGGACCCAAGGAAGCATACACCAAGGCACATCACAGTTACATCACCCAAGATTAAAGAGAAGGAGAGAATCTTAAAAGCAGCAAGAGAAAAGGAGACAGTTACCTACAGAGGAGTTCCCATTAAAACTACCAGCTGATTTCTCAAAAGAAACCCTGCAGGCAAGAAGGGGCTGGAAAGAAGTATTCAAAGTAATGAAAGGCAAGAACCTAAATCCAAGATTATTCTATCCAGCAAAGCTCTCATTTGGAATGGAAGGGTAGATGAAGTGCTTTCCAAATAAGGTCAAATTAAAGGAGTGCATCATCACCAAGCCCTTATTACATGAAATGTTAAAGGGGCTTATCTAAGGAAAAGAGGAAGAACAAAAATATGAACAGTAAAAGGATAACAAATACAACTATCAACAACTGAACCTTAAAAAAAAAAAAAGGAAAACAAAGACAAACTAAGCAAACAACTAGAACAGGAACAGAATCACAGAAATGGAGATACAGGGAGGGTTATCAGAGGTGAAGGGGAAATGGGGGAAAAAGTACAAGAATAAGTAGCATAAATGGTAGGTACAAAATACACAAGGGGAGGTTATAAATAGTATAGGAAAGGTAGAAGCCAAAAAACTTATATGTATGACCCATGGACATGAACTAAGGTGGGGGAAATGTGGGTGGGAGAGGGTATGCAGGGTGGAGGGGAATAAAGGGGGGGGATGGGACAACTCTAATAGCATAACCAATAAAATATATTTTAAAAAAACAACTAGAACAGGAACAATAGCACAAGAATGGAGATCACATGATGGGTATGGGGAAAAAGGTAAAGGAAATAAGTAGCATAAATAGTAGGTACAAAATAGACAGGGGAAGGTTAAGAATAGTATGGGAAAGGTAGAAGCCCAAGAACTCATATGTACAACCCATAGACATGAACTAAAGGGGTAGGGGGGAAGGTGGGTGGGAGGGGAGGTGCAGGGTAGAGGGAAACAAAGCGGGGAAAAATGGAACAACTGTAATAGCATAATCAATAAAATATATTTAAAAAAACAAAACGAAATGGACAGAAGTTCACTGCCTGGCTGCCAGTCACAAAACCTCTGTGGTGTAAGTGACATTGGCCCTCTCTTGCTCCAATGCAAACCAATGCCACGCCCAGCAAGCCGTATAATGGAACACATACTTTCTTGCTACCAGAGGCCTGCAGGGCCTGGCTAGAACTATGCCATGAAGACTATAGGGGCTTGGCTGCCTCACGGAGTGAGGCATGTGGTAGGCACATAAACACCAGAAGCAAATTACTCAACTAAAAGGAAACACTGCCCATGCCTCACTGCTGACTGAGGCATAGTAAGCAACGTACCGGGGTCAACAAGGCACCATTACCTTTCGACTGTATTTTCTCACAGTTGGGAGAGATGATGACACACTTCAGCTTTCTGAGCTTCAGATGTTTGAGCACCTCCCTCAGCCCCAGCACCAGCCGGCGTTTGGTCTTGGCTTTGACGGGATCTTTCTGGTACATACGGTCTTGGAAACGGACCAGCTCTTTCAGCAGATCCGTAACACAGGCATCCACCTCTTTACTGAGCACCTGGCTGCAATAACTAAAAGCAACGTTAGATGACATCAGCTTTCTGCTGACTGTGACACTGCAGGTTGCTCACATCCCACCTCAAGAGAAATGCAGATGACACAGCCCCACTCAGGAAATCATACTTTGACGAGCAATACTAATCAAAAGTTGGGTTCCTGACTTGATTTAATAAAAGGCAAGGACTTTAGCACCCTCCTACACTGCCACCTACAAGGGATAGAAGCTCTACACCCCCTCCTCTACCATGACTTGCCAAGTGTGCCCCTATTGTGGCCATTCCCTGTGCACCTCTCTTCCCAAAAACACCTGGAGACTCTGCCCTGGAAGAAAAGTGTGGTGTGGGGAAGAGCTCCCTAAGAAATTATATGGAGAAATTAAATCATGAAAGGGAACCCAAATGTCATGTACTGTCACTTACCAGTCATTCCCAACCGGAAACCTGGATTTATAGGCACCTCTGCCATCACATCAGTAGGATGACAGACCTCATAGAAGCAGATTCAGTAGCCCTGACCAGTGGTATGACTAAGTACCTGGCCACTTTTAACGGAAGGATAAAAACATGGGCCCAGCTCTCCGCTTTCCAGTCTGTGCACATCGGGGTGAGACAACTCTCATACCTAAGGCCAGAGCAAGAATAGCACCCCCTCCCATCCCCTAAGAGCTCACTCACTCCCTGAATCTCCGGCTGTGGATCTTGGGGCAGCTGGCACCTTCAGGGACCAAGTAGCAGGTTGCTGCCTCCTTATCGATCTCAGTTTCCAGTGGCTCTTCTGAGCTGCTCTCTACCGCAGGAGTGGAGCACAATGACACTTCTGTTTTCCCTGGACCTTCACAGGAAAAAAGTCATGGCCCACGGCGTCTCGCACAGCACTGTCACCAGAGCAGCCAGATGCAACCCATACCCTCCTCATTCAAACACAGCTGCTGAGCACCACAGTTGGCAGCAGAGTGATGGGAATGACTTTGGAACAACAGAAGAACCTGGCAACTTTCTGTTCTGCCTGGAAGTGTCTTCCTAAACCCAGTTATTTACTTTTACTGTGGCAAAATATTTATAAAACTTACCATTTTAACTATTTTTAAGTATGTGGTCCAGTAAATTAAATTTATATTGTAATTTTTTAATTTAATCTGAAGTACCTATCAGGAAGTGTTAAAAACAGGATGTGTTCTGAATTTTTTGCACTTATATGCTTGAGACTATTCTTCTATCAAATAATCCTTAAATAAGAGCTAAACTATAATATCTAATTTATAAGAGCCCCCTCAAGGGGTGTGTTTAAACACATCAGACAGGATTCAGTAATTGCTACAGTCCACAAATGTTTCCTTCTAGAGATTTCCAGAGTGCAAGTGAGGTATTAGCTCACCAGAGAAGGAATTCAGGAGCACACACACTAACCAGGATGGCAGACACAATAAAGACTATGTCTTTCGAGATGACCTCTCCCCACTGTAGGTGGAACTGGTAACACACCTGAAAGCCACTGGCAGGAGCCTCTGAGGCTGGACAGCATGGACCCAAGCTTGCAGTCCACCCAGGGAAATGCCAGTAGGAGGGAGCGCCCATACCCTCCACACACCTCAGTGATTCTGCATCTAATGGCACCATGGCACGTTTGTACAACTAGACTCTGTGCAGCAATGACAATTGGGAATTGCCCCTATGGGCCACAGTCATACTGCTGGCCAGGGGGCACCCACTGCAAGATGCCCTGGGAAGGAAGCCCAAAGGCCCAATAGTGCAGCTGTGGTTGAGGCCAGGCCTTGGGCTGAGACACCAGGAACAGTAGGGCTGCTCTGTTCCTCAAGTTAGTGCTGTGTTCACTTTGTGAAGTCTTCAAGCTATATCCTTAGGATTTGTGCACTTTCCTGAGTGTATCATTCAACAAAAAGTTTACTAAACACTTTCTTTTTAAGATACTGTATTTGCACTCATAGGAAGCAGCTTTGCAATTAGTGGGGTAAGTTCTCAAAGCTGCTTCAAGTTGCAAGGACCATCTAATGCCATACAGATGAAACTCAGGGGCCTCATCCCCTGTCCCTCACAAGCCCACTGTCCATGTGGACATCCTCTTACTGTCAAGTTTGAGTCTAAAAAGGTCTGCATTCTCAGGGTTCAACGCTGTTTTGCTTCTACCACAAAGTAGCCAGAGGCTGGCAGAATTCTGGGTGGTTTGCTGCACACAGTTGCCCCACTGAAGGATTCTTTAAGACGCAACCAAAAGAACTAAGTAACTAAAGGCTCACCCTGTTCGAGAGCCAGGTCATCACCACCACTCTCTACATCTTGCATATCATCAACTGCTGGGCTCACAGCATTTTCTTGGAGACGCTGCAGCTTTCTCTCCTCCCGTTCTTTCAAAATAATCTTTAAAATTGAATAAATGATTAAAATACCTAAATACCTATACTTACAAATAAGGTCTTCTGCAAAATAAACCACTCAAGGTTGGCTTACTGGCAGTGTGCCCATCTATGCCTTCACAGTGGCAACATGACCGCCCCCCCACCCCATCCTGGGGGGCTGGCTCAGGAGCAGCATATCCCTCACTCAGGTGCACTGAGCAGGATACATGCAGCCTGGGTTCTGATGCAACAGTACAGCTTGACAGTCACCTGACCCCAGAAAAGACACTTGTTCCCCATCTGAGACTGACCACACTCCACAGGCGTGCAACAGCCCTGATAGAGTATCTACCAGGAAGTGTCCAATGGTCATTGAATCTGAACAGCAGGCAGATCCCTCAAGTAGGATGAGGGTATCAAGTGAATAAGGAAAATATAACTCCTTCCATTTTTTGTTTTCTGTTCACGTCAATGCAAAGTATTTTTAAAAATGGCTCCCTTCCCAAGCTAGTAGCTGAGGCCACCCACTATGTCACTAGATGAGTAAGGGATCATTTCTCAGAGAATCACTAACACATCCTCTAGAAAATGAAAAACTAAAACCTGAGCTGAAAGAAGTAATTCTGTAGGTTTTCTAGTGCCCAGTTTGAAATGCAGCACCACTCACCTTCTTCAATGAGGTAGGCTTCTTGGCCTTGGGGACCTCCCTCTGCTTCCCCTTCTTCATCAGAGGAGCACTGGAGTCCAAGGGGTTGTGTGGGGTATTCATCTGGCTAAAGCGATGGCCCTTCTTCCCTGATGTGGCCTCTTTAGAGAGAACGGGAACTGCCCCCACTGCAAAAAGTGAGGACACATGCCTCAGGAAGGGCTCCCTGCAGGAATCAGGGGCTACTCATGCTATCCCACCAGTCCCCACAACCCTACGCATCCTCATCAAACTGTCCCTGAGACATTCTTCTAAATGGCAATGGTTGTCATGTAACTTAAGTGTTTTTTCGTAGGAATCCAAAAAAAATCATCAACTAATTCAGGAAGAACCATTTTCCTATCCCTATAATGAAACCTGCTGTTTCTCAGTAAAGTCTACTAATGTGTGAACTTATTTTTTGACTGAGGACATTTCTGGTAGTTTGGATTTACAATGATCCTTTTGAGTAAGTCTCTCTCCACCACTCTCAGTTGATACTACCTTTGCAGAAGTCAGCTACTGGTTACCATATACATAATTTTTATTTTGTAATGTTTTAAGAGTCTTATAACATTTCTAGTTGATTGTTTTGCATTTTTTCACAAATAAATCTATTTTCCCAAATCCCCTCGTGTGCTGTAGGTGAAAATCCCTCCAATGTGATTATGATCACTACTCAATAGTTCCACTGCATTCTCTGGTTCTGCTCTACTTTCTACACCTTACTCTTCCTCCCAGGAAACAGTTCATTTGTGTATACTCCCCCCTACTTTTAATTAGAAAATTTCCAACATACACCAAAGAAAAGAGAACAGTGTAACAGCAAAAACTATGTCCAGCTTCAACCATCAATATTTTTCCAAATGTATTTACCCAAACTTCTTAAGTGTGGAATTTAGGTTATTAGTATGTTGTTAATCAGGTGTATCCATTAACTCTCTCCTGTGTGAATCCCTGCCACAGTGCAGAATGTGTCTACTATGCCCCTGCTCCGGTGCCATTTCTAGCCTTGGCTATGGCACAGAAATTGGCTACGTGTGGAAATGTGCTCTTACCATTATGTTTAGAATGTACATGTAACTGGCTTGGCTCTTGACATCAGCTGTTCTTGGAAAACAACACCGTAACAACCCTGCCTACATCTGCTTCTTCTCCCCATCTTTAATGCCAACTGTGAGTTCAGGACCTCAACTAGGCTCCTGCAGTATCTGCTACCCAAGCCCACCAGCACTGGTCACTCCTGTCTGCAACCCTGCACCCTACTGCCCTGTGACTCTCCATTCTGCTAACAGTAGGCCTGGGGAAGAAGGGTCTCCAGAGGAAAAATCCCAATAAAGGCTCTGGACTAAACCTTCCCCTCCATTTTGCCCTCTGCCTCCTGCCCACCCTGGTACTTCCCCATGTGGCCCTGCACACCATGCCTCCTGTCTCCAGGACTTGAGAGCATAATAAACTTTGTTTTTTCTTGAATTTCTCCTATGTCTCCTCTTATAGCCACACCTGACTGATCACATCATCAAAAAAAAAAAATACTTAACAAGGTCCTGGCAGAGTTGCTCAGTCAGCTGGAGCACTGTCCCATGCACCAAAAGGTCATGGGTTCAATCCCCAGTCGGTTGGGGCATGTACTGGAGGCAACTGATAGATATTTCTCTCTCATTTCAATGTCTCCCCACAACACCAAAAAAAAACACCCAATAAACATATCTTTGGTGAGGATTAAATACAACAAAAAACTTAACAAGCCCAAAGCTAACTGTCAAGGAAAAGCTGACTTGCCCATGGGAACAGGAATAAGGTGAAGATAGTAGAACAGAACCAGAGAATGCAATGGAAGTATCAAGTAGTGACCATAATCACATTGACTGGAGGGAGTGTTACCTACTGCACATGATGGAAACTGGGAAAATATACTTATGTGTGAAAAATGCAAGAGAATCAACAAGAAAAGTACCAGTTTCTTATAAGGGCCTTATAAGACAGTTAGAAGATATGCGTATGGTAACCAACAGCCGACTTCTGCAAAGGTGGTGTCAACAAAGTGGTGGCAAGAGACTTTTCAAAAGGGTCATCGTAAATACAAACTACCAGAAATGTCCTCAAACAATGAGATCACACATTAATAGTCTTTACTGAGAAAGAGTAGACTTTGTTATAGGGATAAAAAGATGGTTCAACTTTCACCAAAGCACCTGGATTGGTCTGAAAACATTCATACACAATAACAGCACTATAGACCTTTACCAAACAGAAGATGAGTTGAGAAAAGCAATTTGAAGAAAGACTATCTAGGAGGACAGTGGTCCCAAGCTTTGGTATAAAGTAGTCCCCTGAAAATAGCAGTTTTGCTTCCTGCAGTTTCAGTTACCTGTGATCAACCACAGTGCAAAAAATGTTAGATGGAAAATTCCCGAAATAAACAATTTGTAAGTTTTAAATTGTACGCCATCCTGAGCAGTGTGATGAAATCTTGCACTGTCCTGCCTGGGACATGAATCAATCCTTGGTCTAGCATATCCATACTATACGTACTACCCACCCGTTAGTCACTTAGTCACTTAGTCTCGGATCAGCGATGGCAGCACTGTAGTGTTTGTTCTCAAGCAGTCCTTATTTTACTCAATGGCCCCAAAGCACAAGAGTAGTTTAAAATTGTCATCCGTATGCATTATATAGGAAAAAAACAGAGTATACACAGTGTTTGGTGCTATGGTTTCTGTGGTTTCAGGTATCTACTATAGGGAAGGGAGTCCTGGAATGTATCCCTCATAGATAAAGGAGGACTACTATATATAAGAATTACTCAGACATGTAATACATGAAACTGTAGATCCTGATATAAATAAAATTACCAAAATCGCTTAGACAATGAAGAAAACTCAAATATAGACTGAACAGAATATGCAAACAAGAAATAATCATTAATATTATTAGATGAGAGGATGGTCGGGTGGTTTAGTTAAAAATAAAACTATCAGAGATCCTAACTAGGGTATTCACAGGTAAAATACATGTCTATGAGTTGCTTTAAAATACTTCAGGAGAAAAAAGCTTCTTAACCATTTCCTCGATTACCTACTTTTTCTTTTAAAAATAAATTAGGAAACTGCCCCAGAAAGAGGAAATATACTTAAAAGACTATGGTGGTAAATGTGCATATTTCTTTCCCTGACATGTTGCAATTATAACTGTCTTGGCGCTATCAGAAGACATTTCAGAGGGGAAAATGACATTATAAGAGCCAAGTCAACACTGTTATGAGCTGTATCCCATGGACTGAGAGGTAATTCACTTCTATGAGATGCAGCTTTGGAATGTACACAGCACTTATGTATCATATTTCTAGGTAAACAGTATCATCATATCTGCTTCTTAAAACCATATTTAAATAACTTTTTGAAATGTGGTAAAATACATGTAACATACAATCTACTATTTTAACTGTTTTTAAGTGCATAATTCAGTGGCATCAATTGTGTTCATAATGTTGTACAACCATTACCACTATCCATTTCCAAAACTTTTTCATTCCCAAACTGAAAATCTGTCCTCCTTAAACAATAATTCTCTATTCACCCTCCCCTCAATCCCTGCTAGCCTCTACTCTACTACTGTCTATTAATTTGCCTCTTCTAGAAATTTCACGTAATGGAATCATACAATATGTTTCCTTTTGTGACTGGCTTACTTCACTTAGCATTATGTTTTCAACTTTACCCGTGTTGTAGCAGGTGTCAGAATGTCCTTCCCTTTCAAGGCTGAATAATATTCCATTGTGTGCATAAATCACATTTTGTTTATCCAATCAGATACACATTTGGGGTATTTCCACCTTTTGGCTATTATAAATAATACTGCTATGAACACTGGTATACAAGTGTCTCAGTCTCTATTTTTAATTATTTTGGATAAACAAGAGTGGAATTACTTAGTCCCATGGCAATTCTATATTTACCATTCTGAAGAACCACCAGACTGTTTTCCAAAGTAGATGCATCATTTTACATTTCTACCGGCAGTGTATAAGAGTTCCAATTTCCCAATGCCTTGCCACCGCCGGTCATTTTTGTGCATTTGCTTATAGCTAGCTACCAAAGTATGAAGAACTACCTCACAAGGTTCTGACTTGTATTTCTCTAACGGTTAATGATAATCTTTTCATGTGCTACTGGCCATTTGTATTTCTTCTTGAGGAAAAATGTCTTTTCCAGTGTTTTTGCCCACTTTTTGAGTTATAGTTCTTATACTTTGTTGTTGAGTTATAGTTCTTATACATTAGATATAGATATTAAACCCTTAGCAGATACAACTTTCTAATATTTTCTCCCATTCTGTAACTTGTCTTTTCATGTTCTTGAGAATGTCCTTTGGTACACAAATATCTTTAATTTTGGTGCCCTATCTAAAAATTCATTATCTAATTCAAGTTCATAAAAATTTACCTCCGCCTTCTTCTAAGAGTTTTATGGTTTTAGCTCTTATAATTAGGTCATTGATTCATTCTGAGTTCATTTTTGTTTATGGGGTAAGGCAGGCGTGCAACTTTATTCTTTAGCATTTGGAAGTCCAGTGGTCCTAGAACCAATTTTTAAGAGACTGTTCTTTATTCTTTTAATGAACTCAGCACCCTTGTCAAAAATCCAGTGGCCATACATATGTGAGTTTATTTCTAGACTATCATTTCTATTCCATTGGTCTGTGTCTATCCTTATTCCAGTACCATACTGTTTTGATTATAAATAACTTTGGATTACAAAAGAAAAATCACCAAAGAGTGTACCTGAAAAAGATTTACAATCATTTAAGATTAAAACCTCTTTTACCTGAAAACACCACTGCTTTGGAGGCCTGCTTTGGACTCTGGGAGTGCTGCTTCTTTTCCAGTGCTGTCAGCATCCCCCCCAAGTCCAACTGCACTGGAATTTGGCTCTTCTTTCCACCACTTTTAAAATTATTCTAAAAAGTTCAAAAATCAAAAGTTTATAATATTTTACAAACTGTGCTTTTGTTTTATGACAAACAAGTCATATAATTAAAGATAAAATAGATTTAGAGACTATAAAAATCTTAAAAATTAATGTAATTAAAAAGAGAAAAACCCAATCAATCGTACATTATCTGCCAATATTTCTACCGTGGTTATTGATTTCCTCCCTCTTCTTTCACAACACTGGGTTTACATCAAACCACCTATAATTATGTATACATCTCCACTAGGAGTAGTAGTGCACATCTACAGACAAGAAACCAACACCTGTATAAAGTCTTTGGCTACAAAAGTTTGTCGTATGTGAGGCTAATTGGTCAGTATTATTGCCTCATTGGCCCTATTCATATTCTAATTGTCCAAGTGAGCCAAACAAATGCCACGAAATCATGGAGAGACAGCCAAAAATTAACACAAGTCCAAATCACATCCAGCAGTTGAGGGCTAAATTTAGACACAAAGTTTGATATACTCTAAACAAACAGTACTTCTGACATAGTTGTGAACATAGTTATGAGACAGTATAAAAGGCTGTACAGGCAGGTTGCCTCATTGCTTTAGCACCTTCTCTCCTGTCTACTGTTCGTCCCTGACACCAAAACCCACTGGCTGAGGACTGCAGCACAGGTGGGCTACAGTGTCCAAATTATAACATAGTAGCACAAAGTTAATTCACACAAGGGTTTAGCATTTTACTTTTCACAAGTGTGAAAATAATCACATTACTCTGACAGGAAAAACTTACAATGAACATTCCAAAAAGTATACAAGTTCCCCATTTAGATAATAACCATAAGTTCATTCCTGAATCCACAGCAGGACAATCCACAGCAGGTACAAGGACAATCTTCTCTTCAGGTTGTTCTGACTACTTAAGAGTGAAATTTAGGTGGCTCTTGTTATTTCCCTCTGTCAGACATTACTGCCTCACAAAGGAATTCTTGTTTCCTCAATAAACTGAATTGTTATTTTTTCCTTTGAATCAAAGCTTCATAGGCAATATGTATTCCACTCCTTTCTAATAATAGCAATGCTTGGTATCAACAGTCTTATTACAAAAGTGACAAAGTGTTTTAGTTTAAAAGCAATTCTGCTTCAACATACTGAATGTCCTCCTGCAATGAAGGAATAAATCAAAACAAAACCACAGTTTTCCACACACAAAGAAGTGTGGAGAGCAGTCTTTCCTCAAGAGTTCAGTTTAGCAGGAAAAGTTAAGCCTAAAGCAATTGTGGTTTCACTCTAAAATTTACCTGTGGCTGCTGTTTAGATTGAAATTTCGGTGCCTCTACTCTGTCTCTTCTTTCAGATGCAACTGCCAGATTGGGAAATTCCTCAGCATCCTAAGTAAACCACACACCCTTTAGCACTTCATAAATCATGAGACTCAAATATGCCCAAGTGAAGCCTTCTCCTTGTTCATATTTTCTACAATAAGCTCCCACAGAAGTATTCCAAGGAGATATAAAACAGACTCAAAAATTATAACCTAAGGGCTTCAGCTTAATTTTACTATTAGAACCAATTTAAAGACCACAGTTCCAATCTCCCTCTCCAGAAAGCAAGAGCAGGGGCCCCAAGGGTTAAACAGAGCTGCCCCTAATGACCATGGCATGAGAATGTTCAAGCACCCTTCCTTCTATTAGGCTTTGCATCAGGAAACCCACCAATCCAGACCCAGAGGGTGTAAGTGTCCTGTCACGTGTGCTGATCCCAGGCTAAAAAAATAGAAAGAGGGGTAAAGGGTCTCTAAACAGTGTTTATATCATTTTAAAATGTCTTATATGCTTCTGTCAAAATTTTAGGTGCCTTGGAGAAGTTATGTGAGAAATAGAGACAAAAATATGAACTCTTTACTGGCCCAAACCATAATGCTCTGCCATGGTCATAGGTCTGCAAACACAGCACTAATCTCAAGGAAATGTTCCAAACTCACAGGTTTGTGAGAAAGCCTTGGCTTAGGCAAGCCAGGCATTTGGGCAACACCACTGACCTTTCTGTGGTCACCAGGAGCCAGGCTGCTGAGACTAGTACTGTAGACCTGTGAAAACCATGGTCAGAGCCAAGGACAGGGCCATTCTTGGAGTAGCCATGACAATTTAAAGAGCACTTTTGTATATCCATGTCATTCTTGTGACCAGGGCCCACAATGGCTCTCTGGTATTCTAAATTTCTCTTTCTAGTGAAGCACATTATAATAAGATTTCTGGATAGAAAAGGAAGCCCTGCAAAAGCCAGCATGTCAAAGCAAAGATTAAAAAAAAATAGGTAAAGAAGAGGCTTAGGGGTAAATAGTAATACTATGGTAAAGAAACTATTCGATTTTAATATATGTAGCTTTGTCTCTAGATCAGAGGTATCAAACTCATTTTCACCGGGGGCCACATCAGCCTCCAGGTTGCCTTCAAAGGGCCAAATGTAATTTCAACTCCTTAACAGTTAAGGAGCAGTTATATTTATACAGTCCTAAAATTACTTTGGCCCTTTGAAGGCAACTGTGAGGCTGATGTGGCCCTTGGTGAAAATGAGTCTGACACCCCTGGTCTAGATCAAATTCATTCATTCACTCCAACATTTGTTGAGTGCCTGCTATGAGATAGGTACTGTGTTGGGACCTAAAAATGAAGATGTGAGGACAACAGATAATGGCTATCTTCTGTAGCACTAGGAGAATGATGATTGAAGAAAAGGTTGAAGATCTTCTCTTAGAAAATCAGTATGAACACACATTTCTATTAAGACAGAACCATATATTATACCACACAAGGGAAGAAATAAATATATACTTCAATCCTTGGTGGCTCTTGAACTGTCAGGACTTCATATTTTGATTTAGACTTTTCTTTCTTTTTCTTATTCTTTCTTGAGGCTTCATTTTGCTCAGGATCACCACCTTGTGTTGCTTTGGACTAGAACAAAACAAAACCATGGGTTTTTGGGACATTCAACAGAATGTTTAATTCCATGTATGAGAACAAAATCAAGATATCAAGTTGTTGCCCTGGCAGGTGTGGCTCAGTGAATTGAGTGCCGGCCTGCAAACCAGGGAGTCTCTGGTTCAATTCCCAGTCAGGACACATGCCTCTGTTGTGGGTCAGGTCCCTAGTGGGGGGGCACAATGTGTGGGATACAACCACACATTAATGTTTCTCTCCTCTCCTCTCACTCCCTTCCCCTCTCTCTAAAAATAAACAAATACAATTTAAAAAAAGATATCAAGTTGTATAACTATATGGAGATTTTAGTAAGAGTTTGCCTCCTTATTCTCTATTTTCCAAAGAGCCAGCATTCAGGAGAATAATTGTGAAGAAAAAAAAAATCGATGAAAACAGTTGTTGCATTCATTATTTTGAAACTGGTAGATGTAGACATAAGCTGGTTTTCACCCTAAGGAGACCATGTTAATAACTGTACTAATTCTGACCTAAAGTCTTTTTATTAATCCAGGCATGCCATTTCAATTGCCAGGACCCAGTGGTTCCTAAAACTGATTGCACATAAGAACCACCTGTACAGCCTTCAAATTAGAATGTCTGGGCCTAACCTAGACATCTTGAATCTGACTTCACCCCTTCCCACAGACCCTGACCTTTCCTTAGTCAGGTCCAACACAACGGCCTCAGGGCCTTCACACACTCACACTTGGATCAAGGCTAAAACTACACCCTCATTTCAGCTCAGAGTCATCCCATTCCTATTTGGCCTCTCCCTCTACATTCTCCTTGGAGCACTAATTGCTTCCTGACAGCTTCTGCACCCCTCTGCACAGTGCTAGTCCTTCTGCATCAGAATGGGGCCCGAAGAGGATGCCGTTTTATGTTTGGGGCCCTGCTTTATTCCCCATGGGAACTCACCTTCCCAGCTAAAAGCCTCAGTGGCCATTAAAACGAGTGTTTCTCTATTGACCAGGAGAAGCTGTCCACAGTACTTTGTTAAGTGGTAAGGCAACTTTTAATGTATATACAATGACCACATTTTTGTTAAGGAAAAAAAAAACCCTCTTTGTTTATGTTTTCAGAAGCCTGAGGTAGAATACATACCAGGTTGTTAATACAGGCTTCCCTGTGGGCACCAAAGGGCTGTGGGAAAGATGACCTTTTCCATAATTAGATCCTTGTAGCACAATATTTATTCTTTTGGTAATAAAAATTTACAACACCGAAAGTTTCAAAGGGGAAAGTCATTAAGACCCGTATCATCCCTGCTATGTACAATATAAAGCAATCTAGGTTCAAAGATTAGAGGAGATCTCCATTTTATCACCTTTTTAAAATGATTCTTAGGAAATAAAAAATCCGTTAATTCAGTGTTAACTGCCTATAAAGAAAACCACTTTGGAGAGTGACTTGATTGCTGCAGCAAGAGAGCCCTTTGCCACTGATACTGAGAGGATTGTGGGGTCTCAGGGCCCATGGCCTCTGGGTGTACTCAGATGGGGTCTTACTTGCACCTCCTATGTCCTCAAACAAATGCACAAAACTGTGTAGAACAGCATACAGGGCTGTCTTGCTATAACCATCACCTGTACACATTCTCTTAATCAACCAAGCATAAACGCGCAGCTCCCATCTGTGCAGGATATGACACTTGGGATACACTAGGGATATCAAAAAGTACCCTCATACCTCAAAAGACTGGAAACCATTGCACTGAAGAAATACAGCTGTATTTCAACCTACAAAGAATATAAGGTCTGTCCAGAAACAGTACAGCTGTTGTTAATGTAATGAGATCAGTTTATATGACATCCATGTAAGCTGGCAGCCATGGAGAGTGAACTGGAATGCCCATAAGTGAACAATGATGACTTCTCTGTACTAGTCAGTGGGGGCCATAGATACCATTGAGTTAAGTATGCATATGTGTGGCCGCTGCCTTCAAAATGACTGAGTAGAACAATGAATCTGCATCAAATTTTGTATCACACTTAACCATTCCTATGCAAAAACTATCCAGATGATTCAGAAAGCCTTCTATGGGCAACAATTGGTGATTGGCAGCTTTATCATGACAATGTACCCGCTCATGCATCACATTTTGTGCAGAGCTTTTTGGCAAAACACCAAATCACTCAGGTGACTCAGCCACCATACAGCCCAGATTTGGCACCCTGTAATTTCTGGCTTTTCCCAAAACTAAAATCACCTTTGAAAGAGATTTCAGAACATCAGTGAGATTCAGGAAAATACAATGGGGCAGCTGATGGTGACTGGGAGAACTGTGTGAGGTCCCAAGGTACCTACTTTGAAGGAGACTGAGGCTTCATTGTCCTATATAAAATGTTTCTTATATCTTGTATCTCTTTCAATAAATGTCTCTATTTTTCATATTACATGGCTGGTTACCTTCTGGACAGACCCCATTATCAGAACACTGAAAATCAAGAACAAAATCCAGACCAATGAAAAAGGCTATTCAAGATACAAGTCTAGGGATCAATAAAAATGACAGTTTAAAATGATAACTTAAAATGATTTGACCTGAAAGGAAAAAATAAATTCTGAAATTCTATCTTGCAGTATATAAGCTGCAATCAACCAAGAATTGGTAGCATAAATCAAATGAATGCAAAAATTTGGGACTGAATTATTGTGCAATTAGTGCCCTAGTCAGTAAAAGTAATTTAAATTCAGTAGACAAAAGACTGGGAGAAAGAATGAAGCACCAGAGCATACACTTCTGCCAGCGGCTCTCCTTTAAAAAATTCAAAATGGTCCACAGATACGTTAAGACCACTGGTCTAAAACATATATCCTCACTCATATATGAAACTACTACTTATATCCCTTGACTGAGGTCCTGTTCTTTTTTCCAGGTCCAAGCACAACCAACTCAGATGACTGACCACAGTATAGAATGAAACACTTTCAGTCAGGATTTGAGAAAAAGGAAAAAAGACCACCCAGCAGTACAGGGGACCCACATTATCCAAATGTGACACATACCTTTTTAGTTGAATGGCCAGTGTGTTTCTCTCTGTTGTAGGAAGAATCCGAAGATAAAACTTGTGAAGATGATATGCTACCATTTTTAGGATCTGCTGATGAAACAACTGTCTTTAGGTTTATCACAGAAGTAACATTTCTAGGGGCTGTTGACGGTTCTGTTGATAACGTCTGACGGACAACATAACCCATTGGCGTCCAGGATAACTCTGCTCGGAGATAACCACAATTGGGGAATAGTCTCAGCCGTAAACAGAAACTCCTTAGAAATTCCAAACATGCATCGTGTGAGATAATTTACTTAGAGCATAATTAAATTTAGGCTGTTGGTCAAAACATCCTCTTGGAAACTACAATATTCACCAAACTTGGTTTTCCTTGGATCATGCATGCTGAATTAAATTGTTAGGTTAACTGATCTTCCTAGAAACAGATTTTCACTTAGGGGTGGTTCAGTTAAAAAACAGCAATCTTCAATTATGTCCACATGGCAAACACACAGAATTAATGAGCTAAAGATCAAATGTTCGCCCTACTAACCTTGATGTGTATCTTTAACAGAAGCCAAAGGTCACTAGACTTCAGCTATCACAATAACTGGAAATTTATTTCTTTTTAGGACACAGGCACAATCACAGCCACACTACTCCTTAGGTGCCCATGAAACTCTATATACAGACAAAACAAAAGGACAGCCATCAGGACATGGACAGGTCACGTTTAGCAGCCTGTGGCTACCTCAGACCATCAGACAGGCTGGTCTTGTCACCACAGAGCTACACATCCTTAAAGCAGTCTCTAAAGTGAAGGTCTTTGTACCAAACATGAGAATGCAAGAGAAAACACACCTGTGGATAAATCAGGAATACCTTTGTAAAAATGTCTCCTGTTAGGCCAAGCTACTTATAAAAATTTCAAAAGCAGACTCCACTGAACACTCTCTGAATATATTACTTTTAGGCCAGGCCAGACCAGCAGTTCTCAAAGTGTAGCCTGAGGCTCCCAGGATCCTCGAAGTCAAAACTGTTTTCCTAACAGTATAACTGTGTTATCAGTGCTCCCTGCCCCTACATCCCCACTCCCCTTTCTTTTATCTCTCTTTTTCAGGGACTACAAAGGTAGGACAGTGAAATAGCTAAATACCAAGGCAGATCTACTGGGCCAACTGTTAAAGAGTTGCAAAAATATAAAAAAAGGCTGTGCTCCTTACTGTCTTAATTTTGGAAAATAGTTATTGTTTATAAAAGTGCTATTTAACATGCAATGGGCTTACTATTGTTACTTTATGTGAATTAGTAAGTATTTTTAAAATTTCTGTTAAGCTTCAGATATTACAAATACTGACAGATGTCTAATAAACAGAAGCTCGGTGGGGCTGTTTAAGGGGTATTAAGGGGTCCTGAGACTAAAAACTTTGAGAACCTCTAGTACAGATAATACTTAAGGAAGATGTCATTTTTGAGTTGATAAACTTTTTTAATGAACCAGACAAACATTTCATTTAGAATTCTTTGCTATCTTACACTCCTTACACATACATGTGGGATCTCATTTACTTTAATCTTTTAACAACAATGTCAGCTTATCAACAATACTTCAGCTGCCTTGAAGAAGGCTTTAAGACAAAAATATTTCAGTTGCACTGGACTAAAAATGAACTTAAAAAATAGACAACTAATTTTTAAAAATAATAAATGGTAGCCACTCTTACCTCTTGTACACGAAGAGGGATTGGTATCAGCATTATCAGTTACAGAGTCAGTCAAATTATTATTTTTCACCACCATTTCACCCTAAAAGGCAAACCAGTTATTTTCTTACTATTTCAAATTAAAAGTAATCATTTAATTTTTAAATACAGCTTCCCTTGTCATTCTTAAAATCTTCAAAATATATGCTAATTAACAATTCCAAATACGGATATAAGGGGGATAGATGGTAATGGAAAATAATATAATACGCGGGCTGCGAACCAAACTGTCGCAGGTTCGATTCCCAGCCAGGGTACATGCCTGGGTTGCAAGCCATAACCCCCAGCAACTGCACATTGATGTTTCTCTCTCTCTCTCTCTCCCTCCCTTCCTTCCCTCTCTAAAAATAAATAAATAAAATAAAAAAAAGAAAAGAAAAAAGAAAATAATATAATAAAAAATAAACTATTATGTCCTGGCTGGTGTGGCTCAGTGGACTGAGTGCCAGCCTGTGAAACAAAGTATCACTGGTTCAATTCTGTCAGGGCACATGCCTGGGTTGTGGGCCAGGTCCCCAATAGGGGGCGTGGGAGAGGCAACCACACATTGATGTTTCTTTCCCTCTTTTTCTCCCTCCCTTCCCCTCTCTCTAAAAATAAATAAATAAAATCTTTTAAAATACTATTAAAAAATTATCCCTCCAAAAGATATTTAATTAAAGTTGATGCATTTGCATGAGAAATTCCAAAGACCTAAGCACATATGTGAAAAGTTCAATTACTTCCTCCTGCTAAATCTCTCTCCTTAGAAGAAAACCATCCACTTTCTACAGCTTAGCTACTAGCATCTCTCTACTTCTTTGCCTATGGTTTATATACCTATGTATCACTTTTATTTATTTATTTATTTTTAAAGATTTTATTTATTTTTAGATAGAGGGGGAGGGAAGGAGAAAGAGGGAAAGAAACATCAATGTGTGGATGCCACTCATGTGTCCCCCACTGGGGATCTGGTCTGCAACCCAGGCATGTGCCCTGACTGGGAATCGAACTGGCGACCCTTTCGTTTGCAGCCTGTGCTCAATCCACTGAGCTACACCAGTCAGGGTCCCTATGTATCACTTTTATATAGATCCTAATAATGGGATCAAAATGAAAGTAATCATATAATTTTAAAGTACAGCTTCTTTGCCATTTGTAAAAGATTTTTTAAATTTATTTTTAGTGATAGGGGAAGGGGGAGGGAAGAGAGGGAAAGAAACATTGATCTGCAAGAGAAATACCAGTTGGGTTGCTCTTGCACGCCCCCAACTTGGGACTTGGCTGGCAATGTAGGCATGTACCCTGACCGGGAATCCAATCAGTGACCCTTTCAGTCTAAGGGATCATGCCCAATCCACTGAACCACCCGTTAGAACCCTAGCCAATCTTAAAGTCTTCAAAATATATGCTAATTAAAAATTCCAAATACCTAAGTACATAATGTAAAAAAGTTAAAGTACTTCGTTTGGTCTGCCAATTCTCTCCCTCTCTAAAAGAAAATCCACCCATTGTCTACAGCTTAGCCAGCATCTCTCTACTTCTCTGCCTAGGAGATAAATACCCATCTATCGCTTTTATATAGATCCCAATACTGGCAACTCAATCAACTTTTGAAAGATCAACATATTACAGAGAACTTTCACAGCAGCACAGATATGCCAATACCATTCTTAAAACTCCCATGTCCCACAGGAATGCTAAAACATGATTTACCAAGTCCACACACCAAGTTCGAAAGTCCCTCAAAACATCCACAAAGATAACAAACAGAAGAACTGTAATAGGTGCCTGCTTTTATAAAGACAGAAAGCTTCCATATGCATGGAACAAGAAACCCCACAGACGCTGGGGTGGCAGGTGAGTACATTAAGAGACATCTCAAAGTGACTGGCATTTGAGACTGGCAGAACTGAAGGTAAAAGGAAACTGATAAATTCAAATTTGAACAGTATAACTTCACAAATTTACCCATTTTGCCATTTTATATCTGAATCCAATAAAAATAAAATCATTAAAACACAGCCTGTTCTCTTAGTGTATGTGTGTGTGTATAAATAAATAAAACTTTTATGCTCATCAAGGCCAATGACACACTAGAAGTGGCTTACCTGTTCAAAAATGGATGAGTCAACTATATCACTATCAAAAATCCAGTGCAAAAGTTGTTTTCAAAGAATATTTAAAGACATGGAAAAATGCCAAAAACTTCTAAAACTTCTAGGAGAGGCCCATGCATATGTATAATCCCCCACATGTACAATTTCCACAATGCACCACTAACAAAAGATTAAGTTATATTAAATTAAATATGGTCTTCTCTTGGCTACACAATTTCCTTTTTTCTTTGGCTGTTCAAAGATGTTACTAGTATAATCAGGAAAAAAGTTTTTCTTAAAGGGAATTTTTTTAAATATATTTTATTGATTATGCTATTATAGTTGTCCCATTTTCCCCCCATTCACTCCCCTCCACCCTGTACACCCTCTCCCACACATATCCCCTGCTTTAGTCATGTCCACGTGTCATACTTATAAGTTCTTTAGCTTCTACATTTCCTGTACTATTCTTACCCTCCCCCTACCTATTTTCAACCTACAATCTATGCTACTTACTCTCTGTACCTTTTCCCCCTCATTCCTTCTCCCACTCCCCTGTTGCTAACCCTCCATGTGATCTCCATTTCTGTGGTTCTGTTCCTGTTCTGGTTGTTTGCTTAATTAGTTTTTTTGTTTTAGGTGTGGTTGTTAATAATTGTGAGTTTGCTGTCCTTTTACTATACATGTTTTTTCTTTATCTTCTTTTCTTAGGTAAGTCCCTTTAACATTTCATAAAATAAGGGCTTGGTGATGATGAACTCCTTTAACTTGACCTTATCTGAGAAGCACTTTATCTGCCCTTCCATTCTAAATGAAAGTTTTGCTGGATAGAGTAATCTGGGATACAGGTCCTTGTCTTTCATGACTTGGAATACTTCTTTCCAGCCCCTTCTCGCCTACAAGGTCTCTTTTGAGAAATCAGCTGACAGTCTGACGGGAACTCCTTTGTAGGTTACTGTCCCATTATCTCTTGCTGCTTCTAGGATTCTCTCCTTCATTTTTACCTCAGCTAATGTAATTATGATGTGCCTTGGTGTGTTTCTTCTTGGGTCCCATTTCTTTGGGACCCTCTGAGCTTCCTGGATTTCCTGGAAGTCTATTTCCTCTGCCAGAACGGGGAAGTTCTCCTTTATTATTTGTTCAAATACATTTTTAATCTGTTGCTTTACCTCTTCCCCTTCTGGTACCCCTATAATTCAGATGTTGGAACGTTTAAAGATGTCCTGGAGGTTCCTAGGCTTCTCCTCGTTTTTTTGAATTCTTATTTCTCCATTCTTTCCTGTTTGGTTTTTTTCTTCCTTCTGGTCCACTCTATTTTTTCGAGTCCCAGTTTCATTCCCATCATTATTGGTTCTCCATTCATCTTCTTTCATCTCTTTTATGGTAGCCTGCATTTTTTCATCTAATTTGCACCCAAAACCAACCAATTCTGTGAGCTTCCTGATCACCAGTGTTTTGAACTGTGCATGTGACAGATTGGCTATCTCATGGTTACTCAAAAGGATGAGTCCTGGGACATTGATCTGTTCTTCTGTTTGAGACATATCTCTCTCTCTCTTTTTTTTTTTTTTGGTCTGGTCGCTCCTGTTACAGTGAGGGGCGGAGCCTTAGGTGTTCACCGGGGCTGGGCACCCCAGTTGCTAGATTGTGACGTTGTATGTGGGGGCAGGGGCGGGAGGGAACAATGGCGGTAGCTCTGTTCTCCTGGGACCTCAGTCCCTTCTCTAGGATCCTGGGTTGTGCACTCTGCGCTGGTCCACAATCGCTGCCTCACTGGGTCCGCCAGCTGCCGCTTGCGAACTCCCGGTCCACCCGCTGCAATCCTGCGTGCCCCAGACGCCTTACATGCTCCAGTTGCCTTTTGCGCCCAGTTCTCCCTGTTCTCCGTGCGCCGAGACCCGCGCCAGGCTGCTCCTCTCCACCCCTACCGGTCTGGATGGATGGGTCTACTTCAACTTCTTGGCTGTCCGACTTCCATTCAGATAAATTCTCTGTCAGTCCTGGGTGTTATTCTGCCTCTAAATTGTTGTTGTTCTAAATCTTGGTTGTGCGTGGAGGTACGGTGCGACCACCTATGCCTCCATCTTGCCGGAAGTCCTTAAAGGGAAATTTTTTAAAAATGCACACACAATTCAACTGTGAGTATATAACAGAAATAACAAGTAAGTACATCTTCTCACATAGCATGATGTACCTTACTTCAAGTACACATACACAGTACTCACCTCTAACAGGTGACCATGACATAAAGTGTCAGTCATACTGCCATCCTGTTCTACTTTTGTACAGCGCTCATGGCCTTGGATTTATCCACTGGCTGCCTGTGACCAAATCATGGAGCCCCTCAACTGCTCAGCTCTTCTACATACTGCACTGGGCCCAGAAGGGTCACTCACCTGCCAAATGAAGACTGTGATTCTTCTACCCCCATCAGCCTTCCTCATCATAGTCACGCAACAAGAAAATGCTGTGGGGACAGTGTATGTTCTACACACTATAAGCCATTATCACCCAGGCTTGGGGCTTTAGTGTCCAAGCACCCAAGAGAAGGGCAGGAAATGTCTTTTCAGGAGGTACAATCAGGTAAGCTGTTTTCTTCTTTCTCCTTGCCTTCACAATGAGAAGTATCTCACACCTTCTTTATCAGAAATCTGTCAGAAGTGATTTTAGGGACTAGTAACCTGATAACTTTTTTCGTAGAAGTCTCAAATCAACCTGTTTGAGAGGGAAATGGCTTGATTTGGTGGACTAAAACTTTGAGATCAAGTGATGAATATAGTATAATTTAAAATTACCAAGTGGCAGTCTGAATGCACTTTATTGCAATTACTTTCAGTGAATTTGCTGTATCATTAACGAGAGGTACAGATAAAAAGTCTGGAAAATCAGAAATTACTCTATGGAGTTTTAAATACTACTATTTGAGTAAATAAAATCTTGTTGTCTGTATTGAAAAAGTGCTGTCGAACACAATGCTACGAGTGAGATGTTCACAATGGGCTATCTAACCAGCTGGATTCATGCTAGAATCTTCTCCTGTACCTTTTAGCTAATAGATCAAATTAAGTGTATTAGGTGATTCTTTGAAAAGAGCAGCACTAGGTATCACAGCCTCACTATAAATAGTTCACACAATGAAAGTGAAAAAGGGAAACAAGTGAAAGGAGCCTATACTCACCTCTGTACTCAACACTGGAGCGGGTTTCACCACTTCTCTCACAAGAGAAGTGTCCGTAGAGGCAGAGTGTGAAGGTCCCCACTTGGGCTGTTTTGGTGTCTCTAATATCTCATTGTTCTCTGCACCCTGCAGTTTAGGAAAATCCAACCTGGTAAATTCAAACTCAGGTTTGGAGGATGGTCCACATTTTTCAATGACTCTGGATTTCCTGTCTGTTCGTTTAAAATAACCATCTGTATTTACAGAATTAAAAGTAGGAGGAAATTGTTAATGTTTGATGGTCTGTACTCATGCTTAGTTGCAGAATAGAAAATCTACTGCTAATGATGCAACAACATGTCATTGTCCAAAAAGCCTAACTTTTGCTAGTGCTATTAACCTTCTGTGTAACAATGTAAACATATATGCCCAGAAGTAGCAATTTCTCTGGTTGGGCCACCAAGCAGAAAAACCAAAATACTTTAAAAAAAATTTTTTTAAGATTTATTTATTTTTAGAAAGAGGGAAAAGGAGGGAGAAAGAGAGAGAGGGAGACAAACATCAATGTGTGAGAGAAACACAGTTGCCTCTTACACGCCCCCAACTTCTCCCAACTAGGGACTTGTTCTGAAATCCAGGAACGTGCTCTGACTGAGAATCAAAATGGCAACCTTTTGGTTTGCAGGACAATGCCCAACCCACTGAGCCATGCAAGTCAGGGTGACACTCAGAAAATCTCAGGAGTAATTTTAATATTGATGTAATAGTTACCTAAACATGACTGTACAGCTGGGCAGGTTAATTATTCTTAATACACACTTTAGAGTTTTGCAAATTTAAAGAGACATCAACAAATTTCCTTTAAGTAAGAAACGTTCCCTATTTTAGTTTGCTAGAACAAACTGGAGGAAGCAAGTAGAACTGAACTTATAACCGATTTCCTATCTTTTTCCTTCAAATGCAAATGAATAACAATGTCAGCTGCAATGCCATAAAGTCCCTATATTTAATCATAAGGCCAGAATTATTATTGTTAAATGCTCAACTTTCCCATCACCTTTCCATGTACCAATTCGTAAGTCAATGCAAAGAGAAAAATGTATATACCAAGTAACATAAATTATACCTATAAATAAACAATAGACCTTTCCCAGTAAGTACACCATTACAAAGGTTTTAAATCACTATATAAACAGGGGATGCCTGTGATCAAATTGCACTTGTAAATAAATTACAGGAAAAAACAAAAACACCATGTAGAACCACTAACTTTCAGCCACAGACCAGAATGGTAGTTTCCAAGCCCAGAGTAAACATGAGTTCTCTCAAGAATAAAGTCAGTATCCTCTAACTACTATACTGCCTCAGGTTTGGTATTAAGACAGAAGTGAAGTCATAGACAAACTGTCCTACCTATTAAGACGTGTTCCAACAGAATACTAGAGAAACTGTGTCAGAAATAAACATGGCCAAATATAGTACAAAGGATATGGTAGTGATCTGCTTTTATTTAAAGATGTGTTTTGAGGTTTGTGGTTGTGACCTACTTGCTATGTGACCTTAGATAAGTTCTTGTGTAAAACAAAGTAAATAACATATTGAGAACACATCACAGAGCCCACACAACAGGTCCCCATCCCAGAAGGAAAGGCCTCCTGGATCCCATAGGACATCTGATGGCCTCGCCTTTTCACAAAAATAAACCCACAGAAACAGCTGTCCAAAAACAGCAAAGCTTCTGTGATGGGTGGAGTAGGTTGACATAACACAAAGCATAGAGTTTGATATTTTTTACCTGATTTCAAATTAGTGTCAGCACAAATGGACATATGATGTGAGCCTTTTACTGATTTTGTATCAGATAATATAGTTCCATCAGCCTTCTTATTGTCAAACTTTTGTTCGTCACACATTTTTTTCTGCAGGAAAAGATGAAAAAGTAACACAAATTAGGAAAACTACAGTTGACCCTTGAATGAAGAAGCACAGGGCACTCCCACCCCAGCAGTAGACAACCTGAATATAACTTCTGATCCTGTAACACTTAATAGCCTACTGTTGACTGGAAGCCTTACTGATAATATAAAGTCAATTAACACATAGTTTGTATGTTATGTATATATTATATATTATACTCTTACAATAAAGTGAGCCAGAGGAAAAAAAAAGTTAAGTAACAGGGTTTGTCTGCACAGTTTTTTAAACTGTCACAAATCTCCTAAAAGTTTTCCAATATATTTATTTTAAAAATATTGTGGTTGTGACATATAGCCCTGGCTGGTGTAGCTCAGTGGACTGAGTGCCAACCTGTGAATCAAAGGGTCACAGGTTTGATTCCCAGTCTAGGGCACATGCCTGGGTTGTGGGTCAGGTCCCCAGTAGGGGGTGCGTGAGAGACAACCACACATTGATGTTTCTCTCCCTCTTTTTTCCACCCTTCCCCTCTCTCTCTAAAAATAAATAAGATCTTTAAAGAAAATTTTTTTTAAAATCCACATAAGTGGATCCAGTGTCACATTTCAATCTCATGTTGTTCAAGGGTCAACTGTACCACTATAAAATAGGTTTAAAATTGCAAATATGCAAGTATAGTCATACCTCGGTACTCTCTGCTTCAGAATTCGTCAAACTCTTGACTTATCGCATTTTGATGAGAAAAAAATGTTCAGCACTTGGCTCTTGCTTAGGCCTTGTCACACTTGCTAGAACCTGTATGAGTCATGGCATTGCCCCACAAGAGAATATGCTTCATCATTCAGTACTCGTTGGTTTTGGAACTCATCACAAGTTCCAGAACAAATTAACAATGAGTACCAAGGTACCACTGTATTCACAACTCAACCGTTTTAAAAAAGGTTAGACCAAATCAATTCTCATATAACACAAAAAAGATAAGTAATGCTTAAGTTAATGCAAGAACTGCCCAGTTCTTTACATGTTAAATGCTAACATGACCAACAAAACCACAGCACTCCTGGCTGGTGTGGCTCAGTGTATTGAGTAACGGTCTCCAAACCAAACCACAGTACTTACTGACCTTAAACAGGGCTTTTGTGTCTTGTGGGAGAGTGGTCATGTGCTCATACCGTGGCTTCACCCTCTGAAAGCCTTGGTAATGACTGGGTTGATTGTAATCATACTGGGAGCTAGGCACTGGGCAAACATTCTGTGTAGACTCTGGGTTGTAAGAGGAACAGGTGTATGGATGAAGAGCCATCTCAGATGATAAACAGTGATGTGGAAACGTTGAAGCTCCAAAGGTCATATCTTCAGGATAGAGTTTCTGCCTAAATAGAAATAGTAAATTTTAGTTACAGATTTCATATCACAAGCCACGGAGCTTTAAATTTTACAATAAAAGAAGTTAAATGTTTGCTCTGGCTGGTGTGGCTCAGTGGATTGCATGCCGGCCTGCAAACCAAAGGGTCACCAGTTCGATTCCCAGTCAGGGCATAAGCCTGGCTTGTGGGCTAGGTCCCCAGTTGGGGGCGTGAGAGATGTAACCACACTTTGATGTTTCTCTCTCTTTCTCCTTCCACTTTAACTCTCTAAAAATAAATAATTTTTTTTAAAAAGTTAAACTTGCATTACCTTTGAGGTCATTCATTCTACATTGAAATAACTCTAATTAAAAGCCAAATAAAACCTCTGGGCCTTTCTTAACCTGCAAAGACAGATGTTGGCCTAGTTATTTTTACTATTGGGCTGGAACATCTTTGAGAGGACCCTACTATAATGAGCATCGGGGAAGCCTAAGGATACCTCAGCAGCTTTTCACTTTCAAGATGTCCAATATTTGGGAAAGCCTCTCAGCAACCCTGGCCAGAAAGGACACTGAGACTATTCTTTCTACAGAGGACCCCACCACCCAAATCCAACCCCCATCCTGACAACCCGCAAGGCCTGCCTCCAGGAGCCTCTGGGTGCCCAGAGACATCCTGCTGCAGCCCTTTCCCTGTTTCAAGCCCACCACATCCTGTGTTCTGCTGACTTGCAGGGTCAGAGCTACAAAAGGGATGCTTCAGGCATGGTGGTAAAGGAATTACACATCCTGCTGACCAGATGGACACTATCTGTGATTGCTCTAATTTGCTTAAGCCTGCTAGGTTAAACCAAAATACAATATAACAGTGATTTTTCAGCAAATTTGGTATATGGCCAGAGGATTCAACCACTTTGCAATGAAAGCCCGATACACTGACAAAATGCCAGAGTTGGGTTAAAACATAAATCACAACCTTTTCATCCCCACAACCCAGCACTAGATGTTTCTGTGAATTTCCACAGCTGAAAATTTTCTTGCAGCAAATCAGTGAAATCCCAGCATGCTAGTCCACTGAAAGGCAGGAAAATCCAAAGCTAATAAATGGGACATCCTATATGATCTTCCAGCTGTCCAACCATCAAGAGATACGGGCTCAGGTACCAAAACTCTTATTAGAAGTCCTATTTCTACTCTGCTGCAAGTAAGAGCCCAAAGAGAAGGAGAAAGGGAGTCACTGTGACCAAACTGGACTTAGAAGACACCCATAAGGATGGTCACTGTCCTCATTTTCATGCAGTACCTAATCACAGGCTGTCTGGTATCAATGCCCATTAATTCATGATATTTTATAGGTTTAGATCTTGTAACATCTTTTACTTATCAACAATTTATTCTAGTAATGAAATTTTCCTAATTAAAATTCAAACAAAACCCCTTTATTAAACTTTTTCTGCTCCACAGACCATCTGGCTAGGGCTGCTCTTTGAAGAGAAGAGGGAGTCTCCAAGCTGCATCCCACTCCCCAAATGCTAACACTAGATGTGACTACCCATTTTATTTATTTGATGCTCAGAAAATCTAATGGGGCTCAGATGAAGGTGAGAGGAATCTGTTCTTTACAAGATAGGCAAAGAAGATGGGTTGATAGAAAAAAAAGCAAGAAAGACTGTCTCAAGTTCAAAAACTGGATAAATGAACAGACCAATACAATTTAAGTAAAGAAGAAAAAGAGGGCAGATCCAATGGTGGCTTTTTACATTTATTTTTACTAACTGATTGATTCTTTTCGGGGGTAGGGGGGAAGGGAGGGACAGAGAAGGGGGTGAGAAAGAGCCAGAGAGGGAGGGAGAGGGAGAAAAACACACTGATTTATTGCTTCACCTCTTTATGCATTCTTTGATTGCTTCTTGTCTGTGTCCTGACCAGGGATTGAATCTGCAACCTTGACACAGTGGGACAATATTCTAATTAAATAAGTTATCTGGCCAGGGCCCCAGTGGTGGTTTGAAGACTGCTGTCATCCAGAAAATATTCACCCATGAGTTAGCAGAAGTTGGCTCGGTCCTTGCTCTATCACAACCTAGTTTTCCACTTTGGAGTTATCACTGGTCCTCCTTCTTCTGAGAAGTTGGTATTTTTTTCTGTCCATCCAAGGTAAATACAATTATATGCAGAGAACAACTCTTCAAATGGCTTGTCTGTAAAATTCCAGTTGCCATAGACTGCCCAGAGGACCCTTAATCATAGTAACACTATCTCCTTTATGCCTACTCTCTTATCCTGCACTCGTTCCCCCTCGAAAGCAGCAGCTCATCTCTGTAATGTATTTGTGCAATACTTGCCAATCCCTCTGCTCCTCTTCTCCTTGCCCCATCCGTACCAATGATCACGAGACTCTAGGACAGGGTGTCAAACTCGTTTTCAGCAGGGACCACATCAACCTTGTGGTTGCCTTCAAAAGGCTGAATGTAATTTCAACTCTTTAGTTAAGGAGTAGTTACATTTATACAGTCCTAAAATTATTTTGGCCCTTTGAAGGCAACCATGAGGCTGATGTGGCCCCCGGTGAAAATGAGTTTGACACCCTTGCTATAGGACTTCTTCCTGACACACTGTCACCTCTTCAGCACAACTGGACAGGTTTGGCCCCTGTATCACACCACTAGAAAAGTTCCTCTGGCCTGGACTTATAAGTCCTGTCCTCTTCTTGCTCTCGTCCACCTCCCAAAGCCGCCTCTTTGGCATGGTTTCCCTTGCACTCTATCTCACCTGTCACATTCATGGAGTCCAAGCCTCTCACTGTTCTGTTCAGGATACACACACACACACACACACACACACACATCAATACTTGCAATCAAGTACCTTTATCACCTCCAGCCCTCTAATTCCAACTTATGTATCACTTCCACTTAATAGTTCACTTTCTCCCAACCTGGTACATATAAATTTAAAATTTAACATCTGGTCCCCAAACTAGCCATACTTCCAACTTGTGTTCTCATAAATGATTCTACGATTCTTTCTATTAACTGAAAATTGCTATACACCTTTCCCACCAACACCCATATGGATAACCACAGAATCCTTTTTCTCTTACAGCAGGTCTCAATGTATTTTCTTTCCAGTGCCTGGAACCCATCAAAGCTTCAAGCCCCTCTCCCTTAAAACCAGAAACCAGGGGTGAACCCAAAAGCTCCCTATTTCATACCCAGAATCCAGGGGTGAACCCAAAAGCTCCCTATTTCATACCCAGCAAACCTAAACTTTTAGCTGTACTATGTAAGCTTTCCATTGCCTAACAACATTCCCTTAAAAATGGGAACTTTCTCTTCTCCTGTCTCCCAATACATCTTTCACATGATGATCCCTTTGGTCAGGCCGCTGCCAGGGATTGAGCCACTCCTCCACCTACCAAATCAATCTAAGCCACACTGACAGCACTGCTAGTTCTCAAAGCTGAGAGGTTTTAACTTAAAAGTATCCAACTGTGCCTTGTGACATTTCATGGTATATTCCAAGATGCTGAGAATGCTCAACAAACTCTCACCAACAGCAACAGCAGCTTTGGGAAATAAAACTGAACTCAGAGTAGAAGAACTAAATGCTAATTCTGATTCTGGTGCTACCTACCTGAATAATTTTGGTCAAGCAATTCTAGCCTGTTTGTCATGTGTAGAAATAACATTACAGTCTACAGCCATACCACCCTGAATGCACCTGATCTCATCAGCTAAACAGGGGCAGGCCTGGAGAAATAACACTACACGTCCCTGTCAACCTCATGGATGTGGCAAGAAACGATGTAAACATATACAAGAATACCCAAACAAAATGCAACAATGAAAGAACATGTTTTGTCTGCATAGCCTCTAATTGTTCATTACACCAGTAAATAATCAGTACTTTCCAAATGGGCAATTCTATATACCAGAATACTTCTTCTAATATTTGTCTTGTCTATAACATAAATTTGGAGAAGACTGGTACATTTTCTTTTATCTCCATTAGTTCAAGTCTATAAAAGATTGACCAAAACAGAAGAGCTCAGGAGGTAAGTCTTTCCTGCTTAGCATCTAGCATTTTCCATACAATATTTAACCCCAACTGAATAAATGAAATCCCTTTGAGTGCATTGTTAGAGGCACTGGAGGTAGACAGATTCTGTAAAAGGTTCCTCCCTTTTTTTAAGTGGATGTACAGAATAAGGTTATAATAGTGGAATTAACAGGAAAGAAGAAATTCGTTTGTTATAGAAAAGTCTACTCCTTTTCTTCATGCAAGAGATCTCCATTTAGATGAAATCTGACTAGAGCAATGCACTTCTTCACCTACATTAGAACTGACTAGATAATCCGTTCTCAACTAGGTAAAGTCTCCCCATTTCCTCCTCACTTGAAAGGCTCCTGTTCTTTCTAACCTTTTCTCTTTGATTTCATGTCCTCTGCCCCTAATTGTTTTCTTGCCCATCAGGAATATTGTCAGCCAATCATTTCCTCTGTTATAAACAATTAAAAATCAAAATCAGCCCTGCCTGGTGTGGCTCAGTTGGTTCTAGGTTGTAGCATCGTCCCACACACTGAAAAGTTGCCAGTTCAATTCCCAGGCAGGGAACATATCTAGGTTGTGGCCTTGATCCCTAGTTGGGGCACGTAGGGGAGGCAAGCAATCAATGTTTCTAGCTCTCCCTTCCCCTCTGTCTAGAAATCAATGAACATGTCCTCCAATGAACATTTTTTTAAAAATCAAAATCAAAGCTAAAAAGGATAAGGGATTAAGAAACATGTTTGAATTTGGTACTGCATATCCTCAAGCCTTGAATCACAGTTCATGTTACTACCAGGATGTTGCTTTAGCTATATGAATGTGATCCACCTTTATTTTGAGTTTCCAGAATCCCACCCAGTAGATGGCTTAGAGGCCTTGTCACTAAGATGTATTTTATATTTTATTATGTGGACCACCCAAGGTAGGGAACAACTCAGATGAAACCCATGCCAACATCCCTTTTACAAAAGATAAAATTACACTGGAAAATTTGGGTATTCCTACCAAAGATCTTTAATACATAGAGGTAAATCTTCAACTTCTGTCAAAAAATACAACTTTCAGTATTTCCTAAATATACCAGAGAACTCAATGATTTTCTTACTCATTCCAATTCTCAATCTTATGGATATAATTCTAGAATATATATGAAGTATAAATAGTTTTCAATTACACCTTGTAGGTGTGAGGAAAAAAAGAAAAAAGGGAAACAAATTTGACACATGTCAAAGAAATTGAAGAATTCTTACATAGCAAAAAGGCAATTCATACCTTAAACATAAATCACAAATAATCTTCACAATTATGTGAAAAGTTTAACTTATTTTTCTAAATTCAGCTAACAATGAAACCACTCTGTAAATACCTTAAGAATGTATTCTAAGGAAAAAAATGTAAAAAACATAAGCCCTCTTTCAACTCAAATTTAGAAGAATTTATAACCAAATTTTGCAGAAACCACCTCCACAAGACACATATAAAACAAAATGATTGAAAGCAAAACCAGGCAACTTGTGAAGAATTATCCACACAGAGGCAGCTATGGTTGCCAGCCCCCATTCCTTCAACAGTAAGATTTTTAAATGTCAACCCCTAAAACTGAAGAGCCTGCTTATTTATTTAGGTTTTTCCCTACCCCATTTCCTCCCCCACTCCCCTGCCATTTCATCTGCCATCACATACATGACATCATTTTAAACTGTATGCACAAATGAACCCTTCAACTGCACTCCCTACAAATAAATGCAATGTAGTCTACACACTTTCTTTACCCAAAATACCTGAGTACAGAGAAAGAAAACGAGAGTTGAAGCTTCAGTTTCTGCTGTAGGACACACTTAAATTGTGCTACTGGTTCAGACTGTTCCTGGCTAAGGAGCATCTTCTCTAGTTGCTTTGAGAACTTTAATGTGTTAGCCAATGTTGTAAAGTCTAATCACCATTAAAGCCAAGAAACAAAGTCCTTAGGTAAGGCAAGACATTTATAAAAATACATACTCAGGCAATGGTAGTTTCTGAACACAAGGATAGTACGTGGCTGCACAACTAGGGAACACGTGTGCTTCTGACGACTCTAACCATGCCACCCTGAGCCCAGCAAACTTGGGGATAAACGGTTTGACATCTGCTGACAACTTGATGCCCTGAGGAAAAAAACGAGGTTATAGCTACATACATTATGAGATCAACCAAACGTAAACAAACAAAAAACCCAGAGTGGCTCCATTCTGGCAGTCCCCAGAAATGCTAATCCCAGCGCTGTTGTTCAGATATCTCTGCCTAGTAAAGACAAGCATTTGCCAACAATTTCTCCCCCAATGCTTTATTTAACTAGAAAAATTGGCCCACCAAATATTTAAATGAAAAATAAGAACAGCAATTACACTGCAAGTAAAATTCAACCCAGATATATAGTCAGGACCTCAACTGACGGTTCCTTAGCTTTAGCTGGGAATAGGGGTATTTTATCCCTCTCAGCTGTACCTAGGGATAAGCCAGCACCGTAGCAGTGTGGGTAATCAAACGTTACCTGTAGCACAAAACACATTGCAAGAGTTTATTTCCATTGAATTTCTCATAAGAGTTACACAAACTATTTTCTTTTCAGTCGGTGAACCAGTAAGAGTTTTGCTAAAAAGATAAAGTTTTGCTAGAAAATCTATCGCCATAAACCCTTGGAATATTTAAGTTGCAAAGTAGATTTTAGTTCTTAGGTGTTGAGAGATTTACTTTCACTGACAACTCTTAAGCACGGGTTTGACTCGTATGAAACCCAATCTATGCAAATGCCTGGGCTCCATCTAGTGGTTCCGCTGCGCACGTCTAGCAGAGATTCTCCCTTCAAAATACACTTGAGCGACAGCTACTTTAACCACTCCTTGCCAGGAATGCGGGAAGCCAGTGCGGCGGCGCAGCCTTCCCGCGGGGAAATGGGCAGTGTCCTCTCGAGGGTGTCCTTCCTCAACCCACTCAGCAGTGGGCGATGTAGATGCCGGGGTTGGGGAACCGGCCGCCCGTCCCGCGCCGCCCAATCCCGTCCGCACCCTTCGCTTTTCGAGGATGCCCGGAGCCACGGCCCTCACCTCGCCCGATGGCTGCCGAGGCCCCTCTGACGCCATGGCCCGCAGATCGGAGGCGGCTCGGCCTAGGAGGCCAGAAGCCGCCCCGTCAGCCGGCTGAACGAGCGAAGCACTCCGCCTCACCACTATTTCGCTTTCCGAGCGGACGCCAGGAAGTGCGTCACAGAAACGCGCCCCGGCCCGCCCTGCTTCCGGTAGGGAGTGCTTGTGGCTGCGGCTGCGCCAGTTCAAGTTCTACCTGTAAAATGAGGTGGCCGGCTCCCGTGTACCTTACTTTTTGCAAAGGCAATGGGCAGCCCTTGGGATGCAGGTGGACCACACCCAGATGAGTCCACACCGGGTAGCGAGACCTGGAGCGGGGCGGGAGTGTGGTAGGTTGGGGACTTAGAAGGGCATACCCGTAAGTCCTACAGACTGGGTGTCCTAACTTCAGGAACTTCAAGCACTTTGGAAGTAACCACAGAAGAGAATTTCAAAATTGCCCAGTTTTTTCCACCAATTAGCTGTTAACTATTAGGAAGGGTGCTGGGAAAGGGAGAGATAAAAATAGTAGTCTGATTTTCCAGTAACAATACCATCCAGAGGGGAGTTAAGGAGGGTGAGAAATGGACGAGAGCCCGGGGTCACGCGGAGGTGAGGGAGGCTGCGGGGTGGAGACGCTAGGAACTCCTGACTTGCACTGGAGCTGGAAGGTGTAGGAATTTAAGGTTGCTCCCAGGGTAGGTTATTTGACCCGTAGGATTTGATTCGATTCAAAATCCTAGGCTTGAGGTTAACTCTAGGAAACCTGTACCTTGCACCGAGAGGGGTTGAGTAACTACCAAGTACAATATTTCAAGCAGGAAAAATGTAGGCAGCTTTCTTCAGGTTTCTGTGTGATTAATTAAACATGCCTACGCACAGACAAACCTCCAGACCTTGGAGAGGTTCAGGGTCTGGGGGCAGTAATCAGTGCTAGAGGTTGTGGAGGGTCGTCCCCGCTAACCTCTCAGTATTCTTTGGTCTGCCTTAAATGCTATCATGTTTACTTAGCAATTCTGTCATCTTTCTGTTGACTTGCTAACTCTAGACCTCTAACTGATGGGTCCCAAAGGCCTAAGTTCTAGGTTGCTTCAGTCTTTATTGGCACTCCTTTCTAAAGGGGGACATACAGAGGACCACCCAACTGCAGTCTTATGTTTACCTTAAGCTTATTTTTAAAGGATTCTCCGGCAAACCAATGAAGATAGACTGCATTAGCTTTAAAAATATTTATTTCCCTAGCAGCTAAAAAAGCAACTTTACAGACTCAAACTTTTTATCTATGGCATGGAGTTTTTACAGTGCTTTCAAACTTTAAAAAATGCTGTTATATTTTATAGGAAACATCCCCATCTGGCAAAAGGAGAAACAGGGTTAAGTGGTTTCTTCCAAGGCCAATAGAGTAGCAGTCCGTAGGTAAGTGGAAGCAGCCCAGAGAGTATTAAGTTGGGCTTCTTACTCTTCAAATGGAGGCCCTAGACAATTAGCTTTAGTGAATTTATCCCGGGTTCTTGGTTTCTTCTTAAGTAAATTATATGATAACCTCATCACACCAAGCTGTTTTAAATCCCTTTCCTCAGGGCCAAAATCAAACTGAAATCATCCAAAAACTTGTAATCATGAATTAACTTTAAATAAACTTGAATAACTTCACACAGTGATAAACGCAACATACAAACTTTATTTAACAAAAGTAACATGAAAAGTCAAACAGGCACTTACATTAAGAGTTAACTAGAAGAAATTTTAAACACCTTACAGTAACCTACTTGCAGTTGCATTTAACTGAGCTCTGTTGCTGTGAAGAATACAGCTCATGCACAGGTATGGATGAATGATTTGTACATTTTTCAAGTATTCACTGAATACTACCTTATATACACATATACATTAAATTTGAAAAAGACTTAATTGACGATCCCCAGATATACTTCATTTTTGTTGATCTTTTGGAAGAGGTCGTCTAAAGAGAAGAATATGTGGTTCTGTGGAAAGAAAATGTTTTATATCATTTTAATATAATATGGTTAATTTTCACTCAAAATTCAAAGAATTCTCAGCTGAACCAAAATAAAGTAAATAAACCTATTGTCAACTAATGTTACTTATTGAGGTATCTGAAAACTTTGCTTAAAAGTCACTGTCAGCAGGAAACAGAAGAAAGCAGCCTGACATTGAGAGTATTTCCCATGTGTTTTAGTTTTACCCACCCTGGAGAAAAGGGATGGTAAGCACAAAAACTACTTTGGGGAGAATGGTTTCTACTTTTAGAATCCCAATTCCAGGGAAAAAAAAAAAAAAAAAAAAAAAGAGAATAGTTATCTCTGGGGTAAAGACACCGACCGACACCTCATTCAAAAATCACCAGCTTATAATGCTGCCAGTTCTAGGGATCTATCCCAATAGATTATTTCATTGTAAGGAGGTGGCCTAGAAATCTACAGTTAAGTTCTCCTTAGTTGCTTTTGTATTATCTGGAGAAACACCTCTTGAATTCTAATGATTACATGCCTGAATCCTAACTGTGAGTCTTAAAAGAGTTTTTGATATTGCTACTGCTGCTTTTTCTTAGCAAGAGTGGAAAACAAGATAGCTTTAGGCCCACCTAACACAACTTCTCCAGTATGCCTTCAAACTGTTCAAAGCATTTTACATTTTAAATCCTTGACTTTAGATTTACTGATATAGCCCATAAGCAGAACTTATTAACCCCACAAGTTTTAGTTAACAGTTCAGTTAATCTGGAAAACTGGTAAATACCACTTACACATTCATAATGTATAACAAAGGCAGCACATTTGAATTCTCTGGTCATTTTATCTATTTAATCTTACATATGGTTGATAACAATTACCCTTTAATAGAAGGCTAAAGGACAAATCACTTCAAATTGCATAAATTTCTATACATAAAACTTGAAAAAAATTAACCTATTTATTTACAAGACAGGGGAAGAGAGAAAGAGGAAAAAAAACCCATCAATGTGAGAGAAGCCTCTTGTATACATCCAGATCAGGACCAAAACCTGCAACCTAGGCATGTGCCCTGACCAGGAATCGAACTGGTGACTTTCCACAGGAGGACACCCAACCAACAGCCACAACTAGTCAGGGCCTCCCTACATAAACTTTAAGGATACTTAAGTTGTCTTAAATAAGTTCTTAGTTTCCAAAGAAGGGATAACAGAATACTAAATATGTTTATGGTAAAATAAGATTACAATGACAATATTTAAAAAAAAAAAGAATAGCCTAATTTTTGACTCACTTTTTGCATAGGAGAAAAAGGCATTACTTTCACTCGTGTGGTATTTTATTTACTGTAAAATTGGAACCCTCTCCAGGGAGGAAAAGAATCGAGTCATTCAAAATTAGTCAAATCTATCAGTTACTTTAGGATATCACTGAATGTCAGCTTTACTAAAAAATTTTCAACCACCACAACAGCTACTATTCTAATTCAGTTAACATTTTCCCAAATAGGAAACTTACCTGGCTCATGAATCATGTAATGAACCCATCCGAGACTCTGTTGGACACCAAGTCTCCTCCACTCCTCTTCAGACATCAGATGGGTTTTAGGTACTTGTTTGGAAAGTTCTCTGGGTAACATGACATGCCTGTTGAAAGACACAGCCAAGCATTAGTGTTCTGGGTGTAAATATGCCTTCTTCTACCATTGTGATCATGACACATTTTTAGGATTCTTAAAAATTGAGGGTTTTTTGTCCTCAAAGTTCTTTAAAGCAACTGGCATATTGTGTCAATTGGCATCAATCTTGAGGACTACAATCTGCACTACCTTTAATTCGGATTTTTAATGGCCTATGTTCAAATTAGGAAGGATATGCAGACCGGAACCAGAAGGCATTCATTTTATTTAGCATTAACTTCTTTTCCCACTACAGGGCTTGCAAGTTGTCTGAATGTTCAAAACTAATTTGGACACACAATTAAGCAAAAAATATCTAGACTTCCCTGCGACTATGTCTGGCCATGTGACTAAATTCTGGGCAATGGGATATAAGCAGAAAATAGGTAATTTATAGAAAGTATCTGCAAAAGAAAAGAACACGCCCAATTCTTTATCTCTTTCCTGTTGATTACAAAGATTAACCTGATTAGGAAGCTAGAGAAGCCATATATATATAAGACCACAGAAACTACTGTAAATTGAGGATGGTCCCTGATTGTGGAGCTGTCAATCCAGCCTCATGGAGCCTTTTACATAAAGGAGAAAAATATATCTCATTTGTTAACAGTTAATTTGGGTTCCCTATTATTTAACATTGTAGATTTGTACCATAATCAAAATCCTTATATACTCCAGAAGTTGCTTTATAGTTTGTTCAGAATCAAAAGCAGAAAACACTAATCACATATACATATCTATCTTGCCACCTTCAGCTTTCCAGTAAGTTAATTGACCTATAATACCCCAAACTTGCTTTTTTTAGGAAGGCATGTAATATTCTTCAATGTGAAAAACACATGAAATTGTAGCTTTGTTAAATTCTTAAACACAAATCTGCACTGCCCCTTATTTAATTACAATACAAAGATCTCCTTAAAAATCAGTTCCCAGCACCATTTACAGTTATGAGTATTAGTTTTACACAGTCATCCATAACCACCAACCAAATTTTATTTTACCAATATAGGACACCAATACCTGTTAATTGGTTGGCTGGGGGTAAGAAAGGCACAATCTGGTTACTTTCTGGCACACAGAAAAAGTAAACCCATAACCCATCATAAGACTGGTTAATTAAGTTCCAATTTCATATTATTTGCAGAACAAAAGTGAACCTTGGAACGACTGTATTATGTAGCTAGATTGCCATAAGGCCAAGTCAAATTATGCTTACTATCATCGTTGGTTAAAATTTCACCAATTCCCATGAACTACATGGTGAATCTTAGCAATACTTATCAGCTACCTCATTCTCATTCATTTTTAAAATGCTGCTTTAACAACTACTTTGAAGGTTCTGCAATAACCTGCTATCACTTCTATGACGTTGTTGATTCATCTCAAAGAGGAATGTAATGCTAATTATAATTAGATCTATCCTTTTATGTGTACCTACATAAATGTACCAACATGTTATACTGATAGAAGTCACAACACCTACCTGTTCCAGAAACGATGGAAATAGGCTTATTGTTGAGGTGTGATTATAAAGGAAAAATGTGTAACTTGCTTCAAGTTCACATAGAAATTCTACCTGTATTTCATTGCATGGAGATAGTTTCTAACTATGTGTAAGAATAATTATTTCCAAAACTCAATGTTTATTTCAGTACTACGGGCTTGTCATGGAGGAGAGAAGGTAAAGACAAACATAAACAACAAAGGAGCTATTAGATTAGAAAGGCTCAACAGAAGCTGTGGATTAGAATTTTTAAAATACGAATTTACAGCTTTTCTAAATTTAAATCCACACATCCTAAAATAGTTGTTCCAGATGTTATTTTAAAGAACTAAGTTTTTAAGACCATTTACAAAAGAACCTAAGTGTAAAAAAAACTGCACACTGGCAAAAATAAACTTTTGAAATTCACATTGCATGCTGCACTGCCACATACAAACTGCCCTAGAATCACACCTCTCTGCTTTTATTATCAACCATTGATTTGCCTCTAAAAGCAGCTCTCAAGATTAATTACTGTTCTGTTTCTATGGTACAAAGGTAAGTGGCTTGGCTAAGAAGGACCATCATTTTAAATTAATAATGGATTAGAAATATACCACTTTAAATATGACAGGATTTTCTTCTATACATGAATACACACAAACTACTAAATTTGGCTAAAATTTTGATACCACAGTCTACTTATCTAGTGCCCATCAATGATTGTTGGTTTATTAAGACTGAAAAATGAAACCACTGCCAGAATAGTATCTTAATTTATATGGACCCATACGTGTTTCAGAGTTATTTTTTCCAGATTTTAGAACGACAATACGGTCTACATTCTGTCCATTATTGTCTATCCCCAATGTCGACCCATATTGTCTATTGGTCGACATCACATAGTTGAACCTTATTCCAACATATTACAGCATTCAGTCTGTGTACTTCGTAGTTACCGTGTTTAAAAAATGATCGACTTCAAATTTAGATCCAGAAAAACAGTATTTTTTCTGATTGTAGTATAAAACAATGTATATATTACTAATCTCTAAAGCCCCGTTTTTTTTCTGAGAATACAGATTTCCAACACAACTAGAGAGACACACCAATCTTGATATTCTTTCTTCCTCAAATAACACTCTTAGAAATCTAACTTCAAAGGGCAGCGCATAGAAAACAGGGTCACTACTTGGCTCCGGAATGAAGCTTCCTAGGCACCGCCCAGGAGAACGGCCAGGGTCAAATCGGTCTTTGAAGCCACGCCCCAGGTAAGTCTGCAAACAATAAGACCAATAAATGGCGTATTTCTTCCCTCCCACAAGTTGCTATTTTAAAGATTAATTTCAGCATGTAAGTTCTAGTGCATCACATCACAATTCAGAGGACAAAAAAATCTTCAAAGTGAAGATTACTTGAACAGTATGCACTAACAGAAAAAAAAATGCCCGTAGCCTACTCAAATTCTCAATTTAATCTGGAAAGGAACCCCCTTTAATAAGGCCCTTGGTCATCATGGTTAACGCACAAAAGGCTACGTAGGTCACCTCCAAAATATTTTTCAAATCCCAGTCAATGCGCTAAGTTTTCAGGGATTCCCCTTTTAGGACGTTTTTAGTATCACTAACTTCGAAACAACAACAGAAAAGTGTTTCTCTACGTTAACAAACTAAAATCACCCCTCCACTTTCCACCTGGTAGTGACTGCAATAATGCTAACTAGTTCGCAATTCTCTGGAACCGCACCACTAGTGGAGGAGGCGGGCTCTCGCCGCTAGCCGTCCGCCACTGTTCAACCCAGAGGGCCGACCCGACTGTGGCTGAGAATCAGGGTCTGCTACTGCCCTTCCGCCCGTTCCCTCTAAAGTAGCAACTCAGAAGCGACCCAATCCCCGCACCTGCCTCAGCCTTCTCACACACCGAACAAAGAGCGGAGGCCGGAGAGGCCCTCAGAAGCGAGAAAAAGGGAACGTTCCAGCCCCGACGCATTTCTACCTCGACAGCCTCGATCTCGATAGGGACCCTACTCCAACTACCCACGACCACCTGGCCTGACTTCCGGTTCCATCAGAACCCCGGCCAACCGGCGGAGGGAGCCCGCCTGAGGCCGCTTACCGGTATTCGTAGTGCTCGTCGAAGTATTTATCTGAGTAGTAGATCTGTTTGTGGGCCATCGTGTCAGAAGGTGAGCGGCGCAAAGAGGGAGGGACGGGGCAAGAAGAATGGACGCGACCCAGCCCAGCTACCTTCCACGTCTGACCGAGGTAACGACTCGACTACGACTAACCGACAGCTGGTCGAACGATATCGGTTTGAATCAGACAGCCCGCCGTTGATTGGAAGGAGAAACCGACCAATCATCTTTTACGCAAACTGCGGGAAGGCGGGGCCAGCTCCCAGCCTATTGTCAGCGCTCCTCCGCGTAGTTCACTCCCAAGGTCAGCCACTCAGAGGCCTGTTGCGAGGTTGCTGGAGGGAAGAAGTGGATGATTGGCAAGGCGTGGAGGCGGAGAGCTTCGAGACGTAAGTAACGTCACTTCGAAGGGCGAGGTCGAGACGTTAAGAGCCGTAAAGCGCGTGCGTAAGCGTTTCGAACGTTCCAGGTCTGCATAGCCGTTAGGGCGACAAAGTTGCATTACGTGTGAGATATCGTGGAGTTTGGCGAGACGTGGGCGGGGCTGCCCGCCAAGCAGCGCCTTACTGGCAGGCGCGGAATCGGGGTCCCTGGGCTGGGTTTGGCGTCTCCAGTCTCTGGGAAGTGGGGAAAGCGAGCGGGCCACGTTACACTGAGGCAAGTCCAGGTTAGGAAGGGTGAGCGGACGAGGCCTGGTTTGGGGTATAGGGACGCGAGAAGCTGAGGTTGAGCTCCATGGAACGTTTCAGGAACCGGCCAAGGTGCTGCTTGGACAGCGAGCCGGAGGCCTAGCCCGGGAGGCCTGAGTTTAGGTAAAACCTTGTTCTCACTCCGTGCACACACTCGGATAACCACCCTGTGGGTACGCATGTATATGTGTGTTTTCTAAATGGGAAATTGTAAAAAGATTCCTTAAAATGACAGTCAGATACTGGGATTAAAAGTGGTTTTTAGAGCGCGGGCTGCGAACCGAATTGTCGCAGGTTCGATTCCCAGCCAGGGTACACTCCTGGGTTGCAGGCCATAACCCCCAGCAACCACACATTGGTGTCTCTGTCTCTCTCTCTTCCCCTTCTCTCTCTAAAAATAAATAAATAAAAACTTAAAAAGTAGTTTAAAAAAGTGGTTTTTAGAAGTTCTTTGGCACCTAGTATTGAACTCTAAATAAAGTTACTGGGGAAAAAATGCCGAGACATATACTGGTTCATTTTAGGTGACAATTAAACGTGATCTTTAGTATTTTTCATATTTCCCCAAGTGAGCATGTTATTTTTGTAGTAACAAAGCCTGGTTCAGTGTTAGTTGCCGCACCGTGCATATGAGAACGTAGATGGGCCCTACAACTTCCCAGCACCAGTTGGGCCTTTACCTTCATTTTTCTGAAAGGGCTTCCTTATACCTTCCGCTCTGGAGGGCCTCCTTTCCCCATTCCTCTCCCTCCTTGCGTCTTTCGGGGTTTCCAGCCCCTCACACCGGGCTTTGCTGGGACTGCCTGGCCTCCCACATGTGCTGTAGCATACTCTCCATAACCCAGGGAAGAAGAGGGCATGCCTCTTTTGTTCACCACTCTGTACCCACAACATAGCAGAGTCCTTTGCAGATGAGCACTAAATTTAAAGTAATATGTAATAATGTATGCCTAAATAATTGGTTGTGGTTATGTACTGTGATGGTAAAGATGTAAATAAACTGTTAAGGGAGATGATGAGGGAAATCACTAACTTTCTGGCAGAAGCTGGGAAAGAAAAGCTTCCTAGGAGATGAATTTTTACAGAGATGTACTGTGGAAAATTTCCACACGTAAAAGTGGAATAGTAGTATCAACTTGGGTGTATCAATTATTTAATTCAGCAACAAATATATTGCCCTTTGTGTTTCATCTATTCCCTTCTTTTTTGCTAGAATATCCTTAAAGAGATCTGAAGTATAATGCAGTTTGCTCTGAAATGATACTTTGTGTCTATCTCTGTCCTTATGGTGTACATCTCAAGAAAATTTTAAATATTTTCTGACACCTGTTTTGGATTGATTCTGATTAACAGTTGCCTTTTTATGATTGATTGGTTTGGATCCATATCTAAACTTGGGCCTACACATTGACTTTGTCTCTTTTAGTCTTTAAACAAGGCCCCCTGATATCAGCTTTTCAAATATGGATTTATTAGAGAAACCAACTCATTCTCACCTGTGGGTCACTCCCCAACTTGGTTTTGAGTGATTGCTTTATTGTGGTGTTATTTACTTTGCTTTTCCTATAATCTTGTTTTGTTTCTTTTTTTTAAATTATTTAACTTCATGGGATATGCATGCCAGCACTCCCCATCCCCAGATCCTTGATGGTGGCAGGGATAGGACATAGGGAAAAGGTGAGGGGCAGACTGGGCCAGGGGTCAGGAACCAGAGGGTTGGAGCCCATGGCTGAGAAACCCATGCTGAGAAACCATCTGGGAAACAGTGGGAGGCAAGGCTTCATGTAAACTGAGGCTCCCAACCATCAGTGCAAGCTCTCTTGTCCCACCAGACTTCACTTACAAAACATAAGTTTAAAGACAGAATTAGTAAGAATTGCTGGATGTGAAGGCAGATGATTAAACCCAAATGCAGCATCCTGTGTGACTGCACTAGTCAGCACACCATGAATTGCAACCAATTCAGTTTTTAAAAACATTCTTACATAAGAGAATAAACTTTTCATAGAACTTGAAATGTTGGTAAAACTCTTCAGAAGACTTCTAATTACTACTTCAAGTTAACAGAGGGCTCATGTCTTTTTCTGACTTCTTGAGCCGATACAGGAAGTAAAGAGGAAGTATGTAAAGGTAAAACCGAGAGACCAAGCAAAAACAAATGATAAAATGGTACACTTAAAGCCTAACATCAAATGTCACATACCTAGAAATAAACGTAACAGATACAAAATGAGATGACAAGCAAAATTAGGAATTTTTGAGGGACATAAAAAAAGTATTTGAATAAAGGGAGAGATATCCTGTGTTTGAGGTTAGGGAAATTTCATGTTATAAAGATATAAATTCTCTAACTTGGTCATAGAGTTATTGTTCTAATTTTTAAAATACTTTCAAGGGACTTGCTTAACTGACTAAAATGTATATGTTAGAGAAAAGGGCTAAGAATAGCAAAGACATTTCAATAGACTAACATGATTTATTAAGAAATTCTAGAAATCAAGACAGTGTAGTAGTTGCTTATTAAAATTAAGATAACATGGTACTGGATAAACAAGCTGACTTTGAGATGTAACGGCCAGCTTGGTATGCTGTTTGCTGAAGTTTTATCATTGCTGTAGATACCCTTTAGATCATTTTGAGGATGTACTCTTTCATTCCTAGTTTGCTAAATTTTTATCATAAATAGATATTGTATGTCCTTGCATACTTTTCAAGCTTTTATTTTTTACATTAATTAATTTTTTTAGAATTATAAGTTGTAAATACTATAAAGAGATGAAAGGGTTTTAGTAACTGCAGTCTTAAGAATGAGTCAAATGGCATTGTTATTGAAAACTAAATAATTGAAATAAAAAATTCACAGCTAAACTGAAAGCATTATGGCTAAAAAGTAAGAACACATTAATGAGCCCCAGGATAGGGTTGAGTAACAGTCCCAGAAAAACATCAGAAAGGATAAAGAGAAAGACTCAAGGAAGCTAGGAGTGACAGCTGTCATTACAATAGTTGCAAATGGAGAGGAAAAAAAAATAGAGGACAGGAGATACTTGTACAAATAACGGCTGTGAATTCCTCAGCTTTAAGGAAAGATAAAAGACTATAGATTCAAAAAGCTTGTGGAGTGCTAATTGTATAGATAAGAAAAATATAACCATAGAGAGATTATAATGCAATTTAAGAACATCAAACACAAAGCTCTAAAAGTTCCAGGGAAACATTACAAATTATACCTACAAAACAACAAGAACAAATTAACAATGGCAATCTCCGAAGCAGCTCTGGACTCAAGAGGAAAATGTGTTACTTGTTCACAAAGGGTTGAATGAAAGAGTGGAAATGAATCTGCCATATTTTGCTTCAACTGCTTCTTCCTTTTCCTCTATGCAGGCCCTCTGCAAAGGCCCAGGGGAGAGGTGGGGGTATCCCTTCAATACTGGTGCACCACCCTGGGATTACCCCTACCATTTCCAGGATTACCCCCTGGCCTCCTCCACCTGACACACTATCACATGCAGTCTACCCCACAAGGGTATTTTCCAGAATATCCCGTTCATGATGCCAGTTGTAGCACAGGAGCTCCAAACCAGGGAGCTGCTTAAGTGTTCATGATATTCTGAAAAAAACCACCTGGAGAGCTAACAGATGTGGGCATGTCATTTACTACTCACATTACAGGGGAGTTTACTGATAGCAGTGGGTCTGTGTGAGGACACCTCACCTCCAGTCTGAGAGGCTCATTATAAAGGATTCCAGACAAAGGTAGTGTGGGTCTAGTTTGCAAAAACCTGTGTGTGGCCTGGAGCTACATTTCATCAGTGTGTACGTGTAGCAAGAAAAGGTCAAGAAGCAGTCACAGGACAAGAATCTGCTCTCAAAAGAAGATAAGGAGGGAGTTACAATGCATTCCCATTCTCAAACAATACACATTCCTTCTGGCCAGGAGCCCTCTGGCCAGCCCTCGTCATAGGTAGTAGGAGATCCATGTATTGACCCCCAGTATATTGTCTAAAAAAGCAAGAATTTAAAAAAATGTTTATAATTAACAATTTTGTCATGTTTATGATGTACTCCGACACACTTCCAGGGCAGCAGAGGTTGAAAAGCTAAAAACATTTCATGGATTTTATTGCAGCTGTGATTTTGGATGTAATTAAGTTTTCTCTAATCAGCTATATTTTTGAGATTTGAGTTTAGAACAAAGATAAAAGGGGATTGGATCAGTCGTCTATTGCTACATAATAAACTTTCCATCCCCCACCCCAAATTAGAGACTTAGAGCAATTATTTGTTTTTACTTGTGGTTCTGAGGGTTGTTTGGGCAGTTCTGAAATGGGTGTGGAACGGAGGTCTCCCAAATGTTGAAAACTGCCACTAACCTGGCTGGGGGAAGGGGAAGTGGAGCACGACCATTGAAAGTTATTTTGCATATCTAAAGAACTTGGCCAGCATTTTAGTAATGCTAATAGCTGTGTACACTGGAGCCTAGGAGATAGGTGTGACTCTAACCCTTGCTGCAGCCAGGAGGTGGTCCCCTGGTTACTGCACCCGTGCCAGTAGCTTGGAGACAGTTTCCACATCCTGGGATCAAGACTGCCAGGACCAAATATGGCAGCTGAGGAAGGCAGAAGAAACCAGAGTACTACCAGATGTAACTCGGTGCAAGAAGTCGGAAATGGGTTACAGAGGAAGACCCATGCCTGAATTTAAACCCAAGTGCGGGGCAGCTATGCTGTCTCTACCATGTGGCTTAAGAGCAGGATATAGCAACCATGTGGAGGTCTTGGCCACATGGCTTAAAAGGATGCAGAAATACCTCCACTGGTGCACTCTGAGGAAGTGCCATGAAATTTTGGAATAAGAGCAGAAAAATAGCCAAGCACGGATGACTGGAAGAAGCCAAAATACAGATGGGGATCTGCCTAGCTAAGTTATAGACTTCTGTTTCTTTTCCTGAGGGACGATACCCCTGACTGGCCTGGTTTGGCAAGGGAATGCAGGACTGTGTGATTATGGGTGGTTTCTTTTTTGTTTGTTTATTTCTAAAGGAAGTGGGATATAATGGCAGAATTCAGTCATTATTCTAAACCTGTATAACTTAAATAAACAGTTCCTTCCCTTTTCATAAGACTCTGGCATTGGGAGTCATGGTTTTCTTCAGCAGTGGGCAATAGAACCCAGAGGAGTAGAACCCAGGGTGGTTCCGTTTCAGTTCCTTTCCTCATTTTTCTCAGTCTCACCCAGGTGCTGTGTTCAGCACTTCATGCATATGTTTTGCTGCTGGTGCTAACACATGGCTATGCAACTTAGTTCTCCTCTCCAAGGTTTCTTTACGTGATGATCACATTCCAGAGCAGCATTCCAAGAGGGAGGAAGCAAAACCTTAGGAACTAGTATTAGCCCCAATAAACTCAATTTCTAAAAAAAGTTTAAAAATAGCCCAGAAGTCACACAATGTCACTTAAGTCACATTTGTGTTTGTGAAAGCAATTTACAAGACCACAAGACCAGATTAAAGGTGGAGAAATAGTCTTTGCCTATTGATGGAAGGAATGCTGAAGTGCCTTTACAAAGGGTATGCATACAAGGATGGAAGGTTTTTGTGACAAAACTACCCCAAGGAGAGATGTGGTACCGAAGCATTCTAACTTTGATACTGCAGATAGTAGTTTAACAGGGAATATAGAGGATATTCCCCATAAACCTGGCTTGGGGTAAGGAGAAGAAAGTACAGCCATTGAGAGTTGTTTTGTATAACTATGGCAACTTGGCTAGCTTCATAATAATGTTAAAAAGCTGTGGCAGCCACTGGGAGCCAGGGGGATGGATGTGACTTTAACCCGTGATGTAGCTAGGAGGCAGTCCTTTAGTTGCTGCACCTGTGAGAGAGCAGGAAGGAGGTTTCCCTGTGTCATGGGAGACTCTTGTCCAGTGTGACAATGGCAGCTGGAAAAAGGCAGAAGATACAGGAGGGCTATCTGATGTAGCCAGTTGTGAGAGGAGTTGGAAATGGGGTTGTGCCAGGAGCCCTGAGGCAGGATTTAAAATGGGCACGGCAGCCATTCAGGGTCTTGGCCAAGCAGTTTGGAAAGGAGTAGGGGCTCTTGGCCCTGTGGGGAATAGCAGTGAGAAAGTGTTACCGGGTGCAGCCAAGAGGGGGGACCCCAAATGGGCATTTGAAATGGGGTCCAGAACTCAAGGTGTCCAGGAGATTTTAAGATGTCTCCACCCCTTCCCCCACAGGTGTGAGTTGGGGGAAAGGGCACACAGAGCAAGAACATGCAGGGCAGCTTTGCAGCTAATCCATGGCGTGGTCATTTAACATACCTATAGCCTTTGGCTGGTCACTTAGATATGCTAAATAGCTATGGCCATGCTCTAGGCCAGGGGGATGGAAAGGGACCTCCCCCCCCACGCACCTGCATGGTTGCTCAGAGATTGGCTCCATGACATGGAGTCACACCTGCCCAGACCCATGATGGCGATCAGAAAAGCTGGAGAAGACAGCAGATTGAGGGCAAGTGTGGCCGAGTGTGGGAGGAGTCGGAAATGGGGCTGCAGAGGAAGATTGGCGTGGGGATTTAAACCCAAATGCAGCAGCCATTAGTGGGAGAGAACCATGCAGCTGTGGAAGTGCAGAGAGGATCACAGCCATTGGAGGGGGAGAACCACACGGCTTTGACAGAGTGGAGACTCCCCCCCGCCCTCCAACTTGCAGCCATTGCGCAGGGGGAGAAGCACGCGGTTTTGGCTGAATGGGGACTCCCGTGGCCCTGGGAGAGAAGACCATGTGTCTTTGCCAGAGCAGGGACCCCGGCAGCTTTAGAAGGGGGAACCACCACCTGGTTTTAGCAGAGATCCCGGCGACTCAGCTGAGGGTGCCAGGAACCCAGGGAGGTCTCCCAGTGGAGGTGGAGTACTAACTGAGAATAACCAGAGGACTGCCTGAGCCATGGACTTCTGTTTCCTTTCCTGAGATACGGTACTCTGGACTGGGCAAAGGGGGAAAGAAGGAAGGATTGTGTCTGTTTGTGGGTCTTTTAAGGGACTTTAAGATTTTTGATGAAGACATTAGGTCACTACTTTAAGTTTGTATAGCATTAAATAAACATTTCCTTTCCTTTTCACGAATCTCTGGCATTAAGAGATGTCTTTCCTCGGGCGGCGGACATGACGGACCTGGGGGCTTTTTTTCAATAATAGTATATCGTCCCAGGCCCCCCTTGTTTGTTCTGTAACAAAAGGAGAGGAAAAGCAAGATGTGACAGCTGTGTGGAGCTCTTGCTCACACACTTAGAAAGAAGGAGGATTTCTGCCATATAGGCTGTAGTAAGGGATTAGGCAATGCACTGCTGCCGTGGTATGTTTGCTCTAGCTAACTCCAGAGTTGCAAAGGACTTCCTTGCAAGCTCCTGATGTGCTACTCCTGAATCTTACCTGGACTTTAAGACTTGTGACTTTCCTTAGTTTCACTATGATCCAGAGTAACACGGAACATGATTTTCTGGGCTATTAAATGGAGGCTGATGGACATTTATCCCAGATCCTGAAGGAGAGAGCTGCTGCATCAGGATGATGACTGTGGTACCTTCCAGAGGGACTGGTGAACTCTTTACATAGCTGGCTTATGATAAGGAAGTGGGGAACTACTATTTGGGGGGTTTCTGGCTCATAGCCTGGTTGGGAGCATGGGAAGTGCTGGGTGTCGTGGGAAAGGAGGACTCTGACTCTGAGCTGAGGTGCTTTGAGCAGCCCGAAGGCTGGAATGTTGTAAGTAAAGATCTGCTCCTTCCAGCGTTAATTGTTGAGTCTTACACCAGGGCACCACATGAAAGGGCCTGCTCTGCTCTGGAACAATAGCAGGAACAAAGTGATTGCAGCTAACAACTTTGTGATGGATTCCGAATCTCATTCAACTTCCTAAAGCCATTAACAGCTGCAAAGATAATACCTTAGCATGCACTCATTTATGAATAATATAACCTTTACACCGAAATCAGAGAGGGGAATAAGAGAATAAGAAAAGCAAAATTAGAGTCATTTCAATTTAAATGTAGATGTGAATTTAGCTAAATAAACCTAACAATTTATTAAAAATTGGATCAAGTAGTTTGTCTCAAAAACTCAATGACAATGAGTTCAATCATGGTGAGCCAATCTATCAATGTAATCACACATAATGAACAAAAGGGAAAAAGAAATAGCATGTTAATATATGCAGAAAAATGTGATCCTTTTTTATAATAAAAATAATCAGAATAAAGGAAAACTGTCTTACCTGATAGTGACTACAAATCAGAAGTCTACAGCAAACACATGTATTGGAGCAACTTTAGATATATCCCCTTTAGATTAGGAATAGTACCAAGATGCCTGTTATCACCACATGCATGAAAAAGATTGCAAACACTGCTATAAAGTATCTAAGACTTAACCTTAAAATGACTGCACAATAGCTTTATGGAGACAATGAAGGAAGATCAATACAAATGGAAAGATATAACACATTTATTGGACTGCCAATGCAACATTGTGAGAAGTTAGTTCTCCCCAAATAATTTTAGAACTTCAATTTTTATTGCTACCACTATAAAAGTTCAGGAGAGTTTTTTGAGGAGGTTGACAAACTTATTTTAATATTTATATGGTGGAATAAAGACCAACAAACAGCTAAGTCAACTTTGAAATGAGGAGGGAACCTGGTTAAAACAAATACTGGAAGAGAATAAGTAATGTAGAAATAGATCCATGTATATGTAGAAAGTTGATACTTGATAATGAGGAAATTTATATCAGTGGAGAATGTATGTAGTTGAGAAAATTGTTCCAATATATGGAGAAAATGTGAAAAAAATAAATGATAAGGCTAACAATGAAAATGTTGGAGAATATCTTTGTGAACTTCGGATCACATCAGGCAGAATATTTATGTGGCACAACCATAAAGCAAACAATTAATGGTTTTAACTACAAGAAGAGTAAATATTTCTGTTCAACAGGGACACCTACAGCAGACTATCATATGAAATGGAAGACAAAATATATTTGCAATCAACTCTATCTGGTGCCTGATACAAGATATTTGCAATACAATTTCAACATGAAATTAATATCAGTGCCTTGGCTGGTGTGGCCCAGTGGATTGAGTGCCAGCCTGCAAACCGAAAGGTCACTCACTGGTTTGATTCCCAGTCAGGGCACATGCCTGGGGTGCAGGCCACATCCCCAGTTACATGTGTGTCAGAGGCAACCAATTGATGTATCTCTCACACATTGATGTTTCTCTCCTTCTTCTCCCTCCCTTCCCCTCTCTCTAAAAATAAATGAGTAAAATCTTTCTAAAAATGTATTTTTATTTGTTGAACTCTTTTTTAGAGAGAAAGAGAGAAACATCAGTTTGTTGTTCCATTTATTTATGCATTCATTAGTTAAATAAAATCTTTAAAAGAAATTAATATCAAGATTTTACCAAAAACTTCTACAAAACAGTAAGCAAAACTATAAGTTTGGAAAAAATATAAGTAGGTAATTCACAGAAGAGAAAAATCTAAAAGGCTTAACAGTATATGAAGAGATGATCAAATTCATCTGCAATCAGAGGAAATTAAAACAACTATGACCAACTTTGATATAACCCATCATATTGACCAAAATTAGGAAGTCAGATATTATCAACTGTTAATGAGGACATTAGGGCATGGAAACCTTGTTGATGGAGTATAAGCTATCACATCCCTCTGGAAGCAATCTGGCAGTACTTGATGAAATTAAGTGTTTGCATTCCCTATGACACAGCAACCCATTAGTGGTATTATATCCTGAAAAGTAGCTCACACAGATTCATAAGGTTTACATTTATATTTATTTATATTTATGTTTATATTTATATCAACATGATTAGATCTAGAAAGTGCTAAGCAAAAATTTTTAAAAATAGAATTAAAATTTTTTAAGATGTTTAAATTTTATTTGTTTATTTTTAGAAAGAGGGGAAGGAGGGGAGAAAGGGAGGGAGAGCTATATCAATGTGTGAGAGATTCGGTTGCCTCTTGCATGCCCTCAACTAGGGACCTGGCCTGCAACCCAGTCATGTGCCCTGACGGAGAATCAAACTGGTGACCTCTTCGTTTGCAGGCTGGTGCTCAATCCATCGAGCCATACCAGCCAGGGCATAGAATTAAAGTTTTACAATATCAGTTATGTATATTTCACACAGAAGATACATAGAAAATAACATTTTATATTTTACAAATGTGATATATAGTCATATCACCAAGATCTATATATAACACATGATCATGTGTACCTATGTGGAGGAATAAAGTGGGAATAGAGCCCTGGCTGGTGTCGCTCAGTGGACTGAGCACCAGTCTGCAAGCCTAGAGGTCGCTGGTTTGATTCCCATCAGGGCACATGCCTGGGTTGTGGGCCAGATCCCCAACTGGGGGTGAGCAAGAGGCAACAGATCTGATTATCTCACACATTGATATTTCTCTGCCTCTCTCCCTTCCTTCCCCTCTCTCTGAAAGTAAATAAATAAAATATTTACTTCATTTTTTAAAAATGAAGATACTGCACTTAAAATAAAAGTGGGACTAGAGATGGTGGATGATGGAGAACAAATATAATAAAGGATATAAAGGGAGTGGAGGGATGTAGAAGAAGGTAAAGGGTGATAAGTGGTGATAGAAGGAGACTTTACCTTGGGTGTTGAACACACAATACAATATAGAGGTGATGTATTATAGAAGTGCACACCTGAAACTTATATACTTTTATTAGTCAATATCACTCCAATAAATTCAATAAAAATGAACAGAAAAAAAAAGGTGATTTACATGCACCAATGATAACACTGTTTCATGAACTGAGAAGTGTGACTAATTCAATTCCTTACCCATCAGATCCATACAATTTATATTTTTCCATAAACTGAAGGTTTGGCTATATAAAATTCCACTAAATTTACTTGATTGAATTTTAACAATTTTTATTGAAATATTTTGTTAATTTTTCATAGGTGAAAAGTTGGGTTCTGCTAAAGATTTTTATTAATTACTTATCTGAATATGGAATAATCCTTACAAAACTTACTGGGAGATGTGAATGGAAGAAGAGAAGCTATGAAAGAAAATCACTTATAAGAGCAGTGTTTCTCAAATTAGGTTTCATAGATACAAAGGGTCCACAAGTCCTCTGCCAGACTTAAAATTTTGCATTTTGAGTCCACGAACAAATTAATTTGCATTATCTGTATGACTTCTTAATTGCAGAGCCCAAAGTTGTTTTTTGTTCTCCTGGTACTCCTTAAATTATTGTGGGCCCATGAAAATGAGCAAAGTTAGACTTGTGGATAAAAAAGGGGCCACATACTAAAGTTGACAAGGTCAGGGGAGCCCTGCATGGTAGGCTGTACAAGCTGAAAAACCTAAATCAACCACATAGAATGTCTGAATGGTCTGAAATTAAAACTTTCTAACTAAAATCAAGTCATGGTCGGTCCTACCATGCTAGGCTGGTATTTTCCCAGACAAAAATCAATCTTTATTTTAACTGAGCCTGTCTATTGTCTTTTTGTATCTATCATAACATACCTCAGGAATGTCAGGGTAATTTCCATTTTTCCAGACCCCTCAGGGCACAATTCCCCACCAGAGCAGAGACCATAAAACCAGTCATTATTATCTTGTTTCCCAGTGTTGTTAACTGTCTTGTATCCACCAACCTAAAAGACTTAAGTGTCAATCTATTTCACTTTTTATCCTATTTCAGAGACTTTCCCAACTTGATTTTTTCTGCCTCCCTAATCTACGACCAATGGATTCCATGTAACCCCTTTATGTCTTCCTCTTTGAGTGTGATGTATAAAATAAGTGGTAAATTTTCTGGAGCATTTTCTCAGTCCATTGAGATTTTGCTACCCATTAACTGTAATCAGTTAGGCTCAAATAAACTCCTAAAAATTCTTTACAGCTTTGGTCATTTCTTACATCAACAGACTTAATATATCAAATGAAAACAAAGGTTTTGCAGTCCTTAGAACTATTAAAGAAAAAAACGCAAGGCCCAAAATATCATCACTGTTGTAAATACCCATACTAAACCTAGATTCAACACTTGATCTAACTGCAGTTTTAATCTCTTCCAGAAATGTAATCTTAATTAACCAGCCAGGAATTTTTCTGGTCAAGCTTGAGTAAGGTAATCTGTCACATAGGCCCTCTTCATCTCCTACAGAAAGAAGAAGCAATGTACATAATAAAAACCCTTCCCCTCCTCATCCCCCAAAGAAAAGATGTTCTAGCCCCAAAGTAATTTCTTTGCTTTTGCTAATATCTGCCTTGCTTCACCCTTTTTCCTACAAAACCCTCCCATTTTGTACAATTCCTTGGAGCACCTGTGAGGAGCAGGACCAATAAAATGGCATTGGTTTGGTCAAGGTAACATAAAGTATGTAAAACAAAGTGGAGTCACTCATTTAATCCAAGATGGCTGCCAATCAGCCATGACACTTTGGTTCAAGAGGGACACTACTTAAATCACACTAGACACATCTGGCAAGGAGACACAACTAAGATGTGATCTGAACAGGCATGTCTGCAGAGCAGGACCACCTGCTTGGGGAAGAGCTTCTGGGGAAATTCCCCACTTGCCATCAGGGGTGACAAGACACTTATTGAAGGACCCAGAAGGGTGGAGCACACCACACTTACACACTTAAGACTATAACTGAGGCAGGCTCCAGACCGCTGATGCTACAGCTGAGCTCCACACACCAGAGTGCTGCCCCACACCACACTGTTTTTCTTTGGCATCAGCCACTGGAGGATCTGCCCTGTGGACTGAAGACTTCATCTGCCCTGCTGCCGACCTGGCTCTGGAGATCCTTCCTTGCAAGACACTGACAACTCCTTTGGCCACCATGCTGTCTCCTGGAGTTACAGACTGTGACTCTGGGACTCAGGTTCATTATCCCCCATTGATTGTTCTGTGTGTATGTTATAAGTCTCCTAGACTGTTAGAGTGTGAGGAGGATATTCATGTATTTTGATGTTCTACTTCGAGTGAACCTGCATTCAGTAAAAGCTGAGTGAATAGCAAACTATAGAAATAGCAAACTAGAGAAATCTCTGAAAGAATAGTTATCTGGTGTGACTTTTGTCTTCCTTGGTGCTAGGCCACTCAGCAGGCAGCTAGCCAAGCAATTGCTGGGCTGACTTGTAGGAAAAGGCTATATTGCAGACATACAATCACAGCAGCACCCTTCTAGTTGCTAAATGGGATGCTGCCAGATTAATTTACTAGGTTTAATTTTGTGGGTTTTTTTAACATTAAAGCAGTAAAAGATTTGTCTTTTGTTCCTGACCAATTGCATCATGTGTGTTTTGTTTGGGGGGTATCCCTAACAAGTAATTTTTTGACACTCTTTGGGTATCTTACAATTCAACTCAATTCTGACACTACCTGGAAATTGTGTCCAATTCTTGCAGTTTAAGGGCTCAGTCCCATAAGAATGCCTCTTATCCCCCACCCTTCAGATGCCACTATAAGCCCAGGTTACTACCTGGTTCTGACTGACCAACTGCAAATCAAGGGTTTCAACTACCCCTTCAACTCAGGGTGCCAACTGCAAGTCTGACTGGCTATAGATAAGATCAGAGGTTTCCACAACTCCCTCATGAGGTTTGATTAATTTGTTAGAGTGGTTCACAGATCTCAGAAATATTTTATGTAGTAGCTCACCAGTTTATTGTAGAGAATATATAACTTAGGAACAGCCAGAGGAAGAGATTGTGGAGAAAAATGGCCACATACTAAACCTGAGAAGCTCTGAGGAGGCCTACATGGTGGTGTTACAATCTCAGAGACTTAAAGTAACCACACAGGATGATCTGAAGTTAAAAACTTCTAACTAAAAGCAAGTCATGGTGGGTAGCCATGTCCTAGGCCACTATATTTATTTATTTTTAGAGAGGGGAAAGGAGGGAGAAAGAGAGGGAGAGAAAAATCAATGTTGTAGTTGCCTCTTGTGCACCTCCTACTGGGAATCTGGCCTACAACCCAGGCACGTGCCCTGACTGGGAAATGAACTGGTGACCCTTTGTTTCATAGGTCAGTGCTCAATCCACTGAGCCACACCAGCCAGGGTTCTTTTACTAACAAAGGTCAATCTTTACCTTAAGCGACTCTGTCTGTTGTCTTTTTGCATCTACAACAACATACCTTTAGAATGTCAAATTTCATTTTTCTGGACCCCTCAAAGCACAGGTACCTCACCAGTGGGGGACCATAGACCCCCTCATTGTTATTGTTATCATGTTAATTGTTGACTGTTACTATCCTGTACCCACCTGTATAAAAGATGTGTCTATCATTTTACTTTTTACCCAGTCCCAAAGTTTTCCCCACTTTGCTTCCTGCCACCTCCCTAATCACCAGTGGATTTCATGTAGCCCACTTACACCTCTTCTTTTGATTGTAATGTATAAAATAAAGTGCAAAACTGCCATTCTTTGGAGCATTATCTCAACTTTGAGGTTTTTTTCCTGGCAATTATTGTCAATTTGGCTCAAATAAACTCACAAAAATCTTCTAAAGGTTTGAATATTTTTTATGTTGACATTTACTTGCAACAGGATTCCAAAGAGGCCCACCCAGAACCATCTTACAGACCCATCCATACTCATGCTAGGTACAAGCAGGGGCCCATTGTGCCTCACTGACTCCTCATTTTGCAAAGGGTGAACTTGGGTGAGTTTCAATTGGAATTTTGGACTTCCCTGTTTTAAGGTATGAGGCCCTGAATTTATTTGAGCTGTCTTTTTAAATCCTCAAAGCAGGACTAAGGTTAATTAAGTGTTGACAGAAACCAGGCTATGGCAGGACTGGAGGAAAAACGAGTGGCTGGTTTTAAACTTTGGTTTTTCAATTGGAATTGCTTTCTGAGAGTCTGAAGTGCAGATTCTATAGATCCCAAAATAAAACTAAAATTAAGTTGGGAAACTGTGCCTCTGTGCCTTGGACTGGAAACTCCAAGATCCCAGCTCTGTTAATACTTCTAGTAGGAAGCATTGACTTTCAAGTACTTTACAGAAATGGGGAGATTTAACTGAAAATGATATGAACTTAAAATGGCCAAAATGCAGTTTTCTTTTGGTGCCTAAATTAATTTTTTAATGCAAAATTAGAAAATGCCAGCTCTAAAACTAAACTGAATGAATGGGAAGCATATATTGATTTGGAAATTAAAAGCTTCTAGGAAGAGCACAGATAAAATTTGATTTTTTAAAGTTAATAAGAAATTTTAGAGATTGTTTCTGAACTAAAGAAGGCTAATGTTAAGGTGGTCCTTTGATGTGGGCTGTGAAAGAATTCACCAACAGAGGAAAGTGTAGGGAATAAAGTTTGTATTCACTCTTCAAGAAGGGAGAAAGAAATGGTATAGAGAGATGTACCAGCATTGAGGGGTGGGGGTTTTGAGCTTTTATGGGATTATAATTGGACTAAAAAAGGGTGAGGGGTTTGCTGTTGTGTGGTCCCTGGGGTGTTGGGGCATTGTAACCCGAGGCTGCTCTTTGTTACAATTCTTTGTTTAAACAATTTATTTAGTTATTTAAAAATAAAATAAATATTTTATTTATTTATTTTTAGGGAAGGAAAAGGAAGGAGAAAGAGAGGGAGAGAAACATCAGTGTGGGGTTGCCTCTTGCACACCCCCTACTGGGGACCTGGCCTGCAACCTAGGCATGTGCCCTGGCTGGGAATCCAACTGGCAACCCTTTGGTTCACAGGCTGGCACTCAAGCCATTGAGCCACACCGGCCAGGCTGTTTGTTCCAATCTTACCTTTTGCCTGTGACTGTAGGGAGTGCTTAGTTCTGTTCTTGCTTTCAGTAATTTCTAGTCCTGGGGACGAGCTCAGAAGAGTAAAAATGGCAGTCATGTTTAACAACGTCATAGGCCTGCTCAGCAAATGGTGCCATTATAGCAAATGGTGGTGGCTTTGTCCTTTCACCTAATAAATGCCACCTAAAGAAGCGAATATATGCCAACACCCTATTCTTCCCCTCTACAACTCTGAAACCAAAGTCTGTCTTTGAAATGCAAACACCTGGTCTCTAAGGCTCTTATCTGGATCACCTCTTAAAATGCAAATTTTTTGGAAGATGTATCTTTTTTTAAAAGACTTTATTTCATTATTTTTAGAGAGGGAGAAAGAGAGGAAGAGAAACATCAATGTGTGGTTGACTCTGGCATGCCCCATACTGGGGCCCTTGTTACAGAACAAAACAAGGTGGAGGGGGCCTTGGGATGATATACTATTACTGAAAGAAGCCCCCAGGTCCGTCATGTCCACTGCTCGAGGAAAGACATCTCTCAATGCCAGAGATTCGTGAAAAGGAAAGGAAATGTTTATTTAATGCTATACAAACTTAAAGTAGTGACCTAATGTCTTCATCAAAAGATCCTAAAATCTCTTAAAACACCCACAAACAGACACAGTCCTTCCTTCCCCCTTTACCCAGTCCAGATTAACGTATCTCAGGAAAGGAAATAGAAGTCCATGGCTCAGGCAGTCCTCTGGTTATTCTGTTAGTACTCCGTCTTGACTGGGAGACCTCCCTGGGTTCCTGGCACCCTCAGCTGTGTCGCCAGGATCTAGGCTAAAACCAGGTGGTGGTTCCCCCTTCTAAAGCTGCCGGGGTCCCTGCTCTGGCAAAGACATGTGGCCCTCTCTCCCAGGGCCATGGGAGTCCCCACTCAGCCAAAACTGTGTGCTTCTCCCCCACTCAGCCAAAACCGAGTGCTTCTCCCTTCAATGGCTGCCGTGTCTGGGTTTAAATCCCCGTGCCAATCTTCCTCTGCAGCCCCATTTCCGACTCCTCCTACACTCAGCCACACTTACCCTCAATCTCCTGTCTTTCCCAGCTTTTCTGGTTGCCATCGTGGGTCTGGGCAGGTGTGACTCCATGCCATGGAGCCAATCTTCTCCGAGCTCCCTGCAGGCGCTGTAACTCGGGGGACCTGCCCCCCAGTCACATTTTTTTGGGCGGGAGGTCCCTTTCCATCCCCCTGGCCTAGAGCATGGCCATAGCTATTTAGCATATCTAAGTGACCAGCCAAAGGCTATAGGTATGTTAAATGACCATTCCATGGATTAGCTGCAAAGCTGCCCTGCATGTTCTTGCTCTGTGTGCCCCTTCCCCCAACTCACACCTGTCGGGGAAGGGGTGGAGACATCTTAAAATCTCCTGGACACCTTGAGTTCTGGACCCCATTTCAAATGCCCATTTGGGGTCCCCCCTCTTGGCTGCACCCTGTAACAATGAAGAGAAACATCAATGTGTGGTCACCTCTGGCATGCCCCATACTGGGGTCCTGGCCTGAAACATAGGCATGTGCCGGGACTGGGAATCAAACCTGTGACACTTCGTTCGCAGTCTGGCACTCAATCCACTGAGCTGCACCAGCTGGGGCCAGAAGGTAAATCTTATCAAAAGATTGGGAAAAAACCTTAGCCATATCTGATCAAAGCAATTCAATTTATTTTAGATATTTCTTTCTAAATTAGTGAATTTTGATTAAAGTTATTTAATATCTAGATATTTTGAAATGCTAAAACAATAATTGCTAGACAAGTTTTGGGTTCATCTGCTTTTGGCTTTTGTTGCACAAAGGCTGTGGAATGGATTTGCAGCTGTTAATGAGTGTCTTGTTAATAAATTTCTTTGTTAGAGGTATGCTTCTTGAAAGTGAGAATTTTTGGAGAGAGGAACCAATGTTTCTACAGGTTATGAAAAAAGTCAATCTAGGGAATACTGGCTGCTTGTTTTTGGTTATCATTGGGAATTGAAGTTTTTAAAAGTTAAAAATTCAAATTAAGTTGGAAAGAAATCGCATGATTTTGGTAATAGAAGAAATGAGATGGAAATACTTTTGAGGGAAAAGGAAAAAAGTGATTTCTAAAGATGTTTATTTCTGAATGGATAAGAAAGTGTCAAAATATGAAAATTGTAAAAGTTTTGCAAAAGGTTGTAAAGGTTGTAGAAGTTTGTGAAAGTTTGAAGTTTATAAACTGAAGTGACTAACTTCTCTACGAAAATCAGTAACTCAGATTATGTGTATGGTTTTTATGTAATATGTGTTTGTCTGTGTAGTGCATTTTTTCTGCCTCCAGATGGCATTACTAGGGTGTAATATTTTATTGGTCTAAAGAAATTAAATACTTACATAAATTAAGCAGGATCCTATGGTTTAGACAAAGTATTTAATATTAAAACTGGTTCATTTGATTGATGTCTTTTAAAGTTATTACCATAAAATGTGTTTTTTTTTTTTACCCAGGTTCACAAAAAGTTTTATGTTATGTTCTTTTTATTAAATTTGTTTGACAAACCTTTCCAAAGTTTAAATTTTAAGGACTTTTTAACCGAGAAATGACTAATTCCAATGACCCTGGCTTACCTCAAGTCTTTGTTCTCTCTCCTTATAGAAGAAATTTTTAAAAATTAATTAGGCCTATTTGGTTATGAGACTGATGCTCTGCCCAGTGCATGAAGAGGGCATAATTAGGCCTATTTGAGATGTTTGAAGTTACATGGGAATCTTTGCCAAAATTATTAATAATAAATAATAATAAATAATGTTCAATTTTTATAACTCTTTTTTATGAAACTAAGAGTTGGTATTTTAAAGATTTTATTTTTATTTATTTTTAGAGAGGGAGGGGAGGGAGATAGAGAGAGAGAGAGAAACATCAATGTGCGGTTGCTGGGGGTCATGGCCTGCAACCCAGGCATGTACCCTGACTGGGAATCGAACCTGTGACACTTTGGTTCGCAGCCCGCGCTCAATCCACTGAGCTATGCCAGCCAGGGCTATTTTTATAACTCTTTGCTTTCACCTGGGAAGATTACAAATTCACTTGGACAGAAATGCCCCAGGTATACACAGCAAAGTCCCACCTATTGTCTTAGATACAAAAAGCTGATTTAAATGATGTTAAATTTCCTAGAGATTCCACTCTAATCCAACATGTTGATAATTTAGTTTATACTCTAAGAAATTACTAGATTCCCAAAAGAACACAATAGAACATCAAAGGACAATCTCTGATTCAATTTACCTCAGGTAAGATACTTTCATTATCCGGTATGTAAAGATAGGCTAGTAATTAGTCCTGAAAGACTCGAAGGAAGCCTATCTTTCCTTCTACCAATAATAGGAAAGCAGCTTAGAGGATTCCTGAGTTTGACTGGATATTGTCACAGTTCAATTCAAAATTTTTATTAATGGCTCAGCCTCTATGTGTCTTATGAAAATCAAATTGACCTGACCACCGTCTACTAGGAATGGTTTAGAGAAAACTCCTTGAAAATGTTGATTTAATTTGGTTTACAGGTGGATTCTTGAAAAATAAACAGGAATGTTACCAAGCTTCAATATAGGTATAGGTATAGGTATAGGAAGGTATGCAATAATTTCTATGGTGGACATAACAAAATTCTTATTTACCTGAATAAGATCTTCCCAACAAGCCTAATTAATTTTTTAAGATTTATTTTTTACTTATTTAGAGAGATGGGAAGGGAAGGAGGAAGAGAGGGAGAGCAACATCAACGTGTGGTTGCCTCTCGTGTGTCCCCAACTGGGGACCTGACCCGCAACCCAGGCATGTGCCCTGGGAATTGAACCAGCAACCCTTTGGTACAAAGGCCCGTGCACAATCTACTGAGCTACACCAGCCAGGGCAAGCTTAATTAATTTTTTAAACTCAGACTTGTTATTGGGCCAAATATCAAATAGTCAATATTTATGCTAGGGACACAAATTTTGGAAAAGTTTTAGTTTCAGGTAGTAGCTAATAAGCTTAATAATCAATGCATGTAAAAAGCTATTGTTTCAGGAACTGAAGGTATGACCTACCTGGACTCCCAGAAACCATAAGCAAGCAGTTCTACCTTTTTTGCTTCAGGATGTCTCAAGCAATCAGGATGGCATCTGAGCCATTGTACTCCAGGGCGAGATGCCCACAATCCAGGACACAGATGAAAGAATGCTGTACCTTTTACCTGACTAACTTTTTCCGTGAATTCTAAACCCTTAACCAATACTATCCCTCTCCTTATAAAAAGGGTTGGTTTAAATGGAATGTAAGACGGTCTATTATGGTACAAACCCACCATCTTTTCAGATTGATGACCATCTGAATAAAACACCCATAAAGATTCAGTCCCTGCCTCTGCTTATTGGGTCTGGTAGGTGACAAGCAGAATGAATACTGGCTTTTCCAGTTTCAGGGTCACTCATGGTCAACAAAACAGCAGTATTTAAAGAATGTAGATAGACTTCCTGCCAAGATGGAGGCAATAGGTAGACACACTGTGCCTCCTCACACAACCAAAAGAACAACAACAATTTAAAAACAAAAGACAATCAGAACTGACAGAAAAATTGAACTGTATGGATGTCCAACAACCAAGAAGTTAAAGAAGACATATTCATCCAGACTGGTAGGGGCAGAGTCAGGCAGCCAGGGCACAGAGGGCTCCTGACAAAACTGTGGCTGGCAGACCCAGTGAGGCGGTGGAGTGTGGAATGGGGCACAGTGCACAAGGTGGCTGGTGGACTGGGCGGTCCCACATTCGCTCACAGATAAAAAGGCAAAACTGTGGAGTGAGACAGACCATGCAACCCAGGGTCCCAGCTTAGGGAAATAAAGCTTCAAATCACTGATTGAAAACACCTGTGGGGGTTGAGGTGCCAGGAGAAACTCTCAGCATCACAGGAGAGTTCACTGGAGAGACCCACAGGGTCCTAGAATGTACATAAAAGCACCCACACAGGAATCAACATGAGAAGGGCCCAATTTGCTTGGAAGAAGAAGGGAAAGTTACTGAAATCTGGCAATGACCACTAGCAGAGCAAGTGTCATTGTTCCCTCTTGGACCCCTGCCCCACACACAGCATCACAACACAGCTATGTGGGTTGCCCCACCCTGGTGAACACCTAAGGCTCCGCCCTTCACCATGTAACAGGTACGTCAAGAAAAAAAAAAAAAGTGGCCCAAATGAAAGAACAGATCAAAGCTCCAGAAAAAATACAACTAAGCAATGAAGAGGTAGCCAACCTATGAGATGCACAGTTCAAAACACTGGTAATCAAGATGCTCACAGAATTGATAGAGTTTGATTGCAAATTAGATGAAAAAATGAGGGCTACACTAAGTGAAATAAAGGAAAATGTACAGGGAACCAATAGTGATGGGAAGGAAACTGGGACTCAAATCAATGGTGTGGACCAGAAGGAAGAAAGAAGCATCCAATCAGAAAAGAATGAAGAAACAAGAATCCCCAAAAATGAGGAGAGGCTTAGGAACCTCCAGGACATCTTTAAACATTCCAACATCCAAATTATAGGGGTACCAGAAGGAGAAGAGGAAGAGTGACAAAGTGGAAATTGTATTTGAACAAATAATGAAGGAGAACTTCCCCAATCTGGCAAAGGAAATAGACTTCCAGGAAGTCCAGGAAGCTCAGAGAGTCCCAAAGAAGGGGGACCCAAGGAGGAACACACCAAGCAAGGCACATCAGAATTACATCACCCAAGATTAAAATTAAGGAGAGGATCCTAGAAGCAGCAAGAGAAAAGGAGACAGTTACCTACAAAGGAGTTCCCATCAGACTGTCAGCTGATTTCTCAGAAGAGACCTTTCAGGGGAGAAGGGGCTGGAAAGAAGTATTCCAAGTCATGAAAGGCAAGGACCTACATCCAAGATTACTCTATCCAGCAAAGCTCTCATTTAGAATGGAAGGGCAGATAAAGTGCTTCTCAGATAAGGTCAAGTTAAAGGAGTTCATCATCACCAAGCCCTTATGATACGAAATGTTAAAGGGACTTATCTAAGAAAAAGAAGATCAAAAATACCAACGGTAAAATGACAACAAACTCAAAACTATCAACAATCCAACCTAAAAACAAACAAACAAAAAAAAACAAAAAACAAAGACAAACTAAGCAAACCACTAGAACAGGAAGAGATTCACTGAAATAGAGATCACATGGAGGGTTATCAGTGGGGAGGGGGAGGAGAAGGAGGAGAGCAGAGGAAAAGGTACAGAGAATAAGTAGCATAGATGGTAGGTAGAAAATAGACCGGAGTGGGGGGGGTGGTAAGAATAGTATGGGAAATGTAGAAGCTAAAGAACTTATATGTATGACACATGGACATCAACTAAGAGGAGGGGGGATGGGTGTTGTAGGATGCATACAGGGCAAAGGGGAATAAAGTGGAGGAAAAATGGGACAACTGTAATAGCATAATCAAGAAAATATAGCTTTAAAAAGAAGAAAATAAATACAAACTAAACTAACCAGTTTAAGTACAAATTACAAGCAATAAGGCTGTGGCAGTTGTGGGTGGGGTCGGGGGTGGAGGTAGGGGCATGGTGACCTGGTGAGGGGCAGTCTGGCTGGCCTGGCCTGTCATGCAGAGGGGGGTGGGGCTCTAGCACCAGTCTGTGGAGCAGTGACTCATTCGCAAAGGACTTTTGTTATAGCCGCCAGGTGGAGGAGGAAAAGGAAGTAGGAGGCACGCTTGGGATGGGGACTGGGGGAGGCTGTGGTGGGCAATTGGGGGTGTGTGGGGCTGGCGACGAGGATTGTGCTCAAGGGGCTTGGAGCAATGCAAAGTCCTCCTTCTATAAAGTGGTGTTTCATTAAATGTCACCCAACTGACATTTAATCAAACTCTGGCAAGGATGTGGAGAAAAGGGATCCCTACTGCACTGTTGGTGGGAATACACACTGGTGAAGCCACTGTGGAAAACAGTATGGAATTTCCTCAATAATCTAAAAATGGAACTGCCTTTTGACTGGGCAATTCCACTGCTGGGAATATAACCTAGGAATCCTGAAACACCAATTCAAAAGATCTTTTGCACCCCTATGTTCATAGCAGTGCAATTTACCATAGCCAAGTGCTGGAAGCAACCTAAGTGTCCATCAGTAGATGAATGGATTTAAAAACTGTGGTACATTTACACAATAGAATACTAAGCAGCAGAAAGAAAGAATGAATTTCTACCTTTTGCAACAGCATAGATGGAACTGGAGAGTATTATGCTAAGGTAAGTGAGCCAGTCAGTGACAAATACCATATGATTTCTTAAGAGGATCTAATGAAGAAAATAAACTAACAAACAAAACAAAACCAGAGACATGGAAACATGGAACACTCTGACAACTGCCAGAGAGGAGGGGAAAGGAAGTAGAATGGTGGAAAAAGGGGAAGGAATTAAAGAACATGTATACATGACCCATGAACATGGTCAACAGATGTGAGGACTGATGTAGGAGCAGGGGATGGCTGGGCAGAGAAGGCAAAGGGGGGAAAATTGGGACAACTGTAACAGAATTAACAAGAATTAAACAAAATTTTTTTAATGTCACCCAACAAGATTTATAGAGATGACATTTCCAATAACTCCTTTGTGAATTTCCAAATACAGACTTCCCCTGGGCAAATGGACTTTTTTGACCCAACTTTTGACTATGAGATGATCTTCGGGGGAACAGGAGCATTGACATACAAGGTCTGTCTGGAAAAAGTCCAGCCATTGTCAATATAATGAGAATGATTTGTGAGACATCAATGTAACCTGGCTGCCAAAGGGAGTGGACTGCAGTGCACATGGGTGACCAATAATGAATTCACCGTGCTAGTCAGCAGGGGTGGTAGACACTCTTGAGTGAGCATGTGTACTGCGTGGCTGTGGAATTCAAAATGACTGAGTGAGTAGAGTAATGGATCTGCATTCAGCTTGAATGTTCCTCCATAGAAAATATTCAGATGATTCAGAAGGCCGCAGATATGGGCAATTGGTGATTGACAACTTCATCACAACAATGCACCGCTCATGCAGCACATGTTGTCCAGAGTTTTCTGGTAAAACATCGAATCACTCAGGTGACTCAGCCCCCTACAGCCCTTATTTGGCATCTGGTAACTTCTAGTTTTTCCCAAAACTAAAATCACCTTTGAAAGGGAAGAGATTTCAGACCATCGATGAGATTCAGGAAAATATGATGGGGAAATGAAGGTGACTGGGAGAACTGTGTGAGGTCTCAAAGTGCCTACTTTGAAAGGGACTGAGGCATCATTGTCCTATGTATAATGTTTCTGCACCTTGTATCTTGTTCAATACATGTCTCCATTTTTCAATATTACATGGCTGAATACCTCCTGGAAGACCTCATTGATGCACAGGGTAACTACATGAAGGCTTTAACAAAACTTCACATTACCATTTCTAAAGCCTACAAAGTTAACCCAGACATGAATTTTGATGGTTTTTGTCAGAGAAAACTATATTTAATAATGGTACAATGTGAATGAAAAATTAAACTGGAATATAGGTTTTTAAATTATATTTTATTGATTATGCTATTACAGTTGTCCCAGTTTTTCCCCTTTGCCCCTCTCCACCCAGCACTGCCCCCCCCCTTACTCAGGCAATCCCCATACCATTGTTCATTATCTTACATTGTTCAAAGAACTTACACCATGCATGTAAGTTCTTTGGCTATTCCATTTCCTATACTGTAATTTACATCCCTGTGGTTATTCTGTAACTACTTACTTGTACTTCTTAATCCCCCCACCTCTTCACCCATTCCCCCATACCTGCCTTCCATCTAGTACCATCAAAACACTCTCTGTATCCATGATGGTCTGTCTGAAGATCACAAAATAGAAACACAGAGGGACATCCATCAAAGGGCCAATGATGACTGTGCAGGTGCTGAGATAGAAACATTCCACCTTCACTTTTATTTGACTAGTACTCATATCTATGACCATTCAATATTTGAAGCCTTTAGTAAAGTGGTACAGAAGAAACTCATTCTACAACTGCCAAGCTTGGCAACCTCTACAACTACTACATTTTTAATATTAAATTTAGGCATTGGAAAAACTTTTCGAAATTGTCAGCAAAATCTACATTGCAACAGATGGTTCTACTATGGATAGGCAATTTTATGAACTTTGCTGTGGCATGGTTAATGTTGTAACTAATGTGTCTTGTAGTGTATGGGTTAAATGAAAATGGCAGTGGAAGTGCTTATGGCAAAGAATTTATGGCAATTATCAAGCTGAATAATACAACTGCCATTTATTTAAAGGAAGTGACTAGATTTCTGGCTCTTGTCTGCACTCCTAGGGAAGAAAGTTTTGAACAAAAAGATTTAATATACTATAACTTCCATTGTTTTCAAAAAGCTATTCCTGAGGTTTTTGAGGTGGGCGTGACTTCTCACAGGGGCTGTGAACACCAAACCAGTGCCCCCAGTATGAAAACATTGGCACACAATGGCATGCAGCAAAACACCATTTAGTCTGAATTCAGTGGTCAGGGCTCTGTGCCAGCCTACTCTTCACTCCATGGTCAGATGCCACGTGCTACAGGACATGGAAGTTTGTTCCTGTCCCACTAGTGGTAGACAAGGGGTAGAGTTTGTCATTTGGATGAAACCCCCTTCAACCAGTGGTGTACAACTAAAGCTACTGTTTCTTCTTTTTAAAATATAGGAAAAAAGGAATTTTAGAGACCACAAACTTGTGTGTTTCTTCTCTTTAGGGTCCTACTTTAAGAAGCTGGGATATTTTAGACCTAGAGTAACACAACTTACCTACCCTTACCAGGAATGTTGCCATTATTTACCAGTTGAAAATAATAGAAATAACTGAGTTTTTATATGCTTCACTTAGGTTTTAGGTTGAGTAGTTCCTAAAAATTCTGCCTTGCTGAAGCTCTAAAACTGCTGCTCAGACTTCAGTTTTGGACGTTGCATACCCAAGAACTTTTAAATGCATTTGCCTGCTAACTCAGAAGACTCATGGTCTGATTGCAACAAAGGACATTACTGTATTTGTTACTGAAGAAATTAGAAACTTTATGCTACATCAGGCCAAGGGCAAGGTTCAACAATGGAAGTATTGAGGAAAAAATTTTGAAACAGAAGAAAATTCACATACATGTATTTTGGGTACCAGGTAACTGGGTTCTTTCTCCTACATAAGATAAATGATCAATATCAGTATAGCAAAAGAATTTTTTAAATTGTTTTCCCCACAATGTCCTCCTTCTAAGGGAGGAATTCATTATGTCATTGAAATATTTAACTTATTTTTCTTTAAACGTGATACTGTAATGGGGATACTATTATGAGGTTCCCTGATAGTTGTGGGGGAGCCCCTATTATCAGGGCAGGAAGTGGGCAAAAGGGTTGCCCACAGAGTGGAAAATACAACATTTAGGACACACTACACAACAAAGGTAAGATTAACAGCCATGTTTTTCTGGGAAGCTACAGAATTGTGTTTGAGATGGAGAATGTGCAGTGACACAGGACATAGCCATGGGGGATAGATGCCCTCACTGGATGTCTGTGTATCACTGGGAACTCTTGCCCTGACTAAAGATGGAACCCGGAAGAGGGTCAAAGACACTGGGGAGCTGACAAAAAATGGCGAACACTAATGCACCATAGGAAGAGCTAGATACAAGGTCACATAGAAAGTTCAGAGCCAAGAATTTAAATTAGGGTGGGCTGAAGGTCAGAAGAGGGAGAGCCACAAGGTAAGAGGAGGTCTGCAGAGAGGTCTGCAGAGAAGGCAGCCATGAGATCCGTCTGCCTGGGAGATCTCCCTGGAAAAGACAATGACAGAGCTGACGGAGCTGCAGGGACCTGCCTGGCCACCAAGAGATGTGAGAAATGCTTGGAGCTGAACTGACTGGGAATGCTGAGCTGCAGACTTCTGTCTATAGCACCAGTGAGTGTCATATTCTGAAACTGACCTGGATTGGCAGAGGGAGGCTAGACTATTTCTTCTGGGGTATTTTTAAAGGGAGCAGGACTTAACAGCAGAAATCTGCTATTATTTTAAATCTGTATAACCTTTAAATATACAACCACTTTCCTTTTTCACTAAACTCTTGCCTTGGGAGTCATGCTTCTTGGCAGTGGGCAATCAAACCCCACAGCTGTTCCAGAACAGCATTGGTGGGGTTCTGTAACAGCACCAGCCACTACATACCTTTTATTCTAAGCTATCTAGATTCCTTTTTAAAATATATTTTATTTTTTATGCTATTACAGTTGTCTCAATTTCCCCCCCCTCACTCCCCTTCACCCTGCACACCCCCTCCCACCCACATTCCCCACCTTTAGTTGATGTCCATGTGTCATACATGTAAGTTCTTTGGCTTCTACATTTCCCATACTATTCTTACCACCCCCCCACCCTGGTCTATTTTCTACCTACCATCTATGCTACTTATTCTCTGTATCTTTTCCTCTGCTCTCCTCCTTCTCCTCCCCCTCCCCACTGATAACCCTCCATGTGATCTCTATTTTAGTGAATCTCTTCCTGTTCTAGTGGTTTGCTTAGTTTGTCTTTGTTTTTTGTTTTTTTTTTGTTTGTTTGTTTTTAGGTTGGATTGTTGATAGTTTTGAGTTTGTTGTCATTTTACCGTTGGTATTTTTGATCTTCTTTTTCTTAGATAAGCCCCTTTAACATTTCGTATCATAAGGGCTTGGTGATGATGAACTCCTTTAGCTTGACCTTATCTGAGAAGCACTTTATCTGCCCTTCCATTCTAAATGAGAGCTTTGCTGGATAGAGTAATCTTGGATGTAGGTCCTTGCCTTTCATGACTTGGAATACTTCTTTCCAGCCCCTTCTCCCCTGAAAGGTCTCTTCTGAGAAATCAGCTGACAGTCTGATGGGAACTCCTTTGTAGGTAACTGTCTCCTTTTCTCTTGCTGCTTCTAGGATCCTCTCCTTAATTTTAATCTTGGGTGATGTAATTCTGATGTGCCTTGCTTGGTGTGTTCCTCCTTGGGTCCCCCTTCTTTGGGACTCTCTGAGCTTCCTGGACTTCCTGGAAGTCTATTTCCTTTGCCAGATTGGGGAAGTTCTCCTTCATTATTTGTTCAAATACAATTTCCACTTTGTCACTCTTCCTCTTCTCCTTCTGGTACCCCTATAATTTGGATGTTGGAATGTTTAAAGATGTCCTGGAGGTTCCTAAGCCTCTCCTCATTTTTGGGGATTCTTGTTTCTTCATTCTTTTCTGATTGGATGCTTCTTTCTTCCTTCTGGTCCACACCATTGATTTGAGTCCCAGTTTCCTTCCCATCACTATTGGTTCCCTGTACATTTTCCTTTATTTCACTTAGTGTAGCCCTCATTTTTTCATCTAATTTGCAATCAAACTCAATCAATTCTGTGAGCATCTTGATTACCAGTGTTTTGAACTGTGCATCTCATAGGTTGGCTACCTCTTCATTGCTTAGTTGTATTTTTTCTGGAGCTTTGATCTGTTCTTTCATTTGGGCTACTTTTTTTTTTTTTGTCTTGACGTACCTGTTACATTGTGAGGGTGGAGCCTTAGGTGTTCACAGGGTGTGGGGTGTGGGTGGGCAACCCAGTTGCTGGGTTGTGATGCTATATGTGGGGGATGGGTCTGAGAGGGAACAATGCCTCTTGCTCAGCTCTCCGACAGTTTTCATTCACTTCCCCCCACTTCCCACAAGCAAACTGGGCCCTTCTGGTGCTCATTTCCAGGTGGGTTGGAATGTGTACATTCTAGGACCCTGTGGGTCTCTCCAGTGAACTCTCCTGTGAGTCTGGGAGTTTTCCCCACTGCCTCAACCCCCACAGGTATTTTCAGTCAGTGGTTTGAGGCTTTATTTCCCTGAGTGGGGACCCTGGGTTGTGTGGTTCGTCCTGCTCCCCAATTGTTCCTCCCAGTTTATCTGCATGCAAATATGGGACTGCCTGCTCCACCAGCTGCAGCCTTGTGCACCCCCCTCCACAATCTGGTGTCTCACTGGGTCTGCCAATGATCTCCCTGCTGCGAGTCCTCTCTGTCCTGTCTGCCTGACTCTGGATGAATATGTCTTCTTTAACTCCTTGGTTATCGTACTTCCATACAGTCGGTTTTCTGTCAGTTCTGATTGTTCTTTTGTTTTTAAATTGTTGTTGTCCTTCTTTTGGTTGTAGGAGGAGGCACAGTGTGTTAACCTATGCCTCACTCTTGGCTGGAAGTCTAAATATTATTTCTCTGGATTAAGAGTTAGAGGACATGTCCGATGTGGTTCAGTTAGCTGGAGCATCATCCCGTAAACCAAACGTTTGAGGGTTCAGTTCCAAGGCAGGGTACATGACTAGGTTTAGGGGTCCCTGGTTGGGGTGCATATGATAGGCAACCAATTGACATTTCTGTCTTGTGTCAAAGTTTCTCTCTCTACCTCTGTTTTCACTTCCCTCCCCTCTCTCTGAAATTAATAATTATGTCCTCAGGTGAGGATTAAAAAAACAGGGTTGGAGGACACACTGGTCTACTTAAGAAATAACTATGACTTGCAGAGTTTTCATTCACAGAATAGTTTGCACTGAAAGGGTAGGAGTTTGGAGCCTGTTGGGCAGAAATGTAGATTTTGGAGAAGGGCATATTTTATGTGGAGGGTTGATTGGTGTCTTACAATGGGCCCATGAGGCATGGGAGGAAGGGACCATGGTGGGGAGGTGCCTGATGGGTGACTCCTAGAGCTCAGTCTGGCATGAGTGAGTCTGGTAGAAACTGGATGTGTCCAGGAGGTGAAAACTGCTTCTGGCATTATAGTAGGATTGAGGTCCTTGTACAAATGCAACACTTTCTGGGATGGTCAGGACATAGGGAACAATTCTATATGAAAATCTGGGGTACTCAGCTACGTGCCAGTGCCTAGGCCAGACCAAAATTGCTATAAGTGCATAAACCTCAACAAGAAGACCTTGTTGATTCACAGGAGGACTGTTGGGGTTCTTGACGTAGTTCTATCATTGTTCCTTGTGCTGTTTTTTGAACACAGCTGTCCCTTCCTCATCCTGTGACACAGCTGGTAGGTGATAATATCAGTTGGTTGGTTGAAGCATCAACCCATAAACTGAAAGGTCACAGGTTTGATACCTGGTCAGGGCACATGCCTGGGTTGCTGGCTTGGTCCATGGTCGGGGTGCATAATTGACGTTTCTCTCTCATATTGATGATTCTTCCTCATCCTCTTTCTAAAACCAATAAGCATGTGCTTGGGTGAGGACTTAAAAAATTGTAACTACTTCCTTAGCCTGCCTGTCCCTTCTGTACCTGGTCGTCTGGCTGCTGTCTCTGTGTGTAGGCTTTAGACATCAGCTCTTGGGTCTTTTTGGCTTGGCCACCTTTGTGCAAGATGTTGGGTGATATGTGAGCTCTCAGGCGCAAAAGTGCATCTTCACTGCTAACTGTCATGTGTGTCAGATCAGCAAGATCTTGAGATCTGGTAGGTTAAAGGAAAGGTGTTCACATTTTACCTGCAATTATAGGAACCCTATTAAATTGTTATCAATGATATATGTCAACTTTCAAGTTAAAGACTTGCTATGCTATCTTGGAGGGCTAGCACAATCTTATCTTTCCCTTTTTTCCACTTAAAATTTTTAGATATAATTCACATACCATAAAATTCACTCATTTTAAATGTACAATTTAGTGGTTTTTAGTATATTTGCAGGTTGTATGAACATCACCAATGTAATTCCAAAATGTTTTCATCACCCCTGAAAAGAAACCTCAGAGCCATTAGCAGTCATTCTGCATTATCTTCTCTCAGCCTGTGGCAACCACTGATCTACTTTTTATTTATGTGGATTTTCCTATCCTGAACATTTAATGTAAATGAAATAAAAACTATGTGACCTTCTGTGTCTGATTTCTTTTACTCAACATATTTTCAAGGTTCATCCATGTTGCAACATGTGTCAGTACTTCATTCTTTTTTATGGGTGAATACTATTCCATTATGTAAATATAATGCATTATTTATCTATTCACCAGTTTATTGATATTTGGTTTGTTCTCATTTTCTGCTTATTAATTCTACTATGAACATTTGTGTGTAAGTTTCTCTTATATTCTTGGTTATGTTGGATATATGAGTATAACTAGGAGTAGAATGCTGAATCATATAATGACTTTATGTTTAACTTTTGAGGAACTTTCAAACATTTTCTTAAAGCATCTGGACTATTTTACATTCCCACCAGTAATGTGTGTTTCATCTTTTCTACTCCTAGTCAACACTTATTATCTTTTTAACAACCAGTAGTCAATTTAATAAAAAGATTGATTTAAGCAACTGCAATGAGGACTTCAACCTGAACACCTGGCTCAGTACTGATGGAAGTAATCTGCTTAACAATCTCAGAAACACTACAAATCAATGAGTGACTTGTGGATTCTCATCTGAAACTGATCCTGTCTTAGAACCCTCACCACAGGAAGTCTTTCTTGTAGTGATTCTCAGAGCCTTTGTAGGCACCTAAAGTGGTCCTTTCACTTTGAGATTCTTTTCCTTTTTGCCCCTGATCAAATAGCACACAGTTTCTCTGAAGATTTTACATTGCAGCTGGTTAGAGCTGTGGATATAAGAAACATCCAAACCTGCAGAGAAATTTTATGAGTTTATTTGAGCCAGGCTGATAACAATTGCCAGGAAGCAATATCTGAACAAATTGAGAAAATGCTCTGGAGAATGGCAGTTTTGCAGTTGATTTTATTCATTACAATCTAAGGAGAGCATCACATGAAATTCATTGGTGGTAGATGAGGGAGGGGGAAGGAAGCAAAGTGGGAAAATCTCTGAGATTAGATGAAAACAGACAAATACTTCCTTTGCATTGGTGAGTACAGGATAGATAATAGTTAATTTACAGCACAGGTGGTTTTAGGGGAACAAGATAACAATGAGGGGTTCCATGGTCTCTGCTCTGGTGGGAGAGTGTGCCCTGAAGAGTCTGGAAAAAGGGGATTACTCTGACATTTCAAAAATGTGTTATAGTAGATGCAAAAATACAATACACAGGCTTAGTTAAGGTAAAGATCAACCTTTGACAGGGACGATTCTAGCCTAGACTCACTTTTAGTTAGGAAGTTTTAATTCAGACTTCCCTATGTGGATACTTTAGGTTTGAGTTTGTAAGACCACCCTATGTGGATACTTTAGGTTTGAGTTTGTAAGACTGCCATGCAGACCTCCCCTGAACTTGTCAGGTTTGGTATGTGGCCACTTTTTCATTCACAGAGTAATTCTAATTCAGTGAATTTCTACCTCTGGTTCCATGGGTGTCTTTCCAGTACCTTTAAAAGCCATGGCTACAGTGCAAAGCGCTCAGATTCCTGACCCACTTGTTTCTCTGGGAACATGAATAATAGTGAGGCAGGAGAAGGAGCAAACTGAGTAGAACTCCCCCGTAGCTGCCACTCAGGCTTCTTCAAAGAGAAGGGTGTGGACTGCATAGTGCTTACATAGCTGAAATCACATCTGTATCCAAGTTCCACATATTTCTCTGCTGCCCTGAAAGAGGGCTTGTTATTACCTTTTTGACTGTAGCTATCATAGTGGGTGGGAAGTAGCATTTCATTTTTGTTTTGATTTTGTTTTTCCAAATGATTACATCATCTTTGGAGAAGTGCTTATTTAATTATATTCCCTATTTTTTTAAACTATGGTTTGACATTTTGTTGTTATGAATATATACCAGACCCTTGTCAGATATGTGATTTGCAAATATCTTTTTCCAATCTGTGAGTTGTCTTTTCACTTTTCTGTAGTATCTTATGTAGAGCAAATGTTTTTAACTTTAGGGAATGTCAATTTATTTAATTTATTTATTTGGTTGCTATGCTTTTCACATCATATTTAAGAAATTGCTTCCTAATCCAACACCACAAAGATAAATATGCACCTATATTTCCTTTTAAGAGTTTTGTTATCTAGCTCTTATATTTAGGTCTTTCATCCATATTGAGCAAATTTTTATTTATGGTGTGACAAGAAGTCCAACTTCATTCTTTTACATTTGGAAACCCATCTGTCCCAGCACCTTTAGTTGAAAAGACTATTCTTTCCCATATTGAATTGTCTTGGTATTCCTGTTAAAAATCAATTGACCATAAATATATGGGTTTATATCTAGACTCTCAATTTCACTCCATTGATCTACATATCTACCTTTATTCCAGTATCACATAATCTTGATTACTGTAACTTTGTAGTAAGTTTAGAAATTGGGAGTATGAGTCCTCCAACTTTGTTTTCCTCTTTAAAAATTAATTTGGATATTCTGGGTCCTTTTTGTTTTTATATGAATTTTAGGATTATCAATTTCTGCCAAAAAATCACCTGGAATGAAAAAAATTATTGATTTGAGAGAGAGAGAGAGAGAGAGAGAGGAACATCGATTTGTTTTTTGCACTTGTTTATGCATTCATTGGTTTTTTCTTGTTTGTGCCCTGACTGCAGATTGAAGCTGTAACCTTGGCCTATAGTGACTATGCTCTAACTAAATGACCTACACAGCTAGGCAACCTGAAATTTTTTAAAAAGATTTTATTTATTTATTTTTAGAAAGATGGGAAGAGAGGGAAAAGAGAAGGAGAGAAACACCAGTGTGTTGTTGCCTCTCGCACACCCCCCAGCTGGAGACCTGGCCCGCAACCCAGGCATGTACCCTGACAAGGAATTGAACCAGCGATGCTTTGGTTCTCAGGCTGGCACTCAATGCACTGAGCCACGCAAGCCAGGGTGAAACCTGAAATTTTGATAAAGACTGTGTTGGATCTGTGGGCTTATTTCGGAAATATCTTCACAATATTAAGTCTCAATCTATGAACATAGGCTGTCTTCCTATTTTTTGGTCTTTAATTTTTTTCAGTGGTATTTTGTAATTTTCAGTGCAAAAGTCCTGCATTTCTTGTTCAATTTATTTCTAAGTGTTTACTCATTTTATGCTATTGTATGTGCAATGGTTTTTTTAACTTTATTTTTGGCTTTTTCATTTCTAGTGTATAGAACACAGCCAAGTTTTCTGTATTGACCTTGTATCCTGCAATCTTGCTGAACTTTAATAATGTGTGTGTGTGTGTATTTCTTAATATTTTCTATATACAAGGTCATGATATGTAGATATGGAAATAGTTTTGCTTCTTCCTTTTCATTTTTTGTTGCCTTTATTTATTTATGCCCTACTTCTCTGGCTAGAACCCACAGTTGTATTAAATAGAACTGGCAAGAGCTAACATTCTCATCCGTTGATCTTATTCTTTCTCCTCCTTAATTTTTATCACTTCCTTTTTTGCCATAAATCATGTAGCATAGAAGGAAGGGAAAGTTAGGTGTGGGGGTTTGGGGAGGGTTGCCAGAATATGGTTGAACCCCAAATGACTTACCATCTCTGAAGTAAAAGACACTATTTTATAAGCATCATTTTGATGTCTGTAAAGAATGATGATGTGATTTGCAGGACTCTGGATGCAAGAAGAACACACTGAACTGGCTCAAATTGGAGCCTTCTGTGAGGGCAATATTGCTTCTGCTGTGGATTATAAATTATTTTAAAGTGACCTTGTATTTATATATTTTTAACCAGGCAACACAGCTATAAGAATGGTAAAACAGACATTCTGCAAGAGCCCTAGGCACAATAGGTGATCGACCCCTGTGTCCAAAACTGACAAAGCACATGGATGTGAGAACTAATTCTTGAACCCCTCAGCTAAATCAAAAATATACAAGGTGGAAGAGGGAGGAGGTCACCCCTTCTTTGTTGAAAGCTGATATTAAGTGCGAGTCACCTGCTTCACTCACACTAACCAGGGTAGAAGGGACATCTCACAGCTTTCTGAGGTTGGGACACATGGGGACTAGGGCTTATTCCCAGCCTGGAACTTTCAAGAGGCCCTGGGAGCAGGACAGAGAGTCTGGTAGAATGGGTCCTCACTCTCAGGGTTTACCAGAGCCAGAAGTGTCCTCCCAAAGTAAGCCAGTATGGGGTCATCTTGGGCTTTAACCACCCGGAGGGAAAAGAATATCTCTACCAGAAGCTGGTTTTCTAGGGACCCAGGAAGAGGTCAAGAAGAAATGAGAGATTAGAGGTGCATCTGCCCTGGTCATCAGTACTCAGGAGAGAGGATCCTAATGAGAGAAGTTCCTAATGAGAGAATCACTCAAGAGGCCTTCAAGATCCATGAGGAAAGATGGTGTATGGAAAGACTTTTGTAATTCAGGTTTTGTATGCCACACTCCTTGCCACCCAGCATGCTGTCAGTCATTTCTCTCCATTACTTGGTTTAGGGGATGAGAACTCTTTAGTGCCTGTTTTTGGAAAAGATAATTAGGAAGTTCAGTTAGCTTCTGAGGTTAAGATGGTTAAAGACCCATGGCAGATTCTGGCCCCTGTATAGCATATTTATTTCCTATGGGTGCTGTGACAAGTTACCTCAAGCTCAGTGGCTTAACAAATACAAACTTATCTTGCAGTCATGCAGTTCAGAATTCTGCACGGGTCCCACAAGCTAAAGGAGGTGTGAGCAGGGCTATAGTTCTTTGTGGGAGCTCTCAGGAAGAATTTATGCCCTTGCCTCCTCTGGCTTCTAGAGGCTGCTCCATTCTTTGGCTCTGACCTCCTTATTCCATGTTCAAAGCCAGTGACAGAAGGGTCTTCTCAGGTCACATCCACCCCGCCCTTCTTCTGTCCTTGAATCCTTTTCCCTCAGCAGGAAATATTCTCTTTTAAGGACTCTCATCGCTAGATTGGCCCCCACCTGGGTAATGCAGGATACTCTCCCCATCTTAAGGTTCATGCTCTTCTCATACTTGCTATGTAAGGTAACAGTCATAGGTTCTGGGGATCAGAGATTGGGCATTTTAGGGGTGTAGGGAAGTGGACAACTTGGCCTGTGAAGTTCTGGACTCCAGTCCAGTCCTGGCACAAGATCGGACCTCAGGCTAAGGCAGTGAATTTACTCTCTCCCTCTCTTTAGTTGCAAAATGATAACTGGCATCACTGATGATCTCAGTGACATTGGGAAAATTAAAAAAACTGAGTCTGAGACAGCTTCTGGTCAGTGCATGGCCCACATCACACACTCTAGAAATGCTCTCAAATCTGCTGGAATAACACAAACAAGAGCACTCTAAGAACTGAAAACACTGTTCAGATCTAAATTATTCCAGTGAACTTGAGCAGACCCTACTTGTAGAGACCCTACCCCCCTTTGGCTTTGTCCATGTGTTCTTTATACATGTTCCTTGACAACCCTCCCCTATTCCCCACTGCCCATTATCCCCTTCTACCTCCCCTCTGATCACTGTCAGTTTGTTCTTAATTTCAATGTCTCTGGTTATATTTTGCTCATTTGTTTGTTTTGTTGATTAGGTTCCACTTATAGTTGAGATCATATGGAATTTGTCTTTCACTACCTGGCTTACTTCACTTAACACAATGCTCTCCAGATCCATCTATGCTGTCACAAAGGGCAGGAGTTCCTTTTTTCTTTCTGCTGCATAGTATCCAATTGTATAAATAGTTTTGTACCAATGGAATAGTTTTATTCCCTTGTACCATAGGTTTTTAATCCATTCATTTGCTGATGGGCACATAGGTTGCTTCCAGCACTTGGCTATTGTAAATTATGTGGCTATGAACACTGGGGTGCATAGGTTCTTTTGAATTCGTATTTCAGGATTATTGGGGTATTGTCCCAGCAGTGGAATTGCCAGGTCAAAAAGCAGATCCATTTTGAGTTTTCTGAAGAAATTCCATACTCTTTTCCACAGTGGCTGCTCCAGTCTGCATTCCCACCAACAGTGCACTAGGGTTCCCTTTTCTCTACAACATTACCAGCACCTGTTGTTTGTTGATTTGTTTGTGATGGCAACTCTGTCTGGTGTGAAGTGGTATCTCATTGTGGTTTTAATTTGCATCTCTCTGATGGCTAGTGATGCTGAACATCCTTTCATATATCTCTGGGCCCTCTGTATGTCCTCCTTACAGAAGTGTCTGTTCAAGTCCTTTGTCCATTTTTTAATTGGCTTGTTTGTCTTCCAGGAGTGGAGTCATGTGAGTACTTTATATATTTTGGAGATCAAACCCTTGTCCAAGGTATCACTTGCAAATATATTTTCCCATAAGTTTGGTTCCCTTTTTAATTTTGCAGATGTTTTCTTTAGCTGTGCAGCAGCTTTTTTATTTGATGAAGTCTCATTTTCTTTATGTGCCTTGCTCTAGGATACATATCAGTGAAAATATTGCTGCACGGAGATGTGGACTCTGACCAGCGGTGTCTGTGGTGTTGTGGATGTGAGGAACAAATTCACATGGACTGCAGAAGTCCTGTGGAGAAAAGGGATGGCATGGCCACTCTCTGAGTGAGAGAGCATCCTGACCCTTGGGTGGACAGGCTTCTATTGCTTTCTGGGAGCGTTACATCACAGTAGGTTCTCATTCATTATGCTCAGGTTTGCTTTAGGTGGTTAACTTTTACAGATAACAAAGAAAAAGATGTTGCAAATGCAAGGAAAAAGTGGTTAAACTGGTTACACCCAGTCCTTGGGAGGTCTAGCACAGACTTTAGGAAGTTACTTCAAAGATATGCATTAAACATTTGCTGCCTTAACTCAGAATGAGGGAGTTTTAGCAAAAGCAACCTCAAAGCAGCCTAGGTACAATGCAGGCCTGGTTCCCCATGGAAAAGCTTATCTGTATGCCTGGGTCCTGTGTGCCACCTTGCACCTGTTGGTTTTCTGAACCAGGGCTGAGCTACATTCACCATTGCCATGTGGACCAATTCCCTACAGCACAGAATACCTGAGATTTTCCTGCCTATGTTCTACTATTGGACTTGAATGGTGTTGTGACAAATTTAAGTCTTTTATCCACTTTGAGTTTATTTTTGTGTATGGTGTAAGTTGGTGGTCAAGTTTCACTTTTTTGCATGTAGCTGCCCAGCTCTGCCAACATTATTTGTTGAAGAGGCTATTTTTACCCCATTTTATGCTGCTTCTCCCTTTGTCAAATATTAATTGACCATAGAGGCTTGAGTTTATTTCTGGGCTCTCTATTCTGTTCTGTTGACCTATGTATTTGTTCTTATGCCAGTACCAGACTGTTTTGATTACTGTGGCCTTGTAATACAGTTTGGTATCAGGTATTGTGATCCCTCCTACTTTGTTCTCCTTTTCAAAATTGCTGCAGCTATTCAGCGTCATTTATGGTTCCATATAAATTTTTGAAATGTTTGTTCTATGTCTATGAAATATGCCATTGGTACTTTAATAGGTATTGCATTGAATCTGTAAATTGCTTTGGGTAGCATGGATATTTTGATGATGTTAATTCTTCTGATCCATGAACATGGTATATGTTTCCATTTGTTTGTGTCTTCCTTGATTTCTTTCTTCAGTGTTGTGTAGTTTTCTGAGTATAAGTCTTTTACCTCCTTGGTTAGGTTTATTCCTAGGTACTTTATACTTCTTGTTGCTATATCAAATTGGATATTTTTCCTGATTTCTGTTTCTAATATTTTGTTATTGGTGTACAAAAATGCCTTCAATTTCTGAATATTGACTTTGTATTCTGCTGTTTTGCTAAATTCACTTGTAAGGCCAAGTAGTCTTTTGGTGGAGTCTATAGGATTTTTTGTGTACGCTATCATGTCATCTGCAAACAATGACAGTTCTGTCTACTCCTTTCTAATTTGGATGCCTTTTCTTTCTTTTTCTTGTCTGATTGCTGTGGCTAGGAGTATGTTGAATAGAAGTGGTGAAAGCAGACATCCTTATCTTGATCTTGATCTTAGTAGGAAAGCTTTTAGTGTTTGACCATTGACTATGATATTGGCTATGGGTTTCTTGTATATGGCTTTTATTATGTTGAGGAATGCTCCCTCTACTCCCACTTTCCTGAGTATTTTATCATAAATTGTGTTGTACTTTATCAAATATTTTTTCCACATGTATTGATATGATCATGTGATTTTTGTCCTTTGTTTTGTTTATGTGATGTACTGTTTCTTGATTTCTGAATATATTGTACCATCCTTTCATCCCTGGGATGAATCCCACTTGATCATCCCAGGGATGAATGATCTTTTTAATGTATTGTTGGATGCAGTTTACCAATATTTTGTTGAGTATTTTAGAGTCTATGTTCATCAGCAAAATTGGCCTGTAGTTTTCTTTCTTTGTTGAGTCTTTATCTGGTTTCGAAATTAGGATGATGCTGGCTTCATAAAAAGAGTTTGGGAGTCTTCCATCTTCTTGGAATTTTTGAAATAGTCTGTGAATGAGAGAGGTTAACTCTTACTTACATGTTTTGTAAAATTCTCCTACAATACCCTCTGGTCCAGGGCTTTTGTGTGCCAGGAGTTTTTTGATCACTTCTTCAATTTCATCAGCTCTTATTGGTCTGTTCAGGTTTCTTCTTCATTTTTTTTTAAAAAACAAGATTTTATTTATTTTTAGAGAATGGGGAAGGGAGGGAGAAAGAGAGGGAGAGAAATGTCAATGTGTGGTTGCCTCTCACATGGCCCCCACTGGGGACCTGGCCCACAACCCAGGCATGTGCCCTGACTGGGAATTGAACTGCCGACCTTTTGTTCACAGCCTGCACTCAATCCACTGAGCTACAGCAGCCAGGGCTTTTTCTTCTTCTTTTTTTATTCAGTTTTGGAAGATTATATATATAATCATTTAATTACTTTTGATCTAGGGAATTGTTCCATGCCTCAATATCTTTGTTGATATTGTTTTGGAAGATCTAATTATTTCTGACAGTATGGTGTTAAAATCCCCTAGTATAAGTGTGTTGCTGTCTATGACTTTCTTGAATATATAAGGTTTTCCTTATATATTTGGGTTCTGCTATGTTGGGTACATGTATGTTTATAATGTTTATGTCTCCTTGATGGATTCTTCCTTCAAGTATTATTCAGTATCCTTCTGTGTTTATTGTTATGGCCTTTGTTTTGAAGTCTATTTTGTCTGATATGAGTATTGCTACCCAGGCTTTTTTTCTTGTCCATTTGCTGGAATATTTTTTCCAACCCTTCACTTTTAGTCTGCATAGGTCTTTTGTTCTGAGGTGAGTCTATTGTAGACAGCACATGTGCAGATCATGTTTTTTTATCCATTCAGTTACTCTATGTATTTTGATTGGAGCATTTAATGCATTTACATTTAAGGTTATTATTAATAGGTACTTATTCATTGCTATTTTATTCCCTTCATACCTGTGTTCCTCTCTCTCACACTTTTTCTTACTTTTTTTAAAAGCACTCCCTTTAGCATTTCTTGCAGTTCTGATTTGGTGAAGGTGTATTCTTTGAGCCTTCTTTTGTCTGGGAAACTCCTTATTTCATTTTCCAGTTTAATTGAGAGCCTTGGTGGATAGAGTAGTCTTGGTTGTAGGCCTTTGCTTTTCTTTACTTGGAATATTCCTTGCCATTCCCTTCTGGCTTGTAATGTTTCTGTTGAGAAGCCAGCTGCCAGCCTTATCAGAGTTCCCTTGTATGTAGCTTCCTGTTTTTCCCTTCCTACTTTTAAGATTCTCTCTTTGTCTTGGAATTTTGCCATTTTAATTATAATATGTCTTGGAGTGGGCCTCTTTGGGTTCCTTTAGACTGGGACCCTCACTGCTTCCTAGATTTGTGTGATTGTTTCTCACACCAAATTTGGGATGTTTTTCATCATTACTTTTTCAAGCAGGTTTTCTATCCCTTCCTCTTATTTTCCTTCTGGTATTTCTATTATATGGGTATTATTACATTGCATGTTGTCCTGCATTTGCTTTAACCCCTCTTTGTTCTTTTTGGGTCTTTTTCCCTTTTCTTGCTTTTTCTGAGAGTTTCTTTCTACCTTGTACTCCAGCTCATTGATTTGATCCTCTATATAACCCAGCCTGGTTTTGATTTTTTCTACTGTGTTCTTTAATTCAGAAATTGTATTCTTCATTTCCTCTTGACTCTTGTCGATAGTTTCTATTTCCTTTTTCATGTTGATATAGTTTGCAGTAAGCTCCTTGTAGTTTCCTTGTAGCTTTTTGGTAATTCTCAGTGAGCTCATTGAGCTTCCTTATAAGCATTGCTTTGAACTTCATATCTGATAGTTGACTCGCCTCTATTTCATTCAGCACTGTTTCTGAGGATTCCTTCTTTCCTTTATTTTGGGGGTTGTTTCATTGTTTATGAGACTCTTCTTGTTTGCCTCTGCTTCTTAAATTGATTTGTTTTGACTCCCTGAATTTGTTGTGTGAACTTCTATGGTAGGAGACCTGTGAGATTTGGTGGAGCACTGTCCTCGATCTCCTGAACTTAATGCTCTTGGGATGCCCTTTATGCTGTTTGATTTGGCTTTGTGGATGTAATTGGGTTTTGATGGTTGTTGGGTCATTTTTTTTTTTTGGTTCCTTCCCTCCAACTGGTTTATTGAGAGTCAGTCTGCCCACCCCATCTTGTATGGTATTGTGCAAGTGAAGTCAGTTAGTGCTGAAGCTTATTCATTTGTCTGTCTGAAGTTATAAGGCTTCTCTCTCACCATTGTTCAGTTTTTTGTTCTGGGCGATTTTTCCACATTTTAGTTGAATTCCAGATTGGTCCTGGGAGGAGGTTAGTATGGCTTCTATTCACTCCTCCACCATCTTGCCTCCCTAAACTATGTTTTGCCCTGACAAGTGTGGCTTGAACATTGAACAGTGGGTTGAACATTGTAAACATTGTCTGGAAAGGTTCCTGGTTCAATTACTGTTACATGCCTGGGTTGTGGCCTGGCCCTGAATGAGGACATGTGAGAGGCAATCATTTAATATATCCCTTGCACATTGATGTTTCTCTCCCTTTAATTCTCCCTCCCTTCCCCTCTCTCTAAAAATAAATAAAATCTTTTAAAAAAATTGTACATTCTTAGTGTTTGAGGTATGTTAAAATACAGACATTGTGGTATATTTGGGGAATACATTGGGGTGCAGTTGCCCTTATGGAACCCTCCGTCAGCCACCATCACACTAGGGGAGTGAAAGCATGAAAAACATTGGTTTCAAAAATGTGTGCAATCTGAACTTTGCAGTGGGGGTTGGGTTTGGGGGCAGGCAGGAGGCAGTGCTTTGCAGTCTTGCTGTGCCAGGGAGGAAAAGCTTCCCTCTACTTTCTGGGTTCTTCTGGCTGGACTAATAATCAAAGTCACATGAGACAGATTATCAGGAGAAAAACAAATTAATGTTTAATAACATATACACCTCCTGGATACCTGGGAGAGACCAAGGAATACTGAGTTATTGACCAAAATAGAGGACACCAGCACCTGGAATATAACTTTCAGCTAAAGAAGCTGCTGGGATGGGGTGTCAGTGTTGGGTGTTGACCAGGAAAAGCACGGTGAACAGGGTAAAGCTGTTATCCAAATGTAAGTTGCAGAATAAAGTCAGAACCTTCTCCATTGAAAACAGGCCAGGTAGAGTGATGGAGACACCCTTACAGTTCGAGATTTCCTTTAAAAAGGTAAAGTCCCTTACAAAGGGGAACTTGTACTTGGATTCCAGAGCTTCTCCCAGGTCTGATGTTTCTCTCAGTATTTCAAAGAGGCAAATTTTGGGGTGGCAAACTGCCCTTCTTCAGCTGCTCACCTTAAGGTCCAGTCTACTAGAGGGGAACAATGCAGAGCAGCCAGGGAGGGCAAGCTAATCCCAGAGGAAGGAGGCCCATGAGGTGTTAGTTTATTCAGCACTAGGAAGGTCAAGAATTAAAGCTGGGAAAAGGAAACAACCTGATTCTGAAATATTTCACCTAGCTATACAGCCTAGCTACACAGTTAGGTGGATTCAGGTGTCTGGTTGTCTTCTTCTGAGCCTTGGCACAGCAAGCCACTGGGGGAAGGAGAGAGAAGCTGCCCTGACTTAGCTGGAGGCTGCTAAGTCTCCTTGCAGACCTTAACAGTGTCTGCAAGGACACTGAGCAGGTGGCTTCCAGTCACTGACTGGGCAAGAGGTGGTGGGTGCCTCCTCTAATCAGCAACCTATGTTTACATTATGAAATGATTTTTTTCAGTTACCAAGGACCATAGCTTGGTAAATTATGTGAGTCTGAATATGTATGTGTATTATTAAAGGCAAATGGTGAACTAAAATAGTGTGAATGAAAAAGGGATTTTGTAATAAATCTGACAAGATCAAGGGCAAAGTAATCTTGTAAGAGGGTATAGGCTTAACAGGGTGTAGGGTGAGAGGCCCCAGGGCCCCCCTCAAGCCTAGCTTGGGGACTGGGAAAGACAGCAGTACAGGGATTGAGAGTTATTTTGCTTATCAGCAACAACAGGCTAACTTCATAGCCTCTTCAGAGCCAGGGAGATGGGCATTACTTTGACCTGTGATGTACCTGGGAGGCAGCTACCCCCAGTTACAGTGCCTGCAGAAGAGATTAGAGATGGTTTGTTCTACACAGTATGCTCCACACCATGGGGCAACACCTGCTATGGCAGAAACTAACTATGACAGCCAAGAAAGGCAGAGAATATGGGAGTGCTAGCATGGGTAGCTGATTGTGGGAGAAGTTGGAAACAGGGTTACAGAGGAGGTTCCATGTTGGGATTAAAAAAAAAGGCAGGTCGCCATGTGGGACAGGGACAATGAGGGAAAATGCAAGACCATGCAGGAAGAAAAGGGGTGAAAGCACGCTTGCAGGCAGTCCACAAGGAGGTGCCACGTGGTTTTGGATTAAGAACTGGAGATCATGACAACACAGCTGCTGGTGCTGGGGACTGCAGGAGACCTGCTCAGTTGAGCACAGACTACTGGGAGGAACCAGAAGTGAGCTGCAGACTTCCATTATTTTCTTTTGAAAGGCAGTACTTCTGAATGGTATTCTCTGAGACTGGCCTGCCAGGGCAAAGGTGGGAGGGCAGGACTGTGTTTGTGGGTATATCTTAGTTTCTAAAGGGAGTGAGATTTAATGGTAGAATTCTACCATTATTCTAAATCCGTATAACTTTTCATTAAAATAGTTCCTTTTCTTTTTACTGAATGCTAGCATTGGGAACCACAGTTCCTAACATGGTGGCAGGCAAAGAAGAACCATAGTACAGAAAGACCCTGCCGCAGGGGATTGTTTCTGTAACAATCTCACAGGGTGATCTGATTATAAATTTATAACTGGACAGGTCAGGGTTTGTAGTCTTACCCCAGGCCTGTAAAAGGTTTATCTTTACCTTAAGCAAGTCCAGCCCATTGTTATTGTGCATCTAGGTTGACACACTTTTGAAATGCTAGAAATAATCCTCTTTTCCAGACCCCTCAGAGGCATAGTCACTCTCAAAGAGGGAGCACATAATCTTGTTAACTATCCTGTATATTGCTTTCTTCTCCCTGCATGTAATCTTTCTTATGTTTCTGCCTTGACTCCAAATACATAAAAAGAAACCACAAAACTGTCATTTTCTGTAGCATTTGAGATTCTGCTTTCTGGCATGTCATCAGTTTTTCTCAAATAAACTTAAATTCTCATAAAAATTCTCTACAGGTTTGGGCATTCTAACATTGACAATAGTATAAAATAATTGAAGTTAACATCCTTTGCCTTAAAAGCCTATGACTGACATTTAAGCTAAAGAAATTGCTTTCTTATGGTAGACTGTTATTTATTTTGTGGCTGTTTCATGCTTAACTACCTGAGGTTCCAGTACCAGATTATCTGTTCCTTTAAGGGGTTAGTACAGTAAGGCTATTAATCTGTGGAGATAATTTCAGTATTTAGTTTCTTATTATTTGATACTTAGCATTTTAGTATTCTTAATTTTAATTTCTTAAAAAGTTTCCTGACAGGATTAAAATGAAGAAAAATGAAAATGTATGTGTTAAGAGTGGACCAAAGTTTCCTCCAGCTTCTTCTTGGGCATTCTTTATCTTGCTTCTTAAAGCAGTGAGGGGGCCCAACAAGTGAAGGGTCTTGAGTGCCTCATGGGCAATTGGGACTTTATCTAATGTCTTTCCATATGTCACTTGGTGGATTTGAGTCTCTAGTCCTGCTTCCTACAGAGTTGTGTTTATAACTTAATGAGATCTATTTTCAGTGATTGTGTCAAAATTTATATGAAATCAATGGTATTGAGTTTCAAAGTAAACATTAGGACAACTACATTTTATGTTAATAATATTTGTGATTTGTGAAAACATTTTGACAATCAACTAATTTCTTTCTTCTTTCCTCCCTTCTTTCCTGGGAATAAACCTATGACTCATGGTGAAGCCCAGGATAAAAAGGAAGTGGGCGGAAATAAGATGCTCCAGCAGGAAGTCAAGCAGCTGTAGAGGAAGGACCAGTTCTAAGGCATGGGTCCCAGAGTGATAGGAATGTGGTCACAGCTTAGGGGCAGGTTACAGTCCCTGCAAGATGGTGTGCTTTCAGGAGCCAAACTAGGGGTCTCTCATTCCAGGGTAGCTTTTTATCTATTACCTTCTCTCTCTGCTCTTCTTCAGAAATCTGGCCATTTCAGCATTTACTTATTCATTGTAGGCACAGAATTCATTTGAATGGATTTAAGCAAAAAGAGATTCATTCTTAAGCAAGATAAGTTAGTTGATTTAAAGAAATTTCTAGAGGGCCCTGGCTGGTGTGGCTCAGTGGATTGAGTGCTGGCCTGTGAACCAAATGGTTACAGGTTTCATTCCTGCCACACAGGCACATGTCTGGGTGGCAGGCCAGGTCTCTAGTGCGGGATTTGTGAGAGGCAACCAAGCATTGATGTTTCTCTCCCTCTTTCTCCCTTCTTTCCCAAATCTTAAAAAAAATATATTCTTGGAAAAACTAAGGAGAAGCTAGTATAGTAAGTGCTCATAGATCCTTCACTAGCATATTGTACTGTTTTACACTTCCCTCCTTTTTTAAAGATTTTATTTATTTATTTTTAGAGAGGGAAGGGAGGGAGAAAGAGAGAGAGAGAGAAACATCAATGTGTGGTTGCTGGGGGTCATGGCCTACAACATAGGCATGTGCCCTGACTGGGAATTGAACCTGCGACACTTTGGTTTGCAGCCCGCGCTCAATCCACTGAGCTACGCCAGCCAGGGCTTCCCTCCTTTTTTTTTTTCCTGGAGTATTTTAAAGCAGACCCCAGAAAACTTGTCATTTTCCATGTATATACCCTAGTCTGCATACCTAAAGGGAATACAACTAACATTTTACCCCTGGGGCTGCTCTCCTGTGCTGCCTTTCTCAACCACGCACTCGGAAGACAAGGAAGCCATTCCAGCTAGTGCAGGTTCAGGCCATCAGCAGAATTCTGGAGGGAGAACCACCCTCCAAGGCCAAGAAGTAGATCCTGAACTGCCCAGTCTGACATTCCTGGACATGTGCCCTTCACCTTGTTCACATCCACACTCTGAATGGGAAGGCATAATGCCAAAGGGTGGAAAGGCTATTAGGCAGTGGCTCCTGCATGAGCCTTGTGAGCTCCATCTAACTGTCTTAGAATCAGCCAAGGCCACAGCTCTTGACCCTGACTGTTTTTAATCTCTGCACTCAAAAGAGAAGCACTGAATGCCAACCCATCAGGAGCCCTTTCTTTGCAAAAGGGGTACCCTAAATTATACTTGGAAAGTAGATTAAAAATAGTGTCACATTGTGGGTCCCAGCCAAAGAATCTCTGAAGATGATTTCAAGCAGACCTTCTAGAAAATCTAAAAGACTCTTTTTTTTTTTTAAATTTTAATCATTGTTCAAGTTCTTTTTATTTTATTTTATTTATTTATTTATTTATTTATTTTAATCATTGTTCAAGTACAGTTTTCAACCCCCTACTCCCATTCCAGCCCACCCACCCAACCCTCCCCCCTTCCCCCCCATTACCCCCCACCTCTAGTTTTTGTCCATGTGTCCTCCAAATTTGTTCCTGTAAACCCTACCCATTCCCCCCTGAAATTCCCTCTTCTCTCCCCTCTGGTCACTGTCAGACTATCCCTTATTTCAGTGTCTTTGGTTATATTTTGCTAGTTTTTTTTTTGTTTTGTTGTTTAGATTCCTGTTAAAGGTGATATCATGTGGTATTTGTCTTTCACTGCCTGGCTTGTTTCGCTTAGCATAATGCTTTCCAGCTCCATCCATGCTGTTGCAAAGGGTAGGAGCTCCTTCTTTCTTTCTGCTGCATAGAATTCCATTGTGTAAATGTACCAGAGTTTTTTGATCCATTCATTTACTGATGGGCACCTAGGTTGCTTCCAGCACCTAGCTATTGTAAATTGTGCTGCTATGAACATTGGGATGCATAAGTTCTTTTGAATTGGTGTTTTAGTATTCTTAGGATAGAGTCCCAGTAGTGGAATTGCCGGGTCAAAAGGCAGATCCATTTTTAGTTTTCTGAGGAAGTTCCAAACTGCTTTCCATAGTGGTTGTACCAGTCTGCAGTCCCACCAACAGTGCACTAGGGACCCCCTTTCTCCACATCCTCTCCAACACTTGTTGTTTGTTGCTTTGTTTATGATGGCCATTGTGACTGGTGTGAAGTGGTATCTCATTGTGGTTTTAATCTGCATCTCTCTGATGGCTAGCGATATTGAGCATCGTTTCATGTGTCTTTGGATTTTCTATATGTCCTCCTTGGAGAAGTGTCTGTTCAAGTCCTTTGCCCATTTTTTAGTTGGGTTACTTGTCTTCTTAGAGTGGAGTCGTGTAAGTTCTTTATATATTTTGGAGATTAAATCCTTGTCTGAGGTATCATTGGCAAATGTGTTTTCCCATACAGTTGGTTCTCTTTTAATTTTGATACTGTTTTCTTTAGCTGTGCAGAAGCTTTTAATTTTGATGAGTTCCCATTTGTTCTTTCCTTTATGTCCCTTGCTTTAGGGGACAAGTCAGTAAAAAAGTTTCTGTGTGAAATATCTGAAATTTTCCTACCTATATTCTCCTCTAGGACTTTAATGGTGTCAGGTTTAAGTGACATGTAAGTCTTTTATCCACCTTGAATTTATTTTTGTATATGGTGTAAGTTGGTGCTCAAGTTTCATTTTTTTGCACCTGGCTGTCCAGTTCTCCTAACACCATTTGTTGAAGAGGCTATTTTTACTCCATTTTATGTTGCTGCCTCCTTTGTCAAATATTAATTGACTGTAAAGACTTGGGTTTACTTCTGGGCTCTCTGTCCTGTTCCATTGGTCTATGTGCCTGTTTTTATGCCAGTACCAGGCTGTTTTGATTACAGTGGCCTTGTAGTATAGTTAAGTGTCAGGTATTGTGATCCTTCTTACTTTACTCTTCTTTCTCAAAATTGCAGCAGCTGTTCGGGTTCATTTATGATTCTATATAGATTTTTGAAATGTTTGTTCTATGTCTGTGAAATATGCCATTGGTACTTTAATAGGTATTGCATTGAATGTGTAAATTGCTTTGGGTAGTATGGACATTTTGATGATATTAATTTTTCCAATCCATGAACACGGTATATGTTTCCATTTGTTTGTGTCTTCCTTGATTTCTTTCCTCAGTGTTATGTAGTTTTCTTAACACAGGTCTTTTACCTCTTTGGTTAGGTTTATTCCTAGATATTTTATTTTTCTTTTTGCTATTTCAAATGGGATTTTTTCCTTGGTTTCTGCTTCTGCTGTTTCATTGTTGGTGTACAGAAATGCCTTTGATTTCTGAATATTGACTTTGTATCCCGCTGTTTTGCCAAATTCATTGATTAGGTCAAGCAGTTTTTCTGTGGAGTCTATAGGGTTTTCTATGTACACTATCATGTCATCTGCAAACAGTGACAGTTTTGTTTCCTCCTTTCCAATCTGGATGCCTTTTATTTCTTTTTCTTGTCTGATCGCTGTGGCTAAAACTTCCAGTACCATATTGAATAGAAGTGGTGAAAGTGGACAGCCTTGTCTTGTACATCATCTTAGTGAAAAAGATTTTAATTTTTGCCCATTGAGTATGATGTTGACTGTAGGTCTCTCATCTATGGCCTTTATTATGTTGAGGAATGCTCCCTGTATTCCCACTTTGCCGAGTGTTTTTATCATAAATGGGTGCTGTACCTTATCAAATGCTTTTTCTGCATCTATTGATATGATCATGTGGTTTTTGTCTTTGCTTTTGTTTATGTGATGTATTACATTTACTGATTTTGGGAATATTGTACCATCCTTGCATTCCTGGAATGAATCCCACTTGGTCATGGTGTATGATCTTTTTAATGTATTGTTGGATGCGGTTTGCCAGTATTTTGTTGAGGATTTTAGCGTCAATGTTCATCAGCGATATTGGCCTGAAGTTTTCTTTCTCTGTTGTGTCTTTATCTGGTTTTGGAATTAGGATGATGTTGGCCTCATAAAAAGAGTTTTGGGAGTCTCCCATCTTTTTGGATTTTTTGTAGTAGTGTGTGAAGGATAGGGGTTAGCTCTTCCTTAAATGCTTTGTAGAATTCTCCTGTGAAGCCATCTAGTCCAGGGCTTTTGTGTGTTGGGAGTTTTTTGATTACTGCTTTAATTTCTTTTGTTGTTATTGGTCTGTTCAGGTTTTCTGCTTCTTCTTCATTGAGTTTTGGAAGATTATAGTTTTCTAGAAATTGCCCATTTCACCTAGGTTTTCAAATTTCTTGGCATACTGTTCTTCATAGTAATGTCTTACAATCCTTTGTATTTCTGTGGTATCTTTTGTAATCTCTCCTCTTTCATTTCTGATTGTGTTTATTTGGGTCTTCTATCTTTTTATCTTGATTAGTCTGCTTAAAGGCTTGTCGATTTTGTTTATCTTTTCAAAGAACCAGCTCGTGGATTCATTGATCCTTAGAATTGTGCTTTTAGTCTCTATGTCATTTAATTCTGCTCTGATCTTGGTTATTTCCTTTTTTCTGCTTGCTCTGGGCTGTCTTTGTTGTTGTTCTTTGAGTTCTTGTGGACGTAGGGTTAGGTTGTTTGTTTGGAATGTTTCTAACTTTTTTAGGTGGGCCTGTATTGCTATGAACTTCCCTCTCAGGACTGCCTTGGCTGTGTCTCATAAATTTTGGGTTGTTGTGAGTTTGTTCTAATTTGTTTCCAGAAACCTTTTGATTTCTTCCCTAATATCATTCTTGACCCATTCATTGTTTAATAGCATGCTATTTAATCTCCATGATTTTGAGTTGAAAACCTAAAAGAATCTTAATGGAAATGTAGCTTCCTGCCAAATACAGCCATACATATACTATTACAGCACAAAAAACTTGTTCCTCATTTGAAGCCACTTTTCTTATCTTCACTGATTATAACTTCTTATTTTCTTCATAATATAAAATCTTAATACTATATATTCTAGTGATTTAGTTATCATCACAGAATAGTTTATATAAATTTGGACAGTTTTGCTAGTTTTTGTGTCTGGATATTCCAGGATTTATTTATTCTGGGAAAAGTTACTTTAGACTAAGATGCCATCATATCGAAGTATAATGTCAAGTTTATGAATTTTGTGATCTCAATGTGGTCGACAAGCCTGAAGACTTTCCTTCTGGAAAAGGATTCTCAATATGTTCCAGACAATACTGGGCAGGGGTGTCAATCATGTGCACACCTGCCTGAAGTGTGATGTGAGGCTTAGGCTTGTCAAATTGGGTTCTGTTCAGCAATTGATATGGCTACTTGGGAAAGACAGGGTTCTCCTATTGTCTCTGGCTGTTGTTAATTATAAACAATATCAGCCTAGACTTGCCACTGGTCAACTTTGCTCTCAAGTGGAGAGAGCTGGCCCAAGATAGATGTGAGAGAGAGGATGGCAGAACCAATGGTAGATTCTGCTGCCCCCATTTGAAGCCCTGAGGCCAGCCACTCCTGGATGCATATTTGTGCTTTGAGTCCTCAGCTATGTGAGCTGATGAATCACTTTCAATTTGCCTTTCCTTCAGCTAGTTGTCATTTTTTTAAGATAAACTTTAAAAATTTCTGTTTGTATAATATACATATAACATAAATTTACCATCTCAATCATTAGTTGTACAATTTTGTTATATTAAGGTACATTCATATTTTTGTGCAAACATCACTGTCATTCATCTCCAGATCCTTTTTTATCATCCCAAACTGAAAGCCCATGCCCATTAAAGAACTCTCAATGATTTCCCTCCCCCAGCCCTTGGAAACCAGCTTTCTACTTTCTGTCTCTATGAGTTTGGCTATTCTAAGGGCCTCACATATGTAAGTGGAATCATACAGTATTTGTCCTTTTGTGACTGTCTTATTTTATTTCCCATGATGTCCTCAAAGTTCATCTACATTGTAGCATATGCCAGAATTTTCTTCTTAAGGCTGAATAATAATATACCATTGTATGTATATACTGCGTTTTGTTTATTCATTTGTTGATGGACACTTGATTTACTTCCACTTTTTACCTATTATGAATAATGTGGCCTTCACCTACCTTCTCCCAGTGATAACATCTTGCAAAATTATATAGAACAACACCATAGCCAGGATATTAACACTGATACAATCTATAGATTTTATTCAGATTCTCTATTTTACATGTACTCATTTGTGTGTGTGTGTGTATGTGGTTAGTTCTACGCAATGTTATCACATACATAGGTTGTGTGTCCACCACCAATCAAGATATGGAATAGTTTCATCACCACTAGGATCTCTTGTGTTGTCACGTCAGCCCTCTTCCCTCTCTTTTTCTCCTTCCCCCCACTGTCCTTAATTACTGGGAACTATTAATATGTTCTTCATTTCTACAGTTTTGTCAGTTACAGAATGTTATAAAAATGGAATCATACAGTATATATTCTTTAAGATTGGCTTTTTATTTATCATAATTCTCTGAAGATTCATCCTAGTTGTTGCTTGCCTCAGTTGTTCATTAAAAAAAATAGTTCATTAAAAACAATTTTGTGTAATACCACAAGTGCTACAGTATAAGAACACCTGGGCTGTTTCCAGATTTTGGCTATTACTAATAAAGCTGTGATAGGCCCTGGCTGATATAGCTCAGTGGATTGAGCGCGGGCTGTGAACCAAAGTGTCGCAGGTTCAATTCCCAGTCAGGGCACATGCCTGGGTTGCAGGCCGTGGCCCCCAGCAACCGCACATTGATGTTTCTCTCTCTCTCTCTTTCTCCCTCCCTTCCCTCTCTAAAAATAAAAATAAATAAAATCTTTAAAAAATCTGTGATAAAGATTGGTTTGAAGGTTTTGATATGACACAAGTTTTAATTTCTCTAGGATAAATTCCTGAGAGTATAAGTTAATGGTCATATGGTGATTGCAAATTTAGTTTTACAGGAAACCACCAAACTGTTTCTCAGGGTTGCTATATCATTTTACATTCCCACCAACAATGTGTAAGTGACTCAGTTTCTCTATCTTTGCCAGCATTTGGAGTACTCACTAATTTTTATTTTGATAGGTATATAGTGATATTTCACTGGGGTTTTAATTTTCATTGCTCTGATGAGTAATGAAAATGAACACTTTTTCATGCACTTATCTGCTCTCTGTATGTCCTCTTCTGTGAAGTGTCTGTTCATATCTTTTTTACCATTTTCTAATAAGAAATTTTATATCATTGAGGTGTGAGTTGAATTATATATTCTAGACACTAGTCCCTGGTTGGATATGTGCTTTGCAAATATTTTCTCCTAGTTTGTAGCTTATCTATCTTCTTAACAGGCCTTTCATAGAGTAATTTAATTTATATGAGGTCCAGTTTATCAATGTTTCCTTTTATGGATTATAAATTTGCTATTGAGTCTTCTAAGAACTCTTTGCTTAGCTCTGGATCCCAAAGGTTTTTCTCTAACTTTTTTCCTAAAATTGTTATAGGTTTATGGTTTACATTTATGATCCATTTGACCTCTTATAACTTACTTACCTCCTTGAAGGCCCTTTCTCCAAAAAAGGTCACATTCTAAGGTGTTGGGGATTAGGCCTCCAACATATAAATTTTGAAGGATATAACTTAACCCATAGAAATCATAAAGAGTGGTCTTGCCATTTTATTCTTTATAAAAATTATTTGGTTATTCTAGGGTTTTTCTTTTCCCATGTAAATTTTATAATAAGCTTGTATATATACACAATAAAACCTTGCTAGGATTTTGATAGGGTTGTATTAAATCCATAGATCAATTTAGGAAGCATTGACACCTTTACTGTGTTGAGCAGTCAGTGTTCAAAGGAGTCATCCTAAGATGTGCCTTTGTGGTATGTGGATTGTTTTCAGCTAATGGCAACTTTAGCTGATGGTCCCAGAAATTTCTGAACCTCCCTTAACTACCTAGAAGTACTTGAATTAGGTACCTTGCTCATAATAAGAATTTATCAGAGATAACTTTTTTTGACCTACCTGTGTGGTAGACCAAACTACTAATTACTGAATATGTGCTTTCCCTGCAATGGCCTTCTGAAGTCCAGGGTTCATTACCTCATCCCTAGCTCAAGATGTCATATATACACATTTTACCTTTCTGACTCTGAACCTTTCATGCATGTGGGGTCTCTGACTCTCTCATGCATGCAGGATTTCCATACATTTGTATGTATGAGATTTGGCTAATTTCTGTTGCCAATCTGTCTCATGTCTATTTGATTATTAGATCTGCTCAAAGAACCTAAGGATAAAGTTTGTTTTTTTTTTAATCCCACAGCATCTTCCAACCTATGAACATGGAACATCTCCATTTATTGATATCTTTGACTTTTAAGCTTGTTTTCATTTCTTCTCTGTCACTTGCAACAGAAAAACATATTCTTTGACTGTAAGAAGTTTTTTATTGTGAGTAGCTTAAGAATACATATATGTTTATGAATATATGCATGCTATATTTTGCCTGTTTTTATTAATGGAAAACCTATATTATTTAACAAGTAAATTTACATGATTTAAAGATATTCCTTTTGACAGTCTTCTTACAACTAAGTCAATCAAACTTTAGATGATCAGATTTTAAAATCTTAGTAAAAGAGCTCTCTCAAAAGGAAAACCTCATCAGCAAACAAGAGAGACCCTTGCATATCACCTGTATCTGTTCTATGCAGGGGTTCATGTACAACAGGATGCTTGTGATGAAGTGGACAGCATTTGATCATACATCTGATGGCCTGCTGGTCTGCCCCGAAGTGCCCTGTGCACTCTCTGCTGCTGCCATTAGGGTGGGCTCAGGGGCTCTGTCATGTGGAGGCTTTTTTGCTCTTGCACTCCTGCAACTGTACAGGGTGCGTAGTGAAGCAATACAGGCACTTTATGTTCCTCTTACCTGTCACTCCCATTTTCTTCTTCTGGAAATTTGATGTCTTAATTCTGACACCAAATATGGAATATTTTCTGACACTAACCAGCTTTGTGATTCTGACACCAGATGGGTGTCCTACAATTGAATTCAATTTTGACACTGACTCTTTGAGGTAACACAGAAACCCCAAGACTGTCCCCACTTGAGACACCAGTCCCATGTCCCAGGATGTCACCTGTGCTCTGACCAACCAGCTATATTCAAAGACTCTCATGTTCTCCTCCTCAGGTTTGATAATTCAGTAGAATGACTCACAGACCTCAGGAAAACACTTTACTTCCATATAACTCAGAACTGACAAATAGAAGAGATACACAGGGCTGGGTACAGGGTGGGACTTCCATGTCCTCTTCTGGTGCACCCCTCTCCCAGAAGACTCATGTGTTCACTATGCCAGAAACTCTACACATCTATCTAGTTCAAGAGCTTTTATAACCCAATCTCCAGGCCCCTCTCCTCATCTCAGGAGGTCTGGGTAAGTTCCTACCCTTTAATCCTATGTTTGGTCACCAGCCACATTCTGAAGCTGTCTTGGGACCCCACTCTAAGTCACCTTATTAACATAAACTCAGGAATGTTCAAAAGGGGATCCTCATGAATAGCTAAGGGCACCCCTATTTCCCAGGAAATTTGGAGGGTTTTAGGAGCTATGCCTGGAATCAGGGACAAAGATCAAATATATATTTTTATTATACCACAGAAACTGTGGTTAGATTAGTCATTTTAACATTTCTTCCTGAGCTTTAAGTTTCCCTGATAATTCTTCCTTCACAAATTCTCCTTCCAAATTCTGTTCTCTGCTCTTTCTCTCTGTGTGTTTCTTCTTGCTAAGACTGGTGGAAGAATAGAAGGAATAATGGATAAAGAGGAATATAATAAAGGGGAGAAACAGAAGGTAGATTTGAAAATTAACACAGGTAAGAATTCAACTCACTATCCACAGCACAGAATGTCCCCTGAAAAATAGCAGGGAACAGGTAAAAGTGCCTTTGGGGAAGGAGGCTGTGGGATGAGGCACATGATACATGATTGAATTTTTTAATCCTTGTGGTGTGTTACCTATTTTAAAAAATCTCTTCTGTCTCTGTCTCAGCAAAATGAGAATATAACCTCTCAATTAACACAGAGGAAAAAGAATATGAAGAAAATGTCAATTTAATAGGAAGTAGGGTTAACAGACAACTCAATCAGATGAAAGAAATAACCAAATAGATATGTAATCACAATAAATGGGAAAAGATTAAGTACTTCTAATAAAAGACAGAAATTTTCATTTAGAACAAGAAGAGCAATCAAGTTTTAAGATTTATGAAAGAGAGGCCTATAACAAAATAATTAAGAAATGTTGACAGAGATATGATATACAACTTTTGTTAAGAATAACCACAATAAAGGTGGTATAGCAGTGTATATATATTCTCACCCTAGGACATGCTTATTGATTTTAAAGAGAGGAGGAAGATAGGGAGAAAAAGTGAGAGAAACATTGATTGGTTGCTTTTTGCATGCACCCTGAATGGGGACCAAACCCACAACCAAGTTATGTGTCCTGACCAGAAATTGAACCCAGGATCTTTCTATGTATGGAATGATTCTCCAACCAACTGGGCCATACCAACCAAAAGAACAGTATGTATTTCTTAAAAAAAGAATATCTTATTTATTTATTTGCGGAGAGAGGAGAAGGGAGGGAGAAAGAGAGAAACATCAATAAGTGAGAGAAACATAGATTGGTTGCTTCTCACATGCCCCCAACTGGGAACCTGGCCCACAACCCACACATGTGCCCTGCCTGGGAATGGAACCAGCAATATTTTAGATCCCAGGCCATGGCTCATTTCACTGAGTCTCACTAGGCAGTGCTCTATTTCTGATAAATTAGATTCTGACAAAAAAATTTAAAGATTAAGATTTATCTGTGTTCTTGTTACAGAACAGACCCAGGGTTTGGTAAATGATATACTATTACTGAAAGAGGCCCCCCTTTTCTCTGGGGGTTTGCCCTGTAAATGTTCACTTGGCCCGCTGCCAGAAGAAAGATGTGTCTCAATGCCAGAGATTGGTGAAAAGGAAAGGAATTATTTATTTAAAAGTTATAGACTTAGAGTAATGACTTAATGTCTTTATTAAAATACTAAAGTTCTTTAGAATACCCACAAATGCACACAGTCCTTTCTTCCCCTCTGCCCAGTCCAGGGTACCATATCTCAGGAAAAGAAGTAGAAGTCCATGGTTCAGGCAGCCCCTCTGTTCTGGCACCATCTGATGTGTTGCTGCTGCGGTCTCTAGTTAATTCAAAGCCATGTGGCACCTTCTCATGGCCCCCCAACAAGAGTCCTTTCACCCCTTTTCTTCCAGGCAAAGTCTCTCCTGCTTCCCAAGCCACATGGCAAAAGGCAGCACCCCAAAATCTCATGGTCCCAACCTCTGCCCAAGCCACATGGTTCTCTCCTTGTATGGCTGCCACACCTGGGTTTAAATCCCTGTGACAATCTTCCTCTGCAGTCCCATTTCCGACTCCTCCCAAAATCAGTTACAGCTGCCAGCATTCCTGTATTCTTCCAGCTTTACTGGGCTACCATAGTAAATCCAGGCAGGCATGGCCCCATGGCGTGGAGCCAATCATCTTCAAGCTCTCACACAGGTACTATAACCAGGGGGAGTTGCTTCCCAGTTACATCCTGGGTTGAAGTCACTCCCATCCCCTTGGCTCAAAGCATGGCCACAGCTATTTAACATATCTATGAAACCAGTTAAAGGCTATAGATATGTTAAATGACTATGACAGAGGTTAGCTGCAAAGCTGCTGCTATGCAAAACAGTTCTCAATGTGGCCCTGTTCCATGTGTCCCATCCCCCAGCTCAGGCTGGTGGGGGTGAGGGCATCATATATATATTTTTCTCTAATATTTCCTGGACACCCTGAGTTCTGGACCCCATTATAAATCCCCATTTGCCCCCGCTCCCCGGCTGTACCCTGTTACATCCTAGGTGGTGGGATATCTCTCCCTGGAACACAGTGGCTCAGATACCATCTTGATTGCTTGCACTCCTCTGGGGGCACAAGTGTGGAACTGCTTGTGGTCTCCTGGAGTCAGGGTGGCCATACCTAGCTTTTTACTTGCATTAATATTTTGTGTGTATAATGTGCACATTTTTGTCTTAATTTTTGAGGGAAAAGTAAGGATGCACATTTTACATGAGTAGTACTAATTCCATACCTATATAAATGTTTTTAATTCTTTTATTTATGCTTATGCATTAAAAGTGTAACTCTAGAAAGCAATAATGATATCCATATGCAAAATAATACCTTGGAATATGATAATCGGTTCTGTTTCTAAATATAAATAAATAAAAAATTGAATTAAAAAATGAAAATGAAAGATTATTTTCCTGAAAGTTTAGGCCAAAAATGTGGGTGCACATTATACATGGGAGCACATTGTACATGACAAAATATGATAACTATTAAGCTTATTAAGTAACTATTACCTAAAACTAAAATTTTCCAACTCTTGAGTTCCCCCATCAGAGGAAGCATTCTAAATGACTAACTCCTGCTAATTCAGAACATGAGGAAACTGAGGCAGAGAGAGTTGAATATTTGTCCCAGGATTACCAGTTTTCAGCCGGTAAGAGGCAGAGCTGGATCTGAGCTCATCTGATGTCAGAGCCCAAGTTGTTCTCTCCTTGACCAAAGGGTTGGCAAACTTCTACTATAGACAGTATGGGGGTCCAGAATGAGTCGACCCAAGATGTGCCTCTGTGGTATGCAGATTGTTTGGAGTTTAAGGCAAATTTAGCCGCAGGCTCAAGAGAAACTTTTGTCCTCCGAACACCCAGAATTAAAGGCCTTGCCTTTAAGAGATTATTAGAGATAACTTCTTTTGATCCATATATAGGGCAGGACAAACTTCTATTTCCTAAAGACCCGCTCTTCTTATCATCCTACAATGACCCTTTGAAGCCCCCAAGGTGTATTACCTCATCCTGGGCTCAGGCTATCTCATATACCCATGTTTCTTTTCTATCTCTGAACCTCTCATGCACAAGAGGTCTCTGACTTTCTCATGTATGTGGGGCACCCTACATATGTATGTATTAAATTTGGTTATTTTTTTCTTGCTAATCTGTCATATCTATTTGATTATTAGACCAGTCAGAAGAAACTTGAGTGTAGGGGAAAGTTGTGCCTCTCCAACTATAGACAGATAATAAATATTTTGGGTTATGTGGGCCATAAAATATCTGTCATGACTACACAAATCTGTAGTTATAGTGTGAAATAGACAATATATAAATGAAGGGTAAGGCTGTGTTCCAATCAACCTTTATTTACAAAAATACAGGCAGGGCACTGCACTTGGCCTATGGCTATAGTTCACCAACTCCTATGCAACATTCTATTGTAGTTGTGCCATTTTTAGCACATGTAGAAGAGTTATGAAAACTGAGTACATGCCAGGCCACAGGGAGAGACTAGATAAGCACCAAAGGATTAGCCTAAGGGACACCACATTCCTTGACCATGCTGTGATATTGTGCTGTGTGTGGCCAGTGTGAATGCTCTTGTATGAGTTCGTGCAGACATCTGATCTCATTTCTCTCATGTGAATTCCTACAGGTAGAATTTCTGAGTCCTATGGTGTATGCATGTTGAGTTTCTTAATCAAATGCCAAACTATTTTCAGAAGTAGCTGACCCATTTTACAACCCACCAGCAGCAATTTGTGAGCATTCGTTTCTCCACATCCTCACCAGTGTGTATAGTCATGTTTGTATAGTCACCATTTTTTTTTATTTTTAAAGTTTTTATTTATTTATTTTTAGAGAGGAAAGGGAGGGAGAAAGAGAGAGAGAGAGAAACATCAATGTGCGGTTGCTGGGAGCCGTGGCCTGCAACCCAAGCATGTACCCTGACTGGGAATCGAACCTGCAATGCTTTGGTTCGCAGCCCATGCTCAATCCACTGAGCTACACAAGCCAGGGTGTCACTGTTTTGTTTTGTTTTTTTAATCCTCACCCAAGAACATTTTTTCATTGCTTTTAGAGAAAAAGAAAGGGGACAGGAGGGAGGGAGAGAGAGACATTGATACATCAATACATCAATGTGAGAGAGAAACATTGGCTTCCTTCTCATATGTACCCCAGCCAGGGAATGAACCCTCATCCTGGTTATGTGCCCTGACTGAGAATTGAACCCATAAACTTTTGATCTATAAGAAGATGCTTCAACCGCCTGAGCCACACTGGCCAGGGCAGATCATTTTTTTTTTTTTATTTTAGGCATTCAAATACTGACATCTCACTATAGTTTTAATTTGCATTCCCTTAATGATAAATAATGTTGAACATCTTATTATGTGCTTATTTGCCATTTTTATATTTTCTTTTGTGAAGTATCAGTTCAGTTTTTTTCTCATTTTATATTGGAATGTTTTTGTTTCTAACCTACACAATCATATAAGAATAAAATGGTTGTTATTTTACACCACTAAGTTTTGGGTTATTTTGTTCTGTAGTAATAGCAATCAGAACAGCTTGCCCAGGTAAAGGGTCCAGGCCAATGCAGTAGGCTGCAGTGGGCAACAGTGTGGGAGCCTGGAGCACTTGATATGGCAGGGCTGTAGGCCTTTGCCTGGCTCAGCATCAGTCTGGGGAAGGAGGTGCATTGCCTCACTTGGGAAGTTGCAGCAGAAGGAAATTAGTGGGTGGGCATGGGAGGCGGGGGGTGGCAGCACTGCTTAACCACTGTGCAAGTGCTGATGAGAGAAGAGCTGGCATTTGTCAGTGTAGGTCCCAGAAAGAGCAAAGCATTCTGCAATAGTTTCTGTCAGGTAAGAATTCTGTGTATTTATTTCCTTTCTGCCTCTGAGTCCAGAGACCAGAAAGAGAAACTAGTCAGTGAGTGGGTAGGGGATGAGCAAGAAAGAGGAGGCTGTGTAGGTTTCCCCCGCAGCACAGCTTAGAGACCATGGAGCTACCAAATGAGGATCATCACTTCGAATGATAAAATTTCTTTCTTTTTTTAAGTGGGCAAGTTTCAGGCCTGCATGAGTAAATCTCTGCTGAGCACATTTAAAAATAGGCAACAGGAAAACAAAATAAAGTTGCATTTGTATTACATGGTAAAATAAAGTTGCACTTGTGTTATATCGAACTTGTTGTGGCTGTCAGGTGTGTTTTATAAACATGGGCAACATACACATTTAAAAGGTGTATTTTATAAACATGGCCAACACATACACAAGAATATTGACAGGACTTTCCTGTCTATCTGGGGCTAGTTGAGTGATGCCCAGCAGTGACTGGTTGGAAATAATTTTCTTCCAACGATTCTCTATGACCACCCTTTATATGCAAAGTGTTTTTTTATTTTCATATGACAGCACACTTCTGCTTTGATGGGATGTAGGGAGCCATTTCCCATTATCAGGGGAAGGGGAGTGTGACTATGTCAATGAGTTGTTAGAGGGAAATGGGGATGATGTCTTTAGGGACTGACGGGCAACTTGAGGGGGCCTCTGAAGAAGACAGGAAGAAGTGACTCAGGTGAGCTTCAGGGAAAATGACATCTTCCCTGGGGGCCTGGACTCTAAGACACTGTGTCTGTGTGTGTGTAATATAGTTAGGCCAGGTGGGTCCAGGGCTGGCAGCAAGGAATAACACTGGAGGCTATAGCAGGCCAGCTGCCCTCCTTGGGCTAAACTTTCAGAGCGGCTCTCTCCGAACTCATATGCTCTGCTTCTTGTCTTCTAAGACATTCCTTCTGAGAAAGCCTAACTCTGGCTTGTGAAATGAAGGCAAACAAAGCCAACAGGTAACATGCGGACAAGATGTGGTGGGGACCAGAAATCCAAGGGACTGTGCAGAAGGGGAAAACATCAGCCTGAGGCCTCCGTATGTCAGTGCAGCTGTCCCCTGCCTTCCCTCCAGGCTGCATCCTGGCTTGTCCCTTTCCTTTCCCACTGAGACTTCCCTCTTTTGAGGCTCAAAAATTTCAAGGGAAAATAATGATTTTTTCTTAGTATTCACCTATTGAATTTTGTAACTCAGTGTCACCATTTCCCCAAGCATTGACTATTTGTATGTCAACTATTTAAGATATTTAAAATTAATGAAATTTAAGGTGCCAGGAATTCTTATGAGAACAATGATTGCAACCCATGGTACCATAACTGGTCCCATGCCTCAGCAGCCATGTGCACCCACCCTCTAAGTGTCCTGGGTACTGGATCTACCCTGATGACTATTTCACAGGTTGTCTGCCCACTCAGCAGGTCAGCCCACCTGGGTGACTCAGTTTTCATAACAACATGAATCAACAAATATCTGGAAAGGTGCGTGTGTATTGAAGTGACATGTATTTGCCATTAAAGTGGCAAAGACATGCCAAAGTGGAATCCTTTAAACATTAGATGAGCTTCTCTCTGCTAAATTAAAACTGATTTGTGCCCAGGCTGATGTGGCTCACTGGATTGAGTACTGGCCTGTGAACCAAAAGATCACCAGTTTGATTCCTAGTCAAGGCACACACCTGGGTTGCAGGCCAGGATCCTGGTTGGGGGTGCGCGGGGGGTGGACAATCGATGTGTGAAAGACACATCTCTCCCTCTCTTTCTCCTTCCCTCCCCCCTCTCTAAAAATAAATATATAAAATCTTTAAAAAAACTGATTTGATCATCTAGTAATGATGGAGTTGGAAATAAGTACTGAAACATTTCATAGACTTTTGCACTATGACATGAGCAGTGACATTTCAAGAGGATAATGGCACAGTAATGGGGAAAAAATCAACTCTTTCTAATGAAATATGGCCTTCCATAACTGACTGTCATGGGTGGTATGTATTAGCAAAGATTAGACAAAATAGTACAGACACAGAAATTGGCTTTTCTCCTCACTCCTGCCTTGTACCAAAAGGTAATTAGTACACTGAAATCAATGTACATTTATAACAGAATGACTAATGCTGCGATGAGCCATACTAAACATGTCAAATTTCTTACAAGTAATTTAACTATTGTGCAGCCTCAGATTTTTTCTGAGAAGGTTAGTAAAACTATATTTAACAATGACTTAAAATGTAAGACAATTGTTTTGTGAAAATATATATATATATTTATTTAAAAAATATTTTATTTAATTATTTTTAGAGAGAGGGGAAGGAAAGGAGAGAGAGAGAGAAACATCAATGTGTGGTTGCCTCTCACATACCCCCCGCTTTGGACCTGGCCTGCAACCCAGGCATGTACCCTGACTGGGAATCGAACCAGTGACCATTTGATGCACAGGCCTGTGCTCAGCCCACTGAGCTACACCAGCCAGGGCTTTATTTATTTTTTAAAGATTTTATTTATTTTTAGGGAGGGGGAGGGAGGGAGAAAGAGAAGGAGAGAAATGTTAATGTGTGATTGCCTCTCATAAACCCCCTACTGGGGACCTGGTCTGCAACCCAGGCATGTGCCCTTGTCATAGGTGGGCACAGGTAACCAGGTTCTTGGCAATTGCAGACAAGGAACTGAGCTGAGCACGCAGTTTATAACAGAAAGAGAGAGAGCAGATTTGTTAAGCAATAGTACACTCCACAGAACATGGGAGCTGACCATCTCTAAGCAGAGATTCACCTGAGGGGCTGGAGGGATTCTATTCTTATAGGGCAGATTTTTCCTGGCTAGTTTTGGCGGGCTTTTATGGTACATGTACAAATTGTTGTATTACTTTAAAGTTATTGCGCATGTGGTCTCCTATGATTTTTCTTGACTGACCACCGGAGAAGGGGGTCACACAATGTTAATTTATTATAATGCTATTATAATGAAGCAGGGGTCATGTAGCATCTTCTGCACACATGCATTCATGAGTCACCATTATTCAGTGCTTTTCCAGAAAGCAGGAAGAACTGGTCTTAGAACAGGGTCTCTGTCCTGTATCGATGTCCTTTATCTTAGTCCTAGGGCACTTCTGGAGTCTCCTCCTTCCTGACTATCTCCTGCCTCAACTTGACTGGGAATTGAGCTGACAATCTTTTGGTCTGCATGCTGGCACTCAATCCACTGCGCCACACTAGCCAGGGCATAAGTGATACAGTAATAAAAATCATAGTACACATAAAACTCAATCAGTGTAGGTAGAATACAGAAACCACATGGCTCTTCTTGCCTGATCCCTTAATCTGTATTTAGGATCAGTATCTGTTAAATGGAAATTTCCATTCTTTTCTTTTAATTTTTGCAACTTTTTGTTTATTCATAATGTGAGAGGATTTAAAAATTCTTCATATCACACAAATCGTTTAAATACAATAATAGATCATTTTCTAAAATGTGCATGCAAACATTTATAGTGTGTTTATGGGAAAAAGTTAAATTTTAGCTAACTTTAATTTGTCAATACTATTCTGGCCTAGCCTTCCCCAAATTTCCCTGCTTCTTTGTAAACACACTTGTGTATGTGCACAGACTTTTCTGACAGATAATCAGGGCATTTTTAAAAATAGAAGTAAAACACAGATTTTTAAAAAAATATTTATTAGGAAGTATGTGAGAATTCTTGAAATCCAACACTTGCCTTTCTCAGATTGGTTTAACTTTTACTAATACTGCTTTTAGCAAGTTATGGAAATGACCAGGTGGTTATAGGCTTGTAGCAGTGACTGGCTCAGGTGTCCTGTCACCTACAGGGAGTAGAACAAATCTTAGAGCAAATGCTTAAGTGATATGTAAGGTTGGTTAGGGGAAATAAATCAGGATGACTAACAAATAAGACCACAAATGCTCAATGTAAGCAATGAAGTGTATGAAGCTAGTCTACATGTTCCTGGAGGCTTCACCTTCCTCTTTGCCTTACCTGTCCTCTTTCAGGCAGGGATATACATATACCATGGCCTTTAGCAATATAGAAGGCTAATATTAAAAAAATTTAGGAGAATATTCACATGATAGATGCAAATACATTTCAAGAACTTACTAATATTGAAAGTATAATAAAGAATTAAACATCTAGCTATAGATTTGATAAAAAAAAAGGCACATTCCACATTGGGGACTCACGTGGGCAAAGACCTGTTTTTTTCCCTTGAAATTTCATAAAGAGTAACAGGCACTGATGTGGTAACTGAGTGGACTTAAAAGAACTGCTAAGCTTGGGAATTGAGTGTGGCTGGCAGGAAGGCATTAACAATGCACAAGGCCCTGCAGAGGCTGTCTTCTGGAAGATGAAAGGTGAGGAGGCAAGTTACAGAGGTAGTCCTTGCCTCAGGTTGCAATCTTTAGATGAGATTACTCTGGACAAGGTGCATGGAAACACGGGTCTTTCTCAAGACAGAGCTGCTGTCCAGCTAGCTTGTTCACTGAACAAGGGTATCTGGCTGAAGGAGACATGGGGACTGACATTCAGCCATGCCCTGTTGACCATGCCTTGGGTCCTGGCCACCTAGACAGCCATGTTTTTGGAAGTTGCCTGGGCCCAGGGTACTAATGCCTCCTTTCCTAACATAAGTCACAAGGAGTGAGGAATCAACTAGACTAGCAAAAGTGAAAATGATCTGACTAAGACTTGGAAGAGCAAGGGTATACTGGGATAGAAAAGAGAACACAGTGGCATCCCTAGAAGGGTCTTGGACCCTTCAGGAGGCTTTTGTCCACAGCTCTGCCCACAGCTGGCCATCCACCACACACTCCTTACTCCATCATGTCCCCACACCACCTAAAGATAGGAAGGAAGACACAGCAAAAATGTTCAAGATGTGAATTGAAGGATAATGGGTCCACAGACTGAACTGAGGTAGGTGGTTTATTACCAGGGGTGCAGACAGACATAGTTTTTACCCTCCCCAACTTCTAAATGTAATTAATTGTCTTAAGTATTTATTTCCTCCACATACACTGAGTACTACATCAGATGGTATGATAAGTTTTGCTTCATTGACAACATATAATTACAGAAATTCATGAGGCACACAAAGGTCTATTATACATGCCTCTATTTTTAGCTGTTGTGTTGCCTTTTTGCATATTTTTCATTTCTGAAGTCCAAGCCTACTTCTTTCTGTTGCCATTTATTTTTGTTTGGTGAGTTTTTGTATCTATTTTTAAAGGATAACTTAAACCACAAATTGTCTTAGTTTTCCTTCATCTGAGAATGTCTCTATTACCCCTTTATTCCTAAAGGATAATTTTGCCGGATATTGAATTCATAGGTGATAGGTCTTTTCTTTGAAAACTTGAGAATGTTGTCTGCCTCCCTCAGGCCTCCATGGTATCATGTGAGATATGTGTTCTCATTTGAAAGGGTCCTTTTCTATGGAAAACAAGCCCTTTCTCTTTGGCTATTCTAAAGAAATTTGTCTTTGTTTTTAGTTTTCAGAAGTTTAATTGAGATATGTTGCAGTGTGATTTATTTGGATTTATCCAATTTAAATTTTCCTCATATTCTTGAATGTATTTTGTCAAATTTGGGGAGTTGTCAGCTATTATTTCTTTGGCTACTTTCTCAGACTCATGCTTTCCCCCTCTCCTTCTGAGACTCTAATGTACAAATGCTAGGTTTTTTGTTGCTGCCCACAAATCCCAGAGGCTCTGTTCATTTTTTTTAAGTCTATATTATCTCTGTTGCTCAGATTGAGTAAATTCTATTGATTTTTCCTCATGTTGATGGTCTCTATCCTGTCATTTCTGTTGTACTATTGAGTCCAGCCAGAGAATTTTAAAAACATTTTGGTTATTGCATTTTTCAATTGTATAATTTCCATTTGATTTAAAAAAATAACTTCAATTTCTTTGCTGAGATTTTCCATTTCAAAATTTTGTGTCAAGATAACTTGTAATTGTAATTCCTGGTTCTTGTTATGGTGAGTGCTTTTTAACTGTATGAGAACATTTTGGTTATAATGTTAGGAGAGTCTTGATTCTTTCCCAGATTTCTATGTTAGCTGCAGTTTCCCCAGTTAGGTTTGGGAAGTAGGTTTGTGCCTGCTTTGGTGGATATTGTTGCAATGGCTGTTCCTTTTCAGCCCTTGCAATATTACTCTGGTCTGCCCCATTCTTGCAGTGTTGCTGTCACCTGCAGGGAAAGAACGTCCTCCCATGGGCTCCTGGTGTTTCCAGGCCCCTTTCTGGGATCAGGGGCTAACTCTGCTGTGACATTGAGGTGGCCACTTGGTACAGATCAGTTAGCTGATGGCATAGGAGTCCCTGTTGGGTGTGCCCATTAGATCTCTGTTGGGCTTCTCATTTCCTTTTCCTTTGGCCAGGGATAGTAGACTTTCCTGGTTTCTGTTTTCTTCTAGGACTGTTGATTCAGACTTCAGGCTTCTCAAGTACCCAGTCTGCCATATGAGAGAGATAAAAAGAAAACCTACGGAACTCCCTGTATTGTCATTCCTCAAATCCTGAAGTCCGAAGTCCAAATTCAGTGGATTTCTTTTTATTTTTTAAAGATTTTATTTATTTATTTTTAGAGAGATGGGAAGGGAGGGAGAAAGAGAGGAAGAGAAACATCAGTGTAAGAGAGAAACATTGATTGGTTGCCTGGGACCAGGCCTGCAACCCAGGGATGTGTCCTGACTGGGAATCAAACTGGCTACCTTTTGCTTTTCAGGGACAATACCCAACCAACTGAGCCACACTGGTCAGGGCTCAGTGACTTTCTTTATTTCTGCTTTCAGAGCCCTTTTATCATTATCTGTTAAGTTATTTCCAGAGTTTTCAGTTGTATTTTGAAGAGAAGAGCGGGAAAAGTGACTCTAGTTCTTATTCCAAAACTAGAAGTCTGCAAGTGATGTTTTAAAAACCTTGATTAATAATTTTAATGATATATGTCCGATGTTTTTCCATTTAATGAGTTGGGGCTCTTAAAAAATAGATTTCTCAGAATGGCTACCAGAGCTGACCCCTAGGCTCAAGGTAGGCCAGAGGGCCAAGTAGGCATGATGCCTGGAGTCCCCAAGAAGTCCTTGTAGGTGAGATTCATGGCTCTGGTTCTGGAAGCTGCTGCTTCCCCATTTTCTGACACTTCAAGAAAAATAGGCAGGAGACTGAAGATGGTGGTGAGGTAGGAGGTAACAGATTCTAGTTCTCCCTACACATGGGTGAAACACCTAGCCGATCTATAGAGGAACATAGCAAACAGACAACAGTACCCCAGCATATATGAAGACAGGAGACCAAAAATTGTAGAGGACATTGAAAAACCAGATGGTAAGGAGAGTGCTTCAGTACAATAAGGTCCCTGGGACCAGCACAGGGACCAGGGCAGCTGCAGCCCAAGGCCTGGTGCCCACCGGACTGCCACAGGGTTCTTGGGAGAGAGCCGGGTCAACGGCTCCCTTCCCTGCCAAACAAGGATTGAGCAGCACTGGGAGAGACCTGGTTGCTTGAAGTTGCAGAGAGGGGAGTGAGGACTAAGTGGCAAACACACAGGGGTTGTGAGTACCCAAGGAGTCTGTGGATGTTGCTGGGGAGAGTTGAGAGTTGGGCTGCAACCTGCCCTGACCCTAGTCTGGTTGGAGAATTGGGCTGTGCTAGAGGCCAGGCCTCTGTATGGAGAAGCAGGCTTGAGCAGAAGGAATTTCTCAAAGAGAAAAAGTGAAAAAAGAGACACCGGTGGCTGTTTGGGGAATTCTCCTGCACTCCAGCCTCCTCCCTAGCTGCCTCCTCCTCCAGCTGTGCGGCACTCCCAAGGTGGTGAGGGAGGTCCTGCACACACTCCCATTCCCATAGCCCTGGGAAGAGTGCGTACCTGAACCTGAGGGACCGGAGGCAGTCTGGCCAAGCATGCATGCCCACAACCCAGGGAGAGTGTACTCTGAGGAAGGCCCGGAGCCTACACCTGAAGCCCTGGGGACAGGTACCCAGCACTCACACTCATAGCCCTAGGGAGAGTGCGAGCAGGAACCTGTGGAACCTGAGGAACCAGAGGCTGCTGGGGAGCTGGGTTGGAGGCTGACTGAGTGCAGACCAGGAAGGGAGAAGGTGAAACCAATAGCCCCTCAGCCTGGTGCAGCCAGGAAGACCAGCAAAACTGGTTTGGCCAGTTTGAAGCCAGAAAGGGGCTTTTTTTTTTTTAAAGTAATTCTCTATTTACTTTTATTTTTATTATTGTTTAATCTTTTAACTAATTTTTCCTCTCTTTCCTTCTTCGTGTTTTATTACTTCTTCCTTTCTTTCCCATTTTTTCTCTCCTTCCTTCCTTCCTTCCTTCCTTCCTTCCTTCCTTCCTTCCTTCCTTCCTTCCTTCCTTTCTTCTTCTTCTTCTTCTTCTTCTTCTTCTTCTTCTTCTTCTTCTTCTTCTTCTTCTTCTTCAATTCCAACAAGTGAGACAAAAAACCCTGGAATTGTGAAAAGACAAGAGTTGGACCCAAAGAGGGGGTGTCCCAACAGCTGAGACAGTGAGGCAATTTCACTTTGCTATTACAGAGAACCTGCAAGTTATTGCATATTTGTATTATTATTTTTCCATTATTCTTACATCTTTTATTTTAATGGTATTTTTGTGTTCCTTTTCTTTCTGTTTAGTCTTCTTTGCTTGGCTGGTTAAATTGTATTGTTTGACAGGTTTCCCCTGTTCTCTCTTTCATAGTGTAATGTTAATTTACTGTCTTTCACTTCACTTGTGTTCCATTAGCACACTACTCAAGGTCCTGTACTTCCTATTCTTGTTATCCAGATCATATAGATTCTATCATATGATTGTTGCTCCATTATTATTGTAAATAATAGCTGTTCCATACAATTGTAAATACTACACAGCACCCCTCTGAGATTTTAGCCCACTTCACGGTTTCCTGAACTCTATTAATATTGTAGTTAACTCTATTCTCTCGAACACTATACCTATTTTTTATTCTTTACTCTCACCTTACCTCAGAATCTGACCCTCCACAACCTCACTGCTTTCTACATCCAATTCACAATCCTTTCCTCCCAACGAGAGTCATCTTTTTTACACCCTTTCTAAAAAGTGACTAGTTAGGTGGAATATCACAGTTAACACTATACATAGCCAAAGGATTTCCTATCTCTTCTCTACTGGCTGCTACTGTAAATATCATAGAATACACACTTTCTGTCTTAAACCATTTTGCTTTACCCCACCAACTGGTCACAAAAAAAGTAGGTAGAAGCTGTGAACACCAGGATACCTGCTGGAAGAGGAAACCAAACAACAAAGGAACCACCAACAGATAACAACAGAAGAAGGTGAAGGAGGGAGTGGAGGCCACACTAACCTCAGTCCAGGACCTATCTGAGAATACAATTAAATAGTGGAGAAATTACCCAGATCAAACAACTGAACAAGAGCGAGAGAGAATACTCAAAACCTTGTACATACAGAAGAACCAGCTTCAATACAACCTGCCCTCACCAGCACAACAAAATACAAGAGGTGCTGGACAGAGTGACCCTCAGTTAACCAGCTTGTGGGAAGGACCCACCAAAGAAAGACCCAACAACAATCAAAATCCAAAGACAAACAAACAGCCAACATAAACAACAGCCCAAGACCAGTGAGATTGGCAGATCAAGGAGACAGCACCACTGAATCTCACAGGTATTCTACCACAGAAGTTCACACTATAAACCCAGGGAGCCAGAACAGATCCATTTAAGAAGATGAGGCTAACAAGAAGAGTCTCACAAACAATGGGAAGAAAAAGAAACAATGCCCAAATGAAAGGAAAGGAAGAAGCTTCAGAAAGAATGCTAAATGAAATAGAGGCAATTCAACTATCTGATATTGAGTTTAAAGCAATGGTGATCAAAAAGCTCAATGAGCTCACAAAGAATTACCAGAAACTACAGGGAAACTACAATGAACTCACTGCAAACTATATCACTATGAAAAAGGAAATAGAAACTATCAACAAGGGACAAGAGAAAATGAAGAACAATTTCTGAACTGAAGAACAGTAGAAGGAATCAAAATCAGGCTTAATGAAGCAGAAGAATGGATCAGTGAGCTGGATGACAAGGTAGAAAAAAACACCCAGAAAGAGCAGGAAAAGGAAAAGAGGCTCAAAAAGAGAGAAGAGGGATTAAGAGAAATGCAGGACAATATGTAACATAATAATATCCATATAGTAGAGATACCAGAAGGAGAAGAAGAAGAGAAAGGGATAGAAAACCTGTTTGAAAAAGTAATGGAAAACTTCCGTAATTTGATGAGAGAAAAAGTCACACAACTCCAGGAAACACAGAGAGTCCCAATCAAGAGGAACCCAAAGAGGCCCACTTCAAGACACATCATAATTAAAATGGCAAAATTCCAAGACAAAGAGAGAATCTTAAAGGCAGCAAGGGAGAAACAGGAAGTAACATAAAAGGGAGCCCCAATGAGGTTAGCAGCTCTCAATGCAAACGCTCCAAGCCAGAAGAGAATGGCAAGAAATATTCCAAGAAATGAGAACCAGAGGCCAGCAACCAAGGCTACTTTACCCAGCAAGGCTCTCAATCAAGATAGAAGGCCAAATAAGAAGAAGAAGAAAAAAAAGAAGGCCAAATAAGAAGCTTCCCAGATAAAAGAAGTCTAAAAGAATACACCTTCACCAAACCAGCTCTGCAAGAGATGCTAAAGGGACTGCTTTACGGAAAGAAAGGAAAAGACAGAGAGAGAGAGAGAGAGAGAGAGAGAGGAACACAGGTATGAAAATGGCAATGAATAAGTACCTATCAATAATAACCTTAAATGTAAATGGATTAAATACTCCAATCAAAATACATAGAACAGCTGAATAGATATGTAAGCATGCCCCACACATATGCTGCCTACAAGAGACCCACCTCAGGCCAAAAGACCTATACAGACTGAAAGTGAAGGGCTGGAAACAAATTTTCCAAGCAAACAGACAGAAGAAAAAGAAAAGCTGGGGTAGCAATACCCATATAAGACAAAATAGACTTCCAAAAAAGGGCCATAAAGAGAGACCTAGAAGGTCACTCCATAATACTCAAGGGAAGAACCCACCAAGAAGACATAAACATTGTAAATATGTATGCACCCAACATAGGAAGACCCAAATACATAAAGAAATTCGTAGAGGACTTCAAGAAAGATATTGACAGCAACACAATTATAGTAGAGGATTTTATCACCCCACTGTCAAAAATGGAGAGATCTTCCAAATAAAATATCCACAAAGATATTATGGAATTGAGCAATGCCATAGATGAAATGGACTTAACTGATATATATAGAGAGTTTCATCCCAAGAAGCTATTTAGCTTTCTTTTCAAATGCAAATGGAACATTTTCAAAGATGGACCACATGATAGGACACAAAGTAAGCCTCAACAAATTGAAGAAAATTGAAATCATGTCAAGCATTTTCTCCCACCACAAGGGACTGAAACTAGAAACCACCCCATGGAAAAAGACTGAAAACACTCAAAATCATGGAGATTGAATAGCATGCTATTAAACAATGAATGGGTCAAGAATGATATTAGGGAAGAAATCAAAAGATTTCTGGAAACAAATAAAAGTGAACTCACAACAACCCAAAACTTATGGGACACAGTGAAGGCAGTCGTGAGAGGGAAGTTCATAGTGATACAGGTATACCTAAAAAAGATAGAAACATTTCAAACAAACAACCTAACCCTATGTCTACAAGAACTTGAGGAACAACAAGAAAGATAGCCCAGGGCAAGTGGAAGGAAGGAAATAACCAAGATCAGAGCACAATTAAATGACATAGAGACTAAACGCACAATTCTAAGGATCAATGAATCTAGGAGATGGTTCTTTGAAAACATAAACAAAATCGACAAGCCTCTAAGCAGGCTCACTGGAAAAAAAGAGAAAGGATCCAAATAAACAAATTCAGAAATGAAAGAGGAGAGATTACAACTGACATCACAGAAATACAAACAATTGTAAAAAATTACTACAGAAGACTGTATGGCAAAAAATTTGAAAACCTAGGTAAAATGGACAAATTTCTAGAAAAATATAATCTTCCAAAAGTCAGCGAAGAAGAAGCAGAAAGCCTGAACGGACCAAGAACAGCAGATGAAATTGAAGCAGTAATCAAAAAACCCCTGACACACAAAAGTCCGGGTCCAGATGGTTTCATAGGAGAATTCTAAAAAACATTGAAGAAAGAGCTAACCCCTATCCTTCACAGACTATTCCAAAAAATCCAAGATGATGTGGGAGACTCCCAAACTCTTTTTATGAGGCCAACATCATCCTAATTCCAAAACCAGATAAAGACACAACAAAGGAAGAAAACTTCAGGACAATATCGCTGATGAACATTGACGCTAAAATCCTCAACAAAATCTTGGCAAACTGCATCCAACAATACTTTAAAAAGATCACACACCATGACCAAGTAGGATTCATCCCAGGGATGTAATGACGGTTCAGTATTCGCAAATCAGTAAGTGTAACACATCACATAAAAAAAGCAAAGGGAAAAATCACATGATCATATCGATAGATGCAGAAAGAGCATTTGATAAGCTACAGCACCCATTTTTGATAAAAACACTCAGCAAAGTGGAAATAGAGAAAGCATTCCTCAACAAAATAAAGGCCATATATGAAAGACCTACCACCAAACATCATAATCAATGGGCAAAAACTAAAAGCTTTCCCACTAAGATCAGGAACAAGACAAGGTTGTCCACGTTCACCACTTCTATTCAACATGGTATTGGAAGATTTAGCCACAGTGATCAGACAAGAAAAGGAAATAAAAGACATCCAAATCAGATAGGAGGAAACAAAACTGTCATTGCAGATGACATGATAGTGTACATAGAAAATCCTATAGACTCTGCCAGAAAACTGCTTGACCTAATAAATGAATTTGGCAAAACAGCGGGATGCAAAGTCAATATCCAGAAATCAAAAGCATTTTTTGTATACCAACAATGAAACAGTAGAAGCAGAAATCAGGAAAATAAATCCCATTTTATATAGCGAAAAGAAAAATAAAATACCTAGGAATAAATCCAACCAAGGAGGTAAAAGACCTATACTCAAAAAACTACACAACACTGAGGAAAGAAATCAAGGAAGACACAAACAAATGGAAACATATACCATGTTCATGGATCAGAAGAATTAACATCATCAAAATGTCCATGCTACCCAAAGCAATGTACAGATTCAATGCAATATCTATTAAAGTACGAATGGCATATTTCACAGATATAGAACAAACACTTCAAAAATTTATATGGAACCATAAATGACCTTGAATAGCTGCTGCAATTTTGAGAAAGAAGAGCAAAGTAGGAGGGATAACAATACCTGATACCACACTATATTACAAGGCCACTGTAATCAAAATAGCCTGGTACTGGCATAGAAACAGGCACATGGACCAATAGAACAGAACAGAGAGACCAAAACAAAACCAAGTGTCTATGGTCAATTAATATTCCACAAAGGGGGAAGCAGCATAAAATGGAGTAAAAATAGCCCCTTCAACAAATGGTGTTGGGAGAGCTGGACAGCTACATGCAAAAAAATGAAACTCGAGCACCAACTTACACTATACACAAAAATAATTTCAAGGTGGATAAAAGATTTAAATATAAGCCATGTCACCACTAAAGTCCTAGAGAACATAGGCAGGAAAATCTCAGATATTTCACACAGCAATATTTTCACTGCTATGTTCCCTAGAGCAAGGGACATAAAGGAAAGGATAAACAAACGGGTTCTCATCAAAATAAAAAGCTTCTGCATGGCTAAGGAAAACACTGTTAAAATAAAAAGAGAACCAACTGTATGGGAAAACATATTTGCCAATGATACCTCAGACAAGGGTTTAATCTCCAAAATATATAAAGACCTCACATGAGTTCACTCTAAGAAGACAAGTAACCTAATTAAAAAATGGGCAAAGGACTTGAACAGACACTTCTCCAAGGAGGACATACAGAGAGCCCTGAGGAATATGAAAAGATGCTCAGCATCACTAGCCACCAGAGAGATGCAAATTAAAACCACAATTAGATACCAGTTTACACAGGGCAGAATGGCCATCATTAACAAAGCAACAAACAAGTGTTGGAGAGGATGTGGGGAAAAGGGAACCCTAGCACCCTGTTGGTAGGAATGCAGACTGGTGCAGCCATGGTGGATAACAGTATGGAATTTCCTCAGAAAACTAAAAATGGAACTGCCTTTTGACCCAGCAGTTCCACTGCTAGGATTACATCCTAAGAAACCTGAAACACCAATACAAAAGAACCTATGCATCCCAATGCTGATAGCAGCACAATTTACAATAGCCAAGTGCTGGAAACAACCTAGGTGCCCATCAATAAATGAATGGATCAAAAAACTGTGGTACAGTTACACAATGGAATTCTATGCAGAAGAAAGAAAGAAGGAGCTCCTACCCTTTGCAACAGCATGGATGCAACTGGAAAGCATTATGCTAAGCAAAATAAGCCAGGTGGTGAAAGACAAATACCATATGATCTCACCTTTAGCAGGAACCTAATCAACAAAACAAACAAGCAAGCAAAACATAGCCAAAGACACTGAAACTGAGAACAGGCTGACAGTTACCAGAGGGGAGAGGGGAGAGAATTTCAGGGATAAAGCAGAAGGTTTACAGGAACAAATATAAAAGACACATGGACAAAAACGAGGGGGGGGGCGGTGGAAACAAAGGGAGGCGGGGAGGGCTGAGGAGTAGGCCTGGATGGGGGTAAAAGACAGAAGACTGTACTTGAACAACAATTAAAAGAAAAAAGAAGAAAAGAAAAATAGGCAGCAAGTATATACACACATGTTCCTCATTTGTAGCTGTTTTATTCCTCAACTTTTTTTTTGTTTGTTACTGTTAGCAGTGTTTGACTTCTGGTAAGCCTGTTATTGAGAGGTCAGATTTCAGTAACTTTCACTAATTAAAAATGTAGGGAACTAAATTCATTGAACTCATACTTATGAGAAGTTCTGGGCTAGTTTTAATCAGACAGTGTATATCCGAAGGGGATGCATTTTGTTGATGGAGGGAAGATATTCCAAAGTTAACTCAGAAAGGGTCACCAGCAAATCCAGAAAAGGCCAAAGGTCAGTAGGCTTTGGAGAGAAGCTGAGGAAGGTGGCAGGTGAGGAGGATGAAAGGTTAATTTTTCAGGACCACAGCAGTGATGAGAGCCAGAATTGGTGGTGGGCTGAGCTGAGCAGGCACCTGCTAGTTTTCCCTGGCAACAAACCCCTTCCTTATGCTAAAGTTCATAAAATTTGAAAAACTATAAGCAGAGGAAGAGCACACCTGGTTCGGAGCCCCTAAGAGCTCCCAGGAAGCAGCATTTCAGAAAGCCAGTGGTATAGGAAGACCTGGGGAGACTGGACAAGACAGGGAGATGGAGGCCTGCAGGGCAGACACCTGCCATCTCTTCTGGTGTAGGTGATCCCTCAGGGGTTTGAGAAGCCACCTTGCCTTATTTGTCTTATAATGCAGGATTGTAGCAAGGGGACAGGACTGTGGAATTGGTTTACTCACTTTGTGTTCATGTTCCCTTGAATCACAAAGCCACCTGGTGAGGCTGGGACAACTGTTTACTGACTTGGAATCATCTGGGGCTGGTCACCTACAGAGGACTGCTCAGCCACCCAGCCAGCCACAGGAGGAGGACTCCTCTGGCCTTCTATGTCTGCCTGCTCTCTGGACAGTGGTGATCTAGGGAAGAGAGAAATAACACTTCTGTGTGCTGCTCTGTTTGTTCTTTAGGGGAGACTCTTTGGTCTTCCTTCTGAATATGTGTATTCAACATGCAGAGGAATGCTGGCTGGGCAGGTTAAGGAGTGTTAGGCTGCATGAATTAAAAGTGAGGAAGAGAGGAGCAGCTAGAGGCAGAACCCCACTGGTGAAAGGTAAAGGCTGCCTTAGAAACATTGTAAATATGTTATGTATATGCATTATAAATGACTGTGATATTAGAGAACTACTCTCTGTGCTGTTACAGAGGAAAGTTAAATCTTTAAAATATTTTGGAAAGACTTGCATCCTCAAACAGAAAGGACAAGTAGATGAACCCATTATGCCTGAAACATTTTCTTCCATTATATCATCTTTTTTTTGGTAAATAAATAAAGAAGGTCCATTTTCTTTGCTGAAAATATGATGAATCAATGATGAACTTATAGAAGTAAGTTCCTGGAAACCTATTAAGAATATATAATTAATGTGAAAATATGGAAGAGTAAAATGGTCAGTGTCACTTTTTGGGGGGAAGTCCTCCTTAGTCATTCTGTAATCATCCTTCTGCAACTATGTGTTTTGTGTAGCACTGGCCCAGCCCTGGGTGATCAGAGTGTCTGATCTCTGGCCACAGTGATTGGCTTGGGGTCTGGCCATCATTCATACCAGACAAATCATCATCTTCTCAGAATGTAGCTGGGATAGCCCCTCACTATTTCTGGAGGAAGATAATGGAAAGTATCCAATTAGTCAGGAGCCAAAATGGAGGGTATCTTGCTTCCACAGCACATGGCCTGTGTATGGTATGTATGTTTCTGTGTGTGGTACACATGTGGTGTGTGTATACATATGGTGTGTGTTGCGTGGTATGTGTATTATGAAGTATGTGTGGTATGATGTATGCATATGTGTGGTATGTGGAGTGTGTGATGTGTGGTATGTATATAGGTGGTTGTGGTATGTGTGTTTGCTGTGTGTGTGTGTGATACATGGCCATGTAAGTGGCCTTGGGACATGGTCTCTGGATATAGGAAGTGCTGTTATTTTGAACCATCACATGTTGGGAGGGTGGATGGTTGTTTGAACATGGAATAGTTGGGGAGCATGCATGTGTTCATTCATATTGTTTCTGTGTAATCTGAACACAATGGGATGGAGATGACATTGGGTAACATGACACTGTTTAGTATGGGTCAAACTTCTGGAGCTCTTGGCCCTTTAACAGCTAATGCCCTTTATTTTGAAGAAAAGTTCTCGGAGGTGTCTCTGGGGTCAAGGGTCTCTCTAGGATCATAAGTTAGAGGCAGAGGGGCCTGACTTCACACAACCTGACCCCACTCCCCAGCTGCTTCACATTCACATGGCTCCTTGGCTTCATTAAGTTTGCTTGGGGTATTTGGGTGAGGGTGGCCTTTTGGGCTTGTGAGAATTCCATAAAGTAGGCATGGCAAGAGGTGGCTAATTTTACTTTTCTTTTCAAGGTTGGCAACATAGAGACTGAGAGGTCCCCCTTTCTTCTCATCAGGATGTGTCTCACACTCTCTCTTCTGTCCCTGTTAAACTCTGTCTCCTGGCCTTTGACTACTCAGCTTTCAAACCACCAGACAAGGTTAAGTGGGTGATTTTCAACTGTTCTAACAAATGACCACATACAGTGGTAACAGGCTGACAATGTGTGGGCCTCATCTGTTTTTTAGGAAGCTGTAATGGCTGGGGCAGGGAGTGCCTGCTTCTACCAATAATGGTGCCTTTGCTTTTCATCTTCTAGGGGCTTGTCTGTGTAATATGGTTCCCTCAACAATAACTTGAAAATAATTTCTTTTCATATATGAAAGGGACAGTGAATTAAAAGGGAAATACAGAGATAATTCATTATCACTCTTACCTGTGCTCATTTTTCTTTTGTAAAATACATGTGTATCTGGTTGTATATGCATCCTGAGGTGGTTTTCTTGAGTGGAATTGAGGAGTGACTGCATAGGATAGCAGAGACTGAGCTGAGAAGGAGGTTGGACATGATAACATTGTCAGTGACCCCAAGAAAATGTTCATCAGCCTGAAAATCAAAAGTGCTTCCTGGAGGAATGGTTTTAGGCAGACTAGGTGGATGGGTTACCCTGAAGCAAACCTTATCCTGACAAGTGCTGTGGGTGCAGGTGTGGGTCCTCCTATGGACTGAATGTGTGCCCTCCAAATGCACATACTGAAGTAGTTCCCCCAAACGAGATGGTATTTGGTGGGGAAGTTATTAGGGTTAGATGAGGTCATGAGGGTGCTCCCTCCATAGGGTTAGTGCGCTGGAACAATTCCTCTCTCATCTTCATGTGAGGGCATGGCCCTCTGAAAGCCTGGGAGAGCCCTAGCCAGATCCCCACCATGCTGGCCTCCAGAAACATGAGAAATGAGTGTCTGTGGTCTAAGCAAGCTGGTGTTTGAACTGACTGAAACAAGGCCTGGGAAGGGGTTGGGGAGGAGCAGACCCACAGGAGGTGGAGTTCCTTCTGGGCCCCTATGAGGCCTGGTGCTCCCACCCATCTTGGCATTTCTTCAGCCATTTAGGCTGGCCTCCCACCAGCTGAGCTGCCTCACCTTGGCTTCACCAGCCTAGCCTCATGGTTTTTACTGCATGGCCTTAGCACAGGTGTCCTGGGTGGACATTTGCCAGGGTGTTGGGTGTTGCATGTGGAGTGGGGTTAGAGCCACTGGCTGCTCTTCTCTCTCTCTTGCCATTAAGCAAGTGGTGGAGAGTCAGAGGCTGGGACTCAGCATGGTGGCTCCTGTGAGCCAGTGAGTGTCAGCACAGCAGAATGGCTCCTGTCTTCTGCATTTGGGCTGGGCCAAAGGTGTGTAAGGTTTTCAACCCTCACTTTGGCCAAGGAAAATCACTGTGGTGCCATTGGAAAGGTCTTCTGTCATGCACAACTCAGGAGCTGAAACTTGGGCTACTTGAAGGAATTGTCACTTAACAATAATAAAACTTATTTCCAACAAATAAGACATTCAATAACAATTGGCTTGATGAAAGATTCTGGATTCTAATCAGGATTCTGATGAAATGTTACAATCTATTTGACAGAATATGATTTTGGAGACATTCAAAGGGAAACCTTAAAAATATTTTGATTTGCTTCATTTGGGGCTTTCTAAATATTTAATGTTTGAAATCTTTCAGATTATTGATTCAAAGTGATGTTTATTTCTAACAACTTATGTTTGTTGTATTTGCCATTTATAAACATTTAATAAAACCTGTGCCATATGCCATTTAGTAGTGTTGGTAATTGCTATTATTCATTTTTCTTATAATTCTAGCATTTAAGCCACAGGAAGATGATGAGGAGGTCCTAAAATAAGGCTGCTGTAATCTGAAGGGCATAAAATATCAGAGGCCATCCCAGGAAGTGTCCACACTTTCTCCTACTGGGACAACCTCTGACAGTTTCTGCTGAATTCACTGTTAGGATACGGAAGAAAAGGGCCTTAAATTAAACCTCAATATTCCAGCCAGCCCAGCTGCTCAGACTAACAGCATTTCAAAGTGTAGATACCAGGCTGATGTTCACAGGTCCCCTTAGCAACAGGGTTACCATGGGAACACATTGTAACTCACTGAGAGGAAGCAAGCAAGAGCAGGAGTTTGCAGGAATTTCTCATTGAAATAACAACAGTTCTTAGTATGTTTAAGAAATGAATGTACCATGACTATTTTTCTTAATTTTCTTATTCACAGCATGTTTATGACAGTCTTGCATCCAAAGAGTTTAGCTCAAATGCTTATTATTTTAAATCTAAATGCTATTGTATTTTTAAAGAACCATGTTTGGGAAACATTTGGTTATCAATTATTTTTTTCTAGAATCTAAAGAGTAATATGCATTTAAATGTTTGTTCAGATATGAAAGTCCTAAGAAGGGGCCTGGTTATGTACGTGAGATGCAGAAAGGATATGTGTGGATCTTGTTTTTATAATAGGTGCATTAAACATTTGATATGATTTTGTGTTAATTGAATGATTATGTGTCATTCATACTTTTGTTCAATATTATTAATGATGAATTATCACTTTTTTAGGATTATATGAGTACTGTTACTAGTACTGAGACTTCTTAATATCTGGTCATTTGGGAAACACTAGGGCAACTGTGAGAGGCAGTTTCTCTTTACAAAACATTAATGGTAGCTGCTTCTCTGAATCAGAATTAAGAGAATAATAAAATGACATTTAGTAAATTGTTCCTAAAAATTCCTTGTGGTGAGGACTTGATTGTTATAAAAAGTAGCCTTTTGTTATAGAATATATGTTCCTTGTACAACTTTTAGAAATATATAAGAGCATAAAGATTCCCCACAACTCTCCCTTAGAGAGATAGATATACTCATCAGCAAGGTTTGGCACCCTTCCCTGAAGTCTTTATTTTTAGCTGTATGCTTTATTTTCCATTTTAGTGATTATGGTCAGGACAATATTTGGAGACATGCATTGGAGATATGCATTCAACATACAAAGCAAAAGAAGCTAGGTTCTTGAGCTAAAAAGAAAAACCAAAGCATGAGCCATGCAGGTTATTTGTCATACAGGGCTTTTAATTCCTTCTTTTTAAAAATATGTTATTGATTATGCTATTACAGTTGTCTCATTCCCCCCCCCCCTTCATTTTCCTCCACCCTGCACACCCTCTCCCACCCACATTCCCCCCTTTAGTTCATGTCCATGTGTCATAAATTCTTTAGCTTCTACATTTTCCATACTATCCTTGCCTTCCCCCTGTCTATTTTCTACCTACCATCTATGCTACTTATTCTCTGTACTTTTTCCCCCTCTCTCCTCCTCTCACTCCACTGTTGCTAACCCTCCATGTGATCTCCATTTCTGTGGTTCTGTTCCTGTTTTAGTTGTTTGCTTAGTTAGTTTTTGTTTTTGTTTTAGGTGTGGTTGTTAATAATTATGAGTTTGCTGTCATTTTATTATACATGTTTTTTTAATCTTCTTTTTCTTAGATAAGTCCCTTTAACATTTCATAAAATAAGGGCTTGGTGATGATGAGCTCCTTCAACTTGACCTTATCTGAGAAGCACTTTATCTGCCCTTCCATTCTAAATGAGAGCTTTGGTGGATAGAACAATCTTGGATGGAGGTCCTTGCCTTTCATGATTTGGAGTACTTCTTTCTAGCCCCTTCTCGCCTGTAAGATCTCTTTTGAGAAATCAGCTGACAGTCTGATGGGAACTCCTTTGTAGGTAACTGCCTCCTTTTCTCTTGCTGCTTCTAGGATTCCCTCTTTCATTTTTATCTTGGGTAATGTAACTATGATGTGCCTTGGTGTGTTTCTTCTTGGGTCCCACTTCTTTGGGACTCTCTGAGCTTCCTGGACTTCCTGAAAGTCTATTTCCTTTGCCAAATTGGGGAAGTTCTCCTTTATTATATGTTCAAATAACTTTTCCTCTTGTTGCTCTTGCTCTTCTCCTTCTGGAACTCCTATAATTTGGATGTTGGAATGTTTAAAGATGTCCTGGAGGTTCCTAAGCCTCTCCTCATTTTTCTGAATTCTTGTTTCTTCATTTTTTTCTCATTGGATGTTTCTTTCTTCCTTCTGGTCCACACCATTGATCTGAGTCCCAGTTTGCTTCCCATCACTATTGGTTCCCTGTACATTTTCCTTCATTTCACTTAGCATAGCCTTCATTTTTTCATCTAATTTGTAACCAAATTCAACCAATTCTGTGAGCATCCTGATCATCCTGTGAGCACAGTGCTTTGAACTGTGCATCTGATAGGTTGGCTATCTCTTCGTCGCTCAGTTGTATTTGCTCTGGAGCTTTGATCTGTTCTTCCATTTGGGCCATTTTTTTTTTCTTGTTGCGCCTGTTATGTATGAGAGGCGGAGCCTTAGGTGTTCACCAGGGCAGGCAACCCATGTTGCTGGGTTGTGATGCTGTATGTGGGGGTGAGGTCTGAAAGGGAAAAATGACATCTGCTCTGCTCTCTGTAGGATTTCAGTCCCTTCCACCACTTCCCCCAAGCAAACTGGGCCTTTCTGGTGCTGATTCCCATGTGGGTGGACTAGTGTACGTTCTAGGACCCTGTGGATCTCTGCAGTGAACTCCCCTGTGAGGCTGGGAGTCTCTCCCTGCATTTCAACCCCCACAGGTGTCCCCAGTTGGTGCTTTGAGGCTTTATTTCCCAGCACTGGGACCCTGGGTTATGTGGTCTGTCTCACTCCCCAACCTTGCCTGGTTTATCTGTGTGTGAACTGGGACTTCCAGGTCAGCTAGCTGCCTTGAACGCCATGCCTTGCTTCACAATCACTACCTCACTGAGTCTGCTCATTGCCACCCCGCACCTGGGGTCTGCCAGCTGCTGTCTGCATGCCCAGGGTCTGCCCACTTCCATCTTGCATGCCCAGTTCCACCACTTTTTGTGCTGTGAACCCTCTCCACCTGGCCACCAGACTCTGCCTTGCCTACTGGTCTGGATGAATGTGTCTATTTTAACTCCTTGGTTGTTGGACTTCCATATAGTTCAATTTTCTGTCAGTTCTGGTTGTTATTTTGTTTTTGAATTGTTGTTGTCCTTATTTTGGTTGTGTGAGGAGGCACAGTGTGTCTACCTGTGCCTCCATCTTGGCTGGTAGTCCAGGGCTTTTAATTCTTAACTCAAGAAAGATGGTACTGCAAGGGAAACCAGCTAAAGTGCTCGCTATGAAAACACCATTTTAAAATCAATGATGGCTATTAAGTTAACTCCTGAAGGCAATTTTCCAAGGACCTTGTCCTAGGAAGGTGGTGGCAGGAAAAGCCCTGTTGTCTAGGACTGCTGCACTACACTGGGGTCAGCATTAAATGAGGAGACCCATACAATGCCATTCCAGTTTCCTGTCATCATTGTAATCTATTTTGATGTAAAAATGTTCAGATCCATCTAAGGCACAGGAACTTAGAATCAATACCTTATGCTAACTCAGTAATAAGTAAAACATCTAAAAATGTAACTCTGAAATAATAGCATAATTTTTACACTGTGCAGAAAATACAATTAAATCTAAATCATCCCACATCTGGGGACCCTGGGTTTGGGGTCTTTTGTTCACTGCTTCATTGAAATGCCTTTTCTTTCATGTGGACACAAAAATGCTCATGGACTCCAGTCACAGATATAGTGTCATGTCATCAGAAAAGACTTTGGACACCCCAATGTAAGTTCATCATTGTTTGTTGTACTCTCTCAGACCATTCTGTATCCTCTCATTGTTCTTTAGAGTCTTGTCATAATTGGTAATCATATAACTACTTTCAAATTTTTATTTTCTCCCTTTTGTTAAGGAAAAGGTTGCATGGTAGGTACATTCTTCTATACCTTGCACTTTTGAATAATTAATTTGTATTTTTGTCCATGTTTAATTTTAAAATTTTGATTAAGCTTTTAGCTTTGTGATAATTGTAGATTCACATACAGTCATAAGAAATCCCATGTATCCTTCACTTAGTTTCCCTCTAGGATAATATTTGCAAAGCTGCAGAAATGCCTCCACCCATATTGGCATTGACATAGAGCATTGTTGTCACAAGGATCCCTCACTGTTTTCCTTTCATGGCCACAACCACTCCCCCCAGCCCATCCTTATCTCCTGGCAAGTACTAATCTGCCCTCCATTTCTATTATTTTGTTATTTCAAGAATGTTATCTAAATTGAATCATATAGTATCCAACCTTTTGAGACTGTTTTTTTCACTCAGTATACTTATCTGGAAATTCATCCAAGTTGTTGTATAGATCAATAGTTTATTTTTTATTGTCAAGTCATGTTCTATGATGTGGATGTACTAAGTTTGTTTAAACATTCACCTATTAAAGAACATCTGGGTTGTTTCTGGTTTTTGGTCATTAAGAAAATAAAGCTGCTTTAAACATCCATGTGTAGGTTTTTGGATACACATAAGTTTTCATTTCTCTGGAATAAATGCTCAGGGGTGCAATTGCTGGTTCATATAATCATATATGTAGTATTTTAAGAAACTGACCCACTCTTTACTGGAGTGGCTATACCATTTTACATTCTCACCAGCAATATATGAGTGACCCACTTCCTCATTGTAGTTCTAATTTGCATGTTTCTAATGGCTAATAATGCCAAACATCTTTTCATGTGCTTATTTGCCATCTGTATATATTTGGTGAAATGTCTCTGTTTTTTTTTGTTTATTTTCCAATTGAATTGTTTGCTTTTTTACTGTTGAGTTTTATAATTTCTTTATAGAAGGCCTGTCCAGAATGTATCCAGCCATGTACTATGAAAAACAGAAACATTTATTGAAGATACAAGATACAAAAACATTGTACATAGGACAATGATGCCTCAGTCCAATTCAAATTAGGCACCTTGGTACCTCACACAGTTCTTCCAGTCACCATCAGCTGCCCTGTCATATTTTCCTGAATCTCATATATGTTCTAAAATCTCTTCCCTTGCAAGTGATTTTAGTGTTGGGAAAAGCCAAAAGTCACAGGGTGCCAAATCTGGGCTGTAGAGGGGCTGAGTCACCTGAGTGATTTATGTTTCACCAGAAAACTGCATGAGATGTGATGCATGAGTGGGCACATTGTCTGATGAAGTGGCCAATCACCACTTGCCCATAACTGTGGCTTTCTGAATCATCCAAATAGTTTCCATGGAGGAATGCTCAAGCTTAATGCAAAATTTGATGCAGGTTCATCGCTCTACTTGCTCAGTCATTTTGAAAGCAATGGCCACATGGTACACATGCTTACTCAAGAGCGTCTACTGCCCCCACTGACTAATACAAAGGAGTCATTATTGTTCACACATATGCATTCCAGTCTACTCTCTTTGGCTGCCAGGTTACATCGATGTCGTGCAAACCATCCTTATTATATTAACAATGGCTGGACTTTCTCCAGACAGACCTCATATATTACGGATATTAGCCCTTTGTGGGATATGTGGTTTGCAAATATTCTCTTCCAACTTTCTTGTTTCATCCCCTGTTTATTTAAGTGTCAGTTTCCCTTCCCTTCAACAAAGATCTTAGGATGTTCCTGGGGAGTTACATGAGATAGACTCACATCAACTTACCTACCACAATATCTTCAGCTACTAGAGATGATGCTGGTTGTATGGAGAATGAGGAGTAAATGCAGAAAATGGTGAGATACGTTTAATGAAGTTTATACAGTTGAAATCACTCTACTTATAGTTATTTCAAATATATTTTATAGATTGCGCTATTATAGTTGTTCCATTTCCCCTGCTTTATTCCCCTCCACCCTGCACACCCTCTCCCAGCCACATTTCCTCCCATTTAGTTCATGTCCATGGGTCATACATATAAGTTCTTTGGCTTCTACATTTCCTATGCTATTCTTAACCTGCCCCTGTTTATTTTCTACCTACCATTTATGCTATTCTTTGTAACTTTCCCCCCTCTCTCCCCCTCCCACTTTCCTGCTGATAACTCTCCATGTGATCTCCATTTATGTGATTCTGTTCCTGTTCTAGTAGTTTGCTAAGTTTGTTTTTGTTTTAGGTGTGCTTGTTAATGATTGTGTGTTTGCTGTCATTTTACTGTATGTGTTTTTTTATCTTCTTTTTCTTAGATAAATGCCTTTAACATTTCATATAATAAGGGCTTGATGATGATGAACTCTTTTAACTTGACCTTATCTGAGAAGCACTTTATCTGCCCTTCCATTCTAAATGAGAGCTTTGCTAGATAGAGCAATCTTGGATGTAGGTCCTTGCCTTTCATGATTTGGAGTACTTCTTTCTAGCCCCTCTTTGCCTGTAAGGTTACTTTTGAGAAATCAGCTGACAGTCTGATGGGAACTCCTTTGTATGTAACTGCCTCCTTTTCTCTTGCTGCTTTTAAGATTCTCTCATTATCTTTAGTCTTGGGTAATGTAATTCTGATGTGCCTTGGTGTGTTCCTCCTTGGGTCCCACTTCTTTGGGGCTCCCTGAGCTTCCTGGACTTCCTGGAAATCTATTTCCTTTGCCAGATTGGGGAAGTTTTCCTTCACTATTTGTTCAAATAACTTTTCAATTTATTGCTCTTCCTCTTCTCTTTCTGGTACCCCTATGATTCATGTTGGAATGTTTAAAGATGTCCTGGAGGTTCCTAAGCCTCTCCTCATTTTTTTGAATTCTTGTTTCTACATTCTTTTCTGACTGGATGTTTCTTTCTTCCTTCTGGTCCACACCATTGATCTGAGTCCCAGTTTGCTTCCCATCACTATTGGTTCCCTTTACATTTTCCTTCATTTCACTTAGCATAGCCTTCATTTTTTCATCTAATTTGTGACCAAATTCAGGCAGTTCTGTGAGCATCCTATTTACCGGTGTTTTGAACTCTGCATCTGATAGGTTGCCTATCTCTTCATTGCTTAGTTGTATTTTTTCTGGAACTTTGATCTGTTCTTTCATTTGGGGTATTTTTTATTTTTTTTTGACTTGGTGCACCTGTTACATGTAAGGGGCAGAGCCTTAGGTGTTCACCAGGGCAGGGCAACCCACGTTGCTGTGTTGTGATTCTGTATGTGGGAGGGGGGTCCGAGAGGGAACAATGGCACTTGCTCTGCTCTCTGCCAGTTTTCAGTCACTTCCCCCACTTCCCACAAGCAAATTGGGCCCTTCTGGTGCTGATTCCCATGTGGGTAGATTCTAGGACCCTGTGGGTCTCTCCAGGGAACTCTCCTGTGAGGCTGGGAGTTTCTCCCAGCACCTCAACCTCCAGAGGTGTTTTCAATCAGAAGTTTGAGGTTTTATTTCCCTGGGCTAGGACCCTGGGTTGCTCAATCTGTTTTGCTCCCTAGTTGTTCCTCCTTGTTTGTCTGCATGCAAATGTGGGGTCGCCTGCTCCATCAGCTGCTGCCTCGCTGGGTGCGCCAGCTGCCACCTTGGTGCAAGTCCTCTCTGCCCAGCTGCCCAGCTCCACCCCTCCTACCAGTCTGAATATTTCTTCTTTAACTCCTTGGTTCTCAGACTTCCATACAGTTTAATTTTCTGGCAGTTCTGGTTGTTTTTTTTTTTTTTTTACTTGTTGTCCTTCTTTTGGTTGTGCGAGGAGGCACAGTGTGTCTACCTATGCCTCCAACTTGGCCGGAAGCTCTATGCTTATAGTTTTAAAAATGAATTTATTGTTTTTTTTCTGGTTTCAGATAATACATTTTAAATATAGAAATACAAAAAATTACATTAACACAAAGGAAACCATCACTTGTAACACTGTCATTTGGAGATGACCATATTTGTTTGTGTGTGTACACTAATATGAGATATGTATTGACATATATGGACCTTTGCAATTTTCTTCATGGAATTTTACAAAAGACATGAGAATCTTGGATTAGGCACAAAGAACATTGTTACTCATAGCACAGCATCAGTTTATTTGTGACACAGAGGGACAGGGGCACTGCACAGGCAGTGAGTTGCTTGGGGAAACCATGGCTTTTATAACAATCCTGCTCTTTGTGCCATGGGGGCATCACCTCATTCCTCAGTGTTGTTCACTGAGAGTTGGCCTGGGCAAAAAATAGTTCAGGCCTTGGATTCTGGGTATACCTGAAAAGATACATAGGAACCCAAGAAAACTGTCTCTTTCATTACATAGATGCCACAATGTTTATATTTCAGGAACACAGTTTATCATGTTTTATAATATTATTTTTATGTAGCAGAAATATGTGAAGTTTTCTAAACTTCACATATTTATAATATCCATTACATGTTCATGTCTATGTATATATCTTGTTTTCAATGTTTAAGATCAGAGACTTCTGGTCAGGGTGGAGGCATAGATAGACATCGCTCACCTCTTTGCACAATTAAATAAAAATTACAACTAAAATACAGAACAACCATCACTGAGGAACATCAGAAGTTGAGCTGAATGTAAGTCTGACAACTACAAAGTCAGGTTGACTGGAAGTCTGACAACTATGGAATTAAAGAAACCATATCCATCTAGACTAGCAGGAGGGGCACAGGCATGGAATGAGCTGACCCCACACCCAAGTGGATAAAAATCCAGGAAGGATATCCCAGGAGTAAGGAGTCCCAGACCTACTCCAGGTATGCCAGCTCAGCGTGATAAGTCCTCATAACTTCTGACTGCAAAACCCAGCAGGGATTGAGGCAGTAGAAAAAACTTCTGGAACCCCAAGCAGTTTCTCTTAAAGAACCCACACAAGGACTCACCTACTCAGACTCACTCCCTCTGAGCTCCAGTACTGGGGTAGCAGCTTGAAAGTCACCAGTGGTACAGAGAGAAACTGAAGTGTCTGGTATCAAGGCAAGCAGAGGCCATTACCCTTTGCTAAACTCTCTGCACAACAGAGATGGTAAGCTGGTGCCATATCTGAAATTCCATCAACCTGGTTAACACTGTTTGACCTGCCTTGGAGATCCCCAGAGGCTCTTCCCCACTCAACTTATGAGTCCATCCAAGCTGCTTTTCAAAGAGTGGCTGGTCTTGGCTCCTAAATCCTATCAAACAAGCAATGGCTGGCTTCAGTGAGCCCTAGTGGCAACAAGATTTACAGCTTGGCTTCACCTAGGAATCTCCAAACCCAGCATAAGTAGCAGCTATCCCAGATTGCTTTACAGTTCAAGCATGATGCCCTGGGCAAAACACAGGTGAAGGCTGACCTTAGCCTGTACCACCCAGGAACCCCAGAGTCAGCACATCCAGTGGACAGCTACAAATCATGTTAGAGCACCACCGCTCTGCCCCTGCACAGCTGTTTCTCCATGGATGGTGGAGGTTGGCAGTCAGTGGTCATAGCCAGTCCTTGCTGCTGACTGGCCTGAGTAAATCCCTCCCATTCATATTCCAACAGCAAGCAATGCTCACTACAAGAAGAGGTTGTACTCAGCCCACAGGAAGGGTGCACCTCAATTACCCAGCTTAGGTGGAAGTGAAGGCTGTGACACTGGACCCTATAGGACACCTACTCATATTGAACTGTGCTGCCAACACATGGAGTCAAAGCAGCTCTACCTAATACATAGAAACAAACACAGGGAGGCTGCCAAAATGAGGAGACAAACAAACATGGCCCAAATCAAAGTACAGATCAAAACTCCAGAAAAAGAGGTAAATGAAATGGAGATGAGCAATCTATCTGATGTAGAGTTCAAAATGCTGGGTATAAGGATGCTCAAGGAACTTAGTGAGAACCTCAGCAGCATAAAAAAAACCCAAGCCAGAAACAAAGGATACACCAATTGAAATAAAGAACAATTTACAGGGAAATAACAGTAGAATGGATGAAGCTGAGAATCAAATCAATGACTTGGAACATAAGGAAGCAAAAAACAACCATGCAAAACAGTAAGAAGAAAAAAGAACCCCAAAACAGTAAGGGTAGTATAAACAGCCTCTGGGACAACTTTAAGAGGTCCAACATTCACATCATAGGGGTACCAGAAGGAGATGAGAAAGAGCAAGAAATTGGAAAACTATCCGAAAAAATAGTGAAAGAAAACTTCCCTAATTTGGGGAAGGAAATAGACATGCAAGTCCAGGAAGCATAGAGAATCCCAAGTACGATAGATGCAAAGAGGCCCACTGCAATACACATCATAATTAAAAGGCCAAAGGTTAACAATAAATAGAGAATCTTAAAAGCAGCAAGAAAAGGAATAGTTACCAGATGGTTGCAAGATGGGAGGTGGGAGGGGGAGAATGGGTGAAGAGTTGAAGGGATCAAGAAGTACATAGGTAGTTATAGAATAGCCACGGGGAAGTAAAGAACAGTATAGGAAATGGAGCAGCCAAAGAACTTATACACATAACCCATGGACATGAACAATGGTGGGGGAATTGTCTCAGAGAGTAGGGACCACTGGGTGAGGAGACAGAGGGGGAAAAATTAGGACAACTGTAATAACATAATCAATAAAATATAAAAGGAAGATTAAATTTTAAAAAATTATAAAGATGTCTAACCTCTATGCTGTACAGCAAAACTAATACAATATCGAATGTCAACTGTTATTGAAAAATTTTAAAAAATTTAAAAAGAAAATAATATTTGAGATCAGAGTAGGTAATGTTTCGTCACATGCTTTTTTATTTAATAAAATTACATTAATATAATGGATGTTATGATTTTTAAATATTGTGTAATATTATTTTATATGAATGCACTATAGTTTCTTTAAGTGAATTTCTATTGTTATAAAATTAAATTGGCAATAAAAATTTCTAGGATAAATTTCTTGACCATAGATGATTTTAGAATAGAATCTTAAGTCATAAAAGAAATCACAGAATCTTTGGAAATCTTTATCCTTGCAAATCTTTGAAGAGTATAGCTTCACCTGAATAATTTAAATAATAAGAACCTGAAAACAGTGTGCTCTAGGTGATTCTAGAATCCTTTTTGCTATGTGATTCCAAAGAATTTTCCAGTCATATTTTTGTGTGTATGTGTTCTTATTTTTTTAAATTTACTTACTTTTTAACTGTTATTGTTTTCATGGTGAGAACATTTAAAATCTATCCTCTTAGCAAATTTCACCAATACAATACAGAATTGTTATGGTCACATTGTTGTAGATTAGATTTCCAGCAATTATTCATCTGCATAATTGAAACTTGTACCCCTTAGCCAACATCTCTTATTTCACTCATCCCCCACTCCCTGGCAATCACCATTCTACTCTGCTTCTATTTTAGATTCCACATGTAAGTGGGATCATGCAGCATTTGTCTTTCTGTACTTCACTTATTTCACTTAGTGTAATGTCTTCCTGGTTCATCCATGTTGTCATAAATGGCAGGATTTCCTCATTTTTAAAGACTGAATTATATATATATATATATACATACTGCAGTCTTTAGCAAGAGGGGACCCTGGGTGCCTGGGGAAGCCTTGTGGGACTTGAGAGCTCCAGCATGAGTATCTGTCTCAGGCCTGTGCCACCTCAGGAGAAATTCGGGGAATTGTTCAAGCCCATAAAGACTATGAGATAAAATTACTTTCACAAAGCCTGTGGGATTCTCATAATATCACTGTGGGGAAGGAGGAGTGATGCTATAGCTGCCAACATTTGCAGAGATGGCCATGGATGGGGCAGGGCCATTGGCCTCAACATACCCTCTAGGTATACAGCATCTGTGTTCTGGAAAGTGAAAGGTGGTCCACATTTCAAAAAGAAGAGCAAGGATTAAATATATTTGAGGGACTACTCTCTTTGGTGGAAATCATGGAAGTAACTTTGGACTTGTGAATAAATGGGGGTAAAACCTTCCCAGAGTAAGATGGAGTGGCCACATGGGGAAGACTGGTCCCCTTTCCCAGAGTAGATTCATGCCTGCCCTGCTGCTCTTGCCTGAAGGCCCTGGATGGCAGACCTCCTCTAGTTCCACTCAATGACTTCCAGAGGCCACTCAGTCCCTGTTTGCAAAGAACCCAGGAAATGGAAGAAGGCCTTTAGTCTGCCCTGTGATTTTTAATACCACTGTCCTTACCCTGACACCCTTATGAAGAAAAGAGCAGAAATTCTAAAATCCTCAGTTTAAATTTAAAACTAGGGCTATGAACATTTGACAAGAAAGAAAGGTTGGAATGAAATTTCTGGTATCCATGAGATACAGAAAAGCAGGGGCAGCCTTGCATATTTTAAGGACTAGGGTGTGAGGGAGAAAACAAATGCAGGTATTTGTCCATTGTTTTGTAATTTACAAGTCATTTTCATATTCATTGTTCTCATTTAGAAAAATGGTTTCTGTGGAATAGAAATTATGATTCCTATTTTATGAATATAGAAAAATAAAATTTGGAATGGTGAAGAGACTGTAGCAAGCTCACCTGGGTGGTGGTGGTTGGGCCCTAAAATCAGCTTCTTGGAAAACAAACAAACAAAAAATTCCTAATCAACAGTGTTTGTGATTTGTGTATTGATAATGCTCCACCCTGGCCAATTTGAAGCTAGTTATGAGATCACATAACACTTACAAAATCCCTGACATTTTAACACTTGGCTCTTGGGAGCTGGTACTAGCTCCTCCTGTCTGACATCACTGCTGGGGAAAGAACCTGTGTCCATGTCCATCTTTATTTTTGTCTGAATGCTTCCTCACTGCCAGGGGAAATTTAGGGGTAATAATTTGCATCTGATGAAGCAATGGGGCAGTGCTTGTAGTAAGTGGGAAACGGTGCATTAAATGCAATATGACATGGAATACTGTCTGAGCCTTTGGGTGCTAATTCCCACTTACTTTCTACGGTCAGAATTGGTTCATTTCCTTGATTGTTTTGTATCTTCCCTGAGGGCTGCCCATAACAGTTTGCCATGTCTATCGGCTTTTGTTGGAACTGCTGATTTCTGTCAGCACAGTTGTATTTCTCAAATTTTTGCAGCCTTGGGAGGTGAAGGAAAGTGGTTTTTCGTGAGGTCATCATGCAGATTTTCTGTCTGTATTGAGCTGCTGTCTGTCCCTTAGTGTTTGGGGTTTATGGACTGCGTGGGGAGCATGTTGCCAGGGAGACAGGGCTGACTTGAAGGGAGGCAGTGGGAGTCCTTCTGCAGAATCTTGAGCTGGAGCTGGCTGCCTTTCCTGTGACTATGAGGCTTTCTGCCACATGAAACTTCAGTGGGAGGTACTAGCTGATATGCGGGTGAGTGACCAATGATTGTGGCAACCCTGCTGCATGACACAATAAGGCTGCATTGGGAGCTCTACCAGAAAAGGCTCCAGTCCTCTCCCTGGGATATATTGTATGCCTCTTCCTCAGGCTTTGATCCTCCAACACCTATTTTGCTATGTAAAGTCATTCTCAATCCCACCTCTGCCACCGTACCAAAAACATATAGACTGTTAATCAGTACATAATTATACTTCCAGTTACCTTGAACACAGTGTTTGGCTTCCTGATTATAGGTTGTACATCTGCATCTGTTTCCTTTTGGTGCCAGTCCCTCTCTCTGATACCACAGAACAGGCTAAATTACAGAGACACAATGCTGTGGGAACACAGCAGTCCCAAGGTCCTGAGCTCTGATTGTTGCTTCCAAGGTGCCTAATGTCTCTTTTCATTTTCTCATCTGCAAAAGTACAGAAAATACTTTTAGTCTCAGGTTTTTGTTGTGGAAATTCATGAACTGCTCCAAATAAAATGTATCTCTTGGTCCTTGTCCTGTTATCCTGTCATAAGCACTCCACAAATGCTGGTCCAATCTCTGACCAAATTGCCAGGGGCAGTTGACATGTGTACATGCTGTAAGTATAGAATCTTCACACTTGCTATCCACCCCCATATTTTTTCAACTCAATCCAACCCACACGTCTCTCTCCCCACTTTCTCACTAATGTAGCAATCCCAACCAAGCCTTTTTGCAACATTTCAGGTGATTAAAATCCATTAAAATTCATCCAGAATGCATTCCTCTACATAATATATGTATTTTAAAGCTGAAATAAAAACTTCCAGTTGTAAGATAAATAAGCCTTGGGGATGTAGTGTATGGCATGCTGACTATTGTGAACAATGCTGTGCTGTGTACTTGAAAGGTACCAGGAGAGATCTTAAAAGTTCTCAACACAAGAAAAAATTGTAACTATGTGTGGTGATGGATATTAACTAGACTTACTGTGGTGATCATTTTGCAATATATACATATATTAAATCATTATTTGTACACCTGAAACTAATACAATGTTGTATGTCAAATATATTTCAATAAAAATTTTAAATAAAGGAAGTGATTTAAATTAATTTGGTTTAAGAATTTGAGGATTTTAAATCATCACTGGAGACACTTAGGAGCACTTTGTACTATACAAATATTGTTGTCAGTGCAACTGGAAGGAGAGAGTGTTGCTTTGGATAAAACACCAACTAAGCACGGTGGAAGTAATTATTAATGCTGACCACAGGAAAACCACACTGTCATCTCAGACGCATGGGCTGGTTCCTGTGACATGAAGAACCTCTCATTGGTCCTTGGACTTCTCTTAGAACACCTGATTTATGGACCAATCCACATTTCAGTGATACTGTTTCAATAAGCACATGTGGAAAGCTAGTATTCCAGGTTCCTGAGAGGACTGAGACAACTGTCACTTAGAAATGAGGGTATTCCTAGGACAAAATTTGCTTTACTCAGCAGTGTTCTTCATGTTTGTCCAAGCAGCCAGCACTTCTAAAAGGTAAAAACAAGTTTCACATGGGTCCCCACTCTTGACCTGGATTACAGGGCAGAATCAGGTCACATGGCATACTGAGTAGGCTATCTAGAAATCCTGATGACATGGGAGGACGGAGGCATGCTTTTGCTCTCTAAGTGTTCACAACAGTGGGCCCCAGTTAGGGACCCAAGGACAAACTGAGCAGCCAGCCCTCAGGGCATAGACCTTTGGCAGGGCTGCCAAATTTTACTATGCTTTTCATCAACTTGCTTATTTCCCAACTCTCTCAGCCACACTCTCCTTGCTTTAGATTTTTGAGAGAGAACATCTGGCCATGGGGCATGGTGCAGCAGTGAATGCGTTCCCTCTGGTCCAGTCAGCTTTGCCAGGTTGGGTGGTGGCGTCCTGAGCTGCTCACTGGAGATACCCCAGCTGCTTCTGTTGTCCTTGAGATGATTTGATGTTCCTTCACAAAATCTGCAAGGTTCTTGTGGACCAGTTCATTCCTCACTCAGTGGCTTAATCATGAATGCCTTCTACCCAGATCTGGCTGCAAAATGTGCAAGCCCAGAGTAAAGTGAGAATGTGGCAAACAGAGTGTGCCTTAGAAGCACTTGGAAAACTTTTCTTTCTTCTGAGCATTCTCTTTCTATTTTATTGTGTTTGTATTTTTTATTTTATATTTTAAGGGAAAATTAAAAATTAAATTGTCATAAGTTTCATTGTTCATCTTTGCACTATGCAGTGCCAGTTTTAGACGCAAACTTTAGAGCATTTGACTTATATGTAGAATCACTGAAAGGACAATTGTGTTTTCTGCCTGATCCCTGGAGGGTGCCTTGAGCTGGCTGGTAGAGAGGGACATGAAGACTCAGGTAAGGGAGGAGGAGGAAAGGACCCCGGGCACATAGCTGGCTCAGGGAGAGCTCCCAGCTGGGGACTGCCCACCTGCAACTTGGGGTGTTCCTACCCTGGCTCAGCCATAGGACTGCTGGGTTCCCCCTTACCAACTTTGGGACAAATATCCTGTACTCTGATCATGGGATAGACTTGGGGAGTGAGCCTCTACCACTCTCCTGGGAACATTGTGCCAACTGACAGTGGATGGGTGACCCATCAAGGGGTCTTTCTGGATCAGTAGTTGATAAGAGACTCACCCAGCTGAGGTGTGGCCTCCTGCCAGCAGCCTACCTGATCTGCAGTGGTACAGCCAGTTGGAGGTGGGGGAGCTGATAGCCTGCCTTGCCCTACCTGAATGCTGCAGACATGCTTACCTGCACCTAAGCTCCTGCTGGTGGCAAAGGTCACAGTGTGGGAACAATGAGGCTGGGTAAGACCCTGGCACAGGGGAGGGGAAAGGCAAGCAGTGGAGAACCCGTCCTGGGCAGAGCACAGGTGGTAGGACTACATGAGGCACCTCCTGGAGCATGATCCACTGTTCCACTTCACTTACAAAACATGAGGTCAAAGATTAAGTGAGTAATTTTGACATAGTGACAGCGGGCTAGAGCACAAACCCCAGGCACATGCTATAGCTCTAGTCACTGCCCCACAGACTGGACTGCCTCTCTCTCGCTCCTGTGCCACAGCCACAATCTTGGCCACTTCTGCAAACAGGGCTCCCCTCACCTCCCAGCAGCTGTGCAAGCCCATCCTCTGCTTGAAGGAAGTCATCCAGCTCCTCTGCCATCTTCAGGGCTGAGCCAAAATGTCACTCCTCCTGCAGTGCCTCCCTGTACTCTCACTGAGCCTTTCCCCTTACCATCATTCTGCCAATCTTGTGTCTTGTATCCCCCCAGCTTTTGGGGGGAATATTTTAAAGTAAATCTCATATATGGTGTCAATTTACTCATAAATGCCTCAAGTGAATCTCTGCCTTACACAAATGTTTGTTTAAAACATAACCATCCAGACCATTACCATACCTAGCAAAATTAGTAAAAATCCCTTAATAGCTTGTCTGTATTCAGATTTCATCAATTGTCTGAAAGGTGTCTTTTCAGTTTGTTCCAATCAGGATCACCACGGTGAGTTTTGGTGGAGAATGAGGATAATTTCCCCTAACAAGGTGAATGATGCCTGTTATAGCTGAGCCTGTCTTTGAGAACAGCACACCCAGGGAGCAGGGCTTTCACTGGGCTCCACCAGGGTGGTCTGAATCTGAACCTCTCTACTTGCCCACGTGGTTCATTTTGATCCTAAGTCACAATTCATACTTCCCTCTCTTTTTTGGTTGGTGATTGATTAGGTCCCCTTTTGCTGAACAAACTGCAAGATTATGCTAAATAGTATTCCATGGGTAGAAAATATGATGTCGACTCACATCATTAATATTTCTTGGACCTTATTTAGGACAAAAAACCCTACTTCAGAATATTCCCATTTTTTTCCATTTCAATGTAGGAATGACGCATTGGAATTGGGTGGAAAGTCTGAATAAAATTCTTCAATAATGATTAAGTTAATCATATAACCGTGAACAGATTTGCTGTTTTTCAAGGATTTGATGGAATTTTTCCCTATCTTTTTAAATTATCAAAGTAACAAAAAATACAGTTGAGAAATAAACTTAGATCACAGTTTTGCTGGCCTATTCCATTGTCTTTTTTCACTCTGCCAGCATCCTCAATAATATGTATACTTGTGAAAGTGGCCCCCTCTGTCTTAGCACCTGGAATATCATGTGCCGTTCTGGTAGTGGCACTTCAGGAACATCACACAGAACAGGGAAAGTCACAGATGCACAGGCAAAGCAATCAGAAGGAGGAAAGGATGGACTGCTAGTGGCAGGCATTTGGAAAGGTCTCTTCAGTCTAGAAAGACAAAGGCAGGAGGGAAAGGATTTTGCACCTTGAAACTGGTGAGTGGTGTGAAGAACCATGGGCAGCTGCTGCTGCTTCCAGTACTGGAGAAAACACTTCAAACTTGAGAGATGAAGGCCTGAAATTAAAGTGAGGAAAGTGTTTATGAAAGGGAGCATACTGAATGCACCTGGTTTCTGGGACTATTTAAATCTGTAGGTTTGGTTATAGTTGGCATGTCTGTTATGGATGTGAAGGGAACCTGACACATTTCTGGGGCCTGGCCTTTATCTCTGAGAGCAAGGCCCCCCAGTACAATCACATCTGCCCATCTCACAGTGGCGGTGGGCCTTGGATAGACTGAGGACTCATTACACAGAGTGGCCCTGGGTTCCTGAATGGGACTTGACCCCACAGAGAACAAATTCCTTCCACCTAGGTGAGTGGCTCCCAACTGGGGGACTGGCAGGCCTAGGAGTTTTTCATATTGCTCCCTCTCCTGCTCCCCAGCCCCAAACAATTCTGCAAAGTCCCAAACTAACCTATCAACATTTCTCTGAGGCAGAAAAGCACTTATTTCTTTTGTGCTCTACCATTTCTTGTTTCTTAGCATTTACTGCAGTGTGTTGAGCCAGCAGAATACCTGGGTTTTTCACTGAGATTATAGGGAGGACCACTCTCTCTCATCACCATGTGTCATCCACTAGCATGCTGCATGGCACATGATAGGACACTAAGAATGTTTATTCCATGAATAATTGAAGATGTTTAAAGAAAAGCCTTCTGGTGTCACAGTGGATAAAATGTACAAATTTGGTGCCTTCTGCGCTTTAAGCAAGTCAAATGTTAAGATGTTATAGTGCTGTAGTCTTATCCACTTCAGGCAAACTTAATATATGAAATCAGCATTACACATGGTTTCAAATGGAAATTTTTAAAAATGAAAATAAAGGAGAGAGATACTTTTACAATGGAGAAATCTGATGGGCACATCTTTAACCTAGTGCTCAAACCTAACTTAGAAATGATGGATCAAAGGACATGATCAGATGTCACAAGAAGAACAGCTGGTCATGTTAAGCAAGGTAGCGATTAGGGATGTGATGTCTGCGGCAAGCTTCCACATGGTTCAGAAATATATTCAGAGAGAAAGGGAGCAATCAAGTACTGCAGAAGGTAAACAGTTATGGATCTAGGTAAAGGCACGTGGTTGTTCATGAACTTATTCTTCCAACTCTTCTGTTGGTTTGAAAAATTTCCAAATAGAGACTTTCAGGGAAGGAGATGGAGAGTGTTACAGGAAGACAGAGGCTTCTGATGAAGTGAGGTCCCATGAGGCGGGGTCACTGCTTCTCAAAGAGGCCATCCAGGGTGCTCTCCTAGAATGCACTGAGTCTGCAGACCAGGATGAGACACACCTGTACTCTCCATCTTGTCACCGTCCCTCATTCCAGGGATCATTCTGCTCCCAGTTCGTTCTCCATCTTATTTGAAGCTAAGAACCGAGTCCTGTGACAAGATAGCTTAACATACTTCTATAGGTTCCTGTTTGTTAACCAAAGAGCTATTGCCAACCCTTCACCAATCCCACCCTCAAGGGCTCTCCATCTCTGACCCCATGCAGGCACACCAACCACTCCTATTCAAAGTCTAGCTCACAAGGCTTGGTGAACCCTAAATCTCCTGCCATTCTTGTTATACTCTTAACGACTCTACTGGGCCACCCTCACTCCACAAGCATGGAACCACTCCCTCCTTCCCTCCGGGTCCTCTGTGCTGTAGGAAACCTTTATGCATGCACCCTTCATTGCCCTTACCCATCCTCCCAACTGGGATTCAGGCTCCCTGTGTGGAGGTTGGCTGTGTGGTTTGCTGCACAGCACAGTGCCAGACCCAGACTGCAGGAAGGGATGTGGGCAGGATTGCGATTGGGTTCCCTGGGCCAGCAGTCCCCTTCTGGCAGGAAAACAACCCGGATGTCCAAGTCTTTGGTGAGCCAGGCATCAGGGTCAGACCTGTGGCATCAGCTCTAAAAATATTTCCAGGGAAAGAGCTCAGGTTCCCAGTCAGAGCTCCCCTTTTAAGATTCACCTAACTAGGGCTGCCAGATAAAGTACAGGGTACCCAGGTAAATTAGAAGTTCATTGAATGATATTTTTAGTATAATTATGACCCAAATATTTCATGGGATATACTTATACTAAAAATTGTTCATTGCTTATTTGAGATTCAAATTTAACTGGGTGCCCTGTTATCTTTTTTCTTCTTGAACATGGCAACTCTACACCAGACCCCTGTTTCTGTTCTACAAAAGCACCTTGTTCTAATGGACACATAGTTGTTTTTTTAAAATTGTTTGTTAAAAATTACATAAAATGTATTATTTTAACCATTTTTAAGTGTAGAGTTCAGTGGCATTAAGTACATTCACATTCTTATGCATCCATCACCACCATCCATCTTTGGAAGTCTTCTTATTTGTGAAACTAAAACTCTGTATCCATTAAATGCTAACTGCCCATTCCTTTTTCCAACCCCTGGTACCCACCATTCTTCTTTCTGTCTTATACACAGCTGCTGGGAAGAGAACTCAGAATTTTCTGAAGGGAAGTTTGACAGCATGGATCAAAATCTTCATATATATTTTTAAAGATTTATTTATTTATTTATTTATTTATTTATTTATAGAGAGAAGGGAAGAAAGGGAGAGAAACATCAATCGATTGCCTCCTGCACATCCCCCATCAAGGACCTGGGCTGCAACCCAGGCATGTGGCCTGACTGGGAATCAACCCGGTGAGAGTTGGGTTCACAGGCTAGTGCACAATCCACTGAGCCACACCAGCCAAGGCAAAAGCTTTATATTTTTGAATTCACTTTGGCCCAGCATTTTCTCCTGTAAGGATTTAATTTAAGAAAATCATCATGAATGTGCACAAAGATGATGACATAAAGATCTTCCCAGCACAGTTGTATTTGACAAAAGTGAGTTAATCTGAATAACCCAGGCAGGGAATTGGCTTAGGGAAGTAATATACATGTAGACTGTAAAATGAGTTACAGCTGTTAAAGTGATGACACAGAAGAGGGAGGATGTTATCTTTTTTATGTGACATGGGCCCCTGTGGCACATTATTCTCAGAATAACATTTGTTTGTTTTTATTGTGGCAAAATATATCTAAATTCCCCATTTTAACCATTTTAAGGTGTACAGTTCAGTGACACTGAGGACATTCACCATTATGAGCAACTAACACTACTACCCAGTTCCAGAATATTTTCACCACTCCAAAAAGAAATATCATGCCCATTAGCAGACAATGCTCATCCTTCTATCACCCCCGCTCCAAGCAACAACTAATTTTTCTTCTGTCTTTGTGGGTTTACCTAGTAAAATATTTATTTTAATTAAAAATTTAATCTTGGTAAAAATATACATAAGATTTATCATCTTTTTTTTTAAAGAAACTTTTTTCTTTTTTTTAAGATTTTATTTATTTATTTTTAGAGAGGGAAGGGAAGGAGAAAGAGAGAGAGCGAGGAACATCAGTGTGCGGTTGCTGGGGGTCATGGCCTGCAACCCAGGCATATACCCTGACTGGGAATCGAACCTGCCACACTTTGGTTCACAGCCCACACTCAACCCACTGAGCTACGCCAGCCAGGGCTAGATTTATCATCTTAACCATGTATAAGTAACCATGTATACATTCAGTGGTGTTAAGTGCATTTGTATTGTGTGTGACCAATCCAGAACTTCATTTCACGAAATTGAAACTCTGTATCCATTAAACAAAAATTCTCTATTCCTCCATTCCCCCACTTCCCCTGGCCCCTGGCAACCATATTCTTAATGACTTTCTGTCTTTAGGGACCTCATTTGAGTGGTATCACATAGTATTTGTCCTTTTGTGACTGTCTTATTTCACTTAACATTATGTCCGCAAGATTCATCTATGATGTAGCATGTTTCAGAATTTCCTTCCTCTTTAAGGCTGAATAATTCTCCATTGTGTGCCTTTTATTTCTTTTTCTTGTTTAACTTTTCTAGCGAGGACTTCTAGTATAGTACTGAATAGAAATGATGAAGGCAGGCATCCTTGTCTTGTTCCAGATATTAGAGGAAGAACTTTCAGTCTTTCACTATTGATTATGATATTAGACGTGGGCTTCTCATACATGATCTTTATTGTGTTGAATAGTTTCCTTTTATTACTAGTGTGTTGAGTGTTTTTTATTATGAAAGGGTGTTGAATTTTGTTAAACACTTTTTTGGGGGCATCAAACAAAGGTGGTCAGATGTTTTATTTTCCCTTCATTTTGTTAATATGTTGTATTATGTTGATTAATTTTCATATATTGCACTATCTATGCATTCCAGGAATAAATCTCTCTTGATCTGTTGTGCTTTTGAATTTTGTTTGCTAGTATTTGTGGAAGATTTTTGCCTCAATATTTCTCAGGAGTATGGATCTCAATTTCCTTTTCTTGTAATGTCTTTGTCTGGTTTTGGTAATGCTGGCCTTGCATATGGGTTTGGAAGTGTTCTCTCCTCTTCAATTTTTAGAGAGTCTGAGGAGAACTGGTGCTATGTAAAAAAAGATGTTTGATAGAATTTACCAGTGAAGCCAAGTGGTTTAGATTATTGATTCAACCTCCTTACAAGCTATGAATCTGTTCAGATTTTCTATTTCATCAAGATTCAGATAGGCTGTGTATTTCTAGGATGTTATCCACTTCATTCAGGTTATCCAATTTGTTGGTGTATAATTCATTCATAGTAGCCTCTTGTGATAGTTTGCATTTCTGTAAAAGCAGATGCAGTGACCCTCTTTCATCTCTGACCTGAATCTTCTTTTTTCTTAGTCAATTAATTAGCTGAACAATTTTCCATTTCGTTGGTCATTTTGAAGAACCAAATCTTGATTTTGTTGATTTTCTCTATCTCCAATTTGTTTATCTCTGCTCTATTCATTATTACCTTTCTTCTCTTAGTTTTGGGCTTAGTTAGTTTTTTCTTTGTCTAATTCCATAAGATGTAAAGTTAAGATTGTTGACTTGAGTTCTTTCTTCTTTTTCATTGATTATTTATAGCTATAAACTCTCCTCTTAGTACTGTTTTTGTTACATCCCATAAATTTTGGACTGTTGTTTTCATTTTCATTTATCTCGAGGTATTTTCTAAGTTTTCTTGTGAATTCTTCTTTGACCCACTGGTTGTTTGAGTGTGTTGTTTAATTTCCTCATACTTGTATATGTTGATTTTCCAGCTTTCATTCTATTCTTGATTACTAGTTTCATTCCATTGTAATCAGAAAAGATACCTTGTAAGATTTAAAATTTTAAAAAATTTATTGTCTTGTTTTGACACCTAATATATGGTACATCCTAAATAATGATTCATGCGCACTTGAGAAAATGATGTATTCTGCTGTTGGGTGTAGTACTGGTATATGTCTGTGAATTCTGTATATGTCTGTGAAGTCCTAATGGTCTATAATGTTAAGTCCTCTATTTTCTTACTGATCTTTTACTTACTTGTCATTAATCCATTGGTGAAAGTTGAATATTGAAGTGCTGTTGAATATTTCCTGCTGTTACTGTAGGACTGTCTATTTCTCCCTCTAATGTGTGCTTCATTCATTTAGGTGCTCTGATGTATGGTGCATATATATTTATAATTATTATGTCATTAGTGAATTGACACTTTAACCAAGTATAATGCCCTTCATTATGTCTTGTAAGCTTTTGATTTAAAGTCTATTTTGTCTGATATTAGCATAGCCATACCTTTTTTCTTTTGGATACAATTTTCACAGGGTATCTTTTCCATCTATTTACTTTCACCCTATGCTTGCACTTAAATCTAAAGTAAGTCTCTTAAAGACAACATATATTGAAGAAAACTGTTTTTAAACCAACAAAATAAAAGTCAAAGAATTATTTAAAAGCCCCAATTATATTTAAATGCAATTATCATATGCTAAAAACACACTTGAAATATGCTAATATAGGTGCTCTTTATTAATACACAAGAAATCCCACTGTAATATAGTGAGGTAATATAGTGGGATAATATCTCACTGTAATATAGTGGGATATAGTGGTGGTAATTGTTACTACTGTAAATTTAAGGTAGTGAGGAATACAAATGATATTTTAAAACTGTACTGTGATCAATTACTATGTTTGTCACCTACATCTATATTTTATTGCAATGCTAAATTCCAGTTTAAGGTTCATTTTTTCACCTTTGGAGTTTCACAATCCTTAGGGTAAGAACTACACTTATATGGGAGAATATCCACTGACATATGTTCACAATATTATTAAAAGAAAGAAAGAAAGTGGAGATAAAGTAACATGATTTCCTTTTTTTACTCCTTTCACTGTCCCTTTTATTTATTTTTTAAATACATTTTATTGATTATGTTACTACAGTTGTCCTATTTTCTCCCCTTTATTCCCCTCTGCCCTGTATCCCACCTCCCACCAGCATTCCCCTGCCTTATTTCATGTCCATGAATCATAAATATAAGTTCTATGCTTCTCCATCAATGTCGCCCTGTCTATTTTGTACCTACCTATTATGCTTCTTATTCCCTGTACCTTTCCCCGCATCCTCCCCTCTCCCCCTTCCTGCTGATAACCCTCCATGTGCTCTCCATTTCTGTGATTCTGTGCCAGTTCTTGTTGTTTGCTTAGTTTGTTTTTTGTTTTTCATTTTTAGGTTTGGTTGTTGATACTTGTGAGTTTGTTGTCATTTTACTATTACTAGTTTTTATCTTATCTTCTTTTTCTTAGATAAGTCTCTTTAGCATTTCATATAATAAGGGCTCGGTGATGATGAACTCCTTTAACTTGACCTTATCTGGGAAGCACTTCATCTACCCTTCCATTCTAAATGAGAGCTTTGCTGGATAGAGCAATCTTGGATGTAGGTCCTTGCCTTTCATGACTTGGAATACTTCTTTCTAGCCCCTCCTTGCCTGTAAGGTCTCTTCTGAGAAATCAGCTGACAGTCTGATGGGAACTCCTTTGTATGTAACTGCCTCCTTTTCTCTTGCTGCTTTTAAGATTCTCTCATTATCTTTAATCTTGGGTAATGTAATTCTGATGTCCCTTGGTGTGTTCCTCTTTGGGTCCAACTTCTTTGGGACTCCCTGAGCTTCCTAGATTTCCTAGAATCTTAGGAAGTCTATCCTTAGTCTATTTCCTTTGCCAGATTAGGGAAGTTCTCCTTCATTATTTGTTCAAATAACTTTTCAATTTATTGCTCTTCCTCTTCTCCTTCTGGCACCCCTATGATTCAGATGTTGGAACGTTTAAAGTTCTCCTGGATGTTCCTAGGCTTCTTCTCATTGTTTTTTTTTTTTTTTTTGAATTCTTATTTCTTCATTCTATTCTGTTTTTGAATGCTTATTTTTTCCTTCTGGTCTAAATCATTGATTTGAATCCTGATTCCTTCTTGTCACTGTTGGTTCCTTGTACATTTTCTTTTATTTCACTCTGCATAGCCTTCACTTATTCCTCTATTTTGCGACCATACTCAGCCATTTCTGTGAGCAACATGATTAGCAGTGTTTTGAACTCTGCATCTGATAGGTTGGCTATTTCTTCATTGCTTAGTTCTATTTTTGGAGCTTTGATCTTTTCTCTCATTTGGGCCATTTTTGTTTTTGTCTTGGCATGCCTGTTACATAGCAAGAGGCAGAACCTTAGGTATTCTCTGGGTTGGGGCAACCCAGGTCACTGTGTTGTGGTGCTGTATGTGGGGGCAGGGGGTTAGATGGGGAATAATGCCACTTGCTCTGCTCTTTGCCAGCTTTCAGACACTTTCCCCACTACCCACAAGGAAATTGGTGCTGATTCCTGGGTGGGAAGGTTTGTGTATGTTCTAAGACCCTGCTGGTGTTTCCAATGAACTCTCCTGTGAGGCTGGGAATTTCTCCCACTGCCACAATCCCCACAGGATTTTTTTTTATCACCAGAGGTTTTGAGGCTTTATCTCCCTGCAATGGAACCCTGTGTTGTGCAGTCTGTCTCACTGCCCAGTTGTTCTCCCTGGTTTATCCTCATGCAAATAGGGAATTGCTGGCCCTCCAGCTGCTGCTTTGCTGTGAGTCCTCTCCACCTGGCTACCCATCTCCTTTCCTCCAAACAGTCTGGATGAATGTTTCTTCTTTAACTCCTTGGTTGTTGGACTTCCGTACAGTTCAATTTTCTGGCAGTTCTGGTTGTTTTTTGCTTTTTAAATTTGTTGTTGTCCTTCTTTTGGTTGTGTGAGGAGAAAAACTATATCTACCTATGCCTCCATCATGGCCAGAAGCCTTGCAACATGATTTTCTTCATGTAGATAAATAGAGAACAGAATGAAAGAGTAGACTGAATGTGAGCAGTGGTTTAATTTTCTTCTTTTTGCATTTCTGTATTTTAGGTGCCTACTTGTTTTCAGGAGACCTGTTCTTCAAGTTTCATAGCACACTCGTGATTGCCTGTTCTACATTTGCTTTCTCACCAGTCATAGATCATGAGGGCAGGCCCTTGTGAGCATGGTAGCTGGCATTCCTTCATGATGAAGGCTCTGGGGCTTTCTCTATTCAAGGCTTATACTGTGTGACTTTAATATTTACATAGTCTTCATCCATTCATTTAACTGTTCATTGGATTTGTCTTTCCTGAGTTGTGAATGAGTATGAAATTTTTGCCAGGGGGAGCTGAGGTGCTGAAGGTGCATGATGCTTAGGGCAGCCTGTACCCTAGGGACCTCACAGCCTCGTCAGAAGAGACACACATCACGGTGGGACACTGCACTATCATTCACTAATCACTGACCTACCTCTCCCAGGAGGATCAAACAGCATCTCCCAGTGAACTCAGGCATGATTATCTGACATGTTCTGGCCAGTGGAATGTGAGCAGCAGTGATCTATGTCTCTTCATGGTGGAAACCTGAGGTTTGAGCTTGCAAGCGCTGTTCCCTCTGCACACAATTTATGCACAGAGGCTACTCTGCCATTTGAGTACCTGAGATAAGACAACAAGGAGCAGAGCCCAGGTGAGCCAGGATGAATGCGTAGAGATGGCAGTAAGTGTGCCATGCGGATGTTGGGTCTTCTTTTACTGAGGTAGAATCTAGTCCATTTGACAGTAATGTGGCAATCACAGAGGTCTGAAAAGTAACACAGGCAATATTTATGAATTTCCAGGAACTGAGTATATAATTTATTTTTGCTGTTCTTTACCTGGCTTTCTGATATAACTGGAATGATACATCAAAATATACAAACTCCTCTTATTAAAGTGCAGATATCACTCAGATATATAACTAAACCTTTATAGTGTTTTGAATTTTATATATTCTATGTTCCCGTTAGTTAACATTATTAGTATAAGAAGTGTGAATTCTAGGTAGTATCAAATAATGGTTGTCCTAAACTCTCATTTGAAAAACTTGGATTTGAAAAGCTGTTTCCTTTGGGCCATACCTCTAAATAAGTGTGTGATTCAGGGAGAGGAATACAGGTGAACCTATAATCACAAATACATAGAATTGAATGGAAAACTGTGGGATCAGGGTAGGGAAACACTAATGTATAGTATTATATATTACTATATGTTTTTCATGTTTCATTATTCAAGTATAGAATGATAGATTATGATAGCATTACAGATTATTATCAATTAGTCTATTGTTCTCCATCCTTGAAGTCTTAGGTTAAGCTAGAGGCAGTCATATATCTCCTAAATCCATCCTAATGACATACACATGGTATGCTTTGATTGTTTGGTAAAATGTACAAGGAAAGCCAAATGGACTCAGTAAATCCTGCAGTTCTGAGCAGTTCACACAAAAATGACTCAATTTTTTAAACTAATTTAAAAATTACTTTTTAGAGTAGGTTATATGAGGGAATTATTTCTCTCAGTGAATGAATACCATAACATTCAGAGACTCCAACATACTCTCTTGATAAGACTCAGTAACACCAACCTTAACTAACATTTAATGTTCAGAAGTGCTCTAAGGTAAGTGTTTAACTGCAGACTTTTAAAAAATTATTTATTTATTTATATTTTAATCATTGTTCAAGTACAGTTTTCTCCCTTTTACTACCATGCCAGCCGACCCAACCAACCCTCCCCACTTCCCTCCCATTACCACCCCCCCTAGTTTTAGTCCATGTGTCCTTTCTACTTGTTCCTGTAAACCCTTCCCATTCTCCCCTGAAATTTCCTCTTCTCTCCCCTCTTGTCACTGTCAGCCTGTCCTCTATTTGAGTGTCTTTGGTTATATTTTGCTTGTTTCTTTGTTGTTTAGGTTCCTGTTAAAGGTGAGATCATATGGTATTTGTCTTTCACTGCCTGGCTTATTTTGCTTAGCACAATGCTTTCCAGCTCCATCCAAGCTGTTGCAAAGGGTAGGAGCTCCTTCCTTCTTTCTGCTGCAAAGAATTCCATTGTGTAAATGTACCACAGTTTTTTAATCCATTCATTTACTGATGGGCATCTAGGTTGCTTCTACCACCTAGCTATTGTAAATTGTGCTGCTCTGAACATCGGGGTGCAAAGGTTCTTTTGTATTGGTGTTTCAGGGTTCTTAGGATATAGTCCCAGCAGTGGAATTGCAGGGTCAAAAGGCAGATCCATTTTTAGTTTTCTGAGGAAGTTCCATACTGCTTTCCATAGTGGTTGTACCAGTCTGCAGTCCCACCAACAGTGCACTAGGGTCCCCTTTTCTCCACAACCTCTCCAACACTTGTTGTTTGTTGCTTTGTTTATGATGGCCATTCTGTCTGGTGTGAAGTGGTATCTCACTGTGGTTTTAATTTGCATCTCTCTGATAGCTAGCGATATTGAACATCCTTTCATATGTCTTTGGATCTTCTGTATGTCCTCCTTGGAGAAGTGTCTCTTTAAATCCTTTGCCCATTTTTTAATTGGGTTACTTGTCTTCTTAGAGTGTACTCATGTAAGTTCTTTATATATTTTGGAGATTAAACCCTTGTCTGAGGTATCATTGGCAAATATGTTTTCCCATACAGTTGGTTTTCCTTCTATTTGATACTGTTTTCTTTAGCTGTGCAGAAGCTTTTTATTTTGATGAGGTCCCATTTGTTTATTCTTTCCTTTATGTCCCTTGCTCTAGGAGACATGTCAGTAAAAAAGTTTTTGCGTGAAATATCTGAGATTTTCCTACCTATGTTTTCCTCTAGGACTTTAATGGTGTCACGGTTTATATTTAAGTCTTTTATCCTCCTTGAATTTATTTTTGTATGAGGTGTAAGTTGGTGCTCGAGTTTTATTTTTTTACATGTAGCTGTCCAGTTCTCCCAACGCCATTTGTTGAAGAGGCTATTTTTATTCCATTTTATGTTGCTGCCTCCTTTGTCAAATATTAATTGCCTGTAAAGACTTGGGTTTACTTCTGGGCTCTCTGTTCTGTTCCATTGGTCCATGTGCCTGTTTTTATGCCAGTACCAGGCTGTTTTGATTACAGTGGCCTTGTAGTATAGTTTAGTGTCAGGTATTGTGATCCCTCCTACTTTACTCTTCTTTCTCAAAATTGCAGCAGCTGTTCGGGGTCATTTATGATTCTATATAATTTTTTGAAATGTTTGTTCTATGTCTGTGAAATATGCCATTGGTACTTTAATAGGTATTGCATTGAATGTGTAAATTGCTTTGGGTAGTATGGACATTTTGATGATATTAATTCTTCCAATCCATGAACATGGTATATGTTTCCATTTGTTTGTGTCTTCCTTGATTTCTTTCCTCAGTGTTATGTAGTTTTCTGAATACAGGTCTTTTACCTCTTTCGTTAGGTTTATTCCTAGGTATTTTATTTTTCTTTTAGCTATTTCAAATGGGATTTTTTTTCTTGATTTCTGCTTCTGCTGTTTCGTTGTTGGTGTACAGAAATGCCTTTGATTTTTGGATATTGACTTTGTATCCCACTGTTTTGCCAAATTCATTGATTAGGTCAAACAGTTTTTCTGTGGAGTCTATAGGATTTTCTATGTACACTCGTGTCATCTGCAAACAGTGACAGTTTTGTTTCCTCCTTTCCAATCTGGATGCCTCTTATTTCCTTTTTTTGTCTGATTGCTGTGGCTAAAACTTCCAGTACTAATTGAATAGAAGTGGTGAACGTGGATAGCTTTGTTTGTTCCTGATCTTAGTGGAAAAGATTTTAATTTTTGCCCATTGAGTATGATGTTGACTGTAGGTCTCTCGTCTATGGCCTTTATTATGTTGAGGAATGCTCCCTCTATTCCCACTTTGCCGAGTGTTTTTATCAAAAATGGGTGCTGTACCTTATCAAATGCTTTTTCTGCATCTATTGATATGATCATGTGGTTTTTGCCTTTGCTTTTGTTTATGTGATGTATTATATTTACTGATTTCCGAATATTGAACCGTCCTTGCATCCCTGGAATGAATCCCACTTGGTCATGATGTATAATCTTTTTAATGTATTGTTGGATGCGGTTTGCCAGTATTTTGTTGAGGATTTTAGCGTCAATGTTCATCAGCGATATTGGCCTGAAGTTTTCTTTCTCTGTTGTGTCTTTATCTGGTTTTGGAATTAGGATGATGTTGGCCTCATAAAAAGAGTTTGGGAGTCTTCCACCTTTTGGGATTTTTTGGAATAGTGTGTGAAGGATAGGGATTAGCTCTTCCTTAAATGCTATGTAGAATTCTCCTGTGAAACCATGTGGTCCAGGGCTTTTGTGGGTTGGGAGTTTTTTGATTATTGCTTCAATTTCTTTTTCTGTTATTGTTTTTTTCAGGCTTTCTGCTTCTTTTTCACTGAGTTTTGGAAGATTATAGTTTTCTAGAAATTTATCCATTTCACCTAGGTTTTCAAATTTCTTGGCATACAGTTCTTCGTAGTAATGTCTTATAATCCTTTGTATTTCTGTGGTATCTGTTGTAGTCTCTCCTCTTTCATTTCTGAATTTGTTTATTTGGGTCTTCTCTCTTTTTTTCTTGATGAGTCTTAAAGGCTTGTCAATTTTGTTTATCTTTTCAAAGAACCAGCTCTTGGATTCATTTATCCTTAGAATTGTGCTTTTAGTCTCTATGTCATTTAATTCTGCTCTGATCTTGGTTATTTCCTTTTCTCTGCTTGCTCTGGGCTGTCTTTGTTGTTATTCCTTGAGTTCTTGTAGACATAGGGTTAGGTAGTTTGTTTGAAATGTTTCTAACTTTTTTAGGTGGGCCTGTATTGCTATGAACTTCCCTCTCAGGACTGCCTTGGCTGTCTTCTATAAGTTTGGGGTTGTTGTGAGTTTGTTTTCATTTGTTTCCAGAAACCTTTCGATTTCTTCCCTAATTTCATTCTTGACCCATTCATTGTTTAATAGAATGCTATTTAATCTCCATGATTTTGAGTGGGTTTTTTCCTTGGGGTTGGTTTCTAGCTTCAGTCTCTTGTGGTCCGAGAAAATGCTTGGTATGATTTAGGTTTTCTTGACATTGTTGAGGCTTGTTTTGTGTCCTATCATGTCCTCTATCTTTGAAAATGTTCCGTGTACATTTGAAAAGAATGTGTATTTAGCTTCTTTGAGATGGAGGGTTCTGTATATATCAGTTAAGTCCATTTCATATAGGGTATTGTTCCATGCCACTATATCTTTGTTGATATTTTGTTTGGAAGATCTGTCCATTTTTGATAGTGAGGTGTTAAAATTCCCCACTATGATTGTGTTGCTATCCATATTTTTCTTGAAGTCCTCTAAGATTTTCTTTATATATTTGGGTGCGCCTATGTTGGATGCATATATATTTATAATATTTATGTCTTCTTGGTGGATTCTTCCCTTGAGTATTATGAACTGACCTCTGGGTTTCTCTTTATGGACCTTTTTTGGAAGTCTATTTTGTCTGATATGAGTATTGCTACCCCAGCTTTTCTTTCCCTGTCCATTTGCTTGGAAGATTTGTTTCCAGCCCTTCACTGTCAGCCTGTGCAGGTCTTTTATCCTGAGGTGGGTCTTTCATAGGCAGCATATGTGTGGGTCATTTTTTCTTATGCATTCAGCTATTCTATGTCATTTGATTGGAGCGTTTAATCCACTTACATTTAAGGTTATTATTGATAGGTGCTTATTCATTGTCTTTTATGTACTTGTGTTCCTCTTTCTCTCTCTCTTTTCCTCCCCTTCCTTAAAGCAGTCCTTTTAGAATCTCTTTCAGAGCTGGTTTGGTGGAGGTATATTCTTTTAGACTTCTTTTATCTGGGAAGCTTCTTATTTGGCCTTCTATCTTGATTGAGAGCCTTGCTGGGTAAAGTAGCCTTGGTTGCAGACCTCTGGTTCTCATTACTTGGAATATTTTTTGCCATTCTTTTCTGGCTTGGAGCTTTTTTATTGAGAAGTCAGCTGTTAGCCTTATTATGCCTCCCTGGTATGTTACTTCCTGTTTTTCCCATGGTGCCTTTAAGATTCTCTCTTTGTCTTGGAATTTTGTCATTTTAATTATGATGTGTCTTATGAAGTGGGCCTCTTTGGGTTCCTCTTGATTGGAACTCTCTGTGTTTCCTGGATTTGTGTGACTTTTTCTTTCATCAAATTAGGGAAGTTTTCCATCATTACTTTTCCAAATAGGGTTTCTATCCCTTGCTCTTCTTCATCTCCTTCTGGTATCCCTATTATACGGATATTATTACATTTCATATTGTCTTGTATTTCTCTTAATCCCTCTTCATTCTTTGTGAGCCTCTTTTTCTTTTCTTGCTCTTTCTGGGTGTTCTTTTGTACTTTGTCCTCCAATTCGCTAATCCGGTCTTTTGCTTCATCAATCCTGCTTTTCATTCCTTCTACTGTGTTCTTTAGTTCAGAAATTGTATTCTTCATTTCCTCTTGGCCCTTGTTGATAGTTTCTCTTTCCTTTTTCATGTTGGTATAGTTTGCAATGAGATTGTTGTAGTGTTGTGGAAAATCCACCCACACGCGGGGAGATAACGAAGCACAAACTTTATTACCCGGGGGCCCAGAGGGGGTGGTTAACATCCAAATCCTCTGAGCACCGATCCTTACTCTCCCAGGGTTTAAATAGTCCCGGGCTCCCTACCTACGTGGCGAAGCAAGGTTACGGAAGCTGAATGCGGAAGTTAGGTCCAGCTACCTTATATGGGAGACACAGGGAAAAAGCAGGAGGAATTTGCAGAAGCTACAGAGCACAGGAGCTTATCATGGGAGTCTGTGTACGACCTTGAGTAACTGGCGGTTGCTTTGGTTATGACTTGTCTGCCTTTACAGTCCTGTGTGAAATTTTGCAAGTGTTACAGTTACAGAGCATAAGAAACTTTTGGAGTTTTCTTTTCCTGCCACATTCCCCCCTTTGATGCTATAAGGTGTTTTCATCCCTTTTAGCATCACTAATACCTGGCTATGAGGCTGAGGTTGGGAGGGTTACAACTGCTGATATTGGTGTTGGTACCACTGGAGGGCTAGCACTGTGGCGGCTGCCCTATGAGTCACTGTAGCCCTAGGTGTAGGACTAAGGTCCGGAGGATGCAGGGTCCTATATGCCTGACACCTCTGGGTCTGGTACTTCATGGTCCTGGATGTTACTCTAGTCTAGTATACCTTCCCTCCCCAAGTGCAGAGGGATTGCTGTGACTGAATGCAACCCGATGGCATGTCAGTGGAGGAGCTGAAAGCTGACCCTAGGAGATAGTAAAAGACCACTTTACCTCTGAGCATAATCCTATGCCTGGGGGTTCTACATTTGCAGGCTGGGGCTGAGACAGGGGCCGCATTTGTTAAGCAAAGCATACAATAAATACAAATACAGAGATCAAACAGAGACAAACTATTTCTAGGGTGACCCGCTTTGCAGGGATTCCATTCCTCAGGGGCCACAGTCACTAGTCCAATTGTCAATGCTCCTGCAAAGGTGCCAATTAAAGTCAGGTACCCTGCGGAACAACGGTCTATTCCTTGGCGTCTTTGGGATCTGCTGCTGTCTTGGCCCAGCTGTAGTAGATCCAAGGGGTGACTCCTGCAGCAGTAAGTTTGTCCAGGGCAGTCTAGTTTTCTGGTCTGCACACTCGGCGACTTTTGCCTTTAACTATATAGCTGCTTCCATCCATGTAGTGGGTGACATCAACATCAGGTTGGGCCAGGGGCTGGTCCTGGAGGTCTGGCCGGCTGGCATGGACTTCTTTAGTTACTCTAAGACAGTCATGGTCCAGCTCTTTAAGTTCTGCCGGTAAGTAGGTGGCTGGATTGACTTGTGTCATGGTCTTAACATGCACCCTTGGGTTTCCTTGGAGGATGCCCTGGTATTGAGTCAGCCTGGGGTTCGACAGCCACTTGTGCCCCTTGCAAGAGGGGTATGGCAGCAGTGACTGCCCTCAGATGAGGTGGCCAGCTGGTGGCGCTAGCAGATGTCCAACTGCTTAGACAGGTGAGCCACCGGGTGTTGCCATGGTCCCACAGGCTGGGTCAGGACCTAAGGGCTACCTTGTCTCTCTTGTGGGTGTACAGATTAAAAGGCCGCCCCGGCTTTGACAGTCCAAGGGCAGGAACATTACTGAGGCACCTCTTAATATTTTGGAAGGCTTTTTCTTAATGTCCGGACCCTTCAAAGCCTGGTAGTAGGGCCGAGTTCCACAGCCACAGGGTGAAGGCTGGCTTTCCCTCAGAACAAGCATTTTTCTTAGAAATCAGACAAGGTTCTGGAGGGCATTGGAAACTCTGCCATTTTCTGTCCTCGCCCCTGATCACACCGTGAGTACTTCCGGCAAGCCTGGTTGCTGAGCTCTGCACCTGGTGACATTGCCAGAGCCCCAAGGAAGCTTGCAGGCCACTGGGGCAGGCGAACCCGATAGAGCACCGTGAAGGGCCATGACAGAGGACTGTGCAGACGGCTGTAGGGGGCACTTCAGCAGCGCGTGTGTTCCCTCCTGGCACCATTCTAGGGATGGGCTGCCAGGAGGAGGTTGTCCATGTACTGCAGAATCGTCAGGTCCATCCCCCCTTAGTGAGGGATCTCCTGCTAGGGCTTCTCAAACAGGGCTGGGGAGTTCTTAAACCCCTGGGGCAGTCTAGTTCAGGTTAACTGAGTCTTGACCGCTGTGTGCAGAAAATGGGTTGGCTGGAAGGTGCCACAGGAATGCAGGAGAAGGCATCCTTCAGATTAAGGCAGGTAAACCACGTTGCTGTTGGGGGAAGCTGGCTCGGGAGGGTGCACGGGTTCGGGACCACTGGGTGGTGGCTGTTGGCTGCTTCGTAGACAGCCTACAGATCCTAGACAGGCCAGTACCTGCTCCCATCTGACTGTCATCATGGGCCTGGGCAGGTGTGGCCCCATGTTATGGAGCCAATTTTTCTCCAAGCTCCCACTCGGGGAACCTGCCTCCCTGTCACATCCTGGGCAGGGGAGTCTTTTTTATCTCCCTGGCCCAGAGCATGGCCACAGCCATTTAGCATATCCAAGTGACCAGCTGAAGGCTGTAGGCATGTTAAATGACCATGCCATGGGTCAACTGCAAAACTGGTGCTGTACAAAACAGCCCCGCATATTTTGCTCTGTGTGTCCCCTCTCCAACTTATACCTGTGAGGAAGGGGTGAAGACATCCTAAAATTTCCTGGGCACCTTGAATTCTGGACTCCGTCCCAAATGCCCATTTGGGGTTCCCCCCTTGGCTGCAACTTGTAACAATTTTTCATTTTAGGTATATACCCACTTTAAATTCTTTTAAAGGACAATGGACGAAGGTCTCATCTTCTTGTAACTGCTTCCGGCTAGAAATGGACGTTGTTTTACCTACCCATGGGTCTGGGGTGCCCTGAAAGTGGGTGCAGCATGGAGTCCTGCCTGCAAAGGGAAGGACCTTACAGAATCCTGGCCGGTTGGCTATTACCAGGAAGTCACAGGCTCGGTGTCCCAAGGCTGGCATTACTGGACCGTTGGCATCCTGGTTATATTCTGGAGGTGACAGATTTGGAAAGAGTTGGAAGGCACAATTAAATCATAACCGTTAAATGACAAAGGCAGGGGCTTAGGTATGGCTTATCTGGAGGAAGGTGTACAAGACATGCTACACCTATCCAAAGCTTTTGTGGTCCATTATACTTTACTCAGGCTGAAGGGAATATATTATGATTTCCCTCCTTTCAGATATCTAAACCTTTCCTGTTCAAGCTACTAAGACAGAAAAGGGAAAATCAGTTTTAAAGTGAAGCCCACAGATCGCCCAAACTGCTTACTAACCCAACCACTTAGTTCAGCCAAACCATTGAGTTCCAGGGGGCGACGATGAAAATGGGTTCCTTAAGTGAGGCCTATATTGCAACCAATCAATCAGGCAATGAAGTCATAGGCATACGTCCTATGAAAACAGAAGAACACATAGGTTAATTCACACAATAGTCCCCAAACCAGTCTCCATGCCTGTGAGACTGTCTTTGGGAAGGCATTCAGTTGCAAGGTCTTTCTTGCAATGACATTCAGCAATGGCAATTTGACAGGTCCTTTATACCTGTAAATTGTACATTTTGATGATATTATAAAACCAGTTTTATCCTTCAAATGAAAACAAACTTTTAAGACAGTTAGCTGCGTTATTCTGATGTTTAATACTGAGCACAGTGATTTTCCTTGAACCATAATTTTTCTCCTTAAGATCACCCTCACTGTTATTAAAGGGACTACTTTGAGTTCTGTTTTTTATTTTGACTGTTCGTTTGCATAAACACACCAAGAGCAGCCTGAATTACTTATGATTTCTGATTCTGCTTTGCTGGAACTCACACAGGGAACCTTCAGATTGACTTTTCAGTCCGCCCCCTAAGGGCACAGAAGCAGAGCCACACATCCACCATCTGGCTTTGCCTGTACCAGTTGTTTCACTCAGATCCTTGAGTTTTTCATTGTGCTTACAGGTTCCTGTTTGGCCATCTTTCATGAAAGCAACCTTCGTTCCTTCCCTGGAAAGACTGCCATGAACTGCACAACCAACCAAAGTGTCAGGCTTTTCTTGTGGGCCTACTCTCGCTTCACAAGTCAATCCCAGTTCCTCAGGCTTTCTGGTGACAACCAGAACCCATACATGCCTCCTTCAGACGTGACGTTCCAGTCAAAGTCTTGGTTAACAAAACCACTATTAACTACTGGTCTTACTGGTCTTATGCAAAGAAACCTTATGTTTTCACTTACTCCTTCAGAATGCCAAATTCTGGAGGGATCAGGTAGGGAGAAAAATACAAAGCATGAAGGAAAATCTTTTCCCTTCTGATATTTACCAGGCTTCTCAAAACCTTTACTGCTACAGACTTATCTAACATTTACAACCCTTTTATCTTTCATATATTTTCTGATATCCATTAAGAGTGTATTTCCATGCCTTATACCTTTTATTATTAACTAACATCACATAATTCCAAAACTCTTACTTTTCCATTTATCTTTACAGTTTCCCACAGACCTTCCTCATTTATATATATATATATATATATATATATATATATATATATATATATATATATTATTTACTTTTCTACAGAGTGTGAAGTTTTAACCTTCCCTGGAATCCTTTACTTCCTTTTCAGAGCAGATGCAGAGCAAAACCCAAAACACAGAGTTTCCAGAACAGTACACAGGTAGGGGCATTCTCTCACATAGAGACATGCTCCTTCAGGCCCAGTCTTTTGGCAGAGACATGCTGCTTTGCCTTTGGCTGAAGCGCCTATCAGCCCCAAATGACCCTTCCTGGGTCCCGAGTGGCAAAGGCATCTTCCCCAACTGGTTACAGGCAACGTTAAACAGATTTTAAGTACAGAGGGGTTTTGATCAGAAACAACACTGCTCTTTTCCCACAAAACCAGAAAACAAATAGTTGAGGTTTCCTTTACTCCAGGTTTAAAACTTTACATTCTTCATACATAATTTTACTTATTCAGATTTAATCATTATTCTTTTAATCCTGGTTTCTTTCTCACTCTGGGAAGGACAGCCGAAAGTCCCTGGCACTGCACGCTGCAGTTTTCTGAAGCTCAGACCCTGCAAACACCCTACAGACCAGATGTTTTCTTTAAACTTCAGTACATGTCCTTCAGAGCCATTCTTATCAGAACCAGTTACACAGAGAACCAGACTGATGCAGTCTGGAGAGAGCCCTGAGCCTGGCACCTTGCCCAGTTCCAAGATAGAGGGGATCTCACATGACCCATTATCCAAGATGACGACAACCATGCACCTCCACCCTGGGGGGGGGGCACTCACGTGGCTCATCTTCCATTTTACCCAAAATGGCGGCGCACCCACATACATGCAATATAGTACTGTGGCAGAAACCCCCCCAACCCATGATGAATTCTCCCAACTGACGCAGACAAACAAAGGAAAAAGGGGATCTTTCACACACCCGCCGCAGGTGGGGGGCCCAATCAGACTCCGTGAGCCTGGCTGGCTCGTGGAGTCACAAACACATTCACACACACAGCCGCACAGACAGCCACACAGAAGTTAGCTGTCCCTCCCCCGAGAAGGAGCCCGACGGTCTGGGTCTAAGCCCAGCCCCTGAATTTTCCGGTCGAGGGGTGATCAGTCCCTCTCAGATTCTCGGGTCAGGTCCCTAGGGCACATTCCGATACCTGATTGGCGCCTCCAACAGTTCGTGGTTCGTCTCTCCCCTCTGCCCGGGTGTTACAGCGGTCGGGGATGCGGCACAGGAGTCTCTGCCCCGGGAAGCCTGGAATCACCAGGGCACCTGCTCCTCCCCTGCAGCAGGGCTCCCCCACCGACTCCCTTGGTCACCTTCACCGGAGGCAAAATACCTGCTCGCGTGAGGATTTCCCGGCCCATGCACCAAAATGTTGTGGAAAATCCACCCACACGCGGGGAGATAACGAAGCACAAACTTTATTACCCGGGGGCCCAGAGGGGGTGGTTAACATCCAAATCCTCTGAGCACCGATCCTCACTCTCCCAGGGTTTAAATAGTCCCGGGCTCCCTACCTACGTGGTGAAGCAAGGTTACGGAAGCTGAATGCGCAAGTTAGGTCCAGCTACCTTATATGGGAGACACAGGGAAAACGCAGGAGGAATTTGCAGAAGCTACAGAGCACAGGAGCTTATCATGGGAGTCTGTGTACGATCTTGAGTAACTGGCGGTTGCTTTGGTTACGACTTGTCTGCCTTTACAGTCCTGTGTGAAATTTTGCAAGTGTTACAGTTACAGAGCATAAGAAACTTTTGGAGTTTTCTTTTCCTGCCACAGTAGCTTCCCTGTAGTTTCTGGTAGCTCATTGTGAGTTTATTGAGCTTCCTGATAATCATTATTTGGAACTCCATATCTGATAGTTGAGTTGCCTCTATTTCATTTAGCATTTTTTCTGAGGCTTCCTCCTTTCCCTTCATTTGGGGATTGTTTCTTTGTCTTCCCATTGTTCGTGAGACTGTTGTTGTTAGCCTCTGTTTCTTAAATTGATCTGTTCTTGTTCCCTGTGATTATGGTGTGAACTTCTGTGTTAGAACACCTGTGAGATTCAGTGGTGCAGTCTCCCTCGTGTATCCTGGTGTTCACAGTTTCCCCCACTCTTTTTTGTGATTAGTTAGTGGAGTAAGGAAAAATGGTTTAAGACAGCAAGACAGTATTCTATGATATTTAAAATAGCAGCCAGTAGAGAAGAGATGGGATATCCTTTTACTACTTACAGTGTTAACCGTGATCTTTCACCCCACTAGCCACATTTCAGAAAGGATGAACAGAAGATAAGACTCTTATTGTGGACAAAAGGATTATTAGTTGAATCTAGAAAGCTGTGAGGCTGTGGGAGGTCAGATTCTGAGGTAGGGTGGGAATTAAGATTAGTAAATAGGAGTAGTGTGTAAAAGAATAAAGACAACCCCCACAATAATATAGTTCAGAAAATTGCAAAGTGGGCTGAGATCAGGGAGGGGTGTTGAGTAGTATTTACACTTGTATGAACTAGGTCTTATTTACAGTAATATTAAAGCAACAATCGTGTGGCAGAATCTATGAGATCTAGATAACAAGAATAAGGAGTATAGAACCTTGAGAGGTGTAGTAATGGAACACAAATGAAGATAGTAAATTATCAACACACTGTGACTGAGATATCAGGGGGAACCTATCAAATGATAGTATAACCAGCCAAGCAAAGAAGATTATACAGAAAGAAAAAGAATGCCAAAATAGTATTAAAATAAAAAATCTCAGAAAGGTGAGAAAAAGATAATACAAATTTGCAGTAACTTGCAAGCTCAGAAAGAAAAAGGGAAAAAAAGCAGAAGATGGAATGCAGGAGAGATAAATTTGGAGTAGAAGGAATAATACTAGGATGAAAGTAAGAGAAACATAAGGAATTGAGAGATATAAAAATGATAAGAATTAAAAAATAAAAAGTCACTTAAAAAACAAGATAAAATCCAACAACCAACCAACAACAACAGCCAAAAAAAAAAAAAGCAAAAAAAAACAAACAAACCCCAAAACACCTCTTGTTGGTTTCTAACTGGCCAGACTAGTTTTTCCCGTCTTGCTGGCTTCAGCAGGCTGAGGGGCATTTCGAATGCTTATCACCCTTCCTAGTCAAAACTCAGTCTGTCTCTCTGGTACTGACTGAGCACCAGCAGGGCGCTCTCCCCAGAGCCAACCCGATGTCCCTATGCAGGACACTGGGCTCTCCTGAGCATGCTCTCCAGAGCTCACAGCTGCAGTCTCCAGGGCTCTGGGGCCCTGCAGAGTTCTTGCGTCTTTTCTGGGTTCAGGGTGCAAGCTCCGGGATCGCAAGGAGATGCGCCCTTCCCCCAAATTTCACAGCAGCGCGCTCTAGGTTCTCGGGAAGCAGGTGTGTCTTTTCTGGATTCATGGTGCAAGCTCTGGGGATTGTGAAGAGGCGTACACTTCCACCAGTTTCCTTGCTGGGAGCTCCAGGAACCCCTGAAGCCTGGCGTTCCTTGCAGGTTCACCGTGTGAGAGACGGGAATCCTGAAGGGGCAAGTGCTTCCCTGAGTTCACCACTGCAGGCTCCAGAAACCCATGAACCCCTGCGCACTTTCCTTGTTCAGGGCTGCGAGGCCTGGGTTTTCCACAGATCCACACTCCCACTGGGGTGGGGGTGTGGGCACACATCCAGGTCGCCCCTGGTCACGCAAGGTGGGGGCACTCACGCCTCCCAGGGCTATGCGTGCTGCCTGCAGCCCCTGGGAGACTGTCTCCCAGTCTAACTCCCCTCTCTGTGTCTTCAAGCGACAAGGTCTCTCCTGGTGTTGCTCAACCCCCATTGTCCTGTGCAGTGTGGGAGCAGTGACTCTGCTCTCCCGGGTGCCCTGAGGTGGACCTGGCAGCACCGGGCCTGAAGGCTGCAACCCCCCTGGTTCCCACACTGATCCTTGGGTCCCTATTGTCCTGAAGCAGTTTCCTTGCTGTCTGTTTTTTCAATGTCTGCTGTAATTTTTGATGTCCTGTTTTCATAAATGTTTCAGTAACCTAGGCCCCTTGCTGTGTTTCTCCGCCAATCCATGAGTTTCTCTCCCCGCACTTATTTCATCTTAATTCCAGCCTTGGAGTCACATTCAATTGGAAAGGCTTCTAACTGCAGACTTGAATGTCTTAGGTCCAACTCTTTTAGAGAAAACTCAGTGTACACACCCCATTTTTGGAACTGGCAATAATTCTCTCTTTTGCTAGATATCTCCCTCCCAACTCACCTCATCTCACCCTAAATAGTCTTGCTGACTTCATTTAGTATCTTGTATGAGGAACAAATGATTTTAAGGCCTAGCCTGTAATATCACTGGGAGAATCAGAATTGAAATAGTTTTACACAAGATGATGCCTTAGTTTCTAGTTATTATGAAAGACAATTTCCAAACATTTTTCTGGCATAATATACATACCATAAAATCTACCCACTTAATAATTCAATAGTTTTCAGTGCACAACTTTTTTAATTCAATGCTTTTTAGTAAATTTATAGGATTGTACAACCATCCAGTTTGAAAATATTCCCATCACCCCCAAAAGTTTCCTTGAGCCCATTTACAGTTCATCCTTTCCCCCCACCACTTCCTCCAGCCTCAGCCCCAGGTATCCAACTATATGTTCTCTATCTCAGTAGATTTGCCTAAGGGAATTATATTTTGGAAATATTATATTTTGACTTCATGGAATATTAGTCAGCCACAAAACATATTTGTGGATATTATATTATAAAATGAAATGTCTCTAAAAATATATCCTTTAGAGGAAAAATGGGGAACACAAAATTGTTTCTACACAAAAGTAGACATGCATACGGTCAAGGAATTGACAGGAATACAGAATTCACTACATTTTTCTAAATGAATGAATTCTTCAGGAAATACAATTTTATACATTTTAATTGAACAACTATTTCAATTAATAGTTAATTCCTTAGAGTGCAAATCCTTGTGGTTGTCTCCATTTTTCTGAGGTTTGTCCCCTGGGAATTCTCTTATTGAAAGGAGAACTGTTTTCCAAGTACTATTTGCTTTCCAGAGTGTCTGTTGTCAGTGTGGATTAAAGTCTTTCCTTCTTTTCTCCATCTTCCCCACTGAGGCCAAAGAGCCAATTCCTGGCCCAGAGGTCACTTTGTCCCCGTTACTCATATGTGTGTACAATCAGTGATGCTCATGCGGAGTCTGTCCTCTGTTAGCCATGGCAATGGTGTCAAGTGGCGGTAGGAGTTGTGTTATCAGTGGTAGGGCTAGAATCAGAATACCTTTTAGTGTGATTGTTTTTGTGGAGTGCTGGAGTCAGGCCAGCTGTGGTGTGAATCCTTGCTCTGCCATCTGAGGTTGGGTCACCTTGGAAAATCACTAAACCTCTGCCATCCCAGTGTGCTGATCGGTAAAGTGGCATAATAATAGTACCTGTAGGATAGGGTTCTGAAGATTGGATTGACCAACATGAAGGGATCAGAGCCCTGCAGAGGACACAGAATGAGTGGGTCTCACCTATCTCTCATGTGGACATTCAGAGCTGAGTTGCCCGAATAGAATTACAATTATTGAGTCTTAGAAACATAGCACCTGTGGAGAGGCGCCTGGGCCCAGGAAGCTTTTTTTGGGGCTGGCGGGTCTCCAGGTTTGCCTCTTGAGTGTAGGAGCCTCATAACAATCAACAGGAGCTGTCCCTGGTTCTGAACCAGTGGGCCCATGCATAGTTTTCAGTCCCCAGGTTTCCCACCATTGGGTGTCCTGTTACAGTATATTCTTACACCACAAACATTTCTACATTCAAGAGGTAGGTGATAAATATCTGAGGGCCTCTACAGAGAGAATGTCTGCCACCTTGGTCTTGGGACCCTCCCCCAGATCTGGTGCCCTCCATTGCCTCCACGGTTAGCTCTTTGTGTGGCTCACATTTCTTCCCTTCCCAGCATTCTGTGCTCTCATTCTCTCTTCTTCCAGTGCCCACACATCCTACCGCTTCACACAGTGTCCTGTGAAATGAACTCCCTTTCACTTCCAACCTCCTCCCAGGATGACCCCAATCTCACCCCAACCCTCTGGTGAGGTTGCTCCTCCTCCCCATCTATGCTTCTGTGGTACCATCAGGGACCTTCTTCTCCCTCGACATCCCTCAAGTGTCCATCCCCAAGGATTCAGGCCACAACTTCCCTAGGACCTCAAGACCATGGTGTCTTTTTTGATCCTCCTTCAGGGGCCACTTCCATCTCTGTCTTTCCTCTACCCACAGTCCATCACCCACTCCTGTTTTCCTGCCTTCTCTTCTTCCTCTCTCTCCTGCTTGCAGCCCTGAATGAACCTAACAATTTATTTTCTTCTAGATCATATGCAGACAGATGAACACTCTTAGAGAGAATCATACCTCTGCCTTCAGGGACACCAGAAGTCATGGTGGGTTCATAATGCTGTGGAGTGGTGCTCTTCCTCTTCCTCACTTGTCAGCAGTATCTTTTGTTCCCCTCAGTGGTCATTCTAAATGTACACCTTCAGCTCCAATTCCTTACTTCAATAGGCCACTCTCACTCTTTAAGTACAGCCTTGCCTCTTATTTTACAGAAAAAGTTAGGTTAACATTCAAACCAGGCATAAAAATATTTTGGCTTTTTACCATGTCCACAAACAGATTTATCTGCAGACACACTCACTGTACCTGCTGTGGTCCAACCCAGCTCCCTCACCATACCCAGCCTGCCCCCTTGCTCTCAATCACCAGGCTCCTGGACCTCTGGCTTCCTAGGTTTGAACAGTGGGAGACACCAATAGGATATCAAGGAGTAGGGAGAGAGAGAGAATGGGATATTTTTTCCTTGTTCCCTCTTCATCATTGTTTCCACGTTGGCTACTTCTGGTAGCCTCCCCTCCAAAATTCCAGCTGGAATTCCATTGGCTGAAGAAATTCAATTGTCGCTCTTTTCCTTCAGCCCTAAATGTGGGATTTAATGTTCTTAGAAATGCTTGGTGGGCCACCATCCTTTGGACTTCCTTAATGCCATCTCATTAAGTCCTCTTCCTTGGAACCACCTGTTTTCTACTCAACCCCAAAGGATCTGATCCCTCATTCCCCTCTCTTCTCACCATTGCTCTGGAGAAGTAGCTCCAGCAATACTCGACCCTCAATTCCTCCTTCCTGAATCTCCATTTCTCCCATTCTATTCTATGCACTTACTCTAAACACAGCCCTAACTCTTCCATCACCTGTGTTATACTCTGCTGTACTTCCATTTCTTGCCCTCTGTCTTCCCTTTTGTCTCATTCAGTCTTTTGTGCCCAGTGATGGGTAATCACCACATCCAGCAGTGATTCTCACCATGCACTTACTCAAGCTCTCTGAATCAGGTGAGGCTGTAAGTCAGATGGCCTGGCCAGCTTCTAATACAGGGTGGTCCTGGCATGTTTTGTAACCCTTCTGATCCTCAATTTCTTCCTTTTCAGAATAGGATGTAAACTCTATCTCATAGGTCTTAAAATCTAAAGGAGTTGACATTGGTTGGCACATAGGGATGCTCAAAGAAAGTAGTTACAATTGCCACTGCTCCTCTTGTTAACCATCACTGATTTTCTCCTGAAACCAGTATTTGTGGCTGTCCAACACTCATAGGCTGAAACTTCACCTCATTTGGCAATGGGCCTTTGGGAATTGAGTAGGTCATGAAGGTAGAATCAGTGCCTTATAAAAGAGATATCAGAGGACTTCCTTGCCTTTCTGCAATGTGAGAACACAGGTTGAAGACAATGTCTGTGAACCAGGAAGTGGGTTCATACTAGACCCCAATCTGCTGGAACATTGATCGTGATTTTCCAGCCTCTAGAACTGTGAGAAATAAATGTTTGCCTTTAAAGCTGCCTCAGTCTGTGATGTTTCTGTTATGGCAGCACAAACAGAACAGAAACACAGCACCCATCAGATGAGGTTTCCATATGTATTCTATCATACTGCCCATTTTTTCTCAGCTTCCACCTGGAAAGTTTGGTGTTTCCACAAATTCCTTCTTATTAATCTTCCTTTTTAAGTTTGCATTAGTCACTGAAGAGCTCAACTTCACCTGCATGCCAACAACCTTCAAGTTTCAACCTGTAGTTCTGACTCCTCTTTAGCACCGACATCTCCATGAAATCACCCAGGACTCACAGGCATTCAAAACCCGCTCTTCACCCTCCCTCAGGCTGCCTATATTTTTCATCCTAACAGATGGAATTCACTCAGCCTCACTGTCCAAGTCAGAAACATGGCCTTCACTCTTCATTTCCCAAGAGATGAAGAGTGTTCTGCCCAGATTCCACAGCAGGCCACCTGCACCACTCCCAGGGAACAGTGTGCTGGTGGTCTCCACTGTCCACTCCTTTAGGGGCTCAGGCAGAGACCACTTGGCTGGAGGCCCTGATCCTGGGACAGCTGAGCAAGTGAGGAGTGGAATGAGGGAGCAAGGGGGTCTATAGGCCCAAGGGGTTACAGGGGACCCCCACCAGGCTGGGGCATGTGTAGCTTCACATAGCCACATTTCTTTTTATGCCCCACCCTGTGGCCTCCTCCAACCTTCCATGGAAATTGGTTCTTAAAAAGCATCTTGCACACTAAACTCTATCTCAGCTCTGTCTCTAGACAAGCCAGCCTTCCCACTTTCCCTCACCCATATCATCAGATCATTTTACCATCTCACTGTATCTTGAACCCATCCCCTCCTTTCCATTCCTCTGCTCTTGCCTTCTTTCAAGATCTCATCATTTTTTACTTGTACTGTTAACCACTACCCCCTGAATTCCCCACAGCTGTTCCATATCACCATCAAGATATCCAGCATAAAATGCAAACCTGACAGCATCACATTCTCAAGCCCTTGCAGGTCTCCCTGTGCATCTCAACGGAGTTAGGCATCATTCTTGGACTTTTCCTGGCCAGTCTTTTAGTGGCTTGGCCTCACAATATTTCCTCTAAACCAACAATCTATGCGAGATTTGGGGAAACACTGAGCCTTGAGCGATTCCCAACATAGCATCTCCTCCTGAGGTTCCCCCTCCTTGGCCTGGAAGATACTAGCAATTCCTCAAAACTCTGCTGAAGTCACCCCTGACATCTTCAGGCTAAGCTCAGCACTCTCACCTCTGGATAGTTTTTGTATTGCAATACACATTAAAACATTCACATAGCATTGTAATGACAATTTTAGATTTTCTGCTTGTCTTGCTAGAATGAAACCTTCTAGGAGGAAAAGCACCTTCCCCAGGACTCAGCTCATGGCTCATCCACAGGCATGCTCCAGTGGCCTCTAGAAGGGGGAAAAGGCCAGGTGGTGGGGATTGTCCAGAAGTATGTAGCCCTACTTACCCCTGAACTTTATCTCCTGTGACCCATGTTGTACCTCTGACCTAGAGCACTGGGAGGTAATACATTTGTGTCATTTTAAACACTGACTTTGTGGTTAAGATAGTGATAGAAAACCAATACACTTTTAAATTAATAGATTTAAAAAGAAAAACTGCCGTAGTCTGGAAAGCCCACTGTAAATGGCCTAGGCTTCCTGGCTTTCTTGATCTCAAGGCTGACTTTATAATGGTTTCCTTTTTTCTGTTTTCTTTGTGTTGCCAGACTTTGAAAATGTCACTATCATCCATCTCTGCATTGTCACAGGCTGATAAACCAGATGCTCGGGCTTTAGGGATAGTGTCTAAAATAAGCAGGACTGTCCTGGGAGAGAGGGGTGTGGGCCTCTGGGCTGGGTTGTCAGCTACTGTTTTGGTGTTGAGCTGCCTTTGGGGTTTCTGTCTGCTTTTCTTCAATGCTGCAAATTGCTGATACCATCTTCTTGATAAGAGAGGTTTCCCCGAACTATATTGTACTATTAATCATCTGATTTGATGATATATCTTCTTACATGTAGTAAATTTATATTGCTATTTATATTTAAAAATGGCCAATTATTTCCATTTGCCTCATCCCAATAATATAAATCTCCTGTTGGTTAAAGGGTTAATGATGTAGCTTTGGATTTTTTTTCTTCTTGGAGACTCAGACGTGCAGGCATGTTCTATATTCCTTTCACAAAAAGAATCCAGGGCGAGGTGCCTAGGTTTTGAATGTGCCTTCACTGTACATTCATAATGAATGCTGAACCAAATGATACATTCATGGTTGCTCTCTGATGAAAATGAATGGTTGAATGAAAGTCTGGGGGCACAACTCACTTCCAGGAGGGCAGTCCTGTTCACACCGTGTCTGACCCGTGATTTTTTATTTTCGTCGAAAAGCTAGTTTTTTCTCTCTTCAAATCGCGGTCCCTTTCTCCCTACATCTTTGTAATCAGACTGGCTTTCCTCTTTTTCTTCTTCTTCACCCTCCTCACCCCATTGCCGTTGGATGAAAGATCCCGCCTTTGATTGAAATGGAACCTTCCACTATTGAGCAAGCCTTTGTTGAATGAGTCATCGCTGTGGCTGCTCATTGGCTGTGGCCACTGGAACCAGGGGATTGCCTGGCGCTGGCTGCAAGGCCCTGTTTCATTCACAGAAACGCTGGCTCCTTCGCTAGCCCTTTCATTCACACAAACAGCATTTCATTCATATTTTGCTGTTTTTGTCTGAAGATCCCAGTGTGGAAATGTTAGGGCATTTTCACTTTAGATTTCAGGGGGCTTTGATATCCATCCCAATCATCTACAGAGTGTGCACTTGCTGTTGCTATGCAAGCGAGGGGAAGGGAAAAGATGAGAGCAGGGAGACTGCCCTCCTGGGCCTGCGTCTTGGGCTGGTAGCCACTGTTCCCCTGTGATCTTGCATCCAGCAGCTGGCCCTCTCTGAGTGACACTGATTACAGCTGCTCCATACACCTCTTCAAGGCTTGGTGCCTCATGTGTCACATGTCTAGTCGTGGGTGTCAGAAGACTCAGGGTGACCTAATAATGAGTTAGAGGTAAATTCATTTGCTTGCACAGAGGTAGCTGGAAACTTGGACAGAGAGCAAGTTTTTGTATAGGCCAGCTATCTCAGTGCATGATGAAGACTGTAGATAGCCCATGGTGACAAAGGTCGTGGGCCTGGGCCTTTCAGACCTTCTGAGGGCTGCCAATGCCCTGTTCTGGGAGGAAGGAGCTCTCTGGCAGCCCGTTTGACTCCTGAAAAGAAAGCATTTTTTTTTTCCCTGAAGATTTGATGTGCAATGAGAGCAGCTGCATTTACCCCACCCTCTTCACTGTAGGTCTGCAAGAAGTAACTGAAGGGACATTGACAGATTTTTGTAACGTTTCTTAGGCATTTTTTTCAGAGCTTGAACACATTCAGTTGGAATAAAGCTTCAAGCACAGCCCCTGTTTTGGAATGGATTTCTGGATCCTGTTGCCGTTCTTCTTTCTTTTTTGGAAGTAGGTTTTCAACTTACCTCTGGCTAAGAAAGACTGCTGTAAATTATCAGGGGGAGACCCTAACTGGTTCTGTGCAGAAGTCCATATATAGGATTTGTTTGGGGTTTTTTGAGAAACTGCATTGCCACAAAGACACTTGTCATGGCTGCTTTGTTGATTCAAAAAGAAAAAAAAGAGCCCTGGCTGGCGTAGCTCAGTGGACTGAGAGTGGGCTGGGAACCAAAGTGTCCCAGGTTCAATTCCCAGCCAGGGTACATTCCTGGGTTGCAGGCCATAACCCCCAGCAACCGCACATTGATTCTCTCTCTCTCTCTCTCTCTCCCTCCCTCCCTCCCTCCCTTCTCTCTCTAAAAATAAATAAATAAAATCTTTAAAAAAAAGAAAAGAAAAACCAGGAAACTGGTATTTTATGTTCACCTGGGAGTGAATATTCCCTCCTCCTCCCCTCCTCCTTCCTTCCTTTCTTCCTTTTTTCTTTCCTTTTTTTTTTTTTTTTTGCCATTTAACAATCCCTGTTTGCTTTCCAAATCAGAATTCATGAGGATCCATTGGAGGTCTTATTCTTAAAAAGCCTTCATCACATTTTAATGCATTGTTGTCAGATACTTACAGGCTCACACAGATGGGCTGACGAGGAAGAGAAAACCCTAGCATAGAATAATGGGTTTCAGGAAGTTCCTCTGGTCATCTGAAGAAATTGGATTTCTCTGGCGCAAGAGGTGAAAAAGCAAAGGTTGGGAGGAAATATCTGGGAAGGCAGAAAAAAAAGAAAATTGAGAATTGATTGGCTCTAGTGTGCTGTTAGTGGGTGTATGGTGTATGGTGTATGTGGTTTTGTCCCCCCCCCTTTTTTTTTTTTTTTTGCTACAGGAAGTGATTTGCTGCGCTCACCGAGCCTTTGTTGAGAAGGGTCTCCTCTCAGAGTGAGTCATGCTTTTGCTGTGAGCAGCCCTAAGCAGCGGCTGGGCGCTCAGCAGAGGTAACTATGACTTTTGCTAAGCAAGCCTGCTGTTCTCGGCAGCCGCTTCCGCGGCCCCGACTGCGCGGCCACGGCAGCTCCGGGTGTTAGCGGTGGGAGACTGGCGCCCCCGCTCGCTCCCCCAGCCTGGTGGCCGCTGTCTGGGCTGCTGAATCTGCCCGGGGACCCCGGCTCGCCTGCTATGCACAGCATCCTGTTCCCGCGCCCTCACCTGCAGCTCCCGGGTGGATGCGGCGAGCCCACGGAGGGGCATGCTTCCACGCACCAAGTACAACCGCTTCAGGAATGACTCGGTGACATCGGTTGATGACCTTCTGCACAACCTGTCCGTGAACCGCGGCGGCAAGGTCTCCGCAGCGCGCGCAGCCCCTGCGGCGGCCCCTTACCTAGTGTCCGGAGACACGCTGCGAAAGGCTCCCGAGGATGGCTCGGGCAGCCTGGGTCACCTGCTCCACAAGGTGTCCCACCTAAAACTCTCCAGCTCGGGTCTCCGCGGCCTGTCCGTGGCCAAGGAGCGGGCAGGCACACGGCTCTCCGGCAGCTGCAGCGCACCCAGCCTGGCCGCCCAGGACAGCAGTGCGCCCCCCGGCCTCGGTGCCCCGGCCATGCGCGCTGCCAGGAAGGGCCGGCTGGGTGAGGAGCAGCCATCCCGCACAGGCCCCGCCAGCGACCAGGTGCTGGGGGCCGGGGTCACCTACGTTGTCAAGGTGGGTGCGACCCGGGCAGCAGGGTGGGGAAGCTTGGGTGCAGGCTCGCCTGCTATGGGAGGGTCGCTCCACAGGCCAGGAGGTGCGCTCCCCTTTGCAGCCACCTCGCCTGGCAGCGGGGATAGGGCACCACAAAGGCGACCTTTGTGAATCTGTTGGGAGAAGATTTAAAAACGGTGATCTCACTCTGTCCTGGTTTCCTGTGGCCCCATTTCTTTGGCATGTCTTCGCCGCCTGGCTTTGGCATGTGTTTGGCCAGTGCCTGTCTGGCATTGGCCCCTATACCTGCCAACTGTGCATCAGGCCTACCTAGGACACAGTGAACACACTTGCAAGAACTGGACAGACCCTGTGATGCAAAATGCAGGTGGTGCCAGTACTTCTGCTGTGTTTGCCCCAGGCAGCAGGGTGGGTGGTTTCATTTCCCCACAGCAAGAATTTCCAGCTCCTGGTCGTCGCAGGACACATGCTATCTTGTTTTATGTAAGACAGACTGTACTTTCTTAGGAAGCAAGGTTTTCTCCTCCCCCTCCCCCATTTATAAAATTATTGTTCAAGTACAGTTGTCTCCATTTCCCCCCACCTATCATCCCCTCCAGCCATCCCCACTTCCCACCCTTGATCCTACCCCCCTTTGGTTTTGTACATGTTTTCTTTGTATATGTCCCTGAAAACCCTTCTTTGGTGTCTGCCTTTCATTCCATACCTAAAGGTTTTGGTTTACAGCAGCAGGAGGAGAATTTGGGACAGGCCCTCCACCCACAGTCTCCTAGTTAAACAAATGAAGAGGGCTGAGCTGGTGGCATCTGGAGTCATAGACTGGAAAGGAGATTTTTCTTCCAACACAAAGAATTATAAAATTATGCCTGATGTGCTCTATAACATTCCTCCCTTATGCAAATATTTTGTGATATTTAAGTAACATATACTGAGAACCACTAAGGGCCCTGCTCCATTCTTCTGTCCTGCCTTCAGGAACCAGGAGGCTATCATGGTGCTGGCAGGGCAGATCTCCTCCAGACCAGGGAGATGGGTTAGAGATGCATTATTTCAGTCTGGTCACTCCAAGGCATGACTTTTTGTTTAAAAAGAAATGAGACACAAATCTATTGTCAATTGAGAAAACTGCAGGACACCTGCACTGTACATACTGACTATAGACCCAGTTGAAAAATTCAGCAGATCACATCCTCAGGTAAAATGTTCTACCTTGGTAATTTTGGAACCAAAATAATAAAAGAAACAGTTTTTGTGGATTATCTTTAACTATCTAAAAAGTACAGACAAAAGAATGTGATCATCAGTGTTAAAAATGGGGCTCAAAGCCTGCTTTTTAATTTATCTTTGTCTTATCTTGAAACTTGATTAATATAGTTTACAAAAGTGATGTAGATCAGCACAAAATAGGCACATCTAGTTAAAATTGTTATAAAATGAAATGAATATTCTTTTTATATTTCTTCTTTAAAATATATAACCAAGAGCCAAAAACAAACAAGCAAACAAACAAACAAACAAAGCCAAACAAAAAACCCTGACAACTTTGAGGTTAAGCAGTGGCACCAGAATATATCACTTCTAGTGTGTTAGTATAATTGCTATCTCAAAAAAAAAGACTATATTTAAAATAGATAAATCAACCTTGGTGAAGCTTTCAATACCTGCCATGATGAACTAAGAGGGTAGTTTTCAAATGGATGGAAACTTCTTAAACTTTTGCCTTTAAAGTTTTCATTAAAAAAAATCGTTCAACTTGGCTGAAGTGCTTTGCCATTGCTTTATGAAGACTGAAGGCAGACATCCAGTTCTAAAGGTCAGTTGTGGCTGAGTAATAATGAATCACTGAAACAAAGATTTTAGTGATTGGACCCTGCTGGTCCATTGTTGGTGTAAGGTTGTTACGTGCCAGCAGCAGCTACTTAAATAGTCGAAAAGCTGGGTCTGCATAGAGCCTTCTGCAGCTTAGGGTCACTTTGTTGTGACTCATTTAAAAGATTGCAGTGACCTGTGGTGTGTAGCTTGGTTAGATTGTGCCCTGTGCAGTCATCTGGTCCCTCAGTGATGAACAGTGAAGTCATGTGAATGTAAGCTCAGGTTGCCCTGGAGAAGTTTGAAATTATACAGTGAAGACCAGATGCTAAAGGACAATTTCTCATGCACGTGTTTGATTTACATGATCATGTGGCCCTCTGTTGGTGTACATTTCCACATTGCCCATGTTGAGTTTAAAACCATGAACATATTTTCTTGAATAATCACAAAACTGAAAAGTCTTAATTTGGTCCTTTTGCTGATTTGTAAATAGTTTGTAAGGGGCCATCTTTTAATATCACTGTACATCAGTTGTAAAATCTAAATGCTTAAGGTTAGGGAAAGAGGTTATTATTATTATTCTCTTTGATTTAAATTTATTTTTAAGTTAAGGAAACCACCAAATGGTTTTCAGTTTTATGGAAAATGCATGTGTTGTGTAAGTATAGATTTCACTCCTCATAGAAATATCTGCCTACAGACAATATTAGGATATTAAACAGATTTATTATTCAAAAACATTTCAACTCAATTCAGTTACATGAAAATGGAAACTATAAATGGAAGTCTGGTGGGTTTTGATCTTTTAGCAACATCAAGCTCTTTTAACAGCAAGTTGTAATTTAAATTAATGAGGGATATACAGTTTTAAAATGGATGCAATTCCTGAGCAGCAGGAGAATTCAAAGTTCAGAGCATGTTTGCTGTCTTTCATGCCATCACTTGAGTCTGTGGCTGATGACAGTGTTGGGTTATGCATATGAAGAAGGCTGGACACACACAGCCTCCAGGTTTGTATTGATGTTTGAGGGCCTCATTGTAATACCTCTGTACCCCTTCACCACAACTGACATTTGGCTTTTTTTTTTTTGGTGATATGGAAGGGAAAAAACAAGAAAATATGTTCTTGATAGACTTAGAAGGAAAATCCAGCAACAAAGAACAGTGAATATTTCAATTATGATTCCATGTTGGAACTATTTTAAATTTGGAACTGAAAGGCTGATAGAAATGCAAAGTATTGACCATGCTGCTGCCCACCTTCAAATCTATTGCCTGAGAATCCAAGCTAGCTAGGACCCTAAGGGCTTGTGGGGGCTGTTGCTGGTCTTTGGCAGGTTTCTTTCTTTTTTTTTTTCCTCTTTATCGAATTTATTGGGTGGCACTGGTTAACAAAATTATACAGATTTCAGGTGCACAATTTTTCTGTGTGGTCTTTGGCAGGTTTCAAAGGCAATATTCATTTTCAACACCTCCCCCCTCCCTGCTCACCACATACCACATACGCCACATACAGACCACACAAACACATCCATAGGTCCACAGAGCAAGCAGTTTAGGGAGTAGAGATAGATGTGAACAGTTAGGGAGGGGGTGAGTTTTTAAGGATGGTCACAGGCAGAGGCAAAAAGCTGTTTAAAGACTGGCATGGCTTGAGGTTCAGCCTTGACACTGCCTCATGGAACAGTGTGGGCTGCATGTGGGTAAGCCATTAGTTCTGGGGGTCCCCAGGAGAAGGGCTCCTCTTTACATCACATCACATTACATCACAGACTCAAGACAAGATAAGAACTGGCTACATTTAAGTCTGACCTGAGTGCCTGTGGCAGGAATCCAGAAGCCCAAGTGAAAAAGCAGTGCCTTCTGGTGCTCACTGTGCACTGTTAACATGTGGTGAGACCGTCAGTTATGCCCAGAAACACTGGTTATGGCACTTCAGATTCACAATCAAAGAACTACTGAATTATTTCCGGGTGTGCTGGATTGTTTTTATCTGGGAACAAAGGCCTTGTTTTTATAGAAACTCTTTAAAATTTATTTATTTTTCTTCATTTGTCAATCTGATGATATTTAGGGTGGTATAAGTTATTCATTTATTTATAAATGTATAAACTGCACTTACTCTAAAATTTGTTCTTAATTGGTATTTTTATAGACACTTGCTTCACTGTCTATAAAAATGTCTTAAGTCTTCTTTTTCTTAGCATACATTCCTTTGGTAATCGCAAGCAGAGGTCATGCTAAACAAAGGTCATCAGCAAAGTTATTTCAAAGTTTTATGGTGGCAGTGATTACATTTTGTTTTAATTCTATACTAAAAAATATTCCTTGAAGTAGAACTTTGAGTTGATTTTTTTCTTAAAATTATTGAAAACTCTCATAATATGGATGGCTGACATGTAAATACTATCCAAATGGTTTGAAAAACAATTTAAGACATTATTTTGAGATTAATAGACAGAATTGTTAAATTGATCTGGAAAGATCACTCACATACCACACATACACACATCATACCACATCACACTATATATACACACCACCCATATCATACACATAACACATAAACATATATATATATGCACATAGCACATACCCACAACACATATAACACAAATGTATACATATACACACACCACACATGATGTACAACATAAAAACACACTCCACACAAACATATACACATTCACATACCAAATACACACTGCACACCACATATATATGCACATCATAACACACTACACATACACACCACACTTCCTACAACCCTACACTCCCCCCCACACACCACACATACACACCACACACTCAAGTAGACAACTTGTGATGATGGAAGAGTGGCTATTTTTTTCTTTTTAGAAAATAGTAAATGCCATAGTACCAGAAATACCTGCTTATGTTATTTATTTATTTCGTTTTCATGTTTAAGAGAAAATAATCCTAAAAGATAAACTACTGCTGAAACATTAATCCTATAAAGAATAACTTCTTTTTCTTCTCCCTCTCTGTCTTTGAGTACATGTTATATATATACACACACACACACACGCACATACATATATATGTATATATATATATTTTGAAGTCAGGAAGGATGGTCTCATACTTTCTTTTTTGTATATATATACACACACACGCACACACATACATATATGTGTGTATATATATATTTTAAAGTCAGGAAGGATGGTCTCATACTTTCTTTTTTTTAAGATTTCATTTATTTATTTTTTTCTAGAGAGAGGAAAAGAGAGGGAGCAAAAGAGGGAGAGAAACATTGGTTGCCTCTCGCATGCTCCCAACTCACCTGGCACCAGGAATGGAACCAGCAACCTTTTGATTCGCAGGCCAGCACTCAATCCACTGAGCCACACCAGCCAGGGCAAGCACATATTATGTTTTTGAGGAAGATATGATAAATATCATTTAAGCAAATCTCTGGTAATGGAAAACCTGGGTAGCAGGCTCCCAGAAAGAGAACCAGTGGCTGCTGTTCTTGTGAGTTTCAATGCCTGTGTGTTCAACTCAGTCCCCAGCAGTGCTGTGAGAATGTGGGGCAACATCTGTGATCTCTCCTTCAGAGATGATGACATTGGGCTCTAGGAGACACCTCTGATGGCAGCCCCAGATAATGGGGTGTGAGCCTCCCCTGCTGTCATTTTTCATATCTCACAGGCCTCTCTCTGGCTTACATCAGCCTCTGCTCTTGCTCAGTGTGGCAGGCGGCTGCTTAGTGCATCAGATGTCTTTGGCCCTAGGATTCTGGGTTCAGCTTGGACTTGCTGCTGCTGCACAGCTCGTCCATCTGGCAAGTTTCACCACCCTTTAGTGGTGTCCAGGGTTTCTAGCCATGATTCTTGGCTCTTGCAGGAAACTGTAGGATACCTAGAAATTGAAAGGAGAAGGGAGAGCTCAGGGGTGCAGCAAAACCTCACTTTGTCATTGGGTCCCTGATGCCCTTGGCAGTATTAGAATATGTGAGACCCACAGGGCAAGGCTTCTGAGAAAAATGTTCAGAGTTCATTGTTATCATGCTGCCCATTTTAGATTTGGAGCCATTCTGGAGTGTCAGCTAAATGTCTGTTTCCAAAAGTGAAAGCTCCTCGAGGAGCCTTTCCTTACTTCTGTCTATTGAATAGGAAGAAAAGGAAACAAAGATTTCATTCAAACTTTATCTATCAAATATCACTCAATCTAATTGTTTGGCAGTCTAGATTAAAAATGATATGTTTAATACTATTGCTTTTTGCTTTGCAAATATTAAACATTGCTAATGCCACTTGCCCAAAAAGAGACTTTCTGTTAAAAAAAAGTGAAAATCACAACACAGTTCTCATTCTGTTGAGAAAGAACTGGTCCTTAACCTGGTGTTCAGCAGAGATACCATATAACCCAGGCCCCTGATGTTTTCCCACAAAGAGGGAGCAACAGATATTTTCACCTCTTGGGTTAGAGCAATGAAAGCATGACTTTTTAATGTTTGTGTGTGTGTGGAAGAGCTGGCCCTCCTCAATGACAGATCATCCCTCTTGGAGATGGACACATTGTATGCACACTTTGGGACTGTGGGCCATGTCATGTTGAATCCTAAAGAGGCTTTACCTCCTAGAGCTTGACATGTATCCCCCAATTTCCTTTTCCTCTGGTCTCAATTTGGACCATCTGAGCTTCCCCAGCAGAGAGCTGCTGCTCAGTCTATCACTCCCCACAACTTGCTCAGCAGGAGAGGAGCCTACCTCCAGGTGTCCTGTGGGGAGGGTGTGTGGGCAAACAGGCATTTGTCCCCAACACAGGATTATTTCTATAAGGTGGGAATGGTGAGCAGAACAGCCTTGGGATCCTGGAACCCACATCAGACAGGAACCACTTTCCCAACTCTAACCCCAGACACTGAATGTCTAACTTCCCTTGCTTTGCAGTCCTGCATTCTTGCAATGTCACTCACCCAGTTCTTTAGTAAACCTTACCTTATAAAATGTAAACATTTGTTATGGAGATTTTAACACTCCCTTCTGTACCCCTGCTTTCCCCAAATCATGTAGGGCTCGGTGGGGCCTCCTGCCTCAGTGCTCAAACAGAACTCAAGTTTCTGATGAATAGGTTGTAGGTTTGGCTTCACAGTGGTTAAAAATATGGCAGAGCACGTGCAGTGTCATGTACACTCGAACGTCCCTGCATTCAACTTGGTGGTCCCCAGCAGTGCTGTGAGGAGGTGGGACAACCTCTGTAATTTCTCCTTCAGAGATGATGAAACTGGGCTCCAGAAGACACCTCTGATGGCAACCCCAGGTGATGGGGATAGGAGCATCTCCTGCTTAGTCTCCATGAAATCACCCTACCTCCTGGCCCAGGTGGGGCCTCCTCTAACAACAAGACAATTCTTTTAGAAGTGGGTGTTCTCCCAAATCCTATTTTAACATTAGTCTATTAGTCCAGGTTGTCCAAATAAACAGAACCAAGAGAATGTACATTTATATATAAAGAAATTTGTTGTAAGGAATTGGCTCCCATGATTATGGAGACTGATAAGCCCCAGGGTCTTTAGAGTGGGTCTATAGGCTAGAGATCCAGGAAGAGCCAATATTAAGTCTGAAGGCAGGGAAAAGCCATTATCCCACCATCAGGCAGGAAGAATTTTCTTTCTTGGGGGAGAGTCAGTGTTTTTGTTTTATTAAGGTCTTCAACTGATTGGGTGAGGTTCACCTACATTAGGGAGGGCAATCCACTTTACTCAGTCTGTTGATTTAGTTCATCCAAAACATTCTCATAGAGCCCTGGCTGGTGTGGCTCAGTGGATTGTGTGCCAGCCTGTGAACCAAAGGGTCACTGGTTCGATGCCCCAGTTGGGGCATATACCTGGATTGTGGGCCAGGTCCCCAGTGGGGAACATGTGAGAGGCAACCGCACATTGATGTTTCTCTCCCTCTTTCTCTCCCTCCCTTCCCTTCTCTCTAAAAATAAGTACATAAAATCTTAAAAAAAAATACCCCAAAACATTCTTATAGAAACACACAGAATCATGTTTGTCAAAAATCTGGGTATCTTGTGGCCCAGCCAAGTTGATACATAAAATGAGCCATTACAGTATATGCATGCATTTTTGAAGTCTTATCTAGAATGATCACTAGTTTACTCCAAACACTTATGGAAATTCAGAATCCCTGGAATAATGGAGATGAAGGTTAAGAAATTAAGAAATAACTGGCTTCCCCTGGCTGGTGTGGCTCAGTGGATTGAGTGCTGGCCTGCAAACAAAAGGGTCAATTTCTACTTCAATTTCCAGTTCGATTTCCAGTAAGGGCACATGCCTGGGTTGTGGGCCAGTTCCCCAATGGGGGCATGTGAGAGGCAGATTGTGTTATCATTCCTTTGGGTGCCAAATGGAGACACGGTTAAAAATTCCTCAAACACTTGTTTAGGGTTTACTTTGGGTGGACTTTAAACAAGGGGCCTAGGGTATGAGACAGATGAACTATGACCCCTGCTTACAAGGAGAGCTGAGAAACAGGTCTTTATGGGACTGGTACCAAGGGTTTGTGGCTGCGGAGCACATTTGCTCAGAGTGGAGACTCCTGTGCCTCTAGGAATGTGGCTGTCAGACCTAACATTTTTACTGAGGTAGGAGTGAGGTCACTGATGGGAAATTTAGCCATTGTATGTGTTTATGATACAGAATCTTAACCAGGGACAGAAGATCGGGGAGGGAAAACAGCTATTTCTAGATTAGGGTGTATCACCACTAAAAGGGAACAACCATGAATCTTTTGTTCTAATCTGTAAATAATAATATTTTATAGATACAGCTTTCTCAGTTTAAGATCGCTTTCATAAATTTGTTTTTGAAAAATGCTTTGATGTGTGTTTCTATTTGTCAACCTTGAGCAAATTAGAGAAAAAGAGCAAGTAAATATTACCAGAAAATGGAAGTAGCCAGAGCTGGGCCCCTTTCAGGAAGTCAGGCTTTGAGTGGAAGATCTGTGGTCAGGTGGGCAAGTGGGTCTGGGCCCTGGGCAAGAGGAGGTGCTCTTGAACACTTGAATTTGCCCTGAATTTACATGCCTTTGTCCATGTCCATGTAACTGCTGGAAGCTGGGGTGCTCTCCAGGAATGTTGATCCTCATCTGTCACTGTCAACTTTGGTTTCCTCTGTTTGTTCCACTTACCTCACCCCTTCAGGACACGTCCAGACAATCCTTCTGGTTTGAAACACTGCTTTTTTTTGGTTCCTTTTTTAAATATATTTTGTTGATTATGCTATTACAGTTGTCCCATTTTCCCCCTTCACTCCCCTCCACCCATTACACCCTCTCCCACCCACATTCCCCTGCTTTAGTTCATGTCCATGTGTTATACTTATAAGTTCTTTAGCTTCTACATTTCTCATATTATTCTTACCCTCCTCCTGTCTATTTTTTGCCTACAATCTATGCTACTTATTCTCTGTACTTTTTCCCCCTCTCTCCTCCTCCCACTTCCCTGTTGCTAACCCTCCATGTGATCTCCATTTCTGTGGTTCTGTTCCTGTTCTAGTTGTTTGCTTAGTTTCTTTTGGTCCTGCTTTAGGTGTGGTTGTTAATAATTGTGAGTTTTCTGTCCTTTTACTATACATTTTTTTTAATCTTTTCTTAGATAAGTCCCTTTAACATTTCATAAAATAAGGGCTTGGTGATGATGAACTCCTTCAACTTGACCTTATCTGGGAAGCACTTTATCTGCCCTTCCATTCTAAATGAAAGCTTTGCTGGATAAAGTAATCTGGGATATAGGTCCTTGTCTTTCATGACTTGGAATACTTCTTTCCAGCCCCTTCTTGCCTGTAAGGTCTCTTTGGAGAAATCAGCTGACAATCTGATGGGAACTCCTTTGTAGGTGACTATCCCCTTATCTCTTGCTGCTTCTAGGATTCTCTCCTTCATTTTTACCTTGGCTAATGTAATTATGATGTGCCTTGGTGTGTTTCTTCTTGGGTCCCACTTCTTTGGGACTCTCTGAGCTTCCTGGACTTTCTGGAAGTCTACTTCCTTTGCCAGAATGGGGAAGTTCTTCTTTATTATTTGTTCATATATGTTTTCAATCTGTTGCTCTACCTCTTTCCCTTCTGGTACCCCTATAATTCAGATGTTGGAACGTTTAAAGATGTCCTGGAGGTTCCTAAGCTTCTCCTCATTTTTTTGAATTCTTAATTATCCATTCTTTCCTGTTTGGTTGTTTCTTTCTTCCTTCTGGTCCACTCTATTGTTTTGAGTCCCAGTTTCCTTCCCATCACTATTGGTTCCCTGTGCATTTTTCTTCATTTCTTTTATGGTAACCTGCATTTGTTCATTGAATTTGCAACCAAAATCAACCAATTCTGTGAGCTTCCTGATCACCAGTGTTTTGAACTGTGCGTCTGATAGGTTAGCTATTTCTTGATTGCTCAAAAGGATGAGTTCTGGGGCACTGATTTGTTTTTCTATTTGAGCCATCTCTCTCTCTCTCTGTTTTTTTTTTTTTTTTTTTTTTTTTTTGGTCTGGTCGCTCCTGTTACAGTGAGGGGTGGAGCCTTAGATGTTCACCAGGGCTGGGCACTCCAGTCGCTAGATTGTGATGCTGTATGTGAGAACGGGTTGAGAGGGAACAATGGCGGTAGCTTCGTTCTCCGTGGGACCTCAGTCCCTTCTCTGGGATCCTGGGTTGCGCGCTCTGCCCTGCTCCACAATTGCCACCTCACTGGGTCTGCCAGCTGCTGCTTGTGTACTCAGGGTCCACCCACTGCGATCTTGCATGCCCCAGATGCCTTACACGTCCCCAGTTGCCTTATGTGCCCAACTGTCTCTGCTCTCTACACCGCACCTGGCTGCTCGTCCCCGCCCCTCCTACCAGTCTGGGTGAACGGGTCTATTTCAACTTCTTGGCTGTCCAACTTCCATTCAGATAAATTTTCTGTCAGTTCTGGGTGTTATTCTGCCTCTAAATTGTTGTTGTTCCAATCTTGGTTGTGCGTGGAGGTATGGTGCATCCACCTATGCCTCCATCTTGGCTGTAAGTCTGGAGACACTGCTTTTTAAAGGATTGTTATTTGTGAGGCCATTGTGGCTGCACAATCTAAAGAACTGAGCTGTGTGATTTTTCCACTGGAAGTAGCAACTCCTGGGATAGATAATAATTTTGTTGGCAGAGTGTGTTATGAATTCATGTGCAATGAGAAAATAAGATTAATCAAATGGTGGGTCTGAGGGAGGGTTCTGACATTCCAGTGCTGTCAATGAGCTCCTGTCCCATTGTCCCCACTCTCACTGCTCTCTATTTACCAACTTGGCTAAGACCTGCAGGGCTGGGGTGTGCTGGCAAATGGTTAACACCTGGATCTCTGGATGAAAACATCATGATTTGTAGTTTTTGTCAGTTTTTGTGGTATAAATAACTACTCCTCATTGCTTCCTGGAGGGGAAAGATGTGCAGTAACTCCACTTTGCAGTCTTTACAATGAAATGAAAGTGCAGACAATGATAAAATGTCAAACAGTGGTTATGAAGTATTGAGTTTGTGATAGAGTGATTGGGAAGTATTGATTTTTAAGTATTTATGATATTTTTAAAACATGTAATTTATTTTTATAGACCTTCTCCTTAGGTCTCTTGCACTTTAAACAGCCTCCCTCCATGCACCTATTTTTCCCTCTCATACCTATTCTTTCTCACTCACTTCCTTTCCTTATTTATGCCAACAAACAGTAATTAGCTTCTCCTGATCTATGAACAGTGTGTTTAGGGCCCATTCTAGGAGGATGAGATTGAAACTGAAAATATTCTGTGTGGCTGGAGTGTACTGAGTTAGGGGGAGGCGGATGGGGGTGAGGTCCTAAGAGGGAAACTAGTACCAGGTGAATGGAGTGGGAAGCACTGGAAAATTTCTGAAAGATTCTTCTACTTTCTATGTGGAAAACAGATTGGAAAGGCAGGAATGAAAGTAAAGGCAACTAGGAAACAATTAGGAGAGATGATGGTGGCCTGGACTAGTGTCATTGGCCAAAGGCCAGTGGCTTACATTGAGCCTACATCTTTATGCCTTTCCATACAACATATCACCCACTGTTGGCCTCTTAAATGATGCATGTCTCAAAGTGAATTCATGACCTTCTTCATCTGCATTTTGTTCCTTAGTTTATGTCACTGTTCATCCAGTTCCCAAATTAGAGACTATAGAGACATCCTTGAGAGTTCCTCCTTTTTCTAAACCCATTACATCTGTTCAATTACTAAACTCTCATTTTTAATCAGCAGTTTCAAATCTTTCTTCTTCTCCTTTCATTTTGTCCTGATTCATGCTTTCATCATTTCTTGTTGTGATTATTATAATAAAATCACTGGTATTAGGGTTATTGCTTTGGGAGAGACTCTTCTTTTTAAATTTGATAGAAAGTAGTATATAGTTTTACTGAAATGTCTCAAACAAAATTTCCCCCCAACTCCCAGTATTGTCTAACTTCCTTCTTCTCAGAGATAATCATCCTCAACTGTTTGCTATTTATACTACCAGATGCACACATGCACTTTTTTCTTTTTTCTTTTATCTTTTTTTCCTTTCTGTTTACACAAAGCAAAACATACATATGGTATATTACTCTGTGACTTGCTCTTGGTATGCCTTGGAAGTCTCCCAAATTAGTACCTGTAATTCTGCTACATCACTTTTGGCATTTGCTTAATATTCAAATTATGGATGTGCTAATAGTTATTCAAACAGTTCCTTATCGTTAGACATGTAGATAGTTTCTAATTTCTCACAGTTAATAAAATAATGAACATTCTTTATACATTCTTCATTCTTAAATAATGAACATAGATCTTTCCACTTTGGCAAATGTTTTTGCCTTTTGTAATGGCTTTGGTGGTTATCTAGACTACAATGATAATTCTGTTGGTGAAGGTCACTTTCTCACTTCTGGCTACAGAGTGAGGCCCTCTTAACTCAATCATTGAGGAGGACATTTAGTATGATGTAGACTTCAACAAATTGAAAATTTCCTATAATCCTAGTTTTCTAAATTAAAAAAAATGTCTGGAATAGTTGATGAATTTTTCCAAAGTTTTTTCAGCATCTAGTGAGATGAATATATATTTTTTATCCTTTTTTCTGTTAATGTGGTGAATCATTTGTCTTTGTAAAATACATGTCTCATCTCTCTAATTAAAACTCTCTGTTGCTTGTTTCGCTTTGGGAATTCCGTCTAAACTCCTTATCATAAAACACAGACTGTCATGGTTTGTTCTTCATCCCTTGCCCCTCAGTCCCAACTCTATTGCATTAAACAACTTGTTTTCCCACAAACCAGTTGCCCCTCTGGCCTTAGCTCAAATCTCCCCCTCTGAGCCCCTCTCTGTACCTCATCTTCACCTAGAATAAAAATCTCAAGACCAGGAACTCTTCCCTTCTGTCTCTGTCATGAGGGCAGAGTTAGTGGTCACTCCTCAGGGTCTCCATGACTCTTTGGATTCCCCTTTCTTTCATCACTTCAATTTACATTAAGTGGGAACCTACAAGATGCCCACCACTGGGGCCCCTGAGAACCTAAGATGAATTCAGCAGTCCCTCTTTTAAAGTAAATAATTCTTTAGAGGGTTTATGTTTATGTGATATAAGGCCATGAACTGTAGGAAATGTGGTCAGCTATCCATCACAAGACTTCCCTGGGGAAATGACCTGTGACAAATGGTTAAGATGAAAAGCTGGAGGGACAGAGGTGGCTGTGGGACACTGGTCAGGGTGTCTTTTGAGCCTATTTATGTAGTTTTGGTGATTAAGAATCTAGCTCCAAAGAGGTACATTTGAACTCTTTTGTAGACCTCCTTGATCATTGTCGTTTCTGTGACTGGCATGCATGACACATGCCACTTAAAGTCTTTACATGTTGTTCCATACAGCATCATGAAAAGACCCATGAATTATGTTTTTTCTTCCCTTCCTCTTTAAAACTAATTACAGGAGGATTTCAGTAAGAGAATCAACTTTAATGAGAGCCACAAGTGAACATTACTAAGTTAAAATATTTTATAGCCAAACTTGACCAGGACATTTCCAAACAGAAAGCTAAATTCCTGAACACTTCCCATGCCCCATTTCTAATTAAAGCACATGGACTTATGAAAAAGAATGAGGAAATGAATGTATCAGCAAGTATTTTTTGAGGACTCAATTGTGTGCCTTGTCTTGTGACAGGTTTTGTAGGTTGTGAGAGAGGTGCAGGGCAATTTTCCAAAAGGAACTTGCAATCCAGTTGAGCAGGGCAAGTTGCTTCTCTTAAAAAGAGAATGAAAATCACATTCAATAAGGTGTTAATGACCCAGTGAGATGTCCATGGTGAGCTAGAATTATCAGGAGTGACTTCACAGAGGGATGTTATCTGGGTCCTTTAAACTGTCCATATCTGAGTAGGCGGAGAGAGAATATTCAAGGCGGGAGAATCAGAGTGGGAATGGCCTTGAAGGTGGGCCCTGTATTAGCCCAGGGGATGGGAAAGACATTCTGCCACAGACCAGCAACAGTCAGAGAAAAGCGCTGTCAGTTGCCCTTGGTCAGTAACATGAACTCTTGCCTCTTAGAGTAGAAATGCTCCTATTTAATGGGGGAACCAGTCCAGTGTTGGCCCTTGTTGTACCTTGCTCCATCTGGCTGACATTGGCAGGACTGATCTCCTTCAGTGGTAGCCCTTGAAGGAGCAGAAATGTGTTTCTCTGAGTCTTCTCCTCTCTAAGCTAAGCACTTCTTACTGTCAACAGTCTTGTTCTCACTTTCTCCTGGATTCTCTTATCTGTTTGCATCCTAGTTTGTGAATTGCAGTGAAGAGACTGCCCATGTAAAGAATGTGATGGAATTAAAGTCCTCGCTTGGGTTGGTGTATATTTCATTTTTAGAGTTTTGTCTTGTCCTAAGAATAACTTGGGCCTTAGTTCATATGCCTACACTACTGAGAGACAAATTCATCTTTGTCTAAAATACAGCTGCTCTTTTTTTCCAAGAAAGGATGATAGGGCTTTCTTTATGGCTTGTTTTTTATAATCTACAAAGCAGCATTATTGCTGATTTTTAGAATCACACTTCTTTTTATCAAAAAGCTCAGTGTAGACTCACCTCCATCACCCATGCCCTCATGGCCTACTATAGGCCACTCAACTACTGTGAGTTTCTAACCATCAGTCTCTGTCATCAAAACTGAGAATTTCAATTGAGAAGGCTAGTGGAATTATCACTGGGAATAATGCTACCTATCAAACAAAGTGAAGTCCCACAGTAAAATTGTGGTATGAGTTCTGGTGCATTCACACCATGTAGTAATACACAGCTATTTAAAACAGTGAAGTAGAGTCTTATTATAGTTGACCGGAATAGATTTTCACAAGGCATTGTTGGGTGAGAAGAGCATGAAGCAATGTGTGTGTAGTATGAACCCATTCTTATAACAGAAACAAGTACAGAAAGGCTTATATACAGCCACCATGATAGTTGGAGACATCAACAGTCCACTCTGGGCAACTGATAGGATATCATGCAGAAAATCAGTAAGGATATACAAAACTGAGAATATAATCAACCAATAGGATATAGTAGACATACTTAGAGTGCTCCATGAAACCACAGAAGAATTAACATTCTTAGCAAGTGCCCATGGAACTTCACCAAGATGGATCATATCTTGAGCCATAAAACAAATCTAGCCAAATTTAAAATACAATTGATTTTTGATGGCCAAGATGGAGGCATAGGTAGATACACTTTGCCTCCTTGCACAACTGAAAGGACAACAACAAATTTAAAACAAAAAACAACCAGAACTACCAGAAAATTGAACTGTAGAAGCCTGACAACCAAGGAGTTAAAGAAAGAAACATCATCCAGAGTGCTAGGAGGGGTGGAGACAGGCAGCTGGGGTGGAAGGAATGTGTGACAAGGCAGTGGCTTCAGGAGTGGTGGTTGAGGTTGTGGCTAGTGGACTGGGTAGTACCACATCTGCACGTGGGTAAACTGAGAAGAACAATTGGGGAATGAGACAGCGAAACCCTGGGTTCCACCATGGGAAAAGAAAGCCTCAAAACCTCTGGTGGTAAAACCCTGTCGGTGTTGTGGCCATGGGAGAAACTCCCAGCCTCATGAGAGTTCGCTGGAAAGACTCACAGGGTGCTAGAATGTACAGAAACCCACCCACCTGGGAATCAGCACCAGAAGGACCCGATTTGCTTGTGGGTAGTGGGGGAAGTGTGGCTTCTGAAAGCTGGCTGAGGGCAGAGCAAGTGAGATAGTTCCCTCTCTGACCCTTCCTCCACATACAGCATCACAATGCAGAGATCCGGGTTGCCCCACCCTGGTTAATACCTAAAGCTCTGCTCCTTACAATGTAACATCTGCACCGAGACATAGAAATATGGCCCAAATGAAAGGACAGATCAAAGCTCCAGAAATAGAACTAAGTGATGCAAAGATAGCCAACCTATCAGATGCAGAGTTCAAAACCCTGGTAATCAGGATGCTCACAGAAATGGTTGAGTACAGTGATAAACTAGAGGAAGAAGTAAAGGCTACGCAAAGTGAAATAAAGAAAAATGTACAGGGAACCAACAGTGAAGGGAAGGAACCCAGGATTCAAATCAATTATTTGGAGCAGAAGGCAGACATAAACATTCAACCAGAACAGAATGAAGAAACAAAAATTAAAAAATATGAGGAGAGACTTAGGAACCTCCAAGACAACTTTAAAAGTTCCAACATCTGAATCATAGGGGTGCCAGAAGAATAGGAAGAGCAAGAAATAAAAAAAATTATTTGAAGATATAGTGAAGGAAAAATTCCCTAATCTGGCAAAGGAAATAGATTTCCAGAAAGTCTAGGAAGCTCAAAGAGTTGCAAACAAGTTGGACCAAAGGAAGCACATACCAAGGCCCATCATAATTACATTAGCCAAGATTAAAGATAAGGAGAGAATCTTAAAAGCAGCAAGAGAAAAGGAGACAGTTACCTACAAAGAAGTTCCCATAAGACTGTCAGCTGATTTCTCAAAAGTAACCTTACAGGCAAGGAGGGGCTAGAAAGATGTATTCCAAGTCATGAAAGGCAAGGACCTACATCCAAGATTACTCTATCCAGCAAAGCTTTCATTTAGAATGGAAGGGCAGATAAAGTACTTCCCAGATAAGGACAAGTTAAAGGATTTCATCATCACCAAGCCCTTATTATATGGAATGTTAAAGGGACTTATCTAAGAAAAAGAAGATGATAAAAAATATAGACAGTAAAATGACAACAAACACACAACTATCAACAACTGAATTTAAAAATAAACAAACAAACAAGCACACTAAGCAAGCAACTAGAACAGGTATGGAATCACAGAAATGGAGATCACATGGAGGGTTAACAGCAGGGAAGTGGGTAGGATTGGGGGAGGATGGGGAAAAGATACAGGGAATAATAAGCATAGATGATAGGTACAAAATAGACAGGGGGAGGTTAATAACAGTATAGGAAATGTAGAAGCCAAAGAACTTATATATATGACCCATGGACATGAACTAATGGCGTGGGAATGCTGGTGGGAGGGTGGATGCAGTGAGTAGGGCAATAAAGAGGAGAAAAAAATAGGACAACTTTAATAGCATAATCAATAGAATATACTTTAAAAATGATAAAATACAATTGATTTTTGAACAACAGAGGTTTGAATTGCATGGGTTCATTTATATGTGGATTTTTTTCAACATATACTGTAGATGTATTCTTTATTTCTTGTGATTTTTTTAATGTTTTCTTTTTTCTAGCTTACTTTGTTGTAAGAGTAGAGTATGTAATACATATAACATACAAAATATGTGTAATCAATTGCTTATGTAATTGGTAAGGCATTCTGGTCAATAGTAGGCTATTAATCTTTTTGGGAGTCAAAAGGTATATGCAGATTTTCAGATGCCTGGGGGGTTGGTGTCCCTAATCCCTGTGTTGTTTGAGGGTCAGCTCTACTTAAAATTATACACAGGATGTTCTTAGACCACAATGTATTCAAATTAGAAATCAATAAAGAAATACAACAGGTAAATCTCCAAGCACTTGGAAATGAAGCAACATGCCTATAAATATTCCATGGGATAGAGGAGACATTTCAAAGGAATTTAAAAATACACTGAAATGAAAATGAAAGTACAACATATCATAATATGGGGTTGGGCAAAAGTAGGTTTATAGTTGTGAGTACATGAAACACAGACTTTATTCTTGTATTGTTATTTATTAATTATTGTAGTATTTTTCATATGAACAACTATAAACCTGCTTTTCATCCTGTATATGGGACATAGCTAGAACCATGGTGATAGGGAAATTTATAGCCCAAAATGCTTATATTGGGAATGAGAAAAGTTCTGCAACCAGTTATCCACTTGCTTATCTCAAGACACTAGAAAAGAATAAAATAAACCCAAAGCAAGCAGCAGGAGAGAAATAACAAAGATAAAACAGAAATCAATGACATGAAATACAGAAAATCAATGGGAAAAAAAATCAGTGAAACAGAAATCAGATTCTTTGAAAAAGTCATCAGGGTGGATAAATCCAGCAAGATTGACAAAGATAAAAAGAGTGAAGATACAAATCACCAATAGCAAGAATGAAACAGGGGTGATCTCAACAGATTCTGTAGCCATGACAATGCTTCCAAGACAGCCTGGCCCAACTCTCAGTCATTCTAGTCTAGACCATGGCTGATGGCTGCTTCTTTAGAGCAAGGAGAGGGAGGCAGGCTCTGGGCAAAAGAACTGTGGCACTTACTGGAATGCAAAGCCAGGCATCCAGATACAATGTGGACCAATCAAGGGAGGACTGGCCTTGAGACTTGGGCCCCAAACCCAGTGGGTCCACAGAAAAAAAGGTGGCTGGTCTGGGGACTTGGCTATTACCACTAAGCCTATGAGAGTTTCATCTGCATAGAGGAGTCAGTTTAGCTCCATTTTGTCTAATAATTTGTTTATTAATATTTTTGGGAGGGTGAAGAAAACCAGTTGTCGAGAGGAGAGGAGAGAATGGATTTCCTAAGACTAAGCAGCTACCGTGTGTCAGAATGAGGATGACAGTGTAGATGGTGACTCATTAGAAAAATAAGGGCAGGTCAGCTTGGCCTTATTCACATGTTAGCTAGAACATGGCTTCAGCTGTAATAATACAAATATGTATTTTTAGAATATTTCTTCACTCTTTTCCTTTGACTTTGAATAGCAGATGTGTCCTATTGCATTGCTGTGATTCTTCAGATGAAACAAAGCACAGTGGTTTGCTTTTAACCAAACTCCATTTATACTTCTCTCTGACTAAGCTTCTTTGTTGTGAATGCGGCAGATGACACATGCCACTGGTGAATATTTACAAAGACATCCTAACTCTTCTGATGAAAGCCTATATGGCATTTGTATTAATACAACTTCATCTCTGTGAGATGAAAGGTTAAGAGAGGATTGTGACTAGCTGAGGAAACTTATACATAGGGTTCAGATGTGACCAAATAGCTAATTTCTTCCCTGTATGGGAGCTGAAAAAAATCTGATAAAGGAAATAGGAAACTGAAAGTGGGTAGTCATCTCTTTTACTATGTGGCCTATTCATTCCCACAAGAGCTGCAGCACATCCCCCTTACATCCCTTTGTGCCCACTACATTGGAAACCTATTTCTGGGTTCACTCTTCATAACAGGTATCCCAGGTTCTCTGGACACATGGACAACTTGATTTAACTCTTAGTCTTCTTGTTCCTGTGGGTGATGCTTGCTATGTGAAGATGCACCTGAATGTTAAGCTCTCTGTCTAAAATGGGAGTGACTATGGCTTTATAAAGTCTTTTTTTTAAGAATTATTTATTTATTTTTAGAGACAGGAGAAGGGAAGGAGAAAGAAAGGGCGAGAAACATCAATGTGTGGTTGCTTCTTGTGTGTCTCCTACTGGGGACCTAGCCTGCAACCCAGGCATGTGCCCTGACTGAGAATCGAACCCATGACTCGGTGGTTTGGAGGCTGGCACTCAATCCACTGAGCCACACCAGCCAGCTATCAAGTCTTTATAGAGTCATCACGAGGAGTGAAGTGAATGAACATTTGTAGGACAATTGGCAAAATGGCCGACAGGTGTCAGACCCTTACTGAAACTGTGATGTTTGCATAATTTGCGGCCCTATTGTTGAATCCAGAGCTTATCTCTCCAGTGTTCTATGAGTCAAGGCTGACGTCTATCTTCAGTCAAAGAGAATGAGTACTGTCATATCACAAGGCTGTGACTCCAACTCTGTGTCATAACTCTTGTGAGTCCATTCCAGGAGACACAATGGTATAGTGTCATTCTTAGAACCATTGAGGTAGACATGAGTTTTGGGGCTGCAGCAGGACCAGCATGGGCCTGTCATGGAGGGTGAATGGCAAGGTAATTACCAGCAACTAGATCTGAAGCTTTCTGGGAGGGAGAAGCATGGATATTGGAAACAGACCTTGTTGGGGGTGCATGGTGTCTACGTGGCTACAGCTTCCAGTGTCTGTGTCAAAGTTCATGAGTATTAATAAAGAGTTTGCCAGAGATGCCTTATAAGCCAGTGAAGGGAAGCTGAGATGTCATAGGATATCAAATGTTTATCACAATACCAGGTTATTCTGATGGGTTGATTATAAATGATTTTAATTTTTTGATATTTTTGTTTTCTTAATTTTTGTACAATGAGCATGCATTTTTATTAGAAAAATATGAACATTAAAAATAAAAGCAATGATCTTTTATTCCTTTTACTGAGTATGTAATAGACCATGCAAATTTAAGTGTTCAGCTCATTGAGCATATACGCACACATCATACCCGAGCAAGCGCTTGACCAAGATTAAAGCATATTCTCAGGCCCCTCGTGCTCCAACCAGGCAACACCCTCCCAAATGTATCCACTATTCTGACCTCTACAACTATTGATTAGTTTATATCCATGGCCTTTACAATGAAAAAAATACTAACAACACTGGCCAAATCATTACTATTAAGTATGGCCCATTCCTTTAGTGTGAATAGTAACTTTTAGTAAATTCAAGGCTACTTTTAGAGGAGATTTTATAAATCTATAACTTTAATGACACAAAATCCTATTTAAGTAGATTAGGCAAATCAATGGACGAAATCTAGAGTTTTCTTTTTCTCAAATATATAAACACTCATAAAAATAATATTAACTTTAGCATCATTAAATCAAGTTCTTTTAGAACCTCAAATTATTTAATAGCAATATTAGATAGAATTACACATACCATGTTATATTTACTGGAAAATGGATGTAATTGCTTGAAAACTGTGAGAAGGTACTCTTGAACACAAGTCTTTGTGATGGACTTGCTAAGATTGTTGGGCCACAGCTGACTTTAGCACAACTAAAGGATTTTTCAAACCTAAAATTTATGGAGCAGAATTTTGCTTGAATTTATAGTTGCCACACATTCTATAAGTTGATGACATTCTAACTCGGTTTGATAGCTGGGTAGAAATACTTACAAGTGCTCAGGTACACTGGTCACCATTGGGGATTTGGATGAATGAGGTGAACTTCAGAGCCCACCCTTAGCCTTGAGATCTCATAGGTTGTTAAATAATGATTCACCAAGTCAGAGATGAGACTCAGGCAGGAGCTTGTTTATAGTGTTGTTCATACCCCACATCTTGAACCCTGATTCCCCAAGAACAATTCATTACATGTGACCACCTCCATGGTAGAATCTGAAGCTATTCATGTCATTAAGTGTTGTCTCCACTAACAAAATCCTAGAAATAAAATCATCAACTATTATTGCCAATCCAGAAGTTTGTATACAACTTCACATGGATACTTTCAGTTCATAATGTTTAATTTTCTTTTATGACAGCAATATATACTAATTGCAGAAAATGTAGAATATAGAGAAAAGTATAAAGATAATTAAAATCACTTATAATGACAATATTCCATGATAACTTTAACTAAAATTTCCATGATATATTAAAAAGCAATTTTATTTATTTTTGGAGAGAGGGGGAAGGAGTAAGAAAGAGAGGGAAACATCAGCGTGAGAAAGTACATGCTCCCAGCAACTAAACCTGAAACCCAGGCATGTGCTCTGATCTAGAATCAAACTGGTGACCTTTTGCTTTGCGAGAGGACACCCAACCAACTGACCCACACTGGTCAGGGCTTTCATGATATTTTTTACTCCTTATTTTTGTTTATGAGAAATTGAGATCAGGCTCAATGACATGGTTTTTAGTGGTTACGTAATACTCTGTCCCATTAGTATATTATAATTGTACCCTTTGATTATTTAGGTTACTTCTAATATTTGTCATTATAAAAATTGAGTATTCAGTTATTCATTCATTTTTTCAATAAATTGCACTGAATTTATACTGTGCATCAGGTCCTGTACAGGTGCTGAGGATACAATTGAGGATTAAAGAACAGATGTGGTCTCTGCCTTCCTGGATGTTACATTTGTGTGAGGGAGTCAGAAACTAACTGAATAATCAAACAAACTAGTCAAATAACTAAAAAAAAAATGCAACCATGCCCAGAATAGCCAAAATAATGTTGATAAAGAAGATTAAAGTTAGAGAGCTCACACTTTCCAATTTCTAATCTCTAATTTTATTTTTTGACTTAATCTTTATTGTATTTTTGTTTCCAATTTCAAGACAGCATGAAACTGGCCTAAGTATAGATATATTATGAACCAAACAGGGCTACTTGGCAGACTTGACTAGCTTAATAACTGGAAATAACCACATAAGACATTCTGATAATAAAAATTCCTAACTGAACAGGTCCTAATGGGATGTCACATCCTGGTTCTATATGTTAGATTAATCTTGACCTTAAGAAGTCCTATTCATTGTTTTTGTGCATCTATCATAATATATTAAAAATGGCAGAATGATCTTTTCTATAGATCTCCAGAGATAAGCAACCCGGTACTGGGATGAAATGACTCCAATGTTCTTTATGTTATCTTTTATCTATATACCTCTGTAAACTATGTATGTTAAATGTTAACTATCCCGTACCCACCAATGTAAAAAAAAAGTATGTGTTTCTTCATTTTACTTTTCATTCAATCCTAAAGATTTTCCCACTTTACTTTTTCCTGCCTTGTTAATCTACCATGGATAGATTTCAGGTAATGCTTCTTACATCTCCTCCTTTGATTCTAATGTATAAAATGAACTGCAAAACTGCCACTGTCGGGGGCATTTTCTCAATCCTTTCAGGTTTTGCTTCTGGGTCTGACCTTCAATCCTTGGCTCAAATAAACTCTTTAAACTTTTCTTTAGGTTTGAAATTTCTTTCTTTGACAGATCTTTGACAGATCTATTGCATATAGATCAATGCAATAGAATGGAGAGACTAGAAATAAATCCATACATTTATGTTTAATTGATTTTTAAATAATTTAGTTTTTAAATAAAAATATATTTATTGATTTTAGAGTAAGAGGAAGGGAGAGATAGAGAAAAGGGAGAAGGAGAAAGGGGGGGAGAGAGAGAGACAGACAGACAGATAGACATTGATGTGAGAGAGAAACATCGATAAGTTGCCTTTCATACACACCCTGACCAGAAATCAAACCGACAAGCCTTTGGTGTTCAGGATGATGCCCCTATCAGTTGAGTACTGGGTCAGGATTGATTGATTTTTGACAAGAGTCCCAAGACCATTGGTAGAGAGTTGTCTTTTCAACAGATGGTGCTGAGACAAGTGAACATCCACATGCAAAATGATGAAGCTTGACTTCAGCTCACATAATACATCAACATTAAGTCAGAATGGATTAGAGACCTAAATGTAAGAGCTAAAACATAAAACTCATGGAATCACATAGGGATAAATCTTTGTTTCCTTGGATTAGGCAATGGTTTCTTAGATATGAAACAACAAGCCACCAAAGAAAAAGTAGATAAATTGAACTTCATGAAAATGAAAAACTTTGTGCTTTGAAGGATACTATCAAGAAAGTGAGAAGACAACCACATAATGGGAGAAAATATGTGCAAATCATATGTCTGATAAGGGACTGGCATCTAGGATATATACAGAATTATTACAACTGAACAATAAAGAGAAAAATAACTTGATTAAAAATGAGCAAATAGTTTGGGCATTTCTCCAAAAAAAGACATACCAATTACCAGTAATACCATGAAAAGATGCTCACATCTTTGGTCATGAGGGAAATGCAAACCAAAACCACAAGGATATATCACCTCACACTTACTATGATACAAAAAATAAAAAAGGTCATAATAACAAGTGGTGGTGGTGAAGATGTAGAGGAATTGGATCTCATAAGTTGCTGGTCAGAATGTAAAATGCTGCAAGTGCTTTGGAAAACTCTCTGGCAGTTTCTGCAAATATTAAACATGGAGTTACCATATGACCCAGCAAGTCCACTCCTAGGTGTATACCCACAGGAACATATGTGTACACAAACACTTGCACGTGAATATTTATGGCAGCATTCTTCAAAATAACCCCAAGATAGAAACAACTCAAATGTCCATCAACTGCCAAATGGATAAACAGAAGTGGCATATCTACACAATGGAATAGTATTCACCTTTGAAAAGGAGTGAAATTCTGACACATGCTACAACATGGATGACCCTTGGAAAACATTCACTGAGTGCAAGAAGCCAGACACAAAAAAGCACACATTGCAGATTCCATTTATATAGAATGCCCCAAATTGGCAACTCTGCCGAGACATAAAGTAGATTAGTGGTTGCCAGGAGCTGGAGGTGGGGAGAAAATTGGGAGCGATTCCTACTTGGTTCTTAACCAGTTTTTTGGGGGGGATGATACAAATATTCTGGAATTAAATTGTGGTGATGGTTGCATAATGTTTTGAATATACTAAAAATAACTGAATTATACACTTTAAAAGGATACATTTTTATGGCATATAAATTGCATCTCAATAAAAATAATTTTAAAAAATGTAGCCATGTTAAACAAAATGAACTAGAGGTAAGTGGGGGCGTGATTCATCAAGGATCCAAGTTGGAATGTGAACAAAACTTGTCCAGATGAAGAGGGGAGTGTTTTAGTTACCAGGACACAGAATGAAAGGTCTAGGGAGGGCTGTGGAGGACTACACATTTTCTTACAACAAAAAATAGTAAGTCATATCCTGCTGAGTTGGCAAGGAAGGAGGGGATGGTAATCTCACCAGTGGTGAGCAGGTATTAACTTGGTACAAGTTTTATGAAAAGCCAATTGGAAATGCGGTACTTTGCCCAGGAATGTGTTGTGGATGAATAGTGTATGTATACTTGCATTAATTATGAACAGTGTGATACCATTTGTTTAAAATTGATGCCATCTCCTGTATTTTTTATAATAATCCCATTCTATAGATGGAGGAAATAGAGACTCAGAAAGGTCCAGTACTGACTGGCATTCACACAGAGGTCAGCTGCAATGTGGATCTATAACCTAGGGCTATGTGAGGGCAGAGCCTGCTCTTGTCCAGCTATCAAGCAGTGTGCAGAAGCATATGCAAATTTTACAGGGTTTTTGCCATTTGCCAGCCAGAAAAAGTAACGTGTCTTTCATGATTTTAAAGGAACAGAAGACAGAGGAGTTAAATTTGAAGTCAGTGGTTTTTCTTGTTCATATTTATATGTGAGTGCTTGGCACATAGAATAACTAAATAAATGTTGAATTGTGTAATTATGGTCTACTTTGCTTAACAGTGCACATGCTAGTTAATGTTTAGACTTAGAGTTTAGGTATTTCACTCATAGAATATATATTCATATTAAAATTATAACTAATCATACCTGGCTTGTGGCCTGGTGAATTGAATACCAGCCTGCAAACCAAGAGGTTGCCTGTTCAATTCCCAGTCAGGGCACATGTCCATGTTGTGGGCCCGGTCCCTAGTTGGGGCCATGCAAGGGCAACAGATTGATGTTTCTCTTTGCCATTGGTGTTTCTCTCCTTCTCCTTCTCTCTCTGAAGATAAATAAATAAAATCTTTAAAAAGATTATAATTCATTATTGGGAAACTTGAAGCATGTGATTCAGTTTGGAGAATGTCAACTTATTGATCTTTTGCACCTGTAGTACCAATTGGAAGTTACCTGTATCCATTTTTGGGTTGCTATTTTAGATGGAAAATTGGCACCTAGATAAATTGAGAGAAATGTTGAAATTTATAGTCTACTTTTCTCTTTCTTGAATTAAAAGATTTTTTTTATTTTGAAACAATTTCAGACCAATTTACTGTTTTTACCTCTCTTCCTTTGCTGGGATCTGCCCCCCTGCCCCCACCCCTCCCTCACTGTCTTTCAACTACAAATGCTCTATATAGTCACTTGGATTAGTATAACTAAGGGGAAAGTCCTATTTAACAGCAAAATATCTAAGTTCCAGAATAGTTTCAGAGGAACCATCAGGGAATGTTCAAGCACATTACACATCACAAACCAGTACAAACTGGTGCTAATAAGTGAAATAAAAAGTTAATAAAAAATTATAACTCATGAGGTTCCACCATTATCAAGCAAAGTGTTATCAAATTTCTAGCTCTGATGCTGGAGGGATGTCAAAAGCCTCTGTAATGTCTTTAGCCCTTGGTAAATACATTCTACAAACATTGATTTTGTACCCATTACATGGGAGGCATTAGGAATGTGAACAGGAATAAACACATGATTCTGCAGATCCTGAATGACCGTATGGGGAGAGTGGTGCTGGAGGCTTTGTGGGATTGGATGATGGTACAGGGCATCGACAACATTCTGTAGGTCAGCTGAGGTGTTAGGGAGGTGACAGGAAGGAAGGAGTGACAATGACAGAACCTTAATTTCCTCTATTTTGAATTTTATCAACAAGGCTTTCTTACATTCTCTGTACCAAGCATTGTGATGTGATAAATCAATGAAAAAGGCATTGTGCAAACAGGTAGAGGTCCATGGGGACAGAACACAGAAAGTGCTTTCACAAGATGTGGAGTGTTATCAGTCAGAGAGTGAAGGAGCATGTTCCCATACAGGTTTCCCCTTATCTGAAAGTAGAGCATTCCTTTGCAAACTTTCCTAAGTAGTGTGTATGTATTTTAAATCATGGTAAAATGTACATAACATAAAATGTACCATTTAACCATTTTTAAGTGTACAGTTCAGTGGCATTGACTGCATTCACATTGTTGTGTCTGTTTCTTAAGTAATCAAACACTCCTTTCTTAACTCCAAAGCTTCTAGAATTTTTTCTTTATTATTGTTGTTGTGACATTACCCCAAGATATGGTGGATTTTCTGGTCATCCTTCTTCTGATCTTGTTTAGCACTTTATGGGACATATCAAAGGAGGACTTGGGTCTTCAGTTCTGGGAAAATTTCTCTATTACCTTTTTGCTGTATTCTTACATTTGTATATGTTCCATAGTTGTTGAAATATCTGGATCCATCTTCCATGTGTTTTACATTTTCTTTTACTCTTGTCAACTCTGTATTTTTGTGCTGCTGGTGTTTGGTGTGGTCAGTTTTCCAGCATCCATTTGCTCCTTCCATGCATACTTCAGGGAGTGTGCCCTCTCAAGGAGTGGTCTGGATTACTCTAAGTCCATCATTGTAATTACTTTCTCCTGTAAGGGATTGGTTCAGGAACCTGGATGAAGCCAGAGCAAGGTTTCCATGTGGCAGCATTCTCTTGGTGTACTCTGTGCTTCTTGTGCTCCCATGTCCACTCTCTGCTGTGAGCATGGTGTATGTGCATTCTTCTTCAGTCTTACTCCGAATGGCTTTGCTCTCTCAGGGATCCTTAATGTGGCTGACATGCCACATTTTTGTTTCCCATTGTAATTAGGGATGCATTCTTCTGCCACTACAAGGTATTTCAGTAGAAGGGGGAGGCTGCTATGTGCATTCAGACAGAAACTATTAGTTTTTAGGCAAAAAAATTTTTCATGATCATAATATAAATGTATTTCTTTCTTTGCTTGGCTTAGTTAACTCTACTTGCATTTTGAGTGGATTCCACTGTTAGGTAAAGGATATACCCTGGCCAGCCTGTGTGTCCAATAAATGGAGTGAGAGCACCCCTACCCTGGGATGCTGAGTGATGGTCAGAGCTCAGCTCAGGTTCACATCAAGAAGTCCCTGTCTCAGGCAGACAGTTCATTGAGGCAGAGGGGATTGTTATGTAATCTTAAAAACATTACTAAAGCAAGGGATACTTATGAACTTTAGAAAACACACAAAATATAGTTTTAGGCTTTTCAGAATGAGTTATTATATTTAAAAATCCAATAAGTATATTTTCAAACAATCATAACAAACAAATCCCCTTTAATTTCACCACACAAAGATAGCCCGGGGAAGCAGTTGATCTATGTCAAGAGTTAGGGTCTGATCTGTGGCGGTCTAGATTCAAATCCTGGTTCCTCCTATGACACTTTAAGTTGGTGTTCCATCTTTCTGAGGTGATGGTTCTCCAGGCATGGCCTCTGACCAGATGTCAGCATCAGGCTCTACCCAGACCTACCAAATCAGAAACTCAGGAGCAGGGGTTGGGGCTTGGGGTTTAACAAGCTCTCTAGGTACTTCTAGTCTTAGAACCATTGTTTTAAGCAAGGTTTGATTTATTTGCCCTTTAGCTGTGTAATTATTTGTAATTACATAAGTAATAAATACATGTATACATTCCTATTGTAAAAAATTAACACCACAAGACATATGTATATTGAGTATCACATTCTTTCCCAGTGGTCAGTGTTTTTACCACTTTGGCACCTGTTCTTGCAGACCTTTTCTTCTGTGCATATACATGCATGTACATAGACATATGTACCACGAGAAATATGTAGTTTCGTGGGTTTCCCTTTTATGGTTTTAACATAAATGATATCATAGTATGCATATTTTCTTGAAGTTAGTGTTATTACTATTACTATTAACATTCATATTTTACTTGCCTTGGAGGCATTTCCAAAAAGAGATTCATCCTTTTCTTTTTAATTGCTGCTTGGATCAACCATGATTTCTTTAACTTCTTTCTAATACAAACAACCACATAGTGAAAATCTTTACTGTGTCCTTTCATAAATATGTGAGAGTCTCCCTTGAGTAATTTCCTACAAGAGGAGTTCTTGGGTCAGTGCACATCCAAATTTGGAGCCATTCTCTTAAACAGTTGTATCAATGTGGTTCCACCAATAGAAATTAGAAAGTACTGTTTCATTTCACTCCCACCAACGCTGATGTCATTAAACTTTTCTGGTTCTGCCAATTCTCAATTTCTTATTGTGTTTTCTTTTAAGATTTATTTATTTATTTTTAGAAAGGGGAAGGGAGGGAGAGAGGGAGAGAAACATCAATGTGTGGTTGCCTTTCTTGCACCCCTTACTGGGGACCTGGTCCACAGCCATGCAGGTGCCCTGACTGGGAATCAAACCTGTGACCCTTTGGTTCACAGGCCAGCACTCAATCCACTGAGCCACACCAGCCAGGGATCTTATTGTGGTTTTTAATTGCATACCTTTGAATGCTAATGAAGTTGAACCCATTTTCATGTTTCGTAGACTCTTGGATGTCTTGTGGCAAGTCCTTTCTCATATTCTGCCTCAGTTTCCACATTGTAGAATGAAGCTAGTCACAGAACTGTCACATGGGGCTAGTGCAAGAACTCCCACCCAGTGTGGTCATCCTGGTGTGGGACACAAAAGGAGTGCTGAACAAGTATTTGCTCTTATGATTAACATTTTGGTATAGTTCCTTCCATTTTTGAAAGATGTAGTTATAATCATACTGTATATATAGTTTAACTTTTTAAAGTCCTCACCTGAGGATATGTTTATTGATTTTAGAGGAAGAGGGTTGAGAGAGAGAGACAGAGAGAGAGACAGAGAGAGAGGGAGAGACAGAGAGGTATACATCAATGTAAGCAAGATACATTGCTCGGTTGCCTCCCATATGTGTCCCAACTGGGGATTGAACCTGCAACCTAGGTATGTGCCCTGACCAGGAATCGATAGTACACCCTGCAACATTTTGGTGTATGCGATGATTTCCAGTTAACTGAGCCACCTGGCCAGGGCTGTAGTTTAATTTTTTTTATTGACAATCTTATGTTCTTTTTCCTAGTAACTGAGCCACCTGGCCAGGGCTATAGTTTAATTTTTTATTGACAATCTTACATTCTTTTTCCTAGTAATTACATATAGTCTTCATAAATATATAATGATGACACAGTTTGTTTGGTGGCTTGACCACACTGAGCAGTAACCCCCTGAGGGATATTTCTTTGTCGTTTGTTATAAAAAACAGTTAACAGAGCATCTTTGTTCATGAAGCTTTTTAGTAGTGATAATTAGGATCCATGGCTATGTTATAATTTTAGAAGTGAAGTTTCTGGAGCAAAAGAACTGTTTGAAACTCTTTCTAGGTATAGCTAAGTTATTTTCTCTATAGTTATCCATATTTAAAAAATAATACTTTATTATAAGAGTAATGCACTTACTCTTATTGCACTTATTACAAAAAAAAAGAATTTCAATAGTCCTAAAGTTTGAAATGAAAGCATAAGGCTACCTCTGTCCCTCAGCATACTACTTGTGGCATTCTGGGTGCAATTTTAGTCCTTTATCTAATGACACACAAGTATGAATGTATATTGGGGTAGGCAGAGAAAACATAAGGAAAAAGAAGGAATTTTTTCAGTTGATTAATATTTTAAATGAAAGCTAACATTGCCCTGCCTGTTCTTTTTAGCATTTGCACATGTATTTTATTATGATTTACCTTACTATTTCTCAGGTTCATGGAATTCCAAGCTGTACCCTGTCTTTCTTTATTTTTAAAAAACTTAAAAAAATTATTTTATTGTTTTTGAATTACAGTTATCTGCATTTACCCCCACCACTCCCTCCTCCACCCAACCCAAGCCACCCCCACCTCCCTCCCCTGCTTCCACCATCCCTTGGTTTTGTCCATGTGCCCTTTATAGTTGTTCCTGAAAACCCTTTCTCCCTTCTCCCCACTATCTCCTCCCACCTCCCCTCTGATTACTGTCAGATTGTTCTTAACTTCAATGTCTCTGGTTATATTTTGCCCCTTTTGTTGATTAGGTTCCAGTTAAAGGTGAGATCATATGGTATTTGTCCTTCATCCTCTGGCTTATTTCACTTAGCATAATACTCTCCAGTTCTATCCATGCAGTTGCAGAGGGTAGGAGGGGCTCCTTTCTTTCTGCTGCATAGTATTCCATTGTGTAAATGTACCATGTTTTTTTTGATCCATTCATTTACTGATGGGCACTTAGGTTGCTTCCAGTACTTGGCTATTGTAAATTGTGCTAATACCACAGAAATACAAAGAAAGGATTGTAAGAAATTACTACAAAGAACTATATGCCAAGAAATTTGAAAACCTAGGTGAAATGGTCAAATTTATAGAAAAATATAATCTTCCAAAACTGCGTGAAGAAGCAGAAAGTCTGAACAGAACAATAACAGCTGACAAAATTGAAGCAGTAATCAAAAAACCCCTGAAACACAGAAGCCCTGGACTGGATGGTTTCACAGGAGAATTTTACAAAGCATTTATGGATGAACTAACCCCTATCCTTCACAGACTGCCTTTCTTTAAATAAGACCCTTTAAGATGGATCTCATTGCGAAAACTCAGATCTGGCCATGGTCCTGCAGAACAAATGCTAGGGTTCCGCACACCTGCAGTGTCCCCTGAGGCCCCAGAAGGGGCATGTCACCTCTCAGATAGTCCAAATATTGCCAGTGGCCTTAGGGCACAGTGGTGCCTCTTTCCTTTAATAATGAGGAATATATTTGAATATTGTTTTGCAGTTTACAAAGCACACTGACACTAAATGACCCTGCAAAGTTTCTGCCCTCAGTCCTAGAGGTCTAAGCAGTTAGTGATAGCGGTGTTTTTGTGTGTGTGTGTGTGTGTGTGTGTTTAAATGATTTTGATAGACAGAAAAGGGTGGAGGGGGAGAGAGAGATTGAGAGAGATTTGTTGTTCCTCTTTTTCATACCTTCATTTTTTGCTTCTTGTATGTACCCTGACCAAAGATTAAACCTGCAACCTTGGCATATCAGGATGATGCTCTAACCAACTGAGCTACCTGGTCAGGTCAAGAATGGGTTCATTTTGAGGCCTGGGGATCAGTTCAGGTTTCAGTGGGTGCTCAAGCCTTCTCTGGCTTCCTGGCTCTCCCATGTGCTTGTCCTGGCCACCAGACAATTTTTCTGCTGTTCTTGGATCTGGGCTTCTCCGTCCCTAACCTTCTGGATCCCAGGTGGATGTTCCACAATTCTGGCTCCAAGAGGACATCTCCCTTTTCCACTCTCCCTCCCCAATTCCTTCTGAGACTCCTGGTGGAAGGACAGACCTGCTTCCAGAGCCATAAGGACAGTTGTGGTGTGACTCTCAAGGCACTCTCAGGCATGGGTCCTCCATGTTTCCTGGTCTCCTCAATCTCTGAGATGGCAACTCCAGGCTCTCCAGGGTGATGTGAGAGCATCAGAGTCTGGATGGTGACACACCTGTGACTAATCTTCCTCCTCTGTTCTTTCTTTTTCTTTTTTCTTTTTTGGCTTCCTCCCCTTCTTCTTTGCAGTTGACTCAGACCCACAATTACAGAGAGGGTCTTTATCAATACTTGCTTTTCTGAATAATGGCTTTTGTCTTAGTACCAGGTGGTTATCACTCTTTTTTATGCATTGAAAGAGGAAGATTTCTCCTTTATTCAGGCTCTGGGTGAGTTTTCTTTCAGGGTCTGTAAGTTGCAGCTCTTTTTTTGATGGCTCTGATTTCTTGCCTACACAGTCCCATTATTTCTTTGAATTCTAGAACAAGCTAGCTCAGTTTATTGTATCAGTGGCATTCTTACTTCTGTTACAGGAACTCTGTCTCCACCCCTAGATGCTTTGCTTTTAACATTTATTATTCAGAAAGCTAATTTTACTCTGTGTTCTTGAGTTATCACTTTTATGAAAAGTGCTGTTTGCCCACATTCCTGGTTTTCCCAAAGAACACCTTCAGAAAGTTGTTAGGAATGATTTTTCTTTAACATCATGAATTTGGGTTTCACAAAGTCCATCTACCAATGTTATGACATCAGTTTCCTAAAATTTGGGGCCTATTGGTGCATTAACTGTGGGCTATGTGTCCAGAAATTATTATGGGAAATAGGAGGAGCCAGAAGCCACTTTGTTCTGGGACCGTCAAGGTAAACTAGAGTTTGAAAAAACACAACGGACTGAAATGTATGCCATTTTTAGCTAAATATGAACTGTAGCTGAGCACTTTCTCATGTGTATGAATGTGTCCCTAGGAACCTGGACTAAAGTGTATAAATAAGAATGTTACTAGTATCTCAAGCCACATGTATTCCAGGAACTGTGTGAGATACTGTACAGGTAGGTCTTATTATCACGACAAATCCAGGAAATACATATTGTCATCCCATTTAAGGAAAGCAAAGCTCTGGGAAATTTAAATTAAAGAATGTTGAAAATTAAAGTTAAAACTATTAGATGGAAGCACTGTGACCACACTAAAGGGGTTTGTTAGGCTGCATGCATCAAAGCCCCAAAAAACACAAACAGGAGCTTCCTGCAAAGAAAGTGGCCCATGGACCACTTATTTTCAGGAAGTAGCCCATGGCCAGAGACAGGTGAGCTAATGCTCAAAGCCCTGGCTCCCCAATGTCTTCCAGAGGATGGGATATATTGAAGAAAAATCATAATCATGGCTACTAAAGGAGTTAGGGTTGTAGTTTCTATTGATTGGTCAACACTAGGGTAGACGATCACTAGAAACACTAGTTCTTCTGGTCCTGACCATGTAGTCACTCTGTGTGGTTTCAGAAAAAGGGTGTGTGTAGTCTGTGGGGTAGTTCTGTTTTTCTGGGTCTGGAGCTGAAACACAATGGAGACCTAGATGTGGAGGATGCCGGCCAGCAGTATCCATCTTGGCTGTGGATGCTTGTCGAAACATGCTAAAAACATACACAGAGACAACCAGGTCCTGTGGGGGAATAGGAACAGCAGGGCCACTCCTCACGTGGGGAGTGCCTTGGCCACCCTCTCTCCTAGAGGGCACCATGGCCACTCCTTACGTGGGGAGCACCTTGTTCCCCCTCTGGAGAGGCTTTTTATTGGTTTCGTTTGAATAAGAATTCAGGTAAAATCCCATTACTCATTGCTAGGAAGTAAGGATCAAACAATAGATAACAAGGAAGTCTGAGGGCCTATTTGGAGTCAGGGTCAAAGAGCTGTAAAACTTTTTAAAGAACAAATTTACTTCTTCCTTGGATGCTTATCATTCAACTGAGAGCATTCTAAACAAAGCAGGTTTCACAGGGTTTTACATATTCTTTCTTAGGCCTGATCACCCGGGGAACCTGCCCTTTTCAGTACAGAGCTGCACCACCCTGTCATTGTTTCAGGCTTAGGTGGAGCAAGGCAACTAAGGCAGCCAAGGGATAAGGAGATTTTCTTCCAGGCGTTGAGGACTCAGGCTATGTCAAAGCCGAGGAGCGAGGGTCCATCACCCCCTTTTGCTGTAGCCCCCAAAGTCCTTTCTTGGGGGCCTCCCAAGCGATCGTGCCTGTCTTAGATCGTTCCCCCTTTGGGGAATCTTACCCGTCATTGGCTAACTGACCAAGCATTGGGGTTCAGTTATGAATGAAGCAGCAGAAACAGTGCTCCTGACAGGGGAATAATCTATTGTCTCCTTGCTGGTTTACAGTCCAAGGCCACTCCCTCAGCCTTAGCCTTGGAGGGGGTTACAGCTTCTGATACCTGGCAGGGTGGTCCCCAACACCTAGATGTTACCTGTAGTTTGACCAAACCTGTCTCTGTGGTCGACACACCTGAGGCTTTGTCCTAAGATTATTTGATGCTGACCAGAACCTCATTGTCATGAGGGGTTAATGATTAAGGGAGTGGATGTGCAAAGGAGAGGAAGATGGGTGAGTGAGGTGGACAAGGCTAGTTTGAATCATAAGAAAAGGAGAAAAGGTCATATTAAAGAAAGAAAGTTTCTTGCCCTTGCTGGTGTGGCTCAGTTGTTTGAGCACTAGCCTGTGAATCAAAGGGTTACCAGTTCAATTCCCAGTCAGGGCACATGCCTGGGTTGTGGGCCAGGTCCCCAGTTGGGGATGTGTGAGAGGCAACCACATGTTGATGTTTCTCTCCCTCTTTGTCTCCCTTCCTTCCCCTCTTTCTAAAAATAAGTAAATATATTTTTTTAAAGAAAAGAAATGAAGTTTCAAAAAAAAAGAAATGAAGTTACTATGAGGTTACAGAAGAATATTTGAACTTACATAGCTTGCATACAATCCTGAGCAGAGTAAGAGAGTTTGGGAAGTTAGACCAACCTCTATAGAGACAGATGTTAGACATGAGTGGGCATCAGAACCCATGGAGACCTTGCAGGAGAGGTAGGATGCATTTCTAACAAGTTCCCACATGATGCCAGTGCTGCTGGACTGGAGACCATCCTTTAAGATCCACTGTCCTAGACTTACCACTCATGTGGATGGTACTTCAGGGTCCTTTCTTCAATTTCTCAGCAATTTGTCTTTCACCCAGGATTCAGCATATTTCTTTTGCTGCCTGTGGTATAGCTTCATGGACATGACTAGTAACCTATAAGATCTCTGAAGGCACTAAGAGACCTGTCCAGTTTCTACCTGAGCATCCTAACAGGTGCAGGTAAGTGTTTATTGGTTGTGATGTGAACAATATAGGAGATCTTTACATTTGTCAGCAAATGCATATGTTATTAATAGCTATAATTAATAAATACTTAGGTATTTTAAAGTCATTTAGGAGACACTTTTTTTTTTTTGCCCAGCACAAGAAGCCTAGAAGGCAAATTACTCAGTATGCTATCAATAAAACATTCAAGATATAATAGACTTTTTTCAGGTCTACTATAGATAAGCACTCCATTTATGAACATGCCTGAAAATAGGAAGACTGGGCACACTATAATTCCAAATGAACTTTAGAAGGTGCCTGTAATTGTCACTGAGGGTAGAAATCACCAGGGTTAACTCTTCACTAATTCCCCTAACTTCCTGTGGCTGGAAAGGTTTAGGAACTGAGGAGCAGGTAACCTTTAACTGTGCAGCTCTCAGAAACTGCACTGGACCTGTCATTCTTGGAGAGTAGTTCCAGGCAGTTCCAGCAAAACCCCCAGGATTGTGACCAATGGGTCTGGCTGGAATCACACACCCAAACTTGACCGAGTGCTGAGGTGGAGAATGGAATTGTAGGAGTAGCTCATATGGGAGGCATTGTTGATCTTCCTGACCACTTCAGTCTCCATTGCATTATCAGAATGAGGTAGTTTGCCAGAGTCAAAGAAGGAGGTTGTAGATACCTCACAATTAGAATCATCAGATATCCTTGATCACTTTGTGATCAATTCTGCGTCATAGCCTGAATGTCTAATTTTTGATGGAAAAATTTTATTTTTTATTATTTCATGGTTGTGTAAGAAAGGGACACATTCTTATACAGTGTTTAGACAATATGGAAGTATTTAGAGATAATACTCCTTCCTCACCATCCTTTCTTCCTACTGCTCCTCCCAGCAACATCTGCATCTTTGAGTCTTCTCTGTGTTCACACCTTTGGGTGGTCTCCATCCTTTGAATTTGGACTGACACTGTGACTTGCTTTAATAATAAAATGTGGAGGAAGTAATAGAATTTTTGGAGAGTGTAAACTTAAATTATTTAAAAAATGGCTGCAGTTGGAATCATAGATGTGCCCCAAGTGTGTCACCATACATTTATTGATAAACATTTGAGGAGGGAGTTCAAAAATTTCCTTTATATAGGCAATTAAGTACTGGATATTTTTCATGTACAATTTCATGCACTTATGCATGGATAAAGTCCTACAAATAATATTCTTGGGTCAAAGGGCAAGCACATTTTTCACATTCATAGAGAATTCCAAAGAGTCTTATGAAAAGGTTTCACCAAATTACACTAGCTATGATAACATGCAACAGGGCCCATTTTCCTGCTTCCTTGCCCAACTTGACTATTCTGCTGGGTGAAAAACTGTATCTCTCTCTGGTGTTTATTTCTGACCTCTGTTCTTCAAAGATGCATGTTGGCCAATTGTCTGTCTTCCTCTGTGAATCACCTGTTTGTGTTCTTTGCCCATGTTTTCTATTGAGTTGATGGGCTTGTTTAATTTATTGCATTTTTTACAGTATTTCACTTGCCTTTTCATGTTACTTCTGTCATTTTTCTTTTCCTACAAACGGTACTAATTTTCATGAGTTTTCCATGACCTTTGAATTTTAGGTCCTGTCACAGGGATGTTATTATCTATTTTCTTCTAATGCTTCCATAATTTTGTATTTTGCTTTAGCTTTTTAATCCTTTTGGGATTTATTTTCATGCACAGTGTATAATGTGCATATTGGAGAGGACATGCCATTCACACAACACAGTGTGCATAACACACACCTTATACAATCATATGCAACAGCTGTGAGCAGGGTTGTGTCAATACATTCTTTTTCTAACGTACAGGAACTCATTTACTTTTTATTGACTGATTTATTTTCTCTAGCGTGATTCCCACAGGTACATATGTTCTTTTCTTCTGGGTCCATTCTAGTTCCTTGCATGATTAGTCTATTCCCATGTCAATTTCACATAATTTTCAACAGTTCTTTTTCATTTTTATCTTCTTCATGAACTTATTTGTATTCTCAAAGATCTTCTTTTATGACATAAACTTTTGAATTAATTTTTAAAGATCTGAGGGGAAAAATCCCATTGGCATCATAATTTCCATTATGATAAATTTGGGGGAGAATTGGTATGTTTTTAGTATTGGGTTGGCCAAAAATTTCATTTGTTTTTTTCTGTAAGATAGCTCTAGTAGTGCTTAGTTGTTTTTAACTTTGAAACAATTTTGTTAGATTATATTTGTGATAGCTGTCATGTCAGTGTGCATTAAAAAACAACTTATCAAAATTGGTGAATTTTTGTGTAGCCATTTCAATATTGAAAATGAAAAAATAAGTGGCATTTTGGATATAAAATGCTTTATTATTTAAGGAAAGGTAAAAATGCAATTGAATTGCAAAAAATGATTTGTGTAGTGTATGAAGGTGTTGTGACTGAATGAACATGTCAAAAGTGATTTGCAAAGTTTTGTGATGGAGATTTTTTGCTGGATGATGCTCCACAGTTGGGTAGACCAGTTGGAGTTGACAGGGATCAAATTGAGACATTAAGAACAATCAATGTTGTATCATTGGGAGATAGCCAACATACTCAAAACATCCAAATCAATAAAGTTATTGGTGAGAATGAAAAATGTGTCTTTTACTTTATGGAGAAAACTAAACAAACTTTATGGTGACCACAATATTAAATAATCTGATCCAGAAATCACAGCATATCTTTGCATAAATGCAAGTTTTCTTTTTTTATTCACCCTTCATTAAACTTTTTCTTTAGTTGGTCATGCCTATTTCTTTAAAAAAGAGGAATTTATTTATTTATTTTTAGAGGGGAAAGGAGGGAAAAAGAGAGGGAGAGAAATATCAATGTGTGGTTGCCTCTTGTGTGCACCTTACTGGGGACCTTGCCTGTAACCCAGACATGTGCCCTGACTGGGAATTGAACCAGAGACCCCTTGCTTCACAGGTCAGTACTCAGTCCACTGAGCCACACCAGCCATGGCTGGTCATGCACATTTCTTAAGTTTATTTAATATTTTTTCTTTTTTATGATTTTAAACAAGATATTTCCCAACATTGGAATTTGTTTCATCTTCCTAGTTTTGTCTTGTGATGTTATTCAACACACACATATATTTTTAAATTTTAATCATTGTTCAAGTACAGTTTTCTCCCCCCTACTCCCATTCCAGCCCACCCACCCAACCCTCCCCCCTTCCCCCCATTACCCCCCACCTCTAGTTTTTGTCCATGTGCCCTCCAAATTTGTTCCTGTAATCCCTACCCATTCCCCCCTGAAATTCCCTCTTCTCTCCCCTCTGGCCACTGTCAGACTATCCCCTATTTCAGTGTCTTTGGTTATATTTTGCTAGTTTTTTTTGTTTTGTTTTGTTGTTTAGATTCCTGTTAAAGGTGATGTCATGTGGTATTTGTCTTTCACTGCCTGGCTTGTTTCACTTAGCATAATGCTTTCCATCTCCATCCATGCTGTTGCAAAGGGTATGAGCTCTTTCTTTCTTTCTGCTGCATAGAATTCCATTGTGTAAATGTACCAGAGTTTTTTGATCCATTCATTTACTGATGGGCATCTAGGTTGCTTCCAGCACCTAGCTATTGTAAATTGTGCTGCTATGAACATCGGGGTGCAAAGGTTCTTTTGTATTGGTGTTTCAGTGTTCTTAGGATAGAGTCCCAGCAATGGAATTGCTTGGTCAAAAGGCAGATACATTTTTAGTTTTCTGAGGAAGTTCCAAACTGCTTTCCATGGTGGTTGTACCAGTCTGCAGTCCCACCAACAGTGCACTAGGGACCCCCTTTCTCCACATCCTCTCCAACACTTGTTGTTTGTTGCTTTGTTTATGATGGCCATTGTGACTGGTGTGAAGTGGTATCTCATTGTGGTTTTAATCTGCATCTCTCTGATGGCTAGCGATATTGAGCACCGCTTCATGTGTCTTTGGATTTTCTGTATGTCCTCCTTGGAGAAGTGTCTGTTCAAGTCCTTTGCCCATTTTTTAATTGGGTTCCTTGTCTTCTTAGAATGGAGTCATGTAAGTTCTTTATATATTTTGGAGATTAAACCCTTGTCTGAGGTATCATTGGCAAATATGTTTTCCCATACAGTTGGTTCTCTTTTTATTTTGATACTGTTTTCCTTAGCTGTGCAAAAGCTTTTAATTTTGATGAGGTCCCATTTGTTTATTCTTTCCTTTATGTCCCTTGTTCTAGGAGACAAGTCAGTAAAAAAGTTTCTGCGTGAAATATCTGAGATTTTCCTACCTACGTTCTCTTCTAGGACTTTAATGGTGTCACGCTTTATATTTAAGTCTTTTATCCACCTTGAATCTATTTTTGTATAAGGTGTAAGTTGGTGCTCAAGTTTCATTTTTTTGCATGTAGCTGTCCAGTTCTCCCAACACCATTTGTTGAAGAGACTATTTTTATTCCATTTTATGTTGCTGCTTCCTTTGTCAAATATTAATTGACTGTAGAGGCTTGGGTTTATTTCTGGGCTCTCTGTTCTGTTCCGTTCCATTGGTCTATGTGCCTGTTTTTATGCCAGTACCAGGCAGTTTTGATTACAGTGGCCTTGTAGTATAGTTTAGTGTCAGGTATTGTGATCCCTCCTACTTTACTCTTCTTTCTCAAAATTGCAGCAGCTATTCGGGGTCATTTATAGTTCCATATAAATTGTTGAAGTGTTTGCTCTATGTCTGTGAAATATGCCATTGGTACTTTAATAGGTATTGCATTGAATGAACACACATATATTTTAACTAGTGTGAAATCCTTGACCTTTCATTGGGGTATTTAACTTATTCATGATTACTATGGTGACTGAGGTGTTTGGACTTATTACTGATATTTCATTTCATATTTTTTCTTTGTCTTTCGTTTGTATATTTTCTGTTTTCTACTTTTTGCTTCCTGGCTATTTAGTTTGGAAGTCAATCATTCTATTCTTATTTTATAGTGGCTATAATTTTTTGCTCATGTATGTAAACTTACATTGTTTTTAGTGCCACAGTTCTGGACCTACCTCCAAGAAACACAATAACTAGCCTTTTGCACGTTTCCCTTCTCCTCTCCAATCTCTTGTTTTAATCTGTCCCTTACCAGCCATGTTGAGATCTTCTGAGATTGAATTCCCCATCAATGTAAAAAACAAAAAACAAACCATAGAGTTCTACATCAATAATTCTTAAGGCATACCTGAAACATTTGTTGATTCCTTATCATTATTTCTCTGAGCCCACATTCTCCTTTTTTTTTGTATTTGTTGTTTTTCTGGAATAATTTTCTCAGAGTGTCTGTGGGTAGTTAACTGTCTGAGCCCTCACTTTCCTCTCTCACAAGAATGCTAGTTAAAGTGGAACTAAGATTTTTGGATACACACTTGTCTTCTTAAGATTTTCAGTAATGATGTCTTCATGTATTTGGTGCTGAAAGAGTTTCCTATGTAAGTAACCTATTTTCTCTTTTCTCCTCCAGGAATGCTTTCAGGAGGTTTCTCTGTTGATCCTTTTGTGCTGAAATTAAGTTTCTGTGTGTCCAAAAGTACACATTTTTTTCTTATTTTTTTTCTGAGAGCCTTAAAAACATAAACTTTCCTTTCTTCCTCCAATTCTAAACTTTTTTTCATTCTTAAATATTTCTTTTCTATATTTTTTATTTTTCTGGAATTCCTATGAGACAGATGTAGGAATTTCTGCATCTAAACTCCAAGGCTACATTTTCTTTTATATTTCAGTCCTTTTTGTGCTGGGAAATTTCTGGGTTCCAGTGTCCAGGCTTTCATAATTCTTTATACAACTCTGGAGCATTGACTGAATTTCCTATTATATCTTAAGTCAATTCATTTTCTCTCTGCTAAGAAAAACTAGGTAAACATGGGACAGAAAAACCAAACTCTCATTCCCATTGGTGACCACCAACACTTAAAAAAAATTCCTTGGAATGTATTGAAGAAGAAAAATATACATTGTTTATAATAAAGACAACAAAGTTTTATTAAAGACAATAAGTAATATTTGAAGTAGACATAGTATCTCCTATTCACGGATAAAAAATAAAATGGAAAATATAAGTTCTTCTCAAGGTAATGTAATATTTCAGTTGGAATTCAGTTTTGGGGGAGTGGGAAAACTTCACAAAAATATTTTAAAACTCTTACGGACAAATACATATAGAAGACGCAGGGTTTGACAAATGAAGTGTAACAGAATAGAGTTCAAATAAAAGTCTCTACAGAAATAGGAATTTAATATTCCACAAAGTTTCACATCAGTCCAGGAATACATGGATGAATTATTAAATCAGTGGTACTGATATAAGTAGTATCCACTTGGAGACTAATAAAATAACTTATACCATATTCTGTAGGTAAATAAACTCTAAGCAGATTAAAAAACTAAATGAAAGATATTAAAATTATTAAATAATGAAATATATAGATAAATATATAATAAATAAATATTGTTAAAATAAAATTTAGAATGTTGTAAAGGTCTGAGGATAAGAAAACCTTCTTAAGCAAGACATGGCAATCCAGAGCCACACAGAAAAATGGTAGACATGTGATCACAGCAATTACTACAATATTACCGTGTAATAATTTGTGTTAGGTGAAATGTAAAAGCCATCAAAATAAAAACGATTCAATAAAAGATTAACATCCCATTAATCTATAAGAAATATATGAACAACCTAATAGAAAACTAGATAAAAAATATGAACACTTAATAGAAAAAGAAGTATGAATGGCCAATAAATAAGTGAGAAAAATTATGTGACTTTATTAGATATCCAGGACGTGCTAATTAAAACAAAGAAGAAATATTTTTGCCTCTGGCAGCCAAAGATTCAAAAGATTGATGCTATACAGTGTTATGAAAGATAGAGAAATAAACATGTCTAGACATTGGTGGTGAGAGGACAACTTGCTACAGACCCTTGGGAGGATAATTTATCTCTCTGATGTTGGTGGTGGTATTCATATAGCACTGTGACTGTGGCTGTGGTGGTGATCATATACCTCCTTGTAGTTGGTCAGGGTCTTCATATAACTCTGTGATAGCGGTGATGGTTGTACTTTCACAACTCAGGGACAGTAGTGGGGCTATTGACTTAGCTATGATGGTGGTGGTGGTGGCAATTACATGACTCTGAGAAGTTAGTCTACATATAACTCTGCTATGCCAGTCATGGGATTCACATAATGTTGAGTTAATGTTGGTGGTGGTGTTCAAATATCACATAATTCTGTGATGTTGCCTGTGGTGGTATTCCCAATAGCCTGTGACATTAGTTGTGGTCATATTCATATAATTCTGCAAAGTTGGCTGGGCTATTCAAATAATTCTGCAAAGTTGGTGGTGATGGTATTCATGTGGCTCTGCACTGACTGAGGTGGTAAGATTTACCTAATTCTGCAATGTTGGTCATGTTATTTGTTATTTTGTGAAGTGGGTACAGGTGGTCTTCATATAACCCTGCCACAGTGGTCATGGTATTCACATAACAGCAATGTGTGGTGGTGACGGTATTCAAATGGTGCTCTGATACTGGTCATGGTATTTACATAATCTCATGGTGTCAGTTGTGGTAGTTGTATAACTCAGTGGTCATGCTGGTGGTAGTTCTTTTATAACTGCATCATTGGCTTGTCTACTTGTATCTGTGACATTAGTCATGGTGTCACATAGCTCTGTCTGTGGTGGTAGTGTAAACATATACACTATATTCAAGTGAGGTGGTTGCATTCACATGACTTCATGACATTGTTTCTGGATTATTCCCATGATTCTGTGAGACTGGTCATGATATTCACATACCAGCATGATGGTGGTAGAGGTGGAATTCAAATAATTATATGTTGTGTATTCACATGACCCTGCAATGTTGAAGGTTGTGTTCACAGATGCTATGAAATTCATCATGGTGTTCCTATAATCTTGCTACAATAATTTGTCATGATATTGGCATAATTGTGCAACATGGGTGGTGCTATTCACATATCTTGTGACAGTGGCAATAATGTAATTTAGATAATGCTATGACTTGGTCATGGTACTGGCGTACCTCAGAGATATTACAAATTTGATTCCAGACCACTTCAGTGAAGCAAATATTGCATAAAAGTGAGCCACATGAAATTTTGGTTTCCAAATGTATATAAAACTTATGTTTACACTACACTGTAGTCTATTAAGTGTGCAATAGCATTATGTCTAAAAATGTATATATGTTAATCAAAAAATACTTTATTATAGAGATTCCAAGATGGCTGCAGAGTAGGTGGAAGCTACACTCAACTGCTCTTGGCCCCAAACCTTCTTACAGCTAAGTTGTAGAGCAATCAACCTGAACAACCAACTGAAGGCTAACTGAACTCAAATAATAACTAGGAATTTATAGGTGAAGCTATGCAGAGACTGTAGGAAGGGAAGAGACATGGAAAGGGATGGCTGGTTCATCCAGGTGACAACTACGAAGCCAGCTATTGCTGCTGCAAAACTCCCTCCCCACAGGAGCATGGGGCCTCAGCCACATGCAAGGATCCTGAACCCAGAGCAATAGAGTTGGGAAGGGGAGCCTACATAAAATTTGGTGGTGAAAATCAGTGAGTATTCATTCAGTCTGCCTGAGAGACACAGATGCCACCTTCCCAAGAACAAATACTCCTATTGTTACAGCACCGGCCTGGTCTCTGACAGCTAGCAAGGTCATGCTGCCATACTTGGGTCCTGCATAAGAGTATGCTGCTTGCACCCAGTAGTGACTTTTGGAGCCCTCATTTCCTAGGGAGGCTTTTGGCAGAGATTCATACAGTGGTTAAACTGTGTGGTTCAGGAAAGAGGGTTGGTATTCCCTACTTTGAGAGCACAGCTGGTACCCCTGCTCATACCTACCGATTTATTTGGCTGGTTCTGTCCTGCTGAGCTCAGCAGTGTGTGTTTGTGTGGAGGGGGGTGCAGAATTCTGCATAGAGCTAGAATTTTCAGACCGCGGTTCCTGGGGAAGCTTTTGTTTGGAAACCAGACGGGAGGGTTCTGGGGTGTGTGGCTACATTGTGGGGTGGGGGTGGCAAATCCAATCTCCTCTGCCAGCTCAGCCTGCACTACCCCAGAAAGGGAAAGAAGTGCCTGCTCCTGTCCTTCAGGCTTGTGGGCACCACCCCCAGTGAGAAACTGTTTGGATCAGCCCAGCTAAGTTCTGAATACCCCTCCCTGCCGGGCTCAGTCCATGGAGGAAAGAGAGAGCAATTCAGAGAGGGGACACTCAAAGCCTTGGAGCTATTGTCTGGGACTGGGATGAAGTGCTTAGCTCCCTCCTGGAGTAGGATGAAGTCTAGACTGGCATCATACCCAATGGGAGACTCTTTGGATTTGTTGCCCTGAGCCTAGGTGGCTGATCTTTCTCCTGCACAGGAGATGCACCCTTCTAAATATGCAGTGAGCCCCTCCTGGGAAAAGTGGAATTGAAGACTCTGGCAGGGACTGAGTGGTTTGGCTCTGGAGCAGGGGCTGCACTTTCCCCTCATTGAGTGCCTGATTGTGTGATTTCCAAATAGGGGACACATTAGCCCTATTGTCTTGACCCCGGTTGCCCTAACCCACTGAGCTTGCAACCTGTGGAAGGGGCTGTGGTTCACAGCCATCCTGGGCCCACCCTACCATCTTTCTTTTGAAGAACACCAGACAACCTCAGGGGGAGGCAGAATAGCCAATAGGTGGAGGCTGACCTCAGGGAACCTTAGTTATTTTACAGATCTGTCTCCAGCTCTACGCTGGCGTAAGCTCATGCTTGTACGTGGATTGACTCTCCCATGCAAATCCAGGTCCAGTAGACACAGCCATACGTAGTAAGAGCATGGTAGCTCCAGACAGGTGGCCCAAGGCTAGCTGCACACAATGTCTGACATCAACCTGTACCTGGACCCCACCAAAGTGGATCAAGAACCAACACAACCAGTAGTCAGTTTCAGACATGAGGGCTTTACCCAACTAGCTGCACAAGGGGCCCACCCAAAGGAAGATTCTGGTAGGCACTAGACCCTCCTGGGAACAACTCTACCTTAGGAGGCAATCCCTGTATAGCACGTTATACACAGTGATCAAGATTTACTCTTATGGTCAGTCAGACTGAAGGGTTAATTCCACCCACAAAACAGCCAACAGCATTCAAGACTTAAGTACAACAGGAGGGTGAAAATAAGCCAACAGAACATTCTTGGAGCATGGAGCTCAGATAATCTGGAAGATTGTGCCACTGAGTCCAACAAGACACTTTCATCATAAGGCGATCATAACAAGTTTGGGAGTTATAGAATATCTACCTAATACACAGAGACAAAATGGGGAGACAAAGAAATGTGCCTCAAATAAAAGAACAAGAGAAATCTCCAGAGAAACAAATAAATGAAATGGAAACAACCAACATGCCAGATGCAGAGTCTAAAAAAATGGCATAAGGATGTGCAAGTACCTTGGGGGAAGAATAGATGACATCAGTAATAACTTAAACAGAGATAATAAGCATTAAAAAAGACAAAGAAAACATAAAAATGAGCCAGTACAAGATAAAGACTACAATATGTGAAATGAAGAATACACCAGATGGAGTCAACAGTCAGGTAGATGAAGCAGAGGATGAAATCAGTGACTTAGAGGATGAGATTACAGTAAGAACCTACATAGAGCATCAAAAAGGAAAGAGAATTAAAAAAAATGAGGGAAATCCAAGGGACCTCTGGGACAAAATCAAGCACAACAACATCTGCATCATAAGGGTACCAGAAGGAGAAGAGAGAGAGCAAGGGGAAGAGAACCCGTTTGAAGAAATAAAGGCCAAAAACTCTAACCTGGTGAAGGAAAAAAAGTTATACAAGTTCAGGAAGCACAGGGAGTCCCACTCAAGATGAATCCAAAGAGACCCTGCCAAGACACATCATAATTAAAATGGCAAAAGTTAAAGACAAAGAGAGAATCTTATAGACACATAAAAGAGACAGTTACCTACAAGGGAGCTCCCATAAGGCTGTCACCATATTTCTCAACAAAAACACTTCAGGCCAGAGGGATTAGAATGAAATATTCAAAGTAATTAAAAGCAAGGACTTGTAACCAAGATTACCATATACAGCAAGTCTGTCATTTATGACTGGAGGTGACATAAAGAGTTTCCCAGACCCCCCACCCTCAAAAAAGGGCCAAAGGAGTTCATTACCACTAAACCAGTGTTGCAAGAAATGTTAAAGGGCCTGCTTTAAGGAGAAGAAATAGAGAGACTAACACAGGTATAAAGAAAAAATGGCAGTAAATTAGTACCTATAATTAATAACCTTAAATGTAAAGGGATTAAAAGCTTCAATAAAAGACATAGGGTAGCTGAATGGATAAGAAAACAAGACCCATATATTTGCTGTCTACAAGAGACCTACCTCAGAACAAAAAAATACACAGACTGAAAATGAAGGGATGGAAAAAATATTCCAAGCAAATGAAACAAACAAACAAACAACAAATGCTGAGATGGCAATACTTATATCTGACAAATGGATTCAAAACAAAGGCCACAACAAGAGACAAAGAAGGTCACTACATTATATTAAAGAGATGACCCCAACAAGAGGATAACTCTTGTAAATATATATGCACCCAACATAGAAGCACCTAAATATAGAAGAAAATGTTGGTGGACATTAAGGGAGAGATAGACAGCAATACAGTCATAGTAAGGGATTTTATCACCTGACTGTTATCAGTGGATAGATCTTCCAGATAAAAAATCAACAAGGCAACAGTGACCTTAAACAACACAGTAGATCAGGTGGATTTAATTGACATTTGTAGAACATTTTACTCCAAAGTAGCATAATGTACATTCTTCTCAAATGCACAAGCAAATTCTCAAAGATAGGCCACATGTTAGGATACAAAATAATTCTTAAAAAATTCAAGAAGACTGAAATTATATCAAACATCCTCTCTAAACACAATGGTATGAAACTAGAAATCAACTACAAAAACAAAACAAAACAACAAAAACAAAGCCCAAAATAAAAAAAAATATTCAAATATGTGGAGGCTAAATAGCATGTTGTTAAGCAATAAATGGCTTATCAATGAGATCAAGAAATAAACAAAAACTACCTGGAAACAAATGAAAAATTAACACATGACAACCCAAAACCTATGGGACACAGCAAAAGCAGTTCTGAGAAGGAAGTTCATAGATTTACAAGCCGACCTCAAGAAATAAGAAAAATCTCTAATAAGCAATCTAACCCTACACATAACAGAACTAGGAAAAGAACAACAAACAAAGCCCAGGGTAAGGAGAAGGAAGAAATTATATGACATAGAGTGGGAATAAATGACATAGAGACTAAAAAGATAATACAAAAGATCAGTGAAACCAAGAGCTCATTCTTTGAGAAGATGAGTAAGTTTGATGAACTTTTAACTAGACTCATGAAAAAAAAAAAGAGGACTCAAATAAATACAACCAGAAATAGAAGAGGGGCAGTAACAACTGGCACCAAAGAAATACAAAGGATTTTAAGAAAATATTGAAACAACTATATGCCAACAAATTAGACAATATAAATGAAATGGATAAATTCCTAGAAACATACAATCTCCCAAAACTGAACCAGTAAGGAGCAGAAAGCTTGAATAGACCAATAACAAGTAATTAAATTGAAGCAGTAAGCAAAAAAAAAAAAAAAAAAAAAAATCCCAGCAAACAGAAGTCCTGGAACAGATGGCTTCACAGGCAATTTTTACCAAATTCAAAGGAGAATTAACACTTATCCTTCTCAAACTATTCCAAAAAATTCAAGAGGATGAAAATCTTCCAAGCTCCCTTTATGATTCTAACATTACCCTAACTCCAAAACCAGAAAAAGACAGTACAAGAAAGAATTATAAGTGAACATTCTTGGTGAACAGAGATGCTAAAATCCTCAACATAATATTAGTAAACCAGAGCCAACAACACATTAGAAAGTCACACACCATAACTGAGTGGGATTTCATTCAGTGATGCATGATTGGACAGTATTAAAAAATCAATAAATGTGATACATCACATGAAAAAAATTACAGAGTAAAATCATATGAGTATGATCATATCAGTAGATGAAGGAAAAATGTTTGATAAAACCCAGCACCCATTTATGATAAAAAAATTTCAGCAAAGTAGGAATAGAGGGATCATTCCTGAAACTAATAAACACCATACATGAAAATTCTTCAACCAACATCATACACAGTGGGCAAAGACTAAAAGAGTTTTCTTTAAGAGCTGGAGTGAGACAGGGATGTCCATTTTCACCTCTCATTCAACATAGTACTGGAAGTCTTCACCACAGCAATCAGACAAGAAGAAGAAATAAAAGGCATCCAAATTGGAAAGCAGGAAGTAAAACTGTCATTATTTCAAAATGACATTATATTGTACATAGAATACCCTAAAGACCACCAAAAAAACTACTAGGTCTAATAAATGAATTTGGAAAAGTAGCAGGATACAAAATTAATATTCAGAAATCAGTGTAATTTTTATACACCAATAATGAACAATCAACAGAGGAATTAAGAAAACAGTCCCATTTACCATTGCAACAAAATAAGATACTTGGAAAACTATAGGACATTGAAGAAAGAAATTGAAGAAGATATTAGGTAAACATTGCTCACCTCTTTGTACAACCACATCAAAATTACAACTAAAATATAAAAGAACCATAACTCAGAACCACCAGAAATCAAGTTGAATGGAAGTCTGAAAACTATGGAATTAAGGAAACCACATCCATCCAGACTGGTAGGAGGGTCAGAGAGGTGGAATGGGCTGGCCCCACATCCACATGCGTTGGATAAAAATTCAGAAGGAATATTTTGGGAGTGAGTAGTCTCACCCGCAAATCAGGTACCCTGGCCCAGGGTTCCAGTGCCAGGAAGATAAGTTCCCATAACTCCTGGCTACAAAAACCAATGGAGATTCAGTTGGTGGAAGAAACTTCTGGAGCCCTAAACAGTTCCCCTTAAAGAACCCACACATGAATTTGCTTAGACTCATTCCCACCGAGCTTCAGCACTGAGGTAGCAGCTTGAAAAGCATCAGTGGCATACAGGGAGGAACTGAAGTGTCTGGCTTCAAGGTGGGAGCTGGGGGACAGCTTTCTCCCAGACAGAAAGGTGGGCAGAGGCCATTATCCCCTTTCTGAAGTCTTCCCCTCCCCAGCAGAGCCATAGAGCTACAGAGCTGGCAGGCAGATGCCATATCTGAGACCACATTGACATGGCTGACATTGTTTTCTCTGCACTGGAGATCCCTGAGACTTTGTTCTATCCAACTTATGGGCACACCAAAACTATTAACTGTGACATTTCGATATGAGTGGCATTTGTTTGTTCGTGCTTTGCAAATCCCAAAATCCTATCAAATAAGCAGCAGCCAGCCTCAATGAGCCAGCAGGCCCCCATACCTCTTGTCAAGTGGCCCCAGGCCTGGTGCTAGCAGCAGCCAACCTAGATTCACAGCTTAGCTTTGCCTGGTAATCTCAAAATCCAGCACAAGCAGCAGCCATCTCATGCAGGATGGCCCTGGGGAGAACACAGGTGGGGACTGACCTCGGCCTGCACAACCCTGGAAAGCCCAGAGCCTGCACACCCAGTGGACAGCTACAGACCATGTCAGAGCACCACCACCATGGCCCTGCACAGCTGATTTTCCATGGAGGGTGGAGGTAGGTGGTCAGTAGTCACAGCTAGTCCTTGCAACTCATTGGCCTGGATAAATCCTTCCCATTGAGGGGATTAAAAACTACAAGTAGGTAGTTACAGAATAGCCATAGGGATATAAAGTACAGTATAGGAAATGGAGTAGCCAAAGACCTTATATTCATGACCCATGAACATGAACAATGGTGTGGGGATTGCCTGAGGGAGTAGGGCGTGCTGGGTGGAGACAGGAAAAGGCTGAAAATTGGGACAATTGTAATAGCATAATCAAAAAACATTATTAAAAATTAATATAAAGAAGCCAAAAAAAGAAATTGAGGAAGATACAAATAAGTGAAGCACACACCATGCTCATGGACTGGAAGAATTAATATTATTATAATGTCTGTACTACCCAAGACAATCTCTAGGTTCAATGCAATTCCTATTAAAATACCAATGGTATATTTCACATATCTAGAACAAATATCTTAAAAGTTTATAGGGAACCAAAAAAGACCTCAAATAGCCTCAGCACTCTGAAAGAAGAACAAAGTTGAAGGTAGAACAATATGTGATATGAAGCTATGCTACAAGTTAATTGTAATCAAAACAACCTGGTACTGGCATAAAAACAGGAATATAGATCAATGGCATGGAATGGAGAGCCCAAAAATTAACCCATGCATTTATGGTCAATTAATATTTGACAAAGGAGGCACAAACATACAATCGAGTAAAGACAGTTTAATAAATGGGGTTGGGGAAATTGGACAGGTACATGCAAAAATAAAATTGGACTATCAACTTGCACCATACACCAGAATAAATCCAAAATGGATAAAAAACTTAAATGTAAGCCACAAGACCATAAAAATCCTAGAAGAAAACATGAGCAGTAAAATCTCAGACATTTCTTGTAGAAATATTTTTTGCTGATATATGTCTAGGGCAAAGGAAACAGGAAAAATAAACAAATGACACTGTTCAAAATAAAAAACTTTTGCACAGCAAAAGAAACCATCAACAAAATGAAAAGCAAACCCACTGTTTGAGAGAACACATTTGCCAATGGTACTTCTGTAATGGCATTAATTTCTAGAGTACCTAAAGAACGTACACAAATGAACACCAGGAAGACAAACAATCCAATTTAAAAATGGGCAAAGGATCTGAATAGACACTTCTCCAAAAAGGACATACAGTTGGCTTATAGACATATGAAAAAATACTCAATGTCAGTAATCATCAGAGAGAGGCAAATTAAAACCACAACGAAGTATCACTTCACTTGCCACAACGGCTATTATCAATAAATCAAATAGCAATAAGTGCTGACGAGGATGTGGGGAAAGGGACCTTAGTGCACTATTTGTGGGAATGCAGACTGGTGCAGCCACATGGAAAACAGTATAGAGCTTCCTCAAAAAATTAAAAATGGAACTGCTTTTTGACCCAGTGATACCACTTCTAAGAATGAGACACCAATTTGAAAAACACATCACAGCAACATTGTTTGTAGTAATTAACGTGAATGACGGTGCCCGTGGTATTCACATTACTCTGTGGTGGTGATATTCATATAACTCTGCAAGCTTGCTCATAGTTTTCAATAGCTCTTTGATGGTGGTCATGGTATTCAGATAACCTGTAGTGGTGTCATCACATCCACACACTTGTGATGGTTGTTATGGTGCATCCCCCTAAGTTTGCAACTGTGAAAAGTTAGTGATGATGGTATTCACATAGTGATGTAGTGATGTAGCTATGACACAATGCTACTTTGGTGATAGTAATTACTTCACTTTGTAATGTTGCTGGTGGTAGTATTCACATAACTCTTGGACACAGGTATGATATACACATAACTGTGACAGTGTTGGGTGTGGCCATCTCATAATTGCAGAGTGGGTCAATGTCTTCGTATCTCTTAGTGACAGTGGTAGTGTGATGTGGACCCTGGCTTGTGGGGTCCTTGACATTGTGGATGGGGGAGAGACATTCACACAGACTATGATGTTCTGTGGAGGAAAAGGGAGGGCAGCTTTGCTCTCAAGGAGAGCAAAAAGCTGTGGCCCTTGCCGTGTCAGGCCTTTATTGAGTTTCTTGGCACTTTACATGATGGTCCTCATTTATTATGCTCAGGCTGGCTTTAGGTGATTACCTTTTACAGAAAACAAAGGAGCCAGATGCTGCTAATCATATCACAGAAGAAGGATATTTGCAAATGAAAAGGGACAAGTAGTTGAACTGGTTACATGCCATACTGCGGAGTTTTAGCTTGGATTTTAGGAAGTTACAGTAAGCACTTGCTGTCTCAATTCAGGGTGAGGGAGTTTTAGCAAAAGCAAGAGTCAAAGCGGCCTAAGTACATTGCAGGCCTGATTCCCTACAAGAGAACCTACCCATGGGCGTGGGTCCCGTGCATCTCCAGGTGGGAGCTGGGCCCACGCCACACAGAACGGTCTCCTACAGTAGTGGTATTCATATAACCTCCTATAGTGGTGGTGGCATTCACACGCCTCTGTAACAGGGCCTGTGGTATTCACATAACCTACACTATTGTTCATAGTTTTCATATGACTTGTGATAACACCATGCTATTTACATAATTCTGCCATGCTGATCATGGTATTCATGTAACTCTGCAATGGTGGGTGTGGTATTTATATAAGTCAGTAACTTTGGTGGTGGCAGTAGTCACATAGCCCAGTGACAGTGTGGTCCTGGAGTTCACCTGTCTGTGATGCTGGTCACTGTAATTACATGGGTGTAGTGTTGATGGTTACTTTAACTCTTATATTTCTGCCACATTGGTCATGGTATCCACATAGCTGTGATGGTGGTGGTGGTATGTAAATAATTCTGATGTGATGGTAGCAGTTTCATGTGACTTTGCAATGGTCAGGGCAAAAACCTCATTTTATAGGTAGAGAGACTTAGGCTTAGGCAAGTTTTGCTTAAAGTTACATAATGAGATATTACAGAACCAGGCCCAAATTCAGGTTTTCTGAATAATTCAAGTTCAGCCTTTTCTGTATTACATCATAAAGTCTCTTCCTGCTAAGTCTAAATTTAAAAGCCTTAGTACAAAAATGTACCTTCAAACTCCCCATTGGCTTTGGAACATTAATGTTGTATCTTTACCATTCTAGTTGTTTATCTAGCACCTTAGCTGTGTCCATATATTCACACATACATACACACATTTTTATGTGAAAAATGAGAAAAAATTAACTATAAATGCAGATGTGTAAATTGAACTTTTATTGAAAATTTATGTTAAATAATGCAGAAAAGAGCTGTCTGGTAACCCAAAATATAGCATCTTTGAGGATAATGTATAGTTTATTTATAGAATCCATAATGTACTGATTAAATAATGAAATATAATATTGGCAAAAATGTTGATTCTGTAGTATATTCTTTCACTCTTTCTTTAAAAATTATAAAGCTCTAGAAGCCTTATAAAGTACTAGAAATATGATGTTGTGATGTTGGCATCTGGGTGGTGATTACTGGGTAGAAATGTGTTTAAACAATCATTGAATTATAAATTTAAGATTTCTGTATTTTGTGGCATATAAGTTATACCTCAACAAGGGTTTTAAAAAATATATTTCTAAATAAAATGAAAATATGATGGGTTTCAGAAAGGTAGTGCCAATCCAAGCACTCAAGATATTTTCTTATGAGATATTGCTTTTATAGAAAGAGGGAAAAACACCACCATGAATAGCAAGTTAAATGTGATTTAAGACATGTATGGCTTCCAGAAATGCCCTTGGTGTTGTAAGGGAGTTTCTCTTCATCTCAGCTGCCAGGGCTCATGATTTATCTTTTTTCCCTTCACAGTACTTGGGGTGCATTGAAGTTCTACGCTCAATGAGGTCTCTTGACTTCAGTACAAGAACACAAATTACCAGGTAAGCCCTTGTTGAAAATGGAATTCTATGATTTTATTTAGGAAAGGAATGATTTTATAAGTTAGCATCCTAGAAATTTCCACAGAAAAAGGCTGCCCCTTGAATGCTGGTGACTGGTAACAGGGAGTCAGGACCCACTGTGTTTCAAGACTTCTACATGTTTATGCATATTTGTGACATGTGTCTCTTGACGTAGCACCCTAAAGGACACTTCCCACTTCCAAGTGCTTTTTGTAATTAAACTGCAGACAAATGGAGTGATTATATATTTTTCTTTAATAAATGAAACTCTAATACCAGATTGATATTTTAAAATTTGTAAAATATGTTCTTTTTAAAAAGAAAATCAAGGTGTCAGGAATGATTTCCAACAGTATACACAGAAAATAAATTACTTAGAATAGAAAGTAAAAATATTAATAGGAGTAGTAATTTAAAGATCAGAGCAGTTCTTTTAAGGGGTCAGTGACTTAGGGCAGGTTTATATATTCTCCATCATCAACTAGATTCTAAACTTCCTGAGGGTGAGTTATGTATTTAAGCCTTGTTTATATGAAATTCATAGCCTAATGCACTTTATACATTTAGAAAAATGCCAATTCAAGTGACCTTGAACAGAACTATAAAGGTAGGAATGGATCTGTTACAAAGCTATTTCTGTGGGTATAATCTTATGTTGCTTTGGCAGTTGTGAAATTATTCAATCTAAATTGTGACCCTAGAAAACTACCCAGAACAGAGAGCCCAGAAATACACCCAAGTCTCTACAGTCAGTGAATATTCAACAAAGGGGTCAGCAACATAAAATGGAGTAAAAATAGCCTCTTCAACAAATGGTCTTGGGAGAACTGCACAGCCACGTGCAAAAAAATGAAACTCGAGCACCAACTTACACCATACACAAAAATAAATTCAAGGTGGATAAAAGATTTAAATATAAGCCACGACACCATTAAAGTCCTAGAAGAGAACATAGGCAGGAAAATCTCAGATATTTCACGCAGCAATATTTTTACTGATATGTCCCCTAGAGCAAGGGACATAAAGGAAAGGATAAACAAATGGGATCTCATCAAAATAAAAAGCTTCTGCATGGCTAAGGAAAACAGTATTAAAATGAAAAGAGAACCAACTGTATGGGAAAACATATTTGCCAATGACACCTCTGACAAGGGTTTGGTCTCTAAAATATATAAAGAACTCACAAGACTCCACCCCAAGAAGACAAACAACCCAATTAAAAAATGGGCAAAGGACTTGAACAGACACTTCTCCAAGGAGGACATACAGAGGATCCAGAGACACATGAAAAGATACTCAAGATCGCTAGCTATCAGAGAGATGCAAATTAAAACCATAATGAGATACCACTTTACACAGGTCAGAATGGCCATCATAAACAAAGCAACAAACAACAAGTGTTGGAGAGGATGTGGAGAAAAGGGAACCCTAGTGCACTGTTGGTGGGATTGCAGACTGGTACAACCACTATGGAGAACAGTATGGAATTTCCTCAGAAAACTCAAAATGGATCTGCCTTTTGACCTGGCAATTCCACTGCTAGGATTCTATCCTAAGAACCCTGAAACACCAATCCAAAAGAACCTATGCACCCCAATGTTCATAGCAGCACAATTTACAGTAGCCAAGTGCTGGAAGCAACCTAGGTGCCCAGCAGTAAATGAATGGATCAAAAAACTATGGTACATTTACATAATGGAATTCTATGCAGAAGAAAGAAAAAAGGAGCTCCTACCCTTTGGGACAGCATGGATGGAACTGGAAAGCATTATGCTGGGTGAAATAAGCCAGGCAGTGAAAGACAAATACCATATGGTCTCACCTTTAGCAGGAACCTAAACAACAAAACAAACAAACAAGCAAAATATGACCAAAGACACTGAAATAGAGAACAGGCTGACAGTGACCAGAGGGGAGAGAAGAGGGAATTTCAGGGGAAATGGAGAAGGGTTTATAGGAACAAGTAGAAAGGACACATGGACAAAAACTAGGGGGGGTGGACATGGGAGAGAGCTGGGGACGGCTGGGTGGGTGGACTGAGATGGGAGTAAAAGGCAGAAAACTGTATTTGAACAACAATATAAAATTTTAAAAATGTTTAAAAAATACCTCATGTATTTCACTTACTTTTGTACATCTTTGGGTTAGCATGCCAAAGTACAAAGATTAAGCTTTAGAAAGCAATTACTTGTAGTAATTAGTTGCTAAATGATGGATGCACCTCAATTCTATGCTTTAAGCACCACAAGATACCTCATCTTCTTTCATGAAGAAATTAATGTTCAAAAGAATTGATATTTGTGTTTTCCCTAAAGCTACTCAGGACCCATGTACATGGTAGGAACATACCAACATTCATAATCTACACTAAGGGAAGAATTCATGTCCACATATTAGCAGAAAATAGTTTAATTGCCAAGGCCAAATAATGGTATTTTGAAGTGAGAGCATTTAAAAGAAAAGTTTGAATGTTTACTTAGTCAATCATCCTGCCCATGACAAGGCATGTGTAGTGCAATGTCTTTGGTCAGAACACTCTGTCTCATGCCTGGGGTGATACTGGAACATATTTCATTGTTCACCTTCTCCTGTGTGGTGGCTATTGTTTTTAAAGAGAGTTGTCAACTATTTCTAATGAATTCCCTTTATACATACTGGAACTTCTGAGATACTCATGCTGGCTGTGAATGTGCAGTGTGCTGCCTTACTGTGCCTTCCAGGTTTGAGGGAGGAGAAGGATGCATATGCAAATGTCTGAGGGACATATGAGTGGCACAGCCATGTCCTGCTTGTGGGAGGGTGGTGGGCAGGGGGTAAGTAAACAGTGCCCGTGCTCTTTTGGATGAAGGTCTTAGCAGTCTTTTGGGTAGAACCCAAATGGGTAGATGCAACAATAACATTGAAGAAAGCCATGGAACAGACCTCCACTTCCATTCTGTTTAGATTTTAGCAAAGGTGCAGCTATGTAATGGGCTGGGTAGAGCACCATTCTTGGATACAGGAAAATTGGTGTGGAATTCTTGTTGTACCAGAATTGCCTTGAGTTTATTAGACTTTTTGAAAAGTATGTTTGCTTGTCTCCGCAATGCTATCTATCTCTTGCCTCATTTTTATTGCATGACATGTTTCTTATTTCAGTTGATAGATGAAGACCACTCATAGGCAACAATATGACAAATCAATGTCAGAAAGAAGTCTTTCATCCAGGAGAAGAATACCCAGCAATGTTCTTTAAATGTAGCACATGGCAAAGCTTTCAAGGCCTCTGTGGTAACAGAGTGTTAGACATGTCTGAGATTAAACTCCGCCACCGTGGTTTACTTTGTATACTAAAGACATTCTTGAAAACTTGTAGGGAAATATAACATTGTAATTAAGTTATATTTTACAGCCTCTAGGAAAACCTGTTCCCCAAATCACTTAACCATGCCTTTTATACAAAATATTTTCATAAACAAATAACCAATGTTTACTCACCTGTTCCACTATTTCAAATTTTGTATACAAGTGTCTTTTGAAGGTTCTGACAGTTGAACCAAGTGTCCTTTTGTTGGGTTGGTTTAGTTTTATGCTGTTCCTGTGTCTGAGTTCAGATTAACAGTGGGGCTTGCAATAGTACAACTCCTGGATTGCTGATCTCTTACTAGTAGATAACTTTAAAAACTGCCCAGGAGCTGCCATTGTTGTATACTTAGTTTTGGCCATGACTGTTAAATATCTTGCACACTAACTCTTTGGACAAAGGAGCTTGGTAACTTGTTCACACTAATGGTGCCAGCTACATGGAGTTGGCCTATATGTAGAGTCCAGCTCTGCCAATTTCTACCTCAATGGCTATTGTGAGAATCAGGACAGTTTGTACATCTAATGCACACAGGACAGGGCCTGGCAAAGGGGCAGCCTTGTTTAAGTGTTTGCTCCATCTCATTGCCTGAGCTTGTATTCAGTACAATGGGTGAAAGACTCCAGTGTTCAAAGAAGGGAGTGTTCATGAACATAAGAGCAATTGAGGGCCTTATAGATGATGGTCTCAGACACTTCTGCTTTTCTGGATCAGACTGTCAGTGGGGTACAGAGAGGAGTTGAGAGATGTGGTATTTGTGAAAGTCGGCCCACGGGACAGGAGATGCACTTCAGAAGAAGAAAAAGCTTCTGAAGAAGAAAGTAGCTCCCCAATGTGCCCTTGTTTGCCAACCCCAGTATGGTTTTTACTCCCAATATGTCCTTTATCCAGTAAAGTTTTGGAATGTGGCATAAAGTACCTCCCCATACCCTATAGATTCACAATTACATCATTGCACTATTGCAGGCTATCAGAAATTCCACTGCTGAGAACCATGAAATTTGGCTATTGTAGTGTTTCTCAAACTTGCTCCTCACAGCAGCACCACTTCATAGTCTGTGAAAACACCATTAGAAACCATTCTTCTGCATGGGTTTCACACCATGCTGTGCAACACCTAAGGAGTGGGAGGGATGGTCTGTAGTTGGTGTTGCTGTGGGTGTGTGGTGTTGCCATGGGTGGGTGGGGGTTTTTTAGAGGGAAAGGAAGGGAGGGAGAAAGAGAGACAGAGAAACATTGATGTGTGGTCACCTCTCACAGGTCCTCCATTGGGGACCTGGTCCACAATCCAGGTATGTGCCCTGACTTGGAATCGAACCAGTGACCCTTTGGTTCACAGGCTGGCACTCAATCCACTGAGCCATACTAGCCAGGGCATTAGTACATGGGGATTTCCAAAAGATGTTATGTGGCCAACAACTTTGGAAAACCACTGCTCCTGTGTCTGGCCTGACCATCAGGCAATCACACCATGCATCTCCCTGAGATGTACTGTCATGTGACTACTTTCAACTCAAGTTGGGGGATGGGTCCAACATCCAGTAAGAGGATTCAGGGGAGACCATGCTATCTGAACTGACACCTTGAAAGCAGCCTGTTGGGCCACCCTGCACAGTGATAAAAAGACCCCAGTGTGCCCTTGATCACTGGAATAGCCTTACTTTCTTTCTCCTTTCCTTTGCTTTCCTTATCTGCTCATTTTAATTTTACATATTATGTTACATTTTGCATATTATTGGAAGTCATCTTAAGCCACTTTTAGGGCATGGAAGGCTATACATACACATACATAATTAATCCCAGAGCACTCAGCAGGGTGGTCTTTCTCCAACAGTAAATGCAAACATCTGACATGTATTTTTGGTTCTAAATGACTCCAGCTGACTGCAGGAAGTCAGCTGGAGTCATTTAGGAGGTTGGTTCTAAATGAGTCATTTATAACTCCTTGGTTTAGACAGCTAAAGGTCAAGTTTGCCTTCCACTCATGGTTGTGTAGACATGTGGACTTAGCCATATGTGGGCTTGCTAAACTTCCATGGTGAGCTCAGCTAGATGTATAATATGTTGCCCAGGGCCTAATATAAACTCGCTTTTTTCAAACTGTAGAGAGTGAACAACTGAATCTAGTTTAGGTTTTTTTGTTTTACTATTTTAAAAGTTGTCATAGTTTCAGTGGTCCCTGAATACCCTGGTTTGACCTAGACATTTACCAGCACTGCCCCATGGACTGGTCCACTCCCATCATGACACTTGGTCTAAAATTTCCAAGGATTCTGCTTTATTTTTTATTTTTTTAAATTCTATTTTAATTGTTATTCAAATACAGTTTTCTGCCTTTTACTCCCATCTCAGTCCACCCACCCAGCCGTCCCCAGCTCTCTCCCATGTCCACCCCCCCTAGTTTTTGTCCATGTGTCCTTTCTACTTGTTCCTATAAACCCTTCTCCATTTCCCCTGAAATTCCCTCTTCTCTCCCCTCTGGTCACTGTCAGCCTGTTCTCTATTTCAGTGTCTTTGGTCATATTTTGCTTGTTTGTTTGTTTTGTTGTTTAGGTTCCTGCTAAAGGTGAGACCATATGGTATTTGTCTTTCACTGCCTGGCTTATTTCACCCAGCATAATGCTTTCCAGTTCCATCCATGCTGTCCCAAAGGGTAGGAGCTCCTTTTTTCTTTCTTCTGCATAGAATTCCATTATGTAAATGTACCATAGTTTTTTGATCCATTCATTTACTGCTGGGCACCTAGGTTGCTTCCAGCACTTGGCTACTGTAAATTGTGCTGCTATGAACATTGGGGTGCATAGGTTCTTTTGGATTGGTGTTTCAGGGTTCTTAGGATAGAATCCTAGCAGTGGAATTGCCGGGTCAAAAGGCAGATCCATTTTGAGTTTTCTGAGGAAATTCCATACTGTTCTCCATAGTGGTTGTACCAGTCTGCAATCCCACCAACAGTGCACTAGGGTTCCCTTTTCTCCACATCCTCTCCAACACTTGTTGTTTGTTGCTTTGTTTATGATGGCCATTCTGACCTGTGTAAAGTGGTATCTCATTATGGTTTTAATTTGCATCTCTCTGATAGCTAGCGATCTTGAGCATCTTTTCATGTGTCTCTGGATCCTCTGTATGTCCTCCTTGGAGAAGTGTCTGTTCAAGTCCTTTGCCCATTTTTTAATTGGGTTGTTTGTCTTCTTGGGGTGGAGTCTTGTGAGTTCTTTATATATTTTAGAGACCAAACCCTTGTCGGAGGTGTCATTGGCAAATATGTTTTCCCATACAGTTGGTTCTCTTTTCATTTTAATACTGTTTTCCTTAGCCATGCAGAAGCTTTTTATTTTGATGAGATCCCATTTGTTTATCCTTTCCTTTATGTCCCTTGCTCTAGGGGACATATCAGTAAAAATATTGCTGCGTGAAATATCTGAGATTTTCCTGCCTATGTTCTCTTCTAGGACTTTAATGGTGTCGTGGCTTATATTTAAATCTTTTATCCACCTTGAATTTATTTTTGTGTATGGTGTAAGTTGGTGCTCGAGTTTCATTTTTTTGCACGTGGCTGTGCAGTTCTCCCAAGACCATTTGTTGAAGAGGCTATTTTTACTCCATTTTATGTTGCTGACCCCTTTGTTGAATATTCACTGACTGTAGAGACTTGGGTGTATTTATGGGCTTTCTGTTCTGTTCCATTGTTCCATGTGTCTATTTCTATGCCATTACCAGGCTGTTTTGATTATACTGGCCTTGTAATACAGTTTGGTATCGGGTATTGTGATCCCTTCTACTTTGCTGTTGTTTCTCACAATTGCAGCAGCTATTCGGGTCATTTATGCTTCCATATAAATTTTTGAAGTGTTTGTTCTATGTCTGTGAAATATGCCATTGGTACTTTAATAGGTATTGCACAGAATCTGTAAATTGCTTTGGGTAGTATGGACATTTTGATGATGTTAATTCTTCGGATCCATGAACACAGTATATGCTTTCATTTGTTTGTGTGTTCCTTGATTTCTTTCTTCAGTGTTATGTAGTTTTCTGAATACAGGTCTTTTATATTCTTGGTTAGGTTTACTCCTAGGTATTTTATTTTTCTTTTTGCTATAACAAAGGGTTTTTCCTTGATTTCTGCTTCTGCTGTTTCATTGTCGGTATACAAAAATGCCTTTCATTTCTGGATATTGATTTTCTATCTTGCTGTTTTGACAAATTCATTTGTTAGGTTGAGCAGTTTTTTGGCAGAGTCTATAGGATTTTCTGCATATACAATCATGTCATCAGGAAACAATAACAGTTTGTTTCCTCCTTTCTGATTTGGATGTCCTTTATTTCCTTTTCTTGTCTGATTGCTGTGGCTAAAACATCCAGTACCATATTGAATAGAAGTGGTAAAAGTGGACATCCTTGTCTTGTTCCTGATCTTAGTGAAAAAGATTTTAGTTTTTTCCCATTTAGTACGATGTTGGCTGTAGGTCTCTCATATATGGCCTTTATTATGTTGAGGAATGCTCCCTGTATACCCACTTTGCTGAATGGTTTGATCATAAATGGGTGCTGTACCTTATCAAATGCCTTTTCTGCATCTATTGATATGATCATGTGGTTTTAGTCTTTGCTTTTGTTTATGTGATGTATTACATTTACTGATTTGCAAATACTGAATTATAATTGCATCCTTCCAATGAATCCTACTTGGTCATGGTGTATGATCTTTTTAAAGTATTGTTGGATGTGGGTTTGCCAATATTTTGTTGAGGATTTTAGGGTCAATGTTCATCAGTGATACTAGCCTGAAGTTTTCTTCCTCTGTTATGTCCTTATCTGGCTTTGGAATTAGGATGATGCTGGTGTCATAAAAAGAGTTTGGGAGTCTTCTATCATTTTGGAATTTTTGGAATAATCTGTGAAGGATAGGGGTAGCTGTTCCTTAAATGCTTTGTAGAAGTCTCCTGTGAAACCATCTGGTCCAGGGCTTTTGTGTGCTCGGCACTTTTTTATTACTGCTTCAACTTCATCTGCTATTATTGGTCTGTTCAGGCTTTTTGCTTCTTCACTGAGTTTTCAAATATTATATTTTTCTAGAAATTTGTCCATTTTACCTAGGTTTTCAAATTTCTTGCCATACAGTCCTTTGTAGTAACTTCTTACAATCCTTTGTATTTCTTTGGTATCAATTGTAATCTCTCCTCTTTCATTTCTGATTGTGTTTATTTGGGTCTTCTCTGTGTTTTTCTTGATGAGCCTGCTTAAAGGCTTGTCGATTTTGTTTATTTTTTCAAAGAACCAGCTCCTGGCTTCATTGATCCTTGGAATTGTGCTTTTAGTCTCTATGTCATTTAATTCTGCTCTGATCTTGGTTATTTCCTTCCTCCTACTTGCTCTGGGCTGTCTTTATTGTTGTTCCTCGAGTTCTTGTAGATGTAGGGTTAGGTTGTTTGTTTGAAATGTTTCTATCCTTTTTAGGTAGGCCTGTATCGCTATGAACTTCCCTCTCAGGACTGCCTTTGCTGTGTCCCATAAATTTTGTGTTGTTGTGAGTTCATTTTCATTTGTACTCAGAAACTTTTTGATTTCTTTTCTAATTTCATTTTTGACCCATTCATCGTTTAATAGCATGCTACTCAATGTCCATGATTTTGAGTATTTTGAGTTTTTTCCCATGGGGATGGTTTCTACTTTCAGTGCCTTGTGGTCAGAGAAAATGCTGGTTATGATTTCAATCTTTTTTAATTTGCTGAGGCTTGTTTTGTGTTCCACCATGTTGTCTATCTTTGAAAATGTTCCATGTGCACTTGAAAAGAATGTGTATTTTGCTTCTTTGGTATTAAGGGCTCTCCATATATCAGTTAAGTCCATTTCATCTAGGGCATTGTTCAATTCCACAATATCTTTGTTGAATTTTTGTTTGGAAGAACTGTCCATTTTTGACAGTGGGGTGTTAAAAACCTCTAATATAATTGTGTTGCTGTGAATATCTTTCCTTAAGTCCTCTAAGATTTTCTTTATGTATTTGAGTGCTCCTATGTTGGGTGCATATATATTTACAATGTCTATGTTTTCTTGGTGGATCCTTCCCTTGAGTATTATGAAGTGACCTTCTGGGTCTTTTTTTGTGGCCCTTTTTTTGAAGTCTGTTTTGTCTGATATGGGTATTGCTACCTTAGCTTTTTTTTTTCTGTCCGTTTACTTAGAAAATTTGTTTCCAGCCCTTCAGTTTCAGTCTGTGTATAGGTCTTATGTCCTGAGGTGGGTCTCTTGTAGGCAGCATTTGTGTGGGTCATGCTTTATTCAGTTATTCTATGTCTATTGATTGGAACATTTAATTCATGTACGTTTAAGGTTATTATTGATAGGTACTTATTCATTGCCATTTTTGTACCTGTGTTTTTCTCTCTCCCTCTCTCTTTTCCTTCCTTTCCTTAAAGCAGTCCCTTTAGAATCTCTTGCAGAGCTGGTTTGGTGGAGGTGTATTCTTTTAGACTTCTTTTATCTGGGAAGCTTCTTATTTGGCCTTCTATCTTGATTGAAAGCCTTGATGGGTAAAGTAGCCTTGGTAGCAGGCCTCTGGTTCTCATTACTTGGAATATTTCTTGCCATTATCTTCTGGCTTGGAGCGTTTGCATTGAGAAGTCATTGGGGCTCCCTTTTATGTTACTTCCTGTTTCTCCCTTGCTGCCTTTAAGATTCTCTCTTTGTCTTGGAATTTTGCCATTTTAATTATGATGTGTCTTGAAGTGGGCCTCTTTGGGTTCCTCTTGATTGGGACTCTCTGTGTTTCCTGGAGTTGTGTGACTTTTTCTCTCATCAAATTAGGGAAGTTTTCCATTACTTTTTCAAACAGGTTTTCTATCCCTTTCTCTTCTTCTTTTCCTTCTGGTGTCCCTACTATATGGATATTATTATGTTACATATTGTCCTGCATTTCTCTTAATCCCTCTTCACTCTTTCTGAGCTTCTTTTCCTTTTCTTGCTCTTCCTGGGTGTTTTTTTCTACCTTGTCATCCAGCTCACTGATCCGATCTTCTGTTTCATTGATCCTGCTTTTGATTCCTCTACTGTGTTCTTCAGTTGAGATATTGTATTCTTCATTTCCTCTTGGCCCTTGTTGATAGTTTCTCTTTTCTTGTTCATGTTGATATAGTTTGCAGTGAGTTCATTGTAGCTTCCCTGTAGTTTCTTGTAATTCACTGTGAGCTTGTTGAGCTTCCTGATAACCATTGCTTTGAACTCAATATTTGATAGTTGAGTTGTCTCTATTTGATTTAGCATTCTTTCTGAGGCTTCCTCCTTTCCTTTGGGGATAGTTTCTTTGTCTTCCCATTGTTTGTGAGACTCTTCTTGTTAGCCTCAGCTTCTTTAATTGATCTGTTCTGGCTCCCTGGGTTTATGGTGTGAACAACTATGGTAGAATACCTGTGAGAGTCAGTGGTGCATTGTCCTTCATGTCCTAATCTCATTTGTCTTGGGCTGTCATTTAAGTTGGCTCTGTGTTTGTCTTTGGATTTTGATTGTTTTTGGGTCTTTCTTTGGTGTTTCCTTCCCACCAGCTGATTAAGTGATGGTCACTTTGGCCATCATCTGTTGTATTTTGTTGTGCTGGTGAGGGCTGGTTATGTTGAAGCTGGTTCTTCTGTTTGTACAATGGTTTGAGGATTCTCTCTTGTTCTTGTTCAGTTGTTTGATCTGGGTGATTTCTCTACTATTTAGTTGTATTTCCAGATAGGTCTTGGATTGAGGTTGTGTGGCTTCCACTCCCTTTTCACTTTCTTCTGTTGTTATCTGTTAGTGGTTCCTTTGCTGTTGGGTTTCCTCTTCCAGTGTGTATCCTGGTGTTCACAGCTTCCACCTATTCTTTTTTTTTGACCAGTTGGTGGGGTTAGGCAAAATGTTTTAAGACAGCCAGATAGTATTCTATGACATTTACAGTAGCAGCTGGTAGAGAAGATATAGGGGATCCTTTGACTATGTAAAGTGTTAACTGTTATCTTCCACCCAATTAGCCACTTTTGAGAAAGGATAGAAAGTATGTAAGTATCTTTTTGGTGAGGAAAGGATTGTGAGTTGGATCTAGAAAGCAGTGAGTTTGTGGGAGGTCAGATTCTGAGGTAAGGTGAGAGTAAAGGATAGTAAATAGGTGTAGTGTGTGAGAGAATAGAGTTAACCACTACAGAAATAGGGTTTAGGAAACTGTGAAGTGAGCTATGATCTGGGAGGGGTGTTGTGAAGTATTTACAATTGTATCGAACAGCTATTATTTACAATAGAGCAACAATCATATGATAGAATCTATGTGATCTGGATAACAAGAATAGGGAGTATAGGACCTTGAGTAATGTGCTAATGGAACACAAGTGAAATGAAGGAATTAGCAATACAGTATGAAAGAGAGATCAGGGGAAACCTGTCAAACGATAAAGTATAACCAGCCAAGCAAAGAAGAGTATACAGAAAGAAGAGGAATACAAAATACTATTAATATAAAAGATGTGAGAATAATGAAAAAATAATAATACAAATATGCAATAACTTGCAGTTTCTCTGTAATAGCAAAGTGAAGTTTGTCTCACTGTCTCAGCTGTTTGGGTGCCCCCTCTTTGTGTCCAAGTGTGGTCTTTTCACAGTTCCAGGTTTTTTGTCTCACTTGTGAGTATTTAAAAAGAAAAAAGAAAAAAGCAGAAGGAAGAAGAGATAAAATTAGAAAGACAGAAAGAACAAATAGAACAGGAAAGGTGGAAAGAGAAGCAAAAGGAATTGAGTGATAAAAAATAATAAAAATAAAAATATAAAAAATTACTGAAGAAGAAAAACAAAACCTCTTGTTGGTTTCAAAGTTGACAAACCGGTTTTTCTGGTCTTGCTGGCTGCAGCAGCCTGAGGGGCCATTGGTATTGCTTTTCTCCCTTCCTATTCAGCACTCCATCAGCCTGGGAGAATTCTCTGGTACTGTCCCCAGGGCTAGCTGTGCATTCTCCCCAGAGCTAGCCTGGCACCTCTCCCCAAGGCCTTGGGTATGGGCTCCAGGCTTTCCGAGGAGTGCTCGCTCTCCCCAGGTTTAGGGGTATGCGCTCCTTGCCTTCTGAGGAGCATGCGCTCTCCTCGGGTTTACAGCTGTGGGCTCTGGGCCTTCCGAGGAGTCTGCACTCTTTGGGGTTATGGCTTTGGGCTCCAAGCCTTCCACAAAGTACTCTCTCTCCGGGTTGTGCGTGAGTGCACTTGGCCACGTCACCTATGGTCACACTGGTTGGGGGCGCACTCTTTGCAGTGCTATGCATGGGTACTCACAGCCCCTGTGTGTTTGTCACTTAGTCCTAATTCCCCTCTCTGCCACTTCAAGCAACCAGGCCTTTTCAGGTGCTGCTCAAACCTTGTTTCGCTGGAAAGGGAGCAGTTGACCCAGCTCTCTCCCAAAAACCCTGTGACAAACCTGGGCCTGGGGCTGCAGCTGCCCTAGTCCCTGCACTGGTCCCTGGGCCCTTATTGTCCTGAAGCACTCTCCTTACCATCTGGTTTTTCAATGTCTGCTATAATTTTTGATCTCCTATTTTCATATATGCTGGAGTACTGTTGGCTGTTTGCTCTGTTCCTCCATAGATCGGGTAGGATTTCCTCCCATGTGTAAGTGGAATCTGCTCCCTCCTACCTTGCCGCCATCTTCCTTCAAGGATTCTGCTTTAGAATCGAGATGCATTGAAAATTCTCCAGGAATGTACATAAATTCTTTTAGTTTGAAAACTAAATCCAAAACCTGTAAAAGCAAAACATCTTTCTTTTAAGAATATATTTCCATTTCCTTCTTTTTAAATAAAGTTATACTTTATTGATTATGCTATTACAGTGGTCCCAATTTCTCCCCTTTACTCCCCTCCATCCAGCTCTCCCCTCATCCTTCAGGAAATCCCCACATCATTGCTCTCATCCATGGATCATGCATATAAGTTTTTGGGCCATTCCATTTTCTATACTTTATTTTATATCCCTGTGGCTATTCTGTAACTACCTACTTGTACTTCTTTTTAAAAAATATATTTTATTGATTATGCTATTAAAGTTGCCCCATTTTTTTCTACCCTTTATTTCCCTCTGCCCTGCACTCCCCTACCACCAGCAGCCCTGCCCCCTTAGTTAATGTCCATCGGTCGTACATATAAGTTCTTTGGCTTCTACATTTCCTATACTATTCTTAACCTCCCCCTGTCTATTTTCTACCTACTGTTTATGCTTCTTATTTTCTGTACCTTCCCCCCACCCAAATTCCTTCCTTCCTCCTCCCTACTGATAACCCTCCATGTGATCTCCAATTCTGTGATTCTGTTCCTGTTCTATTTGTTTTCTTAGTTTTTGTTTTCATGTTTTTCTTTTTCTTAAGGGTTCATTTGTTGATAGTTGTGAGGTTGTTGTAATTTTACTCTTCATAGTTTTTTATCTTCTTCAATATCTTAGGTAAGTCACTTTAACATTTCATATAATAAGGGCCTGGTGATGATGAACTCCTTTAACTTGTCCTTTTCTGGGAAGCACTTTATCTGCCCTTCCATTCTAAATGAGAGCTTTGCTGGATAGAGTAATCTTGGATGTAGGTCCTTGCCTTTCATGACTTGGAATACTTCTTTCCAGCCCCTTCTTGCTTGCAAGGTCTCTCTTGAGAAATCAGCTGACAGTCTAATGGGAACTCCTTTGTAGGTAAATCTCTCCTTTTCTCTTGTTGCTTTTAAGATTCTCTCCTTCTCTTTAATCTCGGGTAATGTAATTATGATGTGCCTTGTGTGTGCTTCCTTGGGTCCAACTTCTTTGGACCTCTCTGAGCTTCTTGGATTTCCTGGAAGTCTATTTCCTTTGCCAGATCGAAGTTCTCCTTCATTACGTTTTCAAATAAGTTTTCAATTTCTTACTTTTCCTCTTCTCCTTCTGGCACCCCTATGATTCAGATGTTGGAACATTTAAAGTTGCCTCAGAGGATCCTAAGCCTCTCCTCATATTTTTGAATTCTTGTTTCTTCATTCTGTTCTGGTTGAATGCTCATTTCTTCCTTCTGCTCCAAAGTGTTGATTTGAGTCCCAGTTTACTTCCCTTTACTGTTGGTTCCCTGTATATTTTCCTTTATTTCACTTTACATAGCCTTCACTTTTCCCTCTATTTTGTGACTGTACTCAACCATTTCTGTGAGTAACCTGATTACCAGTGCTTTGAACTCTGCATCTGATAGGTTGACTATCTTTGCATCGCTTAGTTCTATTTTTGAAGCTTTGATCTGTTCTTTCATTTGGGCCATATATATATATATTTTTTTGCCTTGGCATGCCTGCTATGTTGGAGGTGTGGAATCTTAGGTATTCGCCAGGAAAGGACAACCCAAGTCACTTCTTTGTGACTTTGTATGTGGGGTTGGAGTCAGTGAGGGAACAAGGTCTCTTGCTTTGCTCTGGGTCGGCTTTTAGTCACTTCCCTGGCTACCCACCAGGTAATTGGGCCCTTCAGGTCCTGGTATCTGGATGGGTCGGCTTGTGTACATTCTAGGACTCTGGGTTTCTCCAGTGAACTCTCCTGTGAGGCTTGGACTTTCTCCCAGTATGGCAATCCCTACAGGTTTTCACAGCCAGAGGTTTTGGGGGTTTATTTCCCCATGCGGAAGGCCTGGGTTGCACAGTCAGTATTGCTGCTCTGTTGTTCCTCCTGGTTTATCTCCACACAAATGTGGGACCACCTTGTCTGGCAGCCGCCACCTTACCATGCATCCTCTCAGCCCCAGCTGCCTGTCTCCACCCCTCCTACCAGTCTGAATGAATATTTCTTCTTTAACTCCTTGGTTGTCAGAATTCCATGCAGTTTGATTTTCTGGCAGTTCTGGTCATTTTTTGTTTTTACATTTGTTGTTGTTCTTCTTTTGGTTTTGTGAGGAGGCAAACTACTTCTATCTATGTCTCTATCTTGGCCAGAAGTCACTCTACTTGTACTTCTCAATCCCTTCACCTATTCACTCATTTCCCCAAATCCCCCTACCTCTTGCACCCATCAAAACATTCTCCACATCCATGATCTGTCTCTGTTCTTCTTGTTTTTGTAGTTTGTTTTTTAGATTCAATTTTGATAGATATATATTTTTTGCTATTTTATTGTTAATAGTTTTGATCTTTTTTTTTTTTCTAAAATAAGTCCCTTTAACACTTCATATAATAATGGTTTGATGGTGATGAACTCCTTTAGTTTTTTCTTGTCTGGGAAGCTCTTTATCTGCCCTTTGATTCTAAATGATAGCTTTGCTGGGGAGAGCAATTTTGGCTGTAGGTCCTTGTTTTTCATGACTTTGAATATTTCTTGCCAATTTTTTCTAGCCTGCAAAGTTCTTTTGAGAAATCAGCTGACAGTCTCATGGGAATACCCCTGTAGGTAACTAACTGCTCTTCTCTTGATGCTTTTAAGATTCTTTCTTTATCTTTAACCTTGGCATTTTAATTATGACACATCTTGGAGTGGGACTGTTTGGGTTCAGCTTGTTTGGAACTCTTTGTGCTTCCTGGACTTGCGTGTCTATTTCCTTCCCTGAATTAGGGAAGTTTTCTTTCATTACTTTTTCAAATAGATTTCTAATTTCTTACTATTTCTCTTCTCCTTCTGGCACCCCTGTGATGTGAATGTTGGAATGCTTGAACTTGTCCCAGAGACTGCTTACATTATCCTCTTTTTTTGGATCTTTTCTACTTTTTATTGTTCTGTATGGTTGTTTTTTGCTTCCTTATGTTCCAAATCATTGATCTGATTCTTACCTTCATCCACTCTACTATTGGTTTCCTGTAAATTGTTCTTTATTTCAATTAGTGTATCCTTTGTTTCTGACTGGATCTGTTTTATGCTGTTGAGGTGCTCACTAAGTTCCCTGAGCATCCTTATAACCAATGTTTCAAACTCTGCATCTAATGTATTGCTTACATCCATTTTGCTTAGTTCTTTTCTGGAATTTTGATGTTCTTTCATTTGGGCTATTAGTCTTTGTATCCTCATTTTGGCAGCTTCCCTGTGTTTGTTTCTATGTATTAGGTAGAGCTGCTTTAATTCGATGTCTTAGAAGTATAGCCTAATATCGTGTGTGTCCTGTAGGGTCCAATGGTACAGTCTCCCCTATCACCCAAGATGGGTACTCAAGGTGTGTCCTTTGTGTGGGCTGAGTATACCTTCCTCTTGTAGTTGAGCCTTGGTTGCTCTTGGAAGATCAATAGGAGAGATTCACCCAGGTCAGTCAGCTGCAAGGACTGGCTGTGACTACTGACCACCTACATGGGGAACCAACTCTGCAAGGGCAAGGTGGTGGTGCTCCGATGTGGTCTGTAGCTGTCCTCTCATTGCTCAGGCTCTGGGGTTTCCTGGATGGTGCAGGCCAAAGTCAGCCCCCACCTGTGTTCTGCCCAGGTTCTTCCTGAATGAGCTATAAAGAAGTCTGAGATGGCTGCTACTTGTGCAGAGCTTGGAAGTTCCATGGAGAGGCTATGCTGTGAATCTAAACTGGCTGCGTCTAGTGCTGGGCCTGGAGTCACTTAGCAAGAGGTATGGGAGTCTTGTGGCTCACTGAGGCTGGCTGTTGCTTGTTTGATAGGATTTTGGAAGTCTCAAAGCCTGAGCCAACACAAGCCATTCATGCGGAAAAGTCACAGTTAACAGTTTGGGTGGGCCTGTAAGATAGTAGGGCCAAAGTCTTGGGGGATGTTCAGGTTGAGGCAAACAGTGTTAGCTACATTGATGGGGTCTCAGATATGGCACCTACATGCCAGTCCTGTGGCTCTGTGTTGAGGATGGCTCAGAAAAATGTCAATAACCTCTGTCCCCCTTTCTGTCTGGGAGGAACCTGTCCCCCAGCTCATGCCTTGATGCCAGATACTTCAGTTCCTTCCCATATGCCACTGGTGCATTTCAAGCTGTTACCCTGGTGCTGGAGCCCAGAGGGAGTGAGTCTGAGTAAGTTTGCATGTGGGTTCTTTAGGAGGAAATGCTCGGAATTTCAGCATTTTTTTCCACCAACTCATCACTGGTTTTTGCAGCCAGGAGTTATGGGCACTTATCTTCCTGGCAGTGGAACCCTAAGCTGAGGGGCCTGGTATGAGCCTGGGACTCCTATTTCTTGAGCTATCTTTCTCAAATTTTTATCAACCACACATGGGTGTGGGACTAGCCTGTTCCGTGTCCCCACCCTTCACACAGTCTGGGTGGATGTGGTTTCTTTTATTCCTTAGTTGTCAGACTTTCATTCAACTCAATTTGGTAGTTCTGGATGATAGCTTTTCTATGTTTTAGTTGTAGGCTTGATGTGATAGTGTGAGAGGTGAGCTGTGCTTACCTATGCTGCTATCATGACTGGAACTTGATACCATTATTCCCTTTTCTTATTATTTAGCATATGATGGGGTGTCTGGGGGCTTATTTCTGAGGTTGCTTGTGTGTTGAAGTTCAGAGCTGGCTGGCCATGTCTCACACATGACTGTGGCACATGGCAGAGTGTTAGTGAACGCAGGATCTGTCAGCAGCCACTGAATGGGACCTAGTGCATTCACAATGGAATCACCCCTGTCTGATGTTTCACACAGGGGAACTTCAGTTAGAAAGTAGATGTGTGACCATGTGGTATTGGGCTGACAGTGCTGAGCTGTTGACAGTTACGAAGCCTTGACTTTGAACAAAATAGTAAATGTGCCTTTGGTGACATTAAGGAAAATGAGCAGAGGCTGAAGACCTGGCAGTCTGAATCATGGGTGCTAACAATACAGTGAGCATGGTGCCTGGCTTGCAAGTGTTGCCTCCGGTTGACCTGTGCACTGAGAGATCCCTCTCCAGCCCTAAGTAGGGCTTGCCAGATGACCTCAACGTGGCTCCCCATACTGTCCACCCTCTGCTCTCCGTGTCTACCTGGAAGGTTTGGTAACTTCTCCAGTCTCTTCTGGCTTCCATCATTCTATAAATGCTCTAAAAAAAAGTCCAAGGTAAAATCTTTCACCTCACAATCCTTCAGCTCCATTGTATCCTGGACACTCTCATCCATGTGCATCTCTCCAGCTCTGGTGCATTTCCCCTCATGTGCAGAAAAGCCTCCCTGAGACAGCATGCCCTTGTTGGACTTCCTGCAAGAGAGGGGTCAAGCAGGCTGTGTGCCAGCTCTCTTACCTCTTCCATTTGGTAGGCTACAGCCACCCAGACCCCTTCACCATCTGCCACCAATGTATCTGTGTCACATGCCATGTCATCACAAGTTCATGGGGGATTGGAACAGTGTACATGGTCTGGTGTGGGGAAGGCCACATTTACTAACAAGTTATTTGTGTTGTTTATAGAGGCTTTCCCATCTTCAGGGTACTGCTCAGGCGGTGAGGAGCTGCAGTGAAGGAAGATGGATATGTGGAGGAAGGGCAGGTAAGGTACGGGGCTCCTCGGGGAGAACCGTGAATGGTCCAGGGGATGATACCACCCTGCCTGGTGGAAACACCCAGGAGGTGGGAGTCTGGACTTATTGTGTTCAGGTGTGGGGTCATTGTTTCTTCTTGGAGAATATAAACTGGATATGCTGTACCCCCATGGTTAGGACTGTGGTTCTGTCATTTTTTTTTTACTTTGCAAGCCCAGGGGAAATCATGTGGGAGGGCACACTTGAAAATCATCATATTGGTGGTAAGATGTGGGCCTCAACCCTAGCATGGGGTAGGACACAGGCTGCCTGGCTTGGTTTCTTGCTGCTCCACAGCTAGGATCTGAATACTCCATTCTGATGCTCCAGAGTTCTTTCAACACAAAATAAACACATCTAATGTTGATGCAAGTTCAGTGTGCCAGGAAAAAGAGAAAAACTGTAAAAATCTTCCCTGAGGCTGGATGACTCTCAGAATTAGAACACAGAGCAGCGGTGTGAGCAGTCTTCCCACCTGCCTCTGTGTTTTCGGGCAACTCATGATGGTACCTTGTGATTTTAGTCTTACTGGCTCCTCCTAAATTTTCTTGTTCTGAACACATTTCACAGGCTGAGCCTATCACAGTCTTGTAGCCCCAGAGGGGCAAGGCCTGGCAGGGAGAGAGTTCGTGTTTTCTCAGTTTATAATTCCTTTTCAAAACACCAGCTTGCCTACATGTGTACGTATCCAAGCTTTAGATAAAGCAGTCTGAGTCCTTCAGCTTTGTTTTTACATTGTTGCTTGGGTTTTAACACCCATCAGAATAATTTTGTATCTCCTTCATTGGTGTTTGCATGCAAGAATGTGGTAGACACAGGAGTGCATGGATTATAGGTGCCCAGGGGGCCACCATGCTGGAGAGAAGCCTAGAATCATAAGGCAGTAGGATAAGCATTCAGTGCAGGTAGAAAGTACCACACAAACATGGAAGAGGGTTCTTGGGGTCTAGGTGAGCCTGGGAGGACTTACTGGGGGAGGGGATATTTAAGCCCAGGGTGGATTTCTTTCCCAGCCATATGGTGGACCAAAGGAAACATAAGACTGAGGCAACTACTTTTTCTTGGGCTACTCAGGGGATTTGGAAATCCCTTAGTTGTCCCACACAGGTTCTGTCTTTCCTACTGTGTGGTAATTCTAATGCATATTGAAGGTGGTGGCCAGAGCCTGAATTGGCACAGGAAGGAACATAGGCACAGTCTGCACCCATTCAAGGTCTGGCCCTAGCGGTTGCCTTCAGGACACCTGAAGGGGCTTGGAGTGTGCATAGTATGCTTTACCACAGGTCTCACTTTGTGCTCAGACTGCACCTGTAGCACTGTGCAGAACAGGTAGCAGGGAGGGGGATCACCCACAGACGACTCATTCAGGAGCAGGGGTCTCCAATTTTGTGCTGGCTCAGTCCTTATAGGATGTGCCTCAGAGTTCTCCCACGGAGGGGTGGGGATGCTGGCACATCTGCCCGCTGACTGCCTCCTACTAAATTAAATTAAATTAAGGATTGTCCCAGGCAGGGACAGAACTCTACACTTTGGACACCCTGAGCAGGCTGAGGATGCTGGAGAAACCTCCACCGCAGCAATGGAAGCCAGACTTGGGCCCTGGAGGCAGCATAACTGCATTTACAGGCACCAGCCATGAAGCTCAGAGTAGGCTTGGGCTGCTAGATGATAGCTGGCTGAAGGGACATAGCTCCAAAGCTGTTGGTTCCTGGACCCGAGTAACTGAATGGGAGTTTTCAGGTGAGGCTGTTCTGAATAGCTGTCCCAGTCCAGTCTTTGAACAACAGACCCTTACCCCTCATAGCAGAGCCTTATATACAATATTTGGGGTGAAGCTTCTAACATAACACGTGAGTAAAGGGATCCTTTTGTGCCAACCCAGCACAATGTCTTTCCAGAGCACATCTCACTTGCTCATTCCTTCTCTGTGGTGGGGCTCCTCACCCATAAAATAGAAATGAAACCCCTACTTGAAGCTTGTTGAGAATTTTGGGAATGAGAGCTGCCAAGTGTTGGGGCTGCACCTGGCATGTAGTAGATGTTCAACAAATCCGAATAGGGTTATTATCATGAATTTAATTTTGCTGTTCATTCTTTCCAAACTTTTGTACAGGATAATGGTAATTACTGACTGATATTTTTACAAATTATCAGTATCAACCAATTTGATCCAGGGTATTTTTTTCTAGCTGAAAAGCAAGATTGGTTTTGTTACATATATACAAGGCACTATTACTTGGCAGTAAAAAGGAACAAAATCTTAACATTTGTAATAGTATGGATGGACCTAGAGGGTATTATACTAAGTGAAATAAGTCAGTCGAAGACAAATACCATATGATTTCATTTATACATGGAATCTATAGAACTATATAAACAAACAAAAAATCTGAAACAGACTCAGAGATATAGAGAACAAACTGATGCTTGACAGAGGGGAGGGGAGCTTGGGGATTAGGTGAAAAAAGTGAAGGTATTGGAAAGTAAAGGTTGGTAGTTACAAAAGAGTCATGGGGATGTAAAGTATGGCACAGGAAATAGAGTCAATAATATTGTAATAACTATGTATAATACCGATTGGGTAGTGGAAATATCAGGGAGAATACTTTATAGAGTATATTATTATCTAACTACTATGCTGTACACCTGAAATTAATACAAAATAATATTGAAAGTAATATGTAATTGAAGTGAAATAAAATAAATTAGCACCAATTTAAAAAAAAAGATTGGTTTGATGCAACAAACTAAAGTTACTGAAAAGGATAAAATATATGGTAACATGGCATTATTTTCACTTGAGCTAACATTGTCTAGTATTTCATTCTGTGTTCCCACTTTGCCAATTGCTAATATAATAGTAACATTGATATAAGATGCTTACTATGTTTCAGGCATTCATTAAGCATGCCATTCATTAAATAAATATTTATTGATGGCATGCCATGTCTAGTCAGTTTATTTTTATTTTATTATTATTTTTATTTTTAAAAATTATTTTATTGCTGTTCAGTTACAATTGTCTACATTTTCCCCCCAGCACTCCCCCCTGACCCTAGCCAAACCCAGCTCCCTCCCTTGCTTCCACCCTCCCCCTTGGTTTTGTCCATGTGTTCTTTCCAGTCACTGTTTAGATCTTAGGAATAAGGTACTGAAGAAGAGCTTGCTTTCTATTTGGGGGGAGAGAGAAAATGAACACAAACATATATGAAACAAGGGTGTTAAGGTGACCCATATGTCCTTGTCAGTTTTGTAGTTAAAAATGATCAACTGTCAGCAAGTGCATAGTAATTTCAGACAGTGATGAGAGCATTTAGGGTCTGTTCTCAGGAACCCTGCGAGGCAGGCTGTATGCATTTTGGAGATGAGGAAACTGAGGATCAGAATGTTTATGCCAACTGCCTGAGACCACACAGTTAGGAAGTGGCAGAGTTGAGACTGAAGCAGACAGTCGGGATCAGAGTCTGCAATCATAAATAGTGTTGTACTGCTGCTTGAAGAAGGATTGCACCTTTCAGAAAAACCCCAACAGACACTGGGATGTGGGAATCCCTTCTTAATTACTGAGTGCCCTTTCTGACCACAGTGGAACAGTGGCCTTGTGTAGGTTACAGAGGGAATGAAAGCAAATGCAGGGTCTATTGAGGTGCTTGCCATCAGTGGGGATGAGTGGGGCAAGTCCACACATCCGAGAGGGGTTCTGCAGACTGTGCTGCTCCCATCTGCTTATGCTGTTCATCCTGGGAATGCTCATCTGTGCCTCAGCAGCTCATCATGGACTTTCACCAAACAAAAGAGGAAATGTAATAAAAGTGTTCTTAATAAAAAATTTCCTTATGAATAGTTTATAAAAATGATGAGGTCCTTATCATCTCCATTAGCTAGAAGTGAGCAGGGTGGGATAGAATGGAGAGAGGTGGGGTGTGATTGAGAGTCAAGAGGATAGATGAGATAAGGAAGCATGAGCCTAGTGGGAGTGGGATGAAATAGGCTGGGCTGGGTTGAAAAGATGAGGTGCTCTCCTTTTCTCCAAGAGGTCTGGAACAGATCTGTCTTCCTTTTCTCACTTTTAATGGCTGAATAAACCAGCCTGATTCTCTATTTTTCCCCATCTGATACAGACATCATTCTATTTAGTTTCCCTCTTTTATTTCAAGCACTGGTTAAAATTATGTCAAGATGGCCCCATGTTCATAATTCTCTGACCAGCTGGTTATGAAGATCAGGTGTAAGTTAAGTATTTGTCTCTACCAGGGAGGACATTTATTGCCCAAGGGCTCGAAAACTTCTGACTATTTGGCTTGGGAACCCAGATGAGGAGATCATCCCAGTGACAGTCTCCTTGGCAGAACTGTCAGGATCAACTGGGTATGTATGGCTAGACAGCAGCCCCAGGCCTGGGGATGGGCTGGGGCAGCCAACTGGCTGCACAGGTGATCTAAAAGCTGGCAGGATGTGTGGCAAGGAAGGGCAAGTAGGTAGGATAAGTTCAGATGTTGCTGAAATGCAGAGAAAGGGGTTAGACAACAGTGTCTTAAGTTTTAGCAGAGGAAGTCAAGGACTTTGAGGAGTCTTACATGTGACGTCTCAAGAGTTGTTTGCTTATTTATTTGGTTATTTGCTTCTTTGGCAACCTATTAAGCTGGCTCTGCCTCCTGGTGGAACTTTCTGGTTGGTAAATACATATCACTCTTTGAAGGCTGCAGTAGCAAGAAACATTCTAATTACCATGATGTTGTCCCAAGGAGATTCTGCCAAAGTGGGTTGAACAGCATGGGCCATTCCAAAGGTGACTCTGGTAACATCTCTAGATGGTGGCAACAAGAACAGAAAGTTTTTTTCTTTTCTCTACCATACCAGAACAGAAGGAAAGGACTTTTCACCTAACCTAGGCTCCACTCTAGTTTGAATTCCTTTAAGAACCCAGCAGGTCAGGCAAAAGGGGCCTCAGGGAGGGTTTGTGTTCTATCAGCACTCTGACTTGGGACAGGATTCCCAACAATTTAATACAAATACATCATCTTTTCTAGAGCAGTTGTTCTTCAACTCCAACATACATTGAAATCACCTGGAGAGCTTGTCACAACAGATGGCTTAACCCTACGCCCAGAGTTTCTGATTCAGTGGGTCTGGGGCAAGGGTGAGAATTTGCCTTTCTGATGAGTTTTCAGGGGATGCTGATGCTGCCATATACTACACTTTGGAAACAGCATTCCAGAGTTTTGTTTTTAACTTATGGACCATTTGCAGCTACCATCTATGAAACATTTTTGAAAATGAGTCTATTAATTTTTTTCAAGTAATCCTACTCATCCAGAAATTTTAAGATGGAGAACATAGATGGCTTGGTAGCTTAAAATGGTTTAAATAGAATCCATAGGATGAATATGTGGTATTCACCCTATACTTTCCTTAAGGACCATCTGGCATGGTGTGTATTTATAATCCCCTTGCCAGAAGCACATTTGTGTAAGGACGTACCTCTCTGATTGCTCCTTTTCTGAGTTCACTTTCCTCCCTCCTCAGTATATCATGCCATAAGTATCTGTTTGTCCTTGCAGTGTTGCAGGTTCTGGAGCTAGATTATCTGGGCTTATGCTAGGCTGAACAACTTTCTAGCTGTGTGATCTGTGTATATAACTTAAGTTCTCAGCATTTCAGTTTTCCCATCTCTAAAATGGGAATCATAATGGTACCTCCCTACCTCCTTCACAAGGTTGAGAAGTAATTGAGTTAATATCTGAAAAGCACTTAACATGTTGACCACTACATGGGAGGACTCAAGACATAGTAGCTAATATTGTTATTTTCATTTTTATTATATCTTCTCCATGTTGGTACTCTCATTGCTTTAAATAACACTTCCAGGTGTATAATTCACAAATATGTATCTGAACCTTTGTATCTTCTCTCAAGTCCAGCCCTGTGTTCTTAGTTGCTGACTATGGTGTGTCTTCTTGCAAATGCTCAGTCAGTTGCTAAGTGTTAGGTCACCTATCTCTGCCTCTCTGTTCTGTTTACTGGCCATCATTCTCATCTCCATTCCCATAGTCAGGTCCAGCTCACGTCTCCTTGTATGTTTGTCATAATTACAATGGATGCATCTCCCAAACTAGAAAACACAGAGTCACTCTTATCTATTTTTTCTCCCTTGTTCAGTTACCAATGCTTGTTGATTTTCTTTTGGAAACCTCTCATGTAGTTTCCTTCCTTTCTTTCATTCTCTCTGTTCTTTTAATTACCCATCTATCTGCTAATCAGTTAATGTCCCTGAAACATATTACCCTCCATTAAGCTTCATTGTTTGTCCACTACCTGCAGGAAATACAATGAAAAAAATTATTATTCAGTGATATACTTAACCTGCCTTAGTATAGTTTTGTAAATGTTTTTCATAACTCTCCACTGTGCTTCCTTTGCACAAGCACACTAGCCTAAATACCACTACTTCATTCTCCTGGGCCACTGTCCATGTCTCAAGGCCAACTATTCAGCCATAGAAATATTTGTTTTTGCCATGAACTGTAAGATCACATTGCCTGAATTGCTCTGCAGGCTTATACCACATTGCACATAGTATTGGACTTTTAAAGACACAGACCATATTTCTCTTCTCTAAAATATGATCTACTGTTAAAAAATACTTTGTTATTTTACTTTAAAAATTTTTTTAAAGATTTTATTTATTTATTTTTAGAGAGAGGGGAAGAGTGGGAGAAAGGGGGAGAAACATCAGTGTGTGGTTGCCTCTTGCATACCCCCTACTGGGTACCTGGCCAGCAACCCAGGCATGTGGCCTGACTAGGAATTGAACCAGTGACCATTTGGATTGAAGGCCAGCACTCAGTCTGCTGAGCCACACCAGCCAGAGTACTTCATAATTTTATAACCGCTAAAAAAGAATTACCTATTGGTTTCTTACCTCTTAAAATCAGTTTTTATATACCAAAAAAAGCTATTTTGGATCTCTGCAGACAAATTTATATCATTACAACACTGTACATCTGTTAAAAGGAAAATATAAGCAATATGAAAAAGGTATTCTTAAAAGTTTTTTTCTAATTGAGAGTCTGAGTATAGTGAATCATATCTTGCCTCAAAATTGGCATTGCTGTCTATGGCTTTTTTCCTAAGTTTTATTGTCCTTTAGGCCATTCAGGAGCTTTGGATATCAATGAAATTGGAATAAAAAAAGGACAGAGAAAATATTTGAAATCAAAAGCTATTTTTTTAAAAAAGATCACTGAAATTGATAAACAGCTAGTTAGACTAATCAAGAAAAGGGAAAATTTAAATTACCCATTACAAGAATGAAGAAGGGTATATTACTATAGATACTACAGATACTGAAAGGATAATAAGGGAGTATTTTGAAAAATTTTATGCCAATACATTGGGCAACTTGGATGAAATGTACAAATTCTTTGAAAGATATAACTACAAAGTGGCCATACAACATGAATAGGCCTGTATCTATTAAAGAAATTAAATCCATAGTAAAAAGTACAAAACAAAAACAAAATCTTCACACATAGAAAACTCTAGGGCCATGTGTCTCCACTGGTGAATTCTATGAAATATTTAAAGATGAAATACCATAATTATCCATAATCTTGTCCAGGAAATAGAAGAGAACACTTCCTAGTTCATTTTATGAGGCCAACATTATCCTGATACCAAAACCAGACAAAAAGTTACATAAACATTTCAATAGATGCAGAAAAACCTTTGGCACAATTTGACATATATTCATAATAGAAATTCTCAGCAAACTAGGAATAAAAAAAATCTTTAATTTGATAATAGGACATCTACACAAAAACCTAAAGCCAATGTTATAGTTAATGATGAAAAACTGAATACTTTCTCTCTAATATCTTTGTATATTAGGAACCAGGCAAGGAAGTCCACTTTTGTAACTCTTATTTAACATTGTACTAGCTAGCTATCTTAGTGTGGGAAGAGAAGGGAAAAAAGTAAAAGCCATATAAATTGGACAGGCAGAATCAAAACTGTGTATTTCCTGATAACATAATTGTCTACATAGAAAATCTTGAAGAATCTACCTAAAAGGTGCCAGAACTAACAAGTGAGTTTAGCAAGGTTGCAGAATACAATTGATACAAATATCAATTGAATTTTTATATACTAGCAAAGGTCAATTGGAAAATAATACTTTAAAAAGATCATTTATAATAACATAAAAATATGAAATACTTGGTGTTGAATTTAATATGTTTGAGACATATACAAAAAACTACAAAATATTAATAAGGTAGGTTAAAAAGATCTAATTAAATGGAGAAATGTACTGTTTGTGGATTAAAAGACTCAATATCGTTAAAATGTCAAATCTTTCTAAATTGATCTATAGTTTTAATACAGTTCCAATCAAAGCCCTAGTAGGCTTTCTGTGGAAATTGACATGGTGATTCTTTAATGTGTACAGAATAACCAAAGGCCAAGAATAGCTAAAACAATTTTGAAAAATCAATAGAAAGAGAATTCACACTATAAAATTACAGTACTCAATGGGTAGGCTGGGATGGGAGTAAAAGGCAGAAAATTGTACTTGAATAACAATTAAAATAAAAAAAATTAAAAATAAAATTACAGTAATCAGTATAGCATGGTATTGGCATCAGAACATAAGGATGGATGTGTAGAATCCAGAAACATACCCACATGTAATAGCCAATTTATTTTTGACAAAGGTGCCAAGATAACTCAATGGAAAAAGGGATAGTCTTTTCAACAAATGCTTCTGAGACAATTGAATATCTACATACAAAAACCAATAACAACAAGCTTCTAACTTGAAGTGACTCATAGACCTAAATCCAAATGCTAAAACTACATAATTTCTGGAATAAAACATATGAGATGGTCTTTGTAATCTTGGGTTAGGCAGAGGTTTCTTAAGGCACACACAAAAACACAAATCATAAAAGAAAGAAAAGGACAAATTGGCTTTATCAAATAAGTAGAAATAATCTTAAAAATGTTCTCTTTGAAAGACAAATTACTGACTGGACAACAATATTTACAAAACACCTATCCAGAACATAGAAAGAAATCTATGCAACAAACCAATTTAACAAAAAGAGACTTTGCAACAAACCAATTAAAAAATGGAAAAATGATTTGAACACTTCACTAAAGAAGAGATATGAATGGAAAACAAGCTCAACATCATCAGTCATTAGGGAAATGAAAATTAAAAGCGTGTTGAGATACCACTGCATACCTACAGAATGACAAAATAAAACAAAACACCATGACTATACCCAGGGCTGGCCATTATGTGGAGGAGCAGCTGAAACTCTCAGACATGGCTGTTAGGCATGCAAATTAGTACAGTCACTGTAGAAAAGTTTGACATTTTCTCATATAAAGTTAGCCACTTACCATAGGACCCAGCAATCCCACTTTAAAAAAAAAGGAGAAATGAAAACATATATACATAACACAAAACTTTGTATATAAATGTTTATAGTAACTTTATTCATAGTTGTCTCATGTTGGAAACAACCCAAATACTCATCTACTGGAGAATGGACAGAACAATTACTGTATGTCAATATAATAGAATACCACTCAACATTAAAAAGGAAAAACTCTTTAAAAACATTTATAAAGTATCATGCTATAGATTATATTCCTCAGAACTTACTTGTAATGGGAATTTTGTACGTTTGGACCGCCTTCGCCTGTTTTTCCCACTTTCTTATCCTGTGCCTCTGGCAACCACCAATCAATTCTCTGTTTGTATGCATTTGATTTTTTTAAAGTTTGCACATATAAGTGATATCATACAGTATTTGTCTTTCTCTGTCTGACTTACCTCACTTCACACAATGCCCCCAAGGTCTGTCCATGTTGTAGGAGGTGGTAGAATTTTTCTTTTTTACAATGCTGCAGTGAACATGAGGGTGCAGATATCTCTTTGAAATAGTGATTTCATTATTTTGGAAACATACCCAGAAATGGAATTGCTATTTCTGTGAATTTTCTATTTCTGTGCAAAATGCTATTTGAATTTTGGGAGAGATTGCATTGCCTCTGTGGGTTTTTTGCAGTAGTATAAACATTTTAACAATACTAACTCTTCCAATGCATGGGCATGGAATATTTTCCATTTACTTGTATCCTCTTGAATTTCTTTCATTGATGTCTTATAGTTTTCAGTGTACACACCTTTCACCTCTTGGTTAAAGTTATTACCAGGTATTTTGTTCTTTTTAAAATGAAATTGGAAATGGGATTGTTTGTTAACTTTCCTTCCTGATAGTTCATTCTTAGTGTATAGAAACAAAACTGATTTTTTATATTAACTTTGTATCCTGCAACTCTACTGAATTTGTTTATTAGCTGTGGGCTTATCACTTACATCCTTTATTATATTGTAGTGCATTCCCTTTATACCCAGTTTATTGAGAGTTTCTATCATGAATGGATGTTGAATTTTGTCAAATGCTTTTTCTGCATCTGTTGAGTTGATCATATGACTTTTATTCTTCATTTTGTTATGTGGTGTATCACATTGATTAATTTGCAGATGTTGAAACATCCTTGCATCCCTGAAATAAATCTCACATGACTGTGGTGTGTGATCCTTTTAATGTATTATTGAATTTAGTGTGTTAATATTTTATTGAAGATTTTTGCATCTATATTTATCACAGATATTGGCCTGTAATTTTCTTTTCTTGTAGCATCCTTGTCTTGGTTTACTATCAATGTGATGTTGGCTTTTTAGAATGAGTTTTGGAAATGTTACCCCTTCTTGTCTTTTTTTAAAGAGTTTGAGAAGAATTGGTACTAATTATTCTTGAATGTTTGGTAGAATTCGCCAGTGAAGTTATCTGGTCCTGGAGTTTTCTGTATTGGGAGGTTTTTGATGACTGGTTGAATCTCCTTACTACTACTTGATTTGTTCAGCAAAATCTTGTTACATGTGATAATATAGATACATTTCAAAAGCACAAATTTTTTAAGATCCTCACCTGAGGATATAGTTGTTGATTTGAGAGGGAGAGGAAAAGGAGAGAAAGACAGAAGGAGGGAGGGAGGGAGCGGGGGAGAGAGAGAGAGAGACATCAATTACTTGCTTTTCGTATGTGCCCTGACTCAGGCGGTATGTTGTTTCAACAAACTGAGCTACCTGGCCAGGGCTAAAAAGAGTGAATTTTATCTTATATATCTCAACAAATCTGTCTTTTAAAGGGGTGCTCCACTATTGACTCAGGAGTTTTCTTTCAAACTAATGATATTCAGCCTGCCAGTTGTGATGCATATTTGCAGGGAATGGCAACTACATCATGACTGCTGGCTGACCAACAGTGATTTCAGAATTTCAGTGTGGTCTCTTCTCTTCACTAAGGAAGAGAATCCTCTAGTGCTATGAGGCCCTTGATGGCATCACCTGACACTAGCTTTTCTTTATATCTTACAGACTTTGATTACTATTTATTGGATCAGTTAGTGGTTTTTACACCAGAGAAGTTTCTTGTACCTGAACTAACAGGTGGAGAACTTTGTATCTAGGAAAACATAGGTAATATAAAGATAAAAATCAAGCATAAAATAACTGTATTCTGTAGATCAAGATGCATTCTTTTTTTATTATAAAAATAGTGCCTAGTAATTAATGTGTGCTAATTGGTACAAAATCAGAATGTACAGAAGCAGTGTAACCTCCCACCAACGAACCCAACACTGTTAAATATTTTAAACTCCCACATTTTAACTCTCAGATGCACTTTTTTTCACTTTTTAATGTATCTGAAATATGGATGCTTTTTGTATTCAGTTGTGTGTTCACCTCTTCCTACCAGGCAGCCAGCAGTTGTGAGTTGGCTGTCATGGTTGAACACATGACCACCTGGCTCATGTCAGATCGAGTAGATGACTTTGATCTTCAATGATCAGTCGACCAACCATTTAAGTGAACATGAGATCTCATTACAGGCCAAATGCTTACCCCAGCACCTTCTGGAAAGACCAGGCATTAAATCCTGCAGAATGGGCTTTAATGGCTTAGAAGAAAGTACTGAAATAATCATGGAGTATTTTTGTGAAACACTACTGTGTGACCTACATTCTTGGTGACTTAGGGAGTGATATTGCATATAAGTGCTTGGACACCAACAACTCATTCAAAAAATGTACAGAAAAAGTGTTGAAACCAGATGCAAACAAGTGGGAGAAATACTTTAACCTATTTATTTCACTCACCTATTTCTTTTATGTATGCACAAGAATGATACATAATAAAAATCTGTGCATTGTCTAGAAGAGTAGTTTATTTTTTGCATTTTTACAATATATTTTATTGATTAGGCTATTTGAGTTGTCTCAATTTTCCCCCTTGCCTCCATTCACCCAGTACTCGCCATTTCCTTCAGCAACCCTCCCCCAACCCTTAGTTCATGTCCATGGGTCATGTATATAAGCTCTTTGGCTACTCCATTTCGTGTACTGTTTTTAACATCTCCATGGCTATTCTGTACCTACCAATTTGTATTTCTTAATCCCTTAGCTTTCTCCCCATCTTCGCCAACTCCTTCCCAACTGGTAACCATCTAAATGATCTCCATATCTATGGTTCTGTTTCTGTTCTGCTTGTTCATTCAGTTTGTTTTTTAGATACAATTGTTGATTGTTGTGAATTTATTGCCATTTTAATGTTCATAGTTTTGATCTTCTTTTTCTCATTTTTTATCACTTTATTTTTTAAAATATATTTTACTGATTACGCTATTACAGTTGTCCCATTTCCCCCCTTTACACCCTGCCCCACCCCATACCCCTTCTCCCACCCACATTCTCTTTCCTTAGTTCATATCCATGGATCATACATATAAGTTCTTTGGCTTCCCCATTTCCTATACTATTCTTAACCTCCCCTGTCTATTTTCTACCTACCTCTTATGCTACTTATTCCCTGTACCTTTTCCCCCAACCCCCTCCCCTTCTCGCTGATAACCCTCCATGTAACCTTCCATTTCTGTGATTCTGTTCTTGTTCTAGTTGTTTGCTTAGTTGTTTTTGTGTTTTAGGTTCGGTTATTGATAGTTGTGAGATTGTCGTCATTTTTATGTCCATAGTTTTGATCATTGCCTTAGATAAGTCCCTTTTAAAAATATATATTTTATTGATTATGCTATTACAGTTGTCCCATGCCCTCCTTCACTCCCCTCCACCCTACACATCCCCTCCTACCCACATTCCCTGCCTTTAGTTCATGTCCATGTGTCATACTTATAAGTTCTTTAGCTTCTACATTTCCCATACTATTCTTACCCTCCCCCTCTCTATTTTCTACCTACCATCTCTGCTACTTATTCTCTGTACCTATCCCCCCCTCTCCTCCTCCCACTCCCCTGTTGCTAACCCTCCATGTGATCTTCATTTCTGTGGTTCTGTTCCTGTTCTAGCTGTTTGCTTAGTGTGCTATTGTTTTTGTTTTAGGTGTGGTTGTTAATAATTGTGAGTTTGCTGTCATTCTACTATACACGTTTTTTATTTTCTTTTTCTTAGATAAGTCCCTTTAATATTTCATATAATAAGGGCTTGGTGATGATGAACTCCTTTAATGTGACCTTATCTGAGACGCACTTTATCTGCCCTTCCATTTTAAATGAGAGCTTTGGTGGATAGAACAATCTTGAATGTAGGTCCTTGCTTTTTATGACTTGCAATACTTCTTTCCAGCCCCTTCTTGCCTGTAAGGTCTCTTTTGAGAAATCAGCCGACAGTCTGATGGAAACTCCTTTGTAGGTAACTCTCTCCTTTTGTCTTGCTGCTTCTAGGATTCTGTCCTTCATTTTATTCTTGGCTAATGTAATTCTGATGTGCCTTGCTGTGTTCTTCCTTGGGTCCAACTTCTTTGGGACTCTCTGAGCTTCCTGGACCTCCTGAAAGTCTATTTCCTTTGCCAGAATAGGGAAGTTCTCCTTTATTATTTGTTCAGATAACTTTTCCTCTTATTGTTCTTCCTCTTCTCCTTCTGGTACCCCTATAATTTGGATGTTGAAACATGTAAAGATGTCCTGGAGGTTCCTAAGCTTTTCCTCATTTTTCTGAATTCCTGTTTCTTCATTCTTTTCTGATTGGATATTTCTTTCTTCCTTCTGATCCACTCCACTGATTTGAGTCCCAGTTTCCTTCCCATCACTATTCGTTTCCTGTACATTTTCCTTTATTTTGGTTAGCATAGCCTTCATTTTTTTTCACATAATTTGCAACCAAGTTCAACCAATTCTGTGAGCATCCTGATCACCAGTGCTTTGAACTGTGCATCTGATAGGTTGGCTACCTCTTTGTCGCTTAGTTGTATTTTTTCTGGAGCTTTGATCTGTTCTTTCATTTGGGCCATTTTTTTTTTTTTTTTGGTCTTGACGTGCTTGTTACATAGTGAGGGTCAGAGCCTTAGGTGTTCACCAGGGCAGGGCAACCCATGTCACTGGGTTGTGATGCTGTATGTTGGGGAGTGGTCTGAGAGGGAACAATGGTATTTGCTTTGCCCTCTGCCGGATTTCAGTTGCTTCCCCTGCTTCCCACAAGCAAATTGGGCCCTTCTGGTGCTGATTCCCATGTAGGTGGATTTGTGTATATTCTAGGACCCTGTGGGTCTCTCCAGCGAACTCTCCTGTGAGGCTGGGAGTTTCTCCTAGCACCTCAATCCCCACAGGTGTTTTCAGTTGGTGTTTTTAGGCTTTATTTCCCAGGGCTGCGACCTTGGGTTGTGAGGTCTGTCTCGCTCCCCAGTTTTGCCTTGTTTGTCTGCACTCGAATGTGGGATCACCTGGTCCACCAGACGCCTTGCTACTGTGCCCCTCCACAATCTGCCACCTCACTGAGTCCACCAGCCGCAGCCTTGCTGCGACCCCTCTCCATCCCAGCTGCCTGACTAAGTGCTTCCTGCAGGTCTGGATGAATGTGTCTACTTTAACTCCTTGGTTGTTGGATTTCCATACAGTTCAATTTTCTGTCAGTATTGGTTTTTCTCTGTTTTTAAAGTGTTGCTGTCCTTACTTTGGTTGTGTGAGGAGGCACAGTGTGTCTACCTACGCCTCCATCCAGGCCAGAAGTGGTAAGTACCTTTAACATTTCATATAATAAGGGCTTAGGGATGATGAACTTGTCTTTGTCTAGGAAGCACTGCATCTGTGCTTCCATTCTAAATGAGAGCTTTGTTGGATAGAGTAATCTTGGATGTAGGTCCTTGCCTTTCATGTCTTGGAATACTTCTTCCCAGTCCTTTCTTGTCTGCAAGGTTTCTTTTGAGAAATCAGCTGATAGTTTAATGGGAACTCCTTTGTAGATAACTGTCTCCTTTTGTCTTGTTGCTTTTAAGATTCTCTCCCTATGTTTAATCATGGGTAATGTAATTCTGATGTGTTTTGGTGTGTTCCTCCTTGGGTCCAACTTCTTTGGGACTCTCTAAGCTTCCTGGACTTCCTGGAAGTGTATTTCCTTTGCCAGATTGGGGAAGTTCTCCTTTATTATTTGTTCAAATAAGTTTTCCACTTGTTGCTCTTCCTCTTCTCCTTCTGGTAATACCCCTATAATTCGGATGTTGGAATGTTTCAAGTTGTTCTGGAGGTTCCTAAGCCTCTCCTCATTTTTTTGAATTCTCATTTCTTCATTCTTTTCTGATTGGATATTTCTTCCTTCTGGTCCACTCCAGTGATCTGAGGTCCAGTTTCCTTCCCATCACTATTGGTTCCCTGTACATTTTCCTTTATTTTGGTTAGCATAGCCTTTGTTCTGTGGTTTTGTGAAGAGTCAAGCCATATCTGCTTACGCTGCCATCTTGACCAGAAGTCCCTCAACTTCTTTTTCTTAAATAAGCCCCTTTAACATGTTGTATCCTAATGGCTTGGTGATCATGAACTCCTTTAGCTTTAGCTTTTCTGGGAAGCACTCTACCTGCCCTTTGATTTTAAATGACAACTTTGCTGGATAGAGTAATCTAGGTTGTAGGTCTTTGCTTTTCATTACTTTGAATACCCTTGCCATCCCTTCTAGCCTGCAAAGTTTCTTTTGAGATCAGCTGACAGTCTCATGGGAACTCCTTTGTGGGTAACTATCTGCTTTCTCTTGCCACTTTTAAGATTCTCTCTTTATCTTTAACCTTTAGCATTTTAATTGTGATATATCTTGGTGTGGTTCTTTCTGAATCCATCTTGTTTGGGACTCTCTGTGCTTCCTGGACTTATATGTCTATTTCCTTTACCAAATTAGGGAAGTTTCCTTTCATTATTTTTTAAAATAAGTTTTCAATTTATTGTTCTGTCTCTTTTCCTTCTGGTACCCCTATAATTCCAATGTTTGTACATTTAAAGTTGTCCCAGAGACTCCTTAGTCTACCCTTGTGTTTTGGATTCTTTTTTCTTCTTATTGTTCTGATCAAATGTTTTTTTCTTTCTTATGTTCTAAATAATTGATTGAATTCTCCACTTCTTCCACTCCACTGTTGTTTTTCTGGAAATTTTTCTTTTTTTTACTTAGTATAACTTTCATTTCTGCCTGGGTCTTTTTTTATGCTGTGAATTCCTTGAGCATTCTAATAACCACTGTTTTGAACTCTGCATCTGATAGATTTCTTATCTCCATTTTATTTAGTTCTTTTTCTGAAATTTTATTCTGTTCTTTCATTTAGGCCATATTTATTTGTCTCCTCCTTTTTGGCAACCTCCTGTGTTTGTTTCTATGTATTAGGTAGAGCTGCTTTGACTCCCTGTGTTAATAGTGTGGCCTATAACAGAAAAGTGCACCCATGGGTTGGATGGTGCAGAGCCTTAGGTAATTGCCTGGGTAGGGCCACACATGTGACTGAAGTTGATGGAGACCTAGATATGGTATCACTGCTCTGAGGCCTGGTGTGTGTGTGAGGGGTACTTAGAAAAGGGACAATGGCTGCTGCCTGGCCTCTAGAATTTTGTCCAGGAGGGAGCTCTCCTTCAGCTCTCGCCCTGATTTGAGACACTTCAGTTTCTCCCCGTATGCCACTGGTGCTCATCAAGCTCATGTTGACCCGATGCTGGAGCACAGAAGGAGTGAGTCTGCCTAAACCCAAAGTTTGTTGCGGACCCTTGAAAAGGAGATGCCTGAGAATCCCACAGTTTCTTATGCTGCCCCAACCCTCATTGTTTTTTTTATAGCCAGAAGTTATGGGAACTTATTTTCCTGGCACTGGAACCCTGGGCTGGAGAGTTCTGATGTGGGGTTGGGAGCCCTCACTACTGAGATAGTCCTCCCAATTTTTATCCACCACACATAAGGTGGTAGCTAAAACCATTACTTACTCACACCACTCATTCTGTGACTCCATATCTCTATGTCTCTTCACCTCCATCTCCCCATCCCTCCAAATGAATGTGACTTCTTTAAAGCCTTGGTTGTCAGACTTCCATGAAGCTAGATTTTTTGACAATTCTGGGTGATAGTTGCTTTGTAGTTTCGTTTTAGTTTTTGCTGTGTTTGTTCAAGGAGGTGAACCATGCTTACCTATGCTTCCATCTTGACTGAATAAAAAGCATACTAAAAAAGTATAAAATATTCTAGATGATATAGTAATATGCTATATTTTAATTGGCTGCATTTTTCTTTTGTTGTGGGACATACAATATGATCGATTTTACAATCAGTTGCATCCTCAGTTCAACTAAATATAACATTTGCTTCATTTTTCTCTATGCATTTTAAAACATTTTAGTGATTCTAAACTAATAAAAAAGGTATAAAAGTAGGACACATAATTCCTGCAAGTCTGAACCATTTGGGAATAGATTGGAGAGAATTGTGTTTCTTTAACCTGAACTATATAAGTGCATCTCCTAAGGACAATGACATTTCCTTACATATCCACAGCACAGTGAACTTTAATGCTGATAGAACACTATTACTAATCTACTGTCCTGTGCACATCTCATCAGTTGTCCCAACAATGTCCTCCACAGCTGTTTTTGCCTAGTCCAAGCTTCCATCCAGGATTGTGCACTGCATTTATTTGTCACCTCTCTTTGGGCTCCTTTAATCTAGAGCAGTTGCGGGCCTTTCTTTGTCTTTCCTGACATTGCTTTTCCATGATTCATTTCAGGTTGTGCATTTTTTGATAGCAAATCACAGGAATCACTGTGACCTTCTCAGTGCATAAAGTTAAGAGGTACATGATGTCACTTTGTCTCAATATTCATGATGTCAACTTTGATGACTTAGTTAAGGTGTTGTATTTTTCATACATCTTGTTGATATAATAGTGTTCAGATTGTATATAAAAGATTGTATTCATCTTCCTTCCCTTAGAATTACAAGCACTTTCTTAATATTTATTGTTTATTATTGAAAAAGAGTGAAAGCTAAATGCAGAAGGGATTGAATTAAGTTGTCTTGTAAACTTGGGTTTGAGTTTCCTTGATAAGCTCTCCATGGGACATATTATTGCCCAGGAAGGTGACAGGTTGTTCTTGGATGTGTCCTGCATGGAGCTTGTGGCCTGACAAGCAGTAGGTGCTCAATCTATGTTTGTTGAAATCTTAAAATTTTAAGAATCTAAGGAAATAACTAAAAATGAAGCATCAGAAAAAGAAAATTGCTAATAGCGACAGCCTAGAAGTTGTGATTAATGAGATAAACTCCATGTGAAAAACTGATATTAAATAATTTTTCCTTCCATTATGCCTCAAAGTCCTTTTCTAAGAAAATTAGTGCAGCTGTATCTGTTAAGCAGCATGAAAGTCACTCATTTTAGAAGACACGGCATCCTTTGTTTTGAGTATCATATTTGAGCATAATGTCCTTTCTCTTCATGTTTTTATTTACTACTTATAAACTGGAAAAATAAAGACTTGCTAGATAAATTCAACATTTGCAGCTTATAACTCCTTTGAAAAAAGCCTTTAACCACTGGGAAGTAAATTCAATTAGCCAATCTATAAGTCCCTGTAACTTAGTTCAACGCATTTTAACATCCAAAATATCAGATAAGAAAAAGGCATATTATTGAGGAAGAGAAAGGCAAGAGAATGGTGAGTCTGACCCTGCTTCCTCTGCTAGGGGATATGGTTTTTGGCTGGTGTTCTATGAAGAGAATGAACCCTTTTTCCCATGCCATGGGCTTTTGTCCTCGCTCTGCAGCATCCTCTCAGGATCCAGGGTCCCTGCAGCACCCCCTCTGGTGGGGCTTCTAACTTCACCTGACCCTTCAAGATGGCAGCACCTTCACCAGAGGGCTAGTGCTCCTTGTTGCCTGGTGCAATTTCCTTGGCACTACTGTGAGGCCCTGCTCACTGCTTGTGTTTTCTTCTATTTTAGCAAGCAACCTTCACATCCTCAGGCCTGAGTCTAGCAGGACCCGCTTTGCATGTGTGACTGCCAAACCCCTTGTCCCACCTCCACTCTCCCCAAGAAGGGCAGCTGGCAGGTGGTTCCTGGGGATTAGGTTTTCAGACCATGTCTACAGTACCAGCAAACCCTCCTTGTTGCTTGTGTTCTCACCCACATTTATTTGCCACCCCTTGGAACTTGTAGGACAACCAGGTGACCGTGAAGGTGAGGTGTGCAGTGGGTGCGGGGTGCAGAGTAGGCACTTAAGCAATTTAAAACTGAGCCCACCCTCCTCAGATATTTTTCTTGGGTAAATAGCACATTGATGGGCTACTCCTGAAAAAAGATGTATAACTGTTACTGCTGGCAGATGGGGCACTACAGGTTGGGTCTTGTGTGGGAGACAAAAATGGTCTCTACACCAGGGTTTGTCAGCCTTGCCACCATTGACACTTGGGGCAGGGTCATGCTATTTTTGTGGAGGGCTGTTCTATGCATTTTAGGACCCTTTGTAGCTCCCTATCCTGTACCTACTAGATGTCTCCCAACATTGTGACAACCAGAACTGCCTTCAGACTATGCTTAATGTCCCATGGATTAGCACTGCTGCTCTGAGCTAATCTGTATGCCTTGAAATGGAATTCTATCTCATTATAAAAGTCCTATATACATGCCCACTAGAGAAATTCTAGAAAACAAAGTACAAAAAAAGGGAATGGAAGGCATTCTCTTAACTTTTCACACATTTGTGATTACATTTTATGCAAAGTTTTGTGTCTTCCATTTGTTCTTAAATGTAATATTAAGTGATCAGATTCATGTATTAATTTAATTTTACATGCATGTATTATCTTTAGGTCACCCTCTCCAATCTACAGTATTTTCTTAATCTTAATGGAAATGAACAGCCCTTCACATGTGGTGGGAGCTGAGTCAGAGCACAGACCTCACTTGGGGTGGATGGGGTGGGGCTTCTAAGCTTCTGGAACTGAGGACACAAGCAAGTACCTATGTCCTTGTTCTCAGGGAATGGGGAATCATCTCCTGCTCACTTATCAGCAGGAAACATTTTTTATGTTTGGCTAAATTCTTATTTTCATCTGAACACGACACTCATCTGTATTTAACATTAGTGCACATAGTGGAGTGGAACCTGGTCCTCTGAAATGGATGTGCCTAAATATGTTATTTATTATGTCTTAGCTGTGGCTTGTTTACATCTGATGCAGTGCTTTCTGACATGTGGCCAGACACCCACAAAGCCTTTTAATAACTGCAAGGCACAGGTTGTGCTGGGGGATGTCCTGTGAGAAACATATTATCATTTAGGTTTGAAGGGGCCTTAACTCTATTATTTATAGCCAGAGGCAGGAATTCTATCATTATAGGCATAAAAATGCAGTGAAAAAATGATGATTCATTTGACAGGAAATACTGAAGGTTTAATTATGCTCAAAATAAAGGAAGGCCCCGTGGCTCTGCAAATACCGTCAGTGTCTCGCTCTGACAGCAATGGGTGGTTTTCTTAAATTATTTTTGGCTTCTACTTAATTGCTACTTTTTCTTGTGGTAAAATATACATAAAATAAAATTTGCCATGTTAACCACTTTTAAGTATACAATTTAGAGGTGGTATGCACATTTACATTGTCATGCAGCCATCACCACCATCATCTCCAGAACTTTTTCATTTCCCCAAACTGAAACTCTGTCCTTGTAAACCCTAACTCCCCATTCCTCCTTCCCAGCTGCTGGCACCCACCACTCTACTTTCTATGAATTTGATTATTCTAGGTCTAAGTTAGAGTTAGCATACAATGTTTGTCCTTTTGTGACTGGCTTCTTTCATTAGCATAATGTCCTTAAGGTTTATTCATGTTATGGCATGTGTCAGAATTTCCTTCCTTTTTAAGGCTGAGTCATATACTCCACATTTCATTTATCCATTCATCTGGTCAAAGGACACTGGACTGTTTCACCTTTTTGGCTGTGACCAACACTGCTCTGAACACAGGGGTACAAACATCTCTTTGAGACCTTGCATTCAATTCTTTTGGGTAGTTACCCAGAGGTAGAATTGCTGGATATGGTAGTTCTATCTCCAGTTTTCTGAGGGATTGCCATACCATTTCCTACAGCATTTGCATCAGTTTACATGCCTACCAATGGTGTGCAAGGATTCCAATTTCTCTACATACTTGCCAACACTTCCTATTTTTTTTTTCCATATTGGCCATCCTTTAATAGCTATGGGTGTGACTTGGCATCTTCTTAGAGCTTTCATAGGAGCAATCATTTGTACTTGTGTTGTGCTTTGCTTTTTATCCCAAAGTCCCTTTGATTGTGAGTTCACACCTAATGACTCTAATGACAGGTGTTTCAGCCTGAACTGATCACTTTCCTCCTAGCATGTAGGGCTTGTGCTACAAACTAGAAACACTTCTCATCCCACCTCCAAGCTGCGTGACCTTGGACAGGCTCCTTAACCTCTAGTCTTAGGTTCTAACATGTAAAATGGAATGGTAATGATCCCTACTCTATTAAAAGACTAATACCCTTCAAGTCATAGAACAGGTCCAGAGACTAAACAGTAAGTAAACATTAGCTGTGGTTCTTTATTATTATTAATACTTTTACAGTGTTCCTGCCTTGGCAATGACATGTCCAGTTCACCAGGCACAGAGTCATCATCTTCAAGTTATATGTGCTCTCCTGGGAAATGCTTCCTGAGTCCCCACCTTCCTTCCATCCCACCTCAGTCCTTCCCAGGTCTCCTCACCACAGGGCTCACTCTCATGTTATAGTCCGAAGGATTTGCGCAGCAACGCTTCCTCCACTAGTCCTTAAAAAACACCACACTCCTGTTCCCAAATCACTTTCACCATGTTTTTTTTTTCTAGCTTCAAAAGTTATGATGGCTCTTAATGACATAGTAGATTATATCTTCATCCTGCTGGCTGGTTTTCTCATTTTAATTGTTATTCTTGTTTTTGTGTTTACAAATGAACTTGTTGAGGTATAACACACCTCTGGTGGAGTGCACAAATCTCAAGTGTGTAGCTCACTGGGATTTCGCACATTCCTACACCGAGGAGCTATCACCAGCTCAACCTCTCTAGACCTCAGATCCTTCCCTCTGCCTTCCCAAGCCAGTGACACCCCCATCCGGTTCTTGAATATTTCATAAATGGGAGGACACAATGTATCCTTGTATCATCCCATTTTCCTCCACTCATCATTTTGTCTGGATCTTCTTTCTTGCTGCTACCTGCCCCAGGAGTGTGTCCTTTTTTATTGCTGAGTTGTGCGAAGGGTATGGAATACCATCAAGCTATACACATTCTTTGTGTGTGAGCTCTCTCTCTCAAATGCATCGATGGGTGAAAGAGTAGGCTATATTTCTTATTTGATTAAAAATATTTTTTGTGTATAAATATACATTTTCCTCTAGCTTCACTGAGATCTAAGTTACATAAATAGAACCCACCTATTCAGGTGTACACTTTGATGAGCATTGGCAGTTGTATACATTCATTTAATTGCTACCACAAAGAAGATATAGAACATTTCTCTACACTGCATGCCCCCATTCCCTTGTACCTTTTTCAGTCAACAGCAGTCGTCAGATCTGCCCAAGCAACCAAAGTACTTTCAGACAATATAATTGTGCCTTTTCTAGAATTTCACATAAATGGAATCATACTGAATGAAGCCTTTTGTGTCTGGCTTCTTTCACTTAGCTCATGCTTTGAGGGTCACCATATTGTATGTCATTGCTAGTTGGGATTCAAAGTGGCACAAAACTTTGGAAAACAGCTGGGTAGCTTTTAAAAATAAAGTTAAATATAAATTTACCATACAACCCAGAAATAAAAACATAGCCACAATATGTCAATATGTATTGTATAATAGCAGCATTACATAATAGACACAAGAAACAACCCAATCATCCACCAAGCAGTGAGTAGAGTAACAAGTTTTGGTGTGGATGTTCTATAAATACCATTCAACAATAAAACAAGAATAAATTACTAATGCATGCAACCACATGGAATAATTTCTTTTCTAAAAATTATTTTTAATATTTATTTATTTATTTTTAGAGAGGGGAATGAAGGGAGAGAGAGAAAGAGAGAACTATCAATGTGTGGTTGCCTCTTGAGCACCCCCTACTGGGCATCTGGCCTGCAACCCAGGCATGTGCCCTAACCAGGGATTGAACTGGCGGCCCTTTGGTTCATAGGCCAGCACTCAATCCACTGAGCCACACAAGTCAGGGCAAAATTTTTGTTTTATTTTTTATGTTTAAAATATAATTCAAACAACAGTTGCTTATTGTGACAAGTCAAAAGTAGAAATGTAGAAAGAAAAGATAAAGTTTTTCCCTATTATGATCACACCTACTTCAAGTGAGGTGACAAATAACCATATCTTTTTCTGCATTTGTGCATATACACACCACACATTACATGATATACTCACCACACAAACATATCACATGCCACTTACTACACACCACACACACTATACATGTATACCACATATACATAGTACACCATATACTACATGCACAGAGACCACACACACTACACGTACACACTTTACACACCACACATGTACACTTCATGCATACACAACCATATACCACACATACATCATATACCACATATACCACACACGCCACACACCATACACCATACATATATGCCAGATATATATACTATACACAAACACACACAACTCGGACATAACTGTTTTTTAAATAATTTGCTGATTATGCTATTACAGTTGTTCCATTTTCTCCCCTTCACTCCCCTCCACCCTGCACACCCCGTCCACTCACATCCCCTGCCTTTAGTTTATGTCCATGTGTCATACTTATAAGTTCTTTAGCTTCTACATTTCCCGTACTATTCTTACCCTCCCCCTCTCTATTTTCTACCTACCATCTATGCTACTTATTCTCTGTACCTTCCCCCCACCCTTCTCCCACTCCCCTGTTGCTAACCCTCCATGTGATCTCCATTTCTGTGGTTTTGTTCCTGTTCTAGCTGTTTGCTTAGTGTGTTTTTGTTTTTATTTTAGGTGTGGTTGTTAATAATTGTGAGTTTGCTGTCATTTTACTGTACATGTTTTTTATTTTCTTTTTCTTAGATAAGTCCCTTTAACATTTCATATAATAAGGGCTTGGTGATGATGAACTTTATCTGCCTTTCCATTCTAAATGAGAGCTTTGCTGGATAGAACAATCCTGAATGTAAAAGCAAATCTTGGATGTAAAAACAATCTTACTTTTCATGACTTAGAATACTTCTTTCCAGCCCCTTCTCCCCTGCAAGGTCTCTTCTGAGAAATAAGCTGACAGTCTAATGGGAACTCCTTTGTAGGTAACTCTCTCCTTTTGTCTTGCTGCTTCTAGGATTCTGCCCTTCATTTTATTCTTGGCTAATGTAATTCTGATGTGCCTTGCTGTGTTCTTCTTTGGGTCCAACTTCTTTGGGACTCTCTGAGCTTCCTGGACCTCCTGAAAGTCTATTTCCTTTGCCAGAATAGGGAAGTTCTCCTTTATTATTTGTTCAGATAACTTTTCCTCTTATTGTTCTTCCTCTTCTTCTGGTACCCCTATAATTTGGATGTTGAAACATGTAAAGATGTCCTGGAGGTTCCTAAGCCTTTCCTCATTTTTCTGAATTCCTGTTTCTTCATTCTTTTCTGATTGGATATTTCTTTCTTCCTTCTGATCCACTCCATTGATTTGAGTCCCAGTTTCCTTCCCATCACTATTCGTTTCCTGTACATTTTCCTTTATTTTGGTTAGCATAGTCTTCATTTTTTTTTTCACATAATTTGCAACCAAGTTCAACCAATTCTGTGAGCATTCTGATCACCAGGGCTTTGAACTGTGCATCTGATAGGTTGGCTACCTCTTTGTCGCTTAGTTGTATTTTTTCTGGAGCTTTGATCTGTTCTTTCATCTGGGCCATTTTTTTTTTTTTTTGGTCTTGATGTGCTTGTTACATAGTGAGGGTCAGAGCCTTAGGTGTTCACCAGGGCAGGGCAACCCATGTCACTGGGTTGTGATGCTGTATGTTGGGGAGTGGTCTGAGAGGGAACAATGGCACTTGCTCTGCCCTCTGCTGGATTTCAGTCACTTCCCCGGCTTCCCACAAGCAAACTGGGCCCTCCTGGTGCTGATTCCTGTGTGGGTGGGTCTCTCCAATGAACTCTCCTGTGAGGCTGGGAGTCTCTCCCAACACCTCAACCCCCACAGCTGTTTTCAGGCTTTATTTCCCTGTGCTGGAACCCTGTGCTGCGCAGTCTCTCTCGCTCCTTGGTTTCGCCTGGTTTATCTGTGTGAGAATGTGGGACTGCCTGGTCTGCCAACTGCCTTGTGCGTTGCTTTCCTCCACAATCGCCACCTTGCTGGGTCCACCTGCTGCTGCCTTTTGTGCCCAGGGTCTACCATCCACTGCTTTGCTGCAAGCACTCTCTTCCAGGCCATCTGACTCTGCCCCTCCTACCTGTCTGGATGAATGTGTCCACTTTAACTCCTTGGTTGTCGGACTTCCATACAGTTCAACTTTCTGTCAGTACTGGTAGTTTTTTTGTTTCTAAATTGTTGTTGTCCTTATTTTGGTTGTGCGATGAGGCACAGTGTATCTACCTATGCCTCCATCTTGGCTGGAAGTCTCCCACACATAACTTCTTTTTGTTAAAACGGGGGATGCTTCTACACCTATTACCTCACAATTTGACTTCTTTGTGAACAAATCAGTAGATTTGGTGTAACTTCTTAATTTTTATAGCTGTAAATTGTTATGGCTGCATGATAATTTAGTCAGCTATTCCCATTTTTGTTTGTTTTCCTGAGGAGTTTTGAGTACCAGGAAGGGTAGCACCTTGTGATATGTATTTGTAGCTGGTGTCATTTCTTTTAATGAGTTACCTTTTACATCACTTGCCCATTTTTCTATTGAACTTTCTTTATATTTTATCAATCTGTGGAAGCTTTTTGCATATTTGATATATGCTGAAGTATTTTACAATACAATTACATTTTTTTTATTAGAATACAGCTCTCAATGGTTCCTTTATGACTTGTCTTGAATATCTCCCTCACTGTGAGATTATACTAATGGTTTTCTAATACTTTTATTTACTTTTGGATTTTTTCACATATGATATCCACCTTAACAACTATTAAATTCCCTTTTATACCGGCTCTGTTTATGGGCATATTGCCATCCACTGATAAGTCTGTCTTCCCTATGCCATTAACTATGGTTCTGATTGTGGTGGTGTTGTAGTTATGTTTCTAATCTGGTAGGAGACATCCTACCAGACTCCTTTCTGTTCTTTCTTGTTAAAAAAAATTTCCTCACAATTTTTCAACTTCTTTGCTTTCTAGCAATAGCTTAATGCAAAATGATCTCATTAAGATTATAATTATCATCATCAAATTAATTTATTACTTTGGGGAGAATTACATTGAATAGTGTTAATGTCTTATATGTAGCACATGGCGGGGTTTCCATTCATTCAGATGTTACTCATGTCCTTCGTTATCATTTTACTCTTGACCTCATTCATGCCATTCCTGTCTCAACTGTCCATGTGTTGTCCCATTTTAGCCTTGATTTGCATGGGATTCCCACCTTAACCCCACCATCTTCATTCTGTGTGCTCACAGCTGCTAGAGGGAAAGACTGTTTCTGGTTTCTCTCTCCATCACCAAATACTCATGTTAGTGCTCAGTCTTTTCATTTCCTTATGTCACCTCAATGACATAATCTCTCCAAGTGTTCATGGCCCCATCCATGCGGGATTGGTTCTTCCCTGTTTCTTTGGTTTTCTGTTATGGGTTCTGCTCTGGGCCACTTTTCTGTCCTCAATAGCTGCCTCTCCCCCATTACCTCCTGGTCCACTCAGGAGAGAACCTGAGTGGAGCTGCCAAAAAACTACCAAGGTTCAGCTGTGCTCAGGTGCAATGATTTCTCCTTCTGAACTTGTACCTTGGAGGCTCAAGATCCTGCCTTTCTCTGGGGCTTTTGCCACATCACACAATGTATAGCTTGGTCCTCCTCATCATTCCACACAACTGGTCTCACCTGCTCATGAGCACTGGATGGTACTGACCCCACTGGTGGAGCTGGCTCTTCTCTTTGACTCTCCCCTGTCCATACAGTCTGGGTTTCTGTGCACACACTCATCCCCCAAGAGGGAAAGGCTGGCCCAGGCTGGTTCCAGAGCCAGTGCTGGCTTTGTGGTCTTGGCAACCAGCTTGGCCTCCCTGTGCCTCCTGAGGAGGTTGAATGGACAGGGACACGACATGTGCTCACCTGCCTCGTGTCATCTAAGTAACATGCTATGTTCAATGGGTGCTGGGTGCCCACCCATTATGTCTTCACAGAATTGTATCTGATGCGCTGGGATGGCTTTTGAAGGCAGGGCATGGGTGTTGATCATTCTCATAAGAGGCAAAGGCATGCAGCTCCAATACTGTGCCTAGCTGTGCTGCCCTGATCATTGTGGGCTTTGGTGATGGGACAAGGTCTCACAAACACCTGCGGCTGGGTGCCCCTCATTCCTGTGTGACTGTTCCCTTGCTCATGGGGGGCTGATGGCAGTGCAGCTCCCTTGTTACCATGTGCACTAGATGGGAAAGGCCTGGGTTTGGAGCATGAGACTCTAATTCTGACTTGACTCCACTAACATGTTGTGATTCCAGGTTGAGTTAAGTACCTTCTCTGAGCTTAATTTCTTTTACCTAGTTTATTTTTCCAAATGGGAAAAAATGGCACCTACATCTCAGGGATGGCAGCTTAGGGAAATGAGGGTCATGAAGAAGCACAGCAAGGGTCAGCTGTGCCTTACTCTCAGAGGCTGGGTCTTCACGGTGTATATGCATGTGCATGGGCATGTGTCAGTGGGAGTGAAAATGAGTGTATGTATGTGAGAGTGTGTGATGTGTGTGAGAAGTGTGTGTGTGTGTGTGTGAGAGAGAGCTCCGCTCCTACAGGTTAGCATCTGTTCTTAGGGAACCCAGAGACCCTCCCCTCAGACCTCTGTTCCTCTGGTGCTGCCCCTTAACTCAAGGGTTACCTTTATACACAGCAACAACCCAGAGAAATTTCTTTGCAGATGTATTCAGTGACTTCTAAAGTTTCACACATTCCCTCTTGCCCTTTCTTCACCCAAAACTCAGTCAGAGGGACTCTGCTTTCATATAACACAGAAATAGATAAATACGGGCAGCAAGTCAGGCATGAGGACTGAGAAGGGCCCTACTGCAAATGGTGCAAATAGAGTATCCCTTTATGCACGGAAGAGGGAACTATGTCCTGTCTAAATAAACACCATCAGGCTGGGCCCCACAGGAAGGGCTCCAAGACAGCATTGATAAATCAGAAAGAATCACTGCATTTTCTGTCTTGCCTTGCAGATGTGTGCACTGAAGGGCACTTTATGCAGCACGGGCTTCTATCTCTGTCATCTGGACTGTCCAGTTCTCAGCCTGGCCGCACCTCTCACTGGTGACCTCTGCTTGCTCTGCTCCCTCCTGTAGCTCCTCCTCCATCCCCCAACATCTCAGGGTAACTTATGTCTATTCCAAAAGGCCTATCCACTGTTCTTTTGACTGATGGTGTTGTAGCTCTTTGCCTTATATTAAACATATTTTTGAAAAAACAACCCATTATGTCCATGCAGTATTTATTTCTAGGAGTTCATACTTTGGTGTCTTGTATTTCATGTCACTGTCTTCTAGGGATAGTTTATGTAATAATTTATAGCAGTCTTATTATTAATAAAATGGTAACAGGGATGACATTTTTGACCAGTCAAGCGGACCGGTGGCTCTCCCTCCCCTTCTTTGGCTGCTGGGTGCCTGGGGATCCTCCTATCCACCCCCAGCAACCCTGAGCAGCTGCCTGAGATGGGGAGCTCCCTGAGGTGACCTCCCAAGAACCTGAGCTCCACTTCAGTCTCCCCCGCCCAGTGCAGCTTGATGTCCAAATGTATTTATTATGATTTGGCTCAGAGTTTTTGCACTAAGTCCCTCCCGAAGACAGGCCCAGGGACAGAGGAAATCCTGCTGAGTGGTGGTGGTATTCTACCTTAAGAATCAGGAAAATGGGACTTAGCCATCTTTGGGGAAAGGGCCTCTGGCTTTTGCTGTGTTAACTGAAAACCATTTTGCTATCATGTGTTTGTCTTCATGGAATTCTCCTTGATTGGAAAATTAGTTTTAAGTCTGGTTTCACCGCTGACTTCTTGAGGATTTGTGTAAAGCAGCTGGGCATGTCTGGAACCACATGATGTGTGTGCATATGTCTGTGTGCATGGATGAAGGTGGTTGCACACAACGGAACCCCAAGATCATCTTGGCAACCTCTTAACATAGTCTTTTGTACATAAGAATATAATTAAAACTGTTAACATAAATCCAAAAATGGACTTTTCAATAGCTTATGTTCATATATGAATCTATTTATTTTCCTACAGACTATATGTTTTTAGGGACCATATTATCTGTAAATGAATGAGATTTGGTCAGTGTGAACATATACAATATCATATCTGGAGCCAGCATTAGCTACCAAGACTTCACAGTTCTCTCTCTTTCTATATAATGTGCATATATATATGTATATATAGAGAGCCTCTCATATACATATGGTTGTAATTATATATAATCTATCAAGTTCATATGCCTCCATCAATTAAGGCTTTTTTTTTCAGTTCTGAAGGAAGACATGTATTTGTTTCTTTGATTTGAATTTTGAGGATGAAAATATTGGTGGTTGTTTTGTGTTTGCCCCATGCCAGGTGCTATTAATGTTAGGAGGCTTTGTAGATTCATAGATGATCTCATTTCATCCTCACAGAGATTCTATAATATAGGTATGATTGTTAACCTCACTCAGGCTTAGCTCAGATGGTGAGGGCATAACTCACATGTGTGCCCTCCCTACCACTGTGGGAATCCCTGTAGGCACAAGGAACCAGAGGGTTTCATTGGGGAAGGAATGTAGGTCTGTGTCTTGCCAAGGCTTTGGGTGGAGGGATTCAGAGGCATTTCTATACCTCTAAAGTCCTGAGGGCTGATTGAGCCCCATGTCCTTAATTTGGAAAGTCAATGTGTGTCTTTGGGAGATGGATTCAGTGGTAACTTCTGTGGGTTTGTGTCCCTGAGAAAGCCTTGTGCAAAGCATTTAAAGAGAACAAAATCCTACCTTGCCTGCGCACTGGTCACTCCATCCACCTGCCACCCTAGTCATGGCTTATTGTGACTTGGGATTTACTGGGCAGTTGGCTGACAACTGAGTCTCACATCATGTTCCTTTAAGTCTTCCCTTAATGAAAGTTGGAAGTTGAGAGGTATTTGGTGCAGTGGTGATCAAGAACTGTTCAATTTCAGATTTAGGAAGAAAATATTGACCAAAATAAGGAGTCCATAATGAAGTAATTTTCTAGGACTTACCAAACCTCCCAGTCCTAAACTGGTGCCAAATTCCTGAGTGGATGCTGTCAACCACTGGTCATTTTCATCATTTCAACACCAACAGGGATACCTAATTTGGGGTGCAGTGAAGAAGGAAACTTTATTCGTGCAAACCACTCAATTGTGATACTTCATGGCTGTGAGGTAGCCCTGGGACCAGGCCCCTCTCTGGCTAGGCAACTCTGCTCCACTGTGCTCTGGTTTGCTTTCTTTTGTGACAATATATACTGGTTTGCACTGGTTTCCTCTGTTCTGCTCCTGTGAGACATCTTCGGTGTTTCAACTCAGCTGGGGAAACACAGTCTTCAGTTTTAGGTGGAAAAGGAAAGTGCATTCTCAGAGCTAGAGTGGAATAGGCTTATGGACAGAAGTCCCTGTCCCTGGCCCCTGATTGGTCTGCCCTCATGCAAATGAGGACTCCAAATCATTGCCATTTGATTTTTCCAAAAGATATTGTCCTGATTTGTCAGAATAGAGGTGCTCTGGTTGGTTGGAATTGCACAGCTCTGATTGGAGGGGAACAGCCTCAGTCCTATTGGTTAAAATAAGATTCCAGGAAGTTCTTTATAAGGGCTATCTCAGCTGTCAGGAACATCAAATTGTGCAGAGGCAGGCATTTCAGTGCAGGTTTCTCCCTGAATGCAGTTTGCATGAGAGGCTCCTGGGTAAAAATAGTTGCTAGACACTATTTTTGTTTTTGTTTTAATTTGAACTTAGTTAGTAACCAGGAGCCCTTGTTAGCAGGTATCATCTTCCTCAAGGTTCACAGTGTTGAATGTTTGATACCCAAATATAGTCACTTAAAAGGCAAATAATAGCCTAAAATTTAGGTTATATTTTTTAGCTTGGATTTGTGAAGAGCAAGTCCAAGGACTGTGGCACATTTTAATCTGACTATACAGGAATTTAAACTGAGTTCTGCAAAGAAACAAAAAATGACCATTTTATTTTATTCTTTAAATTATGTTTTATTGCCCTGGCTGGTGTGGCTCAGTGGATCAAATGCTCGCTTGCCATGCCAAAGGTCGCCAGTTCAAATCTCAGTCAAGACACATGCCTGGGTTGTGGGCCAAGTTCCCATTTGGGGGCATGAGGGAGGCAACTGTTCGATGCATCTCTCACACATCGATGTTTCTCCCTCTTTTTCTCTTTCCCTTCTTCTTTCTAAAAATAAATAAACTTTTTAAAAATTTTAAAAAATTATACGTTATTGATTATGCTATTATAGTTGTCCTGGTATTTCCCCCTTTGAACCCCTCCAACCAGTGATGCTACTCCCTCAAGCAATCCCCCAACCATTGTTCATGTCTATACGTTGCACATATGAGTTTTTTGGCTACTCCATTTCCTATACTATACTTACATCCCCATGGCTTTCTATAACTACTTATTTACACTTTTTAATCCCCTCACCTCTTTACCCATTCTCTCCCTCACCCATCCCATCTGGCAACCATCTGGTAACTAACTTCTTTTCTCTTGCTGCTTTTAAGAGTCTCTCTTTATCTTTAACCTGTGGCCTTTTAATTATGATGTGTCTTGGAGTGGGCTTCTTTGCATCCATCTTAATTGGGACTCTGTGCCTCCTGGACTTGCATGTCTATTTCCTTCCCCAAATTAGGGAAATTTTCTTTCACTATTTTTTTCAGCTAGATTTCCAATTTCTTGCTCTTTCTGTCCTCCTGGTGCCCTTATGATGCGAATGTTGGAACTCTTAAAGTTGTCCCAGAGGCTGTTTATACTATCCTCATTTTTTTGGATTCTTTTTTCTTCTTATTGTTCTGCATGGTTGTTTGTTGCTTCCTTATGTTCCAAATTATTGAGTTCATTCTTGGCTTCATCCACTCTACTATTGTTTTCCTATAAATTGTTCTTTATTTCAATTAGTGTATCCTTCATTTCTGACTAGGTCTTCTTTATGCTACTGAGGTTGTCACTAAGTTCCTTGAGCATCCTTATAACCAGTGTTTTGAACTCTGAATGTGATACAGTGCTTATCTCCATTTGGCTTACCTCTCATTCTGGAGTTTTGCTGATCTTTGATTTGGGCCATGTTTCTTTGTCTCCTCATTTTGGCAGCCTCCCTGTGTTTGTTTCTCTGTAGTAGGTAGAACTTCTTGGACTCTGTGTGCTGGTAGCATGGCCTAATGTAGTAGGTGTTTTATACGGTCCAGTGGCACAGCCTCCCCTATCACTCTTTCTGGGTGTTCAAGGTATACACTTCATGTGGGCTGAGTACACCCTCCTTTTGTAGTTGAGCTTTGATTGCTGTTGGTATGTTAATGGGAAGGATTTACCCAGGCCAGTTAGCTGCAAGGCCTGGCTGTGACCACTGACCACCAGCCTCTGCCACTCATGGAGGATTAGCTGTGCAGGGACAGGATAGTGGTGCTCTGATGTAGTCTGTAGGTTTCCTGGGTGGTACAGGCCAAGGGGTTTCCTGGGTGGTACAGGCCAAGGTCAGCCCCCACCTGTGTTTTGCCCAGAGTACCCCGTATGAGCTGTAAATCAGTCTGAGATGGCTGCTACTTGGGCTGGGCTTGGAGATTCTCAGGCTAAGTCAAGCTGTGAATCTAATCTGGCTGCCAGTAGGGCTCACTAAAGCCAACTGTTGTTTGTTTGATAGGATTTAGGAGCCAAGACTAGCCATTCTTATGGAAAAGCACTTTTATGGACCCAAAAGTTGGGTGGGGCAGAGCCTCTGGGGATCTCCAAGGTGGGTCAAACAGTATTAGCCAGGTTGATGGAGTCTCAGATATGGCACCAGTTTACTGGATCTGTTGGGAGAAAGTTTAGCAAAGGGACGATGGCTCTGCTCACCCTGATGCCAGACATTTCGGTTTCTCCCTGTATACCACTGGTGGCCTTTAAGCTAGAGTTCAGAAGGAATGAGTCTGAGTAGGTGAGTCAATGTATGGGTTCTTTAAGAGGAATTGTTTGGGGCCCCAGCAATTTCTTCTACTGCTTCAATCCCCAGTGGTTTTGCAGTCAGGTGTTTGGACTTATATTCCTGACACTGGAACCCTGGCCAAGGGGCCTGGTGTGGGGCTGGGGCTCCTTGGTCCCGAGATATGGCTCCCTAATTTTTATCCAACACACTTGGGGAAGGAATGAGCCCATTTTGCATCTGTGTACCTCCTATCAGTCTGGATGGATGTCATTTTTTTAATTCCATAGTTGTCAGACTTCCATTGTCCTTGATTTTTGATGGTCTGAGAGATGGTTGTTCTATATTTTTGTTGTAATTTGATGTGGTTTTGTGAAGAAGTGAGTCATGTCTTCCTATGCTGCCATCTTAAAAAAATGACAATTTTAATTTTCCCAGTGGCACTATATGTGGTGTGGTTCATAATCCTTTTTATGCCCACATTGGTGACATTGTTGGTCATTTACCTTTTTTAATCTTGTCTATTTAGAAATCTAGACATGAGTAATTTGGGTGGAAAGAGGGTGGAGCCTATGAAGTGGCCTCCTCCTTTCACTCCCCTCCCCCTGAATCCTGCCTATTTTTCTTTGTCAGATAATGTAGACCCTACAATGGACTATGTTGAGAGAAAAAGCCAACAAGGAGAAATGAAATGTGTACATTTCCCTCCATCCCAGCTCACAAGAGTTTCCTTTCCATTGGTTCATGAATTAGCTAATAGCACAATTCTTTTTCTGTTTATTGTGGATAAGCTTTGTTTACCCTCACTCTGGCTCTTTTCTCCTTGGATGAAGCTAATCCTGGAGCCTCAAGCCTAAGGGCAGCAGAGATAGAGTAACTTATTTTTTTTTTGCCTAAGGATTTAAAAATAAAATACTTCAGGAAGGTTCCCCAACACACAGTTAATCATGGAAAGATCATACTCTTTTATTTCTCTTTCCCTAAAACTTAATGAAAACCTGTTAGATCTTGTGCTTTGTATTCTTTTAAGATGGCCACTCCAGTGTGGCCACAAGAGGAAGCACAAGAGAGACCAGGTCAAGGTAGGGCAGGGTAGGGCAAAGTAGGGAAGGGTAGGGCAGGGTGAGCAGTTTAGAACTGGCTAGGTTGAATAATTCCATTGGACTCTGAACTGTAACTGTGGCCTCTAGTTGCCTGGCACCTGGTCTTGGGATCATTAAGGCAGAGGAGTGTTGCCTCCTGGGACCATAGGTCAGAGAGAGGAGACATGGCTCTGGGTTGGTTGGTTTGCATGTCAGAGGCGTATTCCGGGCCATATGAATCTCTAAGAATGTACTAACCCCAGAGGGGTAGTCTCTCCCCAGTTAGAAAGGTTTTCCAAGATCTCAAAACATCATGATAATACAGAAAATAATTACAGCAGCTGTGTCTGTTTGGCACAGGACTGTTAAACAGGGCTGCATTCAAAATCCTGTTGTCTGAACCCATTTTTAGATGCAGCCTCTGAGTCTTGCATCTATCCACCCCTAGGATCCTAAAGGGAAAGATGTCACTGGGAAATGCACACTCTGTCTCTCCAGGGCATTAGCCAGTAAAGGAAAAGAGCAGGCAGGGCTTAGGCATCAAAACGGCCTGGCTAGCAGGGCACCCACAGTGGTCTAACTGCAATTTTACAAAGAAAAGTGAACAAAAGAAAAGTGAATTGATGGGAGACCAGGTGTTTGGTCCAGGTGTATGTGATTCTGCCAAGACTAGCACAAAAGAGAGACTTTGTCACTGAGGTCTGCCTTGAGTTTCCCAGGATGCAGGCTTCTCCCTGTGGAGCATTGAAATTGCCCTTCCTGCCTCCTGCCTCCTGGTCCACCCATGTGGCCAGTCACTATAGATCAGTTTGCATTTTCTAAAGTTTATACATAAATGGAATCATGCAGCACATACTTTCTTTTGTGTCACCATTCTCAGGCAGGATAATTAAGATTTGCTCACACTGTCAGTGGGAATGCAGTCAGTGCAGCCACTGTGGAAAACAGTATGGAGTTTCCTCAGAAAACTAAAAATGGAACTGCCTTTTGACCCAGCAATTCCACTGCTGAGATTATACCCTAAGAATCCTGAAACACCAATCCAACAGAATCTATGCGCCCCAATGTTCATAGCAGCTCAGTTTACAATAGTTGAGTGCTGGAAGTAACTTAAGTGCCCATCAGCAAATGAGTGGCTCAAAAAACTGTGGTACATCTACATTATGGAATACAACACAGCAGAAGGAAAGAAGGAGCTTCTACCCTTCACTATAGCATGGATGGACTGAAGAGCATTATGGTAAGTGAAATAAGCCAGGAAGGGAAAGACAAATACCATATGATCTCACTTAGAAGTGGAACCTAATCAATAAACCAAAAAAGCCAGCAAAAAAGAACCGAAGACTTGGAAATAAAGAAGAAACTGACAGTGACCAGAGGGAAGGGGATAGGTGGAAAGAAAGGGAAGGGTCAAGGAACAAATAGAAAGGATCCATGGGCAAAGACAACAGGGAGGAAGATTGAATGTGGGAGAGGTGGGGTTGGCAGGGCAGGGGAGAGTAATGAAGGAAAAATGGGGACAACCTTAATTGAACAACAATGAAAATTTTTTTAAAGATTTTTTTATGTTGTGTGTCTATAGCCCACTGTTTTTCAGTGCTGGGCACAGGTTACAATGGTTTCTTTATCCACTCAAGGTAGATTGTATGTCCCTATGGCCACCATCTTGCACACCCCTCAAGCTCCTGGTTGATTAGCATTGGCTTTGGGAATTTCAAAGGTCTTATCTTGTTCTATGACTGTGAGGACTCCAAGAGTGTAAGTCTTGTTGTGGGTAGTTTTGGTGAGGAACTTGTGAATGGGCTCCCCAGAGGTCCCTGGGCTGGAGTTCAGACAAAGTGCCATCTCTCTGGACTTCCCTTTGGACCTGGCTTTAGAGCTGTGGGTCAACAGTATCAGTGTCCCATGGCCTGAGCTCAGCTGACTCAGGCACTTACTGGCTGTGTGATCTCAGGCATGTTGCTTAACTCCTCTGTGCCTCCATGTCCTCAACTATAAAACCAGCATAAGTGGTCCAACCTTCTAGGATGTGTGAAGATTAAATAAGAACAGGCCTTGGGATGCTGTCAGCTGTGTGGAGTCCCCTTTTGTTTTGGGGATCAGGTTTGTTTACTTCTGTATCCCTGCTTTGCTATAAGGAAGCAGATTTCAGTGGAATTGGGTTCTTTAATGCTCATGGTGTTTGATCTCAAAAGATGTATCTCTCCAAAAAGATAAGCGACTCCTAAAATCTGTCAACGAGGAGATGTGTACAGAGTCTCCAGGAGTCTGTGGATTCCTCGCTGCTGTGGTGGCCTGTTCAGACCCTCAGTTGCACTCTGAAGGCAGTGGTGCCCTGTGGCTAGGTAGGCCTATCCTGATTGTTTGACGGCTTGGCTCATTTATAAAGTTGCTCCTGTCTGAAGGAGGAATTATGAGGTGTGCATTTCTCCCTTTGACTAGATTATCAGCATTGTGAAGTGGACAAATTGGGAGCAGAAGACTTTGTCTAACCTGACAGAATTTTAAAGGGGAAAAGATAATTCAGTGAAAGTGAAAAAGAAAGCAAGTCCCTGCTGTGTCAAAGATGTCTATGACACCACCTGAGACCTTGAGTAAACTTTAAAAATTAGTTATTTAAACCCTAAGGAATATTAGCTTCAATGTGGCCTAACTGAGCTTTACTCTTTGGCCCAAACATTATTAGTAGTCCCAAGAGTTTGTCTTTCATTTTATGAGATAACTTTCAGTGTGAATAAAGAATCTCTTCTCTAGTTTACTAATGATTTTTTTGTATGTGAACTTATATAATTTTTTGCATCTACTTTAGAATAATAAACTAGAATTTATTTCCAATAATAAACCAGTATTTCTTTCCACCAGTATTTACTTTTGCATCTATTTATAATTATAAACAAGTGTCTGACTGAGGGCATATTGCAAACACTGAGACTGTCGATATAATACTGTCATGGGTGACTGCAAAGTGATGAATACTTGGGAAGCTGCTTGGGCATCTCATTGATTTCTCCAGTGATGCACAGATTTCAAAATCCATGGCTTTGTTTATGCTTGCAACATAACTGTTGTGGGAAGATTTAAGTGGTTTCAATCCATTCTGGTAAAATCACTTTTCAGTTATCAAGTTTAAAGTATTTTCAATACCTGTATACAATGTATTTGCACTCTAGTAATTAATAGTACACACTACACTCTGCCCAGGGTCTTCTCTAGACTATTCCACATGGTTGGTCTCTTCTGCTGCTCTGTAGGTTTCTTGAAAGCACAGACTGTCTTGCCTTCTCCATTGTGGTCAGGGCTGTGATGGATTTGTGGTGGGGATGGCACAGGAGGATCGAGGAGAACTCCTGAGTGAGCATGGGGCAGGGGAAACCCATAGATCTTGGTCCTGTCTCCTACCATGGAAAGATGGAGAAGAATGTTTTTGGTGGGAATAATCAAGACTTGTTTGAAAACGTTCAGTCTAAGAGGACTTTAAGACAATGAATTGGAGATATCAACTGAGTGTGGTAATTGTCTATAAAATCCTGGTACTCTAAGGGATAAAACAAGTGAGGCATTTGGAGGTCGGACACCTTAGGTTGGGAGTGGATGGAGGTCACCACAGAGTAAAATGGGACTAAAGTCCAATGGGGCATGGTTCCAGTAGTCCTGAAGCTGATGATTTGACACTACCCAAGTAGGGCTTGGGGAGACAAGGTGTGGGAGGACATTTATTTTGCTGCTATTTACCCAGAACCCCCTTGGAAGGTATTATAGGATAAGGTTGTGAATTATGGAGAGGGTTTCTTTGGTGAGAGTCCTGTTCTCTGTGATCTCTTCCCTCATCTTCAGACAGAGTGACAGTTTTCAGGTGATCACACAGATTTTGGCATGTATCACCCACAGTCTGGGGATGGGACACCCAGTGGACCAGTGGACTCACACCAGTGAAATCTGAAACAGAAGTGGGTGTGTCTGGGGAGAAATTGCCTCCTGCCAACTGCCAGGAAAAGATTCTAGGGGCAGTGGGAAACTTATGTGGGCCATGAGCCCATTGGACCCACCCAAGAGGGCTTACTGCTAAAGATTGAGGCCACGCCAGCAGCAAAAGGCTGGGGCTACCCCACAGGTGTGGACACTGGGATGGGGAAGATGTGTGGTGCAGGCACCCAAATCTTCCCAGGAAGAGAGGTCTTCAAAGAAGCAAGGAGAGTGCCTAGGAGAGAAGTTGCTGCAAATCTCAGCCCTGGCCAGAGAGCCCAACCTCAGAGCTGGTGGTGTTACTGTGTGTGCCCCAACTTCTCCCTAGGCACCCTCACAACCCCACCCCAGGCAAGGTGTCAGAAACTGCAGCTAGAGGTTGGGGGGCACCTTCCTTCTCTGGCCACCTGCAGGTTTCCACCCAAAGCTACTCCAAAGGAGGGAGGAGGTTTTCACAATTATGCTGGGATAGGGCATTTTTATACTGCAAATAGGAAAGAGAAGAGGGTTGTAAGTGATTGAGGATGTTTCCTTGTCTGAAAGTGGATGAACCAGATATGGGATATACCCTGGGCTTCACCCAGGTCAGGCAGAGAACAGAAGAGGTGGGTGAGAGGGAGCCCTGGGGCTTTCTCCAATTCAAAGACTGAGTCACAAAGAAGGCATGAAACCGGCTAAGAGCACCAGGAGGGCAGAGGACAGCAGATTACCCATTAATTTGGTGCCATGGAGGCTGTTGGTGATTTTGCAGGGGCAGCTAGTGTGAACTAGAGCTGGCATGGAGGCAGCTGAGGAGGACAGGGGAGGTGAGAAGACAGAGGGCACTATCAACTTCACTGTGTTGGTGGTCCATTTTATGGAGGTGCCATGATTTCCTGAACTGGCCCCTATGATAGACACTCATTGTTTCCCATTAATCTATTGGAAACCTTACTGTAGTCCTTGAGGGTGCACAGAAGTCTTCAGGTTTGACTGCGAGGATATTTAGAAGGTGTGTGCAGAAAGTAGAATGGCTGGACCAGAAGGACTGTGCATTTTCATTTTGTTGGGATTTGATCAATTTGATCAATCTGCCCCTAAGGAGACTGTGCTGAATTACCTCCTCACTGGTGTGGAGTCTTATCAAGCTTTAACATTTGGCTGTAAAAATAGGAATTTTAGCATAGGCTTTAATTTTTTCAAATACATTTTATTGATTATGCTATTATAGTTGTCAGATTTCCCCCCTTCACTCCCCTCCACCCTGCACACCTTTTCCCACCCACATTCCCCACCTTTAGTTCATATCCATGTGTCATAAGTTCTTTAACTTCTACATTTCCCATGCTATTCTTGCCTTCCCCCTGTCTATTTTCTATCTACCATCTATGTTACTTATTCTCTGTACCTTTTCCCCCTCTCTCCTCCTCCCACTCCCTTGTTGCTAACCCTCCATGTGATCTACATTTCTGTGGTTCTGTTCCTGTTCTAGTGGTTTTCTTAGTTTCCTTTGGTTTTGTTTTAGGTGTGGTTGTTAATAATTGTGAGTTTGCTGTCATTCTACTATACATGCTTTTTTAATCTTTTTCTTAGATAAGTCCCTTTAACATTTCACAAAATAAGGGCTTGGTGATGATGAACTCCTTTAACGTGACCTTATGTGAGAAGCACTTTATCTGCCTTTCCATTCTAAATTATAGTTTTGCTGGGTAGAGCAATCTGAGATGTAGGTCCTTATCTTTCATGACTTGGAATACTTCTTTCCATCCCCTTCTTGCCTGTAAGGTCTCTTTTGAGAAATCAGCTGACAGTCTGATGGCAACTCCTTTGTAGGTTACTGTCCCCTTATCTCTTGCTGCTTCTAGGATTCTCTCCTTCATTTTTAACTTGGCTAATGTAATTATGATGTGCCTTGCTGTGTTCCTCCTTGGGTCCAACTTCTTTGGAACTCTCTGAGCTTCCTGGACTTCCTGGAAGTCTATTTCCTTTGCCAGAATGGGGAAGTTCTTTATTATTTGTTCAAATAACTTTTCCTCTTGTTGTTCTTCCTCTTCTCCTTCTGGTATCCCTGTAATTTGGATGTTGGAATGTTTAAAGATGTCCTGGAGGTTCCTAAGCCTCTCCTCATTTTTCTGAATTTTTGTTTCTTCATTCTTTTCTGATTGGATATTTCTTTCTTCCTTCTGGTCAACTCCATTGATGTGAGACCCAGCTTTCTTTCCATCACTGTTGGTTCCCTGTGTATTTTTCTTTCTTTCACTTATTGTAGCCTGCATTTGTTCATCTAATTTGTAACCAAAATCAACCAATTCTGTGAGCTTCCTGATCACCAGTGTTTTGAACTGTGCATCTGATAGTGTGGCTATCTCTCGGTTGCTTAAAAGGATGAATTCTGGGGCTTTTGTTTGGTCTTCTGTTTGAGCCATCTCTTTTTTTTCTTTTTTTGGTCTGGTCGTGCCTCTTATGGTAAGGGGTGGAGCCTTAGGTATTCACCAGGGCTGGGCACCCCAGTTACTGGGTTGTGACGCTGTATGTGGGGCGGGGTCGAGAGGGAACAATGGCGCTTGCTCCATTCTCTGTGGGACCTCAGTCCCTTCTGCTGCTTCCCCTGAGCAAACTGGTCTCCTCTAGTGCCAATTCCCATGTGGGTGGGCTTATGCACACTATGGGACCCTCCAAGAACCTCTCCTGTGAGGCTGGGTGTCTCTCCGTGCACCTCAACTTCCACAGGCGACCTCAATCAGTATCTATCAGGCTCTATTTCCCAGCGCTGGGATCCTGGGTTGTGCGTAGTGCTTTGCTTCACAATCACCACCTCACTGGGACTGCCAGTTGTCACCCCTCAGCCGGGGTCTGCCAGCTGCCAGTTATGCACTCAGGATCTACCCACTGGGGTCTTGTGTGCCTTGGATGCCTTACTGTCCCCCAGAGGCCTTACATGCCAGACCCAACACTCTCTGCTCTCCGCACCTGACCAACACCCGGCTTCCCGACTCCACCCCTCCTAGTGGTCTGGATGAATGGGTCAATTTCAACTTCTTGGTTGTCTGACTTCCATTCAGATCAATTTTCTGTCAGTTCTGGTTGCTATTCTGTTTCTAAATTGTTGTCATCCCTATCTTGGGTGTGCGAGGAGGCACAGTGTGTCCGCCTATGCCTCCGTGTTGGGTGGAGTCCTAGCATAGGCTTTAATTTGTGTATTGATTTATTATGAGTGAAGCTGAGGACCTTTTCATATTTTAAAGAACTATTTGTATTTTCTGTGAACTCTTTGTTCATTATCATTCACCTATTTCCAGCTGGGTTTTGATGTTTTTATTGACATATCAAAACAATTATCTATGAAATACTATTTTTTCTTATGTATTAAATTTTATTTTATGCTAATGAATGTATCAATATATTCTTTTGTGGTTTCTGGATTTTGTATCATCCTTTCATTCAAAGACTTAAAAAATTTCTATATTTTTTACTACTTATACAGTTTCATTACAAATAAATTAAATTTGTGATCTATCTAGCATTTATTTGTATATAAGGCACTTATATAGGTGCCTTATATAGGCACCTGTATAAGATAGGATTGCCACTTACTTTTCCTTGGATCGCTGCCCAGTTACTCAAATGCCCCTCACTGGGTAACTCTTTCCCTCTCCTGACATTTGTCACCTCATTTATTACTGTAGGGGAGGAAAGGCATTTTTGCTTTGCCCTCCTATGTTTTCTGGCTTAGACCCTGCAAATCAGACAAAAGATATTAACAAGAGAAAAACAATGAGTTGATTAATGCCTGTGCATATAGGCATAGAAACTCAGTGATAAGTAACTAAAAAAGTGCTTAGAACTTAGGCTTATATACCATATTAACCAAAGAGCAGTAAATCTGTACAAAAGTGACAGGACACAGGAAAGGACTTTGAGTATCTGGGACAGCAGATTGTAGGAATGTACATGCATGTGGGAACTGATAGAAGATGTGGGCCAGTAGCAAGGTTTGTCATGCATTTTCCTCTGCTGCAATGCTGGGCTGATCTGGGTTGGGCTGTCCAAACCTTTGGCGCCTCTGGGCTGCACTGGAGGAAGAAAAGTTGTCTTGGGCCACACATTAAATGTATTGCAACATGTAATCACAAAAAATCTCATAATGTTTTAAGTAAATTTACAGTTTTGTGGTGGATTGCGTTCACAGCCATCCTGGCCTGCATGTGGCCTGTGGGCCGCAGATTGGACACCTGTGGTAGAGCTTCCTGGTAGAAAGGGGGTGGGCATGCCTTTACAAATTTATGTTCTGCTTTTGGGCAAATAGGGGAAGACACAGACCTTTTCTTGAATCTGTTTCTTCTCAGTTGCTTTTAACTCAAAATAATCCTTATGCCAAAGAAGCCTATTTTGGGATGCCATGCTCTTATCCTCTTCACTACATGTGTCTCTCATTTTTGTTTGTTCATGAAGTTGATTGCAGTTTGCTGTTGTATGTGTTTGTCTGTTGCCCCTCCCCTACTAAATCTAATCTCCTGAGTGAAGGAAATCACTCAAATGTCCTTTTTTTAAATGAGTCTGTAAAGAATGTGTGTGTGTGTGTGTGTGTGTGTGTGTGTGTGTAGATTGGGTTAGAAACAATGAGATGGACAAACAGAGAGAAAGATTCTGCTACATGATTTGAAAGGTTCCAGTTCAAAAGTCTTACATTCAATAAAAAAGTTATGAAAAGTAAATGGTACTGGCTCTAATGATGACAGTTTTAGCTGAATAGGGGAAGATGACAAAATCATGAAAAAATGGGGATCAGCACTTGGACTAACTTTCAGATAACTGTGAGGGTGACAAATATTTCATTTTCCTATTAACTATCTCTGAGGTCATGGTTTGGCTTACGGAAATAGGGTTACACTGAACAGAATGTTAAGAAGCAATCTCTGTTATTAAAAGCAGAGCAAAAGTGTTACCTGAGACTCACACTGGGATACACAAAGCTACATAATTATTGCTAAATGAACAAATTGAAACAGTACTGCTTGCCAAAATGCAGGGTTCTAAACAGTAAGGAGGGACAATCAGAATTGTTACATTTAAAATTAGACTTTGGAGTCAAAGTTACTGATTTTATTCATTTATTAACAGGCATATAACATTTCTATTTCAAACAAAAATAGATACTGTCAGTCTGATTAAAATGAGAATTATACACACATACTATCATATGAGCATTAGGAACAAATGTATAACAATGAGAAGGGAGAACATGTTTCTGAAAAGCGGTTTGATTTGCAAACCTCTTGGGGGATTCTAAAGGCTGGCTCACAAGGGGATGGTGATCCTGAGTCCATGAGGTCTGAGAACTTTCTGAATTTCTTATGTTTGCACATTTTGAGGACAAAAGATTGAGTCTCTTACTCTGCCCTAGCATGCTTTCATGCCTGTCTATGGGAGGATTTGTTTGATAGAATGTGTTTATTATTTGCAGTGTATAGTCCACATTCCTATTTTTTTTAAAGATTTCATTTATTTATTTTTATAGAGAGGGGAAGGGAGGGAGAAAGAGAAGGGGAAAAATATCAATGTGTGGTTGCCTCTCACACACCCCCAGCCAGGGACCTGGACCAGGCATGTGCCTTGACTGGAAACCAAACTGGTGACCCTTTGGTTTGCAGGCTGGTGCTCAATCCACTGAACCACACCAGCTAGGGTCACACTTCTATTCTTAATGTTCATCTGTTGTTTCCACCTCCCTGTCCCATGCACATTAGCAGCAAGCCTGCTGCCCAAGTTCTGTGGTGGCCTAACTAGATTAGACCTTGGATGGTGTCTAACCTATATCATGTATTAGACATTTAAGATTTCTTTCTGGAAAACTGTCATCCAAGACTCTTATCTTCCATGTCTGTGGATGGAAAAAGGAAATCTGATGTGTATTATGCATATTTAAGAAATGACATATATGCTCTGGCTTGTGTGGCTCAGTGGATTGAGTGCTGGCCTGTGAACTAAAGGGTTGCCGGTTCGATTCCCAGCCAGGGCACATGCCTAAGTTGCAGGCCAGGTCCCCATTAGAGGGAGCACCAGAAGCAACCACAGATTGATGTTTCTCTCCCTCTCCTTTTCCCTCCTGTCCTCTCTCCCTATGAATAAATAAATAAATAAATAAATAAAATCTAAAAAAAAAAGAAATGAAATATGGTAAGCTTTCTACCATAAAATGTTTTTCTTGCCTGCTGGGACCATCAGAGAATTAGCTGCTTTGTTTAGTTAAATATGTCACTTAATATACCAAGTATAATAGAGATACATCAAACTTTAAAAAAAATTAAAAATAAAATATAGATACTGGAGTTTATATAGTTGTTTAAGAGAGACAACTTGACCTTCTTCACTAAGGAGTTTACTTTTAGGAAGTACTTTGGATGATCACTTTGATAGAACCACAGTAAGAATATTATAAAATTAATGACTAAGCACAAACTTTTATTCTGTGTCATGCTGTTTCATAGTCTACAGTTTTCATGATACCTGAAATTCTAAATAGTATATAGTTCCCTACTCCCTACAATGAATTCAATGGTAAATGTGAAGCTTATCTTTATGGTGTCTTACCTTATTTGACAAGGTCAGATTCCTCTTAAAAGTAATGTATTGTGATGATAATTATTTTTCTAGGTGTTAGAAAATAATTTCAAGAAGGATGCAGCTGAGAAAGCTTGTGGAATGTTCCCGAGGACCCGTTATCTTCGTCATTACTCAGTGTGTCCCCAAACTACTACTTGCTTATTTCTTTCTGTGTTCTTTTACTGTTTTGTCCTTCCCCATGGGAGAATTGAGAAGTTCACTTGGCCTCTTTCTGGGCCACTGACTTTGGAGCCACCTTTAGTAGATCTCCCATCATTTATCACTAAGGCTGAGTCACAAAGTTGAGTTCTATTTGCTCTCAACTGATTACTCTGGCCACATCCTCCTCACTGTAGGCCCCAATATTCATTATGTGTACCTTTCCTCTGTGCTTCTGTGTTCTTCTGTCCTGTGCAGACATGGGTTTAGACCCTCTGCAGCCAGTCTTCCTGCCAGGCTCCTCAATAACTCAGATATGCATTGCCTTCTTCAGGACTGTGATCAGCACACTATAGCTGCTCAATAAATGCCTGCTCCATGGGGCTGACCCACATAGAACCTCATATCTGGCTCATTTATATACTCCCTCCATTCCTCTCTTTTAAAACTATTTTGATTTTATGATATTTATTAACTATAGAAACTGGCATTAAACAAAAAAGCCTTTGAGAACAAAAATTTTTCTGAAATAAAGGGTTTACTGATCTCCCTTCTAGCCATAAAAAGGATCAGATCCTGGGGCATGCAGGCTGAGCCACCAGCAGCAGAGTGAATGATGAGCATGTCTGCCGTCCTGGGATTCATGGGCTCTTTTATACAATGAGTGTGGAGAGAAAGATGAAAGATATTTTGAAAGAATTTACACTAACTACACATAAAGGGGGTGGAAAAAGGTAAAGTGGGGGTAGTTCTGGGACAGGTGCAGAGAACTTCTCAATTGGTTGTGGGCAACAGTTGGAAAGTTCCAGCATAATCAGGATGTGGTGGAGTTTGGTGGTTGGCTGTTCTTTCTAGATATGAGCTGAATGAAATAGACACCAAGGTTGATACACAGTTTCAAAACACATTCAGGAACATGAGCAGTCTTTTGTTGGGTTTGGCTCCAGGCTGTTAACTGATATACCCCTTACCTCTTTATCCCACCCTAGAGCCTGCTGCAATTTAATTTAGCACATCTCAGAATTTTTTTCTTGTCACTGGGAGTAACACTCAAAGGACCACATTTTTTTAAATTACATTCTGATTCAGTTCAGAAGGCTCTTGATCAATAGCAGGACTTGATTAAGAGTAGCCATCACTGTGAACAGAACATGCAGAGTACATTTCAGGGTACTGATTCTCTAAAATGGAATCTTAACCAAACATAAAAACAAAACAAAAGCTAAAGCAATGTGTGGCATTGATACACATGTAGGGCATATGAATATGCAACTACCACAGGAAGAACTAGGGTACTGCCCGTCAGAGGTCAAGATGACTTGTTTGTGTTCTGCTTGGAGGAGAAATTGGGCGACTCCCTAGCTGGCAGGTCTATTTTCTATGTTGGAATACAGGCAATCATTGCCCTCTGGGCACATGCACCTGTAGGGTCTTTGGGTTATTTAATCCTGATTGACATGATAAAATGAATCTCTTTTCCTGTCCTCTTAAGGGAAGCCATCAGCCGTGTTTGTGAAGCTGTTCCTGGCACCAAGGGAGCCTTCAGGAAGAGAAAGGTAGTGTCCTCACAGGTCTGCATCTGTGTCTTCTCCACTTCCTCACTATCCTGTCACCATTCAGCATCTTTAATTACATGCAATTTTTCAGTTCTCTCTTTTCATGGCTTGTCTCTTGTCACATTTTTTTTATATCTGGGAGAACCAAAAACCATCCTTTAGATTAAAGGGGGTAACTCACAGTGGCTCTTGTCACTTTTAAAGACAGAAAGAGCTTAGATCCCCTCTCTCTGCATGTGGTTGACAAAGACAGTTAGCTATTGCTGCCAACCCAAATTCAACACCCTGCTTACTCGCTGTGGGCTTAAGTGTAGAGACAAGGATAACAGACTGGTAAAACAGGTCCAGACAGTCTTCTAAGTCTTGGAAATCATTAATTTACTTCATTAGAACAACTCTGTGGCAGACACCCTAGGTGGTGTGCTGGTACAAGTTTCATAATGGTTTTTCAGGGGTGGGAGACTGAGAAGCACTAAATTCATAGTGTTTGCCAACTTCTGTGTGTAAATACTTCCACCATGGATAATTTCAGGCTCTAACATGACATCTGTAAGTTGGAGTTGGGAAGAGATGTGCAGATACCATTATATGGTATCTCCACCCCACATGTAACACAGGTACAATGGACATAAACAAACTGAACTGCATAGGTAATTGTTAATGTAGCAAAAATTAGGAAGTGATGAGTTCTGAGTAATTATTTAAAAAATATGTAGTTTATTTAATTGTAAGTTTATGTAAATTAATTTTTACCAGCAGCTGTTTTTAGTGGCCAGCTCACAAAATTCTTAAACATTTAATAATTATCTCTTACTGGCAAGCATAAGCAGCTCTAGAATGCCACTGGGTATCCCCATTATACAGAGATAAAAACTCAGGCATAGAGAGGAGAGCACATGGTGCAAGTAGGTGGTAGAGCCAAGCTCCAGCCCAGACCTCTTGGCACCGGGGCCTGTGTGTTAAATCCCTGTACTCAACCTTTTAGTCCTGAGGTGTTTGGACCAGAAAGAAAAAGAAAAACTGGATTAAAAGAAAGCTCACAAAAATTCTTTCCTTAAGTGTCTAGTAAATACCTAACTAAATACCCACTATCAGGACTTTCCTGTGCCTGGACCCAATGTGGGAGAACGTCCCTCTGGGTATCTCTGAATATGTCCTGAGGCTGAGGTTTTGGAACAGGCTATGTGCTTGCCTTTGCTGTCCCAGGGCTGTGAGTCATTTCTTTCTTCATAGCTTGGGGACATTTGTGACCCAAAGGGCAACTGAGTTTCAGGCAGAGAGCTTTGGGTGAAGGGTCAGATGGACCAGCCCGAGTTCCTATCATCACACAAGGCACGTGGGGAACCAAGCATACCTCCAGAATCTTGAATATGGGAACTAGGAGGGTGTCTGAGAACAAAGAAAGGGATCCTCCTCTTTCAGAGCCAGGTGGCACTCTACCAGCAACTCTGTTGGTTCTCTGGTGCAGGAGGTGGAAACAATGCTGACTTCTAGGCTCCACCCCAGGTATACTTGATCAGGGCCCAGGAAGCTCTGTCTTTGAATAGCTCTGGTGGGAGACTCACAAACTGCCTGTTTGATTAAAAACTGGGTTTGACTGACATATCAAAGGGGGTGTGTTTTAATCCAAACAGGAAGGTTGGAGGGTTAGCAATAAACTGAGACAAGGGTTGGCAGTACCCATGCAGGGACCCAGGGATGGGGTACCTGGCTGGAGAATGCAGTCTGTTGGTCCCTGTGCCAAGCACATCTCTTATGGGCTGATAGATGTACCAGTTAGAGCTGAGCTGAGTCTATCCATTCTGTGCTGGCTCCAGAGCTGCTGTATTCTAACTGGACTATCCATGGGAGCTCTGACCCAGAGAATGTGCCAGCCAAAGCATTCGTGTTCCATTCCTTCAGCAATGAGCGTTCTCACAACTCAAATGGTATTGCTCATAGCTCCTGAATGGGACAGATTTAATCTGGCCCTGATTAATGTGACTCTTGGTGGGATGAAGCTACATTCTGAATTGGCAAAGCTGCAGGCCCTGACCTGTGGCCGTTTCCCCAGGCTAGTGAGTCATACCCCAAGATGCATCTCTGCATGAGCTTCCTGGGACACTGACAGCTCTGCCTTTCCCTCATCTCAGTGTGTACATAGTGGGTGGTTTACAATTCCCATATTGCACATTCTAGAATGTTTGTCTTAGTGTCAGATTCCCCCTCCCAGCTTATTTGAAGCACAGTTTTCATGTGCCTAATAAGGGTGGGAAAGTGGAGGTTTGGGGGTGTAGCAGATAGGAACAATGTAGAGGCCCCAACAGTGTGGCCTCTAGTGACTCAAAAGTGAAAATAATGCTGTTTGATTTCATAGCCTCCAAGCAAAATGCTGTCCAGCATCTTCGGCAAGAGCAACCTCCAATTTTCGGGGATGAACATCTCCCTGACCATATCTACCGCCAGCCTGAACCTGCGGACACCAGACTCAAAACAGGTCTGTAGGCTCTCAGGCACCCTGCCCCACTCAGGGGTCCTACAGTGGGTGTTTCACAGGCTTCCCTCTTCCATCTTTCCAGGGCCATGTGGAACACACTTGTGTAACACCTTTACAAGCCTGCAAAATTTGACGGGCTATTTTGTAGGGTTACCAACAGGATGACAGATGGAGTTGACTCTCTTTAATTCTTTTGTAAATTACCTTTTTAAAGGATAATGTATGAAATCATGGATTTACTTACAATGTCAGAAGCCTCCTCTTTGTCCTTGCCCCTGTTTTGCTTTCTCTTATACCATATTCCATTGGTTCTATAGCACATTTTATTATCTTTGAAATGAATGGCATGTCATGGTGATTGACAGTATTTTTTTCCTAGTGGGTCACTATTTTGGAGCATCTCACGTTTTATAGCTTTTTAGATTTCATATGGTATGGCAGGTCCATGGCTTCCCAATGTGGAAGGAGTTTGTTGCTGACATAGGCAGCACAGCAGTGATTTTTATTAAGGCTAATTCTGTTTGTTGGGTTTCTCTAAAGTATCTGTCTTAGGTTTCTCTGGCTGTTAGTTCCCTCAGCTAGAATAACGGTTATATGATATCATTATATGACCTACTTGGTCATTCCCTGGAAGACCTTACTCTCAAGGCTGTCTATTTTGACCTAATTCACAGCTTGCCAAGGGAAAAATGCCTCATTCCAGGGACATTTATCAAAAACAATTAGAGGCAATTTTTTAATACCATGGCTCAAGCATATATGTGAATAGTTGCCTTGGAGACCAACAGGTGAAAATGCTCAAATCATAAATGCCTTTACCTTCTCTGCTCAACCTGGGCCTCCACTGCTGGGAGTGTGAACTAGAAATCAGATATATCCACACTGTAAAAAGTGGGCAATCTACAGACCTATGGATGAACACTTCCTGACTAGCAATGTGTCACCATACTGGATACTGCTTCTCACTCCATTCCTTTGTCCCCACTCAAGTAATGGATGACCCTTTGTCTCATTGACACTTCTAAGGGATGGGTTAACCTGTAATTTAAATGGTGGATTAAGTAACTTTGACAGGCTGATCCTCTCTCCGGAGCTGCCCCAAGGCTGAGCACCTGTGATGGCTAACAGAAGTTGGTCCCCTCAGCTTTGCACTCATATGCCCACACCCATTCTTATTCTATGTGGCTATTGTACCTTTTATTTCTAGGAATCCTAAAACTCTGGCCCTCAATTCTGTGGCATCTTATCTCCTAATTTCCCTTTTACCTAATCCCCACCTCAAACTAAAGAGAAGCAAACTCAGAAAGAGCAGAAAGGATTAGGCCACCTGGTTGGCCCTCACCATCTTGGGATGAGGCTAGCTGGGTGTGTCTAGTTCTCATTGTCCTGCTCTTGGAATAGGTGGTGGGAGTGAGTCCTGGGAGTACCATCTCAGACATCATGAGCACAGTCTGAGGAAGGGAGCCAAAGCTCACAGCTCTCAGGCTCTCCTGTCTAGTTGAATCAAAGGCCTGGCTGTGGCAAGCTAAGAGCAAGCCAAGTGGACATTCCCCTCCCAATGCAGACAGCAGGAAGGCTGTGCCTGACCCTCTCTGCAGAGGTCTCAAGAAGAAGAAAAGGAAACATCCTCAGAGCAAAAATGTGTGTTTTCAGTTAATTAGCTCTCCTTTTCAACTCTCTTAGCCAGAGGAATCACATACATACACAGTGATAGTTATGCATCATGTTGACCCAATGGGTTTTCCATTTTCCTCCTAAATCTTAGTGTCTACCTCTATTTACAAACCCCCAGTTTATAGCTGCTCTGTAACCAATAGTTAAATAAACAAAAAAGTAAGTAAGCAAAACTTAATTTTAGAAGTCATAGTTTTTCCTCTTTTGGGCACTGCTATGTCCTCATTGCTCCCCCAGGAACACTCCACCCCTGGCCTAGAGGCAGAACTCCAGAAAGGGGCAAAGGGCAACTGTTAGTTTGATCCATCTGGGCTTGGGCACAGGCTACAGGACTGTACTCATTGTTTTCATTCATCTACAGTTGACCTTTGAACAACACTAGGGCTGGAGGTGCTGTCCCTGTGCAGTCCAGAATCTGTGTATAATTTTTGACACTCCCCCAAACATAACTACTATATGTTCAGGTTTTTCTGGGTCCTGAGTAGATTTGCATGCCCCCCAAACTGAAGTAGGTATTTAAAACATCTTATTTTATCTTACAATTCATTATAGTTTTGCTTTGGGCTTTACAGGAACATGGGTAGAAAAATCCCTTGGATGGTAGAATTACAGCTCTGTAAATTTTGACTGCCCACCAGTGAGGGCCTGAGGGGGTTGAACAAAAATAGACCTGGTTATGTTGGGAGGGAAACAAGTGTACTGTTCCCACCCCCAGAAATTTACTTCAATGTCATTACATTGTCTTTAAAAAGATAAAAGTGGCTTGGAAGTCTTATGTAGCTTTTTAAATTTAGGTCAGTTTTTAATTTCCAGCATCTGTTAAATTCCACTATGTCCTGCAGTTTATAATGCTAATGGAAATTTCCCACTTAAAAATGAACTTGGAGTGTTCTCACTAGTTTTTAAATAGATAAATTACAAGAGTGACTGATGGCACTGATTTTGATCTTGAATGTAGGCTTTCCAATTTATGAGCACATGATGCAAATGCACTGAAGTGGGGGATAGCCACACTTCCATCCACTCCAGCTATGGGGTGTCCCATATGTCTTTGGAAACAGATACTACAGAGTTAAAATGTTTTGGTGTGTGGGTGAGACATTTTTCTTCTCAAAGAAGCATGGTTGTTAAGACCCTCTGTGTTGGGTCATAGCTCTGCCCATTTTAGCTGTAGTACTTTGAGCAAGCCACTTGGTCCACCTGTGTCTGTGAAATGGGATTACCACAGCTCATATCACAGGGCTATTGTGGAGCTTAAATGAGCTAATTCTGTCAAAGCTGCTAGATGAGCAGTTGACATGCTGTGAAATTCATTAAAGGTTATCTGTTGTTATTACTTTTATAGTTATTTTTATTGGGTAACGATTTTACCAATTTTTGAGAAAACTTGTTGATTCATATTGCTGGTGAACAAACAGTTGGTTTACCAAAACATGGGAAAGTAATAATGGCACATCTCATTTCTTGTTTTGGGCCTGGCAGATTATAGCGAATCACCATATGCAGTCCATCTCCTTCGCCTCTGGTGGGGACCCGGTAAGTGCCCTTGGCATTGTTTTCTCTTGATCTTGGGAATTGATGAGAAGGGGCCCGGCTTCCAAGGTGCATCTCTTAGAATATGATCAAGAAAGCTTACTGTAATGCCGACTATTTCCCCCTCCTGATTTCATAAGCTTTTAAAATTATTTCATTAGCCAAGAGCTGTCAACAATCCTCAAAGCATTGGCTTTCTTAAGAAGTAATGAAAGAGCTTCCCAGGGTTTCCTAGTGTCTCCTGATTCTGTCTGCCCTTCTTTGTTCCTGTTTTTCTGTTGGACCTCCACTAGGGTCTTCTGGTTTTATATTTTATGTCTACTTGAATGCTGTGAATTTACTTAGTCTATTTTATTCATAAATATTTGAAATTGGGATTCTTCTCCCAAATTTAATACTGCAGTCTTTCAATGATTTGTTTAGCCAACAGGGAAGGAGGTGCAGAGACAGAGAGAGAGAGAACAGAATGAGAATGTTCTGTTCTTGCATCATTTATTTTATGAAGAGGGTGCAATAACAAGGGGATTGGCTCCCCACATTTGGTCAGGAATGTGATGCTGTGATGTCAGTGTTCACATTCAGTGTCAGGAGAGCACACTCACTACTGTTCACAGTGGGCAGTCCTGCCCTTTGAAGAAACCCAGACAGGAAATCAGTCATGAAAATGGAGGAGCGGAGGCTACCAGGGAGAAAACATATGCAGCTCTTCCCAGCAGTGGAAAGGAGAAAAGGACCCCCCCCGCAAAATGTTATCATGTTATTTTTCATTCATCTGGGTAAAGTTCTCACCAGTCCAGGGAAACATATAAAAATTAGGACAACAGAGTGACTTCTTCTTGGAGCTCAATTTATTCAATGAAAAAAATTATTCTATATTCTTGGAAGATGTCTTTTTGTTTTTAAACATTTTTTATAATGAAAAGATGGTGGCTAATAGTGGTATTTTTGTTATAATTGTTGTTGTTTTATATTATTAATTATTATATTATATTAATATATTATATTATATGTAATTATATTATTAATATATTAATGTGTTTTATATTATTTTGCCAAATTATCAGTAGGCAATTCTTAGATTGCAAATAAAACATTACTGGTCAAAGGTCACCTAAGTAATTGATGGACATATTACTCCTTATCCCAAGGCAAGGACCTTGTCTATTTCTAGGCCAGTGGGGAAGTTTACCCACACTCATGTTTATCTCATAGACTTTTCCTCCCCGGCTCCTTCTATGTGGGTAACCTGACTGTAGAACTGCTGTTGGCACATAGAAAGTCAAATCAAAGGAGCAATTTTCACTGCTGGCTCCAATCTCTACATTTCCAAAGGGCACAGCAATCACAACACAGAGTGTTTTAGCTACAGGAGGGCCCACACCCCACCCTCCCCTCCCCCAGCTGCTATAGTTCCCAGAGGGGCATCACCACATGCATTACCCCATGCATTATCCCAGCAGTGCTGCTGCCCAGAGAGCTTGGCTGCAGGGAGAGGCTTGGGTGTCTCCCAGCCTAAGACCCTTGAGCCAAGGACACTTTTAAGAGAAGGAATTTGTCCACCCTGCAGATGGTTCTTTGCCCTTAAACTTCTGCTTAATAGTCAAAGGATGATCAGACCACCATTTAACCATCTTACTTAATGGACTTTGGCTCTTTTTCATACTTAGGGTTTTGTTTTCAGAGTGCTTATGGTAGTTTCTTCTTCTTTTTCCCTTCCCTTCTTCCCTTCCCTTCCCCTCCCCTCCCCTTCCTTTCATTTTTCTAAGCCTTTAATTTCTTATGTTTCACTGTGAAATGAAAGACCTCATTGAGTTGTATATTTGGAATGTGGAAGTCTTCTGTAATGAAACCCATCATAGGTACATTCTTGAGGATTATATCTAGACATGCATGTACACCTATTCTGTGCCCACACTGCACCTACACACATTTCTGTACTTATGACTTTACCTATTTCCATATCTCCTCTAACTAACTTGCAGTGGCTGTCTACTTGTTTTCCCAGTGTGATGCTTGGAACAATAGTTTCCTAAATTTGGAGGGTGACCCAGTTTGAAAAATAAAAGGCAGAAACATTGCACACCTGCACTGATAGCTCCTTTCAGTAACTTGTCTCAAGCTTCATCTTCATGATGATATCGTGAGTGGAAATGCAGAGATCTAGCAAGTGGGAAAGGAAGCCCAATACATTGTCCTGTGTTAAAATTATTTGGCTCTCCAGGATATACACAGGTCAGTGAACTATTTTCAATTTTCCCTATCACCTCCTCATTTAAAAGCAGATGCATTCAGAGGCTCTTAAAGAAACTCATAACATTTTATATTCATTCTGATTTTTTTCTGACATAGAAAATGTCACTGTTAGAAGCCTGATTACTTTCCACTTCCTCTGTAAGCAATCCAAGTGCATATCACATTGTCCATGACTTCCCATAATGACTTGGTTTGTAATTATTATAGCTGGTGGGTATTTTAAATAAAACCAACAATTCTAGGTTCTATTCATTGTTCTTCTCCCAAGTGTATATCTACTAATTTCTCTGTGCCTCAGTTGACCATATAAGAAAGTAGTATTTTGAAATGTCAAATAAGATGGATTGGGAAACAATGTTAATCTCTCCAAGAAAAAAAAGGGCACTCATTAATTATAATCTACTATTATTTTCAGTGTTAAAAGACCACCAAAAGAATGCCAGAATAATGGTCAGGCTCAGTAAGTCTTGCAGAGTGATAACAGAGATGAGTAAATACAGAATGAGCACTTGGTAACGCCATCTTTGCAACTTCATTTGCTCACTGTGTGATGTCAAGACAATTTTTTTGAACCGCAATGCATTCCCCTAGTGTGACAAAAAAAATGAACATTGGCATCAGGAGAGCTAAGTCCTGGTTTGACCATTGACCATCAGAGTGACAGGAACACATCGCATCTTCTAAGCAGAGTTTCTCAGATTGGAATAAAAATTTAAAAAGAAGAATTTTCTTTTGTATCCCAAGTGTGACTCAAATTAATTTTGTTACCCAAATACGTACAAAATAAAGTATAGACCCCTATGCTATGCTTTTTATCGAACTGTAAATCCCAAACTTGGAAGTTTATCAATAAACACAGTAAAGCCAATAGTGTTGAAAGTAACAATTTATCCTGATGGATAGTTTTGCTGAAATGAAATCTCTGCTCTCAATGTGACACTAGAACTGGCCACCATGGTGCATTCAGAATCTTTTGAGGTAAGCATCTCTCATGGGTGCCAGATGATTCATTTCTCCCACTAATTTCTTCTATTCATTCAAGCAAACAATTAATTGTACATCACTGTGTATCAATGTGACATTAATTTGCTTCAGGTGGGGTCAAGGCATGTAGTCTTTTCTGATTAGATAACACTTATTTTCTGTCTAACTTTTTAAAAACCTGGTACTGATAATGTTGGAAACCCAACTAAAAATCTTGGCACTGAAACTATGTACAAAACACAATAAAATGGTGGTCATTCAGATGATCCCAAATATTCTTGTATTAATTTTTAAGATTATCATGGAAATGAAAATACAAAATTAAAAGGAAATTCCGGTGACATTTCAAATGCTGGGGAATACACCTGCCCAACCCTGGGTTCCATGGATCTCAGTTTGAGAAACACTAGCACTACCTAAGAAAACTTTTGATATTAACATCTCCTGTATCCAGGATGAGGGTCTCTGATTACAAGCTAAAGTTCTCACTTTTGCCAAAGCTTCAGAGTCTTACCAGATCTTCCTTGATGGAAATGACTGGAAGCCAAGGTGGATGGTTTGGCTGTCTTCTACTCCCTTTCCCAGGTCATTCTCTGAATCTACTAATGGACACTGGCTGAGTGAGAAGAATAAACAGATTAGCTGGGCTACACACCAGAGAGTGACCCTGGTGTAGCAGGCTGTTATATGAAGATTGCTGGAGAAGCTCTCCTCCTGCTCAGTCTGACTGTGTCATTGGGAGCTCTAGGGGCAATGATATACAGAAAGCGCCTTCAGCCCCCCATTGCTCAGCTGTATGTGGTCAATGACCATTGTATACCTACCCATATATTCTTACCCTCCTCCCCTCTTGCTGTAGAGAGAGAAGGCATCGTCTGCCCATAGGACCTAACAATAAAAAACTTTTGACCGAGAATCTTTCTGGTGCTGAACACATGGGAGCTAATCGATTACCTTGCAGTTCTTTGAAACAATAACATTTGGAAACTATCTGCAATGATGGAATAGACATTTCCCAGTTGCCCACCACCTGCCTTGAGACTTTTTTGAATGTTGAAAACATCAACTTTGCAGAGAAGTCTTTTCTGCTTTCTCAAATCAAGAGAATTTTCAGTTCCTTTAACTGTCTAGAAACAAATCCATGTGGTTACCTTGGCCTGCTTCTGAGGCTGTGGTGTCCTTTATGCCCTGATTAGATGAGGAGGCAGGCAAGAAGGCTCATGTTTCCTGTTCAGGGATGAGACTTGTAAATCGACCATATTTCTGAAACATCTTAAAAGTGCTAAAATCACTACTTACATCCAAGAAGAAAGGAACCATTGCATCTCATCCACCCATGAGGGAGTGTTTGCAACCCATCTTTGAACATCCACTGCTCAGTTTTTTCTAGACCAGTGGTTTCCAAAGTGGCTCTGCAGATCATCAGCAGCAGCATCACCTGGACACTTGTCAAAAGTTCACATTTTGTGGTCTTACCTCAGACCCATAGAATGGAAGTGGGACTTAGTTTGTATTTAAAGCCCTGCAGGGGATTCTGACACCTGCTCAAGTTTGAGGACCAATGTCAGTTCCAGAACGAACAGAAGTGGTTCTCAGCCTTGGTTCACACTGGAATCATGAGGGAGCTTTCAAACATCCCTGATCCCCAGGCCTCACATCTAAACCAATTAAATCAGATAACCTGAGGGGTGGGACTCAGTGTTTTTAAAGGTCCTCAGTGATCCAGCTTGCTGAGAACAGGTGCCTTTCTCATTCTTGCTGCTCAAAGTGTGGGCTGGGGAAGCAGCAATACTGCTGTGTGCAAGTTGGCAGTGGATGAAGAGCTCAGGGCTTAGCCCTGGCAAACCTCCACCTGCTCCACCCCAGTCAGAATCTGCATTTTACAAGATCCCTGGTGATTTCTGCCCTCAGATAGTTTGAGCAATGTTTCCTCATGGGCCTGTTATTGGGGAGCATTTCATTCCTGAGCTAGTTTGTGAACTGTGTGTCTCTCACTTGTGATTAGTGATGTGAACATCTCAATTTTTTTTTGACAGGACACAACAGACTATGTTGCATATGTAGCTAAGGACCCTGTTAATCGCAGAGGTAAGCAATGCTTGACACTTTTAATCTCTTACTCGAATACAGTCAGGCTTGACACTGGATGTTAATATAAATGTCTCTTTCAGCTCAGCCCCTTTCACCAAAATGAGCCATGTCTCATTGTTCATCATCACTAAGGTTTACCAGCAGTTAAGTGTGACAGCACACCTGGCTGGGTCTGTGAGTGCCAAATGCATACCTTTATCCAGCCAGCTACTGATTGAAGCACCTGCCCTGTTCAGTGTAACTCCCACTCATACTCTGAAAGTGGCTCTGTAACACACAGAAAACTACAGATCTGGCCTCTTGATGGGCTATAGCTCCTGTGTACCCACTGCTAACTAAGTCTCCCTGGGAAGCCTGATCCTGCTCTGCACAGCCCTGAAGGCCAATGTCCAGGCTTAGATGTTGTCTTGTTATACCACTCAAAGCCACATAGACTGGGTGGGGTATTCAAGGTATTCAAGTAGTTTCCATTCTCATGGACTCTTTACTCCTAGACTCTCCCTGCATACCATCATCCCGTTTTTTAAATAACTTAAAAAACCAAAGTCCCACTCACTAGATGCTAACAAGCCTGGGTGGGTGGTGTAAGGTGTGCTGCCCTTGAACACCAGGCAGTCACTGGAACACCACAAATTCATTGACTAATATCACCAGTGGGGGTTCAAACAATACAAAACAACATTCCCATCTACTACCCACTGGTTTCTCTACTCTTCCCACGTTTCACCCCAGTTACCAACTGTTAAGTTTTTCTAGTTTGAAGAAATTTTTAAATTTATATACTTACATATGTTTTCTTATTTTTTAATTTCAATACAAATGAGATCTTAGCATTCTATTTTGTCCCCCCTCACCTTCACATTGGACATTTTTGACAGCCTAGAGAGATCAGGTTATCTGATCCACGATATATGGCTTTACTTGAGATCTGGTCCTCAGGTCCACAGAGCCTCTGGGGCCCCTTATGTTCTCCCCGACAATATTATGTGCCCCCCAAAGAGGCATTTGCAGAGAAATAGTGTTATATGATTGATGCATCAATGGAACTTGCAAATTACTGTGCAGACTGGCTATAGAAATTTGCATTCCCATATTAATGTGTGAAGGTGATTTTTCCATCGGAATCTTTTCTAGCCATGGCTTGTAAGCCATACTTTGGTGGGGATGCCGTCTGTTTCTTGGGGATGAAGATAAGATCTTATAAAGAATGTTAGTGTCATTCTCCTCCAGGTGTGCTGGAGCTCCCCTCTAAGTTGTCATTGGGGTGGCTGGGGGGTGGAGGACTTCATAGATGAGGTGTTCTAATGCAGATAATGTACTCTAATTGTCACATCATCACTCCTAAACCAGAGGTGGGATAATCACAAAGTTTTTAGTGTGGATGGGAAGGGGACATGGTGGTCTTGATGAGTTGAGGACTGTCCCTAGCACCCCTTGCTAACACACTGTAGTCCACCACTTCATGAACATGAAACAACTTTTATGTAATATCTTCAGATAACTAGTATTTGTCTTGGGTGAGAAGGCAGGCTATGATGGTTCAACACAAGCTCATTCTTTCTGTATTATTAGTTTGCTGGGGCTATTGTACAAACACCACAAACTAGGTGCCTTAAAACAACAGGAATCATTGTCTCATTGTTCTTGAGGCCAGAAATCTGAGGTCAGGTTGGCATCAGGGCCACACTCTAAAGCCTATAAGGGAGAATCCTTCCTGCTTCTTCCAGCTTCTGATTATGTGCATCCTAGGCTTATGGGTGCATCATTGCAATCTTTGATCTTTGCATGGCTTTGTGCTCTGAGTGTACCTCTGTTTTCATTCAGACATTTTTTTAAAGATTTTATTTATTTATTTTTAGAGAGAGAAGGGAGAGAGAAAGAGAGAGAGAGAAACATCAATGTGCGGTTTCTGGGGGCTATGGCTTGCAACCTAGGCATGTGCCTTGACTGGGAATCGAACTTGCGATGCCTGGTTCACAGCCCGAGCTCAATCCACTGAGCTATGCCAGCCAGGACCATTCAGACATTTTATAAAGACACCAGTTACTCTGGATTAGACCCTCCAGATCAGTCTGACTTCACCTTTACTAGTTATGTCTACAACCCTATTTCCAAATATGGTCACATTCTGATATAAGGCTGCAACATATTTTTCATTGGGGATACAATTTAACCCATTAAGGGAGGCCAACTCCTTCAATCATCCCAAGATCCCACCAAGTTAGGAGAGGGGGTAAGTCTAAGTCTGTGCCTTTCCAGGCACAGAATTCTCCCAGTTTCAGCCCAGGGTTAACAGTTGTTGTTGAAGTTCTTTCTCTATTTTTGTTTGTTCCAAATTAACTTCAAGCAATCCTAGATATTTTTTTGACATTTTTAATGGCTCCTAGGTCAGTGGTTCTCAACATGAACTATACCAGGGGTCCCCAGCTTTTGGGCTTAGGACCAGTACTGGTCCAGGCCTGATAAGAACCTGGCCACACAGCAGGCAGTGAGCTTGGACATAATGTGCTTAAATCATCCTGAAACTATCCTCCCCTCTGCCTCTCCCTAGTCTGTGGAAAAATTGTCTTCCATAAAACTGGTCCCTGGTGTCAAAAAGGTTAGGGACTGCTGAATTACACTTCAGTCAGGGGAGCTTTTAAAAATCTCAGTGCTCAGTCCTCAGAGAGGACCAGGCACACATAATTTTTAAAGCTCTGCAGGTGATCTCCGCTTACAGCCACAGCTGGGAAATAAGGATCCAAGCCTGAAGGAGCTCAGTCCAGTGTAGTCTGACTTAGAGCCATGGAAGTGTAAAGGCTGCTGTCTTGCTTTGAGCCATGACCAGGAGTACCTTCACCCACTGTGCCTTTTCAAACTCATGGACATCAGAATCCACTGAACATACCCTGATTGCCACAGTGGTATCCCTTTGGCATGTGGTACTACTGTAAGACAAATGCTGATATTGGCATTGGTGCTGGTGGTCTGGGGGTACCACTGGCACAGGGGCCCTTTGAGACTTTTTGGGTGATGTACACTCCTGCCTTTCAATTATCCATCACCTGCAACAAACTACTCAAAGTTTAGTGGTTTCTGATATGATTAGGTTTCAGGAATCCAGGCAGGGCTCAGTTGGCCAATTTTTGGTTCCATGTGCCACCAATGGGGGTCACTGGGTGACTTTGGCTGCCCTGGTTTAGAGGGTCCAAGTTTACTTCACTGTCATGCCTCACACCTTGGCAAGGATGTGGAAGGCCAAGCCATCAGGGGTCCTTCTCCCTTTCCTAGGAATCCAAGGGCCCCTCTTATCAGGGCATTAAAACCTCTCACACAGTACTTCTGGGCTCCATGATACCAAGTGGCAGGTTCCAGCACTCTGAAAGGCCAAGGAGAGCTTCACTTCTTTTATAGTGTACTGTCAAAGCAGTGACAGCTTGCTCAGATTCAAGGGAGGGGAACCACACTCACCTTCCAATGGGAATTTGCAGTCTTTCTTGATGCACCATAGCTCTGTACCCCCCACACAAGCAGTGTATGTAGGGAGGGGAGTCATGTTTCCAGCCATGAACCCTCTATCAGAGCACGGTTTGCATCACCTTATATGTGTCCACCCCACAATTATCCCCTTTTAGTAAGGAGCTGGTGGAAGGGCTTCCCCCAGCTGCTTCTGTTCTTTCTCCCCTGGCCTAGAGAGTGAGTTTAATTAAGAATGGCCTCTGCCATTCAGAAGTCAGATTAACAAGAAAGTCTGGGAATAAAAGTTTTTGGGGGCTCTTAAATATCTAATGCCTCATGCAGTTCATGTGCTGGGGTATTTCCTTGGCTGCAGGCACAGCTCCCCATGATGCACAGGTGTCAAAACACATCTGGGTCCCGGAAAGTCTCCTGTCAAAATCCTACAGATTTGGGTGAAATTTTCTCACTGTTATCATTTGTCTTTTCCATAATGACTCCTGCCTATACATTTTTGCCTGTTTATAAGTATTTACAGTGAGAATATATATCTATTTGGTATAGGAATCCATGATATATATAGTTAATCTGGTGATGGGCAAAAGATCTCTGACCCAAGACATTAAGTTGTATGGAAACTTCCAACAACATTTTGAGAAGACAAGAGACAAAAATGAGTGAACTTTCATGTGGTTGGCACATTATAGTCAAAGGGCAGGGCCAATAGACCTGGCAGGCAATTATTGATATATGAAAGATAAAGCTCTCAATAAATTAGGTTTTGCTGGATCCTAACACATTTTTTTTTACATTGGAACTTTCATTTACTACCCAATGACCTCATTCCCTGTATTTTACATACATATAAAAGAACAGCTAGATTGTACTGTTTGAGTCACAATAGCAGCTAAGAAAAAAGTCATGCTCTAATTAGACATATAGCTGCCATGAGAGGCATGAACATTATATAACTGCAATAACATCCTGCTTCAGGCACCCTGTGGGACAACCTTATCTGGCTGTGGGAAGTCATATCCTATACATAGTTGGTGCTGATCTAGTGGGGAAGATGCCTGTGTGTTCAGCCTGAATAGCTTCTAACGCATTCTGCTGCTCTTCCTCCAAGATTTTCCCAGTAATGGGAAACTTGGTGAAGAGGCTTGAGCAGGAATCCTGCATGTGGGAATGATGCATCTTGTGGTCAAACTTGCCTACTCCAGGCTTTGATAATAGCACAGGATATTTGCAATGAAAAACTTAGGGTTGCTCTGGCCTTGGACAGTTGTAGGCCCTAGCAGGTGACTCTCCAGAAAAGGCCTTAGATAGTATGAATTCACTGAGGGTAAACAACACAGCACCTCCTCTGACTTTCCTCTGTAAAAAAAAAAACCCTCTGGTATAGTGGGCAAAAATGGTTTCTTTCTTTCTTCTTTTCTTTCTTCTTCTTTCTTTCTTTCTTTCTTTCTTTCTTTCTGTCTTCTTTCTTTCTTCTTTCTTTCTTTCTTTCTTTCTTTCTTTCTTTCTTTCTTTCTTTCTTCTTCTTCTCTCTCCCTCTCTCTCTCTCTCTCTCTCTCTCTCTCTCTCCCTCTCTCTCTCCTCCCTCCCTCCCTCTCTCTTTTCCCCTACCCGTCCCTTCCCTTCCCTTTCTTCTTCTTTTCCTGCTTTTCCTTTCCTTCCCTCCTTCCCTTCCTAACTTAATTCCAACCACTAACATTGGGCAAGAAGTAGTTTGCTATGACTAGACATTTAGGTAGCTCCACACTTGGCTATTGTCAACAGTGGTTGTACATTACAAGCCAGGCCCTGGGATTTAAACATCCTGTGCCAGAGACTCTGAATGTTCTTGTCTCACCCAGGCATCTGGCTGAGAGCCAGACTCATGCACCTCTGCACTCAGAAGTCTCAGAGCCCTCACACTTGACAAGCCACATATCTTAGTCTTTCCTTCCTCTGCAAAATATCTGTAGTGTCAATCACCAATGCCCCACAAGACACCGAGTGAGCTCAGTCCTGCTCTAACCTGTCTCATCGCCTACCATTTGCTCCTGCTCCTGGCTCCACGGACTGCTGGCTCTTTGAACATCAAGCCAGCACCTGCTTCTGGGCCTTCTTCTGTAACGTCACCTTCTGCTACTGTGAAAAGGCCAATTGTTCCTGTGTTTATTTTGGACCATGTTTAGGTTTTACAACATCATTTTGAATATTGACTCTGTATGTCTTTCTCATCTAGTCTTCCTCTTGCTCATGAATGATGACTCTGGTTCTGTCCTTTCCTTGTGGGGATGAAACAAGCAATCCTGATGTTCACCTGTGTTAGAGCATCTTTACTTCTGGTACATACAAAGTCATGCAGTCCTGGTTAGAAGAGGGTGGCTTTTGGCTAAAGAGTAAATGCAATACTCTCAGAGAAAATAACAGGCCCAGCAAGATTGGCAGCCCAGGGTTAGTTTTGGATTTGGAGTGAATTTTTCAAACACATAGAAGGCATTTTACAGAAGGAACCTCACACCCAGCCTATATGGATGCTATTTTCTCAGTCCATTAAGGACAAACCAGGTAGCAGAACCTGGAATGGTTCTGCCAACTTGGGCATCTTAGACTGGCAGGACTCAGCTCTCACCCAGGGAAGGTTTCCCACCTGGAGCTCTGCAGCTTGTGAACCTCTGTGGAACTGACTTGAAGAGGACACTCTCCAGGCCTGATGCTTTCCAGTGTGTGGAACATGCAGGGCTCCATAGATTTGTCGTGTGGCCCCCTCTGCTGAAACCTGATTTTTCACACATTGTGTTAAAGGTTAGGGCACTGCTTTTCTCCTCAGAAGAAAAATAAGGTGTATTTCTTGACCCATTCACTATCTTTATTGTGGCTCTTTAAAGTACTGGCCAGCCAACTCCTACCGCTGCTCCCAGTGCTGGAGGTAGAAGTGTTTGGCTAGAAATACAGGCTATAGGGGAGCCAGGTGTCTTTTCCTCACACCAACCTTGATGACTCCTTCCCTTTCAGCTGGAAAGACATGTCCATTCCTTTCAGTTAACCAATAACCCAGCAACTCTAATAGCTATTTCATATGGGCTTGCTTTGTGCCTACCTGTGTTGCTACTGAAAAACTAATATGAATAGTCAATGACAAGAATACAGCTCGGAAATCTTGGGATCAATCCCTTGGACATATCTAGTATAGCCAAGAACTGCATGGTGGTCCACATTGCAGTGCAGGCCCACTTTTTCCCCAGCAGTGCTTCCCCTGTGTCCTCAAGGGTGCATCCCCCTCCAGCCTGGGGTACAATGTAGAAGCTGAGGACATGGTGGCAGCTGCTGTCCCTGTGAGCTTTGTGCATAGAGAAGCCAGCATTTTGCTGAAAGTCACCAAACTTCAAAAGCAGTGATGACTCTGTCCCTTCCTGGGCAGTTTTCCATCTTTAAAGAGTCCTCTGTCTCGTGTGTACTGGGTTCTCCTACAGCCATAGGACAGTTTGGTGTTTCTGGTGCCTGGGAACAACTAACCACCTTTGTAGAGATGACCCCTCTTCACTGCCAGCATCTGCTGTGCTCCTGGAGGAACCCTCCCTGAATATAATTACATCTTAACTATTGAAAAGGGAAAGGTGTAGTGGGACACCCACATATGCTCTTTTCTCCAGGGAGAATACCTCTCTCCCATTAGTAGCAAGACCATGTCATGGTCATGGAGACATGTGAGAGGCTAAAGTTCCTCTGGGGGGTGTCAAGGACAGTCACTATCTTGAGGAACAGAAGCAGGGTCTTCTCTGTGCCTTTTCCCACTCAACCCTCTTTTTTCTGAAGGTTTTGCACGGGTTGTGCAGCAGCCTGGTCACAGGAGTGTGTCCTTGGGGGATGGCAGGCAGCTGCCACGATGGAATTCATTTTTAATTTTAGAGACAATAGGCTATTAAGGAATACATCCAATAGGGACACTGGAATTAAGTTTCAGGTAGAGCCTTCAGGAAATATTATGAAGGACACACATACCTCTTTGCCCTCCTGTTCTTACTGGGGGTTTTCACTCTCAGGAGGACTTCTGTGCAGGAGCCTGGGTAACTCCATTGTTTGTCTCTAATGGGCCTGGGTCTCTGGATCCCGCAGCTTGTCACATTCTGGAATGCTGTGATGGGCTGGCCCAGGATGTCATTGGCTCCATTGGACAAGCCTTTGAGCTCCGATTTAAGCAGTATTTGCAGTGTCCTTCCAAGATTCCCACTCTTCATGACCGGTAAGTAGTGCTACTGTTTGCAGTGGCCTTCCTGCATTTTATTACCTTTTTTTCCTAAAACAAACAAACAAACAAACAAAAACACTCAAAAGGAGAACACCACCAAACTGCCTCCCTGAGGTATGCCCTGTTCAGGGCTTCCTGGGCTCAAAGACACCTGGTGGTGCTCGGCTGTGGCTGAGGAAATCAGCAGATGGCAGCCGACATATGGGCAATGCTCAGAATGTTTAGAAAAACATTTTTTTCTTGAAACTATAGTGACAGTAGCCAAGGTTACAGAAAAGCACTGTGATATGTGTTTTTTCTCTGTTTCTTGCACAACTGTGCAATGTTTCCATATGTCACCTCCTTAGACTGGCAGGCATCACTACAGGTTCCACATGTCCCATTGTCCTTGTCATCGTGGTTGACACTCTCTGACTCAGGCTTCTCTGTGAGGCCCATGCTTGGAGTGATAAGTGTGAGTCCTGCTTTTGTGGCCTTTGTAGCTTGGAAACTCAATGGCTAATGTGGCGCTGGTCAAGATTTTTAACCAATCCGAGTCTTAGCAGTTTTCTTTGTAAAATTTCCCAGTAGTGCCTTGGCAGTACTGGTATTTTAAGTATTAAATAAAATAGTGAATGTGAACAGGAATTTTGAGATAATTTAGTATAAAAAGTGTTCAGGATTTACCATTGAATTTCCTTAGCACATTATTATGTTGTATTACATTACATTATATTAATTATATTATATTATAATTAATTATATTATGATATTTCATGCAGCATAAAGCATTGCTTTCTTTTTTTATTGTTGTTCAAGTAGAGTTGTCTCCATTTCCTCTGCAACACTCCCCTTCTCCCCAGCCATCCCCACCTCCCACCCTTGATCCTACCCTCTTTGGCTTTGTCCCTATGTTCTTTATACATGTTACCTCATGACCCTTCCCTATTTTTTTTCCTGTTATCCCATCCTACCTCCCTTCTGGTTACTGTCTGTTTTTTATTTCAATGTCTCTGGTTATATTTTGCTCGCATGTTTGTTTTGTTGATTAGGTTCCACTTATAGGTGAGATCATAAGGTATTAATCTTTCACTGTTTGGCTTATTTCCCTTGGCATAATGCTCTCCACATCCATCCAAGCTGTTGCAAAGGGTAGGAGCTCCTTTTTTCTTTCTGCTGCATAGCATTCCATTATGTAAATATACCATAGTTTTTAAACAATAATTACTTTATTTTTGTTAATATATTTTATTGATTATGCTATTATAGTTGTTGCATTTTTTCTCCCCTTTATTCCTTCCACCAAGTATCCTTCCTCCCACCACCAGCATTCCCCCACCTTAGTTCATGTCCATGGGTCATACATATAAATTCTTTGGCTTCTCCATTTCCCATACTATTCTTAACCTCCCCTGTCTATTTTGTACCTACCACTTATGCTTCTTTTTCCCTGTACATTTTCCTCCAACTCCCTCCTCCCCCTCCCTGCTAATAACCTCCATGTAACCTCTATTTCTGTGAATATGTTCCTGTTCTAGTTCTTTCCTTAGTTCATTTTTGGTTTTGTTTTTATAGGTTTGGTTGTTGATAGTTGTGAGTTTGTTGTCATTTTACTATCCATAGTTTTAATCTTCTTTTTCTTAGATAAGTCCCTTTAACATTTCATATAATGAAGGCTTGGTGGTGATGAACTCCTTTAACTTGACCTTATCTGGGAATCACTTTATCTGCCCTTCCATTCTAAATGAGAGCCTTGCTGGATAGAGTAATATTGGATGTAGGTCCTTGCCTTTCATGACTTGGAATACTTCTTTCCAGCCCTTTCTTGCCTGCAAGATTTCTTTGGAGAAAATCTCTAGGGGCTCTGATGGGAACTACATTGTAGATAACTGTTTCCTTTTCTCTTGCTGCTTTTAAGATTCTCTCCTTATCTTTAATCTAGGGTAATGTAATTATGATGTGCCTTGGTGTGTGCTTCCTTGGATCCAATTTCTTTGGGACTCTCTGAGCTTCCTGGACTTCCTGGAAGTCTATTTTCTTTACCAGATTGGAGAAGTTCTCCCCTTTTTTTGTTTTCAATTTCTTGCTCTTGTTCTTCTCCTTCTGGCACCCCTATGATTCAGATGTTGGGATGTTTCAAGTTGTCCTGGAAGTTCCTAAGTCTCTCCTCATTTTTTTTTTGCATTCTTTTTCTTCATTCTGTTCCAGTTGACTGTTTATTTCTTCCTTCTTGTCCAAAGCATTGATTTGAGTCCCTGTTTCCTTCCCTTCACTATTGGTTTCCTGTACATTTTCCTTTATTTCACTTTTCATAGTCTTTACTTTTGCAACTATTTTGTGACCACACTCAACCATTTCTGTGAGCATCCTGATTACCAGTGTTTTGAACTGTGCATCTGATAGGTTGACTATCTCTTCATTGCTTAATTCTTTTTTTTTTCTGGAGCTTTGGTCTGTTCTTTCATTTGGGCCATAATTTTTCTGTCTTGGTGCACCTATTACATACTAAGAGGCAGAGCCTTAGGTTTTTGCCAGGGTGGGTCTCTCCACGTTACTGCTTTATGGTGCTGTATGTAGTGGAGGGGTCTGAGAGGGAACAATGCCTCTTCCCCAGCTCTCAGCTGGTTTTCAGTCACTTCCTCAGCTACCCACAAGCAAATTGGGCACTTCTGATGCTGATTCCTGGGTAGGTGGTTTTGTGTACTTTCCATATGGGTCTCTCCAATGAACGCTCCTGTGAGGCTGAAAGCTTCTCCTGGCAACTCAATCCCCACTGGTGTTTTCAGTCAAAGGATTTGAGGCTTTATTTCCCCATGCTGGAACCCTGGGTTGCACAATCTGTCTCACTCCAAAGTTGTTCCTCCTACTGTATCTGCACACATTTGTGGGACAACCCAGCCTAACAGCTGATGCCTTTCCATGAGTCCACTCCATCCTGGCTGCCTGTCTCCACCCCTCCTAACAGTTTGGATAAATGTTTCTTCTTTAACTCCTTGGTTGTCAGATTTCCATACAGTTCGATTTTCTGACAGTTCTGGTTATATTTTTTTATTTTTAAATATGATGTTGTCCTTCTTTTGGTTGTGCAAGGATGCAAAGTACATCTACCTACACCTCCATCTTGGCCAGAAGTCCTCTGTAGCATAGTTTTTTCATCCATTCATTTGCTGATGTGCACTTAGGTTGTTTCCAGCACTTGGCTATTATAAATTCTGCTGCTATGAACACTGGGGGACATAGGTCCTTTTGGATTAGTGTTTAAGGATTCCTAGGGTATAAATCCCAGCAGTGGAATTTCTGGTTCAGAAAGCAATTCCATTTTTAGTTTTTTGAGGAAATTTCTTACTGTTTTTCAGAGTGGCTGCACCAGCCTGCATTCCCATAAACAATGTACTAGAGTTCCTTTTTCTTTACAACCTAGCCAGCATTTGTTGTTTGTTGATTTGTTTATGATGGCCATTCTGACAAATGTGAAGAGGTATTGCATTATGGTTTTAATTTGAGTCTCTCTGATGGATGGTGATGCTGAGTATCTTTTCATATGTCTCTGGGCCCTCTGTATGTTCTCCTTGGAGAAGTGTCTTTTTAAGTTTTTTGCCCATTTTTTAATTGGATTGTTTGTCTTCCTGGAATGGAGTTGTGTGAGTTCTTTATGTATTTTGGAGATCAAAACCTTGTCTGAGGTATCATTGGCAAACATGTTTTGCCATAAATTTGGTTCACTTTTTATTTTGCTGATGTTTTTTTAAGCCATGCAGACGCTCTTTATTTTGATGAAGTCTCATTTGTTCATTCTTTCCTTTATATGCCTTGCTCTAGCGGACATATCAGTGAAAATATTGCTGCATAGACTATCTGAGATTTTCCTGCCTATGCTTTACTCTAGGACTTTTATGATGTCACAACGTATATTTAAGTCTTTTATGTATATTAAGTTTATTTTTGTGTATGGTGTAAGTTGGTGGTCAAGTTCCGTTTTTTTTGCATGTAGCTGACTAGCTCTCCCAACACCATTTGTTGAAGAGGCTATTTTTACTTCCTTTTATGCTTCGGCCCCCTTTATCAAATATTAATTGACCATAGAGACTTGGGTTTATTTATGGGCTTCCTATTTTGTTCCATTGCTCTATGTGTCTGTTCTTATGCCAGTAACAGAATGTTTTGATTACAGTGGCCTTGTAATACAGTTTGATGTCAGGTATTGGGATCCCTCCTGCTTTCTTCTTTCTCAAAATTGCTGTGACTATCAGAATAATTAATGGTTCCATATAAATTTTTGAAATGTTTGTTCTATATCTGTGAAATATGTCATTGGTACTTTAATAGAGATTGTATTAAATCTATAAATTTCTTTGGGTAGTATGGACATTTTGATGATGTTAATTCTTCCAATCCATGAACATGGTATATGCTTCTATTTATTTGTGCTTCCTTAATTTCTTTCTTCAGTGTTGTGTAGTTTTCTGAGTACAGATCTTTGACCTCCTAGGTTAGGTTTATTCCTAGATACTTTATTTTTCTTGTTGCTGTATCAAATGGGATTTTTTCCTGATTTCTGTTTCTGATATTTCATTGTTGGTGTACAAAAATGCCTTAGATTTCTGAATATTGACTTTGTATCCTGCTGTTTTCCCAAATTAATTTATTAAGTTGGGTAGTTTTTTGGTGGAGTCTATAGGATTTACTCTGTATACTATCATGTCATCTGCAGACAATGACAGCTTTGCTTCCTCCTTTCCAATTTCAATGTGTTTTATTTATTTTTTCTTATCTGATTGCTATGTGGCTAGGAGTTCCAATACTATGTCGAATAGAAGTGGTGAAAGCAGACATCCTTCTCTTTTCCTGATCTTAGTGGGAAACTTTTAGTTTTTGCCTGTTGAGTATGATGTTGGCTGTAGGTTTCTGATATATGACCTTTATTATGTTGAGGTATGCTCCCTCTACTCCCACTTTCTGAGTGTTTTTATCATAAATGGGTGCTGTACCTTATCAAGTGCTTTTTCCACATCTATTGATATGACCATGTGATTTTTGTCTTTCCTTTTGTTTATGCAATGTATTATGTTTGTCGATTTGCAAAATATTGTACCATCTTTGCATCCTTAGGATCAATCCCACTTGATCATGGTGTATGATCATGGTGTATAATCTTTTCAATGTATCTCTGGATATGGTTTGCCAATATTTTGTTGAGGAATTTAGTGTGTATGTTCATCAGTGATATTAGCCTAAATTTTTCTTTCTTTGTAGTGTCTTTATTTAGTTTTAGGATTAGGATGGTGCTGGTCATAGGAAGTTTTGGAGTCTTGCCTCTTCTTGAATTTTTTGGAATAGTCTGTGAAGGATAGGGGTTAGCACTTCCTTAAATGTTTTGTAAGGTTTTCCTGTGAAACTGTCCATTCCAAGGCTTCTGTTTGCCAGGAGTTTTTTGATTACTGCTTTGATTTTGCCACCTGTTATTAGTCTGTTCAGGCTTTCTACGTCTTCTTCATTCAGTTTTGGAAGATTATATTTTTCTAGAAATTTGTCCATTTCACCTAGGTTTTCAAATTTCTTGCCATACAGTCCTTTGTAGTAATTTCTTACAATCCTTTGTATTTCTGTGGTGTCAGTTGTAATCTCTCCTCTTTCATTTCTGATTGTGTGTATTTGGGTCTTCTCTCTTTTTTCCTTGATGAGCCTGCTTAAAGGCTTGTTGATTTTGTTTCTTTTCAAAGAACCATCTCATGGGTTTATTGATCTTTAGAATTGTGCTTTTAGTCTCTATGGTATTTAATTCTGCTCTGATCGTGGTTATTTCCTTCCTTCTACTTGCTCTGGGTTGTCTTGTTGTTCCTTCAGTTCTTGTAGAGGCAGAGATAAGTTATTTTTGAAATGTTTCTATCTTTTTTAGGTAGGCCTGTATCACTATGAACTTTTCTCTCAGTACTGCCTTCACTGTATCCTGTAAGTTTTGGATAGTTGTGAATTCATTTTTATGTTTCCAGAAAGTTTTTAATTTTTTCCTTGATTTCTTTCTTAACTCATTCATTATTTAATAGCATGCTATTTAATTTCCATGTGTTTGAGTTTTTTTGTTGATCAGAGAAAATGTTGATATGATTTCAATTTTCTTGAATTTGTTGAGTCTTGTTTTGTGTTCTATCCTGTCATCTATCTTTGAAAATGTTCCATATGTATTTGAAAAGAATGTGTATTTTGCTTCTTTTGGATGAAAGGTTCTATATATATATATCTGTTAAGTCAATTTGATGTAAGGCACTGTTCAATGCTGCAGTATTCTTATTGATATTTAGTTTGGAAGATCTGTCCATTTTTGACAGTGGGGTATTGAAATCCCCTAGTACAAGTTTGTTTCTGTCTATATAGTCCTTGAAATCCTCCAAGATTTTCCTTTTATATTTGTGTGCTCCTACGTTCAGTGCATATATGTATACAATGTTTATGTCTTGATGATTTTTCAGTTGAATGTTATGAAGTGTCTCCTTTTATGGCCTTTGTTTTGAAGTCTATTTTGCCTGATATAAGTACTGCTACCCTGGCTTTTTTTCCTGTCAATTTGCTTGGAATACTTTTTTCCAACCCTTCAACTTCAGTCGATATATGTCTTTTGTTCTGAGGTGGGTGTCTTGTAGGCAGCATGTACGAAGTAATGTTGTCTTTTCTCTTCAGCTCACCTGTTTCTTTTGATTGGAACATTTAATCCATTTCCATTTAAGGTTTTTATTGATAAGTACATATTCATTGCCATTTTACTCCCTTCATACCTGTATTCTTTTTTCTCACTCTTTTTCTTCCTTTTCTTTAACCAGTCCTGTTGGCATATCTCGCAGTGCAGGTTTGGTGGAGGTGTATTCTTTCAGACTTCTTTTGTCTGAGAATCTCCTTATTTTGACTTCCATTTTAATTGAGAGCCTTGGTGGGTAGAGTAGTCTTGGTTGCAGGCCTTTGCTTTTCATTACTTAGAATATTACTTGTCATTCCCTTCTGTCTTATAGTATTTCCATTGAGATGTCAGCTTCTAACCTTATCAGGGCTCTCTTGTATGTTACTTCCTGTTTCTTCCTTCCTGCCTTTAAGATTCTCTCTTTGTCTTGGAATTTTGCTATTTTAATTATGATGTGTGTTGGACTGGGTGTCTTTGATTTCTCTTGATTGGGACCCTGTCTGGTTCTTGAATTTGTGTGATATTTTCTCTCATCAAATTAGGGAAGTTGTCCATCATTACTTTTTCAAACAGGTTTTCTATCCCTTGCTCTTCTTCTTCTCCTTCTGGTATCCCTGTTATATGGATATTATTATGCTTCACGTTGTCTTGAATTTCCCTTAACCCCTCTTTGTTCATCAGTAAACACTGACTGTTTTGTTTCCTCCTTTCTGATTTGAATGCATCTTATTTCTTTTTCTTGTCTGATCGCTGTGGCTAAAACTTCCAGTACTATATTGAATAGAAGTGGTGAAAGTGGACAGTCTTGTCTTGTTCCTGATCTTAGTGGAAAAGATTTTAATTTTTGGCTATTGAGTATGATGTTGACTGTAGGTCTCTCATTTATGGCCTTTATTATGTTGAGGAATGCTCCCTCTATTCCCACTTTGTTGAGTGTTTTTTATCAAAAATGGGTGCTGTACCTTATCAAATACTTTTCCTCCATCTATTGATATGATCATGTGATTTTTGCCTTTGCTTTTGTTTATGTGATGTATTACATTTACCGATTTCCGAATATTGAACCATCCTTGCATCCCTGGAATGAATCCCACTTGGTCATGGTGTATGATCTTTTTAATGTATTGTTGGATGCGGTTTGCCAGTATTTGGTTGAGGATTTTAGCGTCAATGTTCATCAGCGATATTGGCCTGAAGTTTTCTTTCTTTGTTGTGTCTTTATCTGGTTTTGGAATTAGGATGATGTTGGTGTCATAAAAAGAGTCTGGGAGTCTCCCATTTTCTTGGATTTTTTGGAATAGTCTGTGAAGGATAGGGGTTAGCTCTTCCTTAAATGCTTTTTAGAATTCTCCTGTGAAACCATCTTGTCCAGGGCTTTTGTATGCTGGGCGTGTTTTGATTACTGCTTCAATTTTTTTTGCTGTTTTTGGTGTGTTCAGGTTTTCTGCTTTTTCATTGAGTTTTGGAAGATTATGTTTTTCTAGAAATTTATCCATTTCACCTAGGTTTTCAAATTTCTTGGCATACAGTTCTCTGTAGTAATATCTTACAATGCTTTGTATTTCTGTGGTATCAGTTGTAATCTCTCCTCTTTCATTTCTGATTGTGTTTATTTGGGTCTTCTCTCTTTTTTTCTTGATGAGTCTGTTTAAAGGCTTGTTGGTTTTCTTTATCTTTTCAAAGAACCAGCTCTTGGATTCATTGATCCTTAGAATTGTGCTTTTAGTCTTTATGTCATTTAATTCTGCTCTGATCTTTGTTATTTCCTTCCTTCTGCTTGCTCTGGGCTGTCTTTGTTGTTGTTCCTTGAGTTCTTGTAGATGTAGGGTTAGGTTGTTTGTTTGAAATGTTTCTAACTTTTTTAGGTGGGCCTGTATCGCTATGAACTTCCCTCTCAGGACTGCCTTGGCTGTGTCCCATAAGTTTGGGGTTGTTGTGAGTTCGTTTTCATTTGTTTCCAGAAATCTTTTGATTTCTTCCCTAATTTCATTCTTGATCCATTCATTGTTTAATAGCAAGCTATATAATCTCCCTGATTTTGAGTGTTCTCGGTTTTTTTCCTTGGGGTTGGTTTCTAGCTTCAGTCCCTTGTGGTCTGAGAAAACGCTTGGTATGATTTAAATTTTCTTGACATTGTTGAGGCTTGTTTCTGTCCTATCATGTCCTCTATCTTTGAAAATGTTCTGTGTACATTTGAAAAGAATGTGCATTTAGCTTCTTTGAGATGGAGGGCTCTGTATATATCAGTTAAGTCCATTTCATATAGGGTATTGTTTAACGCTACTATATCTTTGTTGATATTTTGTTTGGAAGATGTGTCCATTTTTGATAGTGGGATGTTAAAATTCCCCAGTATAATTGTGTTGCTATCCATATCTTTCTTGAAGTCCTCTAAGATTTTCTTTATGTATTTGGGTGCTCCTATGTTGAGTGCATATATATTTACAATATTTATGTCTTCTTGGTGGATTCTTCCCTTGTGTATTACGAAGTGAACGCTGGGTATCTCTTTATGGCCCTTTTTTGGAAGTCTATTTTGTCTGATATGAGTATTGCTACCCCGGCTTTTTTTCCCCGTCTCTTTGCTTGGAAAATTTGTTTCCAGCCTTTCCCTTTCAGCCTGTGTAGATCTTTTGTCCTGAGGTGGGTCTCTTGTAGGCAGCATATGTGTGGGTCATGCTTTCTTATCCATTCGGCTATTCTATGTCTTTTGATGGGAGCATTAATCCATTTACATTTAAGGTTATTATTGATAGGTTCTTGTCCATTGCCATTTTTGTATCTGTGTTTCTCTGTCTCTCCCCCTCTCTTTTCCTTCCTTTCCTTAAAGCAGTCCCTTTAGAATCTCTTGCAGAGCTGGTTTGGTGGAAGTGTATTCTGTTAGACTTCTTTTGTCTGGGAAGCTTCTTATTTGGCCTTCTATCTTGATTGAGAGCTTTGCTGGTTAAAGTAGCCTTGGCTTCAGGCTTCTGGTTCTCATTACTTGGAATATTTTTTGCCATTCTTTTCTGGCTTGGAGCTTTTTTATTGAGAAGTCAGCTGTTAGCCTTATTGTGGCTCCCTTTTATGTTACTTCCTGTTTCTTTCTTGCTGCCTTTAATATTCTCTCTTTGTTTTGGAATTTTGCCATTTTAATTATGATGTGTCTTGAAGTGGGCCTCTTTGGGTTTCTCTTGATTGGAACTGTGTTTCTTAGATGTGTGTGGCTTTTTCTCTCATCAACTTGGGGAAGTTTTCCATCACTACTTTTTCAAATAGGTGTTCTATCCCTTGCTCTTCTTCTCCTTGTGTTATCCCTGTTATATGGATATTATTATGTTTCATATTTTCTTGTATTTCCCTTAATCCCTCTTCATTTTTTCTGAGCCTCTTTTCCTTTTCTTCCTCTTTCTGGGTGTTTTCTTCTACTTTTTCCTCTAGCTCGATGATCTGATCTTCTGCTTCATGAATCCTGCTTTTGATTCCTTCTACTGTGTTCTTCCATTGAGATATTGTATTCTTCATTTTCTCTTGGCCCTTGTTGAAAGTTTCTCTTTCCTTTTTCATGTTGATATAGTTTGCAGTGAGATTGTTGTAGCTTCCCTGTGGTTTCTGGTAGCTCATTGTGAACTCATTGAGCTTTCTGAAAATCATTGCTTTGAACTCATTATCTGATGGTTGAATTGCCTCTATTTCATTTAGCATTCTTTCTGAGGCTTCCTCCTTTCCTTTCATTTGGGGATTGTTTCTTTGTCTTCCCATTGTTTGTGAGACTCTTGTTGTGAGCCGCAGTTTCTTAAATTGATATGCTGTGGCACCCTGGGTTTATGGTGTGAACTTTTGTTGTAGAATACCAGTGAGTTCCAGTGGTGCAGTCTCCTTGATTTCCTGAGCTCACTCATCTTGGGCTGTCACTTAAGTTGGCCCTGCATTTGTCTTTGTGTTTTGATTGTTGTTGGGTCTTTTCTTGGTCATTCCTTCTCACCATTTGGTTAAATGAGGGTCACTCCATCCACCACCTCTTGTATTTTGTTGTGCTGGTGAGGTCAGGTTTTGTTGAAGCTCATTCTTCCGTGTGTATAAAGTTTTCAGGATTCTCTCTTGCTCTTGTTTAGTTGTTTGTAGTGGGTAGTGTCTCTACTGTTTAGTTGTATTTCCATGTAGGTCCGGGATTCAGGTTTGTGTGGTTTCCACTCCCTCCTTCACCTTCTTCTGTTGTTATCTGTTAGTGATTCCTTTTTTGTTGAGTTTCCTCTTCCAGTGAGTATCCTGGTGTTCACCACTTCCACCTACTCTTTATTGTGATCATTTGGAGGGGGGAGGCAAAATGGTTTAAGACAGCAGGAATGTATTCTATGATATTTACAGTAGCAGCCAGTAGAGAAGAGATAGGAGATCCTTTGGCTATGTATAGGGTTAACCATGATCTTCCACCCAGCTAGCTGATTTTTAGAAAGGATGTAAAGAAGAGAAGACTCTTGTTGTGAAAGGAAGGATTGTGAGTTGGATCTAGAAAGTAGTGAGGTTGTGGGGGGTCAGATTCTTAGGTAAGGTGAGAGTAAAAGATAGTAAATAGGTGTAGTGTGTGAGAGAATAGAGTTAACAACTACAGTAATAGAGTTCAGGAAACTGTAAAGTGGGCTAAGATCTGGGAGAGATTTTGTGAAGTATTTATAATTGCACGGAACAGCTATTATTTACAATAATATTAGAACAACAATCATGTGACAGAATCTATGAGATCTAGATAACAAGAATAGGGAGTATAGAACCTTGAGTAGTGTGCTAATGGGACACAGGTGAGTTAAAGGACAGTAAATTAGCAATACACTATGAAAGAGAGATCAGGGGAAACCTGTCATATGATACAATATAACCAGCCTAGCAAAGCAGACTATACAGAAAGAAGAGGAATACAAAAATGCTATTTAAAAAAAAGATGTAAGAATAATGGAAAAATAATAATACAATGTGCAATAACTTGCAGGTTCTCTGTTATAGCAGAGTGAAATTTGTCTCACCATCACAGCTGTTGTGATACCCCTTCTTCGTGTTCAACTCTGGTCTTTTCACAGTTCCAGATTTTTGTCTCACTTGTAGGTATTTTAAAAAAAAAGTCAGACGAAAGAAGGAAGATGAGATGAAATTGGAGGAAAGGAAGGAGGCAGGAATAAAATAAGAAAGCAGGAAAGAGAGGAAAAAGAAATTGAAAGAGAATAAAAATAATATAAATTAAAAAGTTAAGAATTATTTAAAAAATTAGAATAAAATTAAAAAACCTCTTGGTTTCAAAGTGGCCAAACTGGTTTTTCTGGTCTTACTGGCTATAGCAGGCTGAAGGGTGATAGGTATGGCTTTTCTTCCTTCCTGATCTACACTCAGTCACCTGTGCACACTGTCTGGGGAGCTATCGTGGCACCTTTACCCTGTGTCCTGGGTGTGGGAACCAAGCCTTTCCCCAGGGTTACTGCTGTGTTTTGGGGTGCCGGGGTGTGCTCCCACATTCGCCCTCAGCCAGACTGCCTCACCCTTCCCAGTGCTATGGGGGTGGGCAGGGTCCTCTGCACAAACACAACCTTCTGTGCATCCTTGGGATCACTGCCTGGCTGGGTGGCAGGGAGGCCGGAGCAATTGCTGTAGGAGAATTCCCCAAACAGTGTCTGTCTTTTCACTCCTTCCTCTTGAGAAATTCCTCCTACTCAAGGCTGCTGCTCCATACAGTGGCCTGGCTTCTCCCACAGCCCAACTCTCCAGCCAGACTGGTGACCCTGTGGGTCAAGGAGCAACCCAACCCTGCCGGTGTTTACAGACTCTGGGGGAGCTCACAGCCCCCTTGTGTTTGCTAGCAACCGGGTTCCTCCCGGGGCCCCTCAGACCTTCTTTGGCTGTGGAGGGAGCAGTTGTCCCGGCTCTCTCCCAAGGACTCTGTGGCAAACTCGGCAGTGGGCACTGGGCCTGGGGCTGCAGTCCCACCCAGACCCCGCACTGGTCCCTGGGACCCTACCGTCTTGCAGCACTCCTCTCACTGCCTGGTGTTTTGGTTCTGCCACAATTCTTGGTCCCTTATTTTCATATATGTTTAGGTACGTTGGTTGCTTTTTCTTTTACTCCATAGATGGTCCAGGATTTTCTCCTGTGTATAGAGGGAATGAAATCTGCTCCCTCCTACCCTGACACCATCTTCCTTAGATAAGTCGTTTTAACATTTTATACAATAATGGCTTGGCAATGATGAACTCCTTTAACTTGACCTTATCTGGGAAGCACTTTATCTGCCCTTCCATTCTAAATGATAGCTTTGCTGGCTAGAGTAATATTGGATGTAGTTCCTTGCATTTCATGACTTCAAATACTTCTTTTCCAGCCCCTTCTTGCCTAGAAGATTTCTTTAGAGAAATCAGCTGATGGTCTTTTGGGCATTCCTTTGTAGGTAACTCTCTCCTTTCCTTTGCTGCTTTTAAGATTCTCTATTTTTAACCTTGGGTAAGTTAATGATGATGTGGCTTGGTGTGTTCTTCTTTGGGTCCAACTTCTTTGGGACTCTCTGAGCTCTTTGGACTTCCTGGAAGTCTATTTCCTTTTCCAGATTGGGGAAATTTTCCTTCATTATTTGTTCAAATATCTTTTCCATTTCTTACTCTTGTTCTTCCCCTTCTGGCACTTGTATAATTTGGATATTGGAATGTTTAAGTTGTCCCAGATGTCCCTAAGCTTCTCTTCATTTTTTTGAATTCTTGTTTCTTCATTCTGTTCTGGTTGGATGACTATTTCTTCCTTTTGCCCCAAACCATTGATTTGAGTCCTAGTTTCTTTCCTGTCACTGTTGGTTCCCTAAATATTTTGCTTTATTTCACTTGGGTATCTTTCATTTGCTCTTTCATTTTGTGACCAAGCTCAGTCAGTTCTGTGAGCATTTTGATTACCAGGGCTTTGAACTCTCCATCAGATGGGCTGGTTATCTCCTCATCACTTAGCTCTGTTCCTGGAGTTTTGCTCTGTTCTTTCCTTTGAGCCATATTTCTTTGTCTCAGTGCACCTGCTAAGTTATAAGGGGGTGGGGCCTTAGGTATTCACTAGGTCAGGGTAACCCTGCTTGCTGTGCTGTGGTGCTGTCTGTGGTGGAGAGGCCAGAAAGGAAACAGTGCAGCTTGCCTGCTTCACTCTAGCCCACTTTCCAATGAGCCCTCCTGTGAGGCTGGGAGTTCCTCCCACTGAGGCAACCCTTACCATAGCTCTGAGTCTCAGTTTCCCACTCAGCCAGTCCTGTTCATGTGGTCAGGTCCTTTGCCATGGGTTCTCTCCATCCTCCTGCCTTACTGGTCTAGTTGGTCTGGTTGACTGTTTCTTGGTTGTCAGAGTTCCATGCAGTTTGATTTTCTGGCTTTTTCCTTTTTTTTCTTGTTGTTTATTGATTTTAGATTGGTTGTTATCTTCCTTTTGGTTGTGCAAGGAAGCGAAGGGTATCTTCCTACACTTGCATCTTGGCTGGAACCCTACTCTTGGCTGTTGTTGGTTGTTTCTACATCCTTTTTTCATGCTGGTTAATTCACATTTAATTCCCTATTGCTTCCTTGTAGTTTTTAGTAATTCTCACTGAGCTCATTGTGCTTCCTTATAAGCATTGTTTTGAACTCAATATCTGATCATTGACTTGCCTCTATTTCAGTTAACATTCTTTCTGAGGATTCCTCTTTCCTTTTTGTTAAGGCCTTGGTTCTTTGTCTTCCCATTATTTGTGAGACTCTTTTTATTTCCCTCTGCTTCTTAAATTGACCTATTTAGACTCCCTGAGTTTGTGGTATGAACTTCTATGATAGGAGACTTGTGAGATTCAGTGGTGCAGTCACCTTGATCTCCTGATCTTGATGTTCTTGGGGTGCCCTTTATGCAGTTTATGTTGGCTTTGTGGGCGTAATTGAGTTTTCATTGCTGTTGGGTTGTTATTTGGTGGGTCCTTCCCTCCAGCTGGGTGACTGAGGGTCACTCTGACCACCATTTCTTGTATTGCAAAACATATTTTAAAAAGTAACATGGGGCATAGTGATCACTCAATACTCTGTCCTTTACTGAATTTTCATAGTAGAAGCCTACTACCCTGATATGTTCACTCTTAATAAAACTTTATTATATTTCTTGTAAATTTACTTTGCATGTTTGTTTTCCAATTTCTACAGCTACATTTTGTGTCTTAGTCATAAAGTTAGTTCTGCCTTTGTCTTCATTATTATGAAGATTTTTGTCACCTCTCTGAAGTTTTCACCATTCTTGAAAGATACTTTAAAATTCTTTCCATCTTCCACTGGTTAAGTTCTTTTAAGGCTTTCATTTTGTTGATTCCTTTGAAGGCCCCACTTTTTTCTTATTGACAGAAGCTACTACAAGCTCAGCGAGCTGTGTGCAAGAAGAGTTAGTTAGAAAGTGACAGATACCCAGATGGCCCTTACAGGAAAATGAACAAATTTTTAAATTGTATATAAAATGAGATATAGTCATTACAAAGGATGTATCAGTAGATGTGTATTACTAGGAAAAAATCTCAAAATGTTTAAATGGAGTGAGAAAGAATATGAACTATTTATATGAATTTTAAAACACACAAACAATTATATATACAATTTATAGATAAATATATGGATGGATATAAAAACATGCAGGAATATTATATAACAACTCTAAGATATCCAAGGTTGAATTGGGGGCAGAGTGAGCTTTAACTTTATTTGTCAAGTATTATTTCCTCCCTAATATTTCATAATGAAAAGGTACAAATATACAAAAGTATTTTAATAGTAAACACCTTTATACCCATCATCTATATTCTACCATTAATATTTCTCTGTTAATTTCACTTATCTATCCATCTGAAGTTTGACACATTTTACTTCTTTTTATGAAAGGAGGCAAATATAGAAAATGTTCACACCATTTAATCTCAGTGGTAGGTACACAGATATCTTTTATATTAATTATTATGATTTTCTATACTTTTGAAATATTATTTAAAGTCCAACAAATGATATTAAAATAATATGTACAAAAGTGGGTGGCTGGAGTTAACTGAATCACCAAGCTTCTTTGGGAATATACTTAAGGCATGAAGTCCTGTATGTGTTTCTATATAATAAAGATTGAAGAGATTTGTATAAATTTAATTTTGCACCATTGTTCTCTATTTCTTCATGTTGATGTATATTACCATCTAGTGTTCTTTCATTTTAGTGTAAAGTACTTTCTTTAATACTAATTGCAGGAAAGATTTGCTAGTGATGATTTTTTTTCAGTTTTTATATATCTGGAAATGTCCTATTTCTGTTTCATTTTGAAAGGATAGTTTTACTGGATAGAGAATGCTACGTATATTGTCGTCTTCTTTCAGTACTTGAATATGCCATACCACTACTTTCTGGCCTTCATTGTTTGTGGTAAGAAGTCAGCTGTTAATATTATTGAGGATCCTTTGTTTAAAATCTGAGTTCCCTCAGGGACAGTTTCTATTGATTGCTTATTTTTCTTGCGGGGTTTTTTTTTTTTTTTTTTGCATGTCTCATAATTTTATTTTTTTGTAGAAAGTAGGGATTTGAAATAATATATGTGACAACTCTGGAAATCAGATTTCTCCCTTCTTCAGGATTTATTGTTGTTGCTGGTTTTTGTGGTTGTTTGTTTTAATGACTTTTATAAACTAAATTCATAAAGTCTGTATTCCTTGTCCACTAATAATGGCCACTAACTCTGCTCACTTTAATTATTAGAAAGCTAATTACTAGAAAAAGATTTCCTAAATTCCAGGAACTGGTCTTTGCTGAGGGGCTCTGTTTTTGTGTGGGAATCCCTTTAACACTCAGCCAGGCACTTGGCAATTCTTTAGCTTTCACTTCCTACTTGTGCATAGCTTCAGGCTAAGCCAGTGTTTGAAACTAGGGCCTTTTTACATCTTTTCTAAGCAGGGATTCATCCTTGACCATGAACAGAGCCCTATGAATTCTAGATTCTAGTAGCCTTCTAGATTCTTGGAAATATGTTGAGGTTTATCAAAATCCCTATGAACATCCCATTTTCTAGCTTTTCCTTTTAAGCTTTTGATTAGCCTACTCTTTGCCCCCAGTGTTATTTACTGCCCCAGGAAACCATGTTGTTAAACAATTTCCTCTAATTGCTCTTGACAAATGACCCAGCAGAGGAAGCATTTCCCCCCAAATCAGGTCAAATAAAGACAGTCATAGGAGTTACCACTTCTAGGAAATGACAAGACAGTTAATATAATGACTGTTCTCTTGGAATGAGGCTGTGAAAGAGACTCAGAGCTGTTTTGCCTTCTTTCATGGCTATCAGGCTACTCATTTTTACTGTGATTGTGGGCTCTTTGTTTTAAAAACTACCATGGAGATAGGAATAGGGCAAGTTAAAATGCCACAAAGACACTCTTCATAAAGCTGTCTTTTGTTTGCTTAAAAAAATACACTCCCTAGGTTGTTGAAAGCCTCTGGTTATTTTCCAGGGTTTTAAGTAGTTGATTCTGATTTTTTTTTTACCACTTTTATTGTTCTTTCATAACAGAAAAAAGTTTCAGAGGTTCTTACTCTGCCATTTTCCCTGATGTCATGAAATCTTCATATTTTTAGTTGGTTTTGGGGTAAATTTCATAATTTACTAAAATGTGTGTTTGTGTCTTCAGTATCTGGTTATCTTTGTACTTGAAATTTTCTTTCTTAAACAAAATATACTTTTAAAAAGGATTTTTTCTATTTCAAATATGACTGGTATTTTCCAAAGGGTAGAACTGTAAATAAGGCAGAGATATTTGTCTAAATATCTCTAAAGCACTCATGTGCTTTTCATATATGACTGAGGCTTACATGATTGAGGGGGCAATGGGTAAACTTACTTTTCTGGGGTGACAAGATATTAACATTAGATTAATTGGTTTTGACCATAAGCTCAGTGCTTGGCTAACGCTTTTGAAAATTCTCTTTTAACAGAATGCAGAGTCTGGATGAGCCATGGACTGAGGAGGAGGGTGATGGCTCAGATCACCCATACTACAACAGTATTCCAAACAAGACTCCCCCTCCAGGGGGGGTTGTTAATTCTCGACTGAAAGCCAGACCTCATGCCCCTGACACAGCCCAGGTAATTGTTGTACCTTTTCCTTTGGAAGCTTAATAACTGAACTTTATTCTGTTCATTTTTCTCAAATTTATTTTCAGGTTGGTGTTCTGTCCACTTGACAGAATAACTCATAAAATTTTTCCCCATGGATTTCACAAAGCAGACAAATGAAGGAGGCTTTTGTTTTAACATCACAAGGTGTTAGTCAAATACCTTCAAAGTATATTGTGATTCTTGAGAGAGTAGTCTAAATGTTGGTTCTCCATCCTGGGACAAATTGCACTATAATGCAATCATAATGAGGAGAAGATAGAGTTCAAATCCTTTTAAAAAATCTAGGTACTTTGGTTTCTCTGAACAGGTAGTGGACACAGACCTTTAAAGTGGTCAGAATTTTATGAGTTTTTTTTATGTTAGCCATTTTCCCTCCAACTCAAAATTCTAGTAAGGCAATTCTAGTAAGGCAATTATTTCCTAGAGTTATGTCATCTCTACTTTGTAATAGAGCGTTTAATGTCACTTACCTTGTGTGAATAATGACACTAATAATAGTGTCAAAATAACATTGAAATGAAGTGTCAGTAGCTCTGGCACTGAGAGGGAATAGACTGGATGGACTTGCCCAGGTGTGTTGGATTGGCAGTGTGTTCTAACACATAGACACTCTAACTGAAATTTATTTTAGGGCAAGTTGAGTGATGCAGCTGTGGACAGAAGAGCTTAATTCATGCTCACACTTGGGGGAGTTGTTGGAAGCATGAAAATAAGAGTGGGAATGAACAGTTTTGTTGAGATGTAGTCTCTTCCTTATGCCCATACAAACTTATTTCTTAAATCTCAATGCCAACTGTGAGGCATGGAGGGAAAACTGCATGTAATCAGGGATGCAATCACTTAACTACTGACTTATGCCCCTTCTACTATATTATAGCTTTTGGAAATGGGGAAACAAGATGAGCATAATTTTTTCTCTTTGTATCCATAGTTTTCAGGAAAAGAGCAAACTTATTACCAGGGAAGACACTTAGGAGACTCATTTGGTGAAGACTGGCAGCAAACACCTGTCAGGCAAGGTGAGAGGCAAGGTAACAAGGGCAAGAAACAAAAAAATACAAAAGTCATGTGTTGTTTTCCGGTCCTCCTTGTCCCTCCTCCTTTCTTTAGAGATCACTGATTTGCTTTATATCCTTATATAGATTAATTTGCATTTTCTAGAATTTTATATGCATATAATTATACATGATACATTCTTTTTTATTTGACTTCTTTCACTTAGCAAAATTATTTTTAGATTCACTCCATTGCTCTATGTATCAATAGACTTTTTCTTTTTATTGATGACTAGTATTTCATTGTATGAGTATCCTGCACCATGCTTACATGTTGATTGATATTTATTTCCAATTTGTGGGCAAAGGGAAAATTTATTTCCAATGTACAGATAAGTTGGTTTGAACATTCATGTTAAAAAAATACCCAAACAAAAGTAAGGTCTCCCCAGTGTAGTTCACCTAGTGAGAAATTGGCAGAAAAACCCATTGGAAAGATCTAGTGAGGATGGGATTACAGATTCTCAACCAGCTCATAGAAATATATAAAGTAAGGGAGACTTCTGGCCAAGATGGAGGTATAGATAGATACACTTTGCCTCCTTGCACAAGCAAAAGGACGACAGAAAAATAAAAAAATAAAAAAAAACCAACCAGAACTGCCAGAAAATTGAATTGTGTGGAAGTCTGACAATCAAGGAGTTAAAGAAGAAACATTTCTCCATACCAGTAGGAAGGGTGGACATGGGCAGTCAGGGTGGAGAAGACTTGAGGCAAGGTGGTAGCTGGAGGACTGGGCAAGAAGGTGGCTGGCAGAGTGGGCAGTCCCACATTTATGTGCACATAAACCAGGAGGAATGACTTAGGAGCGAGACACACCATGCAACCCAGGGTTACAGCCTGAGGAAATAAAGCCTCAAATCTTCTGACTGAAAACAACAATGGGGATTGGGGTAGCAGGAGAAACTCCTAGCCTCACAGGAGAGTTCATTGGAGAGACCCACAGGGTCCTAGAACAAACATAAATCACCCACCCAGGAATCAGTACCAAAAGGGTCCAATTTGCTTGTGGGTAGTAGAGGTAGACACTGGAAGATGGCCGAGAACTGAGCAAGTGGCATTGTCCTCTCTCAAATCCCTTTCCTACATACAGTGCCACAATGCAGCAAAGTGCATTGCCCACCCTGGTGAATACTTAAGGCTCTGCCCCTTACTAAGTAACAGGTGTGCCAAGACAAAAAGAACTATGGACCAAATGAAACAACAGATCAAAACTCCAGAAAAAATACAACTAAGTGATTAAGAAATAGCCAACCTATCAGGTGCAGAGTTGAAAACACTGGTAATCAGGATGCGGACAGATGCTTGAGTACAGTCACACAATAAGTGAAAAAGTGAAGGCTATGCAAAGTGCAATAAAAAAATGCACAGGGAACCAACAGTGAAGGGAAGGAAATTGGGACTAAAATCACTGATTTGGAGCAGAAAGAAGAAATAAACATTCAACCTGAACAGAATGAAGAAAAAGAATACAAAAAAAAATGAGAAGAGGCTTAGGAACCTCCAGGACAACTTGAAACATTCCAACATCTAAATCTTAAGGGTTCCAGAAGGAGAAGAGGAACAGTAAGAAATGGAAAACTTATTTGAACAAATAATGAAGGAAAACTTCATTATTTGGTAAGGGAAATAGAATTCTAGGAAGTCCCGGAAGCTCAGAGAGTCCCAGAGAAGTTGCACCCAAGGAGGAACACACCAAGGCACATCATAATTACATTACCCAAGATCAAAGATAGGAGAGAATCTTCAAAGCAGCAAGAGAAAAGGAGACAGTTATCTACAATGGAGTTCCCATTAGAGTCTCTATTGATTTTCTCCAAAAAAATCTTGCAGGCAAGAAGGGGCTGGAAAGAAGTATTCCAAGTCATGAAAGGCAAGGACCTACACCCAATATGGCTCTATCTAGCAAAGCTCTCATTTAGAATGGAAGGGCAGATAAAGTGATTCCCAGACAAGGTCAAGTTAAAGGAGTTCAGCACCACCAAGCCCTTATTATATGAAATGTTAAAGGAACTTATCTAAGAAAAAGAAGATCAAAACTATGAACAGTAAAATGACAACAAACACAACTATCAACAACTGAACCTAAAAAAACAAAACCAAAAATGAACTAAGAAAACAACTAGAACAGGAACATATTCACAGAAATAGAGGTTACATGGAGGTTATCAGTGGGGGGAGTTGGAGGAAAATGTGTAGGGAAAAAGAAGCATAAGTGGTAGGTACAAAATAGACAGGGGAGGTTAAGAATAGTATGGGAAATGGAGAAGCCAAAGAACTTATATGTATGACCCATGGACATGAACTAAGGTGGGGAAATGCTGGTGGGAGGAAGGGTACTGGGCAGAAGGGAATAAAAGGGAGAAAAAATGCAACAACTATAATAGCATAATCAATAAAGTGTTTTAAAAAATAATTAATAATTTTATACAAAAAACTATATACAAACATGAAATCATCACATTGTATACTTTAAACTTACATGGAAGTCAACATATGTGCATGTATGTTGATAATGTCTCAATTATCGACATTAAGAAAGAAAAAAAAGAAGTATATAAAGTAAGGTTTATGAGGATGGCACACATCAGCTGATGCCTCCCCTGGCACCAGGACAAGTTCATGTCCTTCAGCACTTACTGTTCTCAAATTTCCTGGAGACTCTTCCTGATAGGAGTCCTGAGGAACTCACCTCTCCAATGACACCTCTACCATTTCAACTGGGAGTTGGTTGGAAGACTATGAAATTTGTTTCAGGCTGTCCCTAAGTTTTCCAGCAGAGCTTAGCTCCAGTAGTTCCTCATAAGACCCAGTAGTAGCTTTCTCTTCCTGGTGTCCCCCCAATAACCCCCTCTTCAGTGGCAACATCAGGAGGAGCAGAGTGACACCTACCATAAGCAGAGACGGCATCAGGGATACATCCCTCATGGGCTCTGGGTACCTTTAGAGGACATGTCTATATCTTACCAAGTCAATGAGTATGCACCTACACCCACACTAATAATCATTCAGACATAACTAATAACTAACTGCTAATATATGTCTTGATTTATAGACAGTTCATTTTTGGTATGATGTATTTTATTTTTTTATGTTTTTTTGTTGTTCAAGTACAGATGTCTCCATTTTCATCACCACACCATGCCCCCTCACCCCACCCATCCCCACCTCCCAGCCTTGAACCCCCTTTGGCTTTGTCCATGTGTCCTCCACACATGTTCTTTGATGGCCTTTCCTCTATTATCCTCTGTTATCCCTCTCTCCCCTCCTCTCTGGTTACTGTCAGTCTGTTCTCCATTTCAATGTCTCTGGTTGTATTTTGCTTGCTTATTTGCTTTGTTGATTAGGTTCCACTTATAGGTAAGATCATATGGTATTTCTCTTTCATCACCTGGCTTATTTCACTTAGCGTAATGCTTTCCAGTTCCATCCATGCTGTTGCAAAGTGTAGGAGTTCCTTCTTTTTTTCTGCTATGTAGTATTCCATTGTGTAAATGTACCACAGGTTTTTGATCCACTCGTTTACTGATGGGCACTTAGGTTGTTTCCAGCACTTGGCTATTGTAAATTGTGCTGCTATGAATATTGGGGTGCATAGGTTCCTTTGAGTTAGACATAAGTTGTGACACAATAAAAGTCCTAGAGAAGAACATAGGCATGAAAATCTCAGATAACCCACTCAGCAATTATTTCAGATATGTCCCCTAGACCAAGGGATGTAAAGGAAAGATTAAACAAATAGGATATCATCAAAATATAAAGCTTCTGCATGCCTAAAGAAAACAGCATTGAAATGCAAAGAACCAACCATATGGGAAAACATATTTGCAAATGATACCTTGGACAAGGGTTTGTTCTCCAAGACATATAAGGAACTCAAATGACTCCATTCCAAAAAGACAAACAACACAATTAAAAAATGGGCAAGACAAATACTGTATGATCTTACTTATAAGTGGAACCTAATCAGTCAAACAAACAAGCAAGCAAAATATAACCAGAGACATCGAAACGAAGGACAAACTGGTAGTAAACAGAGGGGAGGTGGGAGGAGATATTCAGGGGATTAGAGGGAAGGGTTGTCAAGGAAAATGTGTAAGGGACACATGGACAAAGCCAAAGGTGGGTAGGATCAAGGGTGGGAGGTTGGGATGGCTGGGGTGGGAGGGGGGAGTGGTGGGGGGAAAATGGAGACAATTGTACTTGAGCAACAATAAAAAATAAAAATAAAAATAATGTGCAAAGGACTTGAATAGACACTTCGCCAAGGAGGACATACAGAAGGCCTGGAGACATGAAGAAATGCTCAGCATCATTAACCATCAGAGAGATGCAAATTAAAACCACAATGAGATACCACTTCACACCAGTGAGAATGGCCATCCTAAACAAATCAAAAAACAAATATTGGAGAGATTGTGGAGAAAAGGGAACCCTAGTGCACTTTTTGTAGGAATGCAGACTGCTTGTGGAAAGCAGCATGGAATTTCCTCAAAATACTAAAAATGAAACAGCCTTTTGACCCAGCAAAACCACTGTTGGGATTATGCCCTAAGAATCTATAGGCAGTTCTAAACACACACATGTGTGTATATATGTGTATACTTTGTGTATATTCAAGGTTTTTTTAAATTTTAAAATTTTCCCTCCTCAAATACTTCCATAAGTCCTTCAATAGCTCTAGGGCTCTGGCTACTAACTCTATAGCATCTGAAGAAACTGAATTAAGATCTGATTTATGATTCTATGTATATAAATTTAACCATTTATTGATGTAATGTTAAAGCATTTCACTTATTGTAGCCATTTGGGCTGGGAGTAAATGACAATGAAGTTTTTTAAATTATATTTTTAGTTATAGTTGACATTCAGTATTATTTTACATTAGTTTCAGGTGTACTGAATAGTGGTTAGACAGTTATCCAATTTACAAAGTGATCCCTTTGATACAAGCACTTCATCTGCCCTTCCATTCTAAATGATAGCTTTGCTGGATAGAGTAATCTTGGATGTAGGTTCTTGCCTTTCATGACTTTGATACAAAGTTAATACAATATTACTGACTATATTTTTCTATGGTGTACTTGACATCCTTTTGACTATTTTTGTACCAATTTGTTCTTCTTAATTCCTTTGCCTCTTTCAACCAAGCCCCACAATTCCCATCTCCTATGGCAAACAAACTTTTTTATCCATTCATCTATTGATGGACACTTGAGTTGGTTCCATATTTTGGCTATTATAAATTACACTGCAATAAACATAGGGGTGTATGTATATTTTTGAATTAGTGTTTCAGATTTCTTTTGATAAATATCCAGAAATGGAATTGGTGAGTCAGGGGTAGTTTTGTTTTTGATTTTTGAATAACCTCCGTACTGTTTTCTGTAGTGGCTGAACCAATTTGCAATCCCACCAACAGCGTATGAAGGTTCCCTTTTCTCCATATCCTCATGAACACTTGTTTCTCAATTTATTGATGACAGTTGTTGTGACATGTATGAGGTGATATTTTATTGTGATTTTATTTTTTAAAGTATATTTTATTGATTATGCTATTACAGTTGTCCAATTTTTGTCCCTTTTATTCTCCTCTGCCCTATACCCTCCCTCCCACCAGCATTCCACCACCCACCTTAGTTCATGTCCATGGTTGCTACATGTAAGTTCTTTGGCTTCTCTATTTCTCATACTATTCTTAACCTCCCCCTGTCTATTTTGTACCTACCATTTATGCTTCTCGTTTCCTCTATGCTTTGCCCCATTTTGCCTAATCCCCCTGCTGATAATCCTCCATGTATCTCCAATTCTGTGATTCTGTTGCTGTTCTAGTTGTTTGCTTTGTTTTTGTTTTTTTAGGTTCAGTTGTTGATAGTTGGGAGATTGTTGTTATTTTACTGTTCATAGTTTTGGTCTTCTTCTTTTTCTTAGACAAGTCTCTTTAACATTCCATATAATAAGGGCTCAGTGATGATAAACTCCTTTAACTTGACCTTGTCTGGGAAGCACTTTATCTGCCCTTCCATTCTAAATGAGAGCTTTGCAGGATAGAGCCATATTGGATGTAGTTCCTTGCCTTCCATGACTTGGAATACTTCTTTCCAGCCCCTTCTTTCCTGCAAGGTTTCTTTTGAGAAATGAGCTGATAGTCTTACAGGAACTCCTTTGTAGATAACTGTCTCCTTTCCTCTTGCTGTTTTTAAGATTTCCTCCTTATCTTTAATCTTGGGTAATTTAAGATTATGATGTGCCTTGGTGTGTGCTTCCTTGGGTCCAAATTTTTTTTGTGACTCTGAGCTTCCTAGACTTCCTAGAAGTCTATTTCCTTTGCCAGATAGGGAAAGTTCTCTTTCATTATTTGTTGAAGTAATTTTTCAACTTCTTGCTCTTGTTCTTCTCCTTCTGGCACCCTTAGGATTCAGATATTGGAACATTTAAAGTTATTCCGGAGGTTCCTAAATCTCTTCTCATTATTTTTTTTGAATTCTTGACTCTTTATTCTGTTCCGGTTGAATATTTATTTCTTCCTTTTGCTCCAAATCCGTTACTTGAGTTCCAATTTCCTTCTCTTCACTGTTGCTTCTCTCTATATTTTTCTTTATCTCACTTTGCATAGCCTTCACTTTTCGCTCTATTTTGTGACTGTACTCAAGGATTTCTGTGAGCATCCTGATTACCAGTGTTTTGAACTCTGCACCTGAGAGGTTGGTTATCTCTTCATTGCTTAGTTCTATTTTTTAAGTTTTGATCTGTTCTTTCATTTGAGCCATGTGTCTTTATCTCAATGTTGCTGTTATGTTATAAGGGGCAGGGCATTAGGTATTTGCCTGGTCAGGACAAAGCACTTTGCTACATTGTGGTACTGCATGTGGGGGAGAGGTTAGAGAGAGAAGAACACTGCTTTTAGTCACTTCCCTCCCAACCCACAAGCACATTGGACCGTTCTGGCGCAGATTCCCAGGTGGGTGGGTTTGTGTACACTCTAGGACCCTGTCATTCTCTCCAAGAAACTCTCCTGTGATACTGTAAGTTTCTCCTGTTGCCGCATCCCCCACAGATTTTTGAGGCCAGAGGTTTTAAAGCTTTCTTTTCCCATGCTGGAACCATTGGTTGCATGGTCTGTCTCACTCCCCAGTTGTTCCTTCCAGTGTATTTGCATGCAAATATGGGACCACCCATTCCTTCAGCTCTTGCCTTGCCACTTGTCCTCTCTTCCCCCCGCTGCCTGTCACCCCCCTAATCAGATCATAGCTCATGGGGTCCACGACATTGTAGCTGAGATGAAACGAATTCACATGGACTACCTAGTCCTGTGGAGGAAAAGGGACGGGCGGCTTCTCTCTCAAGAGGGGAAAAAGCCTCAACCCTTGCCTCGACAGGGAAGATGATGCCACTAATCACATTACAGAAGAAGGATATTTGCAAATGCAAAGGGAAAAGTGGTTGAACCAGTTGCACTCCATACTGGGGAGGTTTAGCACAGACTTTAGGAAGTTACAGTAAGCACTTGCTGCCTCAATTCAGGTGAGGGAACTTTAGCAAAAGCAAGTCTCAAAGTGGTCTAGGTACAATGCAGGCCTGATTGCCCATGGGAGAACCTATCCATGGGTGTAGATCCTATGCATCTCTTGGTGGGAGCTGGGCCCACACCACACAGAACGGTCTCCTATACCCCCCTTCCTAGCAGTATGAATGAATGTTTCTTCTTTTACTCCTTGGTTGTTGGACTTCCATACTGTTCGAATTGTGGCAGTTCTGGTTATTTTTTGTTTTTAAATTTGTCATCGTCTTTTTTTTTTTTTTGGTTGTGTGAGGAGGCAAAGTGTATCTACCTATACCTCCATCTTGGCCAGAAGTCCTTATTGTTATTTAAATTTCTAACGGTTAGTGATACTGAGCATTTTTTCATACATCTATTGGCTATCTGTATGTCTTCTTTGGAGAAGCATCTACTTAGGTCCTCCACCCATTGTTTTAAAGGTGATTAAATTTTTTTAAATTATTGATTTGAGAGAGAGAGGAAGGGAGAAAGAAAGGAGAGAGAGAGAGATTGGTTGAGAGATCAGTTTGTTTTCCACCTATCCTTGCATTCATTGGCTGATTCTTGTATATACTGTGACAAGGGATCAAATCTACAAGTTTGGCATATCTGTACAATGCTCTAACCAACTGGGCTACCCATCCAGTGTCCTCTTCCCAGTTTTAATTGTACTGTTTGTGTTTTTCATGATGAGTTGCATGAGTTCTTTATAAATATTGGATATTAACCCCTTTTCACATGTATCATTGGCAAATATCTTCTCTCATTCTGTTAGGTTATCTTTTCATTCTGTTCATGGATTCCTTTGCTGTGCAAAAACTTGTCCCATTGGGTTTTTTTCTTTTGTTTCCCATGCCTAAGGAGATATATCATAAAATATATTACTAAGAGTAATGTCAGAGAGTTTACTGCCTATGTTTTCTTTTAGGATTTCTATGGTTTGAGTTTTACATTTTTATCTTTAATTCATTTTAAGTTTGTTGTTATATATGGTATTGGAAAGTGGTCTAGTGGTTCAGTTTCATTTTTTTGGGATGTATCAATCCAATTTTCCCAAGACCATTTATTGAATAGAATGTCTTTAACCCATTGTATCTTCTTCCCTTCTTTGTCATATATTTTTAGTTCATGTAGTTAGAGTTTATTTCTGGGCTTTCTACTTTGTTTCATTTATCTATATACCTATTTTTATACAAGTATCATATCATTTTGATTACTATTGCCTTCTAATATAGGTTGATATAAGTTGCATGATGCCCCTAACTTTGTTCTTCTTTCTCAAGATTGCTGTGGGTATTTGAGGCCTTCTGTGGTTCCATTTACATTTTAGGATTTTTTATTCTATTTCTGTGAAAAATGCCACTGGCATTTTTTGCCATTGTTATTTTGATAGGGATTGCATTGAATCTATGGATTGCTTTGGATAGTATGGACATTGTTAAAATGTTAATTCTTTCTATCAGTGAGCATGGTACATGCTTCCATTTATTTGTATGTTGTTCAAATATTTCTCCAGTGTCTTATAAATTTTAACTACAGGTTTTTTACTTCTTTGGTTAAAGTTATACCTAGGCATTTTATTTTTTGGGGGGTTTTTACTTATTTATTTTTAGAGAGAGGTGAAGGAAGGGAGAAAGAGAGGGAGAGAAACATCAATGTGTGGTTGCCTCTCGTGCATCCCTCCACCAGAGATATGGTCCACAACCCAGGCATGTGCCCTGACCAGGAATTGAACCAACAACCCTTTGCTTCTCAACCCCATGCTCAATCCACTGAGCCACACCAGCTAGGGCCCTAGACATTTTATTTTCTGATGCAATTATAAGTATGATTGTTTTCTTGTTTTCTCTTTCTGATAGTTCATTATTGGTATACAAAAATGCAACTGACTTCTGAATATTAATTTTGTATCCTGCTACTTTACTGCATTTACTTATCAGTTCTAATTGTTTTTTGGTGGAATCTTTAGAGTTCTCTATATGTCGTAACACATCATCTGAAAATGAGAGTTTTACTTCCTCCTTTCCAATTTGGATGCCTTTTATTTCTTCTTCTTGCCTAATTGGTTTGGCTAGGACTTATAATACTAAGCTGAATAAAAGTGGTGAAAGTAGACAAACCTGTCTTTTTCCTGATCTTAAGAAAGGCACATTTAGTTTTTCCTTGTTGAGTATGATGTTAGCTGGGGGTTTGTCATATATGGCCTTTGTTATATTGAGGTATGTTCCCTCTGTTACCACTTTGCTGAGTGTATTTGTCATAAATGGATGATGGATTTTGTCAAGTGCTTTTTCTGCATGTATTGATATGATCATATGATTTGCATTCCTCATTTTGTTTATGTGGCATATTACTTTAATTGATTTGCAGATATTGAACCAAACATTGCATCCCAGGAATAAAGCCCACATGATCTTATTTTTTGTATTGCTGAATTCACTTTGCTAATATTTTGTTGAGGATTTTTGCATCTATGTTCATTAAGGATATGGCCCATAATTTCTTTTGTAATATCTTTTCCTGGTTTTAGAATCAGGATCGTGATGGTTTCATAAAATGAGCTTGAGATATTTTCCTCCTCTTGAATCGTTTGGAATAGTTTGTAAGATTAGGTGTTAATTCATTTTTGAATATTTGGTAAAATTCACCTGTGAATCATTGGTGTAGGATTTTTGTTTGTTAGGAGTTTTTTTTTTATTACTGCTTTCATTCTGTTGGTGATAATCAGTTTGTTCATATTTTCCATTTCTTCTTGATTTGGTCTTGGAAAGTTGTATGGTTTTTAGGAATTGATCCATTTCTTCCAGATTGTCCAATTTCTTGGCATAGAGTTGTTCATAATATCTTCTTATAATCCTTTATATTTTTGTGTTGTCCATTGTCACTTCTCTTTTTTCATATCTGATTTTATTTATTTGGGTCCTCTCTTTCCTTTTATGAGTCTGGTTAAAGGTTTATCAATCTTGTTTATCTTTTCAAAGAACCAGCTCTTGGTTTCAATGAACTTTTATATTGTTTTTTTAGACCCTATTTTGTTTATTTCTAATCTGATCTTAATTATTTTACTTCTTCTTAACTCACTTTGGGCTTTGTTTGTTGTTGTTCTTCTAGTTCCTTTAGGTATAATATTAGATTGTTCATTTGAGATTTTTGTTTGTTTGTTTTATGATTTAGGCTTGTGTTGGTATGAATTTCCCTCTTAGGACTGTTTTTGCTGTACCCATAGATTTTGGGTCATTGTATTTTCATTTTTATTTGTCTTCAGGTATCTTTTGATTTTCTCCTGATCTCATTGTTAACACATTTATTGTTTAGTAACATGTTACTTAGTCTTTGTTTGTTTGTGTGCTTTTCACTTTTTTTTGTACTCGATTTTTAATTTCATACCATTGTTGTCAGAGAAGGTGCTTGATACGATTTAAATCTTTTTAAATTTACTGAGAACTGTTTTTTTTTGCCCAACATGTGATCTATTCTGGAAAATGTTTCACTTGAATTTGAGAAGAATGGGGTTAAATCTTCTAAAAATATTTAAATCCATTTGCTTTAATGTGTCATTTCAGTCTGCTTTTTAAAAATTGATTTTCTGTCTGGAAAATCCATTGATGTCAATGGAGTGTTAAAATCCCTTACTATGACTGTATTATGGTTGTTCTCTTCCTCTATGTCCTCTATCACGATTTACTGTATGTATTTAGATGCTTTTGTGTTGGGTGCATAAACGTTTACAAGGGTTATATACTCTTGTTAAATTGATCCCTTTATCATTAAGCAATAAACTTTAAAAATTACCTCTTTGTGAGAGTATTTCATATGTTTCCTGCCCCAACTGAAAGATAACCAACTCATGCTGGCCTGGTCAATTAAACATAACATCTGGCAGAATCTACCACATGGCTCTATGTCAGAATGGGATGGAAATAGCAAATCAAAGTTATAATTTATGTCAGAGGAATGTTTTACTATGTTCTTATCTTTGTTCCATAGACATTTAAAATGTGTTTCTATAACATATATGTACTTGGACAAATAAGGAGACATATTTACTTTACTGAAAAATAGGTTTATTTAAAAATGAGGTGTCTTTTTGTATATTAGTTGCTCTGACCAGATCAAGGACAGATAATATAAGAGATTCATCAGGGCAAAAATAAGCCTTACATAAGTTATTGAAACTCATTACTTTTTTAAAAATATATTTTATTGATTATGCTATTACACTTGTCTGATTGCCTCCTTCATTCCCCTCCAACCTGTACACCCTCTCCCACCCACTTCCCCCCTTTAGTTCATGTCCATGTGTCATACTTACAAGTTCATTAGCTTCCACATTTCTCATACTATTCTTACCCTCCCCCCTGTCTATTTTCTACCTACAATCTATGCTACTTATTCTCTGTATCTTTTCTCCCTCTCTCCTCCTCCCACTCCCCTGCTGCTAACCCTCCATGTGATCTCCATTTCTGTGATTCTGTTCCTGTTCTAGTTGTTTGCTTAGTTTCTTTTGGTTTTGCTTCAGGTGTGGTTGTTAATAATTGTGAGTTGGCTGTCATTTTATTATACATTTTTTTTAATCTTATTTTTCTTAGATAAGTCCCTTTAACATTTCATAAAATAAGGGCTTGGTGATGATGAACTCCTTTAACTTGGCCTTATCTGAGAAGCACTTTATCTGCCCTTCCATTCTAAATGAAAGCTTTGCTGGATAGACTAATCTGGGATATAGGTTCTTGTCCTTCATGACTTGGAATAGTCCTTTCCAGCCCCTTCTTGCCTGTAAGGTCTCTTTTGAGAAATCAGCTGACAGTCTTATGGGAGCTCCTTTGTAGGTTACTGTCCCCTTATCTCTTGGTGCTTCTAGGATTCTAGGTGCTCCTTCATTTTTACCTTGGCTAATGAAATTATGATGTGCCTTGGTGTGTTTCTTCTTGGATCCAACTTCTTTGGGACTCTCTGAGCTTCCTGGACTTCCTGGAAGTCTATTTCCTTTGCCATAATGGGGAAGGTCTCCTCTGTTATTTGTCCAAATATGTTTTCAATCTGTTGCTCTACCTCTTCCCCTTCTGGTACCCCTATAATTTGGATGTTGGAATGTTTAAAGATGTCCTGGAGGTTCCTAAGCTTCTCCTCATTTTTTTGAATTCTTATTTCTCTATTCTTTCCTGTTTGGTTGTTTCTTTCTTCCTTCTGGTCCACTCTATTGTTTTGAGTCCCAGTTTTCTTCCCATCACTATTGGTTCCCTGTGCATTTTTCTTCATTTCTTTTATGGGAACCTGTATTTTTTCATCTAATTTGCAACCAAAATCAACCAGTTCTTTGAGCTTCCTGATCACCAGTGTTTTGAACTGTGCATCTGATAGGTTAGCTGTTTCTTGGTTGCTCAAAAGGATGAGTTCTGGGGCACTGATTTGTTCTTCTGTTTGAGCCATCTCTCTCTCTCTCTCTCTCTCTCTCTCTCTCGCTTTTAGGGGGGGGGGGTCTGGTTGCTCCCGTTATTGTGAGGGGAGCAGCCTTAGGTCCTCACCAGGGATGGGCACCCCAGTTGCTAGATTGTGATGTTGTATGTGAGGGTAGGGTCGAGAGGGAACAATGGCGGTAGCTCCGTTCTCTGTGGGACCTCAGTCCCTTCCTTGGGATCCTGGGTTGCACGCTCTGCCCTGCTCCACAATTGCTGCCTCACTGGGTCTTCCAGCTGCCACTTGTGTACTCAGGGTCCACCCGCTGAGATCTTGCGTGCCCCAGATGCCCTACACACCCAATTCTCCTTGTTCCCTGTGCCCTGACCCGCGCCGGCTGCTCATTTCCACCCCTCCTATTGGTCTGGATGAATGGGTCTATTTCAACTTCTTGGCTGTCTGACTTCCATTCAGATAAAATTTCTGTCAGTTTTGGGTGTTATTCTGCCTCTAAATTGTTGTTGTTCCCATCTTGGTTGTGCATGGAGGTACGGTGCATCCACCTATGCCTCCATCTTGGCCAGAAGTCATTACTCTTTTTAAAAAAGATTTTATTAATTTACCTTTAAATAGAGGGCAAGGGAGGGAGAAAAAGAAGAAGAGAAACATCAATGTGTTGGAGATACATTGATTGGTTGCCTCTTGCATGCCCCCAACTGGGGATCTGGCCTGCAACACAAGCATGTGCCCACAAACAAGGCTGAGTATGAATTGAACTGGTGACCTTTTGGTTTGCAGGCTGGCACTCAATCCACTGAGCCCCACCAGCCAGGGAGAGGCTCATTACTCCTAATACACTTCAAGTTCTTTTTTGAAAGCAATAAATATCTTTTTCCATCTAACAAATAAGAATATTCCTTGTTAATTTGCTGGCAGCTATTCTCCCTAAATAAAATGAACTCTCAAGGCTACCATGGTGTGTGTGTCCACCTGTCCCAGCTCCTCATCTGCCATTATGTGAGTGGGAAAGTGTTATCATCAGGAAAGAGGCTTTTCATCTTCTTTTTAAAAAAATTAGTTTGTAAAAGTCTTTTTACAGACTGATATGTTTGCAGTACATACACATGTGTGAACTGCAGCTAGCCACTGCTAAACCCAGGATATGTAACCCAGGAACAGCCTGTGGAACATGGAAGTCACATGCAGGGATAGGAATAGAGACAGTTCATGACTTTGCTGGAGATGCTCACCCTGGAGGAATTTTAGCGGAACACTTCCATTCTCATGTGTACAAGCAGATGGTGATGTGCTGCCAAAAATCCAACAACAGGCTCTGTGGAAAGCTTCTTTAAAAGCCCTGAGCTGACTCTTGCCAGTTGAATTGAGCCAGCTTCAACACTCACTGCCCATAGGGTGTAAAAGGTGACCTTCTCTGGAGATGGGAATACCAAAAAGCCATTTCGAGAATATGTATGTGTTAGAGGCAGGGATCCTGTAGAAAGAATTAGATAGTGACCCAATTGTGCCCAGGCAATACCATTCATTCTCCTCTGGTGACAACAGCAGGGACTGTTGGCCTAGCTTGGACACAGTCTTGGTCCAGGTAGGAAGTACCATAGAGGTCCTGCCTTACAGGGAAGGCTCATTCATGCCCATGCTGGACCCCCTGTCTAGAGTTGGGGCTGCAAGTCTGGCTCTGTTTTGTATGAAAGGTGTCTCAGTTCATTAGGTAGTAACATTCTAAATTGGGATCACAGCACCTACACTGCAATACTAGAATGAAATTAATTTACAAAGCATTCACTTACATATAAAGGAAAAAATGACAATTAAAATCAGACTTGTTACTCTTCTGTTCAGTTGTTTGATCTGGTGCCTTTGTAAAATGGATGGTCAGACAAAGGTATGGCCTGCTCCCTTCACCTGGCCAGCAAGGACTAATCATCATGGGTGTCCACTGTCATGGGCTAACAGCTCCCATTTTGACATGAAGTGTAGAACATGTCCTAGCCAGAACACAACAGTGCATGTGATGGGCTCAGAAGAGGAGATTTAAGCTACGAAGAGCTGCAAGAATTTTCTTATGGTTAGCCTGAAGGATCTACTCTGTGAAACTGGGTGGCTTAACTATAAGTGCATCAACAGCATTACCATTAGCAAAATAAAGAGGGCTCATTTTTTTGTTGCAGGGTCCATGGACACCTACAGCTTTCCAGAAGGGAAAGTGCATATGGCCCCTGTGGGAGAAGCCCCCACCTACGTGAATACCCAGCACTTCCCTCTGCAGGCTGGACCAGCTGCAGGAAGCAGCACAGACAGCAGCCCCAGGAAGGACCTCTTTGACATGAGTGGGTTTCCATTTACCTTTAGTTTCCTTTTCTTTTGAGGTTGCTTTCTACACTGCTTTTTATTGGAAATCTGGGCAATTACTGAATTTTCTATTAGCTGGGTTTTGGTTAACAATGATGACTAGCAGCACTTTTCTGGGTTGTGATTGGACTTTTTAAGGCTTTGAACTTTGGTCAACCTTTGTTTTGGGATTAAGTCCTTCTGTGTTGTCCAGTGGCAAAGTAATTTCCCCCTCTTTTTGGCATTAACTTACCTCTTGAAGATCTGCACATGTATTGATACAAACAATATACATAAATAAATACACTCATTTATTTATTTGCTTAAATATATTAATTGGCTGTTGTGTACAAAGTCCTGTCTCAGTTGCTGAGGATGCCAAGGTGAAATGGTATGGCCACTGTCCTCACAGAGCTCTCAGTCTATTGAGCAAGACCAACATAGAACCAAGAAATGGCAGCACACTCTTCTTGTATGCATGCACATGCTTGCCTTCCCTCTCATTGTTCTCTTAGAATTTCTCTTTCTCTACAACTACAGATCTCTTCCCTTATTCCATTGAACACCTAACATGTGTTAAATACCATTGTACTCACTGGGGATATTACAGGGAAACAAAGCAAAGTCCCAATTGTCATGGAGCTTAAATAACCACTATGTATTATCAGGTAGTAACTCTGGCTCTCTGAGCCTCTGTTCCAGTTTTAATGATGTCTCACAACTGCAGTTTAGTATTTGTATTTGTGGTCAAACAGTTTTACTGTTTAATTTATTCAATTTATCAGTGAATCCTGGCCCCAGAGCCTGGGGAGAGTTAGACTGGCCTGGGGTTTGAGATAGGGAAATTGAGACCTGGAGCCAACATCTTCTCATCCATCAATTTCTACTCCTACTCCTCAAATTCAAGAAGAGGAGACAAAAGGGCAAAAGGGCTCTAAGAGGCTAGTATCTATAGAAAAGTATAGAAAAATAAAGGCAGCACTCTGTTTATTTTGAGTCATTAGTGCTAAATAATGATGGTGGTGATGATGGTATGATGGTGATGATGGTGATGATGGTGGGGATGATGATGATGTTACAGAAAGAGTATAATAAAAATTGTCAACTTCTCCAGGTAAATAGGAAAAAGATAGGGTAAAGAATGAAATAAAATTGTAACCAATAGTTTTAACTTCTTTTTCACTCCAACTATATAAATGATTTTAAAACTGTCAAAATAACATGATTTTTATTTCATTCACCTTATTTCTACTCATCCTCTACTAACAATAGATCTTATTTTACAGCACTTGATGAATATTTATAGAGTAGCAACTATGCCAGGAATAATGTAGGGCTTCAGGGATATAATTGTACCCAAGAGAAGGATATTCTTGTTCTTGTGGTGCTTGCATTGTACTGGGTTGGCAGTGTGGCCCCAAATTATAATACCATATTTGTATGGCACTCTCTATATTTTTTCAAAGTGCTTTTGTACAATTATTTATTTGGAAATCAAACACTGAGGTTTTATTAGATGTATCTGCTGACTTATTTGCCTCTGACATTTGTTGATGTTGGAGCAGAAGTCCTACCACTGGCCATGCCCTGTAGGGAAAGGCATGTTCTGAAGAGCCTGAAGTCAGCTCAATCTCAGCCATGCATACAAGAGCTTTTTCCACAGGGAAACAAGTGAAGGTCAAGGGGAAGTAAGGCTCCTTGTCTGGGGCAAGTCTCACAGGGGGAATCAATAAACATCAATTTTATTTTCTTTTAAAAATTCACCTGATACAAAAATTTTGAAGTAAATATTTGATGGGTTGTGTTTAGCTTTTGCACAAAATCAAAATCTTGCAACTCATCTTTTCCTTTGTGTATTTCCTTTAGTTTGGCAGGTTTTTATTTAGAAGAGAATGTATTTGTTAAAGAGGCTAGCTAATGTTCCAAAAACAGTTGATGCTGTGTAATATGCACACCCCCCTGAGGCATGCAAAACTGAAGTCATTCTAACCAGCTAGAGAAAGGGTGTGCTCGAATCCTTGGCAAAGGCACAGTACTCAGCTGCCTTGGGAAAGTAAATTTATCAGAAGGATTCATGACAAAATTTGGGCTGTGCTTTCAAGTGTTTGTTTTGATGAGTCTCATTATATTGTCAACCTGTCATTTGTTTATAGTTCCTCCTTCTGGTAGAGTTGCCTTTGCATTTCCATCACTCACATTGTACTGTTTATCATTTGCCCTTCCTGGGTTCACCTGTTGCTGGCAAATGCTGATGGCAGAACCTTTTGAAGATGCTCTTAAGAACCAGCCCATGGGACCAGTGCTGAGCAAGGCTGCCTCTGTGGAGTGCATCAGCCCTGTCTCACCTAGAGTTCTGGATGCTGTGATGCTAGAAGAGCTGAAGGCTGAGCCTTGGTACCAAGGTGAGATGAGCAGGAAGGAGGCAGAGGGGCTGCTGAAGCGAGATGGAGACTTCCTGGTCAGGAAAAGTACCACCAACCCAGGCTCCTTTGTTCTCACTGGAATGCATGATGGCCAGGCCAAGCATCTTCTGCTCGTGGACCCAGAAGGCACGGTGAGCATGGTGACTGTTTTCTATCCTCTTCCCTCAGGTGCCTGTGATGTCCAGATAGTCAATCATTCAGAACCATGAGCCCCAGGCACAGGGGACTAATGCTTTCAGGCCAAAGCTGGGCTACCAGAGCTCACAGTCATGGCCCCTACAATTTATAAAACTTGGAAAATCACCAGGGCACAGGCTGAGAGCCTTAGTTCTTCTTTAATTGTTCAATTATAGTTGTCCTCCTTATCCTCCATTACTGTCCCCTGTCCCACCCACTTCCCCTCCCATGTTCAATCCTCCCTCCACCCCTTGTCCTTGTCCATGGGTCCTTTATACATGTTTCTTGACTTGAATTCTTCTTTAAAATAAACAGAAACTGATCGAGTTTTTCTCCCAAATACATTCATAGTGGACAAGGAGGTACACAAGGCTCCTGAGCTTTTAATACTTCTTTCAAATATTTTAAAAAGTTGAATCCCAGACTTTTCTTTGTAGGTGGTAAATGGGATGAAGCAGTATGTAATCCCTGCTCATTAGTGTTGTGCCCACCCAAAGAAGTGATGCCGTATGACAGCAAGCTCAACAGCACAGCTGGGTCTCAATGATTCTGTGACTTTAACTAAATATCCCATCATCTAGTCAATAAATATATCTGACATCATTTTGGCACAATCTAAGATTGCTAAGTTTAATAATTATAATTACTTAACCTAACCATTGAGTAAATTCCAAGATTGTTGTTTAAAATCTTTTATCCAGTGAAAACAAAGAAGCAGGTGGAGTTATCCAAATAGTGATTAAGAACATTGCATTTTTTTATTGCTAGGTAGAGATGAAGACTTAGTCTTCAATTGCATGTGGTGAACATAATTTACTTGTATGTTTCTGGGGAGGGGCAGTGTTACCTGAGATGATTTGTTACCTCAGGTGTCTAGACTAAGTTAACCACACACCTCAGCTCTCTAGACATTGTCTTCACACCTCCTGTCCTCCACCACCTGACCACCACCTCTATGAATGTAAATGTAGAGCTTTCCAATTTGCCTTCTTTCATTGTGTGGAGTTTTAAAAATATATGAAGAGTGGGGAAAATATATATGTTGTGTTTATACATTTAAAAAATTTGCCAAAGTGATATTGTACCACAAATTCCATTTCATCTCTTTCTTTTTCCCCTGGGCACATGTTTCTGAGGTCTGTCAGTGGTGACTTCTATACAATGAAGGGTACCTTGGGTATGTGGCCTGCGCTCCCTAGACATGGTCCACACATAACTTCCTAAACTCTCTGTGAAGACCTGAGGCACTGGAGACACTACCAGACCTTGTGCCTGTTCTCCTGTACCCAGGACAGTGTCTCTGGGGTACATTCTTGGAGTGGAGAGTTTATGGTCACAGAATAGACATGCATTTAATTTCACCATTGTTTGCATTTGCTTCCAGAAGGGCTGTACTACCTACATGAACATCAGTGGGGCACAAGGGGTCTCACATCTTCCTCTTCCTTGATGTCACCCCTCTGGTGTTGCTCTCCTGTTGGAACGAGTGATTGAAGTGGTGTCTCATTGTGTGCCATTCAGTTCGTTGAATACAGTTCATCCATAGGTTTCTCCTGTGCATTTTATGTTCCCATCTTTTCTCCATATTTCTGTTTTAGCATTCTTATGGGCCTTTTTTGTTAAGTTTCTCAGTCATAGAATTTCTATATGTACTCTTTCAATTTTCCACCTATTGGATAATTTTGTCTGAAATACCCTTTGTTTTCTAGTTTGTGAAGATTTGTTTATTTTTTCCACATTTTTTAATTGTTCAAGTACAGTTGTCTCTATTTTCTCTCCACCTCTCCCCCTGCCCTGCCATCACCACTTCCCACCCTTGATCCTAGCCCCCTTTGGTTTTCATCGAATAGAAGTATTTCTTTGGAATGTAGCCAAATCCATCAATTTTTCCCATTACAATTTATGTTTTGAATTTTAAAAGATTTCCTCACCTGCAAATCACAGATATATTTTTCTATATTTTCTCCTATGAGCTTTATAGTTTTATCTTTCACATTTGCAACTGTGGTTACTTTTGGAGATAATTTAAGATAGGGGCCCAACATTAAAAAAAATCTCCATGTAGTGATCCAATTTTTTGTCACTATTTACCAAGTAATTTACCTTTTTCTGTAGTACTGTTGCTCTTCCCATTACATACTAAGTTCCCTTTTCCTGTGTCATGGGTCTGTTTCTGCACTATCAATTCTATTCTATTAATTTCACAGTTTATTATTCCTTGTACAAATACCATACTGTGTTAGTCATTATGGCTTTGAAACTATCTTAATCTCTGGTAATATGAATCCTTCATCTTGATTCTTCTTGTTGTAAGTTGTGTTACCTATTTTCCAACACTTACTCTTTTTTGTTTTGATTTTAGATTTACTTTATCAAGTAAGTGAAAGAGAAAGAGAGAGAACAGGTTGGGGTTTTGATAGTATTTGCATTGAATTTGTAGATTAATTTGGGAGGAGTTTGCAAGGTGGCAATATTGTAGGAGGTCCTTTCACCTCCACCCAGAACAAAACTGGAAATAAAACTAGAGGAAGAGTCACCCAGAGTTACAAACTGAAGACTACTGAAGAGGAGGAGCAGAAACCACCTCAAAACAGGCAGAAAGGGTGGGGATGGCCCCAATCCAACAGACAGCAGGCCAAGGATACAAAGGGATAGTGTAGCTATGAGAGCTTTCCCTGAAAGGACTGAAGCCTGGACCCCAGACCAGCCTCCTCTACATTGAGTACCAGAGCCGGGATCATCCACCTGTGTAGAATACAGGGGTGAAAGGAGGCGGGGTATCTATCTGCTGGGGAAAGATAGAGCCCTGCGGAGACAAAGTGACATTTTTTAAAAGGATCCAAAGCACAAATTTCTCACTGGCAGACACTCACCCTGGGCTTTGAGGAAGGGAGGGCACTGTGGACTGCAGTCATCTGAGAGTCTAGAGTAGGAGGCGTTAGTGAGAAATGTGGGAGAGCAGCTGCCAGGATCCCTGTGTGGGGTCATCCCCCTGTATTGCAGTAGCCATTTTTCTTGAGAAGAGCAAGCCCCTCCAAGGGGAATAAGCCTGTGGAAAAACAATTACCCCATCCTCTATTATCCCACTCATCACACCCTGGGGGATGTTTCTCTCCCCACCCTGTGTCTTTTTTCTACCACCCTACATCTTAATCCCTGCTGAGAAGACAGCAACACAGGCAGACTCCGGGGTGGGGGGGGTTCAGGGACTGGATTTGGGGAGTGACCATTTCCTGCACTTTCCTGAGAACTGGACTGGTGCTTCTACCTTACAGGAGAGTGGGTAGAAATACCTGATAGAAACACACTCCTGATTTCAGGCAGACCCAAACTCTGGACTCCAGAGACTCTACTTGTCTGCCTACTAAGGGCTCTACTCTGCCAAATTCAGGGAAATAATCCAGGATATACTGAGATATGAGACTCTGGGGCAGTGGAGCACACCTGCCATCTTCCTTGAAGTCTAAATAGCACCCTGTCCCCTTATGAAAGATTCAGGGGTCCCATCCTCCCAATGTTGCCAGAAGTCCTTTCAGGAAGCAGCTCTTTCAGTGACTAAATCTGACAGCCCAATCAACAGTAGAAACAGGTAGAAGCAGATCTTGTGGTACCTTAGGATATTTGCTGACCCACCTCTGGTCTTGTGCCTTGGGGCATAGCTTGGCCCCTTTCATGTGCAGCCAAGCCTGGTGGAGGCAGCCACAAGCTGTGGGTAACTTGCAGCTTTGACCAGGCTTCTGGGGACCAGATGTGGACAGCATCTGACACTGGCTCACACAAGCTTTAGATAACATGGGAAGATATCCAAAGGGAAATCCCAGTAGGCAGGCACTAAACTCTACTGAGATGAATTCCATTTTGTTCTTTTTCATTATTTTTATTATTTTTTCTTTTCTTTAAAATTTTCTCTCTACTTTTTCTTTCACATTGCACATTTTACTCTTTCCTCTTTGTACTCTATTTTTTATTTTCTTGTTTTTTATTTTATTTTTCTCCTTTCTTTGTTCTTTTTGGGGTTTTTCTCTTTCTATTGCTTATTCTTATCATCTTTCTTCCTTCTTGCCTCTTCTAATCTTTTTTCTTTCTTTTTTTAGCATTTTATTTTTATTGTACTTTTCCATCAGCACTTAGCCCCCTTATACCTCACACCCCCCTGCAATCACCACACTATTGACTATGTCTGTGAGTCTTTTTTCGTTTTTCCCTAATCCCTCCACACCTTAACCTCCACGTCCTTAGCTATGGAGGTAGCATCCTGCTTGCTATCTATGAGTCTGTCTCTATTTTGCTTGTTAGTTCTCTTTGTTCATTAGATTCCACATACGAGTAAAATCACATGGAATTTTTGTGACTGGCTTATTTCACTTAACACGATGTTCTCCAGGTCAATCCATACTGCTGCAAAAGGTAACATTCCTTTAATTTTTATGGCTGAGTGGTATTCCATTGTGTAAATGTCCCATAGTTGTTTTATCCATCCATCTACTGGTGAACATTTGGACTTTTTCCATGTCTTGGCAATTGTAAATAATGCTGCAATGAACATAGGCATGCTTATATTCTTTCAAATTACTGTTTAAGGTTTCTTTGAATATATTCCCAGAAGTGGGATCACTGGATCAAAAAGCAGATCCATTCTTAATTTGTTGAGAAAACTCCATATTACTTTCCACAATGGCTGCACCAATCTGCATTCTCACCAACATTGCAAAAGGATTCTCCTTCCCTGATATCCTCTCCAGCACTTGTTTTTTGTTGATTTATTGAGGATAGCCATTCTGACAGATATGAGATGATATCTCATTGTGGTTTTAATTTGTATCTTCCTGATGATTAAGACGTTAGAAACTTTTCATATATCTGTTGGACATCTGTATGCCCTCTTTGGACAAGTGTATATTAAGGTCATTTGCCCACTTTGTAATTGGGTTTATGTATTTTTTGTGTTGAGTTTTATAAGGTCTTTAAAATTTTTGGATATTAACCCTTTATCAGATGTATTGATGAATATATTCTCCCATTCTCAGGGTTGTCTTTTTATTTTGTTGATGTTTTCCTTTGTTGTGCAAAAACTTTAGTTTGATGTAGTTCCATTTTTTAATTTTTTCATTTTAAAAAATATTCTTTTTTTCTATTTTTTTTATTTGAATCATTGTTCAAGTACAGTTTTCTCCCTTTTACTCCCATTCCAGCCCACCTGCCCAACCCTCCCCACTTCCTCCCATTACCACCCTCCCCCTAGTTTTTGTCCATGTGTCCTTTAAATTTGTTTCTCTAAACCCTACCCATTCTCCCCTGAAATTCCCTCTTCTCTCCCCTCTGATCACTGTCAGCCTGTCCTCTATTTCAGTGTCTTTGGTCATATTTTGCTTGTTTCTTTGTTTTGTTGTTTAGGTTCCTGTTAAAGGTGAGATCATATGGTATTTGTCTTTCACTGCCTGGCTTATTTCACTTAGCATAATGCTTTCCAGCTCCATCCAAGCTGTTGCAAAGGATAGGAGCTCCTTCTTTCTTTCTGCTGCATAGAATTCCACTGTGTAAATGTACCAGAGTTTTTTGATCCATTCATTTACTGATGAGCATCTTGGTTGCTTCCAGCATCTAGCTATTGTAAATTGTGCTGCTATGAACATCGAGGTGCAAAGGTTCTTTTGTATTGGTGTTTTAGTGTTCTTAGGATAGAGTCCCAGCAGTGGAATTGCAGGGTCAAAAGGCAGATCCATTTTGAGTTTTCTGAGGAAGTTCCATACTGCTTTCCATAGTGGTTGTACCAGTCTGCAGTCCCACCAGCAGTGCACTAGGGATCCCTTTTCTCCACAACCTCTCCAACACTTGTTGTTTGTTGCTTTGTTTATCATGGCCATTCTGACTAGTGTGAAGTGGTATCTCATTGTGGTTTTAATTTGCATCTCTCTGATAGCTAGCGATATTGAACATTGTATCATGTGTCTTTGGATCTTCTGTATGTCCTCCTTGGAGAAGTGTCTGTTCAAGTCCTTTGTCCATTTTTTAATTGGGTTGCTTGTCTTCTTAGAGTGGAGTTGTGTAAGTTCTTTATATATTTTGGAGATTAAACCCTTGTCTGAGGTATCATTGGCAAATATGTTTTCCCATACAGTTGGTTCTCTTTTTATTTTCATACTGTTTTCTTTAGCTGTGAAAAAGCTTTTATTTTGATGAGGTCCCATTTGTTTATTCTTTCCTTTATGTCCCTTGCTCTAGGAGACATGTCAGTAAAAAAGGTTTTGCATGAAATATCTGAGATTTACCTACTTATGTCCTCTTCTAGGACTTTAATGGTGTCATGATTTATATCTAAGTCTTTTATCCATCTTGAATTTATTTTTGTATATGGTGTAAGTTGGTGCTCAAGTTTCCTTTTTTTTGCATGTAGCTGTCCAGTTCTCCCAACACCATTTGTTGAAGAGGCTATCTTATTCCATGTTATGTAGCTGCTTCCTTTGTCAAATATTCATTGACTGTAGAGACTTGGGTTTATTTCTGGGCTCTCTGTTCTGTTCCATTGGTCCATGTGCCCATTTTTATGCCAGTACCAAGCTGTTTTGATTACCGTGGCCTTGTAGTATAGTTAAGTGTCGGGTATTGTGATCCCTCCTATTTTAGTCTTCTTTCTCAAAATTGCAGCAGCTATTCACGGTCATTTATGGTTCCATATAAATTTTTGAAGTGTTTGTTATATGTCTGTGAAATAAGCCATTGGTACTTTAGTAGGTATTGCATTAAATGTGCAAATTGCTTTGGGTAGTATGGACATTTTGATGATATTAGTTCTTCCAATCCATGAACACGGTATATGTTTCCATTTGTTTGTGTGTTCCTTGCTTTCTTTCCTCAGTTTTATGTAGTTTTCTGAACGCAGGTCTTTCACTTCTTTGGTTAAGTTTATTCCTAGGTATTTTATTTTTCTTTTTGCTATTTCAAATGGTATTTTTTTCTTGATTTCTGCTTCTGCTGTTTCATTGTTGGTGTACAGAAATGCCTTTGATTTCTGGATATTGATATTCTATCTTGCTGTTTTGACAAATTCATTTGTTAGGTCGAGCAGCTTTTTTGTGGAGTCTATAGGATTTTCTATGTACACTATCATGTCATCTGCAAACAGTGACAGTTTTGTTTCCTCCTTTCTGATTTGGTTGCCTTTTATTTCTTTTTCTTGTCTGATCACTGTGGCTAAAACTTCCAGTGCTATATTGAATAGAGGTGGTGAAAGTGGACAGTCTTGTCTTGTTCCTGATCTTAGTGGAAAAGATTTTAGTTTTTGCCCATTGAGTATGATGTTGACTGTAGGTCTCTCATGTATGGCTTTTATTATGTTGAGGAATGCTCCCTCTATTCCAACTTTGCTGAGTGTTTTTATCATAAATGGGTGTTGTACCTTATCAAATGGTTTTTCTGCATCCATTGATATGATCATGTGATTTTTGTCTTTGCTTTTGTTTATGTGATGTATTACATTTACTGATTTTGCGAATATTGTACCATCCTTGCATCCCTGGGATGAATCCCACTTGGTCATGGTGTATGATATTTTTAATGTCCTGTTGGATGCAGTTTACCAGTATTTTCTTGAGGATTTTAGCGTCAATGTTCATTAGCGATATTGGCCTGAGTTTTCTTTCTCTGTTGTGTCTTTATCTGGTTGTGGAATTAGGATGATGTTGGCCTCATAAAAAGGGTTTGGGAGTCTTCCATCTTTTTGGATTTTTTGAAATAGTCTGTGAAAGATAGGGGTTAGCTCTTGCTTAAATGCTTTGTAGAATTCTCCTGTGAAACCATCTGGTCCAGAGCTTTTGTGTGTCGGGAGTTTTTTGATTACAGCTTCCATTTCTTTTGCTGTTATTGGTTTGTTCAGACTTTCTGCTTCTTTTTCATTGAGTTTTGGAAGATTATATTTTTCTAGAAATTTGTCCATTTCATCCAGGTTTTCAAATTTCTTGGCATACAGTTCTTAGTAGTAATTTCCTACAATCCTTTGTATTTCTGTGGTATCTGTTGTAATCTCTCCTCTTTCATTTCTGTTTATTTGGGTCCTGTCTCTTCTTTTCTTGATGAGTGTGCTTAACAGCTTGTTGATTTTGTTTATCTTTTCGAAGAACTAGCTCTTGGATTCACTGATCCTTAAAATTGTGCTTTTAGTCTCTGTGTCTCATTTAGTCTCATTTAATTCTGCTCTGATCTTGGTTATTTCCTTCCTTCTGCTTGCTCTGGGCTTTCTTTGTTGTTGTTCCTCGAGTTCTTATAGATGTAGGGTTAGGTTGTTTGATATGTTTTTAACATTTTTAGGTGGGCCTCTATTGCTATGAACTTCCCTCTCAGGACTGCCTTGGCTGTGTCCCACAAGTTTTGGGTTGTTGTGAGTTCGTTTTCATTTGTTTCCAGAAACCTTTTGATTTCTTCCTTCATATCATTCTTGACCCATTCATTGTTTAATAGCAAGCTATTTAATCTCCATGATTTTGAGTGTTTTCAGCTTTTTTCCTTGGGGTTGGTTTCTAGCTTCAGTCCCTTGTGATCTGAGAAAATGCTTGGTATGACTTCAATTTTTTTGATATTGTTGAGGCTTGTTTTGTGTCCTATCATGTGGTGTGTCTTTGAAAGTGTTCCATGTACACTTGAAAACAATGTGTATTTAAGCTCCTTTGGGATGGTCGGCTCTTTATATATCAGTAAAGCCCATTTCATCTGGGGTATTATTCAATGCCACAATATATTTGTTGATTTTTTGTTTGGAAGATCTGTCCATTTTTGATGGTGGGGTGTTAAAATACCCCACAATAATTGTGTTGCTGTCCATATCTTTCTTGAAGTCCTCTAAGATTTTCTTTATGTATTTGGGTGCTCCTATGTTGGGTGCATATATATTTACAATATTTATGTCTTCTTGGTGGATTCTTCCCTTGATTATTACAAAGTGACCTTCTGCGTCTCTCTTTATGGCCCTTTTTTGGAAGTCTATTTTGTCAGATATGAGTATTGCTACCCCGGCTTTTTTTCCCTGTCCCTTTGCTTGGAAAATTTGTTTCCAGCCCTTCACTTTCAGGCTGTGCAGGTGTCTTTTGTCCTGAGGTGGGTCTCTTGTAGGCAGCATACGTGTGGATCATGCTGTCTTATCCATTCAGCTATTCTATGTCTTTTGATTGGAGCATTTAATCTGTTTACGTCTAAGGTTATTATTGATAGGTACTTATTCCATTGCCCTTATGTACGTGTGTCCTCCCTCCCTCTCTCTCTCTTTCTCTCTCTCTTTCTCCCCCTCTCTCTTTTCCTTTCTTTTCTTAAAGCAGTCCCTTTAGAATCTCTTGCAGAGCTGGTTAGGTGGAGGTATATTCTTTTAGACTTCTTTTGTCTGGGAAGCTTCTTATTTGGCCTTCTATCTTGATTGAGAGCCTTGCTGGGTAAAGTAGTCTTGGTTGCAGACATCTGGTTCTCATTACTTGGGATATTTCTTGCCATTCTCTTCTGACTTGGAACGTTTGCATTGAGAAGCCAGCTGTTAGCCTTATTGGGGCTCCCTTGTATGTTACTTCCTATTTTTCCCTTGCTGCCTTTAATATTCTCTCTTTGTCTTGGAATTTTGCCATTTTAATTATGATGTGTCTTGAAGTGGGCCTCTTTGGGTTCCTCTTGATTGGGACTCTCTGTGTTTCCTGGATTTGTGTGACTTTTTCTCTCATCAAATTAGGGAAGTTTTCCATCATTACTTTTTCAAATAGGTTTTCTATCCCTTTCTCTTCTTCTTCTCCTTCTGGTATCCCTATTATACGGATATTATTATGTTTCATATTGTCTTGCATTTCTCTTAATCCCTCTTCTTTCTCTCTGAGCCTCTTTTCCTTTTCTTGCTCTTTCTGGGTGTTTTCTTCTACTTTTCCTCTACCTCTCTGATCTGATATTCTGTTTCATTAATCCTGCTTTTCATTCCTTCTACTGTGTTCTTCAGTTCAGAAATTGTATTCTTCATTTCCTCTTGCCCCTTGTTGATAGTTTCTATTTCCTTTTTCATGTTGATGTAGTTTTCAGTAAGTTCATTGTAGCTTCCCTGTAGTTTCTGGTAGCTCATTGTGAGCTCATTGAGCTTCCTGACAATCATTTCTTTGAACTCAATATCTGATAGTTGAATTGCCTCTGTTTCATTTAGCATTCTTTCTGAGGCTTCCTCCTTTCCTTTCATTTGGGGATTGTTTCTTTGTCTTCCCATTGTTTGTGAGACTCTTCTTGTTATCCTCAGGTTCTTAAATTGACCTGTTCTGGCTCCCTGGCTTTGTGATGCGAACTTCTTTAGTAGAATAGCAGTGAGTTTCAGTGGTGCAGTTTCCTTGATCTCCGAAGCTCTCTGGTCTTGGGCTGTCATTTAATTTGGCTTTGTGTTTGCCTTTGGGTTTTGATTGTTGTTGGCTCTTTCTTTGGTTTTTCCTTCCCACCTGCTGGTTAAATGAGGGTCACTCTGTCCACCACCTCTTGTATTTTGTTTTCCTGGTGAGGGCAGGTTGTGTTGAAGCTCGTTCTTCTGTGTGTATAAGGTTTAAAGAATTCTCTCTTCCTCTTGTTCAGTTGTTTTTATCGGGTACTGTCTCTACTGTTTAGTTGTATTTCCAGATAGGTCCTGGATTGAGGTTTGTGTGGTTTCCACTCCCTCCTTCACCTTCTTCTGTTGTTATCTGTTAGTGGCTCCTTTGTTGTTGGGTTTCCTCTTCCAGTGGGTATCCTGGTGTTCACCTTCTCCTCCTATTCTTTTTTGTCATCAGTTGGAGGGGGAAGGCAAAATGGCTTAAGACAGCAACAGAGTATTCTATGATATTTACAGTAGCAGTCAGTAGAGAAGAGATAGGAAAGCCTTTGGCTATGTATACTGTTAACTTTGATCTTCCACCCAGCTAGCTGATTTGTAGAAAGGATGGAAAGAAGATAAGACTCTTATTGGGGAAGGAAGGATTGTGAGTTGGATCTAGAAAGCAGGGAAGTTGTAGGACGTCAGATTCTTAGGTAAGGTGAGAGTAAAAGATAGTAAATAGGTGTAGTGTGTGAGAGAATAGAGTTAACCACTATAGTAATAGAGTTCAGGAAACTTTGAAATGGGCTAAGATCTGGGAGGGGTGGTGTGAAGTAATTACAATTGCACAGAATAGCAATTATTTACAATAATATTAGGGCAACAATCATATGACAGAATCTATGAAATCTAGGTAACAAGAATAGGGAATAGAGAACCTCGAGTAGTGTGCTAATGGGACACAGGTAAGTTAAAAAACAGTAGATTAGCAATACACTATGGAAAGAGATATCAGGGGAAAGCTGTCAGGTCATACAATATATCCAGCCTAGCAAAGCAGATTGTACAAAAAGAAGAGGGATACAAAAATACTATTTAAAAAAGATGCAAGAATACTGGAAAAATAATAATAATACAAATATGCAATAACTTGCAGGTTCTCTGTAATAGCAGAGTGAAATTTGTCTCACTGTCCCATCTGTTGTGATATCCTTTCTTTGGGTTCAACTTTGGTCTTTTCACAGATCCAGGATTTTGTCTCACTTGTAGGTTTTAGAAAAAATTAAAAAAATAAAAACAGGAAAGGCAGACGAAGGAAGGAAGAAGAGATAAAAGTGGACAAAGAAGCTGAATAGACCCTTCTCCAAGGAGGACATACAGATGACCCATAGACGTATGAAAAAATGCTCAATACCACTAATCATCAGAGAAAAGCAAGTTAAACCACAGTGAGATATCACCTCACAACTACCATCAATAAATCACCAAACAAGTGTTGGCAAGGATGTGGAGAAAAGGGAATCCTAGTGCACTATTGGTGGGAATGCAGAATGTTGCAGCCAGTATGGAAAACAGTATGGAGTTTCCTCAAAAAATAAAAAATGGAACTATTTGACCTAGCAATTCCACTTCTGGGGATATATCTTAAGAATCCTGAAATACCATTCAAAAGAATATATGCACCCCAATGTTCATAGCAGTTTTATTTACAATAGCCATGTTCTGGATAGAGCCTCAGTGCCAATCAGTAGATGATTGGATAAGAAAGCTGTGGTACATTTGCCCAATGGAATACTACACAGCAGTAAAAAGGAACTCTTTTCTTTTGAGACAGCATGTATGGATTTGGAGACTATTATGCTAAATGAAATAAGTCACTCGGTGAAAGCCAAATACCATGTAATCTCACTTACATGGGGAATCTAATGAACAAAATTAACTAATGAGCAAAATAGAATCAGTAGCATAGAAGTATGGAACAGACTGACAGCTGTAAGAGAGGAGAGGGGAAGTGGGTACTAGTTGAAGTTGGAGGGGTTGGTAAAAACACATGTCCGTGGACATGGAAAAAGTATGGGGATTGCCCGAGGAGACAAAGGGACCTGGATGGAGGAGGACAAAGGTGGAAAATTTTGGACAACTGTAATAACATAAGCCATAACATATAACTTAAAATTAAAAAAAAAAGATTCATTTGGGGAGAGCTAACATTTTTCAATATTAAGTCATTACATCCATGAACCTGACATAAGTCTTCACTTATTTTATTTTTAAAATGTCTTTTAGAATTTTAAAATTCTCTTCTAAAAGCTCTTCTGTTTTCTGTGTTAGGCTGCTTCCTAGAGTATCTAGTTTTAGTTCCTATTGTAAGTAGTATGTTACTTTTGGTTACTTTTTCTCAACAGTTATTGCTGTAGGGAGATCAATGTGGTTTCAGGAGTTTTACTGTAACAGGGGTCATGCTATTGCAAACACTGAAAGTTTTGTTCTCTGCCTTCCAATCCCCCTCCTGAAGTGTTCACCCTGACCTTGCTGTCCAGAGCACCTTTGAGCATTGGCCAGGAGAGGGTCCCCTTTTCTTGTTCCCAGCCTGAAAGGGAAGGTTTGAAGTTTTGTTCCACTAAGGATGATGTAAGCCCTGGGTAGAGTGCTCTTGTCAGGCTAAAGAACTTCCCTCCCACCCTCTTATCCTCCTTTTATTCCTTTCTTCTTTCCTTCCTTCCTTCATTGCTTCCTTTGTTCATTCACTCAGCAATATGTACCAAATGATTACTAAAGCCAGGCATTGTTTTTGTCACCTAGGATATGTTTGTGAACCAGTTAAGAGAACAATCTCTGCTCTTGTGGAATTGATGCATAATGATTACCTAATTACTTTTATTATACGTAAGTATTGAACTTTATCAAATGCTTCATCAGCATCATTTGAGATAGTACTGTTATTTTTTTTCTTCAGTCTATTAATCTGTGGTATTATATGGGGAGATATTTCTGATGTTACATGCTGGCACAAACCCAATTTGGTCTGGACATAGGAATGGTGAAATTCATTGTTGGATTTGGCACATAATGTTTTCTTTAAGATTTCCTCAGTCACTGTTCCCAAGTGAGATCTGTCTTCATTGTCTTTGCTTCTGTCATTTGTGCATGCTCATCTTGTTTGGGCATCAGGGTTATATTCATCTCCTACAATGAGCTAGATTTACTCCAAATAAGAGAACACTTCCCTCACCATTTTATCTCAAATAGGATCCCCTGGATAATTCCTATTTTTTTAGCCTGATTTATTTTTACTTTAAGCACTTATCACACTCAAGCACCCATTTATCTGCTAATTTGTTTAATTATTTACCACAAACTCCCAACCCTGACTATAATCTTCATGAGGGTAGAAGTCTTGCTCACTGTGGTATCCTCTAGCACCTAGAATAGAGCCTGGCACATAGCAGATATTCAACTAGCATTAGACAAGTGAATGCATACATTAACCTCAGGCTGTTTTAGGAATTGAGAGCCCAAGAAGATAACGTGGGATGCTAGGGTCATGTGGTATGGGCAGATATGGAATCACAAATAAGTTTTTTCTGAACAGAATGACTCCAGAACTCTTTCCATTGGCACAGACTGTCTGTTAATTCAGTTGTTTTTATCCAAAGAAAACAGGAGAGAAAATCCCCAAGCAATACAATGAGAATAGAAATGCTTCAGTTGAAAATTTTAGATATTTTTTTAAAAATGAAAAGTTAAAATTTAGTTAAATTATACTATTTTATAGACCAAAAGTTATTAATTTTTTGTTCACTCAGTCCTTATAGACAAAAGCATGCTATAAAAAAGCATCTACTGCTACTAATATATTATACACTCACAAAGCAGTACCAAGATAATGTAGAAGATAAAAAGTAAATGAATTGTATTTTTTTATTTTGGGACTTCCAGCCAAGATGGAGGCATAGGTGGATGCACTGTGCCTCCACACACAACCAAGATAGGGACAACAACAATTTAGAAACAGAATAACATCCAGAACTGACAGAAAATTGATCTGAATGGATGTCAGACAACCAAGAAGTTGAAATACACCTGTTCATGCAGACCGGTAGGAGGGGCAGAGTCGGGCAGCCAGGCGTGGGTTGTGGAGCGGAGAGCAGAGAGAGTTGGGACCAGGTGTGTAAGGCATCTGGGGCACAAAACACTGCAGTGGATGGACCCTGAGTGCGCAAGCAGCAGCTGGCAGACCCGGTGAGGTGGCGATTGTAAAGCAAGGCAGTGCATGCAACCCAGGATCCCAGTGCTGGGAAATAGAGCCTCAGGCCACTGATTGAGGACACTTGTGGGAGTTGAGATGCACGGAGAGACGCCCAGCCTCATAGGAGAGGTTCTTGGAGCATCCCACCGTGTGCATAAGCCCAGCCACATGGGAATTGGCACTAGAGGAGACCAGTTTGCTCAGGGGAAGCAGCAGAAGGGACTGAGGTCCCATGGAGAATGGAGCAAGCATCATTGTTCCCTCTTGACCCCACCTCCACATACAACATCACAACCCAGCAACTGGGGTGCCCAGCCCTGGTGAACACCTAAGGCTCTGCCCCTTACTGTAACAGGTGCAACAAGACCAAAAGAAAAAAAAAAGAAAAGAGAGATGGCTCAAAGAGAAGAACAAATCAAAGCCCCAGAACCTATCCTTTTAAGCGACCGAGAGATAGCCAACCTATCAGATGCACAGTTCAAAACACTGGTGATCAGGAAGCTCAAAGAACTGGTTGATTTTGGTTGCAAGTTATATGAACAAATGCAGGCTACAATAAGAGAAATGAAGGAAAATGCATAGGGAACCAATAGTGATGGGAAGGAAACTGGGACTCAAAACAATAGAGTGGACCAGAAGGAAGAAAAAAACAACCAAACAGAAAAGAATGGAGAAATAAGAATTCAAAAAAAGGAGAAGCTTAGGAACCTCCAGGACATCTTTAAACATTCCAACATGTGAATTATAGGGGTACCAAAAGGAGAAGAGGAAGAGAAACAAGTGGAAAAGTTGTTTGAACAAATAATAAAGGAGAACTTCCCCATTATGGCAAAGGAAGTGGACTTCCAGGAATCTTAGAGAGTCCCAAAGAAGTGGGACCCAAGGAGGAACACACCAAGGCACATCATAATTACATTAGCCAAGGTAAAAATGAAGGAGAGAATCCTAGAAGCAGCAAGAGATAAGAAGGGAGTTCCTACCAAGGAGTTCCCATTAAACTGTCAGCTGACTTCTCAAAAGTAACCTTACAGGCAAGGAGGGGATGGAAAGAAGTATCCCAAGTCATGAGAGGCAAGGACTTACATCTCAGATTGCTCTATCCAGCAAAGCTTTCATTTAGAATGGAAGGGCAGATAAAGTGCTTCTCAGATAAGGTCAAGTTAAAGGAGTTCATCATCACCAAGCTCTTATTTTATGAAATGTTAAAGGGACTTATCTAAGAAAAAGAAGATAAAAAATCATATATAGTAAAATGACAGCAAACTCACAATTATTAACAACAACACCAAAAATAAAACCAAAAGAAACTAAGCAAACAACTAGAACAGAAACAGAACCACAGAAATGGAGATCACATGGAAGGTTAGCAGCAGGGGAGTGAGAGGAGGAGAGAGGGGGAAAAGGTATGGAGAATAAGTAGCATAGATGGTAGGTAGAAAAAGACAGGGAGAGGGCAAGAATAGTATGGGAAATGTAGAAGCTAAAGAACTTATGACACATGGACATGAACTAAAGGCGGGGGGGGGAATGTGGGAGGGAGAGAGTGTACAGGGTAGAGGGGAGTGAAGGGGGGGTAATGGGACAACTGTAATAGCATAATCAATAAAATATATTTTAAAGAAAAGTGAATGAATTGTGATGATGTATTTGAACCAAGTGTCCAAGCCAGCCAGACCCTGTGCTGTTCCATCCATATATGACTTTAATTTCGTAGGAGAAATTTGTAGCATGGTTGAAAAAATTTGTAAGTCACATCTACTAATAAGTGTTCTTTTCAGGGGCTTTTTGCTGGCTCTGCTGACCTAGTTTAATTGATTTTCTGGTGGACAGCTTTAGCTGAAAGAAAATGGAAATGGAAAACTTAATTAAAAATGTAGTGTTGCTTCCGTGCTGTGAGGGCACCAAAATAGACGATGAACACATTCTCTTCAATATTTATTCATCCGATTTTCATGGTAATTTGTTGGTCTCTGACTTTAAAGGGGTAAACTTGGCAGAGAGGATTACTCAGAGAAGGATGAAAAACAGCTCTGCATCTAAATTTATTCCAGAGTTGAACCTATGTGCCTTCCCACCATGCACTGATTTTTCAAGATGGGGGTGTCTGGGGCTGCTCAAGTCATCGGCGACAAGGGAGATTGTGGTAGACTTCTGAGCTTTGCAAGGTCCTGAAGCTACTGACCCTGAGGTAGCAGTTGAAAAGAGGCTGGAGACTGGGCGTGTAGGAGCAGTCTCAGAGATAGAGGCTGGAGTGCTTTATTTTTTCTTTTGAAGTTTCAGAATCATTTAGTCAGCCCTCTTGGGTCTAAAATTATTCCCTGAGTCACTGATGATTGATTTATTCCTTTGGCCTTGAAGGGTCACGGTAGGCATGTGCTTGCATGTGAATAAGCTGTGGCCATGCCAGTCAGTGGGTGTTGTATGGGCTTCAGAAGTATGGCCTCAGGCACAGCTGAGAGCACACACTGGGGCTATCCATTCTTGACACACAAAACAGCAGCAGCCATCCAGTACCCATAATTGTCAGGTTTTATTTTACTCAGAGAGTAATTAAGAAAACAAAAAGTCACTTGATTCCTCCACTTAAATAAAGCCCCACTGTTATTTTGAAATTCCCTTTGTATCATTCAGTCTAGGCTCTGAAAGTGGGAACTCTCCTGATTTAACCCAGCAGAGCTTCAGTCCCCACTTGCCCAAGACCATGTGTATTGGGCCCCTCTGGTCCTTGGCTGACTCAGGTGCCAGGCAGTTTCCATCCCTGGGCCTGCCTTGTCAACAAGGGGGCCCCAGGGAAAGAAGAAGGGGGTGGAAAAAGCATGCTTACTGGCTCTCAATGGCTGGCAAGAGAGGCCCGCACCATGTAAGGGATCATGTGCATGCCTGATGGGTAAGGCTATCTCAGTAACATGCCTTTTAACTTTTTATCAATTTACATTGATGAAAAGTTAAACCGACACCCCCAAAATATAAACCGATAAGGTACTACAAAGAGACTTTTAATGAAAAGCAGTAGCCTCCCCTCTACTCCTTACCATATTCCTAATTCTGAGAAAAGCATGGCCAACAGTTTCTCTTCCAAGTTCTCTCTAAAGTGGTTGAACTGCTCATCAGTGATTTCATATCCTTTCTTGATGTTCCTTCTGAAAATAAAGATTTAGCTAATTTTTGCTACTTCTCTCAATTTTTAACAATTTTTTTTAGTTTTTCTAGTGATTTTTTTGTGTCTTTAAATACATTAAACCTCTCTTGTTCCATCAGTGTCAGAACCCTGCTCAGCTTTTGCCCCTGCCCTGTGGGGTGGGCAGCCACCAGTCCTCTAGTTTCTCTCCCTTCTTCCTCCATTCTCTTCTGTCAGCATCACCTCTATTCTTTTCTGAAATGCAAAACACTTGAGACAGAAATGTAATGAACTCTCATGTACCTATTGGCTATAAAAATTACCAGTACAGTTTCAATCTTGATTCACTTGCATCCCACCCCATCAATATTCTGGTATATTCTTTGAATGTATAGTTCAAAGAAGTTTTTCCTTTGGAACCATTGGAGAGTAACTTGCTTAGATGCCCCATTACCCCGAATACTTGAGTGAATTTCCTGAAAACAGGGACATTCTTCTGCATGACCACAGGACAGCCATCAGAATCACCACCTACTCATCCTCAAGAGCTTTCTTATGTTTCACCAGTTGCAGTAAGAATGTTCTTTATTGCAAAAGACTCCAGTTCAGAATCACATTGTGCATTTAGTTTTTATGTCTCTTTAGTTTTCAACCTGGAGCAGTTCTCAGTTTGGGTCTGTCTGATGTTTGCTCATTACTGGGTTCAGGTCCTGCACCGTGGCTCCGCTGTCACAGAAATACTGCTGCATGTGTCACCATGTCTTTCTGTCTGGGAGTGTTCACTGTACCACTTGCTTAAGTAGCGTGGCACAGTCTTCTCCACTGCAGACTTTCTCCTTTCCCTGGCGATTAATAAATATTTGGTGGGGAAAGTACTTTGAAACTACATAAATTCCCTTTTCACAATTGAACTTTTTATCTGTTCACTTTTTCACTTTTATCAGTGATTCATGGTTTCCTGCTTTATTCAATGGGTTATAATCAGCTACTATATTTATTTTAGATTTCTTCAAGATGCTTCTGTGTCCTTTTTACCTGTCATCATTATTCTTTTAGCATTTTCTTCCTTCTGAGACAAAACAACATGACAACCTTATGGCCTCTGATCTGCTCATACAATCAGCCACTTCTCCAGAGGAGCCCTTGCCAGGGTGTCTTCATGGGGAGAGCAAATCTGGGCACGATGTGTGCTCATTGCCAGTGATGTGTTTCTGATACCAGATATAAGTAGTACAGACAAATACAAGTCTGCACACACACACACACACACGTGCACACAGACACTTATTTCCACATCCATTTCTATGTCCACATCGGTCTATATCAGACACCATGAGTTCATGGCAATTCTTCCAGTTCTACTCTGATATCGCAGGGTTCATTTTAAGGTTTTCTTTTCCACATATATATTTCTCTTCTCCAACAATGAGAAATTCTACTTTAATCATCCTTGATATTTTTACCTATTTGATAATGCCTGGTATGTAACACATCACCCATTATGGCTGCTGTCCTTCCCCTCCATGGAAACCATTCTTACCCAGCCTGGGCTCCAACCATTCCCCATATGGGTCCTCCTCTCCCTGTTCTTTATGACAGCTGTGTCACCCTACCCTCTCCCATATGTGCTCTCCCCTCTTCAGCTCTAACATCATGCCGGCTGCCCAGCCTTTTTCTTTGCAGGCATTCTCCTCCCTCTGCCTGCACTCCAGAGTCCTGTTTGGGCTGCCTGACCCCAGACTCCACAGATACCGGTTTTTCTTGGCTCTTGCACTGATTGTTCATTCAGGAAAGGAGGGGAGGAGAAGCTGTTCAAAGTACAACAGTTCCTCGACTAACACTGTTCATTCACCCTTATTCTCTTTCAATGTTGATGAGATGCCACAGGGATTTAATTCTTGTTTATATCAATTAATTTGTGGTCAAACTGGTTTTGTTACACGTTGTTTTGCTTAAAGTTGCAGAACTTTTGACAACATTGAGAACTTATTGTAGCATATTCCAGGCCTCCTGTCATTGCTCCTGTCAATGCTTTAGCATGCATCTCTACTAACAAAGATATTTTAAAAATAACATCATTGTTGTATCCACTGGGATCAGAATTTAAACATGGACCACACAATGCTGTTTGCTATGGCTCTTAAGACTTATCCATTTCAGCTTTCTCTCAGCGCCCCCACATCATTAATTTCTGTAGAATATCCCATATTATGATTTGGGTCATTGCTTTCTTGTGGCATTATTTAATTTGTTCCCTGCCCTATGTATTTTCTATAAATTGGTAGACATAGAGATGTTTAAAACAGCTTTATTGGGATATAATGTACATGTATACCCACTGATGGGTACAATTCAGTGGGTTTTTGTGTATTCACAGATATGTGCATCCATCACCACAGTAACTTGGGGAACATTTTTGTCACCTAGAAAAGAAATGCTGCCACATTTAGCTATCACCTCCTTATCCTCTCATCCCAACTCCTTAGGAATCACTCATCTATTTTCTGTCTCTGTAGGTTTTTCCTTTCCGGACTTTGTTATGAACAGAAGCGGATAACATACAGACTTCTTTGACTAACTTCTTTCACTTAGCATAAGGTTTTCAAGGGTCATCCTGTTGTAGGGTTATCCTTTTCCCTAGTTCTTCTTTTCTTTTCTTTTTTTCTCCTTTCTTTTCAATTTGTTTTTATTGCAATGAAATACAGCTGACAAAATTTACCATCTTAACCAGTTTTAAAAGTGTACAGTTCAGTGATATTGAGTATGTTTGTATACTTTGCAACCATCCATCTCCAGAATTCTTTTCGTTTTGAAAAACTGAAATTCTGTCCTAATCAAACAACTCCCACTCCCCTATTGCCAGGCCCAAGCACTGACATTTTACTTTTTTTTTAAAAGATTTTATTTATTTATTTTTAGAAAGAGAAGGGAGGGAGATAGAGAGAGGGAAACATCAATGTGCGGTTGCTGGGGGTTATGGCCTGCAACCCAGGCATGTGCCCTGGCTGGGAATCGAACCTGCGACACTTTGGTTCACAGCCCATGCTCAATCCACTGAGCTACGCCAGCCAGGGCAACATTTTACTTTGTCTCTACATATTTGACCACCCTAAATACTTCATAAACGTGGAAGCATACAGTATTTGTCCTTTTGTGACTGGCTTATTTCATTTAGCATAATGTCCTCAAGTTTTATCCATGTCGTAGCATGTGTTAGAATTTCTTTCCTTTGTAAGTCTGAATAACATTCCATTAAAAATGTGTACCACATTTTATTTATTTATTCATCAGGTGATGGACACTCATTGCTTCCATATTTTAGCTATTATAAAAATGCTGCTAAAAATATGAGTGTACAAATAACTCTTTGAGAGCTGTTTTCAATTTTTTCAGGTATAAATTTAGAAGTGGGACTGCTGGACTTTAATTCCTTTTTAATTTTTTTTGAGAAAATATCACACTATTATCCACAGTGGCTGCACCATTTTACATTCTCACTAACAGCACAGAAAGTTTCCAATTTCTACCACATCCTCAACACTTAATTTCTTTTTCTTTTTTTAAGTAATAGCCATTTTAATGGGTTTGAGGTGGTATCTTATTGTAGTTTTCATTTGCATTTCCCTAATGACAGTGACATAAAGCATCTTTTTAAATAAAGATTTTATTTATTTATTTTTAGATAGAAGGGAAAGGGGGGAGAAGGGGAGTGAAAGCAATATCAATGTTTGGTTACCTCTCATGTGTCCTTTACTGGGGACCAGGCCCACAACCCAGGCATGTGCCCTAACTGGGAATTGAACCAGTAACACTTTGGCTCATAGGCTGGCACTCAATCCACTGAGCTACACCAGCTATGGCACATTAAGCATCTTTTTATATCCTTATTGCTAGTTTGTATATCTTCCATGGAGAAATATCAGTCGAAGTTCTTTGCCCATTTTGGATTAGATTGTATTTTTTTATTGTTGAGTTTAAGGAGTTCTCTATATATTCTGGATGTCAATCCCTCTTTAAATACATGATGTACAAATGTTTTCTCCCATTCTGTGGTTTGCCTTTTTTCTCTGTGATAGTGTCTTTCGATACACAAAATTTTACAATTTTTATAAAGTCCAATTTGTTTATTTTTTCTTTTGTTGTGAATGCATTTGGTGTCATAGGCATAAAATGATTCTAAATTTAGCATCTTGAAACTTTTGCTTTGTGTTTTCTTCTAATTGTTTTAGGTTTTATGTTTGTTTCTTTCATACATTTTGAATCAGTTTTTGTATATGGCATTACTTAAAGGTAGAAATTCATTCTTCTGCATGTGAGTATCAAGTTTCCTTAACACCATTTATTGAAAGGACTGTCCTTTTCCTACTAAATGATCTTGGCACCCTACTCAAAAATCATTTCACTATTTACACAAGGGTTTATTTCTGGACTCTGTATTCTACTGGCCTATATGCCTATCTTTAGATCACAGCTACAGTATTTTGATTACTGTATTTTTGTATTGAGTTATAAAATCAGGAAGTGTGAGTCCTCCAACTTTTTCTTTTTAAGATTGCTTTAGCTATTTAGGATCCTTGAGATTCCATATGACATTTAGGATGGATTTTTTTTTATTTCTCCAAAGAAATATCATTGGGATTAAAAAATAGTTTATTTATTTATTTTTACAGAGAGGGGAAGGGAAGGAGAAAGAAAATGAGAGAAATATCAATATGTCAGAGATACGTTAATAGGTTGCCTCTCACTCTCTCCCAACCAGGGACCTGGCCCACATCCCAGGTATGTGCTCTAAATAGGAATCAAACCAATAACTTTTGGTTCGTAGGCTAGCACTCAATCCACTGAGCCACACAATCCAGGGCAATAATTGGGATTGTTTTTTAAGTATATTTTATTGATTACATTATTACAGTTGTCCCAATATTCTCTCCCCTTTATCCTCCCTCAGCCATGTCACCCCCCTCCAGCATTTCCTCCCCTTAGTTCGTGCCCATGGGTTGTACATAAAAGTTCTTTGGCTTGTCTATTTATTATATTATTAACCTCCCCCGTCTACTTTATGCCTACCAATTAGGCTTCTTATTCCCTGTACCTCCCCCAACCCATTTCCACCCCCTCCCCACTGATAACCTTACATGTGACCTCCATTTCTGTGATTCTGTTCCCGTTCTAGTTGTTTGCTTAGCTTTTATTTTTGTTTTTGTTTTAGGTTTGGTTGTTAATAACTGAGTTTGGTGTCGTTTTATTGTTCTGAGATTTTGCTCTTTTTTAGTTTCTTGGATAAGTCCCTTTAGCATTTCATATAATAAGGACTTGGTGATGATGAACTCCTTTAACTTGACCTTATCTGAGAAGCACTTTGTCTTCCCTTCCATTCTAAATGAAAGCTTTGCTGGATAGAGTAATCTTGGATGTAGGTCCTTGCCTTTCATGACTTGGAATACTTCTTTCTAGCCCCTTCTTGCCCATAAGATTTTTTTTTGAGAAATCAGCTGATAGTCTTATGGGAACTCTTTTGTAGGCAACTGTCTCCTATTCTCCTGCTGCTTTTAAGTTTCTCTATCTTTAACCTCAGTGATGTAATTATGATGTGCCTTGGTGTGTGCTTCTTTGGATCCTAATTCTTTGGGATTCTCTAGGCTTCCTGGACTTCCTGGACTTCCTGGAAGTCTATTTCCTTTTCCAGATTAGAGAAGTTCTCCTTCATTAATTGTTCAAATAAGTTTTCCATTCCTTGTTCTTACTCTTCTCCTTCTGGCAGCCCTACAATTTGGATGTTGGAATGTTTAAAGTTGTCCCAGAGGTTCCGAAGCCTCTCCTCATTTTTCTGAATTCTTCTTTGTTCACTCTGTTCTGGTTGAATGTTTATTTCTTCCTTCTGCTCCAAACCATTGATTTGAGTCCTGATTTCCTTCCCTTCACTGTTGATTCCCTGTGTATTGTCCTTTACTCACTTTGTGTATCCTTCATGTCTTCCTTCATTTTGCAGCTGAGCTCAAGCAATTCTGTGAGCATCCTGATTACTAGTGTTTTGAACTCTGCATCAGATAGGTTGTCTATCTCGTCACTTTGTTCTTTTTTTTTTCTGTAGTTTTGATCTGTTCTTTCATTTGGGTCATATTTATTTATCTTGGGGCACCTATTATATTGTAAGGGGGCAGAGTCATAGATACTTATCAGGGTGGGACAACCCAGTTGCCGAGTTGTGGCACTGTCTGTGGGGGTGGCATCAGAGAGGGAACAATACCTCTTGCTCCACTCTACCCCTACTTTCCAACAAACTGTCCTTTGAGCCTGGGAGTTTCTCCGATCACTGCAACCCCCACAGTTTTTTACACCTAGAGGTTTTCAGTCTTTAGTTCCCCCATCAGCCACCCCTCCTTGCCCATGTGGTCTTCCACCTTGCCACAGGTCCTCTCCACCTGACTGCCCATCTCCACCCTTCCTACCGGTCTGGATGAATGTTAAACTCCTTGGTTGTCAGAGTTCCATGCAGTTTGATATCCTGGAAGTTCTAGTTTGTTGTTTTTAAATAGGTTGTTATCCTTCTTTTTGTTGTGCAAGTAAGCTAAGCATTTCTACCTATACTTCCATCTTGGCTGGAACTCCAGTCATTGGTATTTTAATAGGTATTTCATTGAACCTGTAGACCACTTTGCATAGTATTGAAACATTAACAAAATTAAGTCTTTTAATTCATGAACATGCATTGTCTTACCACTTATTTTTGTCTCTAGTTTATTTCAACAATAAACTAGATTTTACTTTCTTCATTAAGCTAATTCCTAAATATTTCATTATTTTTGGTGCAATTATAAATTTAATTGTGTTATTTTCCTTTTAAGATTGTTCATTGTTAGTATACAGAAATGCAATAGATTTTTGCATGTTGACTTGTATCCTGTTACTTTGCTGAATTCATTTGTTCTAACAATTTTTTTTTCTGTGTGGAACCATTAGGGTTTTCTTTATTTAAGATCATGTCACCTACAGAGATAATTTAACTTCTTTTCCAATTTGTATGATTTTAATTTATTTTTTGCCTAATTGCTCTAGCTAGAAGTTCTAGTAATATGTTTAATAGAAGGTGAATGCAGACATCCTTTCTTGTTCCTGATTTTAAAAGAAAAAGTGTTAGTCTTTCACCATTGAATATGATGTTTGCTGTGGGTGTTTTTTTCATATGGATTTTATTATGCCAGGTGGTTTCTTTCTCTTCCTAGTTTGTTGAATGTTTGTGTCACATAAGGATCAATTATATAGATCTCCAGTTCCATCCATGCTGTTGCAAAGGGTAGGAGGTCCTTCTTTAAGCCAGGTGGTAAAAGACAAATACCATATGATCTTACCTATAAGTGGAACCTAATCAACAAAACAAACAGGCAAGCAAAATATAACCAGATACATTGAAATAAAGAAAAACTGACAGTAACCAGAGGGGAGGGAGGAGGGACATAATGGGGGAAAGAAGGTAAAGGGTCGTTAAGGAACATGTATAAAGGACCCATAAACAAAGCCAAACGGTGGTAGGATTGAGGGTGGGAGGTGAGGGTGTGTGGGGTGGAGGAAAGTTGTGGTGGGAAAATGGAGACAACTGTATTCAAACAACAATAAAGAATGATAAAAAAGGATAAATTATATTGATCATTTTTCTATGTTGAATCATCTTTGCCTTCCAAGAATAAATTCCACTTGGTCATAGTATATAAGCTTCTTAATATGCTGCTGAATTTAGTTTGCTAATATTTTGTTAAGATTTTTAAAATCAATATTCATAAAAGACATTGGTATGTAATTATCTTTTCCTGTAGTGTCTTTGTTTGGCTTTGGTTTCAAGGTATTTCTGGCCTCACAGAAAGGGTGAGGAAGTGTTTTCTCTCATCAGTTTTTGGGAAAAGTTTGAGAAGGACTTGTATGAGGTCTTTAAATGTTTGGTAGAACTCACCAGCAAAGCCATCAAATTCAGGGCTTTTATTGTTTATTTTTAATTACTGATTCCATCTCCTTACTAATTATAGGTCTATTCAGATTTTCTATTTCTTTGTGATTTAGTCTCGGTAGAAGTTGTCAGTTTCATCTGAGTTATCCAATTTGTTTACATACAATTGTCATAGTACTCTTATAATCCTTTTTATTTCTGTAGAATCAATAGTAGTGTTCGTACTTAATTTCCAATTTCATTAATTTTGAATCCTTTTCCTGTTTTTAGTAAGTATAGCTAAAGGTTTGTCAATTTCATTGATCTTTTTGAAGAAGCAAGTATTTGCTTCATTTTTATTGCTTTTCTATTCTCTAATTCATTTATCTCTGCTCTGTTTTTATTATTTTCTTCTGCTAGCATTTGTTTGTTTTTCCTATTCTAGTTTTTTTTATATAAAATATTTTATTTAGTTTTTATTTTTGGATAGATGGGAAGGGAGGGAGAAAGAGAAGGAGAGAAACATCAATGTGTGGTTTCCTGTCATGTGCCCTCACTGGGGACCTGGCTCATAACCCAGGCATGTGCCCTAAACTGGGAATCGAACTGGTGACACTTTGGTTCACAGGTCGAGCCTCAATCTACTGAGCCACAACAGCCAGGGCCTTTTTCTAGTTTCTTAAGTTGTAAAGATAGGTAATTGATTTGAGGTTTTTCATATTTTAATATAAGTGCTTAAAGCAATAAATTTCTGGAACACTGCTTTTGCTGTGTCCTATAAATTTTGCTATGTTATGGTTTCATATTCATTCATCTAAAGATATTTTCTAATTTACCTTGTGATTTTTTTTTTGATCCATTGGTTGCTTAAGAGTGTGTTGCATACTTTCTACAAATTTGTAAATTTTTGTTTTCCTTCTATTATTAACATCTAACTTCATCCTACTATGGCAAAAAAAGATATTTTGTATGATACATACCTTTTAAAATCATTGAAACAATTTGTGGCCTAACATATAATCCATTCTAAAAAAATGTCTTATGTGCACTTCAGAAAAATGTGGTTGTATTGTGTTGAGTAGATCTCATGTATATGTTGGTTAGATGTAGCTGATTTATTGTGTTGTTCAAGTTTTCTATTCCTTTACTTATTATTGATGGTGGAGTATTGAAATCTGCAACTATTTTTGAATAACTATATTTCTCCCTTCGATTCTGTCAGTTTTTCCTTTAAATAGTTTGATGGCCTGCCATTATATGTATAAATATTTATAATTGTTACATCTTTTTGCTGTATTGAAACTTTTATTATTACTATATAATGTTCTTTGTTCCTACTAACATTTTTTTGACTTAAAAACCTACTATGTCTGATATTGGTAGTTACCTCACTCTATTTTGTTTACTATTTGCATTAAATATATTTTTCCATCTTTTCACTTTCAAACTGTGTGCATCTTTGGGTTGAAAATGAGTCTCTCAGATACAGCATATAGTTGTATCATTTATTATTATTATTGTTTTTATCTATTCTGTCATTTGTCCATTTACATTTAAAGTAGTTACTTATGAGAATGGACTTACCTGTTGCTTTGCTACTGGTTTTCTATATACCCTATGGCCTTTTTATTCTCATTTATTGTATTACTGTTCTTTTTGGTGTTTAGTTGATTCTTTGTAGTGAAACATCTTAATTCCCTTCTAATTTCCTTTTGTATATATTCTGACTATTTTTTTGTGGTTAACTTGGGGATTACATTTACCATCCTAGAATTATGACAGTATAATTTGAATTTATATGATCTTAAATTCAGTAACACCAAAACTTTCTCCTACTTTACAGTTCTGCCCCATTCCTTTCAGTTATGCATGTTATCAAATTACATCTTTATACATTGTGTGTCCAAAAACATAAACTAATATTTTTAATGAATTAGTCTTTTAAATTATGTAGAAAAAAATTTGGAGTTACAAACCAAATATATAATAGTAGTAGTTTTCATAATTGCTTGTGTATTTACCTTTACTGTGATACTTATTTCCTTGTAGAGATTCTAGTTCCTTTCCAATTTCCTTTCTTGTCAACCTGCAGAACTCCTTTAGCATTGCTTTTGAGCAAGTCTAGTGAAAATGAACTCTCGCAGCTCTTGTTTGTCTGGAAATGTCTTAATTTCTCCTTTGCTTTTGGAGGACAGTTTTAATAGATACAGGATTCTTAGTTGACAGTTCCTTCCTCTTACCTTTTTATTATTATTTTATTTAATATATTTTATTGATTGTGCTATTACAGTTGTCCTATTTCCTCCCCTTTATTCCCCTCTTCCCTGCAACCCCCTCCCACCCACATTCACCCTCACCTTAGTTGATGTCCATGGGTCGTATATATAAGTTCTTTGGCTTCTACATTTCTTATACTATCCTTGACATCTCCCTGTCTATTTTGTATCTACCATTTATGCTTGTTATTCCTTGTACCTTTTCCTCCATTCCCCCTCCCCATCCCTTTCCTCACTGATAACCTCCATGTGATCTCCATTTCTGTGATACTGTCCCTGTTCTATTGTTTGCTTACTTTGTGTTTTTTTATGTTCAGTTGTTGATAGTTATGAGTTTGCTGTTATTTTATTGTTCTGAGATTGTGCTCTTTTTTGATTTCTTGGATAAGTCCCTTTAACATTTCATATAATAAGGGCTAGGTGATGATGAACCCCTTTAACTTGTCCTTATCTGAAAAGCACTTTATCTGCCCTTCCATTCTAAATGAAAGCTTTGCTGGATAGAGTAATCTTGGATATCAGTCCTTGCTTCTCATGACTTCAAATACTGCTTTCCAGCCCCTTCTTTCCTGTAAGGTCTCTTTTGAGAAATCAGCTGGCAGTCTGATGGGCACTCCTTTGTAGGTAACTGTCTCCTTTTCTCTTGCTGCTTTTAAGATTCTCTCCTTATCTTTAACCTTGGGTGATGTAATTAAGATGCACCTTGGTGTGTATTTCCTTGGATCTAACTTCTTTGGGACTCTCTGAGCTTCCTGGACTTCCTGGAAGTCTATTTATTTTGTCAGATTGAGTAAATTCTCCTTTATTGTTTTTTCAAATAAGTTTTCAATTTCTTGCTCTTCCTCTTCTCCTTCTGGCACCCCATGAATTGAATGATGGTATGTTTAAAGTTGTCCTGGAGGTTCCCCAGCCTCTCCTCATTTTTTTGAATTCTTGTTTCTTCATTCTGATCTGGTTGAATGTTTATTTCTTCATTTTGGTTCAAACTGTTGATATGAGTCCTGGTTTCCTTCCCTTCACTGTTGGTTCCCTGTACTTTGTTCTTTATTTCCCTTTTCATAGCCTTCACATCATCTTCTTTTTTGTGACTATACTCAACCATTTCTGTGAGCAACCCGATTACCGGTGTTTTGAACTCTGCATTGGATAGGTTGTCTATCTCTTCATCATTTAGTTGTATTTTTCTGCAGTTTTGATCTGTTCTTTCATTTGGGCTTTTTTTTTTTTTTTTTTTTTTTTGGTTTCAGGGTGCCTGTTACACAGTAAGGGACAGAGCTTTAGGTATCCCCAAGGTCAGGCAACACATGTAGCTGCTTTAGGGCACTACATGTGGGGGAGGGATCCAAGAGAGAACAGTGCCACTTGCCTGGCTCTCAACTGGCTTTCAGTCACTTCCTGTGTTACCCAGAAGCAAATTGGGATGTTCTGTTGCTAATTCCAAAGTGGGTGTGTTTGTGTATATTGTAGGACCCTGTGGGTCTTTCAAATGAACTCTCCTGTGAGGCTGGGGTTTCTCCCACCACCACAACCCCCTCAGGTTTTTTCAGTCAGAGGTTTTGAGACTTTATTTCCCCCATGCTGGAACTCTCAGTTGCATGTTCTGTCTCACTCCCCAGTTTTCCCTCTTGGTTTATTTACACACAAGTGTGGGGCCACCTGGTCCACTAGCCACCACCTCACCTGGTCTGCCAGCTGTTGCTTCACCCTCACAATTCCTCCTGTGTCATCTTGCCATGCGTCCCCTCTGCCCAGCTACCTGTCTCTGCCTCTCCTAATGGTCTGGATGAATGTTTAACTCCTTGGTTGTTGGACTTCCATACAGTTCAATTTTCTGGCAGTTCTGGTTGTTTTTTTTGTTGTTGTTTTTATATTTGTTGTATTTCTTTTGGTTGTGGGAGGAGGCACAGTGTATCTACGTATGCCTCCATCTTGGCCAGAAGTCTATTTCCTCTTACCATTTTAATCAAAACACTGCCATCTAGCTTCCAAAGTTGCTGATAAGAAACCTGCTGATAATCTTGTCTTAGATCTCTTTTATGTGATAAGTCCCTTTTTTTTTTTTTTTTTTTTTTTGCTGTTTTCAAGATTCTCTGTGTTCATCTTCTAACAGTTTGATTTTAATGTGTCTTGGTGCAGGTATCTTTGTGTTCATCCTTCTTGAAGTTCATTGAGATTCTTGGATTTTTATATTCAGGTCCTTCATAAAATCTGGAAAATTTCTGCCATTATTTTTTCACATATTCTGTCTTCCTCTTTCTATTTCTTTTCTCACAATGTATATGTTGTTCTATTTAATAGTATCCCACAGGGCCTTTAGGCTCTTTCAGTCCTCTTCAATAATTTTTCTTTCTATTCCTCAGGCTTAATAATTTCAATTGTCCCTTCTTCAAGCTCCCTGGTTGTTTATTCAGTCTGCTTAAACATGCCTTTGAATTGTTTTATTGAATTTTTCACTTCAGTTTTTGTATTTTTAAATCCAGAATTTCTTTTTGGTTTTTATTTAGTAGGTTTTATTGATGTTTACATTTTGTTAATACATCATTTTCTTGACTTCACATTTACAGTTCTTTGAGTATCTGTAAGACAGTTGTTTTAAAGTCTTGTCTATTAGATTTGCTATTAGGTCCTTTTCAGAGACTTTCTGCTGGTTTATTTTTTTCCTTTGATTAAGACATACTTTTCTTTTTCTTTGTATGCTTTCTGAGTTTTTGTTGTTGTTTAAAACTGAACATTTGAATCTAATACCTAATATGACTTTGGGGATCAGATTCTCTCCCATTCCCCAGGGGTCTCCTTGTTTTGTTTTTCTTGATTGCTGTAGGCTAGATTTGTGCTGAGGATTAGCCTGGGGTGTAATTTTAAGGGTTTTTTTTCCTATTGTTTCAGAGAAGTCACCTGAAATTTTTATTGTTGTTCTTCAATGTGTAATATTTCTTATTTGTCCTTCGGCTTCTTTTTTTTTAAATTTTATTTTAATCATTGTTCAAGTACAGTTTTCTCCCATTTACTCCCATTCCAGCCCACCCACCCAACCCTCCCTACTTCCCTCCCATTACCCCCCACCCCTAGTTTTTGTCCATGCGTCCTTTAAATTTGTTCCTATAAACCCTACCCATTCCCCCCTGAAATTTCCTCTTCTCTCCCCTCTGGTCATTGTCAGTCTGTCCTCTATTTCAGTGTCTTTGGTTATATTTTGCTTGTTTCTTTGTTTTGTTGTTTAGGTTCCTGTTAAAGGTGATATCATGTGGTATTTGTCTTTCACTGGGTTTTTCAGGGATTTTCTGAGTCTGCATATTTCCCTGGGGCTGCACAATGATTTTCTAATTTTCCGCATATATGCAGTTACTTTGTATGTCCTAGTCTTTACTGTCTGTCCAGCAAAGGAGAAAATCGAAATTAATAAAATGGAGGAAAAGAAAAGACAACTTTTTCCATCTCTTTGAAGTCACTTATTGGTCATGGGACAATTGGGGAAGGTACAAAAATAGCCACTTTCTCTTTTCAGCTCTGTGATCAGAAGTAGCAATCAGTGATTAGAACACAAATCCCCAATATTTAGAAGACAGGGTCCTCTATGACCACTGACTCATAAACATGTGTTGCTTTACCACTTACTTAGATCTTCTTCTTTAATTTATTTCAACAGTGTTTTGTAATTTTTAGAGTATAGATTTTATACTTCTTTTGTTAAATTTACTTCTAAATATTTTATTTTTTGGATTTCTTGTGAACAAAATTATTTTCTCCATTTTATTCTCATAGTGTTATTGCAAGTGTAGATAAATACAACACACTTTTGAACTTTGTTCTTGTATTTTACAAATTTGCTGAACTAATGTATTAGTTCTAATATTTTTTAGTGGGTTCCTTAGGGTTTTCTATATATCAATTATGTTATCTGTGAATGGATTAATTTTTACATTTCTTTTCAAATTTGGTTGTCTTTTATTTCTTTCTATTAACTAATTGTCTGCCTAGAACACCTAGTACAATATAGAATAGAAATGGCAAGAGTTGACATCTTTATCATATTACTGATACTAATGGAAAGAATACAGTCTCTCACCATTAACTATGACATTAACTGTGGGTTTTGTCATAGATGTCCTTTTGTCATGGATGTCCTTTATAAGGTTAAGAAAATTTTCTTCTACTCCTAATTTTCTGCATATGTTTTTTAACATGAAAGGACATTGGATTTTGTCAAATGCTTTTTATGTATCTATTGAGATAATTTTTTAAATTCTATTGACATGTTGTTTACATTACTTAATTTTTCAGATATTGTGCCTGCCTTGCATTCCTGGGAAAATTCCCACTTGCTTATGATGTATAATTCTTTTTCTATGTTGGTAGATTTATTTTGCCAGTATTTTTGGTTGAGAATTTTTTCATCATATTCATGAGATATTAATCTAGTTTCTTTTATTAATTAATTTTATATTGAAAATTTCATTATTAATTAGTTTTATTTTCTTGTAGTTTCTTTGTCTGGCTTTGGTATTAGGGTAATACTGGCCTCATGGAAAGCTTCAAAGAATTTGGAAGCATTCCCTCATCTTCTATTTTTTGGAAGTTTCTGAACACTTCATATAATTTTATAAATATTTGATAAAATTCAGCAGTAAAGTCATTTGGTCCTGGACTTTTCTTTATGGATAATTACCACTCCCCTCTTCCCACTGTGGCTTTGCTCAGTAAGCTATGACAGGGAGTGTCATATATGGCCTTTATTATGGATAGGTGTGGTCCCTCTAATATCACTGTGCTGAGAGTTTTTATCATAAATTAATGCTGGATTTTATCAAATGCTTTTTCAGCACCTATTGATATGATCATGTGGTTTTTATTCTTCATTTTTTTGATGTGGTAAATCACATTTATTTATTTGCAAATGTTATACCAACCTTGCATTCCTGGAATAAATCTGAATTGATCATGGTATATTATCATTTTGAAGCATTGCTATATTTTGTTTGCTAATATTTTGTCAAGGATTTTAGCATCTATGTTTATCAAGGATATTGGCTTATAATTTTTTTTGTAGTGTCTTTATCTGATTTTAGAATTAGGATAATGCTAGCCTGGTAAAATGAGTTTGAGAGATTTCTGTCCTCCTATTCAGGAGGACAGAATTAGTTTTGAAGGATTAGTTTTGAATTAGTTTTTGAAGGATAAGGGTTAGTTCTTCTTAGAATGTTTGTAAAATTCACCCATCAAGCCATTCCATCCAGGGCTTTTGTTTGCTGGGCATTTTTTGATTACTACTTCAGTCTCACTAAATGTAATCTGTTTATTCAGGTTCTCTGATTCTTTCTGATTTAGTTTTGGAAGATTGCATGTTTCTAGGAATTTATCCATTTTGTCCAGGCAGTCTAGTTTGTTGGCATGTAGTTGTTCATAATATTTTCTTACCCTACTTTGTATTTTTTGGTGTTGGTTGTCCAGGTAGTCCAGGTGTTAGCATATAGTTGACATAATATTGTCTTACCATCTTTTGTATTTCTTTGGTGTTGGTTGTTATTTCTCCTCTTTAATTTCTGATTTCATTTATTTGGGTCATCTTTTTTTGTTTCTTGATGAGTCTGGTTAAAGATTTGTTGTGTTTTTTTATTTTTGTCTTTTCCAAGAATCAGTTCTTGGATTCATTAATCTTTTGTCTCATTTTGTAGGCTTTCTTTTTTTTTCATTTTTTCCCCTTGAACTTTATTATTTCATTTATCCCCCTCACTTTGGGCTTTGTACATTGTTCTTTTTCAAGTTTCTTTAAGTGTAAAGTTAGATTGTTTATTTGAGCTTGTTCTTGTTCTTTGAGATAGGCCTGTAATGCTATGTATTTCCCTCTTAGGATTACTTTCCCAGTGTTGCACAGATTTTGGATTGTTGTGTCCTCATTTTCATTTGTTTCAAGATATCTTTTGATTTCTTCCTTGATCTTGTTGTTGACCCATTTATTGTTTAATAACATGTCATTTAGCTTCCATGTCTTCATGTGTTTTTCAATCTTCTTCTTGTGATTGATTTCTAGTTCCATAGCATTGTGGTCAGAGGAGATGCTTGATATAATTTCAGTCTTCTTAAATTTATTGAGACTTGTTTTGTGTCCTAACATGTGGCCTATCCTGGAGCATGTTTCATGTGCACTTGAAATATATGTATGTTTTGCTGTTTTGGGGTGAAATACCCTGGTGATATTAACCATATCCATTCGATCTATGTGTCATCTAAAATGTCTGTCTCCTCATGTTTTTTTTTTTTTTTTGGTTGTTTGTTTTTTTGGTCTGGAAGATCTATTCATTGAAGTTGCTGAGGTGTTAAAGTTCCCAACTGTGACTGTATTTCTGTTGATTTCCTTCTTAATGTCCATCAAGATTTGCTTCACATATTTAGATGCTCTTATGTTGGTTCCAAAAATATTTACTGGAGTTATATCCTTTTGTTGGATTGTTCCCTTTATCATTATCTAGTGTCCTTCTTTGTCTTTTAGTATCACCTTTGTTTTAAGGTCTATTTAGTTGGATATAAGTATTGCTGCCCCAGCCTTTTTTCCTTTCCATTTGCATGAATTATCTTTTCCATCCCTTTACTTTTAGTTTGTGTGTATCTTTAAATCTCAGGTGGGTCTTTAGAAGACAGCCTATATATGGGTTTTGTTTTCTTATCCATTCAGTTACCTTATGTCTTTTGGTTGGAGTATTTAAACTAATTTACATTTAAGGTGATTATTGATAGATATGCATTTAATGCCATTTTATTGTTTGTTAGACTATTTTCCTCTTTTTTTCTTTCTCTTTCTCTTCCTCTTCTTCTTAAAGCAAACTCCTTAACATTCATTGCAGTACTGGTTTGGTGTTAATAAACTCCTCTAGCTGTTGTTCTGTTGTTTTTTTTTTTTTTTTTTTTTGTCTGGGAATCTTCTTATTTCTCCTTCAATATTAAATGATAGCCTTGCTGGATAAAGCAGTGTTGGTTGTAGGTCCTTGCTTTTCATCACCTTGAACATTTCATGCCACTCCTTTCTGGCCTGAAATGTTTCTCTGGAGTAATCAGATGACAGTGTAATTGGTGCTCCTTTGTATGTCACTATAGGCTTTTCTCTTGTGGCTACTAGGATTCTTTCCTTTTCTTTAAGCTATCCCATTTTAATTATGATGTGTCTTGGTGTAGGCCTCTTTGGATCCAAGTTGTTTGGGACTCTCAACTACCTGGACCTGTGTGTCTTTTTCCTTCACCTCGTTAGGAAAATTTTCAGTCATTATTTTTTCAAATAGGTTCTTGACCCCTTGCTCACCCTCTTCTTCTGGTGTTCCCTGGATGTGGAAGTTGTTATGCTTCATGTTGTCCAAAATGTTCATCTCTCCTGATTTATTTTTAATGATTTTTTCTTTTTTGCTGCTCTGCTTGTGTGTTTTTTCTACCTTGTCTTCCAAGTCACTGATTCAATCCCCTGCTTCATCTAACCTATCTTTATTTCTTCCAGTGTATCATTTATTTCTCACATTGTGTTCTTTATTTTTGACTGGTTCTTTTTTATGGTTTCTATATTTTTTCATTCAGTTGAGTATCCTTATAATCATTACTCCATCTGATAAATTGCTTGCCTCCATTCCATCTAGTTGTTTTTCTGGAAAATTCTCTTGTTCTTTCATTTGGGGTCTGTTTCTTTGTCTTCCCATTTTGGCTGCTTCTTTCTATTTGTTTCTAGGTATTAGGTAGAGCTCCAAAGACTCTGATGTAGATCTTTGTGAGATGCTGCTTGTGACCGGCCTTGAGCAACCTGTGTAGAGCTCAGTGATCCACAGCATGTGACTCCCTCTGCAGGGCCTGTTTGTGTGCAGAATAAATCAGGCTTCACATTAAGGCCAGCTTTTGTCACCTCCAGGCCTGGGGGAGGGTCAGCTAAAGTCTCAGAGCTCCCAGAGCTTCCAGAGCTCCCAGGCCTCTGGCTTATTTGTTACACTAATCACTGATAAAGCCTCAAACTGTACTTAGTACCCTGGTTTAAGCTCTGCAGGGTGGGGCAGAGTGATGCTTGTAGGCAAGGCTACTGCTTCCCCTCATGCTGATGCCACTTGGAGGCAAATGCTCTGCTTGAGAAAGATGACTTCTGCAGTATGAGTAATGACTCAGCATGAGATCCTGGTGGCTGTTCCTTCAGTTCTTTCCCCAGAGTCACCAACCTCAGACTCTCCTCATGCATCTCTAGTCACTCTGCCCTCCCTCTGCCCAAGCTCAGGGTAAGTGGCTGCAAACAGAATTTTGTACATGGGTCCTTTAAGAGGCACTCCACATCTCCAGCTGTCTCTCCCAGCTGGTCAGAAACCCTGCTGCTTCTCATAGCTGTGTGTTACCTGGGTTCCTTTCCTGGCCTGGTCCTGTAGGCTGGGGAGCCCAGCATGGGGTTTAGACCCCATGCTTTTCAAGGGTACCCTCCATTTGCTGATATATTCATCCAGCACCTCAGCTGCCACTGGTGGGAGCCCAGACAGCCCTCTCATGCCTTATATGCACTCCCTACTAGTCATGATGTGGTGATGTGGCTTCTTCTGTATGTCCTTGGTTCTAAGGCTTCTTTCCCTCTTTTTTTCTTAATATAGGTATTTACAGCTATAAATTTCTCAGCTTTAGCTGCATCCTATGAGTTTGGTCTGTTTTATCTTCATTTTCATTCCTTTTAAAGTTTTTCTAAGTTTTCTACTAAATTCTTTTTTGTCCCAGTGGTTATATAGGAGTTTTTTGTTTAATTTCCATGTATTTGTGAAATGTTTTTTTCTGCTGTTGATTTTCAATTTCATTCCATTTTGGTTAGAGAAAATAATTTGTGTTAGTTCTATCATTTTAAATTTATTTTACTTGTTTTATGACTAACAAATGCTCTATCTTGGTGAATGGTCAATGTGTACTTGAGAAGAGTGTATATCCTGATGTTATGGAGTGCAGTGTTCTACAAATGTTTATTAGTTTTATGGTGTTGATCAAGTCTATATCCTTATTGATCTGTCTAGTTGCTCTATCCACTATTAAAAGTGGGATATCTAATTCTGTAACTGTTGTTATTGCATTTGTCTATTTCTCCTTTGATATTTGTCAGTTTTGTTTAGTGTATTTTGGTGCTCCGATGTCATATTTTGTGTTTATAATTATTATATCATTAATATTGATGAATTAACTTCCTTTTATCTGTATGAAATGTCCCTCTTTATTTCTAGTAACTTTTTTTAGTGTTGAAGTCTATTTCCTGGTATTTGTATAGTTTTCTTGTTGCAGTTTGTGTGATATATCTTTTGCCATCCTTTACTTTCAATTTACCTGTATCTTTGAATCTAAAGTGTATCCTCTATAGACAGCATACAGGTAGATCACGATTTATTTACTCTGACAATCTATGTTTTTTGATTGAATTATTTAATTTATGTACATTTGATGTTAAACTCATATAGTTGGATTTACATTTGCCATTTACTTTTTGTTTCTATGTGACTTGTGTGATTTTTGTTCCTCTATTCCTTCTTTACTGCTTTCTTTTGCATTAAATGAATATTTTAATTTCTTCAATAACTTTTTCACTATATTTTTGACATTATTTTTAGTTGTTGCTCTAAGGTTTAACATTTACATCTGAATTTACCAGAATCAACTTCAGATTTATACTATCTTACTTCCTGTAATATATAGAAATGTTATCCCTATATAACTCTATCCCGCCCCCTTTGTGTGGCATTGTTGTTATATATACTATGTATATTAATGTTAAAAATCCAACCATATACTGTTACAATGATTACTTTGCTCTTTGAAATTATTTCCTTAGCCCACTGCAGCTTGTTATAAGCAAATTTGTTATACATATATTACATTTCTATTGAGTCCCAACATTAGATTATATACATACTGTTTTATACATTGTTTTAATGTTAATCTCAGAGTTTCTAATTGCCTTCTTCTTGAGAGAAGACACCTATGCTCTCCTCACCATGTTGTTACTGTTATCTAGCTCATTCCATCTATTTTTGGAACACACCTATAGACAGTTATAATGTCTACTAGATTTTTAGAGCAAACTCATCACTCCAGGAATATATTTCAGTTGCACTCCAGATAAGTTTCAGCCTGTTATATATAATGTATCTTGTTCTCTCTTGGTTTTTACTCAGTTTTCATTGGAATGGTTCCTCAAGTGCCTTCCTCAGAACAGGTTGAGGAACATGAACTTTTTCATCTCTAGCTGCCTGAAAAATGTACTTTGAAGTCACTTTTGTTTCATAATACAGTTGGTTATAGTTTTACTGGTCTGATTCTCGATCTTTTGTAGGCTACAAGCTTGGTGGGAAGAAATATTGCTCTAGACATCCAAAAGGGCTGGTCTTAATAGGAGTCAAGAATACTTGGGAGTCTGAGAAGCAGCTCAAAAGTGGTGGGAAAGCAAAATGAGTAATAAATGGAAAGTGTATTCTGAGTTTTTAAGTTGCACCAATGAGGCTGTAACAATCTCACTTTGTTTGCTCTCTGCCACAACCTCCAGAAATTTAAAGTGACATGTGGGAAGTGAAAATCCTTCTTGTTTAGTTTTCCTTTTGCTGCCTGTTCTTATCAAATTTTCAGAAATTCAGATGAAAATTATTGTTTCAAAATGTATTCATCCATGTTCTTCTATGATTCACTTTAGTGTGTAAGTGGCTGTGCAAAGCAGGAAAGAATCAGAAAGAAGATACTGCTATGAATGGGAAATATCACTGGCCAAGAAATGATGGGCTTTGGGTTCGAATCTAGTTTTAGTCTCTAATGCTGGTTGCTATGTTAACTTGACTAGTTACCTAACCTATCCACCCTCATTTTTAGAATGCTTTCACTGGACTTTGGTTCTCAACTTGAGTGACCTTGGACCCTCCTGGCAGTTTGTGGAAGCACAAACACGCCCTTCCTCCACCCCAAGGTTCTGACTCAGCATATCTGGGGTGGGGCCTGGGAACTGCATTTCTAGCAGGTTCCAGGTGCTTGAGGTTCTTGGCTAGCTTCAACTAGGAATGAAGATTCTGTGGGACTTGGGGTGGGAACAGAGGTTCTAGCTGAGGAGAAGGAGACCAAGTTCTGCCCAGACTGCTAGATGACCTCCTGGTCTCCATCATTGGCATTGTGTCAGTACAATATACAGTTGAATAGAGATTATGGTGACAGTTCAGCCATGGTCATCTCTGGGCTTGGGTACCCAGAAGGAATAGGAGCCAGGGAGACACACTGGTGTCCTCACTTTGGAAGTGACTGGTCAGGAAACCATAGGCTAACAGGGAGAGAAGAGGCCGTCCAGGACCATAGCTGTGTAAGGATTCAAGTTCAGTTTAACTATTTGGATGGAAAATAAGTGCTCATATGCACTAAAGCATTAATTAGAAGAATGTAAACAATTGGTGCACAAGATCCTAAGATTGACTCTTGGCATTGAATTCTGGGGGCTGACATGGGCCTGAAACTGTGGCCTTTGTTCCAAGGAAGAACCTCAATCTTGCCTTAATTTCAAATCTGGAAGAGGCCAGGCAATATGACTACAGTGGGCTGCATCCCACTTATATTATGCTGTATCGAGGCATAGGTCTTTGGGGATGGAAGTCTCCTTATGGATCCAGCCAATGCTGGCACAGTAGACTAAGGACAGCAGCTTTGTGCATGCAACCTGTTCCAAAAGAGCCCACGTTTTAATCAGGAAACATTTCTGTTTGATGGTGTGGTTCATGCCAGTCTGACCCTTTGAAAAGGGCCACATGTCACCTTGCCATCAAGTGAGGAGGGTCTCCTAGCCCAGCTTCTCACTACTCTTGGAGCAAGATGGGAACTGTGGTGTGCTCGGGGCCTGCCCCTGTCTGCCTCATTCTTGGGATGTACATTTTGATGCATTAGTGACAAGGTTGTTCCATGGTTAAGAAGTTTGAGGAGGGCAATACCAGATAATCCTAAAGGAACCTTCCAGCTCTTATTTCAAATTTCCCACCACTGCTGCCATGTTCTCCTGGCCACAAAGGATGCTAGAGGCACACGCTTTCACCCCAGCCAGTGGTTGGTGGCACCTCACATGTAAGAGCCCAAGACAGGTGAGCATCCAGCCTCTACTGGGCCTAGAGGCCGAGCCAGGCCTGAGGGACAGCCACTGCTCACACAACTCTTTGATTCTCTTCTCAGTTTTCTCTGTGCTGATGGATTTTTATAAAGGCATCAAGTTAGCTTTGCTGGATGAATGTGTGCTCCCTGGGCTGGCTGCTAATCATGGGGGCCACTAATGGGCAGACAGCTTTGGTGATGTATTGAGTGCATCAGTCCCAGCCTCCTCCTTTAGCAGGTGAATTAGGACTTTCTTAAGTTTTCAGAGCAGTGACTTATCCTGGAGACTTCATAGAGGTGAACCTGAGCCTGTAGTAGTCAACTAGCAGGCCCCAGAGTGGGTTTCCTGGGCCGAGAGTACTACATTTGGAGACACTATGTTCTGTTCTATCCACGTACAGAGCTCCTAAAAGTCATCTTGGAGGTGTATTTGTTGTGTTTGTTACACTTCCCAACTGAACAAAGTTACAAACCCATCCCTGCTGGAGTTCCAATGGACTGGCCCAAGTGCCCCATATCTGGGAGGGAATTAAGACTCACATGTGACGTGATTTGTGAGTGGTCTGACCATACTTGCCACTCAGATGTCCTCTCCTCTGACTCCCTGGATAACCAGCTCCCTGCACTACTCCAAACCTCAGCACATCTTTGCAATGTTCATGTGCACTGCTTCCTTCTTCCACTGCTGTGCACTCCCAATGCTCACCAGAGTAGAAAGCGCAGACTGGACACCAGGCTCCCAGTGCCCCTTCTGACAGATGTCCACGCTCTGATTATTCAAATCTGATGGAGGAAAGGTACAGAATAAATGCAATGGTGGTGCAAGGAACTCAGAGACTTCACTTGGTCTCTCTTGTGCCCTCCATACCTCAAGTCTGGACATTCTACTTCAAAAACTGAGGTCCTGCAGTAGACCCACTGCCTCCTGCCCCTATCCCTGCATCTCTCATTGTGGACACTGGAATAAGGAGGATGATGCCTGCTGGCCATATAACATGGAGCTGAACATACATTCCTGTCCCTGACAGGGGGAGAGGTATACTTTACTTAAGCTGCAGTAGGATCTTGAACATCCCTGCCTTAAAAAAGGTAACACAATTTTAGGAATAATGGTTTATAAAAATCAAACCAAAATGGAAATTTTTTACCATGAACAATTCTGGGAATCCTAAAGTGGCCTTGTTTAAAGTTTTGCCCTCTCTCCTTTGTGAAACTTTATCCTGTCTCCCTAGCTGCTTCCCCTAAAAGGCTTATCCCACCCCACACTATCAACTTGAATATTTAGTCTTCTCTTTAAAAAAATTTGACTTTATTTTTTGGAGAGGTTTTACATTCACAGCAAAACTTGGAGAGAAGGCACAGAGATTTACTGCATACCACCTGCCTCCACTCATGCACAGTCTCCCTCATTATCAACATCCCACCAGAGTAATCCATCTGTTACAACTGATGAACCTATGCTGACACATCATTACCCAGAGTCCATGGTTTACATTAGGGCTTGCTCTTGGTGTTGGACATTCTGTGGGTTTGGAAAAATGCATAATGACATGTAGCCACCATTACTGTATTGTGCAAAAATAGTTTTGCTGCCCTAAAAATCAACTTCTCTGCTCTGCCTAATGATTCCCCTCACCCTTGAAACCACTAATCTTTTACTGTATCCATAGTTTTACCTTTTCCAGGTATATAGTTAGAATCATATAGTATACAGACTTTTCAGATTGGCTTCTTTGAATTAGTAATATCCATTCAAGATTCCTCCATCTTTTTCATGGCTTCATAGCTCATTGCTTTTTAGCATTAATAGTATTTCATTGTCTGGATGTATCACAGTTTATTTACCATTCATTTAGTGAAGGAAGCCTTGATTGCTTCCAAATTTTGGTAATTATGACTACAGTTGATATAAACATTCACATACAGGTTTTTATGTGGACATAAGTTTTCAATTCCTTTGGGTAAATACCAAATAGCACGATTACTATAGCATATGATAAGATTATATGTTTAGTTTTGTAAAACAAAACAAAACAAAACAAAACATCAAACTATCTTCTAAAGTGGCTGAACCATTTTGCTTTTCATTAGCAATGAATGAGAGATTCTGTTGCTCCATGTCCAGATTAGCATTTGTTGTCAGTTTTCTGGAGTTTGGCCATTCTACTTAGTGTGTAGTGGTTTCTCATTGCGTTAGTTTACATTTCCCTGATGACATAATGGGGAGCATCTTTCATATGTTTGTCATCCCTATATCTTGTTTGCTGAGTTGTCTGTTAAGGTTTTGGGCCCATTTGTCAAACTGGTTGTTTTCTTATTGTTGGTTTTAAGATTTCTTTGTATATTTAGGAAAACAATTCTTTATCAGATGTGTCTTTTACAGATATTATCTCCCAGTCTGTAGCTTTTTTTTTCATTCTCTTGACAGTGTCATTTGCAGAGCAGAGGTTTTTGATTTTATGAAGTTCAGCCCATTATTTCTTTTATGAATTGTGTCCTTGATAACATATCTAAAAAGTCATCTCCAAAAGTCATGACCAAAACCATAGTCATCTAGGTTTTTTCTATGGTTATCTTTTAAGACTTTTACAGTTCTGCATTTTACATTTAGGCCTATCATCTATTTTGAATTAATTTTCCTGGAAGGTGTAAGGTCACTGTCTAGATTGATTTTTTTATATGTTATGTACAGTTGTTCCAGCACCAAAAAAAGATAATCTTGGCTTCATTGTATTGTCTTTGCTCCTTTGTCAAAGATCAGTTGACAATATTTATGGAGGCCTATTTCTGGGCTGTCAATTTTGTTGTATTCATCTGTTTTTCTATTCTTTTGCCAATACCACATTACTTAATAAAGTAATCAACTTTATTAAGCTTTATTAGTGTTATTAAGTCTTTTTTTTAATTTTATTTTAATCGTTCAAACAGCGTTATTAAGTCTTAAAGGCAAGTAGTGTCAGTCATCCAACTTTGTTCTTCTTAAATATTGAATTGGCTATTTTGGGCTTCCCTCTCCATATAAAATTTAGAATCATGTTGTCAATATACACAAAAATGTTGCTAGGATTTTGATTGAGATTACATTGAATCAACAGATCAAATTTAGAAGAACTGACATCTTGACAATATTGAGTCTTCCTATCCTTGAACATGAACTACCTGCCTGCTTATTCTTTTGGTTTTTTTTTTTTCCATTGGAATTCTGTTTTCCTCATATAATTGTGCATATATTTTGTTAGATTTATACCTAAGTATTTCATTTTTAGGGTGCTCATATAAATGGCATTATGTTTTCAATGTCAAATTCTACTTGTTCATTGGATATAAGAAAACAATAGACTTTTGTATATTAATCTTGTTTCCTGCACTTCACTACAATTGCTTATTAGTTCTAGGAGTTTTTTTGCCAATTCTTTTTATTTTATTTGCAGACAATCCTATCATCTGTGAACAAAGATAGTTTTCTTCCTTTCTTCCCAGTCAGCATAGCTCTTACTTCTTTTTCTTGTTTTATTGCATTAGCTAGGACTTCTGCTATGATGCTGAAAACAAGTAGTGAGATGGCGCATCCTTACCTTGTTTCTGATCTTGGTGGGAAAGCTTTACATTTCTCATCAAGTAGGATGCTAGTGGTAGAATTTTTGTAGACATTCTTTATTAACTGGAGGAAGTTACCCTCTATTCCTATTTTATTGACAGTTTTTTTTTTATCATGAATTACTAATGAATTTTATCAAATGCTTTTTTTGGTATCTGTTGATATGATTATATGTTTTCTTGTCTTTAGCTTGTTGGAGTGACAGACTACACTAATTGATTTTCAAATGTTGAACCAGTCTTGCATACTCACAATAAATCTCATTTGGTTTTCCTGTGTATACATTGTTGAAGTCATCTATGTTCATAAGAGATATTACCTTATAGTTTTTTTGTGTTTTTTAAAAATATATTTTATTGATTATGCTATTACAGTTGTCCCATTTCTCCCTTCACTCCCCTCCACCTTGCACACCCCCTCCCACCCACATTCACCCACTTTAGTTCATGTCCATGTGTCATACTTATAAGTTCTTTAGCTTCTACATTTTTCATACTATTCTTATTCTCCCCCCGTCTATTTTCTACCTACCATCTATGCTACATGTTCTCTGTACCTTTTCCTCTTCTCTCCTCCTCCCAGTCTCCTGTTGATAACCCTCCATGTGATCTCCATTTCTGTGATTCTATTCCTGTTCTAGTTATTTGCTTAGTTTGTTTTTGTTTTAGGTGTGGTTGTTAATAATTGTGAGTTTGCTGTCATTTTATTATACATGTTTTTTATCTTTTTTCTTAGATAAGTCCCCTTAATATTTCATATAATAAGGGCTTGGTGATGATGAACTCCTTTAATGTGACCTTATCTGAGAAGCACTTTATCTGCCCTTCCACTCTAAATTAAAGCTTTGCCGGATAGAGCAATCTTGGATGTAGGTCCTTGCCTTTCATGACTTGGAATACTTCTTTCCAGCCCCTTCTTGCCTGCAAGGTCTCTTTGGAGAAATCAGCTGACAGTCTGATGGGAACTCCTTTGTAGGTAACTGTCTCCTTTTCTCTTGCTGCTTCTAGGATCCTCTCCTTAATTTTAATCTTGGGTGATGTAATTCTGATGTGCCTTGGTGTGTTCCTCCTTGGGTCCCACTTCTTTGGGGCTCTCTGAGCTTCCTGAACTTCCTGGAAGTCTATTTCCTTTGCCACATTGGAAAAGTTTTTCTTTATTATTTGTTCAAATAACTTTTCCACTTGTTGCTCTTCCTCTTCTCTTTCTGATACCCCTGTAATTCAGATGTTGGCATGTTTAAAGATGTCCTGGAGGTTCCTAAGCCTCTCCTCATTTTTCTAAATTCTTGTTTCTTCATTCTTTTCTGATTGGATATTTCTTTCTTCCTTCTGGTCCACTCCATTGATTTAAGTCCCAGTTTCCTTCACATCACTATTGTTTCCCTGTATATTTTTCTTTATTTCAGTTAACGTAGCCTCCATTTTTTCATCTAATTTGTGACCAAATTCAACCAATCCTGTGAGCATCCTGATTACCAGTGTTTTGAACTGTGCATCTGATAGGCTGGCTATCTCTTTGTTGCTTAGTTGTATTTTTTTCTGAAGCTTTGATCTATTTTTTTCATTTGGGACATTTCTTTTTTTGTCTTGCTGCACCTGTTATGGAGTGAGGGGTGGAGGCTTAGGTGTTCACCAGGGCAGGTCAAAGCAGTTGCTTGGTTGTGATGTTGTAGTGGGGGCAGGGGTCAGAGAGGGAACAATGCTGCTTGCTCTGCTCTCTGCTGGATTTCAGTCCCTTCTGCTACTTCCCCTAAGCACACTGGGCCCTTTTGGTGCTGATTCCTGGGTGGGTAGGCTTGTGTATGTTCTAGGCTGCTGTGAGTGTCTCTCAGCACCTCAGCCCCCAGAGGTGTTTTCAATTGGTGTTTTGAGGCTTTATGTCTCTGCGCTGGAACCATCTGTCTTACTCCCCAGTTTTACTTGGTTTATCTGTATGCAAATGTCGCACTGCTTGGTTTGCCAGCTGCCTTGTGCACCACACCCCTCCACATCCTTCCACCTCACTGGGTCCACCCACTGCTGCCTTGAGTGCCTGGGATCCACCAGCTGCTGCCTTGCACCAGGGGTCCACCAGTTACGACTTTGCCTGGAGTCCTCTCTGCCCCACCACCCAACTCCGCCCCTCCTAACGGTCTGAATGGATGTTTCTTCCTTAACTCCTTGGTTGTCAGACTTCCATACAGTTCGGATTTTCTGCCAGTACTGTTTTTGTTTGTTTGTTTGTTTCTAAATTGTTGTTGTCCTTATTTTGGTTGTGCTAAGAGGCACAGTGTATCTACCTATGCCTCCATCTTGGCCAAAAGTCTTCTTTTGTATTGTTTATGTCTGCTTTTGATTTTAGGGTAATATTAACTCTACAGAATGAGTATTTCTTCTGCTTCTATCTTCTAAATGAAATTGTTAAAGACTTGGTACAATTTCTTCTTTAAATATTTGGTAGAGTCCACAAGTGAACCCATCTGACTCTGGTGTTTCCTATCTTAGAAGATTATTATTGATTCAGTTTTTTAAATAGATATGTTTATTCAGATTGTCTATTTCCTGTTCTAAGAGTTTGGTAGATTGTGTTTTTCAAGGAATTGGTCCATTTTATCGGAGTTTTCAAATTTGAAGGCACAGATTTGTTTATAATATATTTTATAATCCTTTTAATGTCCATGAGACCTATAGTGATAGCCATTTTTTAATTTCTGATTTTAGCCATCTGTGTGCTCTCCCTCTTTTTCTTAGTTTGCCTGGTTAAAGGCTTATTGATTTTAGTTTTTCAAAGAACTGGCTTTACAGATCATTGTTTTTCTCTATTGATTTCTCATTTTAATTTCATTGATTTCTGTTCTAACTTAAAAAAATTGTTTTTAATCCTCATCTGAGGACATTTTTTTTCATTGCTTTTAGAGAGAAAGGAAGGGGCCGAGAGAGAGAGAGAGAGAGAGAGAGGAAGATTGATGTGCAAGAGAAACATTAATCAGTTGCTTTTTCCTATGCACCCTGATTGGGCATTGAACCCACAACCCAGGCATGTGTCCCAACAAGGAATTAAACCTATGACCTCTCAGTTAATGAGATGATGCTCCAACCAACTGAACCACACCAGGGAGGGCTGTGCTCTAACTTTTATTACTTGTTTATTCTGTTTACTTTGGTCTTGATTTGCTGTTCTTTTTCTAGTTTTTAGGGTGGAAGCTTAGATCACTTTCAAACATTTCTTCTTTTCCAATATATGCATATTTTAGTCAAGTCTTCTATAGCCTGACAAAACAAAGGTTTTTTTCTTCATTTTTGCTTCCTCTTTGTAATATAGAGTCTCACAGTTGTTTGGGGGTAACATTCTGTCTGTCATAGCCACAGCAGAATCCTTCCAGATACCTGGAGAAGTTTGCTCTAGGTTTGTCTGGGCTACTGGGTGATTTTAATCAGCCATTAGCATTTGTGGCACATGGCAGGTGGGTACACACAGAGAGCTCTGTTGGTGGCAAGCTCTTTGGGAAGGAACCAGACCCAGGTTTCACTGAGTGTTTATGGGAAAAAAGTTGAACTAACCTATTTCTTTAGGCAGTAATTTTATAACTTACCTCTTTTGTGTGCCTGTGGTTTCATGTATATTTCTGTTAGCCAGTCCAAATACTCCAAAAACACTGACTAATTGTTCTCAGCTTGGGTAGCATGTTAGAATCATGGATGTAGCGTAAAACACATTGGTGCCTGGGCCCCATCTCAAGCTCCTGATAGAGTTGGTCTTGGTGGAGTTTACCAAAGCTTCTTATACATGAGCCTATGTTGAGAGTGCTATCCGAGACACTTTCCTGTCATAAATTCTCCTTAATCTACTCCTGCTGCCCCAGATTTACCTTAGTGTTAATTGTTAAGAAGTGAGAATAAGGAGTCAATGTCAAGTCAACACACTGACAATACTATTCTCAAGTTGAGCTAGATGCTCCCAGCTTCCAAGGAAGGGCTGACCTGCCCACGTCACTCAGGTGGTGTTTCTGGGCTGGGAATTCTAAGGTGCTCCAGGAAGATTAAACAATCTCAGTGGGAAGATGCCAGAAAGTCCTACAAAAAAAGTTCCTTTCTGAATGTGTCAATGACATTACATCTTTAATGAGGCTTAATACTTAAGAGTCAAGCTTGGGAGGTCTCTTCCCTCTGGTGCTTATAGAGATGGGTGGAGAAGTGGTCAGCCTCAGAACTGGATCCTAGGAGAGAAAGACATCCCAATTTCAAAGTTTTTGCTATTGCCTTTGGCTGCTAATTGGTAGAGCCCAGAGCATATGGCTTGGGCAGGGGTTTCTGATATGTATACTTGGAGCATAGATTTGGGGTAGAAGTGAGATCTGGGGCTGAAGGCCCAGAGAACAATGCCCCACTGGTGAGATTATGGAGGGGGAGAGATCAGATTGGCTACCTTAGAGAAGGAAGGAGAGATTAAGAGTGTGGGAAAAGGAGAATATTAGGACAAGTAGGTCAATAGAAAAATAAACATGTCTTTGGAATCCCTGAGGGAGGGGCGAGAGATACCTGGTTGCTACAATAGAGAGATGGGCTCCCAGCAATAAGTTAGAGAGAGAGGTCAGGGCACCCAGGCATTCCAGACCCACGATAAGGGCCATCTAAAGGCCTGGAGGCTGCATGGGTGTGGCCAGACACATGCTCCTTGCCTCATCTCCAACTCATTTTCATAGAAGCAGGCCCCAGGGGGCTGTATTCAGAGTTTGCTAGGAGATTGCTCTTGGCCAGGCTTCATACTGCCTTCGTCAAGTGTGGTCTGTACCCAGGGTGTGCCAGCTCAGTGTGTGTGTATGTGTGTGTGTGGTGGTGGCCCTCAGGGATAGCTATACAAAAGCCTGCAGGTGGGAAGGCATGGGAGCCTGCATATCTCAGTGAGTGGTACAGGACAGCTAGACCAAGGTTTCTGTGGTGGACCCTATGAGATCAGGAGGAAAGTAGGGAAGGGAAGGCTGGTAGGGAGCTGGGGATCTCACCAAGGCACCTGGTAGAGGAAAGTGGGGGAGGCTGTGGCTCAGTCCCAGAGGGGTGGACAGATGAGCAGACTGAACAGACTGGTCAACATCAGTGACAACAGATTTTGCAGACACCATCTCTGAGAGTGTGGAGTGCCCCCAGACCCCTGGGAAGTAACCCTCCAGTTCAGATGATCTGGCTGACACCAAGCAAGGTGTGTTCTTTTATTTCTACCTGTGGGTGATACTAACTTTTCTTCCATATCCTTCACAGATCCGGACAAAGGACAAGATTTTTGACAGCATCAGCCACCTCATCAATCACCACCTGGAGAACAGCCTACCCATCATCTCCTCTGGGAGTGAGCTATGCCTCCAGCAGCCTGTGGAGAAGAACCTGTGACCAGCTAGAAGCCCTGTCTTGACACTGCTCCATAGTCAGGATTCAGTTCTTTCTGGTAGACGTGTATCAGGCAACAGGAACTCAGGCATCTGCTCACGGGCTTAGAGCCTTATTCCAAAGCCCTAGGAGGAAAGTGTGTGTGAAGTGCAGGGTTCATAAACTTCTTCCTATTTCTCATGTGTGTAGTGAAGGTGTAAATACTTATACATCCTGTACAAATGATCCCTCTATATTTCTACTTTTTAATACTAAGAAAGAGGTAAGACTAATGTTCTGTGCTGTATGTTTTTAATGAAAAAATGTGACTGTAGTTGTCTGGGCAAAAATTTAATTCAACTGACCCATTCCACTGGGAAAGTCCACTAAGAAGGTTTTATCTGAAGTTTACCTAATAAGCACAAAATGGGGAGCAAGTAGAAGCAAGCAGGAGAGTTGGTAATTGACACAGGATTGTAATAGAATCAGACAAGATGCTACCCAAAGAGGTCTAGGTCTGCATGCAAAGCAGTGTTCTGGTGGTTCTGATGGCTGTCCCTCCTTCTCCAAGATGCCTCCTGGGCTGTCTGCATCACACCTGAGTGTTTGAGGGTATCCAGCACCAGAGGGCTCCTCTAACTACTCTAAGGAGCAGGTGTCACATAAGCTGTTTTGAGTCATGCTGAGCCCAGGAACACTGTCCCCCATGACCTCGGTTGTCCAGGGCTTCTTGGGAATGCATTTTACTGCCAAATATGGTATAAAATAAACCTCACTAATGAAGATTAGTGAAAATAAACCTCAAAATGAGGTAGTTTGGCAATGCATTGGTTTGCACATCTTTATGGTAGACCAGTTCATTCCAGGCTGCTTCAGTAGCTGTTGGTAAAGTTGCCCCTCATCTTCTTATATTCAGTAGAGAAAAAAAGCACGTGTATGAACTGTGCCAAACAGGGCACACACATGCTCTCAGTTCTGTCTGGAGACACTGGCATCAGCCAGTTATTTCTCCTGGGCCCATTCTTGCCTGAAGCTGGACACTGTGAGAATCAATTTGAAAATCTTCTGGAGTGATTGGTGGGTAAGGCGACTGATTATCTCTACAACAGGTTTCCCAGTCGCTCCATGTAAAGGTGTGTGCCCCATGCAGTGCTGAGTGTTGGCTCCTTTCTTTGAGATAAAATACTGTGATTTCCTGCTGGATCTTTTGGTGTTGGGAAGGTGATAATATTTATGACCTTGAAAATATACCTGGGATGAGGCCACCATGTGACTGAACAAATGTCTGTTAAAAGATAGAAGGATTCATTTGTGTGCAGGCACCTTGTCACTGGTGCTGCCATGCTGACTCCTGTCCCAGAGACATCCCAGAGCATGCCCACCTCCTTGATCAGTGCAGCACAGAGATGCTCCCTACACAGGAGTTAGGGGTAGATTTAAACAATTCTGAAAAGTACTAATTCTGTAAAATTCCTGTGTATGAAGCCCATTTCCATTTTTGGAGATTTGTGGCCAGGGTGGGAGGGTGAGATATAGCTGATGGGAAGGATGGGTCAGAGCAAAGTCAAGACTGAGTATATAGCCTTCTTTGGAGATTTTGCTCTTTGAGGTTCCAGTGAATTCAAGGTGACAGTGGCCCCAATCTTCTAGAGTGTTCCACAATGGATTGGAACTAATCTAGGCCATTCTGCTGCTTCCTGGAATGATTCCAGGTGTAGTGCAGATGCCATGCTCCAAATTACCTAGAACATGGGGTCTGAATGGGAACAGCAGCTGGCCCTGCCCCGTGCCCTGTGACAACACAGAGTTTGGGGTGGTGGTGATAATGGCTCCCTTTCTAGAGGCCTGTGGATGCTCATACTCATCTGAGCTCCGTGAGGAAGCATGAGCCTTCTCTGTGTATGGAATACACACATGTAAAAACAGACAAAATAGCTTTCTTTTCTACAATCTTGCATGCCCCTCTTGCAAGGCTGAAGTGCTAGAGTGACAGGGCAAGAGCAAGTAGGCAGGGAGAGTTACAAACTGTGAGCTCCTGAACACTTGGAAACCTGCAGTTTAAGTGGCTCTCTGCTCTGAAGTCACTGTTTATCTCCGCAATAAGCAATGCGTGTGTGTGTGTGTGTGTACACATATATGTAGTGTTTTTTTGCATGAGAATCAATTTAGAAAATTTAAAGTATTTGGAGACCAAAGTTTGTTTCAATATGAACTCAAAATATGTCTTTTAAAGCTCAGATTATAAGGTTGCTTACAATGAACAGAGACACAGGGGAGCAAATTTGAGATATGGCAGATGGCTGTGATTTTCCTGTCTTTGCTCGCTCCATTTGTAAATCTTGTTAGAGCTCACATGAGTCATCTCATTTCTTCCTTCAGGCAGGTGTGATGGGCATAAATGTGAGCCTCACTCATAGACAGGGAAACTGAAGCTCCAACTCATTCAAGACCTCACGGTTGGTGAACAGCAGAGCTATTCTGCCTATTCCTCATCACCCCAACTCTGCTGAGTTTGGAGATCAAGACTTGGAGGCAGATGTGATGGGGCCTCCTCCCTGTCCAGAATGGGTCCTTCCTCCAGCAGTTTCTCCAACTGTGTCCCTGCCTGTGCAAAGGCAGGAAGACCAGCACTGGGCGAGTGTTACAGCACTCCTGATGCCCAGGGCACATATGTTGTGGCTGTGTAGAGCCACACTGGGCCCACAGGATGCTCCAAGCATGCTGCCTCTCTCATGGGACCCCTGCCACTCAACCCAGGCCTCTATGTCTGCTGGAAGCACAAGACAGCAGTCCTAAAATGTCCTAGCTTGTGGAATGGCCCTGGAACCCCCTATTCACCTCCCCTCCCACCTGCACCATCCTTCATGAATTATCAGTGCTTCAGATTGCATTCTGGTCTTACTGAGAGCCTGTGGGGCCTCCTAAGAGGTCATTCATCTCTGGTTTAAGTCAACTTTGATGCTTGACTACCAAGGACACCCTGAATAGCTCAGTGGGCAAGCTGATAAACAATGCGTCAAGACAACTGCCAGTCTACATCCTGTGCCTAAGCTACTGCTTCTGGCCATTTTTTTTTTTTTAATCTGAAAGACCAAACGACTGGTTTGCACTGAGTCTTGACTCATGTTTCACTTGAGCAACAGTTCTGTTTAAGCCCATCTTGATGTTGGGATAAATGAACAAAGACCCAATTGGGAAATGTATGGTGTCTTGAGGGTTCCTGGTGGAAAAGGTCATCACCGATAATTTCCAATGAAGACAGAGAGTGACAAGCCATGTGTGGGGGAAAAGACATGTAAAGCAAGAGCAGACCTGGGGTCAGGACAGCACTTTGTGTGGCCCCCTGTAAAGGCCCTCAGGCCCAGGGACACTTTTCTGACTCTCTGCCTGTTTTGGGGTCTTGATGGGGCTGAAGAATTTGCATTTCTAATAAATTGTGAGCGATGCTGGTGGGCATTCTAGGCTTTGAGAACCACCATTGTGAGTTGCCAGACATGTATATCCCTTATTGATGGCTTCCCCCTCTATGATTATTCAGGGTGGGGCAAAAGTAGATCTACAGTTGTTTGTATGGAAAAAAGTACAATAATTAATAAATGATAATACAAGAACACATTGTTTCACATACAACTGTAAACCTACTTTTGCCCCACACTGTGTTTTCATGCTACTTCATGTCATAGTTCCAAGGGTCCATGCTGTGAGCATAAAAGTGGAATATTAATAATTAGCATTTATAACTTGATTCAATCATTGCTGGAAGATAAAATGCCACCAGCCAGCCACAGTTTATTTATGAGATTTATACGTATTTATGTTTGCAAGCCACATCATAAATAGCTTTAAAACAAGCACATATAGCAGCCAGAAAAATTGCAACTTCATATGAAATTTGTGAATGTCAGTCACATATGTGTAGCTACACATACATGTACCTGCATTGTTTGATGGGTGTGCATCTGTCTGTGTGCACATGAAGGTTGGTTGTGCAGTTTGTACCTTGAGACTTCTCCCTGGGTTTTGATATTTTGGTTAACAAAGACAAGTAGGAAGTTAAACAAATGTTAAGAGTTTGGGGACTGACGTGTCCTGGCATTCAAAGACATCTGGAGGAGGGTCCTGGGTATTGCATAAAAAAGACAGGAAGGGCCCACTGTGGAAAATGACAGAGGAACATGAAGGAAGAGAGGCCAGCAAGGAAGATGAGGAGAAGAGAGGACCAGAGGGTAGAGGAGGGTAAGGTAAAAAGAAGGAGGTATACAATCAACTCCAGACTAATGACCTATATCTATCTGGCAGTGTGCAGTGTCTGTGGGAGGTCAGTGAGGAAGGACAAGCACAGTCAGGCATGGTAGAGGCTGTCCTCAATACAGTGTCCTATGAGGGGCAGGGAGCAGCTGTATATTTATTTGTCACCACTTCTCAGCATTTCTATCCAGTCTGCCCTTGGTCTTGTCTGTACAGTAGTTCACACGTGGCAGGCACTGTTCTGGCCTCCTGTGATAAAGAAGTGAATGATGAGGGTTCTGCCTGTCTGAGAGTGTAATCCAGTAGGTAGTACACATGCATAGGGTATTGGTGTGACAAGCCTGATGGTGTTGTGGCTGAGACTGGAGCTCCTGGGTGGACCTGGAGAATCTGAAGGCCTCGTAAACTGAAGGGCAGGTGAGAAATGATCATGAGTACAGGAAGAAAAGGCCTGGAGATCCAGGAGTAGGCAGCACACCCTCACACAGGCACAATGGCTAGTGTTAGCAGGGGTGTCGGGAGTGGAGGTGAAGTTGCTGTCACTTCTCTCTTCCTTTCTGTGTTCACAGAGGCCCCAAATAAATGAATCCCTTAAGCCCCCCAAAACATAATGCTTCCTCCTGGGGGGGCTAGAAGAGCCATTCTCACATGGGAAATGAAATCTCAGTTTAAGTTCCTATTTTGCTGTGTTACCTTGAAATACTACAAGTAGAAAAATTAGCATGTTGGAACACATACTGTTGTCCTGAGGGGTGAGGTGATTCTTTCACAACCAGAGGTTCTAACCACCAAATCAAGAGATTTAAAGCAAAAATCAATGGGAAAAATCTATCCTTAAAGTTGAATTACCTGGTAACAACTCTGTGTTGACTGCAAATGGAATGTTCTCTGTTCATTTGACTTTTGAATATAACTTGTTCTAGAATAAATATTATAAAATTAAGTGTGTGAATGTTTGTACTCAGATTTAAACAAGAATTAAATATTTGATCTTTAAATCCAAGGATTAGGTAAGAACTTCACATAAATTTAATGTGTAATAAGATATTTATTACTTTTTAAAAAACATTTGGATGACTGATTATACATATTGATAAATATTATTTTAAAATATTGTGTTTGGTTTTTCACTAACTTTTGAGAAACAAAAAAGAATTCTTGTAAAGTTGTCTGTCTGGGTTTATTGACAATTCACCACTTTCTACTTTGATATTGTAACAGAATGGGCCTTTGGAAATCCCCAAGGAGTGGAAATACAAAAGTGATTTCAAGTTTTGTAATCTCTGCTCCATGAAAAATGATAACACTGAAGTTATTTGGCTGATAATTGGGAGATTTGGCAATCCAACAGGGAAGAAAATTGGCTTAAATTCTCTCCTCACCTTCTGAGAACCCACTTCACTCTTTTAGGAAGTTATGTGATTTCCAGTTGCAGACCCTTGATGATGCACTTAGCACATCCCTGTACCTCTGATGTAGCCTAGTATAGGGACTCCTTGGCATCCCCAGGTGTCATCATTGTGTCCCAAGAGGGAGGTTGTCAGCAATGTATGCAATGCTGCACTTATCATTGATTATCAGAAAATGTGCCTTCATTTTCATAATAGTGGTGTGTGCATTTCTAACTATGTAGCAAACCCTTTGATCTTTGGCTTAGATACTAAACCATTGGGTTGAGGTTTTGCACTCCTAAAAATTTAAAAGCATGGACTTGGTAACTTATTTAGAAGTTTTCTATAAAATACACCTTATTACATTTCTGTGAAAAGCTTTTTGTCAGTGCAGTATAACCATGGGTCAAAGGTTGAGATAACAGCTGTTTTCTATATCATCCATTGTTTAAATGACTGTCATTATAATTCTGTGGGCAATAAAGAATATCGTGGAAAGTCTCTCACGCAGATGGTGGATCTTGTATTGCCTCAGCAGGGAAGAAGGGAATTTGAAACCTTTGCACAAAAAGCAGATACTCTCAGTGATTCTCCAAGAGACTTCTTAATTGGCCAAGGGTGTGAAGAGAAAGTGGCAGGAGGGCAGAAGTGTACCTGAGGGGACTTATGTTCACTGATAGCCCCTGCACAGAATCAGACGTGACAGAAGGCTTGGTCCTTGGTTGTTTTGGAGAAATTCATTCATGACTGTTACCACCATGCTAGTTATGCCAAATGCTGGCATCTTTCTCTATAGAATGCAGGACATACACTCTCTCTCTCTCTCTCTCTCTCTCTCTCTAAAACTTACTGTTTATAAAGGAGAAAGCTGGGGAAAGGGCCAGTTCTGATTTCTTCTCTCCTTTTGCAAATGTAGCAGAACCAAACGTTCCATCTCTTGGCCCTACCTTGACTGCCATGGCTTTCACAATCTTGTCCCTGTCCAAGGGCACTCTATTGACCGTCTTCAAATAGGCTGACTGAACCCATGATACACCAGTGGGGAGCATAGCATGGAAAGGTTGTCAGAGTTCTGAGAGTCATTTAACTTCTGAAGAGACACTGGTACCAGGTGAGAGGCCAAATGGCCACCTTACACAGCCCCCACATAGACTCCCAACAACAGTTTATATAAAAGCTTTTGGTTTTATTTTTTAATAAACATACATGGGACATAATAATGGTTACTAATTGAACGCAATCTATGGGCAGATTCTCTGTGGCTTTGAAACACTCCACTTCTAAATGATCTCCAGCTAGCTAGAGTATATACATTGATGTTAAAGTTGATTATTTTTGTACACATCAAATGAACATAATTACTTTTTTTGAGTATTTTTCATTCAGATTTCTTAACAGTTTTGTGTTATTTTAAAGGAAAGTTGTAGCTATAGTGCAAAGTGTCATTAATATTAACACCAGAGATCCAGGGCCTCCAAAACAACTCAAAACCAAGAGAGAAAGTTCTAAAGTCATGTCATAACCTAAGCAAAATGTAATACCCAACATTTTAGCTTTCTGATGCATTTTTTCCTTTTTTTAAAAATAATTTTTAAATTTTGTTTTAGAGAGAGGGAGAGGGAAGGAGAAAGAGAGGGACAGAAACATCGACTGGTTGTCTTCTGCCTTCTGCAAGTACCCTGACGGGGGGCAGAGCACACAGCCCACAACCTAGGGATGTACCCTGACTGGGAGTCAAACTGGTGACTTTTCAGTTTGCAGGGTGATACCCAACCCACTGAACCACGTCAGCCAGTACCTTAATGCTTAACTTTTCTAGAAATGCCCTGGGTTTTCTTAAGTTATTTGGTAAAAGAATAAGCTCCTTTTCAGTGATATAAAGAATGTAACAAAAAATGCCACTGATGAACATCTCCTTACAAATTGAATTTATCTCATCAGTAATAAAATGAGGAAAGTCTTTGGTCAGTACATGGAGATCCCCCAATACTCATGGATATATTCCTTAATAAGAGGAATTTGCATCAGATAAAACAGGAGTCAATTTCTCTTCAAAATAGTTAATGTGTTAAGACTACTCTTTTAATATTTACTCAGGCAATGTCCTCACTGAACCTAAAAATATCAGGGGGGGTTCTCATGTGAGGTTCCCCAATTAAGAATCCTTTTGAGGGTTGTTTTGATTTTTTTTTACAAAGAATTCAACATGTCAACTGTGTGCTTATGAGAGCTCTGCAGATATGTGCTTCTTTTCATCAGTTTGTATTCATAGAGGATCCCTGGGGAAGAGCACACACAGAAATACCTCCAGGCAGTCCCTTTAACAGAGTGACAGAGCCTGGACCTATGTTGAAAGGTAAGATTATGATTTTACATATCTTTGAAGAATGCACAAACCACAAGATCACATTTTCTTTCCCGACAGTTGAACTTTTCTAATAGTGACTCTCAGGGTCAGCTTTCCAGAAGTCATGAGACAGCTGCTGGCTCCAGCTCCCCAGCTGTGACAACACAAGGCATACTGACTTAGTGCATTTCTGATAGAAAATTGAACTTAACATAGGATCAAAGTTCTGTCTTGTAAACCTATCCTAATTCAATAGACATTTTCCATTAAATATATGGCTGCTTCAAGCAACTTGAAAAGATGATGCAGGCCAGGGGTCTGTTCTTGCTTCTGTCCCAGCTGGTGGTTTGGTTTAGAACATGTTCGTGTTACTTGCTGACTGCACTGAGTACTGCAGCTTCTGCATGTGCCCATAGCAGACATGTGAAACACCAGTGCCATGCAGCCCACAGATGACAGACACACAGCATCTGTTCTGGAAGCAGTCAGTATAGTGTGGTTACCCAAACATCATTGCAATGTCCTGGGAAACACACTGTACACAGAATGGCCCATGACTTTCCCTTTCCAGGAACAGTAGAGAGTGACCGGTGGGAGTCAGGGGAAGGTGGTGATGATATCAACAGTTCTGTACATTTGGAAGTCTTTGGAGCCTGAAATGGACAAGGAATGCTGTCTACATCAAAATGAGTTGGTGAGTCCTTGGGTCCCAGCCTTAAGGGACAGGAAGAGATGTCCCGAGTCTCACTCAGCTCTGGCGAAACCCTGGCAAGCATGTAATAAATAAGCACATGGCCGGCCGGCCGCACAGTTGGGTGCCTCTCCTCCCGTGCAGTTATAAGGACCCCTGTACCTTGAGACTGGGTCTCACTTGCAGAGGATCCCGTTCTGCAGGGTTTTGTTTCTGTCAGTTATGCAGGGGGAAGTGACTGTTTGAGGAATGTCTTTCTTGCTCTTGGGGAAGGGGCTACTGTTATTGCTGCCACTGGATTTGCTTTTGCTTGGATCCAGAGCAAGCTGGATAGGTGAGGAACCAGTGCCTTGGGCCCTGACCAGGCAGTTGCAGACCAGTCGGAAAAAAGCACGCCGCATCTCCTTGCTGGCTAGCGTGTAGATGACAGGGTTCATGGCAGAGTTGAGCACTGCCAGCACAATAAACCACTTGTCCTTGAACAGGACAGCACACTCCCTCACTTTGCAGGCCACATCAATGAGGAAGAGGATGAAAAGTGGGGACCAGCAGGCAATGAACACGCTTACCACAATCACCACGGTTCTTAGAAGGGCCATGGACCGCTCTGAGTTGTTGGGGCTGGCCACCCTGCGGCTACTGGACTTCACCAGGCAGTAGATGCGTGTGTATAGGATCACAATGGCCACCAGGATGGCGGTAAAGATGCTAATGCAGAAGGCAATGTAGCCCTTGGAATAGAGGGGCAGGATGGTGGAGCAGTCGGGGAGGTTGTTCAGGCAGTTCCAGCCCAGAATGGGTAAGGCGCCCAGTGAGAATGCAATGAGCCAGCACATCCCAATCAGAAGGAAGACTCGATGCTTCTTGTTGGCATCATATGGCCTCATTTTGATCATGGTCAAGTGCCGCTCGATGGCAATGGCCAGTAAGCTACAAGTGGATGCCCCAAGGGCCACGAACATGCTGCCTTCCCTCAGGAACCAGACTGTGGGAGAGAGACTCAGTGTCTTCTTCCCTGACATCAGAATATTAACCTTGTAGGCGATACCAGCCAATAGGTCACAGAGAGCCAAGTTGCCGATGAAAAAATACATGCGGTTGTGAAATTTATTGTTTTTCCAGATGGCAATCAGAACCATCAGGTTCTCCAAGACGATTAAGCTGCAGATGACCAGGAACAGCACAGTGGTGAGGGTGCTGCCCTCGGGGGTATCCTTCAGCCGGTTGGCCAGCTTGCCCACGTAGTTGTAATGTTCATGCAGAGTCTCATTCCAAAGGAAGGTTCTGAGGCTAGGTACTAGGACCCTGGCCATCACTTGGAATTCACAGACTGTCAACTCCAAATCCACCAGAGGGCGCCTTGGGAACATGCATTCCTAATAAAGAACAGCTCAGGCTTCTGTAGTGATCCTGGATAGATCCCAGCTGGGGTGTTGAGACGCAGCTCCTGAAAGAAGAAAAAAAGGGGAGGGGTCCAGTGGTAAGATCACACCACCTAAGAGTAAAGGTGGCAGCAAAGCTGGAGAAAGGCACCAAAAATGCTGAAGCACTGGGACAGCTGGTCCTTACTGGCTCAGAGAGGACCTCTCAACACAGTTCAAGTTCCTAAGTGATTGAGGAGGAACTGGGAGGCAATTTGTGTTTACAGTTGCCACAAGGGAAGTGTTATCAGTTAATCCTAACTTAATACAAGAGAGCTGACAAACTGTTGTTCTCAGTTACCAAGGGACACTGAGATTATCTGAAGCCGAAAATACAGGATGGACTCCAGAAGGTGCCCACCTGATTTCTGAGAGCTCTCTGGTGAGTTTTATAGTACCATCACAGGACACACTCACACTTCCCAGACTGCTTCCCATGGAACTAGTCAGGGCCAAAGACAGAAATTGGTTCCAGATGGCCCATAGGTCTGCCAGGCACAGAGCACCAACATGAGACATTGCTGCCACCTAAGGAAGGACAATATAAGGACACAGAGCAACACTGCCCTCCTGACCCCATGGCCAATTCAGCTGAGTGTGGATCTGGGGAGGAAGGAATACAAACTTGTAAAAGTGTGTAGATGTAAAAGTGGACTCAACTCCCACTGAGGTTAAAGAAAAAAAGAGAAAGCAAGGACAAGCTTTTGGACTTTGAGTTTGGCTTAAAATTCAAATGCCTAAATATTAGCTGTTACTGTCTAAACCCCCAAAACTAATTCAGTGCATGTGAGCTAAAAGAAATAAACAACTTGGAAGCACTAGTTAGACAATGAAGGTGGTGAACCCAATCACCCTGGATGACTGTGAATTTTAACCCTACCCCCACCAGACCCTGGACACACCCCACACCTTTCGTGGCTTCCTGTGATGTCCAGGGTGAAGCAGAAGGGGCTTTCAGTGGACTCACTGGCTTTAAATTTAAAGTATGTGAGTATATAAATATCTAACTAAGATCAAATGAGGTTAATTTAAAACAGCCCACTGTGTGTATCCAGTGAAGTCTTTTTTTTTTTTTTGTATTTTTTAATGTTTAATTCACGACCCTAAATTTGGGTCAAGGGCAAATGGACCACTCTCCAATGATTAGGGGCTCTGAATTTTGGGGTGTGGTGGGATCTCAAGGCCTCGACTACCCACTGAGCTCATTCCCAGGTATGAAATGAGGCGCAGACAAGCTTCAGTCCGTGGAAGGACCTAGAGGTCAGCTTGGACAGATGCTCTGCAGGGGAAAAGCAGAGGAGACTCTAGCCAGGGTCCCCTGCGCACAGGACTCTCCAGGTAACTGCTTTCCTCCCCAACAGGTACTGGTCCCAGGGTCCTGTGGATGCTTCCAAACCCACCACTTCCTTTATTAGTTTGGGAGCACCTGGTCCTCTGAGATTAGGCAGAGACAACTCCACTTCTTCTTTTGAGGATATATTTTAGTGTCCAGGAGCTTCATTGTATAGGGAACCTATCTGCATGGAATGGAAAATGTAGCTCAGCCCTATGGGAAAGCCCATAGGCACATGGTGGCACACAGGAAGCCAACCCCACCCCACTTCTTCTTTTGAGGATATATTTTAGTGTCCAGGAGCTTCATTGTATAGGGAACCTATCTGCATGGAATGGAAAATGTAGCTCAGCCCTATGGGAAAGCCCATAGGCACATGGTGGCACACAGGAAGCCAAACCCACAGACCGGTTCTCCCATGGGAAATCAGGCCTGTATTATACCTAGGCTGCTTTGTGACCTGCTCTTTCTAAAACCCTGTCACACTGAGTTGAGGCAGCAAAGGCTTACTGCATATCTTTAAAGTAATTCCCCAAAGTCTGTGCTAATTCTCCCAAGGATTGAAGTGTAACCAGACCAATTACTTTTATTGTTCCCTTGCATTTGCAACATTTCTTCCTTGTTAATCTGTAAGAAGCAATCAGTAACATCCTTTCCATTGGTATCTGTAAAAAGTAATTACCTAAAGCAATCTTAAGCATAATGAATGAAAACCTTCTTTGATGTATGCTATTAGAAAGCCGATAAAAGCCTGTTAAGGTAAGGGTCAGGGCACTCTCCTCCTGTAAGAGTGGCCGTACCATCCTTTTTTCTCCACAGGACTTGACAGTCCATGTGAATTTGTCTTATCTCATCCATAATGCCATGGACACTGCAGGCCAGTGTCCACATCAGCTGGCACCCAGAACAGGGACCCAGGGCTATGAGCCATCGTTGTGGACAACACATCAACTTGGTTGGAGTGTGAGCATCAGCCCAGGTAAAGCCTGACGACTCCAAGTGCTTTTTGGTTAGGTTGTAGGGTGTGTTGGATTTCAGAGGAAAAGGGTTTTCTTCCTAGGTCTCCCTCTCTTGCGACCGCTTTGCAACTGTACCTTCTTAAGTAAGCAGGAGCCTTGCTCTCTCTCCCAAGTATTTGCCATAATCTCGTGGGCATGCGTGGAGCAGTTAAGAGCCATAAGGATACTCACTGCTAGATGATGCCCTTGAGAGGATAAGCCCAGATGTGGACCAGGTAAGAACACTAGGTTTCCCACCAGCCGTAAGCAAAAGTCCATGCTACAAGAGGCACAGTATAAAAACACTCACAAGCCCATCCCCATGGCACAACCCCCAACTAGGTCTAGGCTTGGGAGAAAGATCAAAGACTTTCCCTTTAATCAGCCTTAAAAACAGCAACTAGTTACAGGGCTATTTACAAGCATCTCAGCAAATTCTTTCAAGCTGCCTCTTGTGGTCCTTTCGATTTTGCCTTTTCCCTCTGCCTGCCTGCATAAGGAAAAGCAGATAGTGAATGAGTGTTTCAGTTTCGACTGTACCCAAAGATCACTTTCCAGAAGAATGTAGTGTTAGTCACAGGTTTTGTATGAGAGATTTTGGCATTTGTCAAGCTCCAAAGACAAAAGGCCTTTCCTCCCCTTGGCTCGAGAAATCGGGTGTTCCCACATGCATCAGAACCTTGCAAGGGTGTCTGGGATCAATTCCCAAGATATGCAGGAGCCTTATAGGGACCTCCAAAACAACTTAATCTAACTTCTGGCTTGTCTGGGAAAGTGTGATAGAAAAGTTGGTCACCTAGCACTTCAAGTGCCCCTCACAGTCTTAAATGTGGTGGGAGTACCTGAGACCCATAAGTGGGGTTGAGGTACTTGGAAAGTATGGTACCCCCTTCCTGACTGTCTTTAACCAACAGCACATTTTGACCCACTACATTCTTTTCACTAGCAAGAAATAGGATTTAAAGGTGTAGACGGAGTGAAAACAACTGAAACTGGTTTTGTAATTATGGCGCTTATGGCAGGAGGAATTTCAGAAAAGGTTCTTTTATTTGTTAAGAAATTTCTTTAAATGTTTCCATGAATCCTGAACCATGGGGAATGGGCTCTCTAGGGAACAAGAGCAATGTTTTAAGCTACTTCAGCAGCTTTGTAATGCTGCTGGATGTCTCCCTGATAAGGGTTCTTTAGATTTGGAAATATCGGACAAAGCAAGGCAGAGAAGCCCTCATAGTCAGGAAAGCTTAGACAAAAAGAGAAGGGGCCTATAGGACGGTGGCGGTGGAGACTCTAGATGCCTGCTGGACCCTTCCTGTGGGTGGCCTCAGCTGCTTCGAGAGTCATGGCCTGCCTGGTGAGCCAAGCCCAGGCGTGGGTATACACATGCTCACAGCAAGGCAGGGCCAGATCTCTCCACTGCAAATGGGCAGCAGCAGCAGAGGGCAGAGTTGGTCCCCCTCACCTCCCCTCCACCCTTGGTGCTCAGGAGTAACCTGGGTCCTGAGAATAATAGAGTAATTAACTTGCTGCTCAAACTCATTGCAGCGTGCAGAAACAGCAGGGGGCCTGTCTTTCAAGTAGACACTCAGGTGCTCCACAGTCCCCTCGCCTCACTGGGGAATCAGCAAAGAATGTTAGAGCTGGAGGCCTTCAGCCACTTAAGCCATCTACAAGAAATCAAGACCAATAATAGCCTGGTATATATTATACAAGCCACTCAGGTGTTCTTAGAGAAATGGGGAATTTGGCATAAAACAGGTATCCCCTATAATCCTATAAGTCAAACAACTGTTAAAAGGGTTCACTAGACCTTTAAAATATTATTAAATGAACAGAAAAGGGAGAGTCAGGAAACATCCTCTAGGAATTTAACCATGCTAGCAATATATACATAACATTTTTTGAATTGTGATGATAATTTAAAGTCACCCATAGACAAACACTATGTGCAAAACAGGCCTACAGTCCCATGCCCCTTGGTCTTATACAAAGACCCGTTAGGGGAAGGAAAATGGGAAGGCCCAGCTGAACTGTTAACTTGGGGAAGAGGGTATGCTTATGTTTACTCTCCAGAATTACCTTTGGAGCTGCTGATAAAAAGGGTGAAGCCATATCACAGAAAAGGTTTCCCTGGCTGCGACCCACTTCCACTCCACTGGACTCTCCCAATCCAGACTATTCTAAGCTGTGCATCACCCCTCTGAAGTTGGATTCCAGCCCATACTTCTGAAATGATATTCAACATCACCTAAGAGGGCTTTTTCTACCAACTTAAAGGGACAAATTGATAAATTGCAACTACAGCTACATCAGCAGCTGCAGGACATTCAATGCTTAATCAAACAGGAGGTTTTTCAAACCTCTGTGATAAATCTCATTGACTAAACCCCAAAAATTGGTTTGATGGATGTAACCTGAGAATGTGGGTCTTTGGAGCCACAGGTTGTTTACTAATTCTAATAATGCTTTGTGTACTTCAATGTATTTGCAAATTATTTTCCCAGGATCATGCAAGAGACCAGCAAGTAGCAAACTCTGTGGGATCTATAGCAGTCCTAACTAAAAACAAGGGAGGAATTATAGGGAACCTCTCTGTGTGAAATGGCAAATGTAGCTCAGCCCTATGGGAAAGTCCGCAGGCACACAGTGGCACACAGGAAGCCAAACCCACAGACCGGTTCTCCCATGGGAAATCAGGCCTGTATTATACCTAGGCTGCTTTGTGACTTGCTCTTTCTAAAATTCCCTCACCCTGAGTTGAGACAGCAAATGCTTACTGCATATCTTTAAAGTAATTCCCCAAAGTCTGTGCTAATTCTCCCAAGGATTGAAGTGTAACCAGACCAATTACTTTTATTGTTCCCTTGCATTTGCAACATTTCTTCCTTGTTAATCTGTAAGAAGCAATCAGTAACATCCTTTCCATTGGTATCTGTAAAAAGTAATTACCTAAAGCAAACTTAAGCATAATGAATGAAAACCTTCTTTGATGTACGCTATTTGAAAGCTGATAAAAGCCTGTCAAGGCAAAGGTTGCGGGGGCTCTCCCCTTGGGACAGTGTCCATGCTATCCTTTTTTCTCCACAGGATTCAGTCCATGTGAATTTGTCACATCTCATCCATAGCACCACGGACACTGCGGGCCAGTGTCCACATCATCAGTGTCCACTTGTTCTGGAAACCCTATGGGTCCTGGCACCTAAGCTGATGCCTATGCTTTGCCTGGAACTGCCCCTAACCCCTCCCTGCCCCTCCATGACAGCTGTCTAAGGCCATGGAGGACTTGGAGGTCAGCTTGAATGTAAAGTGTGGCAGAAACTCTTCTTACCTCAAAAGGGAAGAGCAGGCAGGTTCTGAGGCTGGACTAGCAATGAAGGACTAGTGGAGGCCCCCTGCTGAGTCTCTTCTGTTGATCAGTCCTGGAGCTGCCTCCCCTGACTGTGGCACTCCCAGGCCCAGGGGCACCTTTTTGCCTTAGGCAGAAGGCAAGGCCTCCCTGCTGCCTCTAGCCCCGGATCCTCCCTAGCCCGGGAACCTCCCCAACCCCAACTTGGACTGAGGCCCATCAAAGACAACAGACCTCTGTTGGTTCTTCAGAGGTGACAGTAATAGGTCACCTTGGTAAGCAGGTTTCCCACTAGCCCCCTCCTATTTTTGTCCTTCCCCCATTTTTACTTAAGTCTTGTCAGTCCCTCAAGACTAAGTCAAATTCTGCCTGCTCTGTGACATTTTCTGGAATCAGCCCAGCCCTTGGTTACTTTTCTCTGAGACTGCATACATCTTTTTTTAAAAACAAACTGCAATCTTTGTTTTTCAGAGTAGAAATAATAGCAGCAGCTGGCAGTCTCCAAGCCCTTTGCCTTAGAGCTTATCTAATCTTCACGTTGACATCGTGATGTTCACATTTCTCATAGTACCTGGCACATTAATTAACAGGTGCCTAATAAATATGTGTGCCTTTATTACTGCTTCTCTTTGCATACTTTATCTGTGAGAAGTGAATGAAGAATCCACACCCAGCCTTGTTAGACACCATGCCCAGGAGAACTCAGCCCCAAGGGCACAACCACTGAGTGAGCGCTCAGCACCGCCCAAACAGAAGGTGCCACCAACAACACTACAAGTGTCTTTGTTCATGGAAAAGGCCCAGGACAAGGGCAGGGAAGAGAAACATAGGTTCTGCTTCTCTGAGTCATAAAGAAGCAGGGTTCTGAGAGCAGCTCCTTACCCAAGCTGGCCCAAGGGCCCTCCATGTGCCCCCACACCAGGCCACCTGCTGCTATGTCCAGGTGTCCACCCCTCTGTCCACGATACCACCTCTTCTAGTTTGCCTTAAAATGCCTCTTGAGTATTTGCTTCCCCATCAGCAGTTTTCTTCCCAGGAACTGATAATGATATGTATGTGGTTAACATAATGTATTATGTACGATAACTGACTTAGTGCCAGGGCACTCTGAGTGATAATAAATGAGTGGTGTAAAATGTATGTGAATTCCCACCCATGTAGCAGAAGTAAGAGAAGGGGCTCTAGTCATTTCCACTAGAAAGGTTTTTGAGATCACAGTACATCTTAAGCTTGTGTTCTATATCTCAGTTTACCTCATGATAACTCCATGCCATTTATGTACCTTCAATCCCCCTCTGGCCATCTGAGACCCCTTTAATTGTGCCATGAAGCAGACAGAAGGGAAGTGAGTCCCTTTGAACCTGCTGGATCTGGACATCCCCGAGTAAGGAGCAGAGGGCAAACAGATCAATGGCTCTACACACTGACATTTTTTCCTTTTTCCCCTGTATATGTGGAGTTTTGTTGAAATTGAGCAAAGTAAAAAAAAAGCAAGCAAACAATGAAAACTAACAACAAGCAACAAAATAATCACAGTGAAAGCAGTATAATGTGTGTCAGATATCACTCAAAGCAATGAATTCTGAGGGTGAACATATTTTCTCATAAATGCTTGATCTATCATTTCTCTCTTTTTTTTTAAAGATTTTATTTATTTATTTATTTTTAGGGAGGGAAGGGAGGGAGATAGAGAGAGAGAGAGAGAGAGAGAGAGAGAGAGAGAGACATCAATGTGCGGTTGCTGGGGGTTATGGCCTGCAACCCAGGAATGTACCCTGGCTGGGAATTGAACCTGGGACACTTTGGTTCCCAGCCCGTGTTCATTCCACTGAGCTACGCCAGCCAAGGATCTATCATTTCTCTTAATTAAATATTGATTGATCAAGGAACATAATTTTTTCTGAACATTTTTTGTTAAATGTGAGTCTCCACACTTGGCATAATTGGAAGATATACGTTGTCTTTGGAATTTAAAAGCATGTTTTCTTTGGTTATCAACATTAGGAAGTAGACCGATCCTGAGAGTCAAGTGCTGGCTAAAATCCAGACTGATTTTGTATAAGTCTGAACATTGCTGTGCCTGGCCAAAAGCATCTCGTGGGAGGCCAGCTGTCTCACCCCACAGAGACGGGCCCCAACCCAACACCCCTGATGCTGGGCCCTCAGGTACCCTCTAGCCCCTTCTAGTGACTGTCCACTCCCAGATGGGACCACTGTCTGGACTTTTCATTCTGAGTATAGCTTGTTGCTGACCTTCATAGGAAGGGAGTCCAGCAGTGTACAGTTGTGCCTAGATCTTCCTCCAGAACTGATGCTCCTGCCAGTCATGTGCATGATGTTGATTGGATGGACACACCAATTTACTGTTTGTGGACATAGGGTGCTTTCTCCATGTTCTGGATGCCCAAGTCCTTGTGGAAGCACGTGCCTGTATGTTTGTGGCACCACTGATTTTCGAGCCTGTTGTGTTGATACGTAGTTTGAGCTCTGATGCAGACAGTCCCTGTAGAGTCTCGCTGGGCTTGGCCTATGTCCTGCAAATGAGTGTTTGTGTGGAGCGAGAGAAGTCCCCCCAAAGGGCAAGCTTACAAATGCTCACATTTTATTTTCTTTTAGAAGATGAGAGTCTGGGGCTGGCAATGACACTGCATAAGTTTGATCACTGCCTAAATTCCACCTCAACACTTAAAGCCCAGTGCTGAGAAATGTATGCCAGCTAGTCTTGTACATCCTCAGAAAGCTAGGGCATATTGTAATAGATACACAGGCTCGTTGGCAGTGGTCTTTCAACAAACCCAGATTCTGACAGTGCTGTGCCCTCAACCAGGCCTGGCTGATATCCATCCATAGATTCTGGGCTTTTTCAGGTCCCTCCCCTCCCTGCATCTCACCTGAAGGAGGTACACCACCTGGTCCTGAGTTCCTCTTAGATCTACTAAACTGAGATGGTTCCTAAGGGTTCTCACTTCATCATCATAAGCTGGGACCTTCCAGTTTACCTCCAGGCATTACACCAACCCTTTTTCTTTTTACAGAGAAGGAATAAAACAGTTTCTAGAAGGTGTTCCAAGGTGTGTCACCCCAGGTTAGACCTTGTCAAACTAGGGTGCTCCCCTTCCCTCCATTCCAAGGAGGTACATCCTCAGGGATGGAAGGAGGGGAGAGCCCTGGACTACTGATGAATTCCAGATGTGTTTTCTACGCTAGCAATTCACTTTCTCTACACATGTCAATTTGAAAAATAAACAAACTATAAAAAGAAGAAAAAGAAAAAAGTAAAGGAAAATATTTCCACAAAGTCTGGGATCTCTCATGCAAAAAAAAGAAAAGCACAATAAAATAGTGAGAAATTTCTCTTGGTCTAATGCAAGATGCATTATTTTTAAAAGGCATTTTCTCCAAGGGAAATTAATTAGCTTATCCTCCAGAATAAATTAAAACACCAAGCATTTGACAATTTCTTGGAAATCAAGATTTTTTTCTCCCAAAAGAAAATAATGAATTGACCATTTCATGGCCCCAGCAAAATTTCTTTTCTAGTGAGTACTTTTCCTCACTCTGGATTTCTTAGGTGATCCCTCTCTACTTTCAGAGATAGTTCACAGCAAGAGACTTCACACACACACACACACACACACACTGTCTTGCTCACTTATACTTTGCTGTAGGCCTATAATGGAGCTTCTGGTGAGAAAACCACTGCTATACATGAAACAGGTGAAGATTTAATGTTCAAGTGCTCATTCCCATGTGCTTGTCCATAGTAAGGCAATTGCTTTTGATGCAAGAGGATTTACCCTCTTTGCATCTCAACCAAACTTTCCCTTCCCTGCTTGCTCTAAGAAAGGGCACAGGATTGAATTCCTACCAAGATTGTCACAGGACCAATGGGGGTGTGGAACTGAACACCTCAAGGCAACTAAGGGCATATGCAGTCAAGAGGTGTTCTGCCCATGAAGTCCTAAAATTGGGGTCCCTCCCATCCTTTCCCAAAGCAGTACTCTCACTTGTGACAGGGCATGTGCACCACACATTGCACCTTACAGGGACCACATCTGGTCCCCCATCTGCCTTCTGAATGTACACAGGAGGAAACTGATGTTGGTAGGGAGGTAACTCTCCTTAGGGGCACAGCTTGGAAGAGACCAAACTGGGCTGGATGTCTGTGCCCAGTAGATCCTATTAATGGTATACTTTTTTGGAGGTGACCACCTTCCTTCCTGTTCTTCATCTTGATGGTGACAAGAGCATCACCAGCATCCTTTTAAGCTAAATTACCTCTAACTACTATGATAACAAAATCCTGGAATGGAAGATTTACTGAAATATATGGAAAACTCTGCTTCTAAGGAAATGGAGTATCATTGTCAAGGCCAAAGAACATTATCAGTGGACAAGGTCTCCCACTCCAGCTCACAGTGCTGATGAGATGCCAGAGCCACCCACCAGGTGTCACATTCTCCACCAAGCAATCTTGTCACTGATTTAACATGACTGGCCTGTTGTCTGTGCTCTTATAGATACAGCTTCAAGTCCTCAAAATAGAATAATACCAACACAAAACAAAAGCAATGACTTTATGTCCAGTCACTGTGACAATATTTGAAATAAATGTGTTATTTATTGACACTAGATAGGATTCCACTCAGTATATCATATTATCTCCAAAAGCTTATGGACAATATCTTAAGGCAATTAATTACTTCAACAGAAAATATATGGCAAAGGAAAACCATGAAATAACTCCAAAACTCATCAAAGAATTATGAAGTCAAATATGAGGAAATGGGCTTCCGCAGGCCACAGCGCTATATTATGTTCTGGCTCACACAGCAGACTGCCTGAGGTACCTCATCAGCAGTGTCAGCATTCAAATTATAGTCCTAAATGCTAGCAGACAAAATTTCTACAAGATAGCAACCCCCAAATTTTCAAGATTATGAAGTGTTCAAATTCCCATTTTCTTGTAATAAAAATATATGTACACATTGTAGATACTGAATCATCTTTAGCAGAAATAACATAACATCTAAAGTGTGTCATAATTTCTAGAGAAAGGGAAATCAGTTCCTGCATTTCAAGAAATAAGGCCACTAGCAATTAGTAAGGCTCCATTCATAGGAAAATGTGAGTTTCCACTCTCCACACTATAGGCTTAGAAGAGTCATGCACATAAAGAAATTCACAAACATTAAGAGGAAGGTGGCATTTTCAAAGATGAAAACTGGATAAGAAATCATTGGGTCTGTATCTTAGGGGATGCTCTTAAGGGCTAACTTTGTATTTTAGATCTCCAGGTCAGGTGACAAGTGCAGTTGGATGAGCAGGACCATTCAACTAAACATTAAAAGTAAACATTAGCTGACTGAGAAAACCGAGTGTGTGCTCTTCTATGACAACAAAAATTATTCATACTGGCATCGAGCTCTGCATCAACTAAGTGAGAAATTGTACAGCTCCTAGCACTTCCACAACTCCTTGAGCGCCACAAACACACACACCACCACCATCACCACTACCACCATCACCACCATCATCAGCAGCACTACCACCATCACTACCATCATCACCACCTCCTATACCAAGACCAGCCACCAGCATGGCCATCTTTGTTAGTCACAGACCTGCAGAATCTAATCCTACCCTTGCACTTTGTAAGAGTTACATTTTTCTTAATCATTCCTGCAAGATTTTCATCAGTGAAAAAAAGAATGCTGAAGAGATAAAGTTGAACATGTGATTAGATACAACATCTGCAACCTCCAATGTCCAGAAATTCTTGATTCTGGAAGCACTCAGAGCTCCAGCTGGGAAAGATACTATGTGCAGGGTGGCCTTTTCATTTTTGAAATAATCTTCCAAAAGAGCCTTGCTGCTGTTCTTCCTCTATCCCCAAAACAAATTGTGTTATTCTAAAAAATTCTAACAAGAATTCCCTCTCTTACATCTAAATATAAACATACCGCAAAGAAATATGTCATTGGGAGTGTCCAATGCCAGAAAGAGAACGAGGGAGGGAGACACACAGACAGCGGGAGAGCGCGACCATTGGAGACTAAAAAGCGGCAAAAGTGGAGGAGGGTAAAAGTGGCAAAGCTAGCAGTGCGCCCTGTGTCGCCAGAGAAAAGCTTGCTGATCACCTTCTCATCTCCCCCCGCCCCCGCCCCCGCCGCCCCCGGGGCCCCTGCCCCTTCCGCCCAGGCTTCATCTCAGTTAGGAATGCAGCGTACTGACTTTCCGTGGGAGCCTCATTATTGTACCAGGACTTTACCTTCAGCTCCGATTCTGACAGCCCTGATCTCCTTGTTTGAGAAATAAAAAAAAAAGTGGCATTTTGTGCTAAATATAGCTCTAAAAAATTATTTTACCGGGAGAATGACCACAAACACACATTCCAAGAGGCCCCAGGTCTTCATTCTGGGAGGCCGCCTAACTTTTTAATTGTCCAAGTTAAATGACGAATGGGACTCCAAGAAAATCCATTTCTCTTTCATTCAGGTTATTTATTGAGAAGCAGCTAAGTTTAAAGGCTCCAACAGTAGTTTAAAGGGAAGAGCCCCTTCCCCCTCCCGAGGCTCAGTCACCGGAATGGATGGCTTTGGGAAGGGGGTGATGCTCTAGTGCTGAGCTCGCTGCCCAGGTCACAGTATCACACGGCATTGACTGGAATTCCATGACAAAAGTGGGCCCAGCTGCTCGCAACCACCCCCGAGTCCGTGTCCCGGGCCCCGCCGGCTCACCTCTGTCTGGGAAAGGCATTTGGGCTACCAGCATCCTGGAGCCCGTTCCTCCGCTCAGATGCAAGCTGGGCTGGGACACTGGGACAGTCTTGGGGCTCAGAGGGTCGTGCCCGGACTCGGGGGTCTCGCTTTAGCTCGTCCTGCCGCCACATTCAGCTCCGGGTCCCAATAGAGTGTCCCTGAGACCGGCTTCCTCAGCTTCTGTCGGCTGAGCCAGGTCTCAAACTTTTCCTGTGTCCCCGGGGGGCGGGGCCCCGCGCTCCTCATCCCCGCCCACAGTCCCCACCTCCCGGCTCCCACCTCCCTCTCCCTGCGCTGTGGGGCGTCTCCATTCCCTCTCCGCATTTCCCCACCCGCAGACCCCCACTTCCCAGCGCCAGATCTGTCTCCCCAACCCACCCCCGGTCGCCCCTATACCCCTTCGTCACACACCCCGCCTTCTGGCTCCCGCCACCAGCTCCCGGCCCCTCTTGCCCCCACCTCCCCGCCTCCCCGCCTCCTCCCCTCCGCAGTTCTCCGGGGGCCTGCTCGCCACCGGTCTGGGCCCCAGGCCAACCTCCAGACCCCGAGCCCCTCACGCTAGCTCCAGGCGCTGACCCCGGGACCCAAAGACTCATCCAGGACAGATCAGAACTGAGTCCGGGGCTGGGCTTGGGCCGGGGCCACTGACGGCTAGAGTTTGGTCCGGTTATTTCCATTACAATCATTACTATCATTGCGATGAAGATCATGTCCATTTGAAACTGACTGACCTTGGCTTGTAGGGCAGCGCCTAGAAGACTTGGCCTAGCGCTGGCCGCTTGCCACCCCTGCCGAGGCCCCAGCACGTAGGCCGGCTTCTCGGGCCCAAGTGCTCCGCAGGGCCGACCCCACCCTGGACCCGCTAGCGGAAAAGCCGGGGAACCCGCGGCAGGCGATTTTAGAGACCCCTCCGCCCCACGCACAGATTCGTCTCTTTTGTGATTAAATAAGATGCTCCGTGAGAAGCACTTCTTAAAGAAGAATCCCCAAGGAGACGACTACCTAAATCTTCCATCGAAAAGGACAGTGAAGGCCCTGGAGAGAGCGAGCACAGCAGTCTACCCTAGGGTATCTGGTGACAGCGGGTGGAAGGTAGCCTGGCGGGGAAGGAGAGAGGACAGAAGAAGGAGTCAGGAGGCCCGTTATCCAAGGCAAATCTGTACATTCCTGAGCAGACAAGATTGGAGCGGCAGAGCGATGTGGGGAATCTTCAGGAAGGGTCTCCCTCATGTGACCTCTTGCCTCCAGAGGAGGAGCCCGGAGCCACCTTTCCACAGAGCTGGGAGCAGATTCTTATTTGGGGTGGGTTTGAGCCTTGATGGGTACCTGCCGTACAATGGCAACAAAGTTCAGGCTACTGGCACTTCTGCTGGCCTTCTCTGTTGCCCTGGGAATACTGGGCTTGAGCGGGGATGGCACAAAGCTCTGGCCTGCCCTTGGGGCTCAGTGGAAGGTGGCTGCTACCTGTCCCTATTGTCCTTAATCTAACCTGCCTGTGCTGCTGCGAGGCCCCTGAGCCTATGGCCTTCCAAACTGACTCAGAGTGTCAGGTACAAGGTCTGGGAAGCCATTCCTTTCCCACATTGCAGGTACCACCGAATGTGTTTCCATTTTCCACTTCTACAGCATCAAATCAAGAAAAAGAGAGGATGGACTGTGCTTCTTGGGCCACTTGCCATCACCAGGGCAACTGTGTCTGCAGGCTCCAGAAGCCCTAAAAAATAATAGGGCTCCTAACTGTAGGTGTCCAAGGGAGACACAGGACTTGACATACAGTGGCATTCTTGCAACTCTTTTGGCAAGGCTCCTTTTCCTCGAAGATTCCTGGTACTAGGAATAGCTCTTCCCCCGACACAGTCCAGTCCTCTCACTGACCTACTGTCCCTCCCCCACTCACTCCCTGATGCCTGGCTTTAAAACTGAGAGGCTGGATCCTGAGGGGCTCCTCCATGCTCCCACACAGCCCCTAGAGAGCATATTCTCTCACTGCTTCTCAGAAGAAAACCAGACCTCTCCCCAAGAGTCTGTGAATACAAGTCTCCACCTCTGTACCCCTGGTTACCAGGACAGGATCTTTATAGAAGAATACCAACTCATAAATGTAGACAGAACAGGAGAATTAGCAAGCTCCCCTCCTGTATCACTTGGGGAGGTAATTGAATCAGACAAAGTGATTTAATGTACTCAGAGGTAGAAGTGTGGAGAACTGGCTAACTGTACAGTGTTAACTGGTGAAGGAAAACATTTCTCATTTTCAGTGGTGACACCTGGCTTCCAGCACCTTACAGGGATCAAGGTTAGCATCATGCATGCTGGACCAACCTGACAGCAAGGATAATATGGAATCTAGTATACAATAGCACCAGTGCTGTGTTCTTGCTAAAAACACTTAACTTGAATCAGAAGTCCAGTGTGGAGTCTGCACTTCCAGTTTACAGGATGGTGAGCAACAAGGTAAATGACACCAGGGAAAAGCAATCAGACAAGTCCTGAGAGCAGCCATGCTGTAGCCAACTGGCATGCTCTCCTAAAAAAAAAAATCAGTGTCAGAAAAAGGGTGAGAATGGTTCTAGTGCAAAAACAGTTAAAATGATGAAACATTTATAACAACAAGCATGGAATCTGAGTTACTCCTGGGTCAACTGACCATCACAGAAGACATTTTGGAGGACATTTCAATAAGGTGGAGTATTGAATGATATTGTAGAATGATTGTTAATGTTATTAGGTGTGAAAATAGCACAATGCTGCTCTAGGAGAATAACCTTATTTTTAGGATATTCATGCTAACCTGTTAAAGGGTGAAGTGTATGAATGTCTGAAACTTGTTTTTAAATCATTCTGCAAAAACAATATATACACATGAAGCTGATATGACAAAATGTTAGCAATCTAGGTGGTGGATATGGGGGGACTATTTTTTCATAATAAAAGTTGGAGAAAACTAAAGTGGCGGGTGCTAAATAACTTAAAAAAACTTCCTCACTTCTGTATGCAGGCTATCAAGTTAAATCCAGGCATGTGGGAATAAAATCATGATAGTATGATTTAGATCTGTGTACTTTTGGAAACCACATGGCCCCAAATTTGAATATCATTTGAACAAGTATATTACATACTTGTAATTTTTAAAAGGAAAATACATTCACTTCCCAACACTAGCACCTGCAGTCTGGCAAACAGGTGCAGTGTGATTAAAGGACATCAAGTTGTAAGATTCTAACCACCAGTGAACTTTTCCCCGCAGAGCTGGGGCATTGCAGAAGTGGATTGCAGGAGCTGAGTAGCTGGGAAGGCCAGACCCTTTCACCCATAAATGCACTTATTTTCTCCCCATTCTCCTCCCTCCCAGTCTCTGCCTCCTGCATCCCAGATGCTTTTTGCAGTCCCCAAGTCAGAATTAATCTGCACTGTGCCTGTTCTTAGCTCAGTCTTAGCTCTTATATTGACTATAAAAAATGTCTGATCAACATTTTTTTTTAATTTCCTGGGGCTGCTCTTCAGGTGTGCCCTCAGGCAATGTGGAATGAGCTCATATATGTGGAGGAGCCTGTGGTGGGAACTCTGGGCAGGATCAGGGTCAGATGGGTGGGCCACAGAGAAGAGTACCTGATAGAAAAAAGACCTCAGGAGCCCTGGGCAATGTTGAGGACCAAGGTTGTAGTTCTCTGGCAGATCGCCATGAGTGAAGTCATTTACACAGTGCTGGAGAGAAATAACTTTAAAACATTGATCTGAATATGGACTTGCAAAAAGAAACTTGGCCTTTTGTATTGTACAATAACCCTGTCTGGACTCAAATGAAACCTCTGGCTCACTGCCAGAACTCTTTCACAATAAATATTCATTCATTGACAGAGACACCAACCACAGATGAACTTCATAACTTTAATTGTGACTTTCACAATTACTACATCTCCTGTAACCATCTTTATGCCTCATGCACCCCCTTTCTCTACCTTTAATAGCAGCCAGGAATGAACAGAGATCCCAAGAATTGTTCTATTTACACTTTATATTTTATAAGGATGTTTATAAAACATTCAGACACCTAACCAGTGTGTGTATGTTCATGTAACTGTGTAATTGTGTATATGTGTGCTTGTGTATGCCTGTGCAGAAGCATATACAAGTGTGTGCACATATGCATACATGTAGATATGCACATATGCACACATGTAGATATGAACATGTGTGTGTTTGTGGGAGTGTTTGGGTGTGCATGCATGCTCTTCACAGGGACTATACTTTTGCGAGGAAAGTAATGTGTCCTACCCTCCATGGAATGTGAGCACCTGGACCCTGTGGTATAAGACAAAATGAATGTTTGCCTTCTGTTCCTGGCTCTTGGCCTAGACCTCCTAAAATCATTGAATTTATTGTCTTTTTTTATAGGGGTGGGTAGGGTGGCAAATAGCTACAGGATTGGGGCAGGAAGGGAGAGAGATTGGAGATGGAGTTAATCACCAATGGACAATGATTTCATCAATGATGCCTACATAATGAAACCTCCACAGAAACTCCTAAGCCACAGAATTTGAGGAGATTCCAGGATGGTGAACTTGTCTATGTGCTAGAGGATGACAGACCCAGATAGGAAGCTTGGTGCCCTTTCTTCCCCTACCTTGTTTTAAGCATCTCTCCCATTTGACAATTCTCAGATTGTATCCTTTATGATAAACTAGTAACATAAGTAAAGTGTTTCCCTGGGTTCTGTGAATTGTTCTAGCAAATGACCAAACCTAAGGAGGATGTAGGAACCTCTGAGATTGTAGTTGGCTGGACAGAAGATCCAGTGGGAGCAGACTGACAGGAAAATGTGAACTCAGCCTGGGGAGGGGGCAAGGGTCTAGCGTGTTTGTGGGTGTGTGCACATGTGTGCATTTCAGTAGAAACCTGCATATTTTGAAAGCAAGAGGAGAAAGAATGGGCTAGCATCCTTGATTCTCTCCATTGTTTTGAAGGAGGAGAGTTGTCCAAGGGCTTAGAGTGATGCCCGCATCTGAATCCCACAAACTGGATAGTTCAGTCTGCAGCAGCCCTGATGCTTTAAGTTAAATTAGTCCAAAAATATGCCTGCCTTGCCAGATGCCATGCCAGGAAAACTGATGTGGGCTGACTTGCCAGAGCAGGAATCTCTGTTTATGGAAGACTGCTTATACATACCGTCTGTGGTGTAATTAAACACAAATGCTTTGTTGTGTTCACAGAATCATTCACATAGTTGCAATGAACATGTGGGTGTGCACAAATATGTCTGCACTCTGCTTGGACTTGTTCTGTGTACTGCTCGCCCTTGGTTTTTTGATCAAGTGTCTGCAACAGTGTTGAAAAACAGCTTTTTCTTGGCTGCAGAAGAGTTTCTTTGGGCACAGGCATGGAGATAAACATAACAGTGATTGTATATTTTCTGACATCTCCATCAGCCTTGGCCTGTGGGCTTTAAGCAGTAAAGACTGAAGGGGACAGAAAGAGCAAACATCAGAAAGAGTAAGCATCAGACCCAGTGTTTACTCTTCTTGTGCACTGTTCCAAGAGCTTCTCATAGCACTACCCCTCAATCCTCACAGCAACCCTATGAGATTAACAGCAATAACATCCTATTTTTCAGATGAAGACACTGAGGCCCAGAAATGATTGTATGTTTGCCCAATGTCACACAGGTGGCAGAGTTGGATAGATTTGTCCATTTGGAGTTTGTTTATCTATTTTAGCTTTTCAGAGATTGCAACCCTCCTGAAAAATATTGGACTAAACTTTATGTGTGGATGACCAATGCTGGAGGCACCTGTGGAGTGGCCTAGGACCTGGCTTCCATGACCTCACTTGGTTAGACCCTGAGGACAGAAAGGGGAAGAGGATGGATGCCATGTGCTCACCCTCACTCTTGCCAGTCCTCACATGTGCTCTTTGCTCTGAACTGTGTGTGGCTACCTTGGAGATAAACATAACAGTGATTGTGTATTTTCACTGGATGGAAGCTGCCCAGATCCCTGCTGGACAGTCCCTCAGTCCCTATCAAGCCCATTAGGACCGCTAGCCAGGCTAGAAGGCTGCCATAAGGATAAGTGTGGGGAATCTTGATTCTGCCATCATTCCTAAATAATTAAGACCCTGCTGAACTTCTGAGTTTCAATGTCTACATCTGGAAGATGGTATGCCAATTATCTAGGCATTTAAATGAGACATAGAAAGTCTGTAATTTTATGCAATATGAACACATGTGAAAAGCTTTTATTTTCACATTAAATGAATGAAAACAAACCACAAACCTTTCTTCTTGATTAAAAATGTTTTAAAAAGCTGAGATTAGGAAATGGAAAGTGTCTTAAATCAAAAATCTAAGCTCTTGCCTCAAAGAACCAGAATAAGTAGAACAAAATAAACCCAAAGCAAGCAGAAGGAAGGATACAAAAACATAGAAGAAATTAATTAAATTAATATAGAAAATAATCAGTGAAAGAAAAGGTGGTTATTGGAAAGATCAATAAATTGACAAACTTCTAGCTAGGCTGACAAAGAAAAAAAAGGAGAAGACAGAAATTACCAGTATGAGGAATGAAACAGATGCTATCACTACATACCCTGAAAATATCAGAAGGGGGAAAAAGAAACGAAAACCTGGCCCTGGCTGGTGTAGCTCAGTGGATTGAGTGCGGGCTGTGAACCAAAGTGTCGCAGGTTCAATTCCCAGCCAGGGCACATGCCTGGGTTGCAGGCCACAACCCCCAGCAACCACACACTGATGTTTCTCTCTCTCTCTCTATCTCCCTCTCTTCCCTCTCTAAAAATAAATAAATAAATAAAATAAAAATTAAAAAAAAAGAAACAAAAACCTAGGAACAACTCCATAAACATACACTTGACAACTTACATACGATGGACCAATCCTTCTAAAGCAAAAGCTACAATTCTTTTAATAGGAAATAAATAATTTGAATTGGAAGTGGAATTTATGAGTGCTCAAAAAAGAAATCTTCAGCTCCAGATGGTTTCACTAAAATGTTCTACCAAACCATATAAAAAAAATAAGTGCCAATTCTACATGATCTCTTTCAGAAAATAGAAATGCTTCTCAAATCATTTGCTAAAGCAACTATTATCCTTATACTAAAACCAGACAGAGACAGTATAAAATAATAAGGTATGAAGGCCAATAGTTCTCATAAATATAGACACACACATTCCTAATAAGACATCAATGAGCAGAATTCAACAATACATGAAAATAGCTATTGCCATGACGAAGTTGGGGTTATTCCAGTAATGAAATGCTCATTTAACATTCAAAAGTAAAGAAATATAATTCATACACTAACAGCCTACAAAAGAACCATATAATCAGATCAACTGATGTGAAAAAAAAGTATTGACACAGTTAACGTCTATCATGATAAGAGTCTCAGAAAACTAGGAATAGAGTGGACCTTCTTCAACTTGGCAAAGAGCATCTGCAAATACCCTACAACTAACATCCTACTTGATGGTGAAAGACTGGATGCTCTTCCCTGAGATCAGGAACAAGACAAGATGCCCATTTTTACCACTTCTATTCAACACAATACTGGAATAGTCTCATCTAGTGCAACAAAGAAAAAAAAAAAGAAATAAAAGGCATATGGATCAAAAGAAGAAATAAAACTGTCCCTACTTGCAGATAACATGATAGTCTTCACAAAAATCCTAAGGAATTTCCAAAAAAACAAACAAAAACTCCTAGAACTAATAAGTAAGGTTGCAGGGTACAATATCAGCATACAAAATCAATTGCATTTCTGTATATTAGGAATGATATATAGAAACTAAAATTCAAAATACAATACAACATATAGTCACTAAAAATTCTTTGATGTAAATCTAACAAAATATGCACAGGAGTTGTATGCTGAAAACTAAAAAGTACTAAAAAGAGAAATCAAAGGTCTGAATAAATGGAGAGACATACCATATTTGTGGATTAGAAGACTCAAGATAATAAAGTGGCCAATTCTCCAAAAGTGATATATAGGTTTAACACAATTCTTAACAAAATTCCAACGATTTTTTGTAGAAATAGACAAAATTCTAAAGTTTATGTGAAAAAGCAAAGCAAATAGCATCACTAGAATAATTCTAGAAACAAAGAATAAAATGGGAAGAATCGTTTCACCCAATTTCAAGATTTATAATAGAGGAAGATCAATCAATGGTAATATTGGCAGAAGGAGAGGTACATAGATCAATGGAATAAAATGGAGAACCAAGAAACACCCTTACATGGTTATCAATTAATATTTGACATAGGTGCAAAAGCAATTCAATGAGGAATGATTGTCTTTTCAACAAATGATGTTGGAACAATTGGATATCCAAAAGCAAAAAAAAAAAAGTGTTTTGAGCTAAACCTCATACCTTATACAAAAGCTAATTCAAAGTGGATCACATATTTAAATGTAAGTGTAAAACTGTAAAAGATTTTTAAAGTAACGGAAAACTCCTTGGGACCTGGAGCTTGGCGAAGAGTTCTTAGTCTTGATAGCAAGCATGATCTATTAAAGAAAAAGATCATAAATCAGACCTCATCAAAATTAAAACTTTTGCTTGGCAAAAGACCCTGTTAAGAGGATGAAAAGACAAACTATACATGGGAAGAAAATATTTGCAATCTATACAGCTGATAAAGGATTCACATCCAGAGTATATAAAGAACTTATAAAACTCAACATTTAAAGAATTCAAATAGAAAATGGGTAAAAGGCATGCTGAAGAATATGGATGGAAATAGGTACATGACTAACCATTAAGAAAGAGAAAATTAAGGCTACAATGAAATTTCACTGCATACCTATGAGATCAACTAAAAAAATATTTTAATACCAAATGCTAGTAAGGGTGGGGAAGAACTGGATCACTGTAGTGGGAATGTAAAATGGTATAACCACAGTGGGAAACAGTTTAACAGTTTCCTAAAAAATTAAATATGCGATACCATGTGACCTGGCAATCACAATACTGGGCATTCATCCCAGTAGAATTAAAGCTTTGTCCACAGGAAACCTGTATATGATTGTTCACAACAACTTTAATTGTAATCGACAAAAACTGGAAACAACCCAAACATTCCTAATGAATTGTGAAATCTATACCAAAGAATTTTACTCAGCAGTAAAAAGGAGTCACTGTTGATGCATGCTGAATGAAATGAGCCAATCTCTAAAGGTCACATTCTGTATGACTCCATTTACATACCATAAATGGAGATGGAGAATGGGTTAGTGGAGGCCAGAGTTTAGTTATTGAGAGAAGGGCTGGTGAGGGAAGGGTAGATATGGACATAAAAGAGTATCATGAGAAAGATCTTTGCAGAGATGGAACAGATCTTTGTGGTCATAAAAACATCCAAACAAATTTTTTAGCTACAGAGAAAATATCTCATCAATGAAAAAAGAACAGATTCTATGAAAAAGGAACAATCAGAGAAATCACTTGGAGTGAGGATGGGACAAGAAATTTATTTATAAAATTTTAAAAAATGCATTGGATGAGGTTGCAAGATAAAGTAACAAAAACACCATCCCCCAGTAATTAGAGTAAAAAGACAAAGAAAGGGTAAAAGAGAATAAAATTATAGAATAAATCCAGGGAATTCAACATTCAGAATGGGGACAGAGAAAACAAAGGACACAAACACACCCGTCCTCCCTCCCTAACTCTCTTGCTCTCTTCCTAATTCCCAACAAGAGGAAAACAAATGGCTCTCATTTCTTAGCTTCTGCAGTTTGTGAAGGTATCAGAACACTTGGCTTGAAGGCTGGAGGTCCCTAAGTAGTAAGAGCAACCAGAGATCCCCTGATTCCTAGCTCTATGGGCTGTGCAAGCCTTAAGATCTTGCAAAATTAGATAAAGCAGAGGTAAATCACAAAGCAGGAGATAAACCTGTCTCCAATCTGCTACTTGGAGCCCCACAGGTAATACAGAATCCTCCCCCACAAGTAACATTGATTCGTAAAAAGTAAGGTAAATTCCATTTAGTAAAAGTCATGGGAAATTTTCCGGGGCTTCATGAAGTATCATTCTCATGCAGGCGTTTAAATAAAGGGGACAGAAGGAAGGAAAAATGTTGGCAGTGTTATGATTTTAAATTTGAAGGCTGAAATCAAACCAGAGGAGATAGTAGATAAAGCAGGAAAACACACTCAGGCTGTGCATTATTGGTGATGCACAAAGCCGAGTCAAGGCAGCAACAACTTGAGAACTGGCAAGAAGGCAGAGCTAGCCTGTGTGCACATCTCTCTGAGCACAGAGAGCCTGCAGCTCTGTGGCCTTCCTCTAGCTTCCCCAGCTTCCCCAGTTAGTGTGGGTTCCCAGGATTTGCTGGCTCAAGGATTTTTACTTCTATGAGCTCTATTACATTGTCCAAGAAGAGGCTATCTTAGAAAAAAACCCACTCCACAAACTCGTGGAGTAACAAGTCCATGGGACTTCTAGATGAGGTCTTTCTACCCCTCCCCATTCTTTATGACAGAGAGTGATCCAGTTCTTTCTCACTGGGAATCCACACCCCAGTACTTGAGTATGGTGATTAGGACACATTTACCCTTCAATTTTCCCATTGGAACACAAACATCATGTGTTAAATCTTTCACCAAAAAAAGTGGACATACTGACTTTTGATTATTTAAAACTTTAATTTCTTATTTTGAAATAATTATAGATTCATAGAAACCTGCAAAGTTGGTACAGAGGTATCCCATGGATCCTTCATCCAGTTGTCCAGCTGGTTACATTTTACTTTAACCGTAGGATAATACCCAAACCAGGAAACTGACATGTTTGGTGTGTGTGTGTGTGTGTGTGTGCGTGTGCGCGCACACAATTCTATGCCATTTTATAACTTGTGTAGGTTCTTGTAACCACCACTGGACCATACTTGGAGAGCAGGTAGGAGGGGAAAATGGGCTCCAGCCCCCTTGGATTCTTCTATTTCAGCCCAGCTCACAGATCCTAAGGTTCCCTGAGGTTCCTGTGCTTAGCCTCCTTTCTGCAAGTCCAAATTGCAGCTTCCTCTACTTTGCTAAGGCAGCTTCCACCCCTACACTCAAGATTCCTCTCCCAAAAGTTTTCTGAAGTGTCTCTTCCCTGATGTCTCCAGCCCATTCCTTCATCCCTTGGCCTCCAAATCTTGTAAAATTTACCATCACTCTAGTGGGGTTTCAGAAGGAGAGAAGGTAAATGTGATCAATGCAGTATCTTCAACTGGAAAGCCCACTGGCATTTAAACACAAGGAAATCATTCTCACTTTAAACAATAACACAAAACCATCCTTCCATAGACAACTTCCTCCTCCCAACCCTGCCATCTTTCTTCTCTTTCTTAAAGAGTTGCTATTATGCCCTTTCCCCAGTTCACTACCATTTAACTTAAATCCACTGCTCCAACCAAAACATGTCTTGCTAAGATCACCAAGGGGCCTTCATGTTGCTAACCCCAACACCCTTTTCTTTCACTGTGGCCCCTCAGCAGACGATCAGTGTTGAGCACACTTTCTGGTGGTCCTTCTTTCCTGGGCCACCTGTTTCTCTTCCTCCCCAATTCCTCTTCCTCCTTTTTGCAGGTAACTCTGGCTTTCAATGGGCTGACACTTGGCTTTCCTTGTGACTGGACCTAGAGCCTTCTCATTTTTAACTTCCAGAATAACCATGCACAAACACAGTCTACCTGCCTCTAATTCTCCCTTCACACTGCAGTCCAAAGGATCTTTTCAAAATACAAATGGGATTACATCTCTTCACCCCTTACTGGTGCCGAAGCTCCTGGGATAGAGTCCACACTATTTCATGGCCTATTGCCTGTGTATTACAGCTCCAGCTCACACCCACAGTCTCTCAGCTGTCCTCTCTTCACATGCGGCAACCTCTTCTTGCCAACTTCTGCTTCCCACGGGACCTGTGGCTTCCTTCTTATCTCATGAGATCCTACATACACTTTAAGTTCTAGATGAACGGGCTCTTCCTACAGGAAGTCCTCTTTGATATACCTCATTTGCTCTCTTCTGGCTACTGAAAGGATAAATGTTTCCCTTATTCCCATTCCCCCTACCCCCACCTGGACTCTGCACCTGCTTCTAGATCTTGAACTCCATGATTGAGAGAGCTTGGATCTCTGGGGCATTTGCACAATACATTGTGTGCTTTTAGCCTCATTTAGCCAGTCCCAATGAGAGTGGAGGGTGTTTTCATCTACCATGGATTGGAAACAATTTATATTCAGACTTGCAGTCTGCTTTAAAATTATGCAGTTTCTGATCCCCTTTTTATTGAGAGGGGTAGGATTTCTATATTTTCCATGAAGTGATATTTTTTGTTTTTTCATTTCACATAAGTCGATGTAAATGTAAAGGCTGTGAATGTTCAGGATGCCCCACACTGAAACCTGGTGCTTGTAACCCTAGAAAGTCTGTGGGAATCCTGACACCGCAGAGCTGGGCCTGTCACTTATGTGGGGGTGAAGCTTCAGAGGTGCAGAGGGGCTTTGCTTCCATTTACAGTCATCCAGGGTCAAGGAGGTTTTATTCACCAAATTAAAATGTTTGACAATTGACTGCTTGGTATAATCAATGTTTGGAAAAATGATTAGTTAGGAGGGGATCTGCACTTAGAACTAGTGCCCTTGGAACATAGCTGGCCCCTTTGGATGAATTCCAAAATGGAAATGGGGGAAATGTAGGCTCAGCAACTCTGTGGTCCTGAAGCTCAACATCACCCTGAGAAAAGTGTGGAGTGTGCATGTATATATGTATGTGTGCACATGTGTGTGTTCACACACACATGCACACACATATGTACCCACATTCTGCACGTGTGCCTGCATATTTCTGTGTCCCTACATGCGTCTACATATGTGTGTGTGTTTGCATATGTGTCAAGCATGTGTGGGGTAGAGGTCCCAGGTCCAGAAAACCCTGGCCTTTGCAGGCTGAGTTTGAAGCAAGCCATCCTGTTGTCTTCCTTGCTTAGCAGTTGTCTCTGATGCCTGGTGTGTCTGCAAATGACTTTTGAATGTTTCATGCCAATTACCACTTTAGTTTCTAATATGTGCATACCACTTTCTATTAACTGTATTGAAAGACAATTTGAGAAGAAACCTATTTTTCCTTCCCCATTTTCAATCTTATTTGATTTAGATTACAATAGAGAAAAGTATTTTCTGTGTTGACATATAATTTTTTTTATAACTAAAGGGCATTTATTTTTTGTTCACTGAGATTTTATCTTAGGACATAACTAAACTGTGTCACCACCTTTCAACCCAACTTGAAGGTACAGTGAATCTTATAAAGCATATATGAACATTAACTGACAAAGAAAAACCCTTCAAAATTATCATAATAATGTTCAAGTAAAAAGAAGAAAAGAAAAAATAGGGGGGTGATGGGAGTTTCAGATTGAACAAAATCCTCACACTTCATCTAACATATTCAATCCTGACTAGAGTGTACCAAAATGGAAAAAGGATTACTATAATACAAAACTTCCACTACAGATTGCTATACACACCTGTGTTCCAAGCCCACTCCCAACACTTAATGCTTCCACCACAAACTATTTCCCTTGGCATGTTGGGCCTGCTGGCGAAGGAGCAAGTAGATCTTCTCTTTAATCCAGTCTTTGTGATAGGGCTGGTACATCTGGGTATCAGTCGGTAAACAAGACAGCTGAGGTGCGCCAGATCATCAATAAAATCAAACACTGGCTGATATCATATGTGATAGAGGGGCTGTTGGGATTAATTTTCTTCAGATGTTCTTCATACCTTTTACAAACGCCTTCCATACATTCATTCACTGATTCATAGTCAGCATAAGTTCTGCCTTCTGGCCTCTTTGTAGGCTGTACCAGTAAAATAGTGTGAGGCCAATCACGTCAAACTCTCTCACTGCAGCCTGTCACCAACACCACCACCTCATATGAGCTTAACCACACAGCCAACCCCATCTAGGTCAGACGAGCCACCTGACCTAGAATTTTTAAGTACTCCCGCTAGCATTTAGATCACACCCATCTGAGTTTGCGGGACAGTGACCAGGCTTACCAAGTTGCAAATTAGGCTCATTCATCACTAAAGAGCATAGGTTTACACTCTCGTCCCTTTGAACTGACTCTTACACAAAAGTACACCTACTGCATTTATCAGGATCCTTTGTTTCAAGCACCCTGAGAGAGTAAATTCCAAGGCCCTAAAAAGAAACAGGCCTTTAAAATGACCTCTTAGACAACTAAATGCTGTCCCACTCATTTCTTTTCTCCCTCCTGCTCATCCTTTGTGATGCCAGGCTCACAAATGGCATTGGGGGACCCAGCAAGCAGAACCAAGCATCTATCTCTAATCTAGTAGGGGAGATCAGAGATGGATGCTATGGCAGGGCTGCTTTCTTGGAGGAATGTTGCAGGCCAAGGGTGTGGAGGTGCTGCCTCCTATTTGGAGATGGATAAACATGTAGACCCAGCAGGAGAGGGCTGGGGGTGGGTGACAAGCCTGGGGATTCTCCATTTGGGGAGATGGGGTCCTCCATTCAGGAAGATGGGGTGTCCAGTAGTCTTCCATGCCTTTGGGGTTCTGAGAATCTTATTGTGAAAATATCAAGGCCAGGACCTAATTGAGGATCCTGTGATATGAAGATAACTTACTTTTATACAATAGCTAACACTTTAACTAAACATCCAAGGATGATTCTCTTAGCAGGCTCTGATAATTGCTAGAAAATGATAGCTGGTGTTAGAAGCCGAGGGGCACATGGAAACCCCCCAACTCCCAGTGCAGGTGTCTGAGTGCTGAGTATCTGGATCCAGAGAGTGTAAGCAGCTACCACAGAACCACTGTGGGGGTGGCAGTAATGGAGACCCAGGAGGTAGCAGGGCAGAGGTCAGCTTACTGTGGACTTGGGCTTAGTGCCCAGATCAGGGCTGCAAGTGGACCCAGAGCACCATATGCCTTAGTAGGTATGTGATGTTCCAGGGCTTAGATTCCCTAATTAGGGTAAAAACACTGGCTCTGAGGTGGGTTATAAGCAAGTGCATCACAAAGAACCATAGGCCCTGAGAAGATGAATAGCTGTGGCCAAGTGACAGGTGGAGATGTCCACCATGATGGACATGGCTATGAATGACAGACCCTTGGGTACTTCCTTGTAAGAGTAGAGGTCTCTTGGCCCCAATCAGTGCTCCTTTCTGTGGAAAAGAGAAGGAGCCCTCTTCCCCTCAAAGTTTGGATGGGTTACCAGGACTTGAGATCAAAGGCTACCAGAATAGCCTGGACCAGAAAGGATGTGGTCACCTGTGATGAACAGGGTGGGTGGGAGCCAAGGCCAGACTGCCCCTGCAGTCTCAGACCTTGTGGTGACTCACAGACTCTTTAGGTGTTCCTAAGGTGGGCCAGCAGAAAGCAGGAGGGTGAAACTCTAGGCTGATGGTTTGGAAAATCCACTCTTCATGATGACAAGGCATATATTTTACTTTATTGGCCTTGATTTTCAGTGAAGGGAGAAGGGTTACTGGCAGTGACTGGGAAGAATATTTTCTTAATGTTAAAAATTATAAGAAAGGAATGTTTTCTTGAATACATTCATTAATACAGCTACCCTTTTGTTCAAGTTTTCAGGCACTTTATGATTCTTTTTAGCAAGAGAAAATAACCAAATTTAACACATACATGTGTATGAAACCCACATACTTGAAAGCATCAAAAACCCACATTCAGGAGAGGTTCAGAGGCAGAAAGGGGATGAGGTATATAAAACATCCTGAGCTAGGGATGAAGTAAGGTGCACTACTAGAGATTTCAAAGGGCCCTTGCAGGATGAAAAGAGAGCAAACATTAGTAAACAGAAATTTGCTCCTGTAAACCCTTCCCATTGTCCCCTGAAATTCCCACTTCTCTCTCCTGTGGATGTTACAGAACACAACAAGGGGGCCTGGGACGATATACTATTATTGAAAGAAGGCCCCGGGTCCGTTATGTCCGCCGCCCTAGGAAAGACATCTCTCAATGCCAGAGATTTGTGAAAAGGAAAGGAAATGTTTATTTAATGCTTTACAAACTTAAAGTAGTGACCTAATGTCTTTATCAAAAATCCTAAGCCCCTAAAAACACCCACAAACACACACAGTCCTTCCTTCCTTCCCCCTTTGCCCAGTCCAGAGTACCGTTATCTCAGGAAAGGAAATAGAAGTCCATGGCTCAGGCAGTCCTCTGGTTCTTCCCAGTTAGTCCTCCATCTCGACTGGGAGACCTCCTGGGTTCCCGGCACCCTCAGCTGAGTTGCCGGGATCTCTGTTAAAATCAGGTGGTGGTTCCCCCTTCTAAAGCTGTGGGGGGGGGTCTCCACTCTGGCAAAGGCAACATGGTTCTCCTTCTCTCAGGGCTGTGGGAGTCTTCATTCTGCTAAAGCTGTGTGGCTCCTCTCCCAATGGCCGTGATCCTCTCTGCACCTCCACAGCCACATGGTTCTCTCCTCTCAGGGCTGTGCATGGTTCTCTCCTCAGGGCTGTGCATGGTTCTTCTTTTCAGGGCTGCACATGGCTCTCCTTCTTAAAGCAGCATGGTTCTCCCTCCTAAAGCAGCATGGTTCTCCCTCCTCATGGCTGCCAAGTCTGGGTTTTTTAATCCCTGTGGCCAATCTTCCTCTGCAGCCTCATTTCCGACTCCTCCCATACTTGGCTTCACATGCCAGAACTCGTATCCTTCCAGCTTTACTGGGCTGCCATCATGAGTCTGGGCAGGGCGTGGCCCCAGGTCTTGGAGTCAATCATCTCCAAGCTCCCCACGCAGGTGCTGTAACGCAGGAGACCTGCCCCCCCAGTTACATCTTGGTGGGGAAGTTACTTCCATTCCCCTGGCTCAGGGTGTGGCCACAGCTATTTAACATATCTAAGCGACCAGCCAAAGGCTATAGATATGTTAAATGACCACACCAGAGCTTAGCTGCAAGGCTGTTGCTATGCAAAACAACTCTCAATGGCCCTGCTCCATTTGTCCATTCCCCCAATCCACACCCTGGGTGAGGGGGGGATGGAGACATCTTAAAATCTCCTGGACACCTTAAGTTCTGGACCTTATTTCAAATGCCCATTTGGGGTCCCCCCTCTTGGCTGCACCCTGTAACATGGACACTGTCCGCCTGTCCTCTATTTCAGTGTCTTTGGTTTATATTTGTTGGTTCTTTATTTTGTTGTTTAGGTTCTTGTTAAAGGTGAGATCATATGCTATTTGTCTTTCACTGCCTGGCTTATTTTGCTTAGCATAATGCTTTCCAGCTCCATCCAAGCTGTTGCAAAGGGTAGGAGCTCCTTCTTTCTTTCTGCTGCATAGATATTCCATGTGTGTAATGGTAAAATAAAAAAAATTAAAAAAAAAAAAGAAAATTTGCCTTGCCCTACAGATAATAGTGAAAAGGGACAGGCTGAAGTTTCTCCTGAGCCTGAAGCCACAATTGCCGTTAGCTCAAAGTAATCTGCATACCTTGGAGGCATATCTTTAGGTATTTCATTCTGAACCTCCACAGTTCCCACACCTGAAACTTCCTTGGACTTCACATTCCAAAAACAAGCCTGATTGATCATTTCTATCATTAAAACCAGTCTCAGTCTTGAGAGAAAAGTCAGTTGCTTCAACAGTTGTGTTTCATTTCAGGAGGCAGTGATGCCTGTGGGCTGCCAAAGTTAAATCTATGGAGCAAGCAACAAAGTATTTAATAGGAAGTTGAAAGGACCAAAGTTTTGCCATCCTGAAGCTGACTTTTGGGGATATGATTTTAAGCTGTTTCTTAAGGAACAGAGCTCAGAAGTAAACATTCACCCTCCCCCATTTCCTGCCCCAAAAATTCAGTAGAAAACTATTTCAGGAAAAAGGTCATAGGATGTTCTCCTTAGCTTAAACTGAATTAAATATGGTAAAAAAGAGGGCTTCAGGCAGTGGTCTGTTGATAGATAGGACCATGTGTCCCACTGTTTCTTAGTTGCTAGCCAAAGATTTCCTTTCATCTATGTTTCACTCTTCCTTAACTACCTGTAAACCAGCCATTCTCACTTATGAAATCTAAGATCACATCTCACTTCTTTCTCCTTTGTCCAAAAATGTTCTGTGTACCCAAATTGGCCTCACTGTCTTTGGAATTTTCATGTAATTATCATGCATGTGGATTCCCTATGTGCATTTACTAAACTTTGATTTTCTCCTGCTAATCTCTCTCAGTTAATTTGATAATTAGCCTGATGTGAGGACTTAGACAGTAGGAGAAAAAGTATTAATATTTTTTTAGCTTTCACAGAGATATCTCTATGGAAACAAAAGAAAAACAAAGGTTACCATTATTTTGGTTTTTGAGTTCTGAAGGCAGGCATCAAGAAGGTTTCAAGATGTCTGTCTTAAGTCATCTTCAGATAGAGTCAAGACTAGCAGTGACAGTCTGATAGCTTCTCCTGCTATGCAGTTTGAATGTCTGTGGTGATCCTTCTATAGAAGGCATGAAGATTGTGGATAGATGAGCTAGTGATTTCTCTGCAGTCCTCAGCATGTCATCCCAACTTAGCTTGCATGGCCTTGGGAAAGGGGCAGTTATAGTTCCCAATGATTCCAAGTTAATGGATAGTGAAATGAAAATGTTAGTTTGGAGGGTTCAGCCAAATATTTAAGAAAATTAGAAAAATTCAGAATACAGTCCAGCTTATAGGTAGAAAGTTTTAAAAAAAGACAATGAATGACACTAGAATCTCATGTCCCCAAAGGTATTGCTGGGGCTAAAAAATATTAATACTTTCCTTCCCACCTTCTAAGTTCTTCCAGCTAAGCCAATAATCAAAATTAACAGAGACAAATAAACAGGAGAAAATCAAAGTTTTGATACATGTGCATGGGGAATTGATATAAATATGAAAATTCCAAAAACAGTGAGACAAAATTGGGAATATAAGATGTTTTGGGGCAAAGGAGAAAAGGAAATGACAGGGTACTAGATTAAAAAAATAAGGATGGACAATTTATAGGTAGTTGAGAAAGAGCAGAACATACAAGGCAGGAATATTCTTGTTAGTCAACTCAGTGAGTCAAACAGTGAGATATGGGGGTACCTAGCTGGCAGGCTTGGAGTCCTCCTGCTAGGGTGAAGATTCTTCAGGTGATCAAGCCAGGGCTCCCTTTCTAAGGCAGATTTCTTTAGCTAAATCTCTTGGGAAGAAAGGGGGGAGGGTCAAATGTCCTCCCTGAGTCTTGTTTCTTAATAAACAGCTTAAAATCAATATCCCAAAAGCCAGCTTCAGTGTGGCAAAATTTTGGTTTCCTTCAGTCTTACCTTTGAACTTTTAAATAAATTTTACATTTCATAAGCAAAATTGGTAGACTGCTCCATATTTCATTCAGTCCTGAGAATAAGTCAGTTCAGTCAATCTTGTTGAGCCTCATTTCAGGAGGCAGTGGTCAGGCAGGATCAGATAGGAAGAAAAATTTAAATGTGTCAGTACTGCTTACAAATATATAATTTATCAAGTTGCTCTAAGAAAAATGAATTTTCCTATATCTGAAAAGCAAAAAATGTAAAATCAATACTTCAAGTAAAAGTTATAAAAATTGAAACCATCCTCAGTTCATTCAATCCCATATAATTAATTCTTATTTATCTTGATCATTTGCCAGCATTCCATGAATCCAGTTATTCCTTAGAGTTCTATAAATCTTCATATAATTTAAAGTTATCATCTGAAAGTTTATTTTCAGAAAACTCTATTTTAAAATAAGACAGAGTCCTTTCCATGAATCTGTCTGAAGATAAAACATTTTCTAAAGCATTGGAGGAAGACAGTGACTGTCCGAAAAGGACAAAACTTAAAATGGCACAGTTACAGGTATGACTATAATACAATTACCAAAGAACTTTGCTTTTTTTGTAACAACATTATAAAATAATTAGAATTACAAATAAAAATGCATCATAAATTTGTGAACTTTTAGAGATTTTTATATGTTCTCTAGACCATTTTAATATTAATATATGCATACAAACACAAGTATTATTTTCTTATTTGATGAAGCTTTCCATGTAATTTAAGAATATCAAATAAACCTAATTAGTTTAAAACTTATTTTCTATAAAGAAAGAGAGAGAAAGTCTTTGAGTTTTCAAGGGGTTCACTGAAATAACTCAAAGACATTTCCAGGTTATGAAAAAGTAGTTTTTTTAAGTTTGAACCCTGGGAAGGTTTTCAAACATATTTGACCAAAAAGATAATGTATTCCTATGGAACAATATTAAATGATCTATTTACCCAAATTGGCAAGAAAATGTGTCAAACATAAATACTGGTTAGCTATTGTTAGACAAACTTTAGTTCTTAGGATTGAGAAAATTTTTTCCTTAAGTAATGCAGGGCCTGATTAAAATAGTAAGACACAGAACTATTTTAATGAAACATAAAATCTTTGCTTTCTAGGTAGAAAACTTTTCACAATATCTTATCTGGAGTAGAACAATAAATACAGGAAAAAATCTCCTTTTAACAGTGAAAAAAATGAACTATGGTTTTGCATCAGCTTTTGATATTTAAATTCAAAAGTAATCATTATTATTCAAAAGAACTATAAGTATTTAATAATTCCCATCTTATTCAGCATAACCATGTATAAAATTTCCTTTCTTAAGATTTCTGTTTACAAACCTTTTACAACTTCCCTCATCCCTTTTAGTTTGCCTCTTCTTAACTCATTCAGAAATAACCAACTTTGGTACAAATTATTTTCCTTCAATTTCTTTCAAATAGTATCTCTATTTATTATACTTATATCACCAAAAAAAATATAGTTTTTTTCCCATCTTAATAAAAATTCTTAACTCAGAAACCCTAATTTCTAGTGAAAACATAAGTAATTAACATTCTTTCATTGTCAAATACATTTACAATTTTTAAAGAAAACATATTTTAATAAATTACAAAACATTATTAACAGATCCAATTTATCTTTTAGTATCTTTGTAATAAGAAGCCAAAAGTAGGTAAACTTAGATTAATTTAAAAATGTTTCAGAATTTTATTTTATTTTGAAATACCTAGATATTCAAGAATTTTTATCATTTTTCCTCTGGTTACTTAACTCGGTAAAACTCTAAGTTTCAAGTTACCAGAAGATTTTGGAAAACTATGTTTAAGTATATACAGGGTCCTGCAGAAGTAATGCCTGCCTGAGTGTGGTCGGTAGGGTACATGAATGTCTCATTCAAATGAGATGGACAGCAATTTGAACATTTCACCTAAAATGTCATATGGTGTGCTGTAGTGTCATATTGTTATATTACAGAATTACATGCTTATGGCTCTGGAATAAAAGATTTTGTAATAAAAATCTTGTGCTTGACCCTGTATATGTGTGTGTATATACACATACACATGCTTATCTATGTTACGTATATCATATAATATATATTATATATGCTTGCATATGTTTATATTTTGTATAATGTATCACATATCATATACTATATATTATGCAACATATAACACATCTTGTATATCATATAATAATTATTGAAAAGTTTTATCTAAACCTTTTATCTTAGTTATAATTTATTAATTCTTATTAGCTATTAGATTTCAAAGTTTATCATTACTTAAGCTATTTTCTTGAAAAATTTTGTAACAGAGATGACATGAATTTACTTTTGTAAACCAGGTAAAACAAAGATACCATATATAATGTTAATAATTCTAAAAGATATATTTATTTAACCAAGCCAAGCTTAAACCAGCTTTAATATCAAATATATTTCCAGACCATACGATCTTGAAAAGTACTGGAGTTAGTTTCTATTATATTTTTTAATTTACATAGCTGCTTAATTTCTGTTAGACAATCAAATATTATAATCTGGTAATACCATGCAGAGGTAGAAAACACTGTACTATATATAAACATGGACAAACACAGATACACATGAACAGAATTACTAATTATTATAGAGAAGACACAAGATATTTCATTTGTTCTTGACAACTTTAAGTATGCTGGAAAAGGGGGGGGTTAGATATGGGAGACTAGCCAATTATGGTTTTTAAGTGCTCCCTCTTCAATTTTTTCCTATTAGAGTTTAAAAATCAGTTTCTAATTTTGTAAAATTTCTGATTATTTAGTCCTTTAGTCCTGTCAAATACACAATTCTCATAATCATTTATCTTAATAACCTTTAAAAATTTCTACCTGGGGAAGCCTCTAACTTTCCCTTCTGTCTTTTAAAAATTTCTCTTGTTAATTAATCTAATATTTGAATTATCATCTATAAGATCCAAAAGCTAAACAGCAAATTCAAGGGCTTAAAACTAGTTATATTTCTTTGGACCAATCTTTTTCTTTTTCTTCTTAAGTGCTGAGCAATTTTATTTCCAATGTCCTGATATTTTATAATATCTGCAAATATCTTCAGGTAAATAAGAGAGGGGTAAGAATGGACTTTGAGTTTTGTTTTAATTTCTAGCCTTTCATTTTATTGAGGGTGTGTCTTAATGGCTACTTAATATAACAACATGGGAGCTCTCTAAACATTTTCAATTTAGAAGTTTTTCCAATTCAAGTTATCCATCATCTGGCTAGTAATGGTAGGGTTTTATTAGCAACTCAAACAATAGCCTTTTATGGCATAACTAGGGAAGCAAAATGCTTCCATAAAAAGTAGTACAAAGGATGAGCAATCACAGATCCAAAAGTTCATTTGCAGAGTTAACCTATGAAAGATGGGGATCCCTGTCTTTCAATAGCTGTTCCAGAGCACAAGGAATCATGTGCTTCACCCCTTGAACAGCATAAGGTTTAAGATTTTCTAAGCTTGGATGGACAGCCTATTTGGTTGCCTACCAGATGCATATGCATCTTCCAGCTGTTGGAAATAATAGGTTCTCTCTGGGAGGAAGGGGATATACACAGAAAACTCCTTGAGATCTTTTCATGCCTGGGTAGAGAGTAAGGTGCACCTTGGCAAAGCACCCTCTGGGTGGTAGAGGTCAGAGAGAAAATATTCTTTCTAATCATAAAGCCAAGCTCTCGGGACATATAACAAGATGAAAGGAAAGACAGATAGAGATGAACAAAACCCATAAGTACTCAGACCAAGTAACCGAGCTGCTAGTCTAACACTACTATCAACAAATATTTTCTCTTGCTAATCTAAATTTAGGCAAGGGAAAAAGATTCTTACCATTTTCACTTCCACTTCCACTGGATCCTGCAGACAAAGACCTGGGAGTGTGGTGATATGGGAAGAACTTTCCTTACCTTCTGCAGACTTGTGACAGACGCCCAGGATCTCCTATCTACAGTACCCTCATGGGAAAGTGCGGGGTTCCAGCCAGTGAGTTATCCTGCTCACAGCGCCAACTGTGGGGGAGGAATGCATTTTCTTCTACCCCAAAGTTCCTTCTGGCTGGTCTAAATCAAATAGGTGTGAGGCAGATTAGCAAGAGAAAACAAACAAATTTAGTACATACAAGTATGCATGGGAACCCAGCATACATGAGTCAGATACTCCACATGAAGCAGAGGTTCCCAGGTTCTTTGAAATGATAAATGAGGACAATGAAGTCAGAAGGGAGAGCATGACAATAAATTACATCAAGAGGCCTGGACAGTTACCATTCTGAGCACTTTTCAAGGATAGTCCTCCAAGCCAGGACATTCTAGTCTTGTGGTACAAGACTTGCAAAATAAAACGTTGATGTTCAACTTAATCTGTTAGTTTTTTTTTTCATGTGATTTTTCTTCCTTGGCATCAGCTTTGTCTGCCTCTTGAGAAACGAGGACATTTCTTGCTTGGGAAGAATTTCTGAGTGTTGCGCGTGGGTCGCTGGCCAGCAGTGACCACGGAACGCTGCGGATGGCTCGCCGAAAAACACGCGAGAAACAAACACATGCACAGAGACAAACTAGTTTCTGTGAGCAACTAGTTTCTGTGAACTGAGAGCATTCTAAACAAAGAAGGTTTCACAGTAATTTACATGTTCTTTCTTAGGCCTGATCACCCAGGGAACCCGCTCTTTTCAGCACAGAGCTGCGCCACCCTGTCATTGTTTCAGGCTTAGCACGGGAACTAAGGCAATAAGGAGATTTTCTCCCAGAAGATGAGAACTCAGGCTATGTCAAAGCCGAGGAGCGAGGGTCCATCACCCCCTTTTGCTGCAGCCCCCCAAGTCCTTCTTTTGGGGGGCCTCCCAAAGTGATCGTGCCTGGCTTAGGTCGTTCCCCCCCCGTGGGGAATCTTACCCATCTTTGGCTAACTGACCAAGCTTTTTTGGGGTTCAGCAGCAGAAGCAGCATTCCTGCCAGGGAGATAAGCTTTTGTCTCCTTGCTGGCTTACGGTTCCAAGGGCATTCCCTTAGCCTTAGCCTAGGCGGGGGTTTCAGCTTCTGATACCAGTCAGGGCGGTTCCCAACATCTGAGTAGTCAACTCTCCCAAACTTCTTCTCAGAAGTCAGACTACAAAGGGTGCTCATCAAGGTAAGAACATTAACTTTTCAATATTCCTCAGTAATTTATGGAAAGCCTAATTAAGTGAAAATGTTTCTGTTCAGGTTATCTGGTAAAATGTGTTATGTCTTGCCTCTGAAAAGTATATGATTTCAAAATCTATATATGAATCCATTTTTTAGTAAATTCAATTTCATGTGCCCAATGGCAGATTATTCTTTGGGAGATGATTCATTTTCATCACTGACTGATGTTCAGTGATCAGTGATGTCTAATGATTTAGGTTTGGATCTCTGTTTTTAGCAAGCATTTATGTGCATCAGAGAAACTCTTAATTAAAATCCTATGTCAATTATGTTGCAAGTAAGCTGAAAAATAATTACCCCTTAATTTATAGACTTAAAAGATCATAATTTACTTTTGTTAAATAAGTTTTCTTAAGTAAAGTCTCCTTAAACAAGTTTTAAAAAGTGCTTAACAATGAAGAAACCTTCCTGAAGTCACTCATCTCTTCTTAGCGACTTGCAATTTAGATCCAAGCTAGGGAGCAAGAACAGAGTATTGGAAACAAGATGAAAGGAAAGAAGCCTCTCTCAGGAGGCCTCTGAGAGATGTTATACCACTGACAACACAGAGGTTGCTTGGATGCAGACAACCTGTTCAACTGAGCACTCTAAGTGAAGAGCAGGGGCAGATGCTTTGGAGGGCCTGTGTCTGCACTCACAGGCTCTCCATCTGATGAATTCAGACAAGAAAATAATGTTACAAGGCACCTTGTAGAGTTTGTATATATCCACCAAGAGGCATAGAGTCAGTCAACCTGAGAAAAGCCATTTACTGCAGTCAGTCTGGGAACACTTTAAGTGCTGATTCCCCATGAGGGTGGCTCCATTGAACCCAATGCAGCACAGACCCTTTCCCAAAAGTCCCAAGACTTTCTGCTTCTTGCTCACAACTCTCATAGGAAGGGGACAGCATTCAGGGCTATGAATTCTGGCTAGCTGAGAAACCTCTGCCAAAAGTCCAATACACCTCTTATTTTTATAAAAGTCCTTTCCAGTTTCTGTCTTGTATTCCAGAAACTCAACTTACATTTATACCAAATTTGACTTTGTAAAACATCTGTGCCCATCATGTACTCTCTTGGACTTCTTAGCTTGATTTTATTTAAAATTTTCCTTAGATTGATTCTGCCTTTGACTGAAAACATTGGTGCCAAATGCTTTGGAGGGCCTTGTGAGAAACTCCACCTCTCTCCTGTCAAGCTGAACCTGTCTCAGACATCTCCTTTTACTCTCAAACCTTTGATTAGATCAACAATTGTTAACTTGTAAATTTCTGTAAGTAAATAAATGATCAGAAACTCACATCATTGTCACACAACTGTATCCATCTTACAGAGTTCAATGGTGCATGTTTAATAATACCTGTAAAAGTGACAAGATGAATTTTCAAAATATTAAGCAATAGATTCCCAGCAACTGAAGTCCACATTTGTTTTCAGGGTGGGTTTTCCTGGGCACCATCTCCTGATGGTCAGAATTGCAGATGGCAGTCCACTGCACAAAAGGACCCCTTTCTCCCATCAACCTACACAAGTTCAGACCTTGCTCTTATGTCCTAAGGCAATGTTCTGCTGTAGCCAAAGTGCCTACGATGTGCACACTAGTATGACCAACCCCTGGTGTTTTGAGGGTGGAAGTGAGAACAGCTTGGCTAGGATTATAAGCAATTTTCAACTTTACAAACTGAAAGCTCTGTATCATGTGACGTGTGGGAAGTTTTCTTATAAGAGCTTCACCCTCCTTGTCCTAACTCTAAGACTGTTTGAGTTGCTGTGATGTCTATTCTCTGTTTTCCCTGAGCAAACACAGTGTGAAGCTGGAGCTTGTTAACTTGGTCCTCAAGCTGAAAGGGAGAGGGTGGGGATGGATGGGTGGCTGGAGGGGTGGACACATGAGAGGCAGAGGGATATATGAAAAGGCACAGGGTGTAAGTGAACAACGAAATGTAAGGGGCATTCATGTGAATGCTCACAGCAAAATCTTCCAGTTTTTCCGTTCATTTGAGAAATTTGCAAAAAGAAATATTGGGAAGAAAAAGGCAGAGGTAGGTAGAATGATGACTCAAGATCTTTTAAATACCTGTGACTTTGATTTTCTCCCCTAAGCTACTCACATGCAGCTTACCTCCAGCCAGGAGTCAGCAGATTTTCAGCCTAATAGTTGTGGGCCATGAGTCTTCTCAACTTGATATTAATCCTCTTTGGCAGGGATCAAACTCCATACCATTTCTCTTCCTAGCTGTCTGGATCAATACTGAGCACAGAGTTCATTTTCAATTATTTTAAAGTGGACTGGCAAATTGGCTCTCACAGTGCATTTTTTTTTATTGTATTGGAAAAGCAGGCAGGGTCAGTGGAAACAAAGTAACTCATCTCTTTTTCAGTCACTTGGGTGGATGTTGCAGCCCTCATGTCCTTCCTTGTGTTACAAGTTTTTCTTGGGGGTTACCAGGCAGCAGATTCTGAGAACACAAAGCTGAGCAAGGAGATTCACTGCTTGGGGGGGGCTTATAGGGTAATGGTTTACAGTGTGATAAGAATGCTGTTGAGGAGAGGTCTGCTCAGGGATCTCCAGCCATGTTGGCTGGGGAAGGTCAGTTGGATACCCACCCAAAGCTCCCTCCCTCAGACGCTCCCGAGAGGCCCAATCTCTGATGTGGGGAAGGGCTGGGGAGTCAGTGCCTGGGATCAACCCTCGCCAGGATTACCATCTCCTTTCTCATGGAAAACCATGCTGAAGGGGACTCCCCAGTCTCTGAAAGGTTGCCTGCAGGACTGAGCCCTAGTGGTACATAACACCTCATCCCCATGCTCTTCACTGGCCATCACTCCCCCTCCCCAAACAAGTGCTTCCTGTAATCACCTCCAAATGAACTACTGAAACTAAATTTGATCTCAGCATCTGTGTTAAGAAGGACCCAAACTAAGACACAAACACTAACAGCCTGAAACCAGGTCAGGGGTGGGACGTGAGCTTGCAGTACCCAGAGTAGATGCAACTCATAGAGAGGGGGGGGGGGGGAAAGCCCAGCATGCTCGAGGGATCTTTTTAATTGGATCATTGAAAAGCAAATCAATTTAAAAAACAAACAAAGAATGGTACAGCAAGACTTTTTATCCTTAGACTATTGACATTTGCACCAGATAATTCTTTTTTGTGGGGCCTGACCTGTGTACTGTTGGATATAGAACAGCATCCCTGGCCTGCACCCTTTAGATGCCAGTAGCACACCTTCCTCCCAGTTGTGACAACCAAAATGTGGTGGGATATATGACCAGTATGTTCCTTATCTAATCATCTATTGAGGGACACTTCAGTAGTTTCCATGTTTTGGCCACCATAAATAATGCTGCCATGAACATTGGGGGGCATATATCTTTGCAAGTAAATGTTTTCAAATTTGGGGGGTAGTTATCCAGAACAGGGATCGCTGGGTTATATGGTAACTCTATTATTAATTTTTTGAGGAACTATCATACTGTTTTCCCTAGTGGTTGTTCCAGTTATATTCCCACCAGCAGTGAATCAAGTTTCCTTTTTTCCTACATCTTCACCAACACTTGTTATTACTTGTCTTATTGATAATAGCCATTCTAAGAGGTGTGAGGAGGTATTTCATTGTGGTTTTGATTCGCATTTTCTTAATTCCTAGTGAAATTGAGCATCTTTTTGTATACCCATTGGCTATTTATACATGTTCTTGAGAGAAGTATCTGTTCAGGTCCTGTGCCCATTTTTTAATTGGATTGTTTGGGGTTTTTTTGGTGTCAGATTGTATGAGTTCTTTATATATTTTGGAGATTAACCTTTTGTTGGGGCTGTTGCTTGCAAATATCTTCTCCCATTTTGTTGATTACTTTTATCTTTGTTGGTGGTTTACTACTAAGCCCTTAGAAAAGATGAAATACTGCCACTTGTGACAACATGGATGGACATTGGGGATATGTATGTGAAATTAGTCAGAAAAAATAAGAACCATATGATTTCACTCATATGTAGAATATAAAACTGAAAGTAACAAATGAACAAACAAGAGAAACAAGCAAACAAAAAGTCATAGACACAGACAATAATAGTATGGTGGTTACCAGAGGGAAGGGGTGAGGGGTATTAAAGGGTAAAGGGGGTCAAATATATGGTGATGGAGGATGAATTGACTTTGTGGGGTGGGCACACAATGCAATATACAGATCATGTATCATAGAAATGTACACTTGAAACCTATAAATCTTATTAACCAATGTCACCCTGAGGCAGGAGATAGCACAGGAAGAACTGAGACTGCACTGCTATTACTGGCCAGCATCTAGCACCCTGGTTGCCAGGAACTGACTTTTAGCTGTTAGGTAGAATGAATAGCAAACCAAAGCAGGGAGGAGGAGGAAGGCATGTCTCACCCACTAGCTCAGCAGTCCTGAGATGGTCCATTAATATCGCCAGGTATTCCAACATCACAAGAAACACCATGCTAACATGGGAGGTGAGAAGTCCTTGAAATTTTATGTAGTGTTTCCACTATCTGGGAAGGAAAGCTTTGAAATTGTCCTTTCATACCAAGGCCTGAAAAGTGGGTCCACAATGCTCAAAGAAGAGCCCATAAATAACTTTGGACAACTATTCTAACTTTAATTAACTGCCCTCTGTCACTTATCTGTTTTATAAGATTAACAAATGGAATCAGCAGCAAGACAAGGATTAGAGCCAACAGACCCCCACACATACCATACTACTTGGGTAGTCACGTCCCCCCAAGAAAGCTGGCACCACATCTACCTGTCAATCAATATGTAACTTTTTTTACTCCCCCCCCCCGCAACTATGTAAGTCCTCAGAACAAAGGACTCAGTCTCTTGGCTCTGTGGCTGCTCAGCCTCAGGTCACCTGGCCTCAGGCCTCCCAGCTTCTGGCCACCTAGGAGCTTGCCACTCCAGTCTTTAGTGTGCCTACCTTTGCTGCCCTGCTTTGCCCTGAACTTATGCCTTTCATAAAGTCCCCCAATCTTAGCTAGGTCCATTCTCTTCCATGGAAATGGATCACTAATAAACTCTGATTGCACACTAATAGATTTGCTGATCTGTAATTCTTTACATGCATCAGCAAGAAGAAACAGGTCTCTCCAGTCAACACCCCCAGTAAATTCAATAGTAAAAAATATGCAGTGGGAGTCACTGATGTAGAGCTTCTGAAGGAGTTTCAAAATAATGTGATTCCAGAACATCCCTAAAGTGTGTGTATGCTTGTGTTATGGTATTATCAAGGCCATACCAGTGCTGGCCCAGATGTCCATCCCACTGATGGGGAAGCTCTGTATTCTGTAGGAACATGTCCTGGCTTCCTGCTAACCCCCACAGACAAGGCTGCAAATTTACAGGGGTTCCCTAGAAAAGCCAAGTGGGAAAGAGGTGAGCTGAGCTTCCTGATGCCTCTCCTAAAGCAGCTCCAGCTCTACTCACTTGTGAGACTCATTTTGGGAGTCTGGGACCTGGCCCTGGCCCTGGTCCTCCCTTGGTTGCAGGACTTTGGGCCCCCTCAAGGCTGTACAGTGAGTTCCACCAGACTTAGGCCAGGCCCTGGGGAGGGTGATCCTATTTGGGATCCTGGTTTGGGGTCTAGGACACCAGGAGATCTGAGGATAGGCCTAGCAAAGGCTCTGAATGAACACATGCTGGAGTTTCCCACTCTCACCCCTCATGTGGCACAGATCTGGATACAACCAATCCTGGAAACTTGAGGACAGTTAAATGTTTCTGCATGGAAGGTGGTGCTCCTTGCTTAGCAGTCTTCTTCAAGTAATCTGTCAGTGTTCATGGGGGAAGCAGTGCACACACAGAGTCATGAAAGATGGGGAGAACAGTGATCCCTCCCTGAAGCTGTCAGATTCAGGATGGAGAATGGAGGATGAAGTGGGCAGACTACAGTGGAGAAAACATCAGTGCCTCTGCCCCACTGCCTTGAGGCTCAGCTCTCCTTAGCAGCCCTTCTCTGCCTCTGGCTAAGCGTTGTGAACATTCCTGACTCTGCACTCCCACCCCTTCGTTCTAAGAAGCTGTTTCTCAGAGTGGCAATGAATGTATGGGCTGAATGGGTGAAAGCCCCAGGTATGGAGCCCTGGGTTGGGGGTGGAGAGGAGAGGACATGTCCCTGCTCTTTGCCTTTACATTCACAAAGACAAGGCTTACTCTGGCTGGATCTCACACCTCCATGTGCTGAGTGCAGATAGGGAACTAAGTGCAGCTTCTGGGGCTGTGTCTCCAAGTCTTTGGACTTGGTGGTCTCAGGAAACAGCTTTTCATTTTTATTTCTAATAAATGTCCCTAGGTGGCCCATAGACAATGTTTTGAGAAGCAAGAACATGTTGAATTCTTCTGTGGTGAGAAAAGAATGAGTATTTAATTGTAGGATTTCATCCACAAGCTGGAGGGAAAGCAACCTGGATGAGGAACTGCCCACAATTACTCTGTGGCATATGACAGCATGAGGTCAACAGAGGGCAGATTAAGGCACGGACACAGACAGATTGATAACAGGAGGCCCTTATGACATGCCATCTCCCCCACCATGGCAGCCTCCAGATCCAGTTAGGAAGTCACAGGAAGTGGTTGTAGCTGGAATGACAACCATCATTTCTCAGTATTCTTTTGATTACACCTTTGGCAATAGAGTTCTCCAGGGGCTGTTGAATTGAAAATGCCTGAAAATCCTGCTGGAAGAAGGACAGAAATTGTGTCTGAGTCCACCTCCTAACCTTGATCCTTGCCTGTCACTCCAGAAAGCTGGCTGGATGTGGTGGATTCAGACAAGGTGGGATAAGAGGGCTCAACTGTGACCTCTGGCTCCTTCTATAAAAGGTTGGCACTAATAACACAATCTTTTCTTGGGTGGCTCTCTTTTGAACCCATCAATCATCATATGCAATGTTTCACCCAACTATCAATTTAGGAGACCCACAGGTGCTGGTGGTCCTGGGGCCATACTTTGAGAACCCCTGTCATATTGGGATAGATTTTTAGGAATCTGGGATACTCCTAATCAATTTAGGACTAGTTAGGAAAATAACCCTTAGTTTATGAGGAATTAATTTTTAATATCTACAGCTAATTCATGCCATGTTTGCCATCCATAGCCAGTATGACTCATTCTTTTTACATGTGTGGTGTGGTCTCTACTCAACAAAAAATACTTCTGTGTGTTCTATGGCTATATTACGTGTTCAAATTCTGAGTTTTGACCTTTATTGAACTATGACTTTCTTTTTGCCTTGGCTCTTTCTTTTCACCACCACCCTTTCATCTCTACTCATTCTTAAAAACAGTGGGGATAGATATAGAAGTAATCAAACAGCCATATCATTTAACTTCTTAATTCTTAATGGGACCTATCTCACTGATGTGTGTGTGTCTGTGTGTGTTTGATTCCTGGTTTCCAGGGGTTTTTGTTTTTGTTTTTGTTTTTGTTTTTTTTTTTTTGTATAGTACAATGCTCCAATCAGCTGAGCCACCTGGCCAGAGGTGGTGCATGTTTTCTTTCAGGCAAATAATAGAAGAACATTCATTTTCTTGAGCTTTAAATCTATGAAGTTTCTGGTCATTTTAAACAAATAACAATTGTGAATACATTTAAGTAAAATTTTATTAAAAAGGTTTTATCTTGTTTGCTTCTGTCTGACATGTGTTTTTATAAGAAAGTTGCACCAATGTATTATTGTGAAAGGCATAAATAATGGAATAATGTGCACAAGCTCCCATGGTTTCAGTTGATTGTGAGCCAGTTGAGTGAGAAAGGAGCCCAGCTACACCCAATCCCAGGGAGGCAGGAGCCTGTGGAGCCCTGAGGACTTTATGGGGAACAGGAACCACCTAGATCAGGGATGGTCTCTTGAGAAATTCTGAGGAAATGGGAGGCAGCAGGGAAACTTTGGCAGATGAGAAAGGAGAAGAAGCAGCTGATGAGATTGGCTGGGAAGATGTCATTGGTACTTTGGGAGAGGAATATGGAATACTTATAGGACTATGAGCCTTTGTTCTCGGCTTTTATCCAAGTTTCAAAAGGACCTTTGATTTAGTGGAGGTACATGTCATGGATGTAGGGCAAGTGGTTTCAGTCAGTGGTATTGGAAGTGAGATTGCAAGCCTTTTAGAGGGAGTATGGAAATGGCCAACTAGGTGAGAATGACATGATGATGCGTGAAAGTTGTCAGCTTCCAGTTGAGCCACTAGGCTGGTGGCAGGAAGGAGCCCTTTGGAAGTGGCCAGCCAGCCAATAATATGGTTTTCCAGATCTACTGGATTAATAGCAGGTACTAATTTGGACAAGTCTCTTCTTATTCAAGTTTACATGTCTGTAAAATCAGCCTGGACTTTCTCTTTGAAATATTCTAAAGTTAGATTAGGTAAATCCTAAAAGACAGTTGAGCTTTTTAGGCAGGTGGTTTAAATTTGAAAGAGTATTGTGAGGAGCTGTCACTTTTGTGGGGAGAAGGAACAGAATAACTCTTTTAACAGAAGCATTTGAGTGTGCCCACATTGCCTGCACAAAGTGCTGGAGTATTGGCACATTTGAATTGTGGATGATTAAACTCCATTTTTTGGAGACTTATATCTACATTCCAATATATATATTCATATATGCATTTTTAAAAAATTGTGCCTTCATGCTGCAAATAACCTGATGCAGGAGACTCCTGTTTATCTCTTTTCTGTACAAGTTTTGGGGATTGCAGTCTCCAGCAAAAGATAAAAATACCTGTCTTCCAAGTACATGGCCATGGGCAGAGAGAGCCAGTGAGGACCTCCATGGGCTAATGGGATAGTCATCATTCAGTCACTGGTGGGAGCTGCTGAAAGTACAGAGTACAGCTCTATTTTGGGAATGTCTGCTCCACCTTCGAACTTGGCCAATTAACTGTGAGTGTGCAGGCATTGTTGAATAGCTGGGTCTTAAAATAAACTGAGCTGGGGTCTCCAGGATCAGAGTCCAGATGCTGGACAAGGAAAGAAACCTCTCTGGGAAGCAGTGCTGATTATGTCACCAGGCTGTGCAGACACTGGGCTCTCTGGCTGTCCCTCCAAAGTCTCCCCATAGAACTTGTGGGTACACAGAGAATAACATGGCCTCAACACCCCTACATCTTTTCTTTTTTCATCTCAGTTTCCTTTATATGCCTTCATGGGTGTTTCTTTGATCACCTTCTTTGATGGGTATGCTAATATTTTTTGTTTAATTCTGTTTCTCTTTAAGTACCTTGGAGTGGCGTTGCTTTAGAATTATTCTGGAAACCATGACTTGTCCCCCCACATGTCCCTCGTAGGAGACCTGGCCACACACAAGCAACACAACATTTGAAGTCTCCATAGCTAAATATGTGCACATGTACTGATACTCTTAGTAACTTCCTGGGGTACCGGCCTTTCACTCAGGTGAAACGGTCCAGAGATGGTATCTGTGTGTAAAATTCACCTCTTACAATTTATCCTGTTCAGTCTGCTCTCCAGTGATACAACCCTTGTTAAGGAAAAACTGCATTTAGTGGCTGCAACTTTGGGCTGATTTGGGTGCCCATTATGTCTCCTCAGTAAGAGGAAGGACATAGGATGGGAGGGAAGGACACATTTTCTAAGCACATCATATATACCAGGCTTTGTATTGGTACAGCTATTTTATTCAGAGCCTCTCATCCTCCAGGCTGCAATGGTCTACCTTCTTGTTAATTTTTTTAAATTTTGAGATAATTTTAAATTTAAAGAGGAGCCAAAAAGTGTATGGAAAATTCTCATCTACAGTTGCCCTGATGATGAAATCTTACATAACCACAGGACATTTGTGAAAACTAAGACATTAGCATTGGTGCTGCACTATTTACTGAAGTCCAGACTCCAGATGTCATCTGTTTTTCCACTGATGTTCTGTTTCTGCCCCAGAATCCCACCAGGATTCCACATTGTGTTTATTGTATAACTTTTCACTACCCTGGGGTCTATGACAGTTTTTAGTCTTTCCTCGTTCTATGACTTTGATGGTTTTGAAGAGCACTCGTCAAGAATTCTGTAGAATGTCCTTCAGTTTGAGTTTGTCTCTTGCTTTGTCATGGTTATTCTGAGGTTATGGATTTTTGGGAGACTATTCCAGCATCTTCATCGCCTCATACCAAGGAACATGCCATGAGACAGCCCCCACTTGGGGCCAGTAACCTGGATCTCCTAGTAGGTAGAGCCTCTGTGAAGGTTCTTTTGTTCTCTTTCAGTGAGTTAGAAGCCACTCACTAAGTCCAGCTTACACTCAAGGGGTGAGGAAATAAGATCCACCTCCTTCTGGAGGTGAATCAAGAGTTTGTGGATATGTTAAAACCACCATGGTAATTAATAAACATTTGGTGGTAGATACTTTGAGGCTGTGCCAGTATTCTGCGCCTCTCTAAAGTCTCCCCACTAATTACAGCTTCCCCCATGGACTTTGCTGGTGGCAGTTATTATTGTGGCATTCTCAAAATGATGTGCACTTCCTCCAGGGCCTCCTACTTTTATTATTTGGAATTCTTGAGGGAAGATCTGTCTTGTTTCCCCATTTATTTATTTTTCAATCATTTATTTATACTACTATATACACACAGATATTTATTTTTTTCTCTGGGTCACAATCTAATATTTTCTTTATTTACTTTGTTTCTCAGTTTGTTCCAGCTTTGGCCATTGGGAGTTTTCCCAGGTTGGATCCTGGGGCTCTTTCAAAATGTCCCCAACTTGTTATCTTTTCATTCTTTTTTTGAGTACTTTTTAAAAAATTTCTGGCATAATAAGATGTCCCTGGCTCATCTTGCATTTTCTTTGCCCCTGTCCTAGAATCAGCCATTTCTCCAGAGGGTTGTGGTCCCATTTTTGAAAAATTGGCTTCTAGAAACTAAAATATGGGGCTGTATTTGGCTTCCTGCTTTTTGGTGTCACTGCTTTGATACCCTCATGGTGGACAAAGTTGGATACCACGTATGTTTGATGATTTCCTATTTTTAGGAGAGGAAAGTTATACACTTACATGTATAACTATTAATATGTTAATAGTTATAAATATGTTAATATGTATAACTAACATATTATCTACCATATTAACATAATATCTATAACTTCTTCATTAACTCCTAACTAAGAAGGTAGTTATTAATTAACTTCTGAATGAATTAATTCTTCATTCCAGAAGTTGGGGAATGGGGTTGAAAGTTCCAACCCTCTAAGCAGGTCTTGATCTTTCTGGAGTCAGTCTCATTCTGACTGGCCCCCAGTCCCCAGTCATCTCATTAAAATACCAGAGACACTCTTATCACCTTGGATTCCAAGGGTTTTAGGAGCTGTGTTTAGGATCTCAGGAAAAAGACCAATATATTTTCTGATTATATCTCAGACAATAAGTATTATATGCTTATTGACTATATCTTTTAAATCTCCCTTATTTTTCCCATTTTTTTACCAGATTGTTTTTGTCATTTGGTCAAATTTTCTTTATTCCTATTTTTACCCTTTTATGTTGGTATTTTCATAAAATACTTTTCAATTCCACTTCCTGTTTTCAACATTTATAGTTGAATCTTCATTTATCAATAATGATAAAAGCATTAAATAAATTTCTTCTTCCCAAGCACCAATATAAAACTGTCAAAATGCTACCCCTATCCTCACTTTATTTCCACTCCCTCAAAACTCAATTTGCCAAGCATTTAAGACTTGTTGTTCTAGGCCATCATTAGATTTTAAAATACAGGTATGTCTCTTCATTTTTAAGTGCCTGTATCCCCAAACTCAGCCACACTATCACCATCACTGGCCTTGACCTTGCAGATTCATTGTACTCCATCCATACACATCCTGCTGGCTCTTCTCCTCACCCTGCCTTGGTTTGAGATCCATCCTCCAATCTGCCTGCTTCCTCCAGGATTTTCTTCAGCAAGGCCACATGTGCCGACGCAATGGCCCTATTAGTCTTGGCTGGGAGGCAGGAGAAGAAGCAGTGTTTTTTCTGTCTTTGATGAGAGAGAAAGGATGGTTTTCTCTTGCCCTTGGGGACACAGAGCCATCAGCCCCAACATGTGCCTGCGCGAGGCATCCTGAAGGTCTGTGGGAGCATGACGTTTCCTAGAAGACCACCCTGAGTAGGGTCAACCTTTCTTGATAGAACCTATGTGGAGAACACAAAACTGCAGCCTCTATGCCAAGTTTCCAGCATGGCACCTGGCCCCTCTGTGGCTCCTGGACATATGTAGGGGTGAGAGGCAGGTCAGGCCTAGTTGTTGCCTGCAGTAGTTACTCCAGAGTAGGAGTTGGGAGGAAGAAGGAATACACTGCATTCAAACTCTCACTTGGGTGGCATTTCCAAGAGACTCAACTGGTGAACAAAAGTGATCATTTTGGGTGGTAATAATTGTGCTTGTGGCCTCCATTTTTGAAGGGGACAACATGGGTGGTGCTGGATCATAGGTGTGTGTGGGGGGGACCAGAGGTCCCTTGGGATCCCAATCAGGGACTGCATGTGGGGAACCCTGGCCTTAAAGTGATGGGTTTCATCTGGAAATCCCACCAGTGTTAATTCAGGGTTATCCCAGAGATGAAGCCACTGGTGGTTTGATTGCTCCACTCATCTGGCTGTAGGGCTTTCTCTTAGGAGAGAAATTGCTACTGTTTCCTGGGTTTAACCTCAGGACAGCTGCTAGAAGAGAAAGGTGAGGAGGGTGCCCTTCACCTGTAACCACAGTATCACCTGTTTTGGAGTCATAATTCTTCAATAACAGTTTTTCTCTTTGTATTATAAATATTTTATATGTTCACTATAAAAAACTGGAAGCCACAAAAAAGTACAATGAAGAAAGTTAAAATTAGCTGTTGTTCAGCTACCCCAAATAAATGCTGACATGTTTAAAAATTTCTGTGTAATGTACCAAACTCTGGGAGGCTCTGTAGCATGTAGTTCCCAGTTCTTCAGGCTCTACTTTACCTGCCTGTGAATTCTATCCCTACATTTATCCTGTTTAGCCTTAGGTAGTTCTCTTAATCTTACAGATTCTAATGGTCTTGATGTATCAAATGGATATAAACTTATCTTGTATAAATTTCGTAGGTATGCTCTAACAAAATACCACTTGATGGATAGTTTAAAACAACAGAAATTTATTCTTTCACTATTCTGGGTGCCAGAGCCTCAAATCAAGGTGTTGTCAGGGCCTCACTCCCTCTGAAAGCAATAAAGAAGATCCCTCTTTGCCTCTGCTAGCTCTGGTGATTGCTGCCAATCTTTGGCATGTAAACGCATCACTCATCACTCCAGTCTCTACATGTGCTTTCACATAACCTTTCCCCACCATGATGTCTGAATTTGCCTCCTTTTATAAGGACACTGGTTATTGGATTTAGGACTGCTATAATAAAATATGAGCTCGTCTTACTTGACTACATCTATAAAGACACTATTTCTAAATATGATCATATTTACAAATTCCAGGTGGGCATAAATTTGGGGAGACAGTCTTCAACTTGATATGTATCTTTTTCAGAGTTGTTTCAAGGAAAAAATGAGATGATGTTTTTAAAGCACTTGGCACTATGCATGGAAGGGCATACAGTAGGCCTACCTCTAAAGTGAGGGTGTTACTACCAAAGAAGCAGGGACTGTCCCCAGCTCTATTGTAGTGATACAGAGATTTTGTTGAGATGATGGGAAGACCATAAGGTAGCTCTGCATCTTTGACTATTTGGAGCAGAGAGAATCCACGCTTGAGGGTGCTGGGGAAGATGGTTCACTTCTTGGTGAAGAGGAATTAGGAGGAGACTGATTACTTCATGGCACAGGAAAATAAACAGAACTTCAGAGAAATGTGGGACACCATTAAACATAGCAATATACAAATAAAGGAAGTACCAGAAAGAGAGGTGGAAAAGGAGCAGACAAAAATAAGAAGAGGTAATGGCTGAAAACTCCCCAAATTTGATGAAAAGCACTTTTATATATCCAAGAAGACCCCCCCCCAAAAAAAAACTCTAAGTAGGATAAACATAAAGAAAAGCACACTTACACACACACATTACAGTAAAATGTTACCAAAAAAGAGTAAAATTTTGAAAACAGAAAGAAAAATGATTCATTGTGTATAAGAGAACCCCCCCAAAATTGATAGCTGACCTTTCAGCAGGAACAATGGTGGTCAGTAGTCACTGGGATAATATTGTCTTAAATGCTCCCCCCCCAAAAAAAACCCCAAAAAACCTCAAGCCCTGGCTGGTGTGGATCAGTGGATTGAGTGCTGTCCTGTGAACCAAAGGGTCTCCAGTGTGATTCCCAGTCAGGGCACATGCCTGGGTTGTGGGCCAGGGCCCCAGTAGTGGGTGCATGAGAGTCAACCACACATTGATGTGAAAGAAAGAAAGAAAGAAAGAAAGAAAGAAAGAAAGAAAGAGCTCAAACTATCTAAACCAGAATTTCATACCCATTGAAAACTATTCTTCAAAATGAAAGAGAAATTAAGACATTACCCAATAAGCAGAAACAGAAAATTTATTAATTGAAGATCCAGCTTATAAAAATACTAAAGAAAGTTCTTTTAAACTTAAAACAAGAGAAACCAGACACTAATTCAAATCTTGCAAGCAAGCAAAATACAACCAGGGACATTGAAATAAAGAACAAACTGACAATAACCAGAGAGGAGGGGGGAGAGGGATAATAGGGGAAGGGCCATGTATAAAAAACACATGGACAAAGCCAAAGCGGGTAGGTTTGAGGGTGGGAGGCAGGGATGTGTGGGGAGATGTGGTGAGGTGAAAATGGAGACAACTGTGCTTGAACAACAATAAAAAAATAAACAAGTACTTTTGTGGGAAGATAAAAAAAATTAAGTGTGCCATTAAAGGTAAACATGCAGTTAATTATAAAAAACAGTAAATTTTCTAGTTTTTCTCCATCTTTTTAAAAATTGATTTGAAAAGCAATTGTGTAAATTATTGTATATATAGTCATATATATGTATATATAATTTGTATAAATTCCTGTATATTTTTATTATATAAGTATATATAACTTGTATTGTTGGGTCTGTAACATATAAAATGCAATATATTTGAAAATAACAGCAAAAAGGAGGTAGTTGAACCAATCTTGTACTGGAAGGACTAAAAATATATACTTGCTCATCTTTCATTCCCAAACTCTTAAAAGATGCAAAAATATATAAAATAATTAAATCAATGTATTATTGAAGTTTGTAACATACAGACATAATATGTATAACACAAATATATATATTTGTTATATAAATAATATGAATATATATATTTCAGTGGAATTTAGGTTAATGTCAATCTCAAATTGATTATGATATATTAAGATGAATATTGTAAACCCTAGAGCAACAAATAAGAAAATAACTTTAACAATAGTGAAAAAAATCATTAAAAGTATTAAAATGTTATATTAGAAAATATTCACTAAATGCAACATAAAGGAGGAATAGAGGAACAAAAAAGCATAAGATACAGTAAAAACAAAAAGAAAATGAGAGATATATTAAATAATCAATCATAGACAGAGATTGTTCAGGTGGATAAAAAAAGATCAAATGATATGCTGTCTAAGAAGACACACTTTGGATTCAAAAGTTCAAATAGGCTGAAAGTAAAAGAACAGTAAAGTGTGTATCTTAAAAACAGTAACTATAAGAGAAGTGGAAGAGTTATGCTAATGTCCCAAAATAAACTTTTAAACAGAATGTTAAGATAAAGTGGGATATTTTATAATGATAAAAGAAAGGGTCAATCCATTGGGAAGCTATAATAATAAAAAAAATACATGCATCTGACAACAGAACTCCAAAATACATGAAACAGAAATTGAAATAATTGAAGAAAGACAATTCAACATTAAAATTTAGAAACTTTAATAGTTCATTTTCATTAATGGATAGAAAAAGTAGATATATGACCAACAGGGGAAGAGAAGACTTGATAACACTATACATCAATGAAGCCTAGTAGACACCTAAAGAACACTCCACCCATGAGCATGAGAATACACATTCTCCTTTTTTTAAATTTTATTTTAATCATTGTTCAAGTACAGTTTTCTCCCACTTACTCCCATTCCAGCCCACGCACCCAACCCTCCCCTCTTCCCCCCCCTTACCCCCCACCCCTAGTTTTTGTCCATGTGTCCTCCAAATTTGTTCCTGTAAACCCTACCCATTCCCCCCTGAAATTCCCTCTTCTCTCCCCTCTGGTCACTGTAGGTCTGCCCCCTATTTCAGTGTCTTTGGTTATATTTTGCTTATTTCTTTGTTTTGTTGTTTAGGTTCCTGTTAAAGGTGATATCATGTGGTATTTGTCTTTCACTGCCTGGCTTGTTTCGCTTAGCATAATGCTTTCCAGCTCCATCCACGCTCTTGCAAAGGGTAGGAGCTTCTTCTTTCTTTCTGCTGCATAGAATTCCATTGTGTAAATGTGCCATAGTTTTTTGATCCATTAATTTACTGATGGGCATCTAGGTTGCTTCCAGCACTTAGCTTTTGTAAATTGTGCTGCTATGAACATTGGGATGCATAGGTTCTTTTGGATTGGTGTTTCAGTGTTCTTAGGATAGAGTCCGAGCAGTGGAATTGCTGGGTCAAAAGGCAGATCCATTTTGAGTTTTCTGAGGAAGTTCCATACTGCTTTCCATAGTGGTTGTACCAGTCTGCAGTCCCATCAACAGTGCACTAGGGTCCCGTTTTCTCCACAACCTCTCCAACACTTGTTTGTTGCTTTGTTTATGATGGCCATTCTGACTGGTGTGAAGTGGTATCTCATTGTGGTTTTAATCTGCATCTCTCTGATAGCTAGTGATATTGAACATTGTTTCATGTGTCTTTGGATTTTCTGTATGTCCTCCTTGGAGAACTGTCTGTTCAAGTCCTTTGCCCATTTTTTAATTGGGTTCCTTGTCTTCTTAGAGTGGAGTCATGTAAGTTCTTTATATATTTTGAAGATTAAACCCTTGTCTGAGGTATCATTGGCAAATATGTTTTCCTGTACAGTTGGTTCTCTTTTTATTTTGATACTGTTTTCTTTATCTGTGCAGAAGCTTTTTATTTTGATGAGGTCCCATTTGTTTATTCTTTCCTTTATGTCCCTTGCTCTAGGAGACATGTCAGTAAAAAAGTTTCTGTGTGAAATATCTGAGATTTTCCTACCTACATTCTCTTCTAGGACTTTAATGGTGTCACGGTTTATATTTAAGTCTTTTATCCACTTTGAATTTATTTTTGTATAAGGTGTAAGTTGGTGGTCGAGTTTCATTTTTTTGCACGTAGCTGTCCAGTTCTCCCAACACCATTTGTTGAAGAGGCTATTTTTATTCCATTTTATGTTGCCGCCTCCTTTGTCAAATATTAATTGACTGTAGAGACTTGGGTTTATTTCTGGGCTCTCTGTTCTGTTCCATTGGTCCATGTGCCTGTTTTTATGCCAGTACCAGGCTGTTTTGATTACAGTGGCCTTGTAGTATAGTTTAGTGTCAAGTATTGTGATCCCTCCTACTTTACTCTTCTTTCTCAAAATTGCAGCAGCTATTTGGGGTCGTTTATAGTTCCATATCAATTGTTGAAATGTTTGTTTTATGTCTGTGAAATAAGGAATTGGTACTTTAATAGGTATTGCATTGAATGTGTAAATTGCTTTTGGTAGTATGGACATTTTGATGATATTAATTCTTCCAATCCATGAACACGGTATATGTTTCCATTTGTTTGTGTCTTCCTTGATTTCTCTCCTCAATGTTATGTAGTTTTCTAAATACAGGTCTTTTACCTCTTTCGTTAGGTTTATTCCTAGGTATTTTATTTTTCTTTTTGCTATTTCAAATGGGATTATTTTCTTGATTTCTGCTTTTGCTGTTTCATTGTTGGTGTATAGAAATGCCTTTGATTTCTGGATATTGACTTAGTATCCCGTTGTTTTGCCAAATTCATTTATTAGGTCAAGCAGTTTTTTGGTGGAGTCTATAGGATTTTCTATGTACACTATCATGTCATCTGCGAACAGTGACAGTTTTGTTTCCTCCTTTCCGATTTGGATTCCTTTTATTTCTTTTTCTTGTCTGATTCGTGTGGCTAAAACTTCCAGTACTATATTGAATAGAAGTGGTGAAAGTGGACAGCCTTGTCTTGTTCCTGTTCTTAGTGGAAAAGATTTTAGTTTTTGCCCATTGAATATGATGTTGGCTGTAGGTCTCTCATCTATGGCCTTTATTATGTTGAGGAATGCTCCCTCTATTCCCACTTTGCTGAGTGTTTTTATCATAAATGGGTGCTGTACCTTATCAAATGCTTTTTCTGCATCTATTGATATGATCATGTGGTTTTTGTCTTTGCTTTTGTTTACATGATGTATTACATTTACTGATTTGTGAATATTGTACCATCCTTGCATACCTGGAATGAATCCCACTTGGCCATGGTGTATGTTGTTCTTAGTGTACTGTTGGATGCAGTTTGCCAGTATCTTGTTGAGGATTTTAGCATCAATGTTCATCAGTGATACTGGCCTGAAGTTTTCTTTCTTTGTTGTGTCTCTATCTGGTTTTGGAATTAGGATGATGTTGGCCTCATAAAAAGAGTTTGGGAGTCTTCCATCTTTTGGGATTTTTTGAAATAGTCTGTGAAGGATAGGGGTTAGCTCTTTCTTAAATGCTTTGTAGAATTCTCCTGTGAAACCATCTGGTCCAGGGCTTTTGTGTGTTGGGAGTTTTTTAATTACTGCTTCAATTTCTTTTGCTGTTATTGGTTTGTTCAGGCTTTCTGTTTCTTTTTCATTGAGTTTTGGAAGATTATATTTTTCTGGAAATTTGTCCATTTCATCTAGGTTTTCAAATTTCTTGCTGTACAGTTCTTTGTAGTAATTTCTTACAATCCTTTGTATTTCTGTGGTATCTGCTGTAATCTCTCCTCTTTCATTTCTGATTGAATACACATTCTCTTCAAGCATGCATGAAATGTTCTCCTGGAGAAATAAGCCAGGCAGTGAAAGTCAAATACCATATTACCTCACCTACAAGTGGAACCTAATCAATGAAACAAACAAGCAAGCAAAGTATAACCAGAGACACTGAAATTAAGAACAAATGGACAGTAAACAGAGGGGAGGTAAGAAAAGATATGGGTGGGAGAAGGGGAAGGGTTGTCAGGAACATGTATAAAGGACACATGGACAAAGCCAAAACTGGGTAGGATGGAGGGTGGGATGTGGAGATGGCTGGGGTGGGGGCTAATGGTGAGGGAAAGGTAGAGACAACTGTACGTGAGCAACAATAAAAGAAGCCTTAAAAAGATCAATATACAAAAGGCAATTGTATTTCTATATTCTGGCAATGAACACTTTGGAAAGGAAATTAAACTATTCAAATTTAAATAGTATCAAAAATAATAAGATACCTAGGATTAAATTTACCAAAAGAAGTAAAAATCTTTTACATGGAAAAACTAAAAAACATTGTTGAAAGTCAGTTAAGTAGACCAAAATAAATAAAAAGACATTCCACATTCATGGTTTATAAGAGTTAATATTGTCATATCCCAAAATCATCTACAAATTCAATGTGATCCCATTAAAATCCCAGCTAAAATGGTTGTGAGGAATTGACAAGCTGATATAATTCATAGAGAAATGCAAGACACCCAGTATAGCCAAAACAATCTTGAAAATGAAGAAACAAAGTTGGAGGACTCATGCATCCCAATTTCAAAACTTATTATAAAGCTGTAGTATTCAAGGTATAAAGATAGACATGTGGATTGATGGAGTAGAATTGAAAGTTAAAAAATAAATCTTTACATTTATGGTCAATGGATTTTTGACAAGGGTGCCAACATAATTCAGTAGGGGAAAAAGTCTTTTCAACAAATCATGTTGGGACAACAGGACATCCACATGGTAAATAATGAAATTGATCCCATGCCTCACTCACTCCACACACAAAAATGAGTGCAAAATGGACCATGAAACTAAACGTGAAAGCTAAATCTTTAAAACTCTTAGAGCAAAATATAGGAGTCAACCTGCATGATGTTGGCCTAGCCAATGACTTCTTAGATGACACCTGCAGCACAAATGACAAAACAAAAAAAAATAGACTTTATTAAAATTAAAAACTTTTGTACTACAGATGATATACCAAAAAGGTGGAAAGACAACCTGCAGAGTGGAAGAATGTTTTGAAAATCATGTATCTAGCAAGGAACTTGTATCTAGAATATATGAAGAACTCTTACAACTCAATCTTAAAAAATACAAAGCAATTAAAAATAGGCAAAGGATTTGAAGGATAATATGTATATTACAAATGGATACTATGTACATGCGAAGATAGCAGTCATTAGACAAATGCAAATCAAACATAAATGGAATGTCTATAATAATAAAAAAAGACTAATAAGTACCATCTAGAATGTAAAGAAACTGGAAGTTTCAGATCTTTTTGGGGGGATGTAAAATAGTGCAGCCACTTTGGAAAACCATCTGGCAATTCCTTGAATGTTTAAACAAAGAATGACCATATGACCCAGAATGCCACTCATAAGTATTTACCCAAGAGAACTGAAATGTATATCCACAAAAATTTATATAACTATTTATTGCAACATTATACATATTAACCAGAAGTAAAAACAAGCAAATGTCCAACTTATGAATGGATAAATAAAATATGGTATATTCATACAATGTAATATTCAGCCATAAAAAATACAGTAATGGTACATGTTAAAACATAGATGACCTTTGAAGATAATGTGGTAAGTGGATGTAGCTAGTCATTAAAAACCTATTATATGATTCCATTTATATGAAATGTCCAGAGTAAACAAATATATAGAGATAGAAACTAGATTACAGGTTACTTAGGGCTGGGCAGGATAGAGGGAAAATATGAAATGAATACTCATGGATATGAAAAGATCAAAATGTTCTAGAATCAGTGTTAATGATTACATAACCCTATAAATATATTCAAATACATTGAATTATACACATTTAATGAATAAATTGTATATATATATATATAAAGTATGTGACAAAGCTGTTTTTAAAACCAAAACCTAATCAACAAAACAAACAAGCAAGCAAAATATAGCCAGAGACATTGAAGTTAAAAACAAATTGACAGTAACTAGAGGGGAGGTGGGAGGGGAAATGCAGGAAGGGTTGTCAAAGAACATGTATAAAGAATACATGGAGCCAAAAGCGAGTAGGACGGAGGGTGGGAGGTGGGGGTGGCTGGGGCCAGGGGGAGTTGTGAGGTTAATTGGAGACAACTGTACTTGGACAACAATAAAAAAATGAATTAAAAAAACCCAAACCCATCCATTTATTATCTCACTGTACATATGAGTCGGGAGTCCCAGCAGATATCTGCTGAGTTCTCTGCACAAGGTCTCACTGAGCTACAGTCATGCTCTCTTTTCCTTGGAAGCTTGGGGTTCCCTTACCAAGCTCACAATGTTGGCAGAATTTAGTTCCTCGTGGTTCAGGTTTTTTTTTTCCAGTTTTACTGAGATACCATTAACATATTTCACTGTATAGTTTAAAGTAAATAAATACCAGAATGAGTTAACTTACATATATTGTGGAATGATTACTGCAATAATTTTAGTTAACATACATCAACTCATACACATGAGTTGACAAAAGTAGGTTTACAGTAGTGAGTATGTAAAACCCAGAGCTAAGAAAGCTATTGTAATAGTCATAAATTGCCTGTCTTTTTCCATAACAACTGTAAACCTACTTTTGCTTACCCTGTAGATAAAGTAAAAAGATAAAGCAAAAAAAGAAATTTTTTTCCTTGTGATGAGAACTCTTACAATCTATTCTCTTAATAATTTACATATATATAATACAGCAATGTTAACTGAAGTCATTGTGCTGAATATCCATATCCCAAATACTTATTTATGATGTAATAAGCATTTATGTCCGAAAAATTGTATCTTTTTACCACATTTCTCCTATTCTTTCTCTTCATACCCTCAATCTCTGGTAAAATCTAATTCCTTTTTCTATAAGTTTTAATTATTTTCATAATTTTATTTTTAGATTTGACATATAAGTGAGATCATATGGTATTTGTCTTTCTCTGACTTATTTCGCTTAGCATTATGCCATCAAAGTTTATTCATGTTGTTGAATATGACAGGAGTTCCTCATTTTTCATGGCTGAATAATCAGCTTCTTTATTCATTCATCTGTCAATGGACACTTAGGTTGTGTCTATGGGTATTGTAAATAATGCTGCAATAAATATGGGGGTGCAGATATCTTTTTGAGCTAGCGTTTTTATTCTAAGAAGTGTAATTGCTGAGTCATATAGTAATTTTATTTCTCATTTTTTTGAGGAACCTCCATACTGTTTTTCATAGTGGCTGTACCAATTGAAATTCCTACCAACAGCATATGAGGTTACCTTTACCCAACATCCTCTTTAGCACTTATTTCTTATCTTTTTGATGATGGATATTCTAATAGGCATGCAGTAGGAACTCACTGTGGTTTTGATTTGTATTTCCCTAATGACTAGCCATGTTAAGCACCTTGGCCTTTTGTATATCTTCTTTGGGAAAATGTCTGTTCAGGTCTTTCACTCATTTTTTTTTATTACCTAGTTTTTTTTTCTATTGAGTTGTATGAATTACTTATATAATTTGGGTATTAACCTTTTATCAGATATATAATATTTGCAAATACATTTTCAATTCTATAGGTTGTCTTTAAATTTTGTTGCTGTTTTTTTTTTTTGCCATAAGAAAATTTTTAGTTTGATGTAGTCTCACTTGTTTATTTTTTTATTTTGTTGCTTGTACTTTAGGTGTCATATCCAAAAAATAAAGATTCAATTCAAGAAGATTTTTTCTATGTGTTTTCTATGTGATTTCTTCTAGGAGTTTTATGGTTTTAGTTAGTTCTTATATTTAAGTCTTTAATCCATTTCCAGTTAATATTTGTGAAATATTTGTGAGTAGTGTAAAAGAGGGGTCTAGTTTTTTTTTTTAATTTTTATTTATTTATTTTTTAGAGAGGGAAGGGAGGGAGAAAGAGAGAGAGAGAGAAACATCAATGTGCTGTTGCTGGGGGCCATGGCCTGCAACCCAGGCATGTGCCCTGACTGGGAATCGAATCTGCGACACTTTGGTTCGCAGCCCACACTCAATCCACTGAGCTATGCCAGTCAGGGTAAGAGGGGTCTAGTTTTATTCTTTTACATGTGACTATCCAATTATTCCAGTACCATTTATTGAAGAGACTGTCCCTTCTCCATCAAGTATCCTTTGCTCCTGTGTATAATATTAACTCATTATATGTGCTTGGATTTATTTCTGGGCTTTCGATTCTGTCCCATTGATTTATTTGTTTATATGCCAGTACCATGCTGTTTTGATTAGTGTGGCTTTATGTATGACATGAAATCAGACAGTGCTATGTCTCTTGCTGTGTTATTTTTTTTCCTCAGGATTGCTTTGGCTATTTGGGGAAGGCTCAGTTTCCAGAAGCCTTTCACGTTTTCTCATGGCAGTCCCTTAGGCATTTCGTAAGATGGCAGTTTGCTTCTTCAAGGATAATAAGAGTGTGTCATTTATATATACAACATGACAGTCTCATATACATATTGTATCCTAGTCACAGCAGTGGCATCCCATCACCTCTGCTGTATGCTCTTGGTTAGAACAAAGAGCCACCCATACTCGAAGAAAGGACATCACACAAGACACAGTGCAAAGGAGGGTGCAAGGGATGGGAAGGGGGGTAGTGCCCTGGGAGCCATCTCTGCCTGCCACCTCTCACACATCTCTCCCGTCTCTCCCACAACAGATGTACATTCCACAGAGATATCTTTTCCTGAGCTGAGCAGCTCATGTTTGAACTGGATATTCTTATGAAAAGGCCAATTTATGTCTCTTTTTCCCCTACTCTCCCTTTCCTCATTAAGCTCTTGTTTTCAACATTTTAACCCTTCGCCTAAGGTAGGCTAGTTTTAAGAGCTACATCCTTACCCTTCCTTAATAGCTAATTGAAGAATTTTAGAATTTTAGGCATTTTGGAGTGAAAGTATACACTGAGAGATAAGTGCACTTACAATTTTAAGAGCTATGGGGGAAACACGTGTCCATGAAAGCATTCCCATCATGTGCTCCAGTGAAATCTCTGCAAAGACTTTTCATAGCTCCTGGTAATTAATTTGTAAATATTTTTATGGGGATCATTTCAAGTTTATGAAAACATGAAGTGGTAGTTTTAGTTTCAAGAGAATTATAGAAAACCCTTGTTCTGTGCCCTTTCTCATCACACACTGAACACATAAGTGGGTATAGCATCTCCTTCTTCATCCTAACCCATAATCCACACATCCCTTTGGTTTGTCTTTCCATTGCACACTCTGTTACACACTCACTGTACACACTACCTCTAAACATTCTCTACACACTCTCTGTACACATATCCTCTACACAAACCCTCTACACCCACATTCCTTCTCTACACATTCCTTCTATGCACTCCCTCTACACACATTATTACACATACACTCTCCACACACCCTGTATATACACTCTCTGTAAACACTTTCTGCATATGCCTACACACTCCTTGTATACACACATTTACACACCCTCTACAAACTCCCTTTATACACACTCTATACACACCTTCTGTAAACATTCTCTACATACCCGTTACCATCCTGTGCATATACTTTTCCTTCAAGAATATACTTCAAGCATGTCTGAATCAGTAGTTTTCTGTGTTGGCCCTCTTGATATTTCTCTCTGAGGATGAGCTTATGGAAGTCAGAGTTGTAGGATATGCAGATGTTATGGGTTTAACCTATGTATATTAGATCAGCTTTTGGCTGGAATAAGAACTAAAGAAAATGCCCTTCTGAGCCTCTTGTCCAGTGACTTCTTCTGGATGGGAAATAGACCCAGGACAGTATGACTGTTCTCCTCCATGGATGCTGGCATGGCAGTTTCTCTCATTCCTGAGGGTTGTCTGGCCAACATTTGCATGTCTACAACAGGGTCTTTCCTCCTTGGTCAAGAGGAGATCTGGGAAATGACTTGAAATTAGTTTCAGATGTCTCCAGGAATAATACTCTCTCTTGGAGGCCATAGTCTTTTGGCCAAGGGTCCAGCAAGGTGCAAGGGACATCTGGGCAGCAGGCAGGGCTAATGTTGCTGAAGAGTTTCTGCTGAACTGTCAACTCCTCCTGGTCACCAATGCTGTTCACTTGCCTCTAGCCAAGAAAACAGCTGAGCTCTCAAAGTGCAGGGAAATGGGAAGGGACACATGGGAAGTGGTCTGTGTGCCAGGACATGGGTGTTGATCAGATAAGGGGTTATGGAGCATAGTATTGGCTAAATAAATAATCTCATCTTTATAGAGAAGATGGGGATGGAGCCAATTACCTGGCTGACCTCTTCCCAAATGAAGAATGAAGTTGTTAGACTTGAAATGCAGATGGGGGAAGGGGGAGAGGATATTTATAGTCTGAAAACAAATCTCTTACCTGAGTTGCTGAAGCCATCTTCCTCTGCCTTTTCCCAAACATGCTCCTGTGAGACGGTGCCCCTTGCACACAGTCAAACCCCACTGAAGTGTCCCTAAAGCATGTTTTGTCAAAGGCAACTTGAGGTTATTTATCTTAAGTATTTTAAAGGGTTCTAGCAAACAAGATGTTACTAACCTTGACAAAAATTAGCTTAAACCTGAAATAAAAATAAAAACTGGGTTGTTGGAGCTCTGAACATGGTGTACTCACTGTGCAAAGACCAGTCCTTGGTGCTGCAGGCTAAGAAGGGCTAGGAGGGATGTTACTAGTCCATTTACCTAGAACCAGTGAGGGAGCCCCACTTTCTGAGAGTCATGAGACTTACAGGCTTGGGGTCTAAGGGCCTGACCTATAGCCCACTTGGCATTTATTGGCTCTGGTTTTTGGGGAAGGAACCTGAAGTTCCTTGGGGCTTGAGTTCTTCCAGGAGTGAAATCATCTACATGTTCTTTGTAAACTCAAATACCTCACACTCAAAAATCTTTGGAGTGCCCCCAAACAGCCTGTCAGTCATGGAGGGAATCTGCAAGACCACCTGGCTATAGTTTGTCAAAGAGGCAGGAAAATGTGTCACCTGAAGAAAGTTTTAAAGAAATATAAACCTGCTGCTCCACAAGGTTATGATGCCTCAGGAGACACCTGACTGGGTCCAACCTTCTTATCTACTAACACGGGGAAGAACTCTTGAGGTTGCCTGACTTTCCAGAAACTGACCCAGTCTGGATCCTGGCAGGGTCTAGCCTGCTTTTGAAAGGCTGTGTAGGTATGCTGGCTTTAGCCACATTGCTTTTCTGTCTGATCTCACATGTACCAGTGACACTGAGTGCTCAGAGGGCAGCTTCCAAAGCCACATGCTAGCTCCCCACCCAACACTGTGAGCACAGCAAAGCCACGACACCTAGGTTGGCAGCCTGGGAGCCAGCATTTCACTTCGGTGGTAAACCAGGACACATGTAGTTAACTTTTCAGGCCCAGCAAAAAGAGCAATAAGAAAAACACATGCAGAGAGGCCCAGCCTTGCCATTTGTTTGTGATCATTGAGAAGATCCAGTGTCAGAGTTCCAGGATTATACTGACATTCCTGAGGGTGAAGAAATCTGTCCTCTGCAAATTACTGAGGACAGAAAAATGGGAAGGAGTGGAATGTCTGAAGGGAAGTGGAAAGAAACATGCCAGTTTTGAAGCTCTGTGTTCCTAAGAAGCAGTAAGATATTTAGCTCTTAGCTCAATTGACCAGGATCTTATAGATGACATACCTTTTTTCATTTTGTGCCTGTGAAGCTGGGGTAACTCAATATGAGTGAAAGCCACTATGCAAACAAACCAAAGGAACATAAAACCACTCTAGTCTGCATGTGTCACCTCTGATCATCAGTGAGAGCTGCTGTGTAGATGGCTGTATCAGGAAACACTTCCAGACCAGAGAATCCACACTGTCTAATGTCCTGAAGTCTTGTCACCACCACATAGTATATCTACATTTATAATTCAGTGAGGAGGACATGCAAAATGACAAAAAAGAAAAAACCCATTCTGTTCTGAATTTTAATATCTAGTGTTTTGCCATAACAAGTAAAAATTGAACTTAAAAATCAAGGAAAAGAAAAAGATAGGAAACAATAAGTACAAAAAGGATCTGAAACTTAGAGAAAATTCACAATATAAAGCAAAGCCACAGAGAAGAAGAAATGGGGAATAACAAAAGAAAATGGACATGTACAGAGACACAGAGAGATGCTTTCAGCATAGCTAAAAATTGAATGGGAGGAACTCGTTTTGTAATTTTCACTGGGGCAATTATCTGGACATTGAGATTTGATGCATCTATAATCTTGAATGGGCCCTCTGCCTCCCTCTATCCTTTACTTTCTCCCATGAGGAACCATGTGTACATATAAAAAAGTTAATAAGTCACATTTCACTATGTTTACTTGAAATAAAATATTAGTTTCCAGCTCTATTGGGCAAATAAAATTAGGGATTCCCAGAGAGTTCTATTTTATGATCTTAGCTATAAGATAGAAAAAAAACCATATTATTATGCTTGGTAGATTAGATTCAAATGAGACAATTGGTCAGAAGATTAAGGTTTTAATTTTTAAAATGTTTTCTGAGGTAAAAGGTGTGAGACAACAAATGCAGAAGTGAAAGTGGTGGTCAATGAACCCCACAGTCTCAAGTTTTAGGCTATGAAATTGCAGGTGAATCTCAAAGGTCAAGGTGCAGTTGTGTGCCCCCTTAAATGTCATTTATAGGCTCACATCCATGTAAGCACTTGTTCATTTGGCAACAGCACAGAAAGAAGGGGCTTAGTTTTGCAGAGGGTCCCAGCAGAGCTTCCAAGTGCACAAGAACAGATACACTCCAGAAGTTTTCAGTGCTTGCATCATGCAATGTCTCTGGCTACTCCTGACCCCCACCTTCCTGGGTAGTATGACCTGAATTGTGTCCCCTCCCCCAAATTCATATGCAGAGTCCCAATCTTCAGTATTTCAGAATATGTTCTTGGGTATTGGATAGAACCTATATAAAGACACGGATCCAGGGAGGGCTGCTCATTATGGCCACCAGTCCACCAGGCCACCCATACTCATCTCTCTCTCCATCTTTGCATCTCATAGAGTAGACACTGGCCAGGGACTGGTCACTGCCTGTGGAGGGAAGGCAGGAAGGGGAACCAATAACTTTGTGCTTTGTGTTTCAATCCCAGCCTCTTCCTGCAAATTTGGGAGATTGAAAGGCTCCTTTTCCAGTTATTTGTATGGAAGGTGGGCCTCATCTTATTACTGACATAGTTGTATATGTGGCTAGTTTCCTTGGCTGGATAACATATGTGGTCATTTTGCTCTAATTTTTTAAAAAGTATGTGGGCTCCCCTGGCTGGCGTAGCTCAGTGGATTGAGCGCGGGCTGGGAACCAAAATGTCCCAGGTTCGATTCCCAGCCAGGGTACATTCCTGGGTTGCAGGCCATGGCCCCCAGCAACCGCACATTGATGTTTCTCTCTCTCTCTCTCTCTCTCTCTCCCCCTCCCTTCCCTCCCTAAAAATAAATAAATAAAATCTTTAAAAAAAAAAGTATGTGGGCTCATCTTGAAGCTGGCTGCCCCTTGTAAGACTATTCACATGAAGAAGAGGGTTCTGTGGTTCCCTGTGTGGGGGCAGCAGACAGCCCCTTCCCACAGTGGGCCCCGTACCACATCCCCTTCCTCACTTTTCCCCATGTTCACTGGCTTCCTGTGTGCTGGGGCACAGGCAGACAGAGCAAAGAGGTATGAGGTATGATTTCTGAGCAGACCAATTTCTTCAGTAAAATGAGGATAATAGCACCTTCATTTTGAACTTGGCTAGTGAACTTGGTAGGCATTAGGAGCGAGTGGAGCCTGAGGCCATTCCTGAAATACAATTTTGTGCCAGGAACAGGACTGCTGAAAAGCATGTGCAAGAGCTTCCAGACTGTTATTGAGGTTAGACCAAGGTCACTCTGAAATTAGGCTCTGTGACCCATTTGGGCAAAGTAAACTTTAAGATTCTGGGTCACAATGACCTGTTCACAATTTACCGTCAGTTTTATCACAACCTCCCTAAAGAATGATCTCCAATTCTGAAAGTTCTTTGAATCTTAATAAACCACAAGCCTCCATTTCTATTGTATGACACCTGATTCAAACTTCTGAAAATAGTTATTTCGAAACTGTAGACATTTAAACATTTTTATTATCATTATTCTCTGTTTCTCTTTTATTTATGTCCATTTAATAATGCTTGCAAGTATCTATCAAGGATTCAAGCCCCAGGTTGGTTTGGTGACCTAATGACTCCTTGCAACCCCACATTCCCACCATCTTTATATTGTAAAGTAAAACAATGTTTTTACTTTGAAATGGAAAGTTATCTCCAATACTAACATTGCAATAGGCTACAAAAAAAAGCTTGTCATCTTTTTAAGTGTGGATATTCACATGTTGCAGCACCTTGTAAAAAAAGGCTATACTTTCTTCATCAAATTGCTTTTGATCATTGGTCAAAATCAGTTGTCCATGTAGTGTAGTTACATTTCTGGATTCTCTGTTCCATTCAATTGATTTTTTGTTTTGGCCTACATTTTCAACAAATTCAAACTATCTTGATTACTCTGAACTCATTATAATTTTCAAATCATATAGTGTTAGCTTTCTAAATTTATTCTTATTTTTAATGTTGCTTTGGCTATTGTGAATATTTTGCATTTCCGTATGAATTTTAGATTTAATTAAAAATTTTAGGACTTCTGGCAAGATGGAGGCATAGGTGGACGCACCGTACCTCCATGCACAACCAAGATTAGAACAACAATTTGGAGGCAGAATAACATCCAGAACTGATAATTTATCTGAATGGAAGTCAGACAGCCAAGAAGTTGAAGTAGACCTGTTCATCCAGACTGGTAGGAGGGGTGGAGAGGAGCAGCCGGCTCGGGTTGCAGCACGGGTCGTGGTGTGGAGAGCAGAGAGCAGTGGGCGCATAAGGCAACTGGGAGCACGTAAGGCATCTGGGGCGCACAGAATCACAGTGGATGGACCTTGAGTATGTAAGTGGCAGCTGGTGGACCCAGTGAGGTGGCAATTGTGGACCATGGCAGAGCACACAGCCCAGGATCCCAGAGAAGGAACTGAGGTCCCTGGAGAGCTGAGCTACCACCATTGTTCCCTCCCCCCCCCTCCAGCCCCGCCCCCGCCTCAGCCCCCGCCTCCACATACAACGTCACAATCTAGCAACTGGGTGCCCAGTCCTGGGGAACACCTAAGGCTCCGCCCCTCACCATAACAGGCGTGACCAGACCAAAAAAAAAAGAGAGAGAGAGAGAGAGAGAGAGACATGTCTCAAACAGAAAAACAGATCAATGCCCCAGTGCTCATCCTTTTGAGCGACCAAGAGATAGCCAATCTATCAGACGCACAGTTCAAAACACTGGTGATCAGGAAGCTCACAGAATTGGTTGGTTTTGGGTGCAATTTACATGAAAAAATGCAGGTTACCATAAAAGAGATGAAGGAAGATACACAGAGAACCAATAGTGATGGGAAGGAAACTGGGACTCAGAACAATAGAGTGGACCAGAAGGAAGAAAAAAAAACAACCAAACAGGAAAGAATGGAGAAATAAGAATTCAAAAAAACTGAGGAGAAGCTTAGGAACCTCCAGGACATCTTTAAATGCTCCAACATCCAAATTATAGGGGTACCAGAAGGGGAAGAGGAAAAGCAACAGATTGAACACGTATTTGAACAAATAATAAAGGAGAACTTCCCCATTGTGGCAAAGGAAATAGACTTCCAGGAAATCCAAGAAGCTCAGAGAGCCCCAAAGAAGTTGGACCCAAGAGGAAACACACCAAGGCACATCATAATTATATTAGTCAAGGTAAAAATGAAGGAGAGAATCCTAGAAGCAGCAAGAGATAAGGGGACAGTCACCTACAAAGGAGTTCCCATCAGACTGTCAGCTGATTTCTCAAAAGAGACCTTACAGGCAAGAAGGGGCTGGAAAGAAATACTCCAAATCATGAAAGACAAGGACCTATATCCCAGATTACTCTATCCAGCAAAGCTTTCATTTAGAATGGAAGGGCAGATCAAGTGCTTCTCAGATAGGGTCAAGTTAAAGGAGTTTATCATCACCAGACCCTTATTTTATGAAATGCTAAAGGGACTTATCTAAGAAAAGAAGATAAAGAAAAGACATGTATAGTAAAAGGACAGCAAACTCACAATTATTAACCACCACACCTAAAGCAAAACCAAAAGAAACTAAGCAAACAACTAGAACAGGAACAGAACCACAGAAATGGAGATCACATGGAGGGTTAGCAACAGGGGAGTGGGAGGAGGAGAGAAGGGGAAAAGGTACAGAGAATAAGTAGCAAAGATTGTAGGTTGAAAATAGATAGGGGGAGGATAAGAATAGTATGGGAAATGTAGAAGCTAAAGAACTTATAAGTACAACACATGGACATGACTAAAGGGGGGGATATGGGTGGGAGAGGGTGTACAGGGTGGAGGGGAGTGAAGGGGGAAAATGGGACAACTGTAATAGCATAATCAATATAATATATTTAAAAAGAAAGAAAAAATCATCAAAAAATTTTATAAAAGACTGCTGAAATTTCGATTGGGATTGTACTGATTTTGTAGATCAATTTGTGGCCAATAGACATCTTAACAATATTGAGTCTTTCAACACATGAACACACTTGTTCATTTATTTAGGTTTTCTTTAATTTTTCTCAATAATACTTTGCAGTTTTAGTGTATAGTTCTTTTACTTCTTTTGACAAATTAATCACTAAATATCTCATATATTTAAGTAATGCAAATGGTATTATTAAATTTTCATTTTTTGTATTTTTTATTGTTGTTCACTTACAGTTGTCCCCATTTTTCCCCCATTAGTCTCCCCTGCCCTACTCACCACCCACCTCCCATATTCAATCCTCCTCCTGTTGTCTATGTCCATGGGTCCTTTATATATGTTCTTGACTTAACCTTCCCCTTCTTTTCACCATTATCAGCTACCCAAACATTTCTGGTCTCTATCAGTTTGTTCTTTATTTCCAAATATCTGGTTCTATTTTTCTTGCTTATTTGTTTTGTTGATTAGGTTCCACTTATAGGTAAAATGATATGGTATTTGTCTTTCACCACCTGGCTTATTTCACTTAGCATTATGCTCTCCAGTTCCATCCATAGTATAGCGAATAGTAGGAGCTCCTTTCTTTCTGCTGTGCTGTATTCCATTGTGTAAATGAACCACAGTTTTTTGATCCATTCATTTACTGATGGGCACTTAGGCTGTTTCCAGCATTGGCTACTGTAAATAATGCTGCTATGAACAGAGGGGTGCACAGGTTCTTTTGAATTGCTGTTTCAGGATTCTTCAGGTATAATCCCAGAACTGTGAATTTCTGGGGAAAAAGGCAATTCCATTTTTTGTTTTTTGAAAAAATCCCATACTGTTTTCCACAGTGTTGCACCAGTCTGCATTCCCACCAACAGTGTACTAAGGTTCCCTTTTCTCTACAACCTCTCCAACAGTTGTTTGTTGATTTGTTTATGATGGCCATTTGCACTGGTGTGAAGTGGTATCTCATTGTGGTTTTAATTTGCATCTCTCTGGTGGCTGGTAATGTTGAGTATCATTTCATATATCTCTGGGCCCTCTGCATGTCCTCTTTGGAGAGGTGTCTTTTCAGGTCCATTGTCCATTTTTAATTGGATTGTTTGTCTTCCAGGTGTGGAGTAATGTGAGTTCTTTATATATTTTGAGGTCAAATCATTGGAAAATATATTTTTCCATATGGTTGGTTCTCTTTTTATTTTGCTGATGCTTTTTCTTTAGCCATGCAGAAGCTTTTTAATTTGATGTAGTCCCATTTGTTTGTTCTTTCCTTTATATCCCTTGCTCTGGAGGACATATCAGTGAAAATATTCCTGTGAAGGATCTGAAAATTTCTTGCCTATGATTTCCTCTAGGACTTTTATGGTATCATGACTTATATTTAAGTTTTTTATCCAACTTGAATTTATTTTGGTGTATGATGTAAGTTGGTGGTTGAATTTCACTCTTTTTTTTTTGCATGTACCTGTCCAGATCTCCCAACACCATTTATTGAAGAGAATATTTTACACTCCTGTTCCCTTTGTCAAATATTAATTAGCTATAGAGACTTGGGTTTATTTCTGGGCTCTATTCTGTTCCACTGGTCTGTGTGCCTGTTCTTATGCCAGTACCAGACTGTTTTGAGTGAAATGGACTTCTAGTATACTTTGATATCAGGTACTGTGATTCTTCCTACATTGTTCTTCTGTCTCAAAATTGCTGAAGCTCTTCAGGGTTGTTCATGGTTCCATATAAATTTTTGAAATACTTGTTTTATACCTGTGAAATATGGCATTGATATTTTAATATGGGTTGCATTGAAAGTATAAATTGCTTTGGGTAGTATGGACATGTTAATGATGTTAATTCTTCCAAGCCATGAACACAGTATAGGCTTCTATTTATTTGTGCTTCCTTAATTTCTTTCTTCAGTGTTGTGTAGTTTTCTGAGTATAGGTATTTTACCTTCTTGGTTAGGTTTATTCCTGGGTACTTTACTTTTCTTATTACTATAGCAAAGGGGATGTTTTCCTTATTTGTTTCCGATACTTCATTTTCGGTGTACAAAAATGCTTCGATTTCTGAATATCGACTTTGTAACCTGCTGTTTTGCCAAATTCACTTACTAGGTTAAATAGATTTTGGTGCAGTCTATAGGGTTTTCCATGTATACTCTCATGTTATCTATAAACAATGACAGTTTTACTTCCTCCTTTCCACTTTAGTTGCCTTTTATCTTTTTCTTGTCTGATTGCTGTGGCTAGGACTTCCAATACTATGTTGAATAGAACTGGTGAAAGCAGACATCCTTGTCTTGTTCCTAATCTTAGTGGGAAAGGTCTAAGTTTATTTCTCATTGAGTATGATATTGGCTGTGTGTTTCTCATATATTAGCCTTTATTATGTTGAGGAATGCTACCTCTATTCTCACTTTACTGATTTTTTTCTATCATAAATGGGTGCTGTACCTTATCAAATGCTTATTCCACAGCTCTTAATATGATCATGTAATTTTTATTTTTAATTTTGTTTATGTGACGTATTACATTTATTGATTTGCAAATATTGTACCATCCTTGCATCTCTGGGGTGAATCCCACTTGGTCATGGTGTATGATTTTTTCGATATATTGCTGGGTGCAGTTTGCCAATATTTTGTTGAGGATTTTAGCATCCATACTCATCAACAATATTGGCCTATAGTTGCCTTTCCTTATTGCGTCTTTATTTTATTTTGGGATTAGGATGATTCTGGCTTCATAAAAAGAGTTTGGGAGTCTTCCATCTTCTTGGATTTTTTGGAATAGTCTGTGAAGGATAGGGGTTACCTCTTTCTTAAATGCTTTGTAGAATTCTCCTGTGAAACTATCTGGTCCAGGACTTTTGTGTGCCAGAAGTTTTTGATTACTGCTTCAATTTTACTAGCTGTTATTCATCTTTTCAGGCTTTCTGCTTTTTCCTGACTCAGTTTTGAAATATTATATGTTTTCAGAAAATTTCCCATGTTGTCTGGGTTTCCAAATTTCTTGGCATACAGGTCTTCCTAGTAATTTCTTACAATCCTTTGTATTTCTGTGGTATCAGTTGTAATTTCTCCTCTTTCATTTCTGATTTTATTTATTTTGGTCTTCCTTTTTTCCCCTGATGACTCTGGTTAAGTTTGTCAATTTCATTTATCTTTTTTAAGTACCAACTCCTGGATTTATGGATCCTTTGAGTTTTGTTTTGTTTTTATTTTTTTATCTGTGTCATTTAATTCTGCTCTGATCTTGGTTATTTCCTTCCTTATATTGGCCCTGGGCTTTGTTTGTTATTGTTCCTCCAGTTCTTGTAGGTGTAAGGTTAGGTTGATTATTTCTAATATTTTTATCTTTTTTAGGTAGGCCTGTATCATTATGAACTTACCTCTCAGGACTGCCTTCACTGTATCCCATAAGCTTTGGTCTTTTGTGTGCACATTTTCATTTGTTTCCAGAAACTTTTGATTTTCCTTGGCCTCATTGTTAACCCATTCATTGTTTAATAACATGATATTCAGTTTCAATGAATCTGGCTGTTTTTAAGTTTTTTTTTTCCCTTGGGGTTGGTTTCAAGTCTCAAGTCTTGTGGTCTGAGAAAATGCTTGATGTGATTTCAATTTTCTTGAATTTGTTGAGGCTTCTTTTGTGTCCTATCATGTGGTTAATCTTTGAAAATGTCCCATGTGCATTTAAAAAGAATGCCTACTTTGCTTCTTTGGGGTTCTATATATATATCAGTTAAGTCCATTTCATTTAGGGTGCCACTAAGTGCCATGATATCTTTGTTGATTTTTTATTTGGAAGATCTGTCCATTGTTAACAGTGGGGTGCCAAAATCCCCTACTATTAATGTGTTGCTGTCTATATCTTTCTTGAAGTCCTCCAAGATTTTCCTTATATATTTGGGTGCTCCTATGTTGGGTGCATATATGTTTACAACATTTATGTCTTCTTGATGGATTCTTTCCTTGAATATTATGAAATGTCCTCTGTGTCTCTTTTTATGGCCTCTGTTTTGAAGTCTATTTTGTCTGATGTAAATATTGCTACTCTGGCTTTTTTTCTGTCCATTTGCTTGGAATATTTTTCCCGTCCCTTTTCTTTCAGTCTGTGTAGGTCTTTTGTTCTGATGTGGGTCTCTTGTAGGTAGCTATGTGTGGGTCATGTTTTCTTATTCTTTCAGCTAACCTATGCCTTTTGATTGGAGCATTCAATCCATTTACATTTAAGATTATTATTGATAGGTACTTATTCATTGCCAGTTTTCCCTTTTGTACCTGTGTTCCTCTCTCTCTCTCTCTCATGCTTTTTCTTCATCTTCTGAAATCAGTGTCTTTAGCGTATCTTTCAATGCTGGTTTTGTGGAGGTGTATTCTTGGAGCTTCTTTTGCTGGGAAACACCTTATTTCATCTTCAATTTTAAATGATGGCCTTGCTGGATGGAGTAGTCTTGGTTGCAAGCCTTTGCTTTTCCTTACTTGGTAATGTTTCTTGCCATTGCCTTCTGGCTTGGAGTGTTTCTGTTGGGAAGTCAGCTGCTAGCCTTATCTGAGCTCCCTTGTTACTGTCTGTTTCTCCCTTGCTGCATTTAAGATTCTCTCTTTATCTTGGAATTTTGCCATTTTAATTATGACGTGTCTTGCAGTGGGGCCCTTTGGGTTCATATTGACTGGTATCCTCTGTGCTTCCTGGACTTGCGTGACTTTTTCTGCCAAAATTCGGGAGTTTTCTATCATTACTTTTTCAAGTAGGTTTTCTATCCCTTCCTCCTCTTCTTCTCCTTCTGGTGTCTTTATTATTCAGATATTATTATGTTTCACATTGTCCAGCAGCTCCCTTAACCATTCTTCATTCTTTTTGAGTCTTTTTTATTTTTTTGCTCTTTCTGGAAATTTTTTCTACCTTGTCCTCCAGCTTGCTGATTGCAAGCTTGCTGATTAGCTTGCTCTTCTTCATCTAACCTGCTTTTAATTCCTTCTACTGTGTTGTTCATTTCAGATATTGTGTTTTTCATTTTCTCCTGTTTGTTATTTATATTTCTATGTACCTTTTCATGATGGTATAGTTTGCAGTAAGTTCCTTGTAGCTTCCCTGGAGTTCTTTGAAATTCTCACTGAGCTTCTTGAGCATCATTATAACCATTGTTTTGAAAACCATGTCTGATAGTTTGGTCGCCTCAGTTTGATTTGTCAGTCTTTCTGGGAATTCCTCCTTTCCTTTAGACTGACGGTTGTTTCTTTTTCTCCCCATTTTAGATGACTCTTCTTGTTTATTTTCCTGCTTGTTAGATTTATCTTCTTTGACTCCCTGTCTTCATGGTGTGATCTTCTGTGGTAGACTTATGGGATTCAGTGGTGCAATCTCCTTGATCACATGCACCTGATGCTCTTGCACTACCCTTTATGTCTTTTATATAGTTGTAATTGGGTTTTGGTTTTTGTTGGGTCATTCTGTGGTATGTTCTTCCCTCTGGCTGACTGTCTGAGAGTCACTTTGCCCTCCACATCTTGTATACTGTTGTACCAGTGCTGCGAGAACACAAACCAAATAGCCCAGGAAACAGACCCTCACCTGAAAAGATATCCCCCACCCAGTTACACTATCAATAGCCAATGTGCCAATATTAATAAAGGTGTAAGAAATTAAAACTATTATAAGAAAGGAAAAATGAATATGAGATGAATGAAAGAAAAGAGATTTTGCGAGGGTAGAGGAAAGGGAGGTAATAAGAGTAAGGAATAGAGACAAGGTGTGTTGCAATCCTTCAAGCCTGGGCAGGTCCATGGTATTCCCACATAAGGAATAATATTCATGGAGCAGTTGGGATGTCTGGCATGCCTTTATTTATGGGTGGGAGAGCCATGCACATGCAAGCTGCATGTCTATCTGCATGTCACATGTCATGGCCCTTGCTCTCCAGAGTGGAACCCATCATGGCACCTGTCCCCTTGCATGTCTCTCATCATTGCCCCCAGCAGGGAGTCCCTACCTGTTTAAGTACTAGGGGGGAACAAAGCTGGCAAGATGCCAGAAATTATATAACTTAATAGAATTCTGCACATGTGAGAATTTCATGTTATGGGAGCAGTTTATCAGGCCCCATCTCAAGGCTATGAGAACACTAGTTATCAGGCCCTTCCAAGGCTATGGGAACACTGCTTCCCTTAGTTACCCAGACACATGGGTGAGGAAGCCAGACTGTCTCCACTTACCCTACACATGGAAAAGCAGGAAAGAAAATAAAATTTACTTTGTAACTAAAAAAGGGAGGACCAGAAGTGAGATGGAGTAAGAGAGGAGAAGAATGTGGTATTAGGTTAAAACTGACATTTAAAGAAAATATATATATTTGTACATATCTAATGAGAGAAAATATAGATAACCACAAATATATATATATATATATATATATATATATATATATATATATATATGAATGATAAGACCCTAAATTCAGATAAATCTCAACTATAGAGATACCAACAACCAATGAGCTAAGATTTACACATGGTGGAATAAGAATAAGAGGGTACAAGGAAAGAAAGATGAGCTTAAGAGATGCCTAGAGGAAAGGGAAGTTATTTTGAGAGGATAGAGACAGCAGGAATACTAAGAGTGAGGGATGGAAACCCAGTTAAGACAGGGAAAAATTAAAATTTAAAATGAAAAAAGGGAAGAGAAGGAGGAAGGCAAAATGGAGTAGGAGAGGAGAAGAGTGAAATTTGAAATTTGAAATACAAAGATAATTTCTATCTAGAAATAAGGTTGAGGAACTGTAATAACATCTACCTTATCCACTGTTTGTGAGTAAATGTTGATAAAGGTGGAGAGAGAATAAGGGTATTTTAAGAAAGGGAGAAGGAATGTGAGCTGACTAATGACAATCACAAATGGTTTTGAGAGGCTGGAGCAGGGAGAAATAGTAGTAGTGCAGAATAGAAACAAGTCATAGCAAGAGAGAAAATAGAATTTAAAACAAATATATGAAGGAGGAGGAATATATGAGATTTTAAATAAATTATATTATAAAAGTTGGTGCCATATTAGGTCCAAACTTGAAGGATATGAAATGAATGTTAAATAGCTTTGCAGGAGAGAAGATAACATCCAGTTGTACCTGCCACTGTTTGCTCTGCTCTGCTGTTTAGTAAGTTGGAGCCCAAGTTGCTGTGTAGCATAGAGTGTCTAATATGGGGTCTTTTTCTTCCTTCCCTTGAGGAAATGTATACCTCAGCAAGAAAGTCCTGGGTCTGACCTCGCTGCCCTGCCCAGCCTGTAATCCTGCAGGTGGGTGTTGGGTTTTCCTGTCTGTATAAAGCTCTGAGTGACTGGAGAAAATCTTAGGCATTCAGCTCCTGCCTCCCAGACCCAAACCTGCTGCTCTCTCACAGGAGGTTCACCTGAATTCCCCACTTGGCTCTGCCCTCTGCTTGCCAGCAGTGTTTGGATGGTCCTCCTGTTCATTGATTTCTCTGTCTCTGAGTATTTTGGTTAGCAAAGCTGCTGGGTACCACGCATGCACACAAACCTGTGCCCTGGGTCTGTCCCAAGCCTTGAGTGCCTCTCAGTTCCCCCTTTAAAAGAGTTTCTCAGTCTGGGAGGAAGATGGTGGCAAGGTGGGAGGGAGCGGATTCCACTTCCACCTACAAACAGGAGAAAAACCTAGCCAATCTATGGAAGAACAAAGCAAACAGCCCACAGTACCCCAGCATATATGAAAATAGGAGACCAAAAATTGTAGCGGACACTGGAAAACCAGACAGTAAGGAGTGTACTTCAGGACAATAAGTTTCCAGGGATCAGTGCAGAGACCAGGGTGGCTGCAGCCCCAGGCCCTGCACCTGCCAGGTCTGCCACAAGGTTTTTGGGAGAGAGCTGGGTCTACTGCTCCCTCCCTGGCCAAACAAGGTTTGAGCAACACCAGGAGAGGCCTGGTTGCTTGAAGTGGCAGAGAGAGGAATAAGGACTAAGTGGCAAACACACAGGGGCCGTGAGAACCCAGAGTCTGTGGACTTCTGCTGGGGAGAGTTGAGAGTTGCACGTGATGGTCCCTGAAATGAATACTCCCAGGTCTGGTTGGAGAATTGGGCTGTGTGAGAGGCCAGACCATTGTATCAAGCAGCAGGCTTGAGTAGAAGGAATTTCTCAAAAAGAAAAAGTGGAAAAAAAGACACTGTTTGGGGAATTCTACTTCAGCAGTCGTTCCAGCCTCCTCCCCACCCAGCCAGGCAGCGCTCCCGAGGTGGCATGGAAGGGTCTGTGTGTACTCCCATAGTCCTGGAAAGGGTGCGTATTGTAAGCTCAGAGACCGGAGGCAGCCTGACCAAGCACGCACCAGCAACCTGGGAGAGTGGGTTCTGCAGAAGGCCCTGAACCCACACCCATAACCCTGGAGAGAGTGAGCTCTGCAGAAGGCCTGGATCCCACACCCAAAGCCCTGCTGAAGTGCCCTGCTAGCTTTGGGGAGAGTGCTAAAGCAAAACCAATTGCCCCTCAGCCTGCTGCAGCTAGCAAGAACAGCAAAACCAGTTTGGCCAGTGTGAAACCAGCAGGCTTTTTTTTTAAGTAATTCTTTATTTTGTAATTTTTGTTATTTTTTATCTCTCAATTCCTTTTTCCCCTCTTTCCTTCTTTCTTGTTTTATTTCTTCTTCCTTTCCTTCCAGATTTATCTCTTCTTCCTCTTCCTCTTCTTTTTTTTTTTAAATACCCACAAGTGAAAAAACAAACAAACAAACAAACAAACCTGGAGCTGTGAAAAGACCAGAGTTAGGTCCAAAGACGGGACATCCCAATAGCTGGGACAGTGAGACAAATTTCACTTTGCTATTACAGAGAACCTGCAAGTTATTGTATATTTGTATTATTATTTTTCATTATTCTTACATCTTTTATTTTAATAGGATTTTTGTATTCCTCTTCTTTCGGTTTAGTCTCCTTTGCTTGACTGGTTAAATTGCATCATTTGACAGATTTCCCCTGTTCCCTCTTTTATAGTGTATTGCTAATTGACTGTCCTTCACTTCACTTATGTTCCATTAGCACAATACTCAAGGTCCTGTACTCCTTATTCTTGTTATTCAGATCACATAGATTCTATCATATGATTGTTGCTCTAGTATTATGGTAAATAATAGCTGTTCCATACAATTGTAAATACTATACAACACCCCACCCCCCGATTTTAGCCCACTTCAAGGTTTTCTGAATTCTATTACTGTAGTGGCTAACTCTATTCTCTCACACACTACACTTATTTACTATCCTTTACTCACACCTTTTACCTCAGAATCTGGCCTCTCACAAGCTCACTGCTTTCTAGATCCAACTCACAATCCTTCCCACTTCAACAAGAGTCTTATCTTCTTTCCACCCTTTCTAAAAAGTGGCTAGTTAGGTGGAATATCACAGATAACACTATACATAGCTGAAGGATCTCCTATCTCTTCTCTACTGGCTGGTACTGTAAATATCATAGAATACACTCTTGCTGTCCTAAACTATTTTGCCTCCCCCCTCCAAATGATCACAAAAAAAGAATGCATGGAAGCTGTGAACACCAGGATACCTGGTGGAAGATGAAACCCACCAACAAAGGAACCACCAACAGATAACAAGAGAAGAAGGTGAAGGAGAGAATGGAAGACACACTAACCTCAATCCAGGACCTATCTGAAAATACAACTAAGTAGTGGAGACACTACCCAGTACAAACAACTGAACAAGATCAAGAGAGATTCCTCAAAACCTTGTACACACAGAAGAACCAGATTCAACACAACATGCCCTCACCAGCACAACAAAATACAAAAGATGGTGGACAGAGTGACCCTCAGTTAACCAGCTGATGGGAAGGACCCACCAAAGAAAGACCCAACAACAATCAAAACCCAAAGACAAATAAACAGCCAACATAAACAACACCCCAAGACCAGTGAGCTCAGGAGATCAAGGAGACTGCACCACTGAATCTCACAAGTCTTATACCATAGAAGTTCACATCATAAACCCAGGGAGCCAGAAGAGATCAATTTAAGAAACTGAGGCTAACATGAAGAGGCTCACAAACAATGGGAAGACAAAGAAACAATCCCCAAATGAAAGGAAAGGAGGAAGCCTCAGAAAGAATGCTAAATCAAATAGAGGCAACTCAACTATCAGATATTGAGTTCAAAGCAATGGTTTATCAGGAAGCTCAATGAGTTCATAGAGAATTACCAGAGACTACAGGGAAAGTACAATTAACTCACTGAAAACTATGCCAATATGAAAAAGGAAATAGAAACTATCAACAAGGGCCAAGAGGAAATGAAGAATACAATTTCTGAACTGAAGAACACAGTAGAAGGAATAAGGAGGATTGATGAAGTAGAAGATCAGATCAGCGAGTTAGAAGACAAAGCAGAAAAAGATACCCAGAAAGAGCAAGAAAAGGAAAAAAGGCTCAGAAAGAATGAAGAGGGATTAAGAGAAATGTAAGACAATATGAAACATAATAATATCTGTAAAATAGGGATACCAGAAGGAGAAGAAGCCCAAGGGATAGAACACCTATTTGAAAAAGTAATGATGGAAAACTTCCCTAATTTGATGAGAGACATCATCACACAAATCCAGGAAACATAGAGAGTTCCAATCAAGAGGAACCCAAAGAGGCCCACTTCAAGACACATCATAATTAAAATGGCAAAATTCCAAGAGAAAGAGAGAATCTTAAGGGCAGCAAGGGAAAAACAGGAAGTAACCTACAGGGGAGCCCCCGTAGGATTAGCAGCTGACTTCTCAATGGAAACACTCCAAGCCAGAAAGGAATGACAAGAACTACTCCAAGTAATGAAAATCAGAGGCCTGCAACCAAGGCTACTTTACCCAGCAAGGCTCTCAATCAAGAAAGAAGCCAAATATGGAGCTTCCCAGACAAAAGAAGTTTAAAAGAATACACCTCCACCAAACCAGCTCTGCAAAAGATGCTAAAGGGACTTCTTTAAAGAAAGGAAGGAAAAGTGGGGCGGGGGGAGGACACAGGTATGAAAATGGCATGAATAAGTTCCTATCAATAATAACCTTAAACATAAATGGATTAAATGCTCCAACCAAAAGACATAGTGTGACAGGACATAACTGCGTGGTAGCCATTCTTAGATAACACTTTGACAGGATGTAACTGAGTGGTAGCCCTTCTTAGATAGCAGTTATCTCAAGGTCACACGCTAACCCCCACATTCTACTTCTATAAGCCCGCTTCCCGCCAGCAACTGTGCTCCTCCCTTCTCCTGCTCTGCCTTTGCAGCAAGAATATAAGCAAACCCCCGCCTGAACTTGGGGCCCAGAATTTGGAGACTGCCTCCTCTGGGTCCACATGTGTAAATAAATCTCAACTTTGTAAACCCTGAAGCTGTCTGAGTTGCTTTCCTGTAACATTTTGGTTCCTTGACTTGGAAATGACTCAGGAGACCAGGCTGTTGCCTCCAGTGAAGGCGGCTGCAGGGTGGCTGGTGGGGCCCGGTGGTGATAAGGAGGCATGTGCCCCAGTGATTTCGGGTCCTGAATATCCCCAGCTCTGTGGGCTCAGCCCCTGGACTGCTCTTTGACCCAGGCTGGCAGGGTGCTAACTGGCGAGATCTGAGAAGGCACCAATCTGGTAAGTACCCCTGGGACCGGTGCTTGAGACCAGGCCCGCCCTTGTGGTGGAAGGAGAGACTGATCACCTCTCAGGCCGGAAGGCCCAAGTAGGGTTCCCACTGTTTGGGCAGGTGGGAATGTGATAATCTCTGCATTTTTGTGTGAATGATTGTGTCTGTTGCTCCACCAGCAGAAGCCTACAGAGTGTGAGTGAGCCCTAACCTGCGATTCCTCAGTCTGTCATATGGCTTAAGGCCTGTGAGTTTAACCCAAATTCTATATGGGCAGCGTTAGTCAAGACAGACCCAAGTCCCTCATGAAAGGAGAGGCCAGGCAGGCAACATGAGAGTCCCTTCCCTTGTGTGTCTGTGCCGATCAGGAGAATTCATCATGGGAGGCGAGTTCTTCCACAGTACTAGATTGCATGTATGGTGGGGATCAGACAGCAAGCCATGTGAGTGCACCACCATTTTGGGTAAAATGGAGGATGAGCCACATGAGTGACCCACCATGGAGGACTGAGTGTGCATGGTTGTTGCCATGTTGGACAACCCAGGCTGCATGGGTGCCACCTTCTTGGACAACCCAGCATGCATGGGTGCTGCCATCTTGGAGCTGGACAAGGTGGTGGGCTAAGGGTTCTCTTCAGATTATGGGCTGTATGCTGCTGCTGTGTGGGCATTGCATCAGTCAGGTTCTCTATGTAACTGGTTCTGATAGGAATGGCTCTGTTTCTGAAGGTAATGAACTGAGGTCCAAGGGTGACCATCTGATATATAGGGTGTTAGTAAGGTCTAAGTTACAGAAAGCTGTAGGATGTCCCTGCAAATCCAGGGACTTTTAGTGGAAGGTACCTGTAGTGCTAGGGACTTCTAATTGCCACATACTGAGTTTAAATACTGAGTTTAAGTACAGTCCTTCCCAGTGTGGGAAAGGACCCAGGATTAAAAGAGACTGATGGTTAAATCTGGATGCATAAAATTATGTGTAAAGGGTGTGAAAGTTTTAAACCTGGAGTAAAGGAAACCTGAGCTACCTATTTTCTGGTTTTGTGGGAAAAGAGCAAATTTCTCACATTTGGTTCTGTTTTTGATCAGAAACCTTCTGTATTGTAAGACCTAGGAAAGGTCGCCATAAGAGCAAGGAAAGGTCACTGTAACCGGTTGGGGAGAATGCCTTTGCCACTCAGGACCCAGGAAGGGTCATTTGGGGCTGACAAGTGTTTCAGCCAGAGGCAAAGGGGGCATGTCTCTGCCAAGAGACCAGGCCTGAAGGAGCATGTCTCTGCGTGGCACCAATGGATGTATTGGTGCAAGAGAATGCCTCTACCTGTGTATTGCTCTGGAACTCTGTGTTTTGGATTTTGCTCTGTACCTGCTCTGAAAAGGAAATTGAGGATTCCAGGGAAGGTTGAAACTTCACACTCCGTAGGAAAGTAAATGGGAAAGTATAAGATATGTAAATGAAGAAGGTGTATGAAAGAAAGATTAGAAGGTTTGTGAATGTTGCAGAAGGTCTGTGGGAAACTGTAAAGATAAATAGAAAAGTGGAATTTTTAGGAAGAAATTATGTAGTGAAAGTTAGTAATGGAATGTATAAGGCATGGAAATGCAATCTTAGTGGATATCAGCAGGAAAAGGATTTTCCTTCACACTTTGTATTTTTTTTCCCTACCTGATCCCTCCAGAATTTGGCATTCTTTGGGAGTGAGTGATGACATAAGGTTTCTTTGCATAAAACCAATAAGACCAGTCATTAATAGTGGTTTTGTTAACCAAGACTTATGGAATGTCATTCCTGAAGGGGGCATGTATGGGTTCTGATCATTACCAGAAAGCCCTGAGGAACTGGGATTAACTTTTGAAGCTAGCATAAGCCCATGAGAAAAGCCTGGTACTTGGTTGGTTGTGTGGTTCATGGTCTTTCCAGGGAAGGAACTTCCCTGGAAATGGTTCCAGTCTTTCCAGGGAAGGAACGAAGGTTGCTTTTCTGAAAAATGGCCAAAAAGGAACCTGTAGGCACAATAGAAGCCTCAAGGATTTGAGTGAAACAACTGGTACAGGCAAAGCCAGGTGGTGGATGTGTGGCTCAGCTTCTGTGCCCCGAGGGGCAGACTAAGAGGTCATTCTGAAGGTTCCCCGTGTGAGTTCCAGCAAAGTGGAATTTAAGATCATAAGAGATCCAGGCTGCTCTTGGTGTGTTTATGCAAACAAACAGTCAAAATTAAAAGCAGGAGTCAAAGTAGTCCCTTTAATAACAAGGAGGGTGATCTTAAGGAGAAAAATTGTGGTTCAAGGAAAATCACAATGCTCAGTATTGGACATCAGAATGACACAGCTAACTGTCTTGAAAGTTTGTTTTCACTTGAAAGTTTAAACTGGGTTTGTAATATCACCAAAGATGTACAAAGATGTACAAAGATGGCAATGTCAAATTGCCATTGCTAAATGTTATTGCAGGAAGGACCTTGCAACTGAACGTCTTCCCAAAAGACAGTCTCACAAGCACAGAGACTGGTTTGGGGACTATTGTGTGAATTAACTTATGTGTTCTGTTTTTGTAGGACATATGCCTATGACTTCATTACCTGAGTGATTGGTTGCAATATAGGCCTCACTTAAGGAACGCATTTTTCATCATCGCCCCCTGAAACTCAACGATTTGGCTGAACTAAGTGGTTGAGTTGGTGAATGGTTCGGGTGATCTGTGGGCTCCACTTTATAACTGATTTTCCTTTTTCTCTCTTAATGGCTTGGACAGAAAGGGTTCAGATATCTGAAAGGAGGGAAATCCTAATATATTCCCCTCAGCCTGAGTGAAGTATAATGGGCCACAAGAGTTTTGGATAGGTATAGCCTGCCTTTTACACCTTCCTCCAGATAAGTCATTCTTTACTTAAGTTCCTGCCTTTGTCATTTAGTGGTTATGATTTAACTGTGCCTTCCAACTCTTTCCAAATCTGTCATCTCCAGAATATGACCAGGGTGCCAATGGTCCAGTAATGCCAGCCTTTGGACACCAAGCCTGCAACTTCCTGGTGACAGCCAACTGACCAGGATTCTGTAAGGTCCTTCCCCTTACAGGAAGGACTCCCTCTGTGCTGCACTCCTCCTCCCCTTCAGGGCACCCCTGACCCATGGGTAGGTAGGATGACGTCCATGTCCAGCCAGAAGTAGTTACAAGAAGATGAGACCTTCATCCATTACCCTTTAAAAGAATTTACAGTGGTGTATATCTGAAAGGAGGGATTGTTACAGGGCGCAGCCAAGAGGGGGACCCCAAATGGGCATTTAAAATGGGGTCCAGAACTCAAGGTGTCCAGGAGATTTTAAGATGTCTTCACCCCTTCCCCGACAGGTGTGAGCTGGGGGAAGGGACAAATGGAGCAAGAACATGGAGGGCTGTTTTGTACAGCAACAGCTTTACAGCTAATACATGGCATAGTAATTTAACATACCTATAGCCTTCAGCTGGTCACTTAGATATGCTAAATATAGCTGTGGCAATGCTCTGGGACAGGGGGATGGAAAGAGACTCCCCCCCTGCCCAAGATGTGACTGGGGGGCAGGTCCCCTGAGTTACAGCACCTGTGTGGGAGCTTGGAGAAGATTGGCTCCATGACATGGGGCCACACCTGACCAGACCCATGATGGCAGCCAGACAGGAGTGGGTACCAGCCCATCCAGGATCTGTGAGCTGTCAATGAAGCAGCCGTCACCCTCCACTTGGTTGTCCTGAACCCGTACACCCTCTTGATCCAGCTTCCCCCAACAGCAATGTGGTTTACCTGCCTTGATCTGAAGGATGCCTTTTTCTGCATTCCTGTGGCACCTTCCAGCCAACCCATTTTCACCTTCAAATGGGAAGACCCACACATTGCTGTCAAGACTGAATTGACCTGGACTAGACTGCCTCAGGGGTTAAAGAACTCCAAACATTATTTGGGGGAGCCCTAACAAGAGACCTGAAGCCCCTTGCCAAGGGGGAGCTGGACCTGACGATTGTGCAGTATGTGGACGACCTCCTCCTGATGGCCCCATCCCAGGAATGGTGCTGGGAGGGAACGCACACACTGTTGAAGCGCCTCGTTGAATTAAGGTATCAGGTGTCCTGGAAGAAGGCACAGATCTGCCAGAAACAAGTAAAATACTTAGGGTTCCTCATCTCACAAGGGAAGAAGGCCCTGAGCACTGAAAGGAAAGCCATCATAGCCCGATTCCCTGCCCCACCCCCTCCCCGCACTCGGGGATTGTGAGAATTTCTCGGAGTGGCCAGTTTTTGCTCAATATGGGTCCAGGATTCGCCTCCATGGGGAGGCCCCTCTACCAGGCTTTGTAGGGTCCAGATACCAAGCCCCTAAAATGGGGAGAAAATGAAGAGAAAGCCTTCCAAGATATCAAGGGATGCCTCATTGATGTTCCTGCCCTTGGACTGCCAGATCCAGGGCAGCCGTTTGATCTGTATACCCACAAGAGAGACAAGGTAGCCTTTGGGGTCCTGACCCATCTTGTTGAACCATGGCAACACCCGGTGGCTTACCTGTCTAAGCAGTTGGACCATGTTGCCACGTGCTGCCCTTGTCTGAGGGCAGTTGCTGCTGCTGTGACCCACTTGCAACAAGCAGACAAGTTAACTCTAGGTCAAGAAATCAGTCTCCATGTACCACATGTGGTGAACAGCCTCCTTGCTGGACAGGGGCATAAGTGGTTGTCAAACCCTAGACTGACTCAGTACCAGGGTATCCTCCAAGGGAACCCGAGGGTACATGTTAAGACTGTGAAACGAGTCAATCCAGCCACCTACTTACCGGCAGAGCTTGGAGAGCTGGACCATGACTGTCTTGAAGTAACTGAAGAGGTTCACACCAGCTAGCTTGACCTCTGGGACCAGCCCCTGGCCCGACCTGATGTCACCTACTACACAAATGGGACCAGCTATATGGTTGAGGGCAGGAGTGTCACCGGGTACCCAGTAGTGGACGACTGTGTGGTAATAGAGGCCAAAGCACTGACAGCGGGATGGTCAGCACAGAGGGCTGAGCTATGGGAGCTAATAAGGGCCTTAGAGTTGAGTCAAGACAGAAAAGTCAACATTTACACAGACTCTAAGTATGCCTTCGCCACCCTCCACATTCATGGTGCCATATACCAAGAGTGAGGGTTGTTGACAGCAGAAGGAAAAGAGATAAAGAATAAACAAGAGATACTCTGGTTACTAGAAGTAATATGGGCACCTACCGAGATGGCCTTCATGCACTGCAGAGGCCACTTGAAGCCTGATACTGCACTTCTCCCCCAAAATCAGAAAGCAGACCAGGCTGCCAATGTGGCAACACTTGGGGCAGACCAGGCAAAAATAACTGCTCCGCTGCTAGGCCCCCTCCTGGACATTCAAGTCATCCCAGAGGACTATGCTCCTGCAGAAGTAGAGTGGGCACACCAGGCTGGGTGTCAGAAGACCCCTGAAGGAGAATGGAGGCTGCCAGATGGGAAAATATACATACCACAGGGGCAAGCTAGCAAGCTAGTAAGGCAGTGCCATGCCGTCACCCACATGGGAAAGACCCCCCTAGAAAATCTGCTGAAGAGTTTCAGGAATCACCCCTTGGGTCCACTATAGCTTGGCCAAAGCAGCAGCAGATCTGGAGGACCCAAGGACTAGGCCTGCACCTAGGCTACCCACACTGAGGCTTCCGGAGGAAGCCAGTAAAGAAGACACCAAGGAATGGACCGTTGTTCTGCAGAGTATCTGACTTTGATTGGCACCTTCACAGGAGTATTGGGAATTGGACTAGTGACTGTGACCCCTGCAGAATGGAATCCCGAGGAGCTGATCGCCCTAGGAATAGTTTATCTCTGTTTGGTCTCTGCATTTGGATTTATTGTATGCTTCATTTGACTAATGTGGCCCCTGTCTCAGCCCCAGCCTGGAAATGTAATACCCTGGGTGTAGGATTATGCTCAGTGGTGGAGTGGTCTCTTACTATCTCCCAGGGTCAGCTTTCAGCTCCTCCACTGACATGCCATCAAGTTGCGTTCAGCCACAGCAATCCCTCTGCACTTGGGGAGGGAAGGTATACCAGACTGGAGTGATATCCAGGACCATAGGATACCAGACCTGGAGGTGTCAGACATATGGGACCCTGCATCCTCCAGACCTTGGTCCAACACCTGGAGGCCACAGTGACTCATAGGGCAGCTGCCAAAGTGTTAGCTCTCCAGTGGTACCAACACCATTATCAGCAGTTGCAACCTTCCCCAGCACCTCGGCCATGTAGCCAGGTATATGGTGATGCTAAAGGGGTAAAAGCACCTTATAGCATCAAAAGGGGGGACTGTGACAGGACATAACTGAGCGGTAGCCCTTCTTAGATAGTAGTTATCTCAAGGTCGCATGCTAACCACCGCATTCTGCTCCTGTTTGCCTGCTTCCCACCAGTGACTGTGCTCCTCCCTTCTCCTGCTTCCACATTTGCAGCAAGAATATAAGCAAGCCCCTGCCTGAGTTCGGGGCCTAGAATTTGGAGACTGCCTCCACTGGGTCTGCATGCATGAATAAATCTCGACTTTGTAAACCCCGAAGCTGTCTGTGTAGCTTTTGTGTAACAATAGAATAGCTGAATGGATAATAAACCATGACCCACACATGCTGCCTGCAAGAGGCCCACCTCAGGACAGAAGACATACACAGACTGAAAGTGAAGGGCTGGAAACAAATTTTCCAAGCAAATGAACACACGCAAAAAAGTCAGGGTAGCAATACTCATATCAGACAAAATAGACTCAAAATAAGGGCCATAAAGAGAGACCCAGAAGGTCACTTTATAATACTTAAGGGAAGAATCCACCAAGAAGACATAAACATTGTAAATACATATGCACCCAACATACAAGCACCCAAATACATAAAGAAAATCTTAGAGAACTTCAAGAAAGATGTTGACAGCAGCAAAATTATAGTAGGGGGTTTTAACACAACACTGTCAAAAATAGACAGATCTTCCAAACAAAATATCAACAAAGATATTGTGGCATTGAACAATGCCCTAGATGAAATGGACTTAACTAATATATATAGAGAGCCCTTCATCCCAAAGGAGCTGAATATACATTCTTTTCAAATGTACATGGAACATTTTCAAAGATAGACAACATGACAGGACATGAAACAAGCATCAATAAATTCATGAAAATTGAAATCACAAGCATCTTCTCAGACCACAAGTGACTGAAACTACAAACCAACCTCAAGGCAAAAGACCCAAAACACTCAAAATCATGAAGATTGAATAGCATGCTATTAAACAATGAATGGGTCAAGAATGAAATTAGGGAAGAAATCAAAAAGTTTTTGGAAGCAAAGAAAATGAACTCACAACAACCCAAAACTTATGGGAGATAGTGAAGGCAGTCCTGTGAGGGAAGTTCATAGTGATACAGGCCTACCTAAAAACAATAGAAACTTTTCAGACAAACAACCTAAACTTATGCCTACAATAACTTGAGGAACAATGACAAAGACAGCCCAAAGCAAGTAGAAGGAAGGGAAAAACCAAGATCAGAGCAGAATTAAATCACATAGAGACTAAAAACACAATTCTAAGGATCAATGAATCCAGGAACTTGTTCTTTGAAAAGCTAAACAAAACCGACAAGACTTTAAGTGGACTCATCAAGAAAAAAAGAGAGAGGATCCAAATAAACACAATCAGAAATTAAAGAGGAGAGATTACAATTGATACCACAGAAATAAAAAAGATTGTAAGAAATTACTACAAAGGACTGTACAGCAAGAAATTTGAAAACCTAGGTGAAATGGACAAATTTCTAGAAAAATATCATCTTCCAAAACTCAGTGAAAAAGAAACAGAAAGCTTGAACAGACCAATAACAGCAAATAAAATTGAAACAGTAATAAAAGAACTCCTAACACACAAAAGCCCTGGACCAAATGGTTTCACAGGAGAAATCTACAAAGCATTTAAGGAAGAGCTAATCCCTATCCTTCATAGACTATTCCCAAAAATCCAAAACAATGGAAGACTTCCAAACTCTTTTTATGAAGCCAGCATCGTCCTAATCCCAAAACCAGAAGAAGACACATCAAAGAAAGAAAACTTAAGGCCAGTATTGCTGATGAACATAGATGCTAAAATCCTCAACCAAATATTGGCAAACTGCATCCAACAATACATTAAAAAGACCACACACCATGACCAAGTGGAATTCATCCCAGCGATACAAGGATGTTTCAGTATTCACAAATCAGTAAATATAATACATCACATAAACAAAAGCAAAGACAAAAATCACATGATCATATCAACAGATACAGAAAAAGAATTTGATAAGGTACAACACCCATTTATGATAAAAACACTCAGCAAAGTGGGAATAGAGGGAGCATTCCTCAACATAATAAAAGCCATATATGAGAGACCTACAGCCAACATCATACTCAATGGGCAAAAACTAAAATCTTTTCCACTAAGAACAGGAACAAGACAAGGCTGTCCACTTTCACCACTTCTATTCAACATAGTACTGAGAGTTCTAGCCACAGCAACCAGACAACAAAAATAAATAAAAAGCATCCAAATTGGGAAGGAGGGAGCAAAACTGTCATTGTTTGCAGATGACTTGATAGTGTACATAGAAAATCCTATAGACTCCACCAAAAAACTAATCGACCTAAGTGAATTTGGGAAAACAGCAGGATACAAAGTCAATATTCAGATACTGAAGGCACTTTTGTACACCAACAAGGAAATATCAGAAACATAAATCGGGAAAAAATTCCATTTGATATAGCAACAAAATAAATAAAGTATCTAGGAATAAACCTAACCAAAGAGGTAAAGGATTCAGAAAACTGCACGATGCTGAAGAAAGAAATCAAGGAGACACAAATAAGTGGAAGCATGTACCATGTTCATGGATTGGAATAATAAACATCTTCAAATTGTCCATACTACCAAAAGAAATTTCTAGATTCCATTCAATCTATTGTAAAATACCAATGACGTATTTCACAGATATAGAACAAACATTTCAAAAATTTATATGGAACCATAAAGGACCCCAAATACCTGCAGCAAATTTGAGAAAGGACAAAGTAGGTGGGATTGCCATACCTGACATCAAACTATTTTACAAAGTCATGGAATCAAAACTGTCTGGTACTGGCATAAGAACAGATACATAGACAAATGACACAGAATAGAGAGCCCAGAAAAAAATCCAGTGCTCTATGGTCACTTAATAGTTGACAAAGGGGGCAGAAGGATAAAATGGAGTAAAAATAGCTTCTTCAACAAATGGTGTTGGGAGATCTGGACAGTTACATGTAGAAAAGGAAAACTTGGCCACCAACTCACACCATAGACAAACATAAACTCAAGATGGATAAATAACTTAAATACAAGTCATGAGACCATAAAAGTCCTGGAGCTGAAGATAAACAGGAAAATCTCAGATATTCCTCTCAACTATGTTTTCACTGATATGTCCCCTAGAGCAAGGACATAAAGGAAAGAATAAACAAATGGGACTTCATCAAAATAAAAAGCTTCTGCATTGGTAAAGAGAACATTAGTTAAATGAAAAGGGAACCAACTGTATGGGAAAATATATTTGTCAATGATATCTAGGACAAGGGTTTGATCTTCAAATATATAAACAACCTGCACAGCTCCACACCAGCAATACAAACAATCCAATTAAAAAATGAAATGGGCAAAGGATGTGAACAGGCATTTCTCCAAGTAGGACATACTGAGGGCCCAGAGATATATGAAAGGATGCTCAGCATCACCAGCCATCAAAGAAATGCAAATTAAAACCACAATGAGATACCACTTCACACCTGTCAGAATGGCCATCATAAACAAGTCAACAAACAATACATGCCGCCCTGGTTGTGAAGAAAAGGGAATGCAAGTGCACTGTTGGTGGGACTGAAGACTGGTGCAGCCACTGTGGAAAACAGTATGGAATTTCCTCAGGAAACTAAAAATGGAATTGCTTTTTGACCCGGCAATCCACTGCTGGGTTCATACCCTAAGAATCCTGAAATGGTAATTCAAAAGAACCTATGCACCCCAATGTTCATAGCAGCACAATTTATAATAGGAAAGTGCTGGAAGTACTGTAGGTGCCCATCAGTAAATGAGTGGATTGATAAACTGTGGTACATTTACACTATGCAGTCCAAAAAAAAAAAAAAAAAAAAAAAAAAAAACCAGGAGCTTCTACCCTTTGAAACAACATGGGTGGAACTGGAGAGTATTATGCTAAGTGAAATAAGCCAGGTGGTGAAAGACAAATACCATATGATCTTACCTATAAGTGAATCCTGATTAACAGAATAAACAAGCAAGCAAAATATAGCCAGAGACATTGAAATTAACAACAAAATGACAGTAACCAGAGGGGATGAGGGAGGGAAATAATGTGGGGAGGAAGGGAAAGAGTTGTAAATGAACATGTAGAAAGAACCCATGGACAATTCCAAAGGGGTATAGGATTGAGGGTGGGAGGTGAGAGTGCATACAGTGGTGGAAAGTGGTGGTGGGAAAATGGAGGCAATTGTATTTGAGTATCAGTAAAAAAAATTAAAAAAAAAAAGGGATCCTCTTACTGTGTGTGTGTGTGGTGTGTGGTTTGTGGTGCATGTATGTGATGTGCACATTTGTGTGTGTATTTGTGTGTGTGTGTGGTATACATGGAGGATGCAGTATATGTGTGGTGTGTATGTGTATATGTGTCTGTGGGTATGTGTGCTTAGTCTGTGGTATGGGTATGAGGGGGAATGTGTTTATGTGTGTGTGATGTATGTATCTATGTGCATGGTGATGTGTGTGAATGTGTGGTGTGTCTGTGTGTGTATTCTAATCAAGAAAAAATTACAAGCAGTGACATACACAGGTCTTAAGCTCCCAATTCAATGACTTTCCATTGTTTGCAATGTACATAGGCCTATGCAAACAACATGCAGAAATGGGCATTACCATCCAAAGTCCTTTTTCAGCTACTCTTCTGATTTAAATTCCCATTTATTAGTTTTACACGCTCTCAATTTTGTAAAAATGGATAGTAAATATACTAACAGCACTTTGTTGTCTGGCTTTATGTATTTAGTATAATATTTTTTAAGACTCATCTACTTGAGTCTTGTATGTATCAGTAGGTTGTTTCTTGTAATTACTTAGCATTTTATTTTATGAATATAACATAATAATGGTTATTCACTCAATAGATGGTCTGTTGTTTTTAGTTTTGGCTGTGACTGATAAATGAATGAATATATTTTAATGAAAGTCTTTTGGTGGACATACACTTCTATTTTCTTTGTGTTTGGGTGGGGAGGGGTACGTATCTATGAGTGGAATTCTTGGATCAAAAGAAGGCCATATGTTTAATTTTATAAGATATTGCCAGTTTTTTTTTACAATGTTTGCATAATCTCACACCTCTTGTAGCATTATATGTGACTTGCAGCTGCTTCACAACCTCACCAACACTTGGTATCATTAGTCTTTAATTTTAGCTATCATAGTGGGTTTGCAGTGGTTGTACTCATTGTATTGGCTTTCCATGTGTTCACTGGCCATTCATACACATGGCTTTTTAATGGAAAAATTTGACACAAATCTACATGCTCTTGCTTCTAAGAAATTAGAAGTAAAGATGTCTTGATTTTTTTTCTTTAGTGTTAAAAAATATAAGAGAGAGGAGAGAATGAGCCTCACTTTAGTAAGCAGAACAAATGCCAACAAATTGGCAAAATGGGCTTAAAATACTGTGGGATATTTGTTTTTCCATTTTGAGTCTCTGTCTCTCAGTTTAGATATTGTAGTCCTTGTGGTGATGTTTATCCTTATTTACCTACTTCCCCTGAGATAAACTCTTGTGTTCTTCTTTTTTTTTAATTTGTAAAATTGGATTTTTATTTTATTTATTTATTTTTATTTTTTTATTGTTCTTCAAGTACAGTTTTCTCCATTTTCACCCCACCATGCCCCACTGCTCCACCCATCCCCTCCTCCCACCCTTGAACCTATCCCCCTTGGCTTTGTCCATGTGTCCTTTATACATGTTCCTTGATGGCCCTTCCACTATTATCCCTCTCCCCATTCCTCTCTGGTACCTGTCAGTTTGTTCTTTATTTCAGTGTCTTTGGTTGTATTTTGCTTGCTTGTTCATATTGTTGATTAGGTTCAACTTATAGATGAGATCATATGGTATTTCTCTTTCACCTCCTGGCTTATTTCACTTAGCATAATGCTTTCCAGTTTCACCACTTTCAAGACTTAGCAATTTATTGTTCATTTCTCTCATGGCCTTGTCAAAATAACTGGATATCAAATGCAGTCACAAATTTGAGCTAGGAAAATGACAAATTATAAGGGATCACAGTGATAACAGTACGCATGTTTTATTCTGGTGTACATGTATTTCCACGCAAACAAGTTATAAGTGTTCAGCCAAACAAATTTGTATAAAGTGAACACACTCAGATGAAAATCTAAACTACTTTTAACACTATACATTCCTTCCACTCTTCCTCAATCATCATAACCACAAAGATAACCACTTTTTTGATATTTATTTAAATAAATTGGTTTTTTATTGTTTTTCAATGTTATATAAATTTGATGATGTAATATGGAGTCTTTTGTGACTGACTTCTTTTCCTCATATTATGTCTATGATATTTATCTATCTTGCTGTGTAGAACAGCAGTAGGTTATTTTAAATCACCTTATAGTATTCCATTACACAAATATACCTCAATTCATTTATCCATGCTATACATGGTTTGTGTTTATTTTCTAGTTTTGGCTTTTAAAAATAATGCAATATTATTCACATATATATTTCAGTGCACATACGTATGTATGCATTTCAGGTGGATGTGCATTGGCTGTATGTGTATTCTGCTTTAGTAAAAGCTGCAGTTTCCTAACATGGTGCACTAATGGACCCTTCCCAGCAGAGCATTTGATTTCTTGTTGCTCTATATGCACACCAATATCTGATATTCTCAGAAGACTTTGAGTGCTAGTCATTCTGATGGGTGTAGTATTATTTCATTGTGGTTTTAACTTGCATATTTCTGATACTTAATGGGGTAGAGAACTTATTATAAAAAGTAGACTTTATTTTTCAGATAAATTTTAAATTTATAGAAAAATTGAGCAGAAAGTACAGAGTTCCCATGTGCTCCCTGTTCACCCCTCTCTCTAGGGTCCCCCCCCCATTATTAACACCTTGCAGTGGTGTGGTACACTCATTACAAGTGGTGAACCAACATGGATGCATTATTATTAACTAAAGTCTGTAGTTTACACTAAGATTCACGGAGACATGTCTCCACTATTATAGTCTAATACAGAATAGTTTCACTGCCTTAAAAATCCTCTGTGATCTATCTATTCATCCCTATTCCCAATCTCCAGCCACTGGAAACCATGGATCTTTCTATGGTTTCCTTAGTTTTGCCTTTTCCAGAATGACATAGTCACAATCATACAAAATGTAGATCCTTTGAGTGCTATGTAGTCAGACGCTCTCTTATAGATATGCCCCTTTGTATTAATAGCACAAGTTTTTTTTTCTGATTATAAAAGCAATTCATGCTTGTCAAAGAAAATTTAGAACATAAGAGAAAGTATAAAATAAAAATCATGACCTCACCTAGATAGCATTATGCTCAGTGAAATAAACCAGTTGGAGAAAGACAAATGCCATACGATTTTACTCGTATGTGGAATCTACTGAATGAACTGAGCTAACAAACAAAATAGAGACAGACTCATAGATAGAGAGCAGGATGACAGTTATGGGGGTAGGAGTTAGGGGGTAGAGGGATAGAGCAAAAAGGAAAAATAACTCATGGACAACAGTGTGGTGATTGCAGTGGGTGGGGGAGGGAGGTAGAAGCAGGATAAGTTGCAATGGAAAAAATACAAAAACAATGACCTCAAAACAACAGAAAGGATGCAAAATTTTATGTAAAGAACCCCACCTTTGTAAAAGAACCAGAAAAATTTTGCATCTATGAAGAGAACAGAGGACTGAATGGCACGTCCCCAGCCTCACCAGCCTAGAAGTAGAATGGCGGTAATAAGGGTTCTCCTTTCACCTTCATTGGGTGGCTCAGGGCCTTCACTTGTGGAGGAAGTATCCAACTGGAATTGCCTCATTTTCCACTTGTTTTGGGTGTGTCCATGAAGTATTCGTGTGTCCTCAGGAAGGAGGCCCCACATTTCCCTGGCCCACTCAAAGCCATGCATCACTCCTCAGTTCCCGCATCCACACCCTACAGTACCCTTGAGGGGCAGATAACAAGAAGGCTGTGGTCTCTGGTAAAGGGCAAAGGGCAGATCAGTGCCTGGAACTTGCTGAAAAGGAGGCCCATCCTTCCATCCTTTCCCACCCTCTAAAAAGGGGCCCAAATTCCCTCCCCAGAACAAATGAAACCTTTCTGTGTGTGGCCCTGCAAATGAATGTCCAGGGAGCCACTGTCCAGTGGGAAAAGGAAAGTACAGGGACCCCAATATCACACACCCACCCCACACCTGTGAGTGCTGAGATTACAGTTAATTAAAACATTCCTTTTTTATATCTCTCAGTTGTTATCTAGATGCTCCACAATCAACAATTTAAAACACAATAAAAAGCAAATAAAGAACCAAAAAGTCTGAGCACTGTGGAGGATACCAGCCAGCAGTATTCATCACTGCTGCGGATGCTCATCGAAACACGAGAAAAACATACACAGGGACAACCGAGTCCTGTGTAGAAATAGGGATGAAATGGCCACTCTCTCTAGTGGAGAATGTCCCATTTTCCCGCCCAAGCAGGTTTTTATTAAGAATACAGACATAGTTTGTGGATTACAGTCTGGCAGGAAAGATCAAAAGGGAATAGGTATTTTCAAAGGGTCTGACAGAACTCCTGCTGGGATTCTGGGCTGAGAGTTTGTGTTTTATCACTTAAAAAGACTACAGGACCTAAAAGGCTAGTCTTGTTTCCTGCCAGTGCCTTCATATTCTAGTTCAATAGCATTCTCCAGCAAGCAGATCTCACAGGATCTTTCATATTCTATGTCCCAGGTCTGATTACCCCAGCAGTCCGCCAGCTCTGATCTGGGCTGCACCACCCCTGTTATTTCTGTAGGCCTGAGTCGGGCAGAGGAGACAGAGGCAGTCAGGAGACTTGGATTTCTCACAACTAAGAAGAAGGACTCAGGCTTTGACAAAGCCGAGGAAGCAGGGGTTGATGTCGATCACCCCTTCATTTCCACAGCCCCTAAGTCTCTTCCTTGAGGCCTCCTCAAGATCATGCCTGTCTTAGATGATTCCCCCCCGGGGAAATCTTACCCATCAGTGGCTAACTGATCAAGCATAGGAGGCCAGGCACAGAACAGGCAGCGTTCATGCCAGGGAAATAAGTTTTGTCTCCTTAGTGGCTCCTGGTTTGGAGGTCTCTCACTCAGCCTAAGTCATGGGGGTTACAGCTTCCTGAGACCAGGCAGAGCGGGCCCCAACAGAGCAGGCTGCATTCATTTGGTGGGATGGTAGGTGAAAAGTTTGCATTTCAGAAATTTTCTATTATTTACGCAGCCGTGTTAAAACCCCACCGAGGAGTCAGGAAAAGAAGTTTATAAAAAACTTCTATTCACTGGGAAGCTTCTATACCCTGGCTCAGGCTCTCAGAGCAGTCTGAGTGGCCTCAGCACTGAGTCCTGCTTGCTGTCCTGCAGAGTCGAGGGAAATTACAGATGGGAACTCTCCTCTCCATCCCTCCATTCTTTCGTAGCTGAAGTTTCCTAAAATGAACCTAGAATGGCTTGTGATGACAAAACCAGCTTCGTATTCAAGGGAGAATGGAGGCTGCTTGTTTGTGTTTGGGCCAGAGAGCTAACTTTTGGGATGACAGGGGCACACACTCTTCTCCCCAGTGGTCACAGGGACCATATGGACATGGGAGAACCATCATGCCCTTAGATTCAGTGAGTTTCTGGATCTGTCCATGCCACCCTCTTTTCTGTGACTTTTAAACTGGCCCACACAGCAAATGCTTTAGACGAGGGAGGGCATAGCATTTGCTCTCTCATGTAACCTTCACAATGACTGTGACATCTGGGGTCAATATCCTTTTCACACATAAGAAAACTGGAAGGTTTGACAAGTTGAATGATTTGGCTAGAATTGCAGTGTGGAGCCAGGTTCCTGTAGGACCTCTGAGTTTTCCTGGGCAATGACATAAGCATTGGGATTGCTTCAGATTACCTGGCAGTTCCCTATCCCTTGTGGGTATGAACTGTGAGCCAGCTTGCAGACAATGACTCACTGGGGTTTTACTGTTTCTGAGCTGGGAAGTGTCTCAGGTTTCTGAATGACTCATTCCTGTGAAGAAGTGTCTTCTGCCCTGTGGCTTTGGGGCTGGATGCAATGACTGGGCTTGTTCTACTTGGGCATTAGAGATCGTTGTCCAGTTCAGCCTGTCCCAAACAAACATGGGTTCTGCGTCATGGTTCTTTCCCATCTGGGATGTGCTTTGCCATCACCTGTGGGGGCAGCTGAGGGCCACCTGTACAAAGGTGCTTCCAACCATGTTCCAAATAAGGCCTGTGTAACCTGTGGTTCTGAGTCTTATGCCAGCAACATGGTAGCCAGCAGACCGCCTTCTTGAGTGTCTTTTGGGTGTGTCCCAGGAAAATTCCTGAAACATCCTGCCAAGACACAGGATGATGGCACTCCCCACTTGTCTGGGTGCCTAGAACAGTGCACAGTCTAAGAAGTGCTTCTGAGCTGCCAAACTAGCTTTATAAGAGCTTCTTCAAAAAGCTTTTATACTTGAGCCCTAGGGCACTCATTTATGGGAGACTTTCTTAATAATGGATGGTATCAATATTCTTCCCTTATGTGTGGGAAGCTGGGAAGATGTACATCACAGCACAGTTCACCGTACACTGGACTACATCATTTAAGTGCCTCATCTTCCTGTCCCCTTGGTCATGTAACAGGGTGCATCCAAGAGGGGGGCCCCAAATAAGGATTTGAAATGGGGTCCAGAACTCAAGGTGTTCAGGAAGTATTAGGATGTCCTCACCCCTTCCCCTATAGGTGTGGGTTGAGGGAAGGGACAAATGGAGCAGGGCCATTGAGAGCTGTTTTGCAGAGCCACAGTCTTGCAGCTAACCTCTGGTGTGGTCATTTAACATATCTATAACCTTTAACTGGTTACATAGATATGTTAAATAGCTGTGGCCATGCTCTGAGCCAGGGAAATGGAAATAACTCCCCCCCAAGACATAACTGGGGGACAGATCCCCGAGTTACAGCGCCTGCATGGGAGCTTGGAGAAGATTGGCTCCATGACACGGGGCCACACATGTCCAGACTCAGGATGGTAGCCCGGTAAAGCTGGAAGGATATGAGAGTGGAGAGAGAACCTCTCAGTCTTTAGCAGAGTGGAGACTCCCGTAGCCCTGTGAGAGAGAATCACCATGCAGCTTTAGCAGAGAACAACCACTTAGCTTTGGCAGAGTGGTGAGCCCCCTCCTTGCAGCCATTGAGGAGGGAGAACTGTGCAGTTTTGCCAGAGCGGAGACTCCCACAGCCATTGTGCAAAGAGGACCATGTGGCTGTGGCAGTAGAGAGAGAACCTCAAGGCTTTGCCAGAGTGGGGACCCCCGCAACTTTAGAAGGGGGAACCACCACCCGGCTTTAGCAGAGATCCTGGAGACACAGCTGGTGGTGCTGGGAACTGAGGGAGGCTTACCAGCTGAGACGGATTACTGAGAAGAACTGGGGGCTGCCTGAGCCACAGACTTCTATTTCTTTTCCTGAGATATGGTACCCCAGACTGGACAAAGGGGGAAGGGAGGACTGTGAGTGTTTGTGGGTGTTTTAAGGAACTTTGGGATTTTGATGAAGACGTTAGGTCACTACTTTAAGTTTGTATAGCAATCAATAAACATTTCCTTTCATTTTCATGAATCTCTGGCATTGAGAGATGTCTTTCCTCTGGCAGTGGGCATAATGAACCTGGGGCATTCCTTTCAGTAGTAGTATATCGTCCCAGGTCTCCCCTTGCTGTTTCTGTAACAGTCACACATGTTTATCCTGGTGAGTTTCTGGACACATCCACAATCCACCCCCAGGGCTACCACACCTGCTGAGCAGCTCTGTTTTTAGACCTGTATGTGATGATGTGACTTGGCAGCATGCTCAGCTCACCATCTGCAGATTTGGGCCAACCCTGGGAAGGCGGGTGGGCCAAGGTCTTGAGAGGATGATGAGAACTTTCATTTCATCAGTTGTTTAACACCTACTTGATCACAGTGAGGGGACATCTCCAGATATCTTACATGTGAGGGCCATTCTGTAGAAGTTTTTCTCTCCATTCACATATATTGTTCTGTAAGAATACAGACACTCCAGCTCCTCCAGGTAAGTCCAGGTTATACACATAGACGAGAATGCAGAAGCAAAGAATTTCACAGTGAGAGGTACATGGAACTTAAATAGAAGGCAAGACCTCTGCTTTCCCAGATAATTTGCAAACCAAGGGAGGCTCTTTGGTGCAGCTTTGCATATTGAAGTCCTATGATAATGGGTTTAGTACAGGTTCCATTTGTTTTCCAAATGCCAAACCATGTGAGTACATCTTTTGCAATGAAAGCAAACACCAAGACATTCAAATCTTTTTTTTAAGATTTTATTTATTTATTTTTTAGAGAGGGAAGGGAGATAGAGATAGAGAGAGAGAGAGAGAGAGAGAGAGAGAGAGAGAGAAACATCAATGTGCAGTTGCTGGGGGTCATGGCCTGCAACCCAGGCATGTACCCTGGCTGGGAATACATTCAAATCTTTGATGGATTTAGTTATATTTTTTGGGAAACATTTTTAAAAATGTATAAGCTGAATGCTCCAGCTTCTCAAAGCTCCTCAAATGTCTTCAGAAGGATACTTTGGAGTGGTTCTGTCATAACTGTGGGCTCAGCATGCTGGGGACTGGAAAGTCAACTCTCTTGCAGGAGTGCCTTCCCAGATTATAACTGTGCAGCTCCTTGGGAAAGAGGAGGGACCTGGATGGGAAAGGCAGAGTGGGAGGACTGTGCTCCATGGCAGGACCAGACTACAGCCAGCTGCACGACTTGGAAGGCATTAGGAAAAAAGGGTTGGCAGGTGAAACTTGCAGCTGGAAAGGCTTACATCTACACTGGTTTGCAGTCTATTAGTTGTGTGGCTTTGGGTTGATGGCTTACCCTCTTTAATGATCTGTGCCCTTGTCTGTAGAACTACAACAACAAAAAAAGTAAAAGTAACTTTATATTCAGTAGGTCATTGGGAGGATGAAATAAGATGAGGTAATTAGATCACTTAATGTAGTGCCTGGTAGATTGGCAACTGAAGGTGAAATGGAACTTGTAACTGTCTTTGCCAAGTTGGTTGTTCAAACTTTCCGAGCCCCATTTCCTCAACTGTAAGACAGGAGTAAAGACAAGAAATATTGTATGTGCAGTGACTGGACTTAGGGGTTATCACTTTATTACCACCACCATATCCTATTCTGTGACAAAGATTTACTGGTGTCCCCATGGTGTCCCTCATTATATGGGACAAAGAAACTCTGAGTTTAGCAGGGCCTTGGTGAGAGGGCTCCCCATGTACTGTTAGAAGAACTTCTGATTCTAACAACATTCCCCCCACCCCAACTCCAGGGTCTCTTCCAATAACAATTCACTCCACAAAGCAGTGATGTTGCTTCTAAAAATCAGACCATGTCAAGGCCAGATCGCCTGTGTCTGAGGTGATTCAAAGAAGGGTGCCATTCTGCTAAGAAATTTCAGAAGCTGTTTGGAAAAGTGGCAGCCTTCTTGACATGAGTATGACCTCTGAGGTGACCACTTCAAATGTGGCAACATTTACTAAGTTTCAGATATAATGCTCTTGAGGGAAAGGTCATAATTTCTTTCATTGCTGAGAAAACAGCAGAGAGGATAGACAAGTTGGGGTGATCCTGGAAACAAGTTGTTATGACTCATTTGAAAAAAGAGAAAACTGTGACCCCTGAGAGAGGCCTTTTCAGCAAGGGACATAGGGTCTAAGGTTGAAAGGCAGAAGAGTGGCCATGTCAGGAGACTGGTGCTGGGTCAGACCTGGAGGCAAAGCTTGGGGCAAGGATCTGTGGCTGAAGCTCATGCTTGGGAAGGTGTATCTGTCAGCTCAGGCTGCCATAGCAAATGCCACACACAGGCAGCAAAGACAATAGGAGTTAATTGTTTCATAGTCCTGGAGGCTGTAAGTCCTCAGGCATTGGAGGCTGTAAGTCCTAGATCAATGTGTTGACTGAGTTGGTGTCCTCTGAGGCCTCTCTCTCTTTGGCTTGTAGATGGTCATCTTCTTGTGTCCTTACAAGGTCATCTCTAATCTGTGTCTGCGTCATAATCTCCAGTCATGTTGGATTGGGCACACCCTAGTGGCCTCATTTTACCTTAATCACTTCTGTAAAGACCTCATCTCTACCTGCAGTCACATTCTGAGGTGGTGGAGGTTAAAACTTCAACATATCAATTTGGGGGGCATAACTCAGCCCATTAAGAAGCCATGCTTGATTCATGGACCTGCAGCTTTGTGGGATAAGGCATTAAAAAGGAAGGTCTGGGGACAAGGACAGACACCCTTGCTGCAGTTCCTGCTGCCCTGCTTTCTAGTAGCTTCTTGTATGGGACTCATACCTACTATGGTAGCCCTGAGTCCTTCTCTGTAGCAGGGCTCTTAGAGACTGCTCAGTCTAGTGTCAAAGGAACACATGCCCGACCACCAGTGCCCAGGTGTTTTGTTTCACTGGTTGTTTATCTGTTTGTTTACCAGGACTGGGAGGGGGAGGGAGGGAGACTTTCTTTTCTATTAACATGATCTGAGCAGAGGGCTGTGGTCACACTCACTTGTCTGAGCACTCAGGATGAGAACAGCCAGAGCTGCTGTTTGAACCTAGTCATTCAACATATATTTTACACTGGCACCAGAAGACAGGTGGCGATTTTAACTTAAATAAGTTACTTTAGATGTATTTTAGAGGGCACAATAAATAGCTTGATGGTACCAGTGTTCTATATTATTAGCTAAAATTAAAAAGTAATGGATCTCCTTCCAAATGGCCTCCCTCTTTGTCCTTGTGTTGGGAGAGAAGTTACTAGATTTGGGAAGCTATACACAGGATTGAACTGTGTGCATGATGCAGATCTCAGAAGCATGGTGCCCCTGAGTGTGTACTCCCAGTGTGATGGCCCCGCATCTGGTGGGGAAAACCAAACACCCCCATGGCAGCAGCTGCCCTGGGGGTGTTGAGTCTAGGAAATGGTAAGCATCCTTGTTCACATACAGTTTCTCTGCTCCCAGATTCAGAGGTTCCCCTCCCAGAGACTTAGTTGCTTGTCTGGGACCTGGGGGTGACCAGGAGCACCAACCACATAGAGTTGTCCTAAGGACTCTAGGAACAGGGACTGGCATGCACTACATACTCAGTGAGGGTTAGTGATGGTTCTCAGCTGAAGGGAAGCTTGCCTCTTAGGATTTGAAGAACACTCTTTCAGGAAAATGCTCACTTTGGGTAATAGGAATTTAAAGGCCAAGTTCTCATGTCATCCTTCCCTCCTTTGGTTGGCATGGGTGTGGGGAAGTTTGGTTTGTGTCTGGCAACTGAAACTGAATAGCCTGGCCTGGTTCCTGAGGTCCTAATGCTGATGTCAGGTATTCAAAGCTCCTTCTACTTCTGGGTTTCCTCCTGGTACTTGCTGCTGAAGTGCAAAGGTCTCTAATATGTCACTCTCCACTCACCAAGGTCCTCATACTCTTCAGCAACCTAGGGCTCTGACAGTCCAGTGGTCCTTAAATTGCCTCTTACTCTTTGGGTCACCTGCATTCCACAGGTGTACCTTCAGGAGGCCAGGTAATCATCTCAGGTCTATCTTTCAAGACCTCTTTGTTCCTGCTACTCTGCCACCCCAGGCATCCTGTGAGGGGTAGGAATGTTGTCCTTCAGCCCAGCTCAGCTCCTATGGAAAAGTGTTTTACAAACCACCTTTGTGTGAAGAGTGGACAGAGTGCTAGGTCACTTTTCCCAGGCTCATGGAATATCTCTAATTTGCTCTCTCTTCCTTCCCTGCTCTAAAAGAACATCCCATTCCTATGTAGTGTGAACATCCCACACATCATATCCTTTTGTGTCTTCTTACCTAGGACATCTCTGTCCCCCTGTTCCATACCTTCTCCTGGGAGACAAACATTATTGCCTTGTTCCTAAAGACAGAAGATATGGATTAGAGAATGGGTTAGGGAAAAACTGATTGACTTGCAGAAAAAAATGAGAAATATCACTAAAATATTATTTCCATTAACATGCTAAATACTCAAGAGGATAGAGACATGGCTCATTATTACAGAAATGTCATCCCTACACTATAATTAATCAATTACAATCATTTACTGATAGAAAATCTCTTCATTTGCAAGACAAAACTTATACTGTGTTAGGATAAAGGTCTAAAAAATCCTCACTGTCTGGGACTTCTGGCTGAGATGGAGGCATAAGTAGACACACTGTGCCTACTTGCAGAAACAAAAGAATGACAACAAATTTAAAAACAAAAAGGAACCAGAACTTCCAAAAAATCAAACTGTATGGGAGTCTGACAACCAAGGAGTTAAAAAAAACATTCATCCAGACCAGTAGGAGGGGCGGAGTCGGGCAGCTGGGTGAAGACATACACAAGATGGCGACAGCTGCCAGGCCAGGCAAGGCAGTGGCTGTTGGACCGGGTAGTCCTACATTTGCATGCAGATAAACCGGGAGAAACAGCTGGGGAGCAATACAGACTGGGTGATTGGGGTTCCAATGCAGAAAAATAAAGCCTCAAAACCTCTGGCAAAAAAAATGTGTGAGCATTGTGGCAGTGGGAGAAACTCCTAACCTCACAGGATGGTTTGTTGGAGAGACACACAGGGTCCCAGAACATACACAAGCCCACTAACCTGGGAATCAACACCAGAAGGATCTAATTTGCTTGTAGGTAGAAGGGGAAGTGACTGAAAGCCAGCAGAGAGCTGAGCAAGGGGCAGTGTTCCCTCTCGGACTGCTACTCTACATACAGCAGCTTGTCTTGTGCCACCTTGGTGAATAGCTAAGGCTCTGTCCCTTACTACATAACAGAAGTTCTGAGAAAAAAAATGCCCAAATGAAAGGATGGACCAAAGCTCCAAAAAAATACAACTAAGCAATGAAGAGATAGCCAACCTATCAAATGCACAGTTCAAAACACTGGTAATCAGGATACTCAAAGAAATGGTTGAGTATGGTCATAAAATAGAGGAAGAAATGAAGGGTATGCAAAGTGAAATAAAGGAAAATGTATAGAGGACCAACAGTGATGGGACAGAAATCAGGACTCAAATCAATGGTTTGGACCAGAAGGAAGAAATAAACATTAAACTAGAACAGAATGAAGTAACAAGAATTCAAAGAAATGAGGAGAGACTTAGGAACCTCTGGAACAACCAAAATGTTCCAACATCCAAATCATAGGGATGCCAGAAAGAGAAGAACAAGAGCAACAAATTGAAAACTTATTTGAACAAAAAATAAAAGAGAACTTCCCCAATATGGCAAAGGAAATTGACTTCCAGGAAGTCCAGGAAGCCCAGAGAGTCCCAAAGAAGTTGGACCCAAGGAAGCACACACCAAGGCACCTCATAATTACACTACCCAAGATTAGAGATGAGAAGAGAATCTTAAAAGCAGCAAGAGAAAAGGAGACAGTTACCTACAAAGGAGAACCCATAAGGCTATCAGCTGATTTCTCAAAAGAAATCTTACAGTCAAGAAGGGGCTGGAAAGAAGTATTCAAGCCATGAAAGGCAAGGGCCTACATCCAAGATGACTCTATCCAGCAAAGCTATCATTTAGAATCAAAGGGCAGATAAAGTGCTTCCTAGATAAGGTCAAGTTAAAGGAGTTCATCATCACCAAGCCCTTATGATATGAAATGTTAATGGACTTACTTAAGAAAAAGAAGATAAAAAATATGAACAGCAAAATGACAGCAAACTCAAAACTATCAACAACTGAACCTAAAAACAAACAAACAAACAAAAAACTAAGCAAACAACTAGAACAGGAACAGAATCACAGAAATGGAGATCACATGGAGAGTTATCAGTGGAAGAAGGGGAGGGGGAGAAAGCAGGAAAAGGTACAGGGCATAAATAGCATAAATGATAGGTAGAAAATAGACAGGGGGAGGTTAAGAATAGTATAGGAAATGGAGAAGACAAAGAATTTATATGTATGACCCATGGACATGAACTAAAGTGGGGGGAATGTGGGTGGGAGGCGGTGTGCAGGGCAGATGAAAATAAAAGGGGGAAATGGGACAACTGTAACAGAATAATCAATAAAATATATTTTAAAAAAGAAGAACCCTCACCTTCTTACCCAAGCTAAATCAGTAGCCAAAGAATGCGGAATCTTTCTTTTTTTGGTGAGCTAGTCTGTGTCAGGACTTGACACATCAATAAAAGTATAAATTTGAGTTAAGTATGTATTTCCAAATTTTCCTTCTATTAACACCTGGGCTGACATTGAAATCAGAGAAGACTGATTAACATTCAGTGAACAAAACCACTCTTTTGAAATAGGAAAGCTTTATAAATAGACAAAGTTTACTTTCTAAAATTTGTTAGGTACTTTCATTTAAAAGTAGATAGATAGATTATAGAAAGAGGAATGCTTGAAATAAGATGTAAATATGTGCCAACTAGTTGTACAATACTCCAAACCTGAAACACGGGTGGTAGGTGAAGAGAGTTGTGTTTGGCGCTGAAGTCTGCTAAACTCCTTAATTTGGACTCCTTTAATTCAGAACTTGAAGATCATTCAGACTTCACTTATACTGTAGTTTGAGTTGGTAATATAGATAAAGAAAAGGCGTGTTACACAAGTTATTGTTGTCTTCAGAATGTGGAAATGATGTTTAGCCTCTGTGAGCAAAACTGCTTAAGTACTTAAAATAACCTGTAAACAAATTAAATAATTTGCCCAATAAAATAATGTTTATGTATATATTAAAACAGATCCCATGAGAAGGAATATATTTTTAACAATTTGGTTGTCTCTAAATACACATTGTTTTTATGTCAGTGATTGAATTCAAATAACAAGTTGTTTTTAAAATGATTAGTCAACTAATTAGTATATAAAGAAAATTAAAAAATATAATAAAAGAACATGGAGACAGCTGTGTTCCAATATTTTACTGGAAAACAAAAGATGACCTTGGTGGTGTAATTGACCAGAAGGAAAACATGCTGTTTAAAACTTTCTTCTTGAAAATTAAATCATTTTGTTTTTCTATAATGAAAGGATGTATCTCTCGAATGTAGCCATTGATTAAATCACCCCCACATCAACCAGGGAGTGAGACTTGTTTCTAAAGTTGACCAGGAATTCTGCTTCCTTGTGTGGATCGAACTCCTAACAAACTGAAACTCTTGCAGATGACTACAGACTTTATATAAAATAAAAATAATAATAATTACCTGAAATGTTGGGGGTAATTAGAAGACAACCCATTTTTTAAATAATTAGGAAAAACATTTCTCAAAAACCAACAAACACATGAAGAGATACTCAACATCAAAGTCAAGGTGAGATATTGCTCCACACCTACTGGGGTAAATGAAGAGAAGAGGCTGTCCATGCCAAGTACTGGGCAAAGATGGCAGCCAACTGAATGGTGTAACCACTCTGAAAAACAGGGAATTTCTTAAGAATTTAACTATATAGTGATTATTTAATCCAGCCACTTCATTAGTAAGATATCTATCCATGGGAAATATCCACATAACAGTGTATATACAAATGTTCATAACAGCTTTATTCATAATATCCTAAAACTGGGACCTCACAATGTCCAAAAACAGGATGGACAAACAAAATGAGACATGCCTGCATAATGCAGAATGCTCAAGACAAAAACGACAAACTACTTACTGTTAGATGCCTAAGTATGGTGAATCTCAAAGTCATTATGCTGAACAAAAGTAACCAGTTGACAAAAGGCTGGATACTATACATCATTCCTTTAAATAAAATCCTAGGGAGTGAAAACTGACTTTTAGTACAAAAAGCAGTTTAGTGGTTGCCTGGGTGGAGGTAGAGGGGGTGATGGACAGCACAGCATCAGGAAGAATTTCTGGGGGCTATGGGAGTGTTCTGTCTGGCTCACATGATGCACAGCTATTAAAACTCACTGCACTATGGACTTGAATATATGCAGGATGCTGTATATAAATTGAACCTCCCTCCATAGAGTTGATTTTAAAAATTGTTCCAGGCTCCTGCTTAACCAAAAGAATTGGAGTCATTTCTGAGTGAGACTTGTAAGCCCTGGAACTGGTGATGTTATTGTTAGGCATCTCCAAATGCAGAGTGAAAATCTATGCAAGGTTTCTAGGATGCAAACAGGACCTCCAGCCTCCTACAGGCCTCAGCCTATGTTGAATGAGGGAGAAAGGAGACAAAGAGTCCACTCTTTTTCTCTCAAAAGTGAATAGTGCCTTGAAGTGACATTGTAGCCGCTGAGGAAACTAGCCACTTTTGACAGATGGAACCCCTAGACATATGGCTTCTCAGTAGCCATGACAACCTTTCCCTCCTGACTAGTAGTTGTCCTGAACTGACTAGCAAAGATTCCAACTTGCAGTTCTGGTTTCTCTTGCCTGGAAAGGGAGTCATCACAGTGTGATCCTTCTACCTACTCTACATCCAGCCCTTTGTTGTAACAAAATGAGGTCCTCTGTAAGAGACAACTGTCCTGAGCCCAGGATAGTTGTGTGAGGCTAATGAACTACATGACCGTAATTTCCCACCAGCCCCTCAACCTGTGTCCCATACAGCTAGCCTGGGCTCATTTTAAAGATGGGGAGTGGGCAAGGTCCTGGTGGGCAGAAAGTTGCACCCACCCTGAAGGATCCTTCACTGTTCTTGTGTTGGCACTGGAAATACATGGCACCTTAGTTGGAAAAGTACTTGCTGTTATCTAGTAAATAATAAAATAAAATAAAGACAAGTTTAGGGTCCATACCTTCTACTGAACTCCTGAGTGCCTCTGTCACTCATAAAGTGACAGAAGTAATGCATATTTCTCCATGTAGCTCATGTTTGGATGTATGTTAAAGAATGAAAATTATAACTGGCATCCCAGAGTCTCACAAACACATAGAAACTCAGAATAATATAAAGAGGTAAAATAACACTTCAGCCATGAACCAGCCATCCTGAATGGCTAAGAGCCTCCCAAATGGGCTCTGTTATGCTCATATCCAGGTTTTCTCTCTCTCTCTCTCTCTCTCTCTCTCATCTTTCACTCTCTGAGAGCCATAGGTTCCCTTTAGTCATGGGCAGCTCAGACAAGTGGTAGGGAAGAAAGTAATGAAAGGTCACTAAGGACGTGGGGCAGAACCAGCTCTGAAAGACCAAATTCAAGGCCCTAAGAATGTCCCATTACATCAGGTCAAGGTTGGAAATGAAAAAATTAGGGCTGACATTTGAAAGGCTTGATGGGGTGCGGGGTGAGAAGGAACGTTCACACATTTTACTTATTTGATTAACTTAAATATATTATCTGTAAAATGAATAAAATAAAAAAGCTGTTTCCTGGAGCATGTTCATAGAGGAGGCTGAACCAATCAGCTATAATGACAAGGCCAGCTCTGGAATGTGGACAGGGGAATGACTGAGAGAAATGTCATTTTCCACATCAGAGTAGAATTTACATTCAATTCAGGAACCCTCAGAGGAATTTCCCTGTCTCTCATTTGGCCTCATGAATTTTCTGGCTGAGAATATCTCTGAGAAAATGTCAACAATCAGGAAATCTGGTTCAGAAAGAAAAGCAGCCTTTGTATTTCACTGCAGTTTAAAAAAATCAAATTCCTTGTTTTATGGGCAAAATCTGCACTTTAATCAAAATGTAGGATTGGGGACAGGCTAGTGGTTGAGTGGAGTGAGCTCTTCATTCAATAAGGCATCATTTGGTGGTGTGGCTAAGACCCGAGGAGTTGGGGGAGGGGGATAGACCTCATCTAGGTTGTTCCTGGGATGAGGGGGCAGGAAACAGGATGAAATTCAACTCCTGTGTCCTGAGGGAATAATGATGGAAATGTAGGAGCACCACCTCTGGCTGAAGTGTATAAGTTGTCTGAGTTCCACCTTATACACCTCAGCAAAGAGAAACCAGGGCTGCCTACTGTTCAATACTCTCCAGATTGCCCTGGTGCCAGGCTCCAGGGGATGGTCTGGGTTCTCAGGGGCTCTGCTACTAAAAGCCCCTGCAGCTTTGAGCAGGTTCTACCTTCTCACATGGTCATGACCACTGAGAACTGGGATTCGACCTGAGGGAGGAGAAATAGATTCTTCAAACTCACAATTATGGACAAACATTCATGCACAGCTCTTGCCTGGCATGGTGCTATGTGAAGGCAGCTAAGGAAAATGAGTTGTCTATGCCTGGGGCTGCCACACTTGTGGTTAGAAAGAACATGGATTTTCAAACAAGGGATGCAACATCTTAGAGCCACTAGCTCAACCTGTTCTTATTATTTAGACATGTGTGCACACACATATATACTTCAAATACATGAATATAAATACAAGTTTATTTATATAAAATATTAATTATATGTGATTATGTATATAAAATATCATACAGAAAATGATATTGGGAAGTTTTTCTTTACTGACTCGGTTCTTTAGATGCATTATTTTTCAACATGGATTTTACAAAATTCTAAAATTCTGAATTCAGAAACTCAAAATTTCTCTAGAAAAAACTGGATTGATCAGCAGTAAATGCAGGTTGAGGACCTCAGGCCATCATGAGAGATAATCTTGAGGCCATGGCTAGATGCTCCACTGGTGACAGAAAAAGAGGAGCAGCTCATGTCCACAGTCAAAGGGTCTGCTGTCTCCCCCAAATGGCCAGAACCCAAAGCAAAACCCATGGAGAGGTGTCTGCATGTTGAAACTGGTCATCTGACTCATTTTCTTTACAACAAATGAATCTTGTATTTCTACAAATTTTTAAATTTAATTTGGCATAGGAGAAAGTCTGTTACCTGGATTTGAAGTCCAAACAAAGGTCTTTCTACACAGAAAGAGTGGCAGGTTCTGGATTGAGGCAATTTCTTTTGCCGGTTGGTGTCCTGTGACACAATGCTTAGTGATGAGTGGCTATATCATGCCTCAAGAGATGGCATTCTTCTTTCAAAACCTGTTTGTTTGTTTTTGTTTGTTTGTTTATTTTTGCTTTTTAATTTTAATCAATAGTGTCTTTCCTTTTTTCTTTTTAAGTTTATTTCTTTATTTATTTAGTTTTAGATAGAGGGGAAAGGAGGGAGAAAGAAAGGGAGAGAAACATCAATCTGTGGTTGCTTCTCACGAGTCCCTTACTGGGGACCTGGCCTGTAACCCAGGCATGTGCCCAGACTGGGAATTGAACCAGTGACATGACCCTTTGGTTCACAGGCCAGTGTTTAATCCACTGACCCACACAAGCCAGGGCTATTTCTTTTTCTTAAAATTTCTTTTATTGTTGTTCAACTACAGTTGTCCCCATTTTTCCTGATTGCTCTCCCCTGCTCTGCCCACCCTCCCTCCCACATTCAATCCTCCCACCTATTGTCTTTGTCCATAGGTCCTTTATACATGTTCCTTGATTGACCCTTTCCTTTCCTTCCCTCATTATCTCCTTTCTCCCACCCCTCTGGTCCCTGTCAGATTGTTTTTGTTTCCTTGTCTCTGGTTCTATTTTGCTCAGTTTTTTATTTTGTTGACTAGGTTCCACTTATAGGTGAGATCATAAGGTATTAATTTTTCACCACCTGGCTTATTTCACTTAGCATAATACTCTCTAATTCTATGCATGCTGTTGACGAAGCCCATATTTTTAAATATGGACTTTATAAAAACCTAGGTAGGAGACTTTCTTGCATATCGAGTGCTGAACAGGATGGTGATAAGTTTTTGTGGACATAACTATGTGAATTGGCCCTATTTTACAAACAGTAAAGATTTATTTTCTTTCACAAATTATAGTATTCACCTCTGATAAAGTCTTCTCTCAGGCAACACCATTCAGAAGTTTGTCTACACTCACTCTTATATTAGTAAAACCTTATTATCCAAGAATCTTTGCTAACAATTAACTGATAAAAAAAAGTGCTAGTCTCTGGATGTTCATAGAATTCTATTAGCAAATGCTTATTCAGGAAATAGAGGCTGGGTAGAAGTTTGGGACTTAAAAAATAGAAGATCATGGAGCATGCATTATTTTGCCTGACTTGGATATTATAAACAAAGATATTAGTTTCTAATACTGACAGGCTATTTCTCATCTCAGTTTCATTTTGTTCAGATCAACAGCAATTTCTTTAAAAAATTAAAAAGCTCATAAGACCCAAGATGGTGGAGGAGTAAGTAGGAGCTATGCTAACTTCCTCTCAGGACCAATAGGGAATTGCAGCAGAATTGTAGACAAATCATCCTGAATAACCAACTAAACACTAGCTGGAGAGAAGCCTTGTAAATACACAGATGGAAGAAACCACTTTACCACAATAGGACTGGTAGGGAGTGCAGAGGAATGCAAGAGTGCTGGCTGGGCTCCCACAGGCAGCAGCTGAAGTTCTGGAGGGGTATTTCAGTGGCCAGGTGGTTCCCACTGAGAAATGTGGGGTCTAAACCTCAAACTGGGCTCCCCAGCCTATAGCACTAGAGCCAGCAAAGAACCAGATAATATCCAGCCATGAAAAGCAGTAGAGTCTCCGTCAGCCCTAGTGAGAGATGGCTGGAGAATCAGAGAGCCTTTTAAAAGGCCAACACACAAAAAAATTTCTTTTGCAGCCACTTACCCTGGGCTCTGTCAGAGGGAGGGCAGAATGGACTAGAGGTGCTTGAGAAGAGTCTAGGATTGGTGACTCTGGGGAAAGAACTGAAAGAACAGCCACCAGGATCCCTATGCTGAGTCATTCCCCATACTGCAGGAGACGTGTTTCTCAGGCAGAACACTCTTCTATGAGTGGCATCAGCCTGAGGGGAAGCAAGAGCCCCACCCACAGGAATTACTCTGCCCCTACCCTGTAAAGCTTAAGCCAGGCTGTTGATTATAGCTTGAAGTTATATCACTGATTAGTTTACCAACTAACACAGATTTCTGGGAGCTCTATTAGACTTCAGCTGACCCTCCTCAGAGCCTGGTGTTGATAAAAGCCAGCCTTGTTGTGCAGACTGGTTCTTTTGTACAAACAGGCCCAGCTGAGGGAACCACGTGCTGTGGGTCACTGATAGTTCCAAACAGGTCGACTAGGGCAAGTCACAAGGAGCATTGGACAAATGCCTACCCCAGTCTTTGCAGATCTACCTAATACATAGAAACTAATACAAAGAAGCAGATAAAAAGCGAAGACACACAAACAGATCCCAAATGAAAGAAAAAAAAGAATTCTCCAAAAGAACCAGATGAAATGCAAGCAAGCAATTTATCAGACAGAGAGTTTAGAGTAATGATTATAAGGATACTCAACAGCATGAAAAAAAAAAGACACAGGAACCATAAAAAAGAACAAGTCAGAAACAAAGATTGCAATATCTGATATAGAAAATACACAGGAAGGACTAAAGAAAAAGGCTAGTAGAAGCAGAAGATCAAATCAGTGATTTGGAAGACAAGGTGGAAAAAACCCCACCCAGACAGGGTAGCAAAAAGAAGAAAAAAATTAAATAAAATGAGGGAGGTTAAGAAACTTTTTGGACAACATTAAGCATAACAACATCCACATATTGGAAAACCAGAAGGAGAAGAGAACAAGCAAGGGATTGAAAACCTATTTGAATAAATAATGATCAAAAACTTCCCTAATCTGGTGAAGGAAAAGGACACATGAGTCCAGGAAGCTCGGAGGGTCCCAAACAAGTTGGACACAAAGAAGCCTACACGGAGACACATCATAATTAAAGTGACAAGGCTTAAAGACAAAGAGAGGATCCTAAAAGCCACAACATAAAAGCAGGTAGTTACATACAAGATAGCACCAATTAGACTGTCATCTGATTTCTCAACATAAATATTTCAGGCCAGAAGGGAGTGGCATGAAATATTCAAGGTGATGGAAATAAAGAACCTACAACCAAGGACACTTTATCCAGATGGATATCATTTAAAATTGAAGGAAAAATAAGGAGCTTCCAGACAAAAAAAAATCTAAAGTAGTTTGTTAACACCAAACCAGCACTACAAGAAATGTTAAAGGGCTTGGTTTAAGAAAAAGAAGAAGGGAAAGGCAAAAAATATAGATGAAAACAGTAACAATAAAATGGCACTAAATACATACCTATCAATAATGACCTTAAATGTAAATGGCTTAAATGCTCCAAAGCAAAAGACAAAGGGTAGCTGAATGGATAAAAAAACAAGACCCATATATATGCTGCCTCCAAGTGAAACATTACAGATGGAAGATATGCACAGACTAAAAGTAAAGGAATGGGAATATATATTTCATGCAAATAGAAAGGAAAAAATGCTGGGGTTGCAATACTTATATCTGACAAAATAGACTTTAAAACCAAGGCTACAGTAAGAGACAAAGAAGGACACTACATAATGATAAAAGCAACAATCCAACAAGAGGATACATACCTAAGAGGATAGTAAACATTTACACACCCAACATAGGAGAACTAAATATGTGAAGCAAATCTTGATTGACATAAAGGAGAGGTCGAAACAAATACAGTCATAGGGATTTTAACACTCCATTGACATCAATAAATAGAACTTCCAGACAGAAATTCAAGAAGGAGATAGTGGCCATAAGAAAAACATTAGATCAAGTGGATTTAATTGATATCATCAGAGCGTCTTGCCCCAAGTCAGTAGAATATACATACTTTTCAAGTGTACATGAAATGAATTCTAGGATTGACCACCTGTTAGGGCACAAATCAAATCTCAATAAATTTAAACAGATTAAAACCATATCAGGCACCTTCCCTGACCATACTGCTATGAAACTGGAAGTCAATCACAAAAAGAACATTGAAAAACAGGCAAAGACATGGAAGCTAAATAATATGTTATTAAACAATGAATGGGTCAATAGCAAGATTAAGAAAGAAATCAGAAGATACCTTTAAACAAATTAAAATAAGGACAAAACAATCCCTAATCTGTGGGACACTGGGAAAACAATCCTAAGAGGGAACTTCATAGCATTACTGACCAATCTAAAAAAAAAAAAAAACAAAACTCAAATAAACAATCTGAATTTACACTTAAAGAAACTTGAAAAAGAACAATAAAGCTCATACTGAATAGAAGGAAGGAAATAATAAAGACCAGAGCAAAAATAAGTAAAATAGTATCTAAAAAATGGTACAAGAAATTAATGAATCCACAAACAGGTTCCTGGAAAAGATAAACAAGATTAACAAACTTTTAGCTACACTCACAAAAAAAAGAGAGAGAGAGGACCCAATTAATAAAATCAGAAATGAAAGAGGCTAAATAACAAGTGACACCAAAGAAATACAAAGGGTTGTAAGAAAATATGAACAGCTATATACTAATGAATGGGACAACCTGGACAAAACTGATAAATTCCTAGAAACATAGAATCTTATAAAACTACATCAGGAAGAATCAGAGAATCTGAAAATAGAGATTAAACCCAGTAAAATGAAACAGCAATCAAACAATTCTCAACAAACAAAAGCTCTGGACCAGATGGCTTCACAGGTGAAAATTTTTTTTAATGAGTCAAGATACATAGGCTTTATAGAGAATTTTTTATGTACGCAACTTGTGAGTTTTAAATTTGGTATAAATATTAAAACTTTACCTTAAAAATACCTGTCTGAGGGAGCAGGAGGCTTTTCATTTTATTAAATTCAATTTATTAGCATATAAGCCCTCCATCAGTGAGATACCTATCTCTCTGGCTTCTCTCTTTACAGGTATCATCCTGATACTCTGCTGTCCAGTTGTATTCATTTTGTTTTATTTTAAAGTATTTTTTAACTGATGATGCTATTACAGCTTTCCCAATTTCCCACTTTATCCATCCTCCTTCCTGCCCCCGCCAACCCTCCAGCATTCCCACCCCTTAGTTCATGTCCATGGATCATATATATAAGTTGAGTTCTCTGTTTCCTATACTGTTTTTTATCTCTCCCCATCTATTTTATGCCTAATAATTATGCTTCTTCTTCCCTGTACTTTTTCCCTCATTCTTCCCTTCCCCCTCCCCACTAAAATACCTCCATGTGCTGTCCATTTCTCTGATTCTGTTCCTGTTCTAGTTGTTTGCTTAGTTTTCGTGTTCATTGTTTTTATTATCTTTTAGGTTCATTTGTTGATAGCTGTGAGTTTATTGACACTTTATTGTTCATATTTTTTATCTACTTTTTCTTAGATAAGTCCCTTTAACATTTCATATAATAATGGCTGGGTGATGATGAACTCCTTTGACTTGACATTATCTGGGAAGCACTTTATCTGCCCTTCCATTCTCAATGAGAGCTTCTCGGGATAGAGTAATCTTGGATGTAGGTCCTTGCCTTTCATCACTTGAATATTTATTTCCAGTCCCTTCTTTCCTGTAAGGTTTCTTTTGAGAAATCAGCTGATAGCCTTATGGGATGTCCTTTGTAGGTAACATTCTCCTTTTCTCTTGCTGCTTTTAAGATTCTCTGCTTATTTTTAATCTTGGGTAACTTGATGATGTACCTTGGTGTGTTCCTCTTTGGGTCCAACTTCTTTGGGACTCTCTGGGCTCCCTGGACTTCCTGGAGGTGTATTTCCTTTGCCAGATTGGGGAAGTTTTCCTTCATTATTTGTTCAAATAAGTTTTCAATTTTTTGCTCTTGTTCTTCTCTTTCTGGCACCCCTATAATTTGGATATTGGAACACTTCAGATTGCTCCAGAGGTTCATAAGTCTCTCTGTACTTTTTTGAATTCTTGTTTCTTCATTTTGTTCTGGTTGGATGTTTATTTTTCCTTTTTGTTCCAAATAATTGCTTTGAGTCCTGGTTTCCTTCCCATCACTTTTGGTTGCATGAATATTTTGCTTTATTTCACTTTGGGTATCCTTCACTTGTTTTTTCCATTTTGCAATCAAGCTCGATGAGTTCTGTGAGCATTTTGATTACCAGGGCTTTAAATTCTCCATCAAATAGGTTGGCTCTCTCCTCATCGCTTAGCTCTGTTTCTGAAGTTTTGCTCTGTTCTTTCATTTGGTCCATATTTTTTTGTCTCAAGTGCACCCGTTAAGGTGTAAGGGGGCAGAGCCTTAGGTATTCACCATGGCAGGGCAACCCTTTTTGCTGCACTGCAGCACTGCCTGTGGGGGAGGGGCCAGAAAAGGAACAGTGCAGCCCACCTGCTGTCTCTAGCCCACTTTCCAAACAACTCTCATGTGGGACTGTGAGTTTCTCCCACTGTGGCAACTGCTACAGTCCTCAGTCAACTCTGAGTCTCAGTTTTGCCTTCAGCCAGCCCTGCCCATGTGGTTCACTGCCTTGCCTCAGTTTGTCTGAGCCAGCCCCACCTGTGCATTGCTGTATTAGGTTTGCTAATATTTTTTGCAGTTTTTCTTAGCCAGCCCTGCCCGCACGACCTCACCTTGAGGTCTTACCAGTTTGGTTGTTCAGGTTTACTTTTTCTTTAATTCTTTCATTGTTGGAGTTCCATGCAGTTTGATTTTTCTGGTGCTTCTGGTTGTTTATTGATTTTAGATTGGTTGTTACCCTCCTTTTGGTTGTGTGAGGAACTGAAGGGTTTCTATCTATGCCTCAATCTTGGCAAGAACTCTCTCAGGTGAATTTTATCAAACATTCAAAGAAGTGCTAACACCTATTTCATAAGATTTCAAACTATTTCATAAGATTCAAGAAGAGGAAAGGCTCCCTCAACCATTTTATGAGGCAAGCATTATGCTAATTCCAAAACCAGATAAAAACACTACAAAGAAATAAAATTATAGGCCAATATCCCTGAAGGACATAGATGCTAACCCCCTAAAAAATATTACCTAATACAGCAATGCATCAAAAAGATTATATGCCATGATCAAGTGGGATTTATTCTGGGAATGCAAGGTTGGTAGAACATTTGCAAATCAATAAGTATGATTCACCATATAAAGAAAATGAAGGATAAAGACTACATGATCATATCAATAGATGCAGAAAAAAGCAATTGATAAAATCCAGCACCCATTTAAAATAAAAACTGTCAGCAAAATTGGATTAGAGGGAACATACCTAAACATAATAAGGGCATATATTAGAAATGCACTGCCAACACTGTACTCAATGGGCAAAAACTACAAGCATTCTTCTTAAGATCAGGAAAAAGACAGGAACGTCCACTTTCACCTCTCTTATTCAACTAGTATTGGAAGTCCTAGCCATAGCAATCAGTCAAGAATAAGAAATAAAAGACATCCAAATTGGAAATAAAGAAGTAAAACTGTCATTGTATGCAGATGACATGATACTGTACATAAAGAACCCCTAATATTCCACCAAGAAACTACTAGAACTAATATATAAATTCAGCAAAGTAGCAGGATACAAAATTAATATCTAGAAATCAGTTTCATTTTTATATGCCAATAATGAACTAACAGAAAGGGAAATTAAAAAAACAATCACATTCACAATTTCTACAAAAAGAATAAAATACCTAGGAATAAACCTAACCAAGGACATAAAGACCTGTACTGAGAAAATTGTAAGACACTTAAGAAAGAAATAGAAGATACAAATATGTGGAAGCACATACAGTGTTCATGAATAGGGAGAATTAACATCATTAAAATGTCCACATACCCAAATCCATAGATTCAATGCAATTCCTATCAAGATTCCAAAGACATATTTCACAGACTAGAACAAATATTTCAAAAATTTATATGGAACCACAAAAGGCCCTGCATGGCAACAACAATCCTGAGAAAGAACAAAGTTGGAGGAATTACACTACCTAATATCACACTGTATTACCAGCTCATAGTAATCAAAACAGCATGGTACTGGCATAAAACCAGACACATAGATCAGTAGAACAGAAGAGGGAGCCCAGAAATAAACCCACACACTTATCATCATTTAATATTTGACAGAGAATGCAAGCACATACAATGGGCTAATGATAGTTAATAAATAAATGGTGTGGAAAATTGGACAGATACTGCAGAAAAATTAAACTAGACGACCTTTTTACACCACACACAAGAATAAATTGAAAATAGACCAAAGACTTAAAAGTTAGACACAAAACCATAAAAACACTAGAAGAAAACATAGATGGCAAAATCTATGACATTTTTGTGGAAATATTTTATCGGATATATCTTCCCAGGGAAGGGATACAAAATAATAAATAAATAAATGTAACTACATCAAATGAAAAAGTTTTTGTACAGCAAAGGAAATCATCAACAAAATAAAAACCCACAGAATGGGAGATTTTTGCCAATACATCTGATAAGGGGTTAAAAACCTAAATTTATAAATAACTTACAAACATCAACACAAAGCAAACAAACAAACAATCCAATTAAAATATGGGTAAAGGACCTGAATAGATACTTCTCCCAAGAGGACATGCAGATGGCGAATTATAGGCCATCTTGAATTGAAACCACATTGAAACCACAATGAAATATCATCTCACACCTGTGAGAATGGCCATCATTAATAAATCAACAAAGAACAGTGCTGATGAGGATGTGAAGGAAGGAGAATCCTTTTGCACTGTCGGTGGAAAAGTAGGTTGGTGCAGACACTTGGGGAAGCAGTACGGAGATACATCAAAAAATTAAAAATGCATTTCCATTTGACTCAGCTATCCCATTTCTGGGAATATATCTGAAGGAACCCAAAACACTAATTCAAAAGAACATAAGTACGCCTATGTTATTGCTGTGTTATATACAATCATTTTCCAAATCCTTGTATTTATGCCACATGAAAAAATATCATTCCCCTTGTAATAAAAACACGGTTTATAAAAGCATTTTTCCCACTGTGCATGTTTGCATGACATAAACCATTCATTAAGGAAATAATTTGCATTTAATACATGGTTATAATAGAACATTATTTGACTCTATTACCTGAATCTAGAGGGGAAGAAGATGAGAACACAGGTTCCTTATTTGAATGGTCTTGTGTTTTTTGTATCAGAACAATAGACTGAAAGCTTGGCAGAAGTGTGGCAGAAGTCTCTTACTAAGGGCAGTGCTGGTGGTCCTAGGAAAAGAACATCTTGCTCTCGGATGGGAGCATTCAGTCTTACACTATACTTTCTGATAGACATCCCTTATCAAGTTGAGAAAGCTCCCTTCTTTTCCCAGATAATGAGATATATTATCCTGAACAAATGTTGCTTTTTGTTGAAATGCATTTTCTGTGCCAAATTTATTGATACTTTCAAAAATCAACTATTTTGCTGGTAGTTTCCATTGTTTTACTGTTTTCAATTGAATTCATTTCTGCTCCTTATCATTTCCTTCCTTCTGCTTGCTTTAAGTTTATTTGGCTCTCCTTATGAAGGCAATTACTCTTTTCTATTATATACATTTAGTGTGATAAAATTTCCCTTCACCACTAGTTTAGCAGTGTTTCACCAGTTTTTTGATATAAGTTGCATTTTACTTTTATTTAGTTCCACATATTCATGTGAACTTTGATTTTTCCTTCAAAGTTCTTTCATAAAAGTATTTTACTTAGTTCACAAATTTTTGAAGATTTTTTGAATCTTTTTATTTAGATTTATTTATATATTAATTAAAAATTTAAAAAATTATTTTATTGGTGTTCCAGTATAGTTGTCTCCATTTTCTCCCACCACTCCCCACCACCCCAGCCATCCCCACCTACCTCCCTGATTCCCATACCTTTCATTTTTGTCCATGTGTCCTTTATAGTTATTCTTGAAAACCTGTCTCTTCTTTACCCCCATTATCCCCTCCCACTTCCCCTCTGGTTGCTGTCAGTTTGTTCTTAATTTCAATGTCTCTGGTTATATTTTGCTAGCTTGTCTGTTTTGTTGATCAGGTTCCGCTTAAAGGTGAGGTCATATGGTATTTGTTCCTCACTGTCTGGCTTATTTCAGTTAGCATAATGCTCTCCAGTTCCATCCATGCTGCCACAATAGGAAGGAGCTCCTTCTTTCTTTCTGCTGTGCAGCATTCCATCATGTAAGTGTGCCATAGTCTTTTGATCCATTCATTTACTGATGGGCATATAGGTTGCTTCCAGCACTTGGCTATTGTAAATGATGCTGCTATGAACATTGGGGTGCATAGGTTTTTCTGGATTGGTATTTCAGGGCTCTTAGGATATAATCCCAGCAGTGGAATTGCTGGGTCAAAAGGCAGATCCAATTTTAGTTTTCTAAGGAAATTCCATACTGTTTTCCATAGTGGTTGCACCAGTCTGCATTCCCATTATCAGTGCATTAGGGTCCTCTTTTCTCTACATCCTCTCCAACACTTGTGTGTTGATTTGTTTATGATGGCCATTCTGACTGGTGTGAAGTGATATCTCATTGTGGTTTTGATTTGCATCTTTCTAATGGCTAGTGATGCTGAGCATATTTTCATGGGTCTCTGAACCCTCTGTGTGTCTTCCTTGGAGAAGTGTTTCTTCAGGTTTTTTGCCCATTCTTTAACTGGGTTGTTTGTCTTCCTCATGTGGTGTCATGTGAGTTTTTTATATATTTTGGAGATCAAACCCTTGTCTGAGATATCATTGGCAAATATATTTTCTCATATGGTTGGTTCTCTTTTCATTTTAATGCTGTTTTCTTTAGCTGTGCAGAAGCTTTTTATTTCGATGAGATCCCATTTGTTTATTCTTTCCTTTATGTCCTTTAGGGGACATATTGGTGAAAATATTGCTGTGTGGAATATCTGAGATTTTCCTGCCTATGTTTTCCTCTAGGACTTTTATGGTGTCACAACTTATAATGAAGTCATATAAAGGGAGAAAAAGCTTTTAGGGGTAAATTTTAGAAGTGTCTGGATTCGTATATTAGGACATTTTTTAAACCACTGTGCAGAGAACATGCCACAGCCACTTTCTGTAGTGCTCTTCACTAATATTGGTCTTACTCTGTTACAGAAAGTGTCAGATTATCCATGAACTCCAGTTTTCACATTGCAACTAAGATTCTTACCAACACAGTGAGAATCAATAAAATATTTTTATTTGACTAAATTAAAAAAGAACTTTTTAAGGAATATTAGCAATTGATTGTGCAGAAACTAACCTTTTGTATTTGTATATAGTAATACATTTCTGTAACTGCAGGTGTAGAAGATCTGCCTACACAGTGGAAGTCAGGGTCTTTTGGTGTGATTTCTAAATCTATACCTATCACAAGCCTTGAGGTCTCAGCCTCATGAAACCTAAAGTGCCAATCAGGTTTATCCAATTTGGCTTTTCTTTAACTGTTGCTTTTTTGAATGGTTTTTCTGAGGTAAGGCAAATCTATTCACAGCCACCACTATTTCCTTTATTATGTGTAAATACAAATTTCTCCATGGATCGTGTAAGAATAAAAGACATTTCAAATCTGCACTACTGGCTAGTTGCAGGTGCCACCAGTCAAAGCCTCCCTTTGTGGGTTGTCTGTGCTTTGTGGCCTTAGACCTTTCTTTACCTCCTGGCATGCCTCCACCCTTCACTCCACCTTGCACCCCATCCTTCAGTCTGTCTCATCTTGCATTCAAAGGGTGTTGATGCTCCAGGGGCTGCATTATTCAACATTTCTGCTTAAGTTGAGAAAATGACAGATGAAAAAAGAAAACCTAGAGGGAGCAGATGCTGGTTCACT